>NC_133714.1:6979426-8179426 GCF_048934315.1 Petromyzon marinus | reverse complement strand
AGTGTAGTGTGTGTGGTGAGTGTAGTGTGAGTGGTGAGTGTAGTGTGAATGGTGAGTGTAGTATGAGTGGTAAGTGTAGTGTGTGTGGTGAGTGTAGTGTGAGTGGTGAGTGCAGTGTGAGTGTAGTGTGAGTGGTGAGTGTAGTGTAGTGTGAGTGGTGAGTGTAGTGTGAGTGTAGTGAGTGGTGAGTGTAGTGTGAGTGTAGTGTGAGTGGTGAGTGTAGTGTGAGTGGTGAGTGTAGTGTGAGTGGTGAGTGTAGTGTGAGTGGTGAGTGGTCAGTGTAGTGTGAGTGGTGAGTGCAGTGTGAGTGTGGTGTGAGTGGTGAGTGTGAGTGGTGAGTGTATTGTGAGTGGTGAGTGTAGTGTGAATGGTGAATGTAGTATGAGTGGTAAGTGTAGTGTGTGTGGTGAGTGTAGTGTGAGTGGTGAGTGTAGTGTGAATGGTGAGTGTAGTGCGAGTGGTGAGAGTGAGTGGTGAGTGTAGTGTGAGTGGTGAGTGTAGTGTGAATGGTGAGTGTAGTGCGAGTGGTGAGTGTAGTGCGAGTGGTGAGTGTAGTGCGAGTGGTGAGTGTAGTGCGAGTGGTGAGTGTAGTGCGAGTGGTGAGTGTAGTGCGAGTGGTGAGTGGTGAGTGTAGTGTGAGTGGTGAGTGTAGTGTGAGTGTAGTGTGAGTGGTGAGTGTAGTGTGTGTGGTGAGTGACGGTGGTCACCACATCACGCGCTTTCAGATGCGCTTCTGCAGCCGTCTGGAACGCTCCCCCTTCCGACATTATGAAGTGACCGGGGCTTCGCACTTATAAATCCAAATCGAAAACTAATTTCTTTAGAACTGCTTTTTTGTGTGTTTAGTTTGTCGTCCTTCCGCCGCACCTCCGATTAGCACGGCTGGCTACGTTGGGCGTGAAAGAAGTTCAATGTACGTACAAGGAACCTAACCTTCGAGTCCCGGCGGTGACCCCTGACCTGCGTGCTGGCACGTGCGTACAGGGCGCCAGCAAGACGCTGCTCTTCCCCGTGCTGCAGCAGTTCCTGGAGGCGTTCATCCAGGCCATGCAAATCCCCGACGGGCCCTCGTCAGACAGCGGCCTCAAGATGGAGGTCCTCAAGGTATTGTTGACCTCGTCACCTTTGCGGGGGGGGGTGAGGGGAGGGGGCGATTAAAAAACATGTTTTTTTTGACGTGCGACGAACGCCCTCGGCGGGGAATGTTAAAGGTTTCGCGCTCTACCCCCTCGGGTGGAGCAATTTGAGAAACTCTTTTAAGTTAAGTTGCAAACGCATTATTTTGGTGATGCCGCCACTGCTGCCGCTGAGTTGGCGCAACACAAACTCAAAACGTCAATCGGTAACGCTGTCCTTAGAGGAGGCAGTGTCGTTGACTAATGTGTTGATGATAGTTACACTGGCCTCGCGCAAGGCGGATAGCGTTAATGCGTTGGGGTTCTTTTTGTCAACTGTCTTCAGGTAGTAGTTCTGTGACGTTAACTTGTTGTAGAGCTGCCTTCCAGCACAGGGTAGTGCACTGCTCACGGGTGAGTGTGTTCCGAATTGAATTGCTTCTACCCCACGACGTAACTCGTGGTCCATATTCGTCGGCTGCCGTCCATGCACTTCAACGTATTTAGTCGTACAAATGTGAATTGGTCAGCCACGATCTCTCCACTGCTGGGCGAAGACCTCCCTAAGCCTACGCCGTTTCTTGCGCAGTCTTGCGATACCGCAGTCCATCAGGCATCGTCACCCGCCAACCGATTCCATGGTTCCATCTCCACGGCGGACGCCCTTGGGCATGTCCTCTCCTTTGGCTGCCTCTCCGTGGTTAGTCTCGACCGCCCGGCCGTCGTTCTTTAGAGCCTTGACGCGTCCTGCCCAAGCCCATTTGTGTGCCTCACCTGCTTGCGTTCTCTGTTCCACGTCTTCCTCTGCCCGTGTCTCTCCAGTGTCGTTCAAGCAGCCACCTATCTGCGCTTCTTTGCGCACTTTTCAGGCTTTGTTTCATTTTTTGTTATTTGTCGGTGCCCGTGTTCTCTGGTTCTTTCGGTAAAGTCACGTGGGTAAAAAATAAAAATGAAGTTTATCAAATCACGACGTTTCGGAGGCAACACAAGAAGCTTCCGTCCATCAGGTGGCAACAGTCACAGCAAAATGACTGTGGTGAAAATTTTTTTTTTACTGTTGCATGTAACTATTGCCACCTGATGATGGAAGCTTGTGTTGCCTCCGAAACGTCGTGATTTGATTAACTAGAAAGTGCCCGTGTTTTTGAACTGGGTGTCACAGCAGGGTTAATACCCTCTCTTCTTTAGGCAGATGGTCACATTGCTTTTCAATTGAAGTTCAGTGTATCTAGCGTCTTCTTTCATACGACGGGAGAAGCTTGTAATGGGACGTCTCATTTAGTGATCCGCCCGGTGGCTTCCTGAGATGCTAATTGGGGAAATGTAGCGCCTCCCGCAGCAGATCTTAGCGGGTGGGTTGATGCGATACGCTCCGTGGTCTGGGACTCGTGGTCACAGTCGAAGCGAGTCTCAACTCCGTGTCACAAATACGGTCAACTCTCAATTGTTCCACGGCAGCTTCTCCATCACGCGAAATTGGGAGGAAAAACCGGGAATCATCGCCGATAATCGAGAGTCGACTATACAGTCGACTCTCGATTATCCACGCTAATGACGGAGAGGACGGCCGCCCATTATTCAAAATCGCGGACAATCCAAAAATTTCCATTTTTTTGCGGATCTCTCTGCCAAAAAAAACACTCGGCCCACTAAGCAGCAGGGCCACGCCAATCAACGTCAATCAAACTTGGTCCATTACTGTAGCGGCGCTCACGTGGATTTCGGATTAACCGGAGCAGCATATTTGTTCGGTTTAAGCACGTGACTTGTAATAAACATTTCCAAGAATAACAATGTGTAACTGTTTTTAGATTATTCATTTGGGCTTAAGGGAAAATCCAAAATCTCAGGTGCGCGGCTAATCCGCAAATCTGATAAACTGCACGCGGACAATCGAGAGTCTACTGTATTCTTTTGGTGAATGCTGCCTCAATGCTCCATGGGAAAACGCCGCGCTATTCCGCTGCTGGGGGCCGTTGGGCTTGGCGGCGCGAGCTGCTCCGGTTTTCCACTTCTGTGCTTTTCGCGATTGCCACTCGCGTCCCCCCTGGGGGGTGGTGGTGACAGCGGGGGCCACTCTTGTGTCGTGAATTCCTGCCAGCGCACGGTACGGGGGCGGCGGAGAAGAGAGAGAGAGAGTGTGGGGGGAGAAAAAAAAGACGGCGCTAAATTTGCGTTAAATGGTCATGAAATTGAAACCGTAATTGTTTGGCGGCACGGAGGGGCTCGCCTCTCACGGGAGGCGACGGAGATAACGCCGTGCAAATGGCGGCTGGATTGGATTTGGCGGGCAGCGCTAGCGGGCTACCGTGCTTATTGCCTGGTGGGGTTGTCGTCTGATTGACTCGCTGGCTGGATGACTGGCTGGCTGACAGGCTGGCTGAATGACTGGCTGAATGACTGGCTGCCTTGCTGGCCGGCTGACCAGCTGGCTGGATAATTGACTGACTGGCTTGCTGGCCAGCTGACCTGCTGGGTGGGTGACGTTACTGGCTGGCTTGCTGGCCGGCCGATTGGCTGGCTGGCCGGCCCGCCGGCGGACTGGCTTGACTGGCTGGCGCTGTGCCGTGTGAGCTTGGCCGATGATGCCTCCTAAATTGCGCCAGGCTGGTCATATACGCGGCCCTGTGCTCGCGTATGTTGTACGTGTGTGTGTGTGTGTTTGCGCCAGCCTAGGTGTCTGACGACACGTCGATCAAAATCAATTCCTATCAGGGCTACATGCGACCTGCGCGTGCGTCATATCGCACGCTGCGTTTATCCGTTCACGGCACAGTAAAACAAAAAATTGTGATAATACGTACAGGGTGCAATTTTGAAGGTAATATTTTTAATATTCAGAAAATGTGGCTTAGTACATGAACATGTCGACCATACTGTGCACATGTATTGAACTATTTACCACATTTAAAAAAACCGAAGTCATCAGCAATGACCATATCCCAGAGGATGCACCGAATCTCTTCAGGCCGCGATTTTGGAATCCCCTTCCTCGGTCCATGAGGGATTCTGAGTCTATTTAACTTTTTAAATCACACCTTGGGACTATTTGTACAGGCTTTCCTCGTACCTTAAGATTACTCTGTAATTATTAATTTTATTGGAATTTCGGGAGTAGTCATTGACATCGTTTTCATCAGCTTTTTACGACGCTTAGATTTAATCTATTCTTGTGAGTGCAGTTTTATTTTTTTTACGTGATCACGGCGCCTTTTATTGATATAGAGATGATTGTTTGTATTATTTTTACAGACCTCGGACGCTCAGCATGCGCGAGCCTTGATAGTGCTTGGATGGGCAACCCACCGTGCGTACAACAGGCGCTAGAGGCTGCTGCGGAGACGCATGGCGGGTAGCAGAGGGCGGCACAGCAAAATGTGTTGTGCTGTACTCATGAGGTCCCGTCGTCTCCGCTGGCCATAGTTACCCATGGGCACCGGCCAGCGATGGTGAAGCATGGTCAAGCTACCCCCACCCCCCACGACTCGCATGGCAATGCGGAGGCCTTCACACCGCCGACCCCCCCCCGATCCCGCCAGCCATGGTGGATTGACTAAAGGGGGGGTGGGGGGTCGTTAATTTCGGAAAATTTTAGTATTTGTATTGAGGTCCTGCCACCCGGTGGTGCGGGGGGAGTTGTGATGGGGGGGAGGTGGGGGGGGGGGGCATGTTGTGCTCGGGGGAGGTGATGGGGGGGCTGTGGCAGGGGGGAGGCTGTGGTGGGGGGAGGTGGGGGGACGGGGGGGGGGTGCTGTGGTGGGGGGAGGTGGATTGAGGTGGGGGGGGGGGTGTGCCGTGCCCTCACTCCCCGCTCGGGACAGGGGCGCGCCATCTAAACGTTGCCGTGGCCTCGAGTGCCGCGCGGAACACGGAAGCCCCGCGGGGCCGGCACGAGCGTTCGCCGCGCCAGATTTTAGCTTTACATTTCGCGGTGGATTGGCGCTGCCGCAAGGTAGCCGCGAGCGCTTCGGCCCCCTCGGCCCCCCCCCCCTACCGCCCCCTCCCCCCTCTCGTTTGTGGCCCCAAATGCCACAACCCGCTGTGATGTGGCCGGAGGGACGCGGTCGCTGCCCTTTCAGCAGGGCTATGTTTAATAGGTTTTATATATATGTGTGTTTATTGTGAAATAAAAATGTACGTGGGAGTGCGCGTCGCCACGTTCCGGAAAGGCACAGCGATGGTTGCCGTCGGCGTCGCGCTACGAAACGGGAGTTGTTCGTCTGGCTGGAAATCTGGAAAGGCGTTTTTTCCTTTCCCCCCATCTTCCCCCCACCCCACACCTCCGATTAGCACGGTCAGCTACGTGCAGTGCGAAAGGAGTTCAACATCGTACGTACGTAGATACTTGCGTGAGAAATCTGCGCCCGCTGAAGGAGATATCGCAGAACTGCCTCTTAGTTCCCTTCAAAGTGACGTCTTATCTTTCACACGTGCCCTGCAGTGATCCGTGGCCTTTCGAGTAACCTTAATAACTATAAATGATTAACATTTTTATCAGGTAAGGCCCACTGAGCTTATGTAGCTCTTTTTTCAGAAGCGACCCGGCTCTCACAAATGATAGCTCAACGAAGTGGCTTGTCATCATGTGGGAATTTATAGCAAAAAAATACTCTAAACGCGTGTCGATTCTAAATGTGGAGGCAAAAAACGGAGAACCCGCATAAAAATCCACGCGACCGCAGGGACAAAGGGACAACATGTAAACTCCAAATATACAGGCGTCAGGGTGGGGATCGAACTTACGACCTCCTGTATACCAGGCGAGGGAGATAGCATCTCCTAGCCACAGCGGGAGCCTCGGTCGAGATGTTTCATGTCGAGATGTTTCATGTCGATCGAACCGAACAAAAAAAAATATCTCGGATTTGGAAATTTTGGGACAAATTAAGTGATAAAACCAAAATAATGGAATTATTTTTTTTGGCACATTAGTGACCGGCCATCGACTCACTAGGCTTGGGAACCTGGTTAAAATCACTGGTAGCTCCCCCCCTCCCCCCCCCCCCATCAATCAGGACACGTCAGGTACATGGGTCTGGCGGAGGGCCCGCGTGCTGTTTTTGTCACCCATCGTTCTGCTGCGGGCCTTTGTTCTTGTGTACAGCAAGCGCAGAAAAAAAATCAAATCACTGGTGGCCGCCCCAGTTTGAACCGAGGTTCCTGACGGTGCTGGCTCGGCGTTCTGAACCCCGAGCCACACGGCCGCGTCAAAAAAAACTTCCAGAGTATTCCCCGCAGCGTGCTGCGTCGGGCCTACATCGATTGCCGGCTCCCACGAACTCCTCCGCTAGCGTGTGCAACGGCGAGACGCCGTTCGCGAGATTCCGAGGCGTGTCCCGGGACCCAAAACAACGTGGCGAACTCGCAGTCGCCCATCGTTACGAAAATAGCTTTCTGTTGAGAGTCGGTGGAATAAGTGGACGGAATGAGTGTTCGTGAATTATTACCTTCGTTTTTTTGCAGTCATCCGTCGGGAGATGATGCAAGCGAAAAAAAACATTCAGGAGTGGAGTGTAAAGTGTTCCAATAGAGCTAGCGCATGTTACCTTTAAATCATATATCCTACGAAGAAGTACCGTTGCCCGAAACGTCGTCCCTTAAATATAGAATTTTTTCTTTTATGGCTCCACGGTGTTATTGACGAATGTGTTGAGATTTTGGTGAATGACACGTAGCAGGAGGCATTTGCGACCAATATCATCCATTGTCGAGGTTTGTTGGGTTAGTTCGCGTAAATATCAATGTGTCGTTAAACCCACCACCACCCGACACAGCCAATTAGTAAGGTTTGTGACGTAAACAAAACGTGCCAATTATTTACTAGTACAGCACACCGGTGTGTTGGAGAGTAAACCGACAACATTTATTATTTGAGTGCAGTGACGTTTCGCCAGTAATTACAACCAGCCTCGTCAGGCGGACAGCCAGAGTTGTGGAGAAATCCTCCTGTTTTGGTCTTAAATAGAGGGATAGATGTGATGTCGTCACTTGTGAGCCTATCAGGTTCCGAAGGCCAGCGGGGGGGGGGGGGGGGGGGGGCGTTTGTTAATGCATGCATATAGAATTGGCTGTGTCTCGTGGTGGCGGGTTTAACGGCACATTTATATTGACGCGATCTAACCCCAAAAAAAACTCTGTTATGGTTAATTGTACTTGTGCACCACTGCCAACGCAGCAGTATCGCCAAACAATTTGTTGAAATCCTATTCGTGTGGGTTGCCTTCTTTATACAGCACACTCCTCTACAGGATGCGCAACTTTGTAAACTTATTTGCATTTCTCCATCCTTAGCCGTCCTTAATGATAACCTCGTGTGTGTGTGTGTGGCCATCACTGGGCAGTGGTGGCACAGCGGTTAGCGCGCTGCGGCACGAACCCGGAGACCCAAGTTCGATTCCCGCTCACGGCCAAAACCAGTGACGATTTTATGAACCGGTCCTGGGCCTCCCTTTCGTTAGACTCGGCCTCAAACGCCACTGGGGAGGAGACAAAGGCGGTTGTGCATTGTGTACTGTCCTGGCCTTAATAGATGCTCGCAAACAGCACTTGCCCCAGAGTCTGTAATAGCTGTCGGTCGGGTCTTTGTCTTTGGCCATCAGTGGCTAAATTTATGTGCCCATGTGAGTCTGTGTTTGTCCATGTGTATCTTGCTTTGTCCATGTGTGACTGTGTGTCCTCTGCTTGTCCATGTATGACTGTCTATCCATCCATACCTCCATGCGTCTGTGCATGACCATGTGTGCCTGTGCCTTTATAGCTGCACGTGTCCATGTGCATCCATGTGCACGTGTCCATCCTTGCCTCCGTGTGTACCCGTTTGTCCCAGCGTGTACACATAATCTGTCCGCGTGCCCTTGTTTCCACACGCAGGCCGTCACAGCGCTGGTCAAGAGCTTCCCCAAGCAGATGTCTCCCTCCATGCAGCAAATCCTGCCCATCGTGTGGAACACGCTCACCCAAAGCGCCACCATATATCCTTCATGGAACCAGCGTCGCCTCCGTGTGCCTCCTCCGTCCTCCGCATCCGCGTGCGCTGGGCGATACGCAAAGGGATAGGGGCAGCGGTTTGTATAGAACTGGGCGGCGGGGGTTGGGTTGTTACCTCATTGCCTGTGAGGTCGCGACCCCCATCTATCTGCCCGTGACGGTCATGTGACGCCCGGCACTGCGGTCGCCCCTGTTCGACGGCTCGACGCGGTAATAATATTGCGATATTGCGGCCGTGTCGCCGGTATCGGTATGGATTTCTGCGTTGATGACAGGGCACCCTCCGCTGCCACCGCCGCCGCCCCTCTTGTGCGTGTGCACCCGTGCGTGCGGGTATGGATTTTATTCCAGAAAAGCTAAAAAAAAATATATTTCACATTTTGCCAGGCGAACCCCCTCCCGCCTCAACCCATTGTCTCTCTATCAGCGGCAGCAGCAGCAGCAGCAACAAAGCGGCCCGCTGATGGGATGTGCGGACCGATGTGCCTTGCGTGATTTGCGTCACACCATCACCGCCCCCAGCCCTCTCTCCCCCGCCGCGCTCGCCTGCCCATCCCCCCCCCCACCCCACCCCAGCGGAGCAAACGCGGTCGCCGCTTGTGATCGCTGCGTTCCGTTGCCGCAAGCCGCGAGCGTACGATAGTCTTTAAAAAGAAAAAAAAAACAACCCCGGCACGAACCTCGAGTCGAGCGATTCGTCCCCGGTGTTCGTGGCTTTTGTCGTGCAATTAAAGTAATTTGCCATTGTGCAGTCAGGACGGATAACCACCGCTTTTAGTGAAAGCGTAAATGATAATAATTGTTGCCTTTTTGGGTCACGGCAGCCAAGAGCGCCGCCCCTACACCACCACCCCCCCCTCCGCTCCTGTAATTTGCACGGTTATTAAATTATTTCGCGCGCACGCAACGCTCGCTCGCTCATCACGTTTTCAATCTTAAACAAAAAAATATATATATATACATGTTTGAGTCCCTGCACGAGTTTGTGCGGAAATTATTCGTACCTGGGGAGCGGAGGTGTGAGATGTGGGGCCACCGGTGTGTTGTGGCTCTCTGGCCTGTGGTCATGGCGTTGGTGTGAGGTGACAGTATTGACACACGACGAGGGTGTGAGACGCGGGTGTTTCTGCTCGCGTAGGTGTGAGATGAGGTGGAGCTGTAGGGTAAGCGGTTAGCTGCGCTACGAACCCGGCGACCCGGGTTCGATTCCCGCTCACGGTCAACACCGGTGACGATTATCTTAACCGGTCCTGGGCCTCCCCTAGGTCGACTCAGCCTCAAGCGAGTACCTGGTTGCAATGTGTAAACACCGCCACTCGAGAGACAAAGGCGGCCGGGCGTGGCGTTGGACCGGTGTCGGCCTTCATAGGTGCTCGTTAACAGCGCTTGCCCCAACAGTCTGTGCAGGCTATATGGGGGATCTTGGTCTTTTGTGAGATGAGGGTGCTGTGAGATGCGGCTGCTGGCGCTCGGCTGAGTATACTCCATCCACTCCGCCCCCCCTCCTCCTTCCCCTCCTCCTCTACCACCAATCATCACCCCTCCCCACACCGCATCTCTTCCAAAACCTTTGATGTTTGTGCGTCGCCGTGGGAAACGGGGCTCGCTTAATTGAGGTCGTTATTCCACAAAGTGGGTTGCGTTTTTTTGTTGTGGTTCCTTTGCGGAGCAGAAGGGTGAGAGAAAAGGAAAATGGAATTGAGGGTCACCTTCCTTGATGGCGTTGCATCTCAGGGGGCCGCCGTTTACAACGCCTCTCCGGAACATTGGGGGCCCTAAATTCAACATCGTTTAATCCCCCCCGGTTGGTTTATATATTATGAGACCTCCTTTGCCAGTAACAAGATATAGTAATAGGTTTTTACCCTTTTAGCTGGCACAAAAACTGACACCTTTATACAAGGGATCATGTTTGCAATAACCACAACACAAGCAGTCAAAAATGAAAACAAAAAGAGACAACTCTGATAATGATATGTGCAACTGTTGTACAACAGTTGTACGCCAAAAGGCGTCATCTGGTCCAACACCAGTGGAGACTAGGCTCTAAGAAAAGCCGTCTCGGGTGTGGACCAATCAAATTCAAGGACAGTGCATATCATTATCAGAGTTGTCTCTTTTTGTTTGCATTTTTGACTGCTTGTGTTGTGGTTATTGCAAACCTGATCCCTTGTATAAAGGTGTCAGTTTTTGTCCCAGCTAAAAGGGTAAAAACCTATTACTATAGGTTTATATATATTAGGGTGTACTGTATTCATGTTTATAACCGGTCGCTTTAATTCCTCCATAAAAGATTTATTGCAAACGCGCGATCGGCGCACTGTCAAGGAGATGATTAATCCGCTCGGAAAGCTCTCTGAGATTGTTCGGCAATCCCACAAATTTTTCAAGCTGAATTTAACCAAATTCAGTGACAAAGCAGATTTAACGTGATGGATCATTTTTTCCCTTTTTTTATTGTGCAGTCGTAAGAAGTACAGTCTTTCCTCCTGTAACACGGTCGTAGTTGTTGCGTTCCTGAAGAACAGCGCAATTATGGAAAAATTGCTTCATAATAAATCAAATATAATGTAGGGTGAAGCACAGTCCGCGATAACACGTGAGATGCGCACGCAGGCCGAAGAGAAGACCGAGGCGCTTGGGTAGCATCTAGAAGCATCCAGCAGCAATCCCGCCTTGTGCGATGATGCTACACCGAGGCAGCCGTACGGCCGCTTATTCCTACTCGGGCTGTGACGTAGTTTCGGTCACTCGAGCGCGTTACATCCAATTCGCGTCCGCGTTATAAAAAGAATGTTCCCTACTGCATTCTTCATCGCGTCATATCAAATTCGCGTGACGAAAACAACACGCGGCATTGTAGGAGAACAGACCGTAGCGTCTTTTGTGTTTAGCAGTTTCCTCGACGTTAACCAGGAGGTGAACGATGAGGCACGTTGACACACATGGAACTCTTTTCTGCGCTTGAGAACCCAGTTACGTCACCGGTGGCTGCAACCCACCTCGGAATCCCAAGAGCTCTCTGCCCACGTGCAACGGGCAAATCGGAATTATGCGCGTAACGAATCGGCGATGAAAATCGAGCGTTGCGGTCGGGACACAGACGTGGGATTTTTGTGTGTGTGTGTGTGCGAGAGCAGGATATGATTTACGCACAGTGCATGTTAATGAAATGGAATTACTGCACGTAGGGTAATGGAGCGAATGAGACGGAACAAACGAGACGGAACAGATGAGACCGAACTTAAGAGAGGGGCGAGACTGTGTGAGGTTGATCAGAGGCTCCGGAGACGTTGAGCCGCTGCCTTCCTGGGTTCCAATCCGGGTTGTAGCCGCCCGTGATGAAACTGGTGATGGAAGCGAGCGATGTTGGTGGCGGCGATGGTGGAAATGACAGTGGTGGCAGTGATCGTGATAGTGGAGGACGTGGCGGCGGCGGATGTTTTTTTGATGTTTTTATTTGCGGGCCCGGTACAATGCGTCGCTGCCCAGTAGGCGAGGGGCGAAAAAAATCCACAGGAATTTTCGGTTGTGAAATAATGCCTGCTTGCCCCAACCAAGTGGGGCCCACCGCATAGGGGGAAGAGTGAAGATTGGGGTGGTGGTGGTGGTGGAAGAAGGGGGGGGGGGAAGATAACGAGCATACGAAGGGAATACCTAGGGGGGGGGATATGAGGGGGGCGATGGCGACGTTGGTGGCGGTCGTGGTTGCGCTGGACCACTGCCGCGGACACCCCTGGTGGGGGGCAGGGTTCGCTCCTTTCTGGTTGCCCGATGTCACTTTTCCGGCTCCGCGGGGGACAGCCGCCCGTCGAGCGGTAGGCGCCGGCCCTCCTGACGGCGACGTCGCCGCTAGAAGCCCCGATTCTCCCCAGGCCGCTCTTTCTCCTGCTGAGTGAAGCGTGCGCCGTGAGAAGAGAGCCGATGATAGTAATCTTGTCATGGGGCGCACAACAGGTCCGCGGAAATCACAGGGTGCGGGCGGGCGGGCGGGCGGGCGGGCGAGCACTCGTGCTGGCCGCGGCTGAGAGATGTCACCGCCGCAGACGTGCGAGCGGCGAGCAGCGATTCCGCTAAAAGCTTTCGATGGTTTCTGCCGCGGCGATCGGGGGGGGGGTTGAATTTAGATGGCTGTTTTTTTTTTGCTTTTTGCTTGCTCTTGGTCTCTGCGTGCAGAATCGATGCCTCGCCACCGAAAATAGAACAGAAAATTTGACAGCTAATTATTGAAATTTCAAGTGCAATCTGGTCGCTTGCTTGAGCACGCGTGCGTGCGTATGTTTAGGCGTGTGTGCGATTTGTGTGTGTGTGTGTGTGGGGAGTGGTAGTGCAGTGGTTCGTGTTATGAACCCGGACACCCGAGTTCCATTTCCGCTCACGGCTAACGCCAGTGACGATCATCTGAACCGGTACTGGGCCTCCCCTAGGTCGACTTAGACTCTTAATTAGTACCTGGCGCGATGTGTAAAACATCGCCACTGGGGAGACAAAGGCGGCCGGGCGTGGTACCTGTCCACCCACCCCCTCGTGCGCCTTGACGGCCGTCAAACTCACTCGCGAACAACACTCGCCCCACCAGCTACGGTGGGGGGGGGGGGGGGGGATCTTTGTGCTGGTGTGTAAGTGTACAAGCAAATGCTTACGTGCGCGTGTGTGTGCGCGCGATCGCTCCCGCGTGCATGCGTGCGCGCATGCCGCCGCGTTCCCCCGCTCGCGCTCCGCGTCGCGCTCGTTTCCTCCGCCCCCCCCTCCCCGGCGCTCGCCTCTCCATTCTCGAAGGGAAATTCGGCACGCACCTCCGCGTCACCTGCTAATAGCGCCCGCACGACCCCCTGGGTCGGCGCCCCCGTGCGTACGCTCGGGGGCTCGCCCGCCGTGATTTAGACAACGTGTTTGCAGCGGGCTGCCCTTGTCCTCTGTCGTCACCGCCCCCCAAGGCTTTTTTTTATATATAGGCACCACGGTGGTGAGATGTTGACTCCTTCACCTGGTATACAGGAGGTCGTGGGTTCGATCCCGATCCTCACGCCTGCTGTATATTTCGAGTTTGCACGTCTCTCTCTCTCTCGTCATCATCACGGTGGCTAGGATATGTTAACTACCTCGCCTGGTATACAGGAGGTCGTGGGTTCGATCTCGATCCTCACGCCTGCTGTATATTTGGAGTTTGCATGTGTCTCCCTGTGGTCGTGTGGATTTTTCTCTTCCGCATTTCCCCCTCATTTATAATCAACATCAAGCGAGTAGAGTATTTGTACTGCTATACGTTTCCACGTGATGATAAGCCACTTCAGTTGGCGATCATTCATGGCCAGGTCTCTTTTGAAAAAGAGCTACATAGCTCAGTGGGGCCTTTACCTGGTAAAATAAAAAAAAAATATTCATAGTTTTACATATATTGTTTTCCCTGCTAGGGCCTGGTGCCTGCGTGTGCACCGCACGCTTTTATTGCATGACGTCCGCACACACTCGCTCTCCGCGAGGGTTAAAGCAGCCACGTCATCACCCCCCCCCCCCACACCACCACCCCCGTTCTGATCTCCAGCGCGGTTTCATCCTCGCGGCCTTCGCCGAAACGCGGCACGGGATCGGCAATGGCGGCCGCCGAGTATGACGCTGACCGCCGCGATGATGGTAACGAAGGTGACCGTCGCTGGCTTCGCCGGCCGGCGACGCCGATTGAATCTAACGGCCGGCACAGGCGCGGCTGATCGGCGATGGAAACGTCACGAACGTTCGATTGGCGGGCCCGAGCTCGATGGTTTCGTGCGTATCGTTGTTGAGTTGTTGACGCTGCCACCGTGAGGTT
Source organism: Petromyzon marinus (assembly GCF_048934315.1). Taxonomy (NCBI): domain Eukaryota; kingdom Metazoa; phylum Chordata; class Hyperoartia; order Petromyzontiformes; family Petromyzontidae; genus Petromyzon; species Petromyzon marinus. The sequence goes on along the minus strand of NC_133714.1, from coordinate 8,165,515 downwards.
TCCCCCGCCTTCACCACGCTGTACATACGTCCGCACGGAGGTGAACTTCATGGAGGAGGCGTCCGACCCCGTCGATTCAGACGGTGCGTGTCCTCAACTCGCGCATTGCCTACTCACGGGGGAGAAGGGGGGGGGGGGGGAGAAGGGGGAGTGTGGTGGTGCAGTGGTTAACACCCCGAACCAGAAAATCCGAGTTAAACTCCCAGAGACGGCTAACATCAGTGATATCTGAACCATAGCACAGTTGGCTACGTATGGTGCGAGGGAAGTTCAAGTTCAGCCAGGTGGAGGATGGTCAAACCGCCCTCACGAGCCACACGACGTGGATAGGCCATCTACGCCTCTCACTTGTGTTGGCAATTCGCTAGACTTAGTTTTGTTTGCATTTTAACTCGGAATTTTATCACCCAGCAGTGGATTGGCAAATGGCTGCACAAGAAAATGTATTTATTGCTCACACGATGCATCCGAATGACCTCTTTCACAGTTACCTGTCACTTTCCTTGTCACGTGTCGACTTCTGGATGACCTTTGACCTCAGTGACCCGCAACCACGGGGAGAGAGACGCGCAAACTCTAAATTAAAGTGTCGGTGTGGGGGGGGGGGGTGGTCGGGATCGAACCCACGACCTCCCGCGTACCGGGCGAGGATGTCAACATCCCACCACCACGCCGCCTGTGACTCGGGTGACGTGTGACATCCTTGGCCTGACCCTAACCCTGCCCCTCCGCGGCCCTCCCCCCCCCCGCCCTCTGGCCACGCAGGCGAGGTGCTGGGCTTTGAGAATCTGGTGTTCAGCATCTTTGAGTTTGTGCACGCGTTGCTGGAGGCGCCGCGGTTCCGTGGGACCCTGCGCAAGGCCCTGCCCGACCTCATCTACTACCTCATTCTCTACGCTCAGATCACCGAGGAGCAGGTGAGCACTGGGGGCTATTTGTGTGTTTAAGGGGGCTGTCCCGGTGGCTTTGTTCGTTGGGGGGGATCCTGGCTGCTATGATTTTTGTTCAGAGCCGCTGTAGGGTTTGTGTCTGTGCGTGCGTGTGTGTGTGCGCGGTGAACCGAGTTCAATTTCCGCTCATGGCCAACGCCAGTGATGATTATCTGAATCGGTTCTGCCCCCCCCCTAGGTCGGCTCAGCCTCGAATGAGTGCCTGGTGTGGTGAGCAAACATCGGCATTAGGGAGACACAGGCGGCCGTGCGTGGTGTTGGACACCCACCCTCTAGTGTGTCGTGCCGGCCTTCTTAGGTGCTCGCGACAGCACGTGCCCCAACAGTCTTTTGAGGCTACACGGGGGGCATCTTTGTCTTTGAGGTCACTCTGGGTGTTAGATGGGCAGCGGTGGTTATGCACGCCTGTTATCCGCCACTCTGGAGGCGAGGGTTGGTGGGTTGTCGAGAAGGTGCCATGCCCTGGCTCGCCAGGAGAAGGCAGTACAGCAAATGGTCTAACATTTATGAATAATTGGCTGAAAGCTTCTTGAAATAAAAACAACCAATGCAGGACCCTGCTTAAAAATAGTCCGAGGGCTTAAGTGTGTCTCTCCTGGATAAATAAGTAAATTAATCTTGATTTGAAGCTTTCGTGACTGCAGGAATCCATACTCTGGTTCTTTCGGTAAAGTCACGTAGGTAGAAAAATAATAATAGATCACGACGTTTCGGTCACAACACAAGCGACCATCATCAGGTGGAACAGATACAGCAGTTATCCTGCTGATCTATTATTATTTTTCGACCTACGTGACTTTACCGAAACAACCAAAGAGTAAGTAAATTAATATGTATGTTTCGTATATTTATGGGCTATGTGTGTTCGTGTGTGGCTGTCCTGAGGAGCCTGTGTGTGCGGCTAGCCCTGCAGGCTATGGCTTTGAGGACTAGCTCTGGGGGCTATGTGTGAGCCCAGGGGGTTTAGCCGTGTGTGTGTGTGCGCGTGTGTGTGTGTACTATCCCCTGGGGGGCTATGTGTGAGCGTGAATATCCGTGAGGTGTGGGCTATGCGTGTGAGCTAGCCTTAGGGTCTGCCTCATTCTCGACACATCACCGAGGAGCAGTTGCTGCCCTGAGGGCTAGCGGGGTGTGGGCAGGCCCTGGGATCCATGGGCGCTGTGCGGTGGGGCTGCCCTAGGGGCTAAGAGTGAAGGGTACCTCTCAGGACAAGGAGCAAGATGCGCTCTGCAGCTTTTTGTCAGGGCACTGCTGAACGCTTTAAGGGCAGCTGCAGCCACTTGCCCACATCATTATGGCCAAGGTGTCTGCAGGGGGTGGTTGCAGTGCAACAAGTCCGTTGTTGTGCCATACTATCCATGATGCCCGCATCAAAGCTCCCTCCTCCGCCTTCTCCGAACTGGTGAAGTAACGGTCACATAACCCCTCGCGACCTTAATGGGCGTAGTTGGGGGGGGAGGGTGAGAGAGAGGGTGGGGGGGGGGCACCTCTTCCGGCCGTGGATTGATGCGCACGTGCACGTCGCGAGCGCTTGGGTCGTCGGCACTGATCGGGGAGTCGATGCGCCGTTACACGCCCGGCTTGAGGCGCCGCCCGGCGGTGGGGGCTAACGATCGCGAGGTCGCACGCAGGCAAATTATGCAGCCGCTTCGGCGGGGGGAGGAAATTGGGGAGCGATTTGACGGTGGGGACTGATAAGGTGGTGAGCAAGCGAGGATTGGGAGGACTTGAGTTTACGAGCGAGCTCCTCACGCTCGCTCATGTTTTTTACATTCTGCGTGCGTCGTCGTCCCCCCCACCTCCACCTCCCCCCCCCCCCACTCCCGATGCTTTTATCTAAATGTTAATTTGTGGCTTTGGCGGTCCCCGCATGCCGTTGGCAATTCAGCTCACGCTCGGCGCGCCATTAAGTGTGCTAATGAAGTCTGCGGCTGCCGCTTTGCATACCGAGTGTGCGCCGCGCGGGGGGTCCGCCCCGTGCCTTCGCTCCCGGGGAAATGTTCCTTTGGCTGCTTTAACCCTTCCAGCGAATGTGTCTCTCTCTTGCCTCTCGGTCAACAATGGTCACGGTCTTTTTCTCGCTTTCCTCTCTCTCGCTCTCTCTAGCGCTCGCTCTCTCTCTATCTCGTTCGCCCTGTCGCTCGCTCGCCCTGTCGCTCGCTCGCCCTGTCGCTCGCTCGCCCTGTCGCTCGCTCACCCTGTCGCTCGCTCGCCCTGTCGCTCGCTCGACCTGTCGCTCGCTCGCCCTGTCACTCGTCTCTTGCTCACTCTGACACTCGCTCTCTCACTCGCTCTCTCACTCGCTCTGACGCTTGCTCTCCGGCTCACTCTTAACGCTCGCTTCTCTCTCTCTCTTTCTCGCTCACTCTGATGCTTGCTCTAACGCGAGCGGAATAAGAATTTATGTCGGCGATGGATGGAGGGGATGAAGCCTCGGGCCCCGTTGCCGTGAACAGGGAGAGGACGCGGCTGACGGCGATTTGTTGTGAAACAGAGGTCGGTGAAGTTGGGAGGCCACACTGACGCTCACCGTAGCCAAACTTTTCCGCCGCACACGAAAATAACAAAACAAAACAGAGATGCGTCGGCCAGACCGGTGCCGCGATGTTGGTGAATCGCCACGGTCAATTCCGTGGATCAGTCATTTTTTTCTTTTTTAATCGACCAAGTGGTACTTGTCTTAGAATTGAGCGAACGAGCGACGTTGGTGGACTCATTCACCCGCCTACTCGCCCACCCACCTACTCACTCGCCCACTCGATTACCGCACCGCAGGTCGCACACAACTCTTCTCTTTCTGCTTCTTCCCTACGCTCCTCCACTTTGGAATTTCCTGCAATCGTCTCTTCCCGTACGCTCCAAGCTCTTGTAATAAATTCAGCAAATTGGTTGCATGCTCTTGCATCCTGCAACTTTAACAATAACAGCAAAATTCAACGCTTTCGGCAATAATGCAGCAGTGCCCTTGAAGAGAAAATGTTGAGCATAATTAGGCGACGTTTCGGGCGATGGCCCTTTTTCACAGCACACACAGAGGAGGCCGGAGTGGTTCGTCCCTGTTTGTTGCTGGCCACTTTGGTGTTCTGGGCCCTTTGGCCTGCGCTGCAGCGATCCCCTTTCCCCCCCCTCCCCCCACACACGTACAGAGCAGCTGCTTATTATGCAGATATGAAGTCTGTGCATTGCATCATACGGCCAGAGCTATCTTGTCCTCCCTCCCCCCAATCGATCATCGCCTCCCTCTACCCCTCCCCCAGCGTGTGTCAGCCCAACACCCCCACCACCCGCCCCGAACTCCCGTGCCGTGTTGCGCGATGGCGGCCGCGCGTTAATAAATTCACGTCGGCGCCAGCGCGGTAATTGCGCCACGCCTCGTTAAGTCGCGACGCTCGGCCCCGCCCGCCGAGCGACCACGGCGGTGGGCTCCGAGCGCCGCCGCGTGGTTCCTGCGCCGTCGGGAGGCGACGGGGATGCGGCCCGTGCCATTGCGCCTGCCGCGCGCGCCGCTCGCTTTAAACGGCCGGGCGGCGGCGGCACGTGGCTGACGCAGCGCCATGCAGCCAGCAGCGAGGGCTGGTGGATCACCGCACGAATGCTGCGAAACTCGCGTTACCGTGGGCGTCGAGGTGTGGTTGCCGTACGCCGGCTCGACAGTAGAAGGCGGTGCGGCAGAGTGCGGGCTCATATCAGAGAAAGCCGAGTAATCCACCACAGGAAAGGTGTGGTCGAGTACACTTTGTTAATCAACGTCCGTTTCCAGGTCTCATTGTGGCAGCGCTTCGCAGTTTGAGTTTGTGCTGCACACCCCACTTGCGTGTGCTTGGAGCCACCCAGCAAACGGCCGTGCACATCGTTGAGAACTGCCCCTCACACGGTGGTGGCTAGAACATGGAGCGGGGAGGTTGATTGAACTCGATGGGATTACTGATATGGATGCTGATCTGTGTATGTACTTACGCATGCTGAACTTCTCTCGCACCATACACAGTCGGCCGTGCTGATCGGAGGTGAGAGCAAACACGAGAGGTCACTCAATTTCGATTCGCCCACTCATTTAGTCACTCGCTCACCCACCTAATCACTCGCTCGTCCACTCGGCAGCTCACCCACGAGTTATCTTATGCACTCGCCCACTCACCCACCCACCCGTTCACCTTGAGGGCGGTGGCTACGGGCTCCAACGAACGGGCTGATTGAACTCGATGATGTGGCAATCAGGCGGTCGAGTGATTCGGATATATCGACCTGTGAGAGCAGAACACAAGAGCGGGCAGGATGGCCTCTTTCCGGCAGATACGAGGCGGTCTTGTTCTGCCCCCCCCCCCCCAAGAATGAAATGAAATAACAAAATAAACGCAGAAAATAGAAGTTGTAACGATGCCACCCGTGTCGCCACGTTTGATGAATTGCCGCAATTCCAGGGGTCACAATTCAACTCGGGGGCGGATTGTTTATTTTTTTGCTACAGCGATTGTTGCATGATATACATGTATCTACAGCGGTGTAATCCTGTAGAATTCCGAAGCGGTTTAAATCTCATCGGATATCAGAGTGCAGTGAATCGGTAGAATCCGTATTGGTGTGAATCTTCAGAATGTACTACTCCGTGTGAATGTAAGTAGTTTACGCTGCCATGAAACAGTTTGAGTCCCCCCTGCGCTTTAATGCGAGAGTCGAAGGGGTGCTGTGTGCCTGTGTGAGACCAGGTTTATGTAACCGCGTTGGCGCTGGGCACAAGATTGGGGTGCCTCTCATGATCTAGATAATAATACTACGGAATACGGTGTTTTTTGTTGAATGTGTGTGTACGTATGTTGAACTTATTTTGTATATGCGTGGGGAACGGAAGGTAGTGAATTGCTGCACTGCGCTTTGAACCCGTCGACCCAAGTTGAATTCCCATTCTCACGGTCCAATAACAGTGGTGAATATATGTTGTAGTTTAGAGTTATACTTAGAATTTTAATCTAGATTGTATTGTGATTGTTATTGTGATCTAACATCCAACTGGAATTTTTGCACATTTTTTGTACGCAGCATAAACATATTGGTGCTTTTTCCGGAAGATTTAATTATTTTTATAGAGGATGTTTAAATTTGCGTGCAGTAAATTTTTAATGTCTCTTGTAATTTTATTGTCTGTTGCGGTTGCACCCGAATCAAGAGCCGAATGGCTCACAGGGTAAAACCAAATAAATAAATAAACCGGTTCTGGGCCTCCCCTAGGTCAATTCAGCCTTAAACGAGTTCCTTGTGTAGTGTGCAAACACCAGCAATTTGGGGAGCTAAAGGTGGCCGGGCATGTTATTGGCCACCCCACCTCCTTGTGTGCCGTGCCAGCCTTCATAGGTGCTCGCGAACAGCACTCGCCCCCAAAAATCTGTTGAGGCCATGAGGGGTGATCTTTGTCTTTATGTACGAACATTTTCTGGCACCCTGGTAGACATTAGCCACGGTTACAGCCAGAGGTTTATGCTGGTCTGTCACGTGCAGCAATGTTGTCCGGTTTTCTGTCGCAGGCAGACCTGGCTGATGCTAACACTCGTGTTCCCTGGGTCCCCCTTTCAAAATGTGTTGAGATGAAACGCGACGTGAAGCACTGTGAGATTTCCCGGCGTATACGTGGGCGGATCTAACTTGCTGTTTTAAAAAAAAGTTTCGCTGGCTGGACGGCTGGCGCGCGGGCAGGCGAGTGCTCGGTGGTGACGTCACACCTCGCCCCCCCCACCCCACCCACCCTCTGCCCCAGCCATGCTCGTCCAAAACCAAATCATTGTCATCTTTTGGACTGCGTGAGGTCTCGTTATTCCCGCAGCTGTAGGATCCATGGATTCAAACGCAAAGCCGAACGCCGGCGTCCGTCGTGCGACATCAGAGGCGCGCACGCTCGCTTACGTCTGCACCTGGGGCTCCGATGAATGATTAATGGGGGTAATGTGCACTCCCCTGGGCGGTTTCTCCCGCGAAGTGTAACCCCTGTGGTGACCAGCGCATGTCTCCGTCTCTCCCCGCGGAGAGAACGCCTCGCTGGCGGAGTTGAGCGCGAGCGTGCGCACGTGTGTGCGTGTGTACCGTGCGCACGCACGCACGCGTGTCTATCGTGTCATATGGGGAGCGGTAGTGTAGCGGTTGGCGCGCTACGCTACAAACACGGTGACTCGAGTTCGATTCCCGCTCACCGCCAACACCAGTGACGATTATCTGAATCGGTTCTAGGCCTCCCCGAGGTCGACTCGGCCTCAATTGAGTAGCTGGTGCGATGCGTAAACATCGCCACTAGGGAGACAAAGGCGGCCGGGCTTGGTGTTGGCCACCCACCCTCTTGTGCGCCGCTGCCGGCCTTCAGAGGTGCTTGCTAACACAGCACTTGCCCCAAAAGTCCATGAAGGCTACCCCGGCAGTCTGTGTCTTGTGTATCGTGTGCACGTACGCTGGCCAGGTGGCTCAGCCGTAGCACGACCGGATCACAGTCGACAGGTTTGGAGTTCAACTCCTGCTTTGGTGGGAATGGGCGGGGGGGGTTGACTTGGTCCGTAATATTTTCGAGACGTATGCGGATGCATTTCAGCCCTCTCCCGAAGGATCGACGCGATGGGACGGGGAGAAGGGAGATGGAATTAGAAGTGCAGTGGATGGCTGATGTTCTACTTCTATCCGCGTGAATGGATTCGTGAGGGGTGACGAGGTCACGTGTTGGGACGGTGGGTGAGGTGGTACTGTGGGGTGGGTAGTGAGGTGGTACTGTGGGGTGGGTAGTGAGGTGGTACTGTGATTGTGAGTGAGTGAGGTGGTACTGTGACTGTGGGTGAGTGAGGTGGTACTGTCACTGTGGGTGAGTGAGGTGGTACTGTGACTGTGGGTGAGTGAGGTGGTACTGTGACTGGGTGAATGAGGTGGTACTGTCACTGTGGGTGAGTGAGGTGGTACTGTAACTGTGGGTGAGTGAGGTGGTACTGTCAGTGTGGGTGAGTGAGGTGGTACTGTCACTGTGGGTGAGTGAGGTGTTACTGTGACTGTGGGTGAGTGAGTTGGTACTGTGACTGTGGGTGAGTGAGGTGGTACTGTGACTGGGTGAGTGAGGTGGTACTGTCACTGTGGGTGAGTGAGGTGGTACTCTGCCTGTGGGTGAGTGAGGTGGTACTGTGACTGTGGGTGAGTGAGGTGGTACTCTGCCTGTGGGTGAGTGAGGTGGTACTGTGACTGTGGGTGAGTGAGGTGGTACTCTGCCTGTGGGTGAGTGAGGTGGTACTGTCACTGTGGGTGAGTGAGGTGGTACTGTGACTGTGGGTGAGTGAGCTGGTACTGTCACTGGGTGAGTGAGGTGGTACTGTCACTGTGGGTGAGTGAGGTGGTACTGTGACTGGGTGAGTGAGGTGGTACTGTCACTGTGGGTGAGTGAGGTGGTACTCTGCCTGTGGGTGAGTGAGGTGGTACTGTGACTGTGGGTGAGTGAGGTGGTACTCTGCCTGTGGGTGAGTGAGGTGGTACTGTGACTGTGGGTGAGTGAGGTGGTACTCTGCCTGTGGGTGAGTGAGGTGGTACTGTCACTGTGGGTGAGTGAGGTGGTACTGTGACTGTGGGTGAGTGAGCTGGTACTGTCACTGGGTGAGTGAGGTGGTACTGTCACTGTGGGTGAGTGAGGTGGTACTGTCACTGTGGGTGAGTGAGGTGGTACTGTCACTGTGGGTGAGTGAGGTGGTACTGTGACTGTGGGTGAGTGAGGTGGTACTGTCACTGTGGGTGAGTGAGGTGGTACTGCCACTGTGGGTGAGTGAGGTGGTACTGTCACTGTGGGTGAGTGAGGTGGTACTGTGACTGTGGGTGAGTGAGCTGGTACTGTCACTGGGTGAGTGAGGTGGTACTGTCACTGTGGGTGAATGAGGTGGTACTGCCACTGTGGGTGAGTGAGGTGGTACTGTCACTGTGGGTGAGTGAGGTGGTACTGTCACTGTGGGTGAGTGAGGTGGTACTCTGCCTGTGGGTGAGTGAGGTGGTACTGTGACTGTGGGTGAGTGAGGTGGTACTGTCACTGTGGGTGAGTGAGGTGGTACTGTCACTGGGTGAGTGAGGTGGTACTGTGACTGTGGGTGAGTGAGTTGGTACTGTGACTGTGGGTGAGTGAGGTGGTACTGTGACTGGGTGAGTGAGGTGGTACTGTCACTGTGGGTGAGTGAGGTGGTACTCTGCCTGTGGGTGAGTGAGGTGGTACTGTGACTGTGGGTGAGTGAGGTGGTACTCTGCCTGTGGGTGAGTGAGGTGGTACTGTGACTGTGGGTGAGTGAGGTGGTACTCTGCCTGTGGGTGAGTGAGGTGGTACTGTCACTGTGGGTGAGTGAGGTGGTACTGTGACTGTGGGTGAGTGAGCTGGTACTGTCACTGGGTGAGTGAGGTGGTACTGTCACTGTGGGTGAGTGAGGTGGTACTGTCACTGTGGGTGAGTGAGGTGGTACTGTGACTGTGGGTGAGTGAGGTGGTACTGTCACTGTGGGTGAGTGAGGTGGTACTGCCACTGTGGGTGAGTGAGGTGGTACTGTCACTGTGGGTGAGTGAGGTGGTACTGTCACTGTGGGTGAGTGAGGTGGTACTCTGCCTGTGGGTGAGTGAGGTGGTACTGTGACTGTGGGTGAGTGAGGTGGTACTGTCACTGTGGGTGAGTGAGGTGGTACTGTCACTGGGTGAGTGAGGTGGTACTGTCACTGTGGGTGAGTGAGGTGGTACTCTGCCTGTGGGTGAGTGAGGTGGTACTGTGACTGTGGGTGAGTGAGGTGGTACTGTGACTGTGGGTGAGTGAGGTGGTACTGTCACTGTGGGTGAGTGAGGTGGTACTGTCACTGGGTGAGTGAGGTGGTACTGTGACTGTGGGTGAGTGAGGTGGTACTGTCACTGTGGGTGAGTGAGGTGGTACTGTCACTGTGGGTGAGTGCGGTGGTACTGTCACTGGGTGAGTGAGGTGGTACTGTGACTGTGGGTGAGTGAGATGGTACTGTAACTGGGTGAGTGAGGTGGTACTGTGACTGTGGGTGGGTGAGGTGGTACTGTCACTGGGTGAGTGAGGTGGTACTGTGACTGTGGGTGAGTGAGGTGGTACTGTGACTGTGGGTGAGTGAGGTGGTACTGTGACTGTGGGTGAGTGAGGTGGTACTGTGACTGTGGGTGAGTGAGGTGGTACTGTGACTGTGGGTGAGTGAGGTGGTACTGTGAGTGTGGGTGAGTGAGGTGGTACTGTGACTGTGGGAGTCTTCGTAGCACTCCACAGGTGCCTCGGCGAGGACCGTCTGGCAGGCTCAGCGAGCCCCCCAGAGCGTGCCATGACCCTCGCCATGCCATGACCCTCGCCATTGCCGTGACGCTCGCTGTGCCGTGATGCTCGCCGGGTCTTGGTGCTCACCGTGACAGTTGCCGTGATACTCGCCGTGCCGTGACGCTCAGAGTGCGGTGACTCCCGCCGTTCCGTGACGCCTGCCGTGCCGTGACGCCCGCCGTGCGGTGCAGGTGAAGGTGTGGACGGCGAACCCGGAGCAGTTTGTGGAGGACGAGGACGACGACACGCTCTCCTACTCTGTGCGCATCTCTGCTCAGGACATGCTGCTGGTGAGGGGGGCAGTGGGGGGCACGGGGGGGGGGGGGGGGGCGAGGCAAGCCGGTGGCCCTGGTGGGGCTAATGGAAAGGGTTACTACGGCAATCGGTGTGTCGGTGGGTGATAAGGACACGGAGAGGACGCTCGTGCGTCATGTGTCTCTCTGTATGCGTGCGTGTGTGTTTGCGTGGGCATGGCTGTCCGCGCGTGCCTGCGTAGGGAGTGGGGTGCAGTGGTTGGTGCACTTTGCTATGACCCCGATTTGATTCACGCTCAAGACCAATTCCAGCGGCGAATACTTTAACTGGTCGTGAACATCCCCTAGGTCGACTCGGCCTTCAGTGAGCACCTTGTGCGGCATATTAAGCATCAGCACTGGGAAGACAAAGGCGGCCTGGCGTGGTGTTGGTCACCCACCCATTCGTGTGCTGTGCAGGCCTTCATAGGTGCTCGTTAACAGCATCGCCCCAACAGTCTGTTCAAGGCAATTCAGGGGATCTTTGTGTGTGCGTGTGTCTTTTGAGTATGCATGCATGTGTACGTGCATGCATACATTCGTGTTTATTTGTGTCCATGTCTGTATGTGCGTGTACGTATGCACACAAATGTTTTATTTGTGTATGCCTTTGTGAGTTGGCGCAGTTAGGAGCACAGTTGGTGCATCTGTCATTCACCTCAGTAAGTCCAACTCACAGCGCCTGAGTCTGTCCCGTGACCTCCAGCCAGCAGCGAGAGCCTTCTGCACTTCACGAGACGACTTCAAAGCGCACCTAGCCTGGCCCAAGCGTTGTAGTGACGTCACTTAAAAAAAAACGGAACTTCCTTCATTTTACCAGGTAAGGCCCACTGAGCTATGTAGCTCTTTTTCAGAAGCAATCAGGCCACAAATGATAGCCCAACGAAGTGGCTTATCATCACGTCGCAATTTATAGCAGCCAAATGCTCTAAAACACATTGTCGTTGATTCTAAATGTGGAGGGAAAACCAGAGGACCCTGAGAAAAATCCACGAGACCACTCCAAATATACAGCAGGCATCAGGGTTGGGATCAAACTCACGACCTCCTGTCTACCAGGTGAGGTAGTTAACATCTCTCCACCATGGCGAACGGCGGCTGTTGTTGATGCGTGTTTGTGCGTGCGTGCGTTGCGTTGCCTGCCTGTGCTTCAGGCGATCATGGCGGAGTTTCAGGGCGACAGCGCAGCGGCGCTGGCGGCAGCGGCCACGCGGCACCTGCAGGAGGCGGAGCAGGCGCGGAACGCCGGCAGCTCCTACTGGTACGATCGCGTCCGTTCGGTGGCGGGCTGCTCTGTTACCTTAGCCACAGTGCACGGTAGGAACAGCAGCAGCAAGCAGCGTGATTCGCAACCTTCCCCCCCCCCCCCCCCCCTCTGTACGACGAACAAGGGCCCGTGACTTGCCAGGCATCGTTTCCCCGTTACCTCTCCGCTGCTGTCGGCCTGAACTACAGCTCGTGGTAGAAACTCCCCGCTGCAGCGGTGACTCGCAACCTCCTCTCTATACCAAGGACCAGGGCTGTCGTTTCTCCTTTGCGGCCCCCCCCCCCCTCCACCGTATCGCTCTTCGCTCCACCGTGCACTCCTAGATTGAAAACGAATTTCTTTAGAACTGCTTTTGGTGTTTGTTTTGTTGTCAACTGCTTTTGGTGTTTGTTTTGTTGTTCTTCCCCTGCACCTCCGATTGTCGCGGTTAGCTAGGTACGGCGCGAAAGAAGTTCCGCGTGATTACATACAGCTCACGGTAGAACTCTCCTAAGCAGCAGCGCGTTTCACAACCTCTTCCTCTCTATGCCAAGGGCCAGGACCGTCATTACCAGGCCGTCGGGAATGTCACCCCTGCTGCGCATTCGCAGCAGCAGCAGCAGCTTTGAATCTACACCGACTTTTGAGAGACACTTAAAGGCCCCACCTCTTTCTTAAAGGCCTCCACCTCGTTGGATTCCCACTCCCGAGCAATAACAACGGCGAATATCTGAACTGGTCCTGAGCCTCCCCGAGGTCGGCTCAGCCTTAAGTTAGTTTATGGTGTGGTGTGGAAACATCGCCACTGGGGAGACAAAGGCGGCCGGTTAGTGGTGTTGGCCACGATGCCCTCTCGTGTGCCGTGCCGCTTTCATCGGTGCCGCTGCTGCTCGCCCAACAGCGCTTGCCCTCACAGTCTATGAAAGCCTTCATCGGAGGTCTTTGCCTTATTTTGTCTGTGTGAGATTTCGTATGGCTTGTGGTTATGCAAGGGAATACATGCGCGTGCACCCCACACGCGCGTGTAATTGCGTGATTTTGTCTGAGAGTGTGAGTGTTCACGCGTGTGTTGATTGCGTGGGCGACGCTTGTGCAGTTCGCCGGCGTGCTTGAACGCATGTGAGTGTGTTAAGAGTGTGTGTGCTTCTGTGTGTGCGTGTGTGTGCGTGTGGGTTCACTTAGTGTAGCGGTCAGCGCGTCCCGCTACGAACCCGGCGACCTGAGTTCGTTTCCCGCTTACGGCCACCGACACCGGTGACGATTGTCTGAACCGGTCCTGGGCCTCCCTTAGGTCGACTCCACCCCCTCGTGTGTTGTGCCGTCCCTTCATTTCATTTTTCATTTCAGTTTCATTTATTAGGTATAACCCTGTGAGCCATGCGGCTCTTGACTCGGGTGCAACCGCAACAAACAAAAACATGAACAAGAAACATCTTAAAGTGACTACACGCAGCAGAAAAAAACAGGGAAAAACAGCAAAAGTCTTACAGAAAAAACACCGTATTTCAACGCTGTTTGCAAAAATCCCAGTGGGATGCAAGTCAACCAATAACAGCCATAAGACAATTTAGATTAAAGTTATCAGGCTAACTCTGTACTACAACAAACAAATATGGCTAAACCAAAACGTTTTCAAAATCATCAAAATAAAGCTATAAAAACAATGTAACAGTGATCATAGGAACTGTGATTAAAATTTTACAATAAACGATATACATAACATGTACGACCAAACTTTGCAGCCATAGCAGGCTGCATGAGTCACTCCATAACAGCAGGGAGTATCAGTAGCAGTATCCACATTTTTCAATACACCTTTAAAGATCAGCACACTACAATCAAAACTCCCGCTACGAACCCGGCGACCCGAGTTCGTTTCCCGCTTAGGTGCTACTCGCTAAAACAGCACTTGCCCCAGCATTCTGTTAAGGCTGTACGGGGGTGTTTGTGGGCTCACGGGTACGCTGCTGAACTCGCGGTGCCGATCGCTGGGGGGTCGTGGGCCGCGAGCGAACGAGCGAGCCACTGGCGCCTCCTCGCTGTCACTCCCGTTGAGTCTGACCGCTTGAGACGTGGCGTCCGCGCTTGGGAGTTTTGCTTGCGCGCGCTCACACGCGTGTGTGTATATGTGGTGTGCCTCGCTACGAACCTGGCGACCCTAGTTCGATTCCCGCTCACGGCCAACACCAGTGAGCATTATCTGAAGCGGTTCGACCTCCCTTAGGTCGATTCGTCCTCAAATGAGTACCTGGTGCAGTGTATAAATCGCCACTCGGGAAACAAAAGCGGCCGAGCGTGGCGCTGACCAACCCAACCACCTCCTTGTGTGCCGTGCTGGCCTTCATATGGGCTCGCTAACAACAACACAATGACAATATTTTGTCGTTGTTTGTGGGGCTGTGCGATAATGTGGAGCGTGTGAACCCAGTGTGTGTGCGTGTAGTCTGGGTAGGCGTGCTTGAACGTACGTCTGCTAGTATGTGGCCTGGGTTGAGGACGTGCATCTGAGAGTGTTCGTTTGCATGTGTGTCTGTGTGCGTACCAAGACGGTGCGGTCAAGGGATGGCTCCCTATTGCTCAACCACGTTATGTATGCTGATGATTTGGTAATAGCTGCTCAGTCAGAGGAGGAGTTGGAGACGCTGCTGCTGAGACTGGAGCGTGCCACTAAGAGGTGGGGCCTTACCATCAGCCCCACCAAAACTAAGCACCTGTCTGGGTATTTTGTACCATCGGACACTCCACCCCCACAACTCCCAATCGGTGATGGGGCAGTTGTGGAGAGAGTGGAGAGTTTCCCATACCTGGGCAGTGTGCTTATGACTGGCTCCAGTTTAACAGCAGAGGTCCCACTCCGAATCAGTCGAGCGACAATATCTTTTCATCGGTTGCGTAACGCTGTGTGGAAGCTACCTGGTCTGTCGCTCCGCACTAAGCTTCAGGTCTTCTCGGCCACGGTCATTCCCTCCCTTCTCTACGCTTGGGAAACGTGGACCCCCCTAATGGAACATCTTCGCCGGTTAGAAACATTTAGGCTGGCCTGCCTACGATCCATCCTGGGTTTAACCAGACTGGATTGTGTGAGGAGCTCACAAATCCTTGAAAGATCTGGGCAGGGTCCCATCGGTGAGCTCCTCCGGCAGGCAAGGCTGCGATGGCTGGGTCATGTAGCCCGCATGCCCAGCCACCGCATGCCGAAACAGCTTTTGTTTGGCCGGATTGAGGGAGCTAAGCGGGCGCGGCACGGGCTAGAGAAGAGATGGAGTGATGTGGTACAGGAGGACGTGGAGCTGAGTGGACTTGTCGATGACTGTTACCAGCGGTGTCAAGATCGGCCTCTGTGGAGGAGGCTCGTGAAGGATGCTACTGGGCAGTTGGAGGCAGTCGCCCTCCAACAACAACGGAGGGCGGAGGAGCGACGCTCAGAACAACGAGCGGAGCGCCGGGTGGCTAAAGCACAGCAGGTTGGCACAGTAGGGGGCACAGGTGGTGCATCAGCCAGTCATCTCAGTCAGTCGACCCGTGGCACCTGGGTCTGCCTCGTGACCTCCTGCCAGCGGGCGTTCGACACTTCACGTGGCCTCAGGGTGCACATAGCCTGGCACAAGCGTCGTGGTGACGTCACCGCCACTTAGTGGCGAATGGCGGTTGTTGTTGTTGTATCAAGACGCGAGTGTGTGAGTGCATGCCTTTGTGGGTAAGTGAGTGAGCGAGAGTGCGTGTGTGTGTGTGCCAGTGTGAGGAGCGATAGTGTCGCGGTTAGCACGCTGCGCTATGAATCCCCGCGACCTGAGTTCGATTCCCTCACGGCCAACACCGGTGACGATTATCTGAACTGGTCCCGGGCCTCCCCTAGGTCGACTCGGCCTCAAATAAGTACCTGGTGTGGTGTGTAAACATCGCCACTGGGGAGACAAAGGCTGCCGGGTGTGGTGCTGGCCACCCACACCCCCTTGTATGTCATGCCGGCCTTCATCGGTCCTCGCGAACAGCACTTGCTCCAAAAGTCTGTTAACTTCTTACGGGGGATCTTTGTCTTTTACGCGTGTGTGTGAGTGAGCGAATGAGTGCGTGCGTGAGTGTGTGCGAGTGAGCGCGTGCGTGAGTGTGTGTGAGTGTGTGCGAGTGAGCGCGTGCGTGAGTGTGTGTGATCGAGCGAATGAGTGCGTGCGTGAGTGTGTGCGAGTGAGCGCGTGCGTGAGTGTGTGTGAGTGTGTGCGAGTGAGCGCGTGCGTGAGTGTGTGTGAGTGAGCGAATGAGTGCGTGCGTGAGTGTGTGCACTGTCATGTCGAGCTGACAGCCCTGCTCGGACCACCCATCACTGGACTTGTCACTCTGGATTTCTCGAAAAAGAGACATGCCTTGCCCTAACCCAACTTGCTCATTCTTTTTCCAACTATATATAAAAACACGTATTTATAAATATATACTTTTTTTGCACAAACGCAGAATGTGAAATTATTTTCTGGATGCGTTTGCCTCTCGGCCACTATTGTGCACGGTCGGGTGGCTCGTTTTGATTATTTCTTGCCGAGTGCCGAGGCCGGCATTGTGTGGCCCTGCCTTCAGATTGCCGCCGTCTTCGAACCACCCCCCCCTTACCCCCCACAGATTGTCTTTTGTTGTCCCTCGCTCGCTCGCTCACTCGCTCACTCGCCTTGTGGTTCTCCCTCCCCTGGCTGGCCGGCCAGATCCGAAATCCGTCTCATTGCCAGCGAAAATCTGTCGCTTGCAAGCTCCTAATGTCGTGCCGCGAACGGCTCTTCCCCCTCACAAAATCAGTCACCGCCACCCGCCCCTCACCCCTCACCCTTGAAGAGTGGGCAGCTGCACAACGAGCGTCAGACCCGTCAAGTTACATTCGTGTATTTTCACTGAATTTGGAATAAATGTTTTAATGTTCAATTTGGGATCTTTTCCTCCCAAATGTATTCACCGTTTGCGCTCTCGACGTCGCGTTCCCACGGGGGGATCCGTCCGGAATCTCTCGTGGAGACGGCGCGAGCCCCCCCCCCCCTTCCGCTACCCCCCCCCCCCCTTCGCCCTGCTGTGTCAGAGATCGGCCTACAGAACTACTTCCAAAGCCCCATCGAAATACAGTGAGGGGAAAAAAGTATTTGATCCCCTGCTGATTTTGTACGTTTGCCCACTGACAAAGAAATGATCAGTCTATAATTTTAATGGTAGGTTTATTTGAACAGTGAGAGACAGAATAACAACAAAAAAATCCAGAAAAACGAATGTCAAAAATTTTATAAATTGATTTGCATTTTAATGAGGGAAATAAGTATTTGACCCCTCTGCAAAATATGACTTAGTACTTGGTGGCAAAACCCTTGTTGGCAATCACAGAGGTCAGACGTTTCTTGTAGTTGGCCACCAGGTTTGCAAACATCTCAAGAGGGATTTTGTCTCAATCCTCTTTGCAGATCTTCTCCAAGTCATTAAGGTTTCGAGGCTGACGTTTGGCAACTCGAACATTCAGCTCCCTCCACAGATTTTCTATGGGATTAAGGTCTGGAGACTGGCTAGGCCACTCCAGGACCTTAATGTGCTTCTTCTTGAGCCACTCCTTTGTTGCCTTGGCCGTGTGTTTTGGGTCATTGTCATGCTGGAATACCCATCCACGACCCATATTCAATGCCCTGGATGAGGGAAGGAAGTTCTCACCCAAGATTTGACGGCACATGGCCCCGTCCATCGTCGCTTTGATGCGGTGAAGTTGTCCTGTCCTCTTAGCAGAAAAACACCCCCAAAGCATAATGTTTCCACCTCCATGTTTGACGGTGGGGATGGTGTTCTTGGGGTCATAGGCAGCATTTCTCCTCCTCCAAACACGGCGAGTTGAGTTGATGCCAAAGAGCTCCATTCTCATCTGACCACAACACTTTCACCCAGTTGTCCTCTGAATCATTCAGATGTTCATTGGCAAACTTCAGACGGGCATGTATATGTGCTTTCTTGAGCAGGGGGACCTTGCGGGCGCTGCAGGATTTCAGTCCTTCACGGCGTAGTGTGTTACCAATTGTTTTCTTGGTGACTATGGTCCCAGCTGCCTTGAGATCATTGACAAGATCCTCCCGTGTAGTTCTGGGATGATTCCTCACCGTTCTCATGATCATTGCAACTCCACGAGGTGAGATCTTGCATGGAGCCCCAGGCCGAGGGAGATTGACAGTTCTTTTGTGTTTCTTCCATTTGCGAATAGTCACACCAACTGTTGTCACCTTCTCGCCAAGCTGCTTGGCAATGATCTTGTAGGCCATTCCAGCCTTGTGTAGGTCTACAATCTTGTCCCTGACATCCTTGGAGAGCTCTTTGGTCCTGGCCATGGTGGAGAGTTTGTAATGTGATTGATTGATTGCTTCTGTGGACAGGTGTCTTTTATACAGGTAACAAGCTAAGATTAGGAGCACTCCCTTTAAGAGTGTGCTCCTAATCTCAGCTCGTTACCTGTATAAAAGACACCTGGGAGCCAGAAAGCTTTCCGATTGAGAGGGGGTCAAATACTTATTTCCCTCATTAAAATGCAAATCAATTTATAATATTTTGACATGCGTTTTTCTGGATTTTGTTGTTATTCTGTCTCTCACTGTTCAAATAAACTTACCATTAAAATTATAGACTGATCATTTATTTGTCAGTGGGCAAACGTACAAAATCAGCAGGGGATCAAATACTTTTTTTCCCTCACTGTACGTCTTCATCCGCGCTAGCGGCACACGATTTATCTGTGTACGAGCCGGTGGCTTCCGCTCTACGAAAATGTAACGGTGGATGTTGTTATGTTATATATTTGCCTGTAGGCCGTACGCGAGCGGATGTCGTCTGCTTGAGATGACGCCTGCTGGAGACGACGTGCGTTGGCCACGTTCCGGTGGACGTGCGCCGTGTAGGTGACGTGCCATCGGTGACACGTTCTCTCGGTGCTGTGGATGTCGCGCGTGCCGTAGGCGACTTATTCCGATGGGTATCTGCCGGTGGATACGTGCTGGACGTGACTTGCCCTGGTGGTCACAATCCTGCTAGACGTTGGATATGGTAGTTGGCGATCTGTGCTGATGGACATGCGCTGTGCATGACCTGTGCTGACGGTCACGTTCTCTCGTGGAAATCTGCTGGAGGACACACGCTGTAGATGCTGAACTGAATTGGTGGACAAGTCCTGGTGGTGGACACGTGCTGGTGGATACGCGCCGTAGGCGGTGACGACCTGTGCTGGTGGACATGTCCTGGTGGATGTGCGCTGTAGGCGATCACCTGTGTTGGTGGACACGTGCTGGTGGATACGCGCCGTAGGCGATGTGACGTGAGCGGGTGGTCGTGTGCGCAGGTGGAAGCTGCACGAGGCGTGCATGCTGGCCCTGGGCTCCGTGAAGGACGCCGTGATCGACGCGGTCCGTAGCGGCAAGGTGCAGTTCGACATGGACGGCTTCCTCACCAACGTGGTGCTCGCCGACCTCAGCTCGTCCGGTGAGCCGTCCGTCCTGTGGTGTCGTTCTTTTCCCTTTCAATCCACTGCTAACCAAGGTGGCCCGGCCTGGCCCGGCCTGCATGGCACGGGAGGCGCCGGGTTGTTTTTCCACCGCGCAACCTGAGCCGTGCCGCTAACCTTGCAGGCAGCGAACGCGTCGAGACGCACGAATGACAAACTAAGACTCTTTTAAACTATTAACACATTTTTTAGCAGGTAAGGCCCACTGAGCGTATACAACTTGTTTTCAGAAGCAACCTTGTCACAAATGATAGCTCAACGAAGTGGCTTATCGTGTAGGGGCCCCTAGCCAGGACTTCTGAGATCCAAGTGTGAGGGTGTGATTGGCTCATGTAGTTAGGGTTAGGGGTATAGCTAGTGTGAGGATACGATCGGCTAGTCTGGTCAGGATTAGGGGTGGAGCTAGTGTGAGGATGCGATTGGCTAGTCTGGTCAGGATTAGGGGTGGAACTAGTGTGAGGATGTGATTGGCTAGTCTGGTCAGGATTAGGGGTGGAGCTAGTGTGAGGATACGATTGGCTAGTCTGGTCAGGATTAGGGGTGGAGCTAGTGTGAGGATGTGATTGGCTAGTCTGGTCAGGATTAGGGGTGGAGCTAGTGTGAGGATACGATTGGCTAGTCTGGTCAGGATTAGGGGTGGAGCTAGTGTGAGGATGTGATTGGCTCGTGTCGTTAGCGTACCTGTCAACCCATGAGGTTTACCCGTATTCTTATACAGGGAAATTTAGTTTTATAGATCCATACTTTGTGCGGTCGTTCCAATACGGGCAAAAAACATGTTTTTGTCTATTTGCTTGTATTTCTCCCTTGTGATGGGACTTTGTAGGATGAACGTTGACATTTGTAAGGGCACGGGGTGACCAATACGGTGTGAATCGAGTCGAGATGTCTCCGGTCACAGACGTGGCGGCCCTGCGCGCAACGTTGTTAAACCCGCGATGGCGACGTTTGTCTGTACTGTCCCTCTGTACGTGTCTGTCTCCCACCCCCTCCACGCACCACCACCTCCGCTACCTCCGCCACCACCACTGTGCTGCCACCACAAACCGCTACCACCAACACCACCACCAACACCACAATGACTGCTCTCACTATCTCCACCACCACTGCTGCAATACCTTCATTATACCACAACCACCTCAACTGCCACCACCACCACCACCCGGGTACCGTCGCAGCCTCCCCGTTCCTGCTGGGCCGAGCGCTGTGGTCGGCGTCGCGCTTCGCGAGCCTCATGACCCCGGAGCTGGTGCAGCGCTTCCTCCAGGCGACCGTGAGCGGCCTGCACGACGCGCAGCCGCCCTCCGTGCGCATCTCGGCGGTGCGCGCCGTCTGGGGGTGAGACTTGCGCTGCAGGGACGCGCCACCGCCACCACCGCAGCGTCGGGTCTTGACCCCATAGATTGTAGAACCCCCCCCCCCGTGAGAATTCCTTACTCATGGAAAACCTTTTGGCCCTTTCCCTGCTGCCCACCGCTTCCCGCTGCCGCCGCCGCAGCTACTGCGACCAGCTGAAGCAGGCGGGCAGCGTGCAGGTGCTCCGCCCCTTCCTGCCGGCGGTGGTGGAGGCGCTGGTGCAGCTGGCGACGCACTTCACGTCGGACGTGCTCACGCTGGTGATGGAGACGCTGTGCGTGGTGTGCGCCGTCGACGCCGACTTCACGAGCAGCGTGGAGGCCAAGGTCTGCCCGCTCACCATCGCGCTCTTCCTCAAGTACAGCAATGGTGCGTGCGTGACGTTATGGGAGAGGGTGAGTGCGTTTGTGCAGAGAGCGGGGGAGCGGTGGTGTGGTAGCGGTTAGCGTGCGCCGGGCTACGAACCCGGCTACCCGAGTTCCATTGTCGCTTACGGCCAACACCACCAACAGTGTGAACATCGCCAATGGGTAGACATTGGCGGTGCTGGTCACCTTACCCCCTCCTGTGCTGTGCCAGCCTTCATAGGTGCTCGCTAACAGCACTCGTCCCAATAGTCTATTAAGGATACATTGGGATCTTTGTCTTTGAGAGTGGACGAATGTGTGCATGTGATCAATGGGAGTGCATGATAGTGTGTGGGAGAGTGTGAAAGAACGAGTGGGGAGCCGTAGTGCAGTGGTTAGTACGCTCCATTACTAACCCGGCGACCCGAGTTTGATTCCTGCTCAAGGCATCTCCTAAGTCGACTCGGCCTCAAATGAGTATCTGATAGGGTATATACATATCAGCCATCAGGAGGCATCGGCGGCCGGGCGTAGTCCTGGCCATACCACACTCTCGTGCGCCGGTGCCGGCCTTCGTAGGTGCTCGTTAACGGCACTTGCCCCAACAGTCTGGTAAAGGCTGCACAGGGGATCTTGGTGTTTGTGGGTACGCGTGGATGAGGAATGTGATGGCAGCAGCGGTGTTTTCCCCGTAGACCCCGTGGTGGCGTCGCTGGCAGAGGACATGTTCAAGGGGCTGTCTCGTATCGAGGCGTGCCAAGCCCCGCTGCAGATGCGCCTCATCCCCACGCTCGTCAGCATCATGCAAGCGCCACCTGACAAAGTTCCCCAAGGGCTATGCTCCGTACGAACACACACTTATGCACGCACGAGCGCACGCACGCATACGAAGCCTAAGATGCCCTTGTGCAGCCTTCGTGCATGCCTGTGCAGCAGAAAACAGCAGCCGCAGTAGCGGCTTTCATTCGCTGCCTGCGGGCCTACGTGAGCATGGTGCTGATAGCGGGTCGGCGGCATCACTTGTGCTAGGATCGGTGCACTTTGAGGGCATGTGAAGTGTAAAATGCTCGTGGCACAGACCCAGGTGTTATGGGTTAGTCGACGCACTCGCTGTCAAAGACACACCTCCAAACGCTCATTCTCACGCTTGTCTCGATAACTCTGTCACACGCGCACACGTGCGCATTCAGCTTCCCCGTGTGACGCCGCTCGACCCCAGGTTGCGCTGGCAGTGAGTTCGTAGCGTGGAGTTCCGTGCGGGTCGTTTCGCGTCGAGTTCCGCGCCGGTGTCTCTCATTGCGTTTCCACGCGTCGCGGCGTCGCTTGGGCCCAGGTGGCGCTGGACATCCTGAGCGGGGTGGTGCGCAACACCAAGCCGCCGCTCTCCGATCTGCTCATGTGCCAGGCGTTCCCGGCCGTGGCACAGTGCACCCTGCGCACCGAGGACAACGCCGTCATGCAGGTGCTACCCCCCCCCCCGACCAACCGCAACCGCAACCCACAACCGCAACTACATCCTCCAACTATGACCGCAACAACCAACCCAACATGCACTATCATTCCACATGCAACGAGCCGGTTGTTTCTCCCCCACGTTGGCTGCGTGTTCCTCTACGTTGGCCCGTGGAGCCAGACGCGAGCGAGCACTCCCCAGGCGCTCCTGCACAGATGTCTTGCGTTCAAAACGCCACAGCGAAAGCCGCAAGAGCGAGCCGGCCACGCGACCCGTCCCGCGAAACCGTCACCCTGCGGGGGACCCTGACCCCGTGCGCCGCCCCCGTCCCGCTCCCTGTCACCGTCGCAGAGCGGCGGCGAGTGCCTGCGGGCCTACGTGAGCGTGGCGCTGGAGCAGGTGGGTGGCTGGCGCGACGACGCGGGCCGCTCGGGCCTGTGGTACGTGCTGCAGGCCGTGACGCGCCTGCTCGACCCGCGCTCCTCCGAATTCACCGCCACCTTCGTGGGGCGCCTCGTGTCCACCCTGGTGGGGCGCCTCGGCACGCAGCTGGGCGACAGCCTCGACCTCATGCTGCGCGCTGTGCTGAGCAAGATGCAGCAGGCTGAGACGCTCAGTGTCATGCAGGTGGGTCGCCCGCCCGCCCGCCCACCCGCTCGATTGTACGATCGCTCGCTCGAACGACCACTTGCCCACTCACTTTCTTGTTCAACCACCCATTCATTCGAAGGACCACTCGCTCGATCGACCACTCGGTCGATCACCCACTTGCTCGACCACTCGCTCGACCACTCGTTTGCTTGATCACCCACCTGTTCGATGGACCACTCACTTGAAAGACCACTCATAATAACAATAATAATATAATACTTGCTGTCTTGACCAATCACCTGCTCGATCGCCAACTCACACGAACCACTCGCTCGGCCGACCAGTCCCTCGACCGCCCACCCGCTCGCTCACTGTGTCATATGTCTGCGTTCCCCCACCCCCCTCTCTCTCCATCACCGCTCCCCCCCCCCGCAGTCTCTCATCATGGTGTTTGCGCACCTGGTGCACTCGCAGTTGGACGCGCTGCTCGAGTTCCTCTCCAGCCTGCCGGGCCCCACGGGGAAGCCCGCGCTCGAGTTTGTCATGAGCGAGTGGACCAGCCGCCAGCACCTCTTCTACGGCCAGTACGAGGGCAAAGTCAGGTGCGCCCGGCACACCGCGTCCAGTCGACTTCACTCCTCCGTGGCCGTGGCTACGTCACCCACCTCCCAAGTCATCGGCGACCCGGGAAAGATTTCACACCCTCGCACACCACGTCCAGTATACCTTATCCCCCTATGGGCCGTGGCCACTGGCAGTCACGTGCCACCCACTGCAGTTTTATCAGCGAGCCGGAAAATATTAATGCACCCTGCACACCACGTATCCAGTGTGCCTCTCTCCCTCTTACTGTGGCCACGTCTAGCCGCGTGCCACATACGCCGGTTTGTCAGCGGCCTGGAAAATATTCACAGAGACCCGTAGACAGTGTGTCATGTGTCAGTGTGCCATTGTGTCATTGTGTTTGTGCGCCGGTGTGCGCCGCGACGAGAGTTTAAGCGTGGAAGTGTCAATGAGTTAGCGTCGGTGTGAGTGCGTGTCAGTGTTAGTACATTGGCTAGTTGTGGTGGTTGGCGCACTGCGCTACCAACCCGGCGACCCCAGTTCGACTCTGTCTCACAGCCAACGTCAGTGATATTTCAACCAGTCCTGGGCCTCCCCTGGGTCAACACGGCCTTCAAGGAGTTCCGGGATGCATTGTGTAAACATCAGCATTGGGGAGACACAGGCAGCCAGGTGCGGTGGCGGCCACGCACCCCATCACAGGTGTCTTGTTACGGCAACATCTGTAATGTCTTTGTAAGTTAGGTCAAGTGTCGTTAAGTATCGTTGTGTCATTGTGATTGTGTTAGCATCTTTGTGAGTGTGTACCCATGTGAGTAAGTTAAGTGTAATTGTGTTCACATCCGTGTGAGTGTGTAGCAGGGTTGGTACGTTTTGTTCAGTCACTGTGTTCATGTCCATATGAGTGTGTACCAATCTTGTTAGCATCTGCGTGTACCAGTGTTAGTAATTTAGGCTCGGTGTCATTGGGTCTGCATCATTGTGTTCACATCCATGTGAGTGTGCACCAGAGTTAGTAGGTAAGTTAGGCTCAGTGTCATTGTTTGCGTCGGTGTTACCACATCGGTGTGTACGCGTCGTCGTGCTCGCTCGTGTCCCCCTCCCCCCCCCGCTCGTTCGCCGCTCACCTTCGTCCACTGCCCCCCCCCCCCCCCCCGACAGTGCGATGGCGCTCTGCAAGCTGCTGCAGCACGGCGTGGCGACGCACGACACGCGGCTGCAGGACCTGACGGTGCGCGGAGAGCAGATTTTCTCGGCCTCCAACGCCGTGCAGACTCGCAGCAAGACCGCCCAGAGTACGTGTCACGGCGGCCCCCGTTCGGGCTCGCTGGGAGCCACGGTGGCTCAGAGATGTTAACTACCTCACCTGGTAGTAGACAGGAAGTCGTGGGTTTGATCCCGACCCCCTGACACCTGTTGTATAATTGAAGTTTTCGCGTGTCTCTCTCTCTCTCCCAGTGGTCGCGTGGATTTTTCTCCGGGTCCACCGGTTTTTCACTCCACATTTAGAATAATGCGAGTATTTGGCTGCTATACATTTCCACAAGATAAGCCACTTCGTTGAGCTATCATTTGTGATAGCCAGGTCGCTTCTGAAAAAAAGCTATACAGCTCAGTGGGCCCTACCTGGAAACATAAAAATTGTTTTAGTTTCGTCTTTAGTTTCTAAAATAAGTAGTCGTTTCCTCCAAAAATGTGTCATCTGGTACCACCCGGGATGGCAGACGCTAACGATGGAGAAGTTTCTGTGATGGCAAGGTCACCGTGGTGGCTAGAAGTGATGATGCCGGTGTAAGCGTGTTTGTGAGTGCGGTGTGGCTTACACCAAGTATGCTGATGTCATGTAACGTGCAAGGCATGATGGGAAGACCGATCTCGTGGTCACGATCGTGGCCATTTACGGACGATATTTCTCTTCCCTAAATATTCCACCCCCCCCCCCCCCTCCATTTAATTATCATATATATTGTTAAATTGATTTTATTTATGACTTTCAAATATAAAAATCAATATGGAAAATGCAGTGTAAAAAAAGAGGCTAACAAATGTGTCTTTGTTTGCCCTTGAAATCAGCGACGGGCCTCTCGGGCGTGCTGATGAGCGAAAGTGTTGGGGGGGGGGGTTCCAGACCGGGTTCGGAGTTTGGTTGTGTTATTTGTGCGTGCGTGTGTGACGTGCGTCTGTGCGCGGGTTAGTGGTGTGCCGTGTATGGCATAGTGGGGAGCACAGGTGGGGCCATCTGCCAGTCATCTCTACCAGTCAACTTGTAACAACTGGGTCTGTCTCGTCATTTTCCAGCAAGCCTGGCACAAATGCTGCGGCACCGTTGGTTAGCATTATACAGTGAGGGAAAAAAGTATTTGATCTCCTGCTGATTTTGAACGTTTGCCCACTGACAAAGAAATGATCAGTCTATAATTTTAATGGTAGGTTTATTTGAACAGTGAGAGACAGAATAACAACAAAATCCAGAAAAACGCATGTCAAAAATGTTAGAAATTGATTTGCATTTTAATGAGGGAAATAAGTATTTGACCCCCTCTCAATCAGAAAGATTTCTGGCTCCCAGGTGTCTTTTATACAGGTAACGAGCTGAGATTAGGAGCACACTCTTAAAGGGAGTGCTCCTAATCTCAGCTTGTTACCTGTATAAAAGGCACCTGTCCACAGAAGCAATCAATCAATCAGATTCCAAACTATACTCTTTGGTTCTATTGGGTAAAGTCACGTAGGTAAAAAATAAAATAACAAAAATCACGACGTTTCGGCCACAACACAAGCGGCCTTCATCAGGTGAAGGGATGAGACTGTCTGGAGGACAGCGCTGGAGTGAAAAAAGCCACGCTCAGATCACGACCTTTAAGCTGTGTGAGAAGAAACAAAGCGCCTTGACAAAGGAAATAGCATATAATTTAGCATTGAAATGGCTGAGTGATTAGCTTGTGACTGGTCACAGAAATGGCTATGTTAAAGTTAAAGCATACACATCTGCAAAGGCACCCCTTGACAAAGGAATTAGCATAGAATTTAGCATTGAAATAGCTGAGTGATTAGCTTGTAACTGGTCACAGAAATAGCTATGTTAAAGTCAGAGCATATACATTCACCGAGGCACCTAGTACAAATCAAACAGGAGAATTTAGCGAAACACAAGCTATTTCAATGCTAAATTATGCTCATTCCTTTGTCAATGGGTGCCTCTGCGGATGTGTATACTTGAACTTAGCTATTTCAATGCTAAATTCCATGCTAATTCCTGTGTCAAGGGGTGCCTTTGCGGATGTGTATGCTTTAACTTTAACATAGCCATTTCTGTGACCAGTCACAAGCTAATCACTCAGCCATTTCAATGCTAAATTATATGCTAATTCCTTTGTCAAGGCGCTTTGTTTCTTCTCGCACAGCTTAAAGGTCGTGATCTGAGCGTGGCTTTTTTCACTCCAGCGCTGTCCTCCAGACAGTCTCGCCCCTTCACCTGATGAAGGCCGCTTGTGTTGTGGCCGAAACGTCGTGATTTTTGTTATTTTATTTTTTACCTACGTGACTTTACCCAATAGAACCAAAGAGTATGGATCCTTGCAGTCACGAAAGCTTTAAATCTAGAATAGATTCCAAACTCTCCACCATGGCCAAGACCAAAGAGCTCTCCAAGGATGTCAGGGACTAGATTGTAGACCTTACACAAGGCTGGAATGGGCTACAAGACCATTGCCAAGCAGCTTGGTGAGAAGGTGACAACAGTTGGTGCGATTATTCGCAAATGGAAGAAACACAAAAGAACTGTCAATCTCCCTCGGCCTGGGGCTCCATGCAAGATCTCACCTCGTGGAGTTGCAATGATCATGAGAACGGTGAGGAATCATCCCAGAACTACACGGGAGGATCTTGTCAATGATCTCAAGGCAGCTGGGACCATAGTCACCAAGAAAACAATTGGTAACACACTACGCCGTGAAGGACTGAAATCCTGCAGCACCCGCAAGGTCCCCCTGCTCAAGAAAGCACATATACATGCCCGTCTGAAGTTTGCCAATGAACATCTGAATGATTCAGAGGACAACTGGGTGAAAGTGTTGTGGTCAGATGAGACCAAAATGGAGCTCTTTGGCATCAACTCAACTCGCCGTGTTTGGAGGAGGAGGAGGAATGCTGCCTATGACCCCAAGAACACCATCCCCACCGTCAAACATGGAGGTGGAATCATTATGCTTTGGGGGTGTTTTTCTGCTCAGGGGACAGGACAACTTCACCGCATCAAAGGGACGATGGAGGGGGCCATGTACCGTCAAATCTTGGGTGAGAACCTCCTTCCCTCAGCCAGGGCATTGAAAATGGGTCGTGAGTGGGTATTCCAGCATGACAATGACCCAAAACACACGGCCAAGGCAATAAAGGAGTGGCTCAAGAAGAAGCACATTAAGGTCCTGGAGTGGCCTAGCCAGTCTCCAGACTTTAATCCCATAGAAAATCTGTGGAGGGAGCTGAAGGTTCGAGTTGCCAAACGTCAGCCTCGAAACCTTAATGACTTGGAGAAGATCTGCAAAGAGGAGTGGGACAAAATCCCTCCTGAGATGTGTGCAAACCTGATGGCCAACTACAAGAAACGTCTGACCTCTGTGATTGCCAACAAGGGTTTTGCCACCAAGTACTAAGTCATGTTTTGCAAATCCAGAAAAACATGCGTTTTTCTGGATTTTTTTGTTGTTATTCTCACTGTTCAAATAAACCTACCATTAAAATTATAGACTGATCATTTCTTTGTCATTGGGCAAACGTACAAAATCAGCAGGGGATCAAATACTTTTTTCCCTCTGTACTTCTACTGCGAACCCGGCGCCCAGAGTTTGATTCACAAGCATGACTAACACCAGCGGCGAGTGGTATTCCAAACCGAACCGGTGCTGGGCTTCCCCTAGGTTGACTCGGCTGTTCACCGCTCACACCATTTCTCCCCAACAGTATACGGTGATACGAGCGACCCTCTGTCTTTGTGCGCCTGTGTGTGGTGCAGCACCGGAGCGATGGACGGTGATCCCCCTGCTCGTCAAGATTTACAAGCTAATTATCAACGACCTGTCGGTCATCATGGAGAGCAATGCTTCGCGACAGGCGTCAGCCGGTAATGCACGCCTCACCGCTTCGCTGATGTTGCGACGCGCGATCGACGGCAGGAATTTATCATCACTCGCGAATGAGCGAGATTGATTGTGTGAGTGAGCGAACGAGTGTGTAGGTAAGCGGGTAGGTGAGTGGCCGAGCAAATTTTTGGGTGGGTGGGTGAGTGGGTAGTCGAACTAATGTGTGAGTGAGTAGTGAGTGGCCAAGTCAGTGGCTGAATGAGTGGAATTAGTGAGTGAGTGTTTGGGTGAGTGAGCAAGTGTGTGGGTGAGTGAGCGGGTGTTTGTGTGAGTGTGTGGGTGAATTGGTGGCCGAGTGAGTGTTTGAGTGTGTGAGCAAGTGAGTGAGTAACCAAGTGGAATAATGAACGAGCTAATGCCTATGGGGTAAGTGAGAGGTGTTAGCAAGCAAGCGAAATTATGCTATCGTTGTCATCTTCACTAGAACCATGATAAATCACGATCGTAATAATGATCATAATAATGATCATGTTATTTTTCTTTATATTGCCGCCCCGCTGTATGCCAGGGCATCTCCGATTCTTCGTGTCACATCTCATCTGAAAGCATCTGAAAGGGGCACCCCCCCCCCCCCCCCCCCCCAATAGCAGCTGTCCCTGTGAGCACAAGGTGATTCAGAAGCTGGCCTGCAAGTGTGCATTAGTCTGCCAGTAGCGGGTGATTATTGCTGTTGCGTGTATAATTCCAATTGAGCACTTTGCGGTGTAAATTTTCTAGTTTTTTTCAAATTTTTATCCCAGACGCTTGTGTAGTGAGTTCAACTGGGTCGCAGACATATACTTGGCGGCACCACATTTATTTAACTCCAACACACGGAGTAACTTCCCCTTAACAGAGTAACAACCTATGGTGGTGACCACCAGGCTTACTACACTAGTTACAACGTAACTAGCTACAACGGACCGGGACCACAGCTCAGGTCCAGGTCCACGTGTTGGAGACTCGTTGAGCGGAGTAAGTAGAACGTTGACGAAGGTTTCTTCAGGATGAACAACAACGCCGGTCCCTCCGGGGACCAGGCTGATATTCTCTGCAGCGTGGCCGGCTCCGCCCTTGGCCACGACCACCTTCCAGAATCCTCGGGAAGGATCTGGATGCCAACCACGTGGCCACCAATAGCCCCCACTTGGGTCCCTTTGTAGTCTTAACTGGTCACATGTCCTCTCGGGTCAACCAGAGTGCCATGGCCTTTAGTAACCTCATTCCTACGGCCGGCACTCCCACACGCTATCCTGTAGGGCTGGCACTGCGTGTCAAGCGTGGTGCCATTCAGCGCTATCAATCAGCGCTCACTGGGCCCCTCTAGCGCCGGTACTACACCCACATCATAGCGGTGTCCGTGATGTCGTTACACCGCACGCCGTGCCTCTCTAGGGCTGGCACTGCACAGTGACATCCCGCGATGTCACTACACTTGCACACGATGGCCTCCTCTCTTGCGAATGACATCACGGTATCTTGAGCGTCTGCCGTGAGTGAAGCAGACAGCGTGTAGTATTGTTGTGGTTCATACAATCCACGGTAATTATTACTAACTTCATCATCATTGCTTTCAGAATCATCATGACCAGTGTCATCATTATCATCATGACCAATGTCATCATCAGTGTTATCATAATCATTGTCATTTCTTGCATGATCATCATCGTCGTCCTTACGTGCATTATAAACAACATCATTATCATAAATTGAAGATGGAGATCTCTTGCACACGTGTGTGTGTGTGTACGCGCGCACGTCCGTATCCTGTGTGACGTGTGCACCAATCATCACGCTCGCACGGCATGTCACGGCTACGATTGGAATATTTTAAACAACGGGCACGACGGGTAGATGCGGCCAGGCTGCTCCCCCTGTGGTACGCCGCGGAATGCCGGAGTTTTCGCACCTCCCGTCTCCGCGGCGGCTTTGGGAGAGGGAGATCTCGCAGGGAAGGGGTTAACGCGCGGCTTAGCGGATGATGCTGCGGCCGCGGCTTTGATGGAGCCTGGGTCTCGGGGGGCGGGGGGGGGGGGCGAGCGGCTGTGCGGCGCTGATAACTCAAAGACGCCGTCGCGTGCCTTTTTTTTGCACGCGTGTGAACAATCGTGTGTGCGCGTGCACACGTGTGTGCTGCGTGTGTGTCTGTGTGTATATACGAGCGCTGCCGGCCGCGGCTGCTGCTGGCCACCTACCCCCTCGTTTGTCGTGCCGGCCTTCATAGGCTCTACGAGCGAACAGCACTTGCCCCAACAGATTGCTTGAAGGCTATACGGGTGGTGGTGGTGGGTGAATCTTTGTCGTTGTATGAGGAGCGGTGGTGCAGTGTTTAGCGTACGACACCATCCACCCGACGGACCTGAGTTCGATTCCTAGCCACGGCTCGTACATAAGTGGCCGGTGATATTTCAACCAGCCCTGGACCTCTCCTACGTCGACTCGTCCTTAAATATGTTTTTGGTGCGGCGTTATAACACCTCGGCGCCGGGGCCGCAAGAGGTTATCAGTCGGGCATGATGCGTGCCGCACGGCCCCCTCGTGCGCCGTGCCGTCCTTAATAGCTGCTCATTAAAAGCACTTGCCCCAAACAGCCTATAAACGCCACACAGGGGGGGATCTTCGGCAAGATTTGTATTTGTGCGTACGAGCTCACACGAGCCGGGGGGGTGCGTGTGTGTGCACGTGTGTGGGGATCGGTTAGCGCAGCGGCTGGAGCGCTGCTCTACGAACCCGGCGACCCGAGTTCAATTCCCGCTCACGGACAACATCAGTGATGATTTTCTGAACAGGTCCTGGGCCTCCCCTAGGTCGACTCAGCCTCAATTGAGTACCTGGTGCTGTGCGTGAAAACATCGTCATTCGGGAGACAAAGGCGGCCAGGCGTGGTGCTGGCCACCCACCCCATCATGCTGTTCTGGTTTTCGTAGGTGCTCGCTAACATCACTTGCCCCAACAGTCTGTTACGGCTGTACGGGGGATCTTTGTCTGTGTTGTCTTTGTGCGTGTGAGCACGCACACGCGCGCGCCTTCCGCGCTCCGCATCCTCCCGTCGCCGTGCGGTCTTTCTTCTTGCGTTTTTATTGTTATCGTTATTCTACGTCGCCCGAAAATCCACAGTGCGTTTGATGCGTTAGAAAGGAGGGGAAAAAAAAAAACCTCCCGTTTCCTTTGACCCGTTTCCGATAAGCGGCTCCGGCCAGCGAGAGAGATGAAGGGAGCAAAGAGCGCCTCGCGTCCCGTTTAACTCCGTCGTTTTGTGGATAACTTTTCAAACAGACTCTCTACCGCACACAACCCATACTTCACCCATTTTGCTCCCCTTATCGCAGCCTCGCAAGGCGTCGTACGGAGAAAACCGATAAACGGGAATCATCTTTAAAGAACTATATACAGCAAAAACCTTGGATTGCGAGTAACTTTGTCTGCGAGTGTTTTGCAAGACGAGCAAAAGTTTTAGATAAATATTAATTTGATATAAACGAGCGAGGGTCTTGCAATACGAGTAGTGTACGTGTAGACGCTTTGTACTGCCGAGCGTCACGTGATCACACAACTGATATACGAGTGCTCTGATATACGAGTGCTTTGGATTACAAACACGTTTCCGGAACGAATTATGCTCGCAATCCAAGGTTTCACTGTATATATCAGTTTAACACGTAGGATTTTGCGACCAATATTCATAAAGGTTTTTGGGTTAGATCTCATAAGTATGAATGTGTCGTAACCCTCCACCACCCGACACAGCCAATTAGTAAGGGAGTTGTCACGTAATCAAAACGCCAATTAAGATGCTGGATGTAATTACCAGCGAAACGTCGTATTACTCAAATTTGTAAATATTGTGAATTTACTCTCCAACGCACCGGTGGGCTGAAGTAATCACTAATTGGCATTTTGTTTACGTGACAAATCCCTTACTATTGTTTTATATATATTTTATAGATATTTTATTATTTTATTGTTTCCCTTCAACGTGACTTTACCGAAAGACCCAAGAATATGAATCACTGCAGTCACGAAAGCTTTAAATCAAAATAAAATCCCTTACTGATTGACATTGACGCGATCTAAACCCAAAACCTTAATTACGATATATCCGATATATATTCTCAACAAGGATGATGACGTATCCTGATGAAGCACAGGGCCGGGGTAACCACGGGCATCACGACGAACGGGAGCCGTAGAGGAGATCCCCTGGCTGAGACCTACGAAATGGAAAAGCGTGAGAAGTGTGAAAGGGGGGGAGGAAAGGATGAAGAGGAAGGGAGAGGGAGAAAAGTTTTGCGAGCGGTAAACATGCACCGGGGGTGAAACAGATGATTTTTTAAAATGTTTTTGGGGAAAGAGCTTGGGACCTTGAGTTGATTATTATAATCTTATACTGGGGCTTGTTCCGGGGCACCTGCGGCGCCCCTCACAACCATTTACGGCCTTTGGCTAGGAAAGTCACCAAAAAGATTGCACACGAACGACGCATTCACGCAAGCACCCGATGCTCCGTTTTGAAGTTTAAAAATGAAACATCTATGAATTGTATGAGGTTTTGAATTGGCTAATTGTATTGCTTCATCTCAAAGCTTATATCATTTTACATCTGGAAGACTTAATTGAAAACAACATTTCGTGTGAATTTTCTCTCGTCGTTAAGTAGATGGCCTTGCTGGGGGTTCGGTTCGATGCGGACTTTCACCTGTTTGGGATTGCGGGATCGAGATAAGGCGACATTGAGCTGCTGGCTGTGCGAGAAGACCGCCGTCTGCAGATCGATTCCAACGTAATCGAACGTCTGTCCCTGCGCCTCCGTCGTTCATGCAGGGGGTGCGTAGGTTTGCAGCGCCCCCTGCATGAAAACGACGCAAGGTGCAGCGTTCATCACAGATAGATAAAGTTGTGCGCTTATATAAGAGTATAATAATAAGCTGAGAGACTTTTTTTTTCCTGCAATACTCTGGCCTCTGGTTGGCTGGTTGGTCGCGGGGAAGTCACGCACCGCAACCAATCGGCGTGCGCGACGGTACTCCTGAACGCCATTTAACTTGGCGCCATCGCACAGGCTGGGTGGCTGCTTGCCGAGCGTTACGTCACGTTTACACGACCTGTAAACGTGGATACAAACTTCCGATAATAAAATACGGGTGAGACACCCTATCCGTGCAATAATTAACAATCCTGTGCTGAAAATGCAACGTTGTTTGCAACTCATCGTCATGGCACTTTACGGGTCAATCCCCGCCTTACGAACGGGTTTTGTTCCTGAGGCCCGTTCATCAGTCCAACTGATTGTAAGTCGACACGCTCATTGGACGAAAGCCACGCTTACTACAACACTTGGATGACAAATTCTGTTTAAATACAACTTGCAAACGCCTACTCACACTGGCGAAACGAACCGCCGGGCTATTTGGTTGGGCAGAGCGATCCTCTGCCAGCTGTAATGAGTCCGAACACCACCGCTCGGTGTGTGTGTGTGTACGCGTGTGTGGACGCGCGCGTGTGTGTTTTGCTTTTTGTGGATGTACATGTGTCAGGAGTGGTCGTGGAGCGGTCAGCGCGCTGCGCTCCAAACCCAACGACTCGAGTTCGATTCCCCCTCATGCACCAACACCAGTGACGATTATCTGAACTGGTCCTGGGCCTCCCCGAGGTAGACTCGGTCACAAATAAGTACCTGTTGCGCTGTACAAACATCGCCACTAGGGAGACAAAGGCGGTCAGGTGTGGTGCTGGCCAGCCACCCCCTCGTGTGCCGTGCCGGCCTTCATTAAGTGCTACGCGCTAATAGCACTTGCCCCAACAATGCGTTAATGCTGTATGGGGGATCTTTGTCTTTGCGTACATGTGAAAGTGAGTGTGTGTGTGTGTGCGTTAACAGCTGTGACGATTATCCCTTAGCGTACCTGGTGCGTTGTGTAAACAACGCCACTGGGGAGACAAGGGTGGCCAGGCGTGGTGCTGGCCACTTTCCCCCTCGTGTGCCGTGCCGGCCTTCACATGTGCTGCACTAACAGCACTTGCCCCTACAGTCTGTTAAGGCTATACGGGGGGGTAGGGGGGGGATCCTTGTTGTTGTGTGTGCGTGTGAAATTGTATGAGTTTATTGATAAATATCGCTCTGCTCCTCCTCATCAAATCCTCACAGAAGTTCCGCGGATTCCTGCTAGGAGTAAAAATAATCATCACTTTGGGGCCGGCCCAAGACACGTTGGCAGGAATATGTCGCTCAGCTGGCCTGGGAACGCCTGGGAATTCCTCAGAAAGAGCTAGAATCTGTGTATAGTAGTGTATAGTGTAGTAGTGTATAGGAGTGTAGTGTGTAGTGTAGTGTATTGTCGTGTATGGTGTAGTGTATAGTGTAGTAGGGTATAGTAGTGTATAGTGTAGTGTATACAGTGAGTGCAGGATTTCAGTCCTTCACGGCGTAGTGTGTTACCAATTGTTTTCTTGGTGACTATGGTCCCAGCTGCCTTAAGATCATTGACAAGATCCTCCCGTGTAGTTCTGGGCTGATTCCTCACCGTTCTCATGATCATTGCAACTCCACGAGGTGAGATCTTGCATGGAGCCCCAGGCCGAGGGAGATTGACAGTTCTTTTGTGTTTCTTCCATTTGCAAATAATCGCACCAACTGTTGTCATCTTCTTGCCACGCTACTTGGCAATGGTCTTGTAGCCCATTCCAGTCTTGTGTAGGTCTACAATCTTGTCCCTGGCATCCTTGGAGAGCTCTTTGGTCTTGGCCATGGTGGAGAGTTTGGAATTTGATTGATTGATTACTTCTGTGGACGGGTGTCTTTTATACAGGTAACAAGCTGAGATTAGGAGCACTCCCTTTAAGAGTGTGCTCCTAATCTCAGCTCGTTACCTGTATAAAAGGCACCTGGGAGCCAGAAATCTTTCTGATTGAGAGGGGTTCAAATACTTATTTCCCTCATTAAAATTCAAATCAATTTATAACATTTTTGACATGCGTTTTTCTGGATTTTGTTGTTGTTATTCTGTCTCTCACTGTTCAAATAAACCTACCATTAAAATTATAGGCTGATCATTTCTTTGTCAGTGGGCAAACGTACAAAATCAGCAGGGGATCAAATACTTATTTCCCTCACTGTAGTAGTGTAGTAGTGTATAGTAGTGTATAGTGTGGTAGTGTATAGTAGTGTATAGTGTAGTAGTGTATAGTAGTGTATAGTGTAGTAGTGTATAGTGTAGTAGTGTATAATAATGTAGTTGCCAGGGAAAGCGAGGTCTGGACCGTCACTACTCGACACGCTGCCGCCGCGACCCTCGCCAGGACAGCCGCACTGTGAGAAACGAGCGAACGAACTTTGACACGTGACACGCCGCCACGGGCGTCGCACGCAGTGCTCGCTCATTCGCTCGCTCTCGGGGAGAGAGAACGCGACTGATGAGCGGCACGGCGGTCCCAGGCGGTAAGCCGGCGCCAACGATTGCCCGAGCGAGCGAGCCCTGTGGTCCTGTGACGTGTGTGAAGGTGTTG
The DNA here is from genome assembly GCF_048934315.1 of Petromyzon marinus. NCBI lineage: Eukaryota > Metazoa > Chordata > Hyperoartia > Petromyzontiformes > Petromyzontidae > Petromyzon > Petromyzon marinus. The sequence continues at coordinate 8,129,299 of NC_133714.1, read as the reverse complement.
TATCGGCCAATGAGCGAGCGGTCGCGTGCGGGAGGAAAACCCGTTGCTCGCACCTGCAGATCGGCGAAGGCTGGACCTGCTGTGGTTCCGATAAGCCGTCGGGTTACGGCCGGTGGGGTTGCTGACACCCTGGAGTTGTTTGGGCCCCACTGCCTCTGCAACTCTTCTTTCGAAGGCAGGCCAGGATAGCGGCCGCCACTGTCGGCCATTTGAATCGTATTTTAAATTGCGTCGGTTCTAGTTGGCCTACTTTGCTGACGCGGATTCATTAGGCGGTGGATTTTTCGAGGTGGGGTCATTTTTGTCGTTGTTTCTGTTGTGAAGCGCCCTGGAATTCTTTGCACGGGTGGCGGCTTCGTGACGTTGCTTACAATTGCGTGGGGAGACGGAAAGCGGGAGCACTATTTTATTTTATTATGTAAGGCACCACTGAGCTATATGTCTCTTTTTCAGCAGCGACCTGGCGATCGCAAATGATGGCCCCAATGCTTATCATGCGGAAAGTTACAGCAGCCAAATACTCGAAACGCACGATTCTAAATGTGGACGGAAAAACCGGTGGACACCGTAGAAAAATTCACACGACCACGGGGAAAATGATACGCAAACTCCAAAAATACAGCAGGCGTCGTGAGGGTCGGGATCAAACCCACGAACTCCTGTGTGTGTACCAGGCGAGGTAGTTATCATCTTGCTACCACGGCGAGATGTTAGCACACTGGGGTTAGAGGAACACGCACAGGTTGCGGACATCACGTTGTCCGCTAAGACGAGCGAGCGAGTGAGCGAGCTGGCTTGGGCAGGACACGGGGCCGGAAGGCGACGATGTCGGGCGTGTAGGAATAACGACGGAGCCGGTGGCCGGTGGAGCGGACGTCCGCCAGGGCGATGGAGCGGTGAAATCAACTCGCGCGCGGCCGCTAGCTGAGCGCGAATGCATCGCAGAACCGTGAGAGGTGGCGACGGCTTGCGGGACGCCTTCATCATAGGGATTGACAGACAGTGGCTGACGACGACGACGATGACTGCATGGTATTAATGCGCGTCCTCGCTTTCGGACGACTATCGGCGCCGGTGACGTAACGGCCGCCCGCGTGATGAGGATGAATTTGCCCCTAATGAGCGGGTGATTGGACGGGCGAGCCGAGCGACAGGCACGTTAGAGCCGTGACTGAGCAACGGGGCAAGAGGAGGGGGGAGCCCGCGCCCTGTCAGGGCTCATCGCTCAGCACCGCCGCCGCCGCCACCGTGCGACTGGCCCACCACCGCCCTTCTCCCTCGCCCCCTCGCCCCCCCTCCCGAGATCGCAACTTCGGGAGACTCGCCGCTGCGTCGTCCGCTCCGCCGCGCTTCTCACGCCACCTCCCCCCCCTCGCGGGTTTCCTGCTGCAGGAGTAGAATTTTTACGAATAAAAAAAATATCAGGATTTTATTTATACAGGAGGAATCTGATTGAGCTATGAAGCTCTTTATTTTCTCTCTCACAGATTTACAGGCAGGGCACGGGGTCAGAATGTTACAACAACAAACAATGCGAAAACACGATAGCAGTTGCTAAGTGTAGGAAAGGTAAGCAAATACAGCAAAACTATTTTAGCAGGCAAAGCCCTCTCATTTGAGATGTAAGCTTCTTTTTCAGAAGCTACTCGGCCACAATGATAGCTCAACGGAGTGGCTTATCCTGTGGAAATGTATAGCAGCCGCTTAATCGAAAGAAATCGAAACGCTTGTTTCTAAATAATGTAGAGGGAAAAACCGGAGGGCCAGGGAATAAAAGTGATCCATGTGTAAAAGTCTTCCGTTGCTAGTTTTAGGTCATGTCTCGGGTCTGATTACGAAATAGAGGATGGTGGGGGGGTGGGGGGACGTCGGCGGGAGGCGGGGAGCGGAGAAGCGGTTTGTGGTCGCTAATTTATTTGGCTTTGCCGTGACGCCTCCGTGCTCCTGTAGCCGTGCGCTGGCAGTTGTGAGACGCGGCTGTGTGGCGTGTGAGCGTCGTGGTGGATACGTCGGCGACGGTGGTGACGACGATGGTGATTGTGGTGGTGGTTGTGGTGTGGGGAGCGGTGGTGTAGTGGTTAGCGCGCCGCGCTACGAACCCGTTGACGCAAGTTCGATTCCCGCTCACGGCCAACACCAGTGACGATTATCTGAATCGGCTTCTGAGCCTCCCCTGGGTCGACTCAGCCTCAAATGAGTACTCGTTGCGTTCTGTAAACACATCGCCACATCGCCACTGAGGGCGTGATGCTGGCCACCCACCCCCCTCGTGTGCTGTGCCCGCCTTCATCGGTGCTACTCGCCAACAGCACTTGCCCCAACAGTCTGTTAAAGGCTACACGGGGAATTTTTGTTTTTGGTGGTGGTGGTGGTGATGGTGTTATTGTTTAACCCATAACACCTGCGTCTGTCCTGTGACCTCCTGCCATCAGTGAGCCTTCCACACTTCACGTGGCCTGGCCTCAGCACGCATCTTGCCTGGCACAAGTGTTGTGGCGAATGGCGGTTGTTGTTGATGATGATGATAGTGATTATGTTGATGGTGGTGATGATGGGGAAGATTGTGGTGGTGGTTTTGGTGGTATTGGTGGTGATGGCGGTAAGTTGTGTTTCTGATTGTGAAGGTGTTGGTCGTGACGATGATAATGAGGAGGATGATGTTGGTGATTTAGATAATGCATTGCTGTTGCAGTTAATTATCGTGAAGATATTGATGATGACTAGAGGTGAATATAATAATGACGATGATTACAATTTTCGTTCCTCATCATTCAATACATTGTCACAATTCAGGATTGCAGGAGGCACGTACCCCAATCACACAAAATGTAACACACGTAGAAACACAAGCTATCTTCACGCTTACAATTAATGCATGTGTATCGTTAGCATACAATAGATGTAAATCGGTGTTTCGTAATATGCTACATGATGTTGCAGATAAGGGTCAATTATTGCAACTGGTAAATGAGGTGGATAAAGTCCATGATGACTATTCAGGTGATACTGCACATGGTGATGATAATGATGCAGGTTATGATGGTCCAGAAAATAATAATGATTGAATTGGTGATCATTCTAATGATAATGTTTGTGGTGGTGTGGTTGGTGGTAAGTTGGCACAGTGGGGGGTACAGCTGGTGCATCTACCAGTCATCTCAGTCAGCCAACCCATGGCACCTGGGTCTGTCCCGTGACCTGTCAGCGAGCCTTCGACACTTCACGTGGCCTCAAAGTGCACCTGGCCTGGCACAGGCGATGTGGTGACGTCACCATCTCGTGGCAAATGGCAGGTATTGGTATTGGTGGTTATTATGATGACGATGGTGGTGCAGCTTATGATGATGATTTGGGTTATGACTATGTACATGATGACAATCCAGGTTATAACTATAATGATTCAGCTGATGGTAATCCAGGCGATGATGACGACAATGGTGATGCCAGATGATGATGACGACGAAGATGGCGATCGTGACGACGACACGGACAACGGCCGTTTGAATGTCTCCGTGCGTGTGGTCACTGGCAGCAGGCGGGGAGGAGCTGGACGACACGTGGGACGAGGTGGACGACGACGACGATGAGCATAACGAGGACGACGATGACGAGGATGAGGACGCGGGAGGCCAAACGCTGTCGGAGCTGCTGGGGATGGGCGCCGGCGCCCGATACGGTAAGACGGTGACACCGGTCCCACCACGCCGGTCGCACCATGCCGCTCCCACCACGCCGGTCGCACCATGCCGGTCGCACCACGCCGGTCCCAGCACGCCGGTCGCACCACGCCAGTCTCACCACGTCGGTCTCACCACGCCGGTCCCAACACCGCCGGCTCCACCACACGCCACCAGTCAAACTAAACTAAACACATTTTTTTTTTTTAACCAGGTAAGGCTCCACTGAGCTATGTAGCTCTTTTTCAGAAGCGACCTGGCCACAAATGATAGCTCAACGGAAGTGGCTTAGCACGTGGAAATGTATAGCGGCCAAATACTCAATGCACATTGATTCTAAATGTGGAGGGAAAAACCGGAGGATCGGAGAAAAATCCATGGGACCGCGGGGAGAGAGAGAGACACGCAAACTTCAAATATACCGCAGGCGTCAGGGTCATGATCGAAACCACGACCTCCTGTATACCAGGTGAGGTAGTTAACATCTCCTCGCCACCGTGATGATGATGAGAGAGACACGCAAACTCCAAATATACAGCAGGCGTCAGGGTCGGGATGGAACCCACGACCTCCTGTACACCGGGCGAGGTCGTTAACATCTCCTAGCCACCGTGGCGCCCGGTACTCTGCGAGTCGGCACGCGTTGCACCGTGGCGGTGGCCGTGTTAGATCGAGGACGGGTCTAGCGGAGCGAGCGTCCGGTGGCTGACGTTGATGTGAAGCAACAACTGCAATTTCACATCGGGAGTCGTTGAGCTAGATTGCGTTGGGAATTCCGGAGTGGAGTATCGCTCTGATGATTGCTCCTTTGTGTGTGTGTGAATCGGGCAAGGGGTCTGTATGTGTTCCTTGGGTTCTCTTCTGGGCGGTGGCAGATAGATTTTTTTACATTTTCATTTGTGCGTCAGCAAGTACGCGCAATCGTCTGCGTCATGGTGGCGAGACACCGTTAGGGTCCGGTGGCTAGGAGATGTTAACTATCTCGCCTGGTATGCAGGAGGTCGTGGGTTCGATCCAGACCCTGACGCCTGCTGTATATTTGGAGTTTGCGTGTCTCTCTCTCTCATCATCACCACAGTGGCGAGGAGATGTTAACTACCTCGCCTGGTATACAGGAGGTCGTGGGTTCGATCCCGACCCTGACGCCTGCTGCTGTATATTTGGAGTTTGCGTGTCTCTCTCCCCGTGGTCAGGTGGATTTTTTCTCCGGGTCCTCCGGGTTTTCTCCTCCACATTTTAGAATAAACATCACGTGTTTAAGAGTATTTGGCTGCCAGAAATTTCCACGTGGTGATAAGCCACTTCGTTGAGCACTCATTTGTGGCCATGTCGCTTCTGAAAATGAGCTATACAGCTCAGTGGGCCTTGCCTGGTAAAATAATAATTGTTTGTGAGAATAGGTTTTCCCCTTTTTACTGGCAACAAAACAGCTGTGTTAAGATGTTAAAACACCAAACTAAAAACTTTTACAAGGAATCATGTCTGCATTAACCACAATACTTGTGGTCAGAATGGAAACAAAAAACATACTCTGATAATAAATGCATTGTCCTTGCAACTCATTGGTCCACACCAGAGACAGCTTTCTTTAGAGCTTCGTCTCAAACAATGCTATTATTATTGATAATAACGTATGATGCATTGTCTTTGAAACTGATTGGTCCACACCATAGACGGCTTTCTTTAGAGCCGGTGTTAGACCAGAGGACGCCAAAAGGCGTACACGGCACAAAGACAACGCCACTATCAGAGTAATGAGAGCTCGGGGTGAGCAGCTACATCATGGGACTGTTGTGAATGCTATACGGGGGATCTTTGTTTTGTGTGTATGTGCGTGTAAAGTTGCGTGTGTGCGTGTCAGGCGGGAGCGGCAGTGCAGCGGGTTAGCCTGCCGCGCCACCGACTCTGCGACTCGAGTTCGATTCCTGCGCACGATCGACAACGCTTGGCGAATATTCCAGTCGGTTCCTGAGCCTCCCCTAGGTCGACTCAACCTTAAAAACGAACACCCGGCGCACTGTGTAGACATCGGCAGTGGGGAGACAAAGACGTCCGGGGGGGCGTGGTGCCGTGACCACACCACCCCCTCGTGTGCTGCCTTGCCGGCCTTTCGTAGGCGCTCGCTAACAGCACGTGCCCCAGCAGTCCGTTAAGGCTATGCGGTGATTAGCGGGGGGGGGGGGGGGCGGTCTTTGTTTTAGCCGTGTGTACACATTTATCCGGGAGGCCGATCGTCACCGGGCGACAGATGGGGGGGGGGGGGGAATGGAAACCTCGCCGAAGACATTTAAGCCGTGTAGAGAATTTGTTTAATTGGATCGCTCGGAGCCATTCGCTGAAAGAGAATAACGAAAAAAAAACTCAAAGCACAAACACAAAAAAATTAACCTGGAGAAGGCAAATGGGCGTTTAGCGAGACCTCCGCGTCGCCCGCGTTACGTCTCGGCAATGTGACAATGGAACATCGCCCGCCCGCCCGCCTGCCCGCCTCCTCCTCCGAATGCAATTTCAGACCCTGTTGCTCGAGGCTTCAATTTAACGTGGCCGTTGTCGGGGAGGTTGTGGGGGTGAGGGTTTGGGGGGGAGAGAAGGGAGGGGGGGGTTAGAGGAGGTGGTGGGTGGGGGAGGAGAGAGAGAGAGAGGGAGGGAGTGGCAGTCCGTGTAGGTTTTCCCTTGGCGGAGCCTGACAAAAGGATCTTGCACAGTCCGAGCAGATAGAGATGGGGGATCTCACTGGCGCCCCCCTTGCCGCCGGTCGGGGTAGGTGTCTCCTGGAAGCGTGACCTTGAACCGGAGAGATGGAAGGGCGCGCGTGGGAGCGTGCGTGTGTGTACGTTCGTGCTGTCCAGTTAAATCGATTCGGCCGCAGCGGTGTCGCGACGGTGGTGGCCACGAACCCGTCGACGCGAGTTTGATACCGGGCCACGGCTAACATCCTTGAGGATTATCTGAACCGGAGCTGCGCCCTCGCCTAGCACCCGGTGTGGCACTCTATAAACATTCGGCACGAGGTGGGGGGGGGGGGCGGAGATAAAGGTGGGCCTGGGGGTGTCGTCCTGGCCAACCCCCCCCCCCCCCCCACTGCTGCTCGCTCACCAGCCTATTGAAGGCTGTAGGCGAGGCTGTTGTTTTGCGTGTGTGCGGGCACGTGCACATGCCGTTACGCAATTCGCACGCGCGCGTGTGTGTGTGCACGTGTGTGAGTGCGCGTGTTTGTCCACGCGTGTGTGAGTGCGCGTGTGTGAGTGCACGTGTGTGAGTGCGCGTGAGTGCGCGTGTGTGAGTGTGCGTGTGTGAGTGCGCGTGTGTGAGTGTGTGAGTGCGCGTGTGTGAGTGCGCGTGTGTGAGTGCGCGTGTGTGAGTGCACGTGTGTGAGTGCGCGTGTGTGAGTGCACGTGTGTGAGTGCACGTGTGTGAGTGCGCGTGTGTGAGTGTGTGAGTGCGCGTGTGTGAGTGCGCGTGTGTGAGTGCGCGTGTGTGAGTGCGCGTGTGTGAGTGTGTGAGCGCGCGTGTGTGAGTGCGCGTGTGTGAGTGCGCGTGTGTGAGTGTGTGAGTGCGCGTGTGTGAGTGCGCGTGTGTGAGTGCGCGTGTGTGAGTGTGTGAGCGCGCGTGTGTGAGTGCGCGTGTGTGAGTGCGCGTGTGTGAGTGCGCGTGTGTGAGTGCGCGTGTGTGAGTGTGTGAGCGCGCGTGTGTGAGTGCGCGTGTGTGAGTGCGCGTGTGTGAGTGCGCGTGTGTGAGTGCACGTGTGTGAGTGCACGTGTGTGAGTGCGCGTGTGTGAGTGTGTGAGTGCGCGTGTGTGAGTGCGCGTGTGTGAGTGTGTGAGTGCGCGTGTGTGAGTGTGTGAGCGCGCGTGTGTGAGTGCGCGTGTGTGAGTGCGCGTGTGTGAGTGTGTGAGTGCGCGTGTGTGAGTGCGCGTGTGTGAGTGCGCGTGTGTGAGTGCGCGTGTGTGAGTGCGCGTGTGTGAGTGCGAGTGTGTGAGTGCGAGTGTGTGAGTGCGAGTGTGTGAGTGCGAGTGTGTGAGTGCGCGTGTGTGAGTGCGCGTGTGTGAGTGCGAGTGTGTGAGTGTGTGAGTGCGAGTGTGTGAGTGCGCGTGTGTGAGTGCGCGTGTGTGAGTGCGCGTGTGTGAGTGCGCGTGTTTGTCTGCGCGTGTAGTGTAGCTGTAGTGTAGCAGTTAGCGCGCTGCGCCGCGAACCGTGCGACCTGAGTTGGATTCCCGCTTACAGCCAACGCCAGTGACCATTATCTGAACCGGTCCTGGGCCTCCTCTAGGTCGACTCGGCCTCAAATGAGTACCCGATGCGGTGTGTAGACATCGCAACTGGGGAGACAAAGGCGGTCGGCCGTGGTGTTGGGCACCCACCCCCTCGTGTGCCGTGCCGGCCTTCATAGGTGCTCGCTAACAGCACTTGCCCCATCAGTCTGTTAAGGCTTTTGTCTTTGTGCACGTGCGTGTGTTGGTGTGTGAGCGCGCGTGTGTTGATGCGCTCGTGTGCCTTTTTACCGGCTTAAACAAGTCGCCCTGGTACAGATGACGATTCAGATGATGCTGCTGGTAATAATGTTGATAATGATTCAAGCGGTGATGATGGTGATGATACAGATAATGATATTGCAGATAATGATGACGTGATAGTCATGGTTACGCAGAAACGATGATGTTAATAATGATAACTATTGAGGCTGATGCATGCAAGGCAGTGTGGTTGTTGGTGGTCAAAATGATAATGAGTGTGATGATGGTACTGCAGGTGATGATGATGATGGGAATGTAGGTATGTACGTTGAACTTCTTCTGAACCGTACGTAGCCAACCGTGCTAATCGGAGGCGCGATTAGCATGGTGGAGGCGATGCGGATAGTGATGGCGCAGATAATGACGACGACGATCCACGCGACGATGCACACCGGCGGTGGCGGCGGCGGTCAGAACGTTGACGATGAAGATGCGGACAGTGCACAGCGGTGCCCGCGGTCACGGATTGCAGCCGTCCCTCCTCCCCTCCGCTCGTCCCGTTCCGAGGGACGGTGGGAGGGATGAGGGGGGCGCGGGCACGGGGGGGGGGGGGTGGTATTTTAATGAGCTCGCATGCACAGGCATCTCCGATCGCTGCCAACCGTACGGCCGCTACGCAAGTGAGCCCTCGAGCCAAGCAAAGAGAGAGCGAGCACAGAGAGAGAGAGAGGAAGCTCATGTTGAGAATGCTGCTGCTGCTGCTGCGCAGGCAACAGACTGGCGGTGGGGGACGGGGACTTTGACTGCACTGGCCTTAGCGAGCAGCCCCCCCCATCTCCGACATATTAAAAAAACTAAAGTAAACACTTTTTTATTTTACCAGGTAAGGCCCACAGAGCTACGTAGCTCTTTCAGAAGTGACCTGGCCGCAAAAAATCCACGCGGCCACGGGGAGAGAGGCACGCAAACTCGAAATATACAGCAGCAGGCGTCAGGGTCGGGATCGAACCCACGACCTCCTGTATACCAGGCGAAGCAGTTAACATCTCGCCACCGCATCCTAACAATGCCTCGTTGGGATGTGGAGAGCTGAGCATGGCGAAGTGTCCCATGCGCCGCAGGGCTGTGGATTCGGGGAGGAGGAGGATGACACAAACAGGAGCAGTCATTTTGCCGTTCTCGGCTTCACACATCTGCACAGACCCCCCAAATCGGACATGTCAGAGCCTCCTGGCCTCGGCTCCAGCACGAGAGAACGAGAGAGAGATTTTATTTTCAGAAGCTGCCGCTCGCCCAACCCCCCCCCCCCTCTCTCTACTGCCACTGCCCCTTCACTCCCTCCCTCGGCCGACCGCCCCGAATGCAGCGAAAGAGTAAATATAAATTCCTCTTTGTTATAAAAATTCCGGCGGAGTGATGGACACGTCCTGGGTCCGGCACCACCGGGCGGCACGGAGTCGGTCGGAGCCATCTCCCCCCCACCCCCTTTCCGCCCCGTGCCCCCCGCCTCCTGCCCCCCACTCTCCCCCCCCACCTTCCTCCCATTGCTCGTTGTGACATAATAACCACAGGCTGGTAATGACAACAATAAACGCGACGCTGAGCCGGACAATAAAAACGCAAGTGGTTTCTAATGAGCGAGTCGGCATTAGGAGTAATGGCAACAAATAATAACTTCTATAAGGAGTGCAGCGCGTGTGTGCGTTTCGTGTCCGTGGCGAGCGGTGGTGTAGTGGTTAGCGCTACGCTGCGCTACGAACCCGCGAACCCGAGGTCGATTCCCGCTCGCGGCCAACACCGGTGACGATTATCTGAACCGGTCCTGGGCCTCCCCTGGGCCGACTCAGCCTCAAATGAGTACCTGGTGTGGTGTGTAAACATCCCCACTGTGGAGACAGGCTGCAGGCATGGTGCTGGCCACCCACCCCCTCGTGTGCGTTCCGGCCTTCATAGGCGCTCGCAAACAGCACTTGCCCCAACAGTCTGTTAAGGCCATACGGGTGATCTTTGTTTCGTGTGTTGTGTGCGTGCGTGCCCTGTGTTAGTTTGCCTGTTTATGCTGCTGCTGGTTTGTGGCCGCGTGAGTGCGTGTGTGTGCACGGTTGATTATGTGAGCGTGTGCCCATTGTGGGTACTGCAGCGTGGGTGGTGGGGGGGGGTGGGTTGTGGCGTGGTGGTTGGTGAATTGCTCATCGGATTCTTGCAGTCTAAATAAAGATTCTGATTTGGATAAAAAAAAAAATCTGAACCGGTCCTGGGCCTCCACTTGGTCGACTCAGCCTTAAAATTTGTACTTGGTGCAGTGTGTGAACATCGGCATTGGGGAAACAAAGGCGTGCCGGGTGTGGTGCTGGCCACCCACCCCCTTGTTTGCCGGGCCAACCTTCATAGGTGCTCGCTAACACCACTTGCTTCAACTGTCTGGTAAAGGCTGTACGGGATCTTTGTCTTTGCATTGTGTACGTGTTTGCATGTGTGCATGCATGCGTGTATATGTATACCCCCGGGTTGCATGTGCGTGTTTACATGCTTGCATGTGCATGTGGGTATCGGTATGTCTATGCCTGCGTGTACAAGCGTGTGTGTATTTCACACATATATACACGTGCGCGCGTGTGCATGTCATCCCGGCTCTCTTCTCCCCCGAGGCGAGGCCCGGCCTGTGTGAATGTGACATTCATGCTGCTCCTGCTGCTGCTACGGTTGTTACAATTGTTGCTGTTGCAACAGCTGGTACTGGTTTTGCCGCTACTTCTGCTGCTGCTATTGCTGCTTGCTACTACTGCTGCAACCGCTGCTGCTGTTGCTACAACTGCTGCTGGTGCTACTGCTTATTGATGCTTCTGCTGATACTGCTGCTGCTATTGTTGCTACTGCTGCTACTGCTACTATTGCTTCTGTTACTATTGCTGCTGTTGCTACAATTGCTGCTACATCTGCGTCTGCTGCTACTGCTGCTACTATCGATGCTACTGCTGCTATTGCTGCTGGTACTATTGCTGTTGCTACACCTGCTGTTGGTGCTACATCTGCTGCTCCTGCTGCTGCAATTGATGCTACTGCTGCTATTGCTGCTGGTACTATTGCTGTTGCTACACCTGCTGTTGGTGCTACATCTGCTGCTCCTGCTGCTGCAATTGATGCTACTGCTGCTATTGCTGCTGGTACTATTGCTGTTACTACACCTGCTGTTGGTGCTACATCTGCTGCTACTGCTGCTGCAATTGATGCTACTGCTGCTGCTACTATTGCTGCTTGTTGCTACATCTGCTGTTGGTGCTAAAAATCTGCGTCTGTTGCTACTGCCGGTGCTATTGATGCTACTGCTGCTACTACCGCTTCTACATCTGCTGCTGCTGCATCTGCTTCTGCCGCTGCCGCTGCTCCTGCTGCTATTGGTGCTACTGCTGCCGCAGTTGCCACCGCGTGGAGCCGTGCGCTGTGCCCGGCCAAGTAAACAAATGCCATCGCGCGAGCGCACGGTGGGGGGGGGGGGGAGGCGGTCGCTCTGCAAGCGTGGCGCAAGGACGCGGTAGTAGTGCCAATTAGTGCGAGTGGACAGAGGTAGGGGGGGTGCGGGTTGGGGGGTGATTGTGGGGGGAGGGGGGGTTGTGGGGGGGGGTCCCCCTCGGTTTGGCCAGAGCCCCCTACGTCTCTCCCTCCCGCAGAATTTCCACTTAGCCGATGCGGACGCTCTTGTCCGCTGGATCGGTGCCGCCGTTCCTCCGACCAAAGAAACTTTGAACGGCCTGTGACGCCCTGTCCAATGAGACCTCTTAGACAGCCAGCCCTGTCTAAGGGATTAAACCTCTTAGACAGACATCCTTGTCTCGGGGGTTAAGCAGATGTGTTTGGCAGTGCGCGATGAAGGATCTGTAGAGTGAGCACAATTGCAACAGTGGTGATTGGTCTGTTTCTCACGAGCAGCAGCAGCGGTTTCGACAGCGTCGCGAGTTGTTCCGAATGGATTTTTGTTGTCTCTTGTAGCACGAGGGGCGTTTGGGTTCGGCTCGAGTCAGTGCTCTCTGTCTAGATGTCCAACCCTGAAGGTAGAGTCGCGCGTTCAAGCGGACGGACCTCACAGGTCGTCCTTTTCAACGTCGGCAAAGCTTGCAAAGATTCACGGGGCGACGAAGGCATTCGAATCGACTGCGTGGAGGGCAGCTATCGTACCCCCGTGCTGCTGCCCCTGGCTGTGGTCCGCGTGGGCGGTGTGACGTCGCCGTGCGCTGCCCGCCGGCCCGCCCGCCCGCCCGAGTCGGCGTGCGATGCACGAGCGGCCTAATTAGCGCGTGACGTTTCTCGTCCTTTCGCTGACTTTCCTTCTTTCACCCCCACCCCGAAGCGCTCGGAACTTTCCTCCGCACGACTCCGGAGCGAACGCGGCAAGCGGCCGCGTCGAGAGCCGCGGCCGTCATCCGAGGAACTAATCGATTACTCAACCGATCGTCATCGCCATCATCATCAGCCATGGTCAAACCGCAAGCCGCCGCTCGCGATCCGGTCCACCCGGCCGCTGCACGCGAAGCGATGTTGCCGCCGCGTCTTCCCCTCGGTGTTGACGTCCTCTCGGGACGCGTTGCGATGAACGTTTAGATTGTTAGAATAATAATAATTGGCGTGCGATATTGGTGTACCCGTTGCGTAAATGAATAAGCAATTTCCGCGCGCGGGTTTGAAACGCGCGCGCGTTTGTGTGTGTGTGTGGAGGAGGCACATGAGGGACGCTGCTCCTGAGCAGTTGGAGGCAGTCGCCCTCCAAAAACAAGGGAGGGCAGAGGAGCGACGCTCACAACAACGAGCGGAGCGCCGGGCGGCTAAAATTCAGCAAGTTAGCATAGTAGGGGGGGTACAGCTGGTGTGCATCTACCAGTCATCTCAGTCAGCCAACCTATGGCACCCGGGTCTGTCCCGTGACCTCCTGTCAGCGAGCCTTCGATACGTCACATGGCCTCAAAGTGCACCTGGCCTGTCCAGGTCATTTTGTGGCAAATGGCGGGTATGGGTATTGGATTGGTGTGCTTTATTGACAGTGGAGGAGTGTTTGGAGTGCGGGTTATTGCGCCGTAAACAAAGCTTGATTGGTTAATCCGGTGTTCGCGCCGTTTTTAATCGCGCAGGGGCAATCCTCATGGGCGCACTGTTTCACAGGCGAGTGCTCAGCAGAACTGCGGTCGTTTCACAGTTGGGGCGACGCTGCTCAGCCATCGCACCAAATCGGCTCGCTTGCCGGTTATTCTTCCAAATCTGGCAAAGTTGTGCCGTGACGCCCAGGCACGCAAAGGCCCTGCTCATCTTCGAATCACGTCACGGGACTTCCGACGCTATTTATGATGAAATGCGCCGGCGGTATTAACCGGAGTGGGGGGGGGGGGTGGGCGGCAACGGCAATCCGTACCGCGAACTTCTCTGCAACCGAAACGGCGAGCGCGCCACCACTGGGCCCGGGCCACCGTCGCGCCGATCGGTTTGGTGCCTCGGCGTTGGTAAAGCGGCGGTGAGAGCGAGCGCCGGCGGTGAGAGCGAGCGCCGGCGGTGAGAGCGAGCGCCGGCGGTGAGAGCGAGCGCCGGCGGTGAGAGCGAGCGCCGGCGACGATTCGCAAGCCGCGTCACCGCTGGTTTTTTTTTCTGCGGATCTCTCCGGATGGACGGTCCAGTAGTCGCCGGAGGGCTTCAGTGTTTTGTTGTTCGCGAGGTGGAGTAAATTGCCGTTTGGAAGCCTCGCAGCGATGATGAAGCTGGTGGTGATGCCCACACGGCCCCTTTCCATAGCCGCTGCGGGCGGCGTTCTTTGTCCGCCGCTGGGTGGCGGAACTTTTATAGGAGCTGCCGAGAGGGCGTTCCCGGCGGGCGAGCGTTTCCGCAGGGCTAACGGCGCGGCCCCCGAACGCGTCAACACGGCGGGGACGCGAGGCCCCGAGCGATCCCGCGCCTCCGGGCGGCCTGCCCCGAAAACCCCCCCCCCCCCCCCACCCTCGTCACTCTCCCATCGCGTGTGACGGCAGCCGTGGCCGCGTGGGGAGAAGCGAAAAATGATTGCGGTGGTGGAGGAAAAAAAACAAAACCAGGGCGCCTCGCGCGCAAGCGGTGAGAGAGGAGCACAGGCGGTCCAAGGTAAGCGGCAAAGACCCTGAAAGGCGCTACCGGGAAACCTGGCGGCACTGTCGCCCACAGCGCCGCCTCTTCTCCCCCCTTGACTCCCGCACACCACACCCCCCCTCACTACGACTACTACACAATCTCCTCGCTCGACAGCCCCCCCCCCATCCTCCACGCGCAACCCCCACAGTGCCGCTTCATTCCGCCCCATCTGCCACGCCGACTCGCTGGGGGTCTGGAGCCTACGGCGGAATTTTATAGCTACATTTTATTTTGAGGGCAGATTTGATTTAGATTTTTTTTTGCTTTTTGCCAGGGGGTGGGGGCGGATGGTGGTGGTGGTGGTGATAGTGCTGGTTGGTGGTGCTGGTGGTAGTGCTGGTTGGTGGTGCTGGTGGTGGTGCTGGTGGTAGTGCTGGTTGGTGGTGCTGGTGGTAGTGCTGGTTGGTGGTGCTGGTGGTGGTGCTGGTTGGTGGTGCTGGTGGTGGTGCTGGTGGTAGTGCTGGTGGTAGTGCTGGTGGTGGTGCTGGTGGAGAGCAGTGGTGTAGCGGTTAGTGCGCTACGCGACAAATCTGGCGACCTAAGTTCGATTCCCAGTCACGGCCAACACCGGTGACGGTTATCTGATCTGTACCTGGGCCTCCCCTAGGTCGACTCAGCCTCAAATGAGTACCTGGTGCGGTGTGTAAACATCGCTACTGGGGAGACAAAGGCGGTGCTGGCCTACCCACCCCCTCGTGCGCCATTGTAGGCGTTCAGAGGTGCTCGCAAAACAGCACTTGCCCGAGCAGTTTGTTAAGGCTATACGTGGGGACCTTTGTCTTTGGTGGTGGTGCCGTCCACTCTCTCTCCTGCTGTGGGTTAGCAGTCGCCGTGCAGTGTGGAGCAGAACGTGGGTGACAATGCCCCACCCACCACCCCCCTCCACAGACCCCCCCCCCCACCACCGCATCCCAACCCAGGACAAAATTGCCACTGGCAGGCGAGTGACTGATGACGGCGATTACGGCGATAAAAGCCGTTTTCCCGGCCGCATTCAAATCGTCGGCTCGCTTCGGCGCGACACTAAATTCACGAACGTCTCCCTTTGATGGGCGGGGGGGGGGGGCATGGGTTTGGGCGGGCGTGTGGGGGTGGCAGGGCAGGGCAGGGGGGCAGCACAGGGCAGGGGCGAGTTGACAACCCCCCCCCCTCCGTCACGTCGCATCCCTCCGCCGACCTCTGCCGTGGCGATCGTTTCAGGAGGTGGCCGGGTTTAAACGTCGCCCTGTGTCACTCGGGCTAATTGAGGCAATCAAGGCTCAGTGTAAACGACCTTTTTTTTTTAAGGCAGACTTATAATTGGGCACGTCTGTCGCGGGTGAAACATGGCCAAGCGGGCGCCACTGATGCACTGCCAGCGCGTGCGTGCGTGCGTGCGCTCGTGTTTACGTGTGTGGGCAGCGGTAGTGTAGCGGGTCGGCGCGCTGCGCTACGAACCCGGCGGACCCAGTTCGATTCCCGCTCACGGCCAACACAGGTGACGATTATCTGAACCGGTCATGGGCCTCCTCTAGGTCGACTCAGCCTCACATGAGTACCCGCTGCGGCGTTTAAGCATCACCATTGGGGGGGGGGGGGGGGACACACATTCGGCCGGGTGTGGTGCTGGCCACCCACACCCTCGTATGCCGTGCTGACCTTTATAAGTGCTCGCTAACAGCACTTGCTCCAATCCGTCTGTTCAGCTGCCTGTCGCGGAGCGGGCTCTAAACGTCCCTGATCCAGACGGCCGCCCTCCGTGCTTTCGCTTGCGCACGGAACTCTTCGACAAGAACGGCGGCTCGATTATTGCAGCGGTTTAGCAGATTGCAATTGATTTATGAAAGGTGCCCTAATGAAACGGGGGGGGGGGGGTGCTCAAATTATAACGCGTTCGTAATGGATTTAGTAAATTCCCCGCGTCGCAGGTGGCGGCGGCGGGAGAGTTAATGGCGCTGTCATTTACCGCGAGTTATTTATTTATTTACCTATCCGGGTAAGGCCTTTGCTGAGCCCTCGGGGCTCTCCGTCTTCTCCAGGGATCCCGGCCTGGTCCCCGCCCGGTCCCCCCCTGGTCCCCGCCCGGTCCCCCCCTCGTCCCCACCCGGTCCCCCCCTGGTCCTCCCTGGTCCCCGCCCGGTCCTGGCCTGGTGCCCCCCCGATCTCCGCCCGGTCCTGGCCTGGTCCCCGCCCGGTCCCAGCCCGGTCCCAGCCTGGGCCCCCCTGTTCCCCACTCAGTCCCAGCCCGCTCGACACCCGGTTTCCGCTCGGTCCCCGCCCGGTCTCTGCCCGGATCCCGCCCGGTCCCAGCCCGCTCCCCGCCCGGTCCCCACCCTACGCGTGGAGACGTTTGGCGCCAATTCCCGTTCGCTCTGTCCTGAGGCCCCCTTGGGTGCTTTGAGAGGCCTGGATGGCCGCAAGCTTCATCATCACCGTCATCATCGCCGCCCACAGATGGAGCGCTGATGACGCTCTGTTCTCGTGCGGCGCGCAAGTTCCGGGTGGATCGTTTACATTGAAAGTGGCTGCGGCGGCTTGGAAGGGAAGCCTTCGTCCAGCAGTTGATTGACCTTGGCTGCTGCTGCTGCTGCTAATTGTCGTCTTCATTTCGGCTAAACCCAACTTCGCTTCATCACCGCTCGTGGCTGTGGGCTCTTGCGGCAGGCGTCGAGGACAGTGTCCGGTGTAGATGACGAGGCATCTTATCGCTCGGCGATCCTGCTGAGCCCCGTTCCCTTTGTGTCCCTCCACCCCTGCGGGGGCTGTGGGGTTGGGGTGGGTGCCCGCGGTCCGAAGTCTTCGTCGGAAACGACGGCGACGTTGATGAATGAGCATTAATGCAGACGGAGAGGTCTGCGACCCGCCTTGCTGTACTCCCGTGTCTTGTACACCACGCGCGCTGCTCACGTGTGTACGTGGGGTGTGTATACGTGTGTGTGTGGTGCGTGTGTGTGGTGCATGTGCGCGTTTGTGTGTGCACTCTGCGTGTGGGGAGCGGTAGCGGGATTCGAACTCGGCGACCCGAGTTCGAATCCCGCTCACGGCCAACACGATTTACGAATATCTTAACCGGTCCTGGGGCCCCCCTAGGTCGACTCAGCCTGGCCACACGCCGCCTCGTGTGCCGTGCCGGCCTTCATAGGTGCTTGCTAACAGCACTTGCCCCAAAAGTATCAGGGGATCTTTGTGTACTCTGCGTGGTGCTGCGGTACTGAGTAACGGTTTTAAATAGGACCCTAAATTAATAGCAACGAAAAACACGTTGCAGTGTATTCTCTCTGGTAAATATCAATTTTAAAAAAAACAATGTTCTGAGTCTCACGGGAAGGGAGGCGGGAGAGCCAATTTCCTCCATCACCCGCCGCCCCCCGCTCCCTTGGATCCACATTGCCGCCGCTCTCGGTCATCTTGTGAAAAAGAGCTTGATAGCTCATCGGATTCCTCCAGGAGAAATAAATATTCTGATGAGGTGGGACCGGCGTCCCCCGTCGTGTCAGAGCGCGCGCTTGCCTCGTCATTTCACGTTCGTTTGCGGCGTGGGAAACGGGATCACGTGGCCTCCTCCAGCCACCAGAGGCCGCCACATTCACCACTGTATTTATTGTTAAAAGACGAGAGCAATGGGTTCCTCTGTTGGGATCGCGGCGGGCGATGCCGCCCGCCCACCCTCCGCTCTCATGCTGGCACGTGTGCGGGTGGGCGACCCGTGGTGACTGGCGCGAGTTTGTAACTTGGTTCAACTCCCTCTCCCTATGTTTCCCTCTCCCTATGTTTCCTTCTCCCCGTGGCTCCCTCTCCAGAAACTCCCTCTCCCCGTGTCTCCCTCTCCCCCTGTCTCCCTGTCTCCCTCTCCCCGTGTCTCCCTGTGTCTCCCTGTATCTGCTTCTCTCACCTTCCTTCCCTCTCACTCTTAACTATTTCCCTCCCTCTCTCTAGCTCTCTCCATCTCCCTGTATCTGCCTCCCTGTATGCGCTTCCCTCTCCCTCCCTCCCTCTATCTTCCTCTCTCCATCTCCGGCCCTCCCTGTCGCCCTCGGACACCTCTGCCCGGCGAGCAGAAACCAATCATCTTGGGCTCGATCAATTATCCTGATCCCTCCTCGCAATATTCCCTCTCCCCCCCCCTCCCCTCTCTGGCTGTGACGGCTGCTCCCCACCCCCAGCCCCCAGCCATCTCCGCGCTGCCTATTTATTTGTCAGATTAAAGCCGCGTCGGCCCGGGGCGATTGGGAGAGGTCGATGTGGAGTGAGGGCCGAGGGTGTGTGGGGTCACGGGGTGTGCGTGCTTGCACGTGTGTACGCGGGGTGCATGTACGTAGTGTGTGTGTGTGTGTGCACGGCGCGTACGTGCACACACGCACACACACATGGAACAGAGACGGTGGTCAACGCATCGCGCGCTTTTGGATGCGCTTCTGCGGCCGTCTGGAACGCGGCTGTCCCTTCCGATATTAAGAAGCCACTGCAGCTTTGCGATTTTAAATCATCCAGATGGACAAACTCATTTCTGTAGAACCGCTTTTTCGTGTTCAGTTTGTTGTCCTTCACCCGCACCTCCGATTGGCACGGTTGGCCACGTAAAGTGCGAAAGTATTTCAACGTGCGTACACGCGTACGCGTGCGTGTGGTGCGCGCGCACCGTGTGTGGTGGTGGTGGTGGTGTGCTCCTGGGTCACAATTCCCCGCTCAATCACTCGCACCCCCCCCCCCACTCCTCCCTCTCCACAGCCGCCGTCTCTCCGAGCCTGGGCTCGCATTGTCCGATAATGGCGGTGGCTGAGAGCGGGACCAGCGGTGCCGTGCCGTGCCGGGGGCTGTGCGGTGAGGGCGGGCGGGCCGAGTGCCGCCCCGTTGCCATGGAGAGCGCTCTTCGGCTAGCTCTGCCGTCCTTTTGTTCCGCCGTTTCTCGGTGTCCCGCGCGTGCCGATCGTATTCTGCAGGTGTCCCGTCCCACACCACACCGCTCGCTCGCTCCGCCCCGCCCCGCAATGGCTCATTTCACCGCACGCCGCTTGCAATATAACTTGGCGTCGAACCGCGCGACGTTTCGCCGAAATGTGGAGCGGACGCGGATGGACGGTGGATTCTGTTTCGGTGCATAGCTTTGCGCTTTTTAGGTTCTTCCTGCAAACCATTGTCACGGGCAGGAGGAGGGGGAGGCTGGTGGGGCGGTGGTTAGGGGGGCACTTGCACTGCGAGTGTCCTACGTCGGCACGCACGGGGTGACGTGACATCTGCCCCCTATCTGACATTCACCGCACAACCTGTCACTCACCTGTCACGATACAGTGGGAAGCTCGCGGCCCCCCCTTCCTCCCGCAGCGAAACGGTGCACGTCTGTCCGTTGTACGATTGTGAAACGGTGCTAGCTTTGTGCTGTGAGGTGAACTGTAAATGGTGAAGCGGATAAGCCGTGGCTGGGGGCAGTCGGCAGAATCATCGGGTGGTGAAAGGTCAATTGTTTGGGAGATGTTGGCCTGCGTGTGCACAAACTGCGTATCGCAAGCTCTCAAGTGAAGCCGCGTTCGCCGAGATTGGTGGAGCGGACAAATATACACACAAGACGTCAACAAACACGCATGCACACACACATGCACACACACATGCACAAACACACACACATGCACGAACACATACAAAGACATTCAATCGCGTTCGCCACGAAGTGGTGGTGACGTCACCACGGCGCTTGCACCATGCTATATACAAAGATGAAGATCCCCCGTATAGCCTGTAACAGGCTCAACACTATACTCACCACTCCCTCTACACTCACCACTCACAGAGCCAGTACCACACTCACCCTACACTCACCAAGACTAAATACACTCACCACACACAAAACACCACACACACTACACTCATCACACACAAAGATCCCGCATATAGCCTTAACAGACTGTAGGAGCAAGTGCTGTTAGCAAGCACCTATGAAGACCGGAACGGCACACGAGGGGGTGGGTGGCCAGCATCACGCCTGGCCGCCTTTGTCTCCCCCAGTGGCGATGTTTACACACCGCACCAGGTACTCATTTGAGGCTGAGTAAACCGGGAATCGAACTCGTGTTTACCGGATTCGTAGTGTGGTGCGCTAACCACTGTGTGACCGCTCCCATCATAAACAAACACACACAAACAAACACACACGCACAAACACACACACACAACAAACACACACACAAATAAACACACACACACAAACAAACACACGCACGCACACAAACACACGCACACACAAACACACGCACAAACAAACACACGCACAAACAAACATGCAAAGCTATACAACCGCCATCGTTCGCCACTAAGTGGCGGTGATGTAACCTCAGCGCTTGCTCCATGCTATATACAAACAAGCACGAACACAAACATATACACACAAACATACACACATACACACACGCATACACATATACACACGTATACGCATACACATATACACACAAGCATACACATATACACACAAGCATACACATATACACATAAGTATACACATACACACAAGCATACACAAACACACAAGCAAGCATACACAAACATACTCTACACAAACACACAAGCAAGCATATACAAGTATGTACAAAGAAAGACACCAACAAACACATACACACAAATATACACACCAACACAAACAATCATCCATATACAGATGAGCCAAGCGGTATGCAGGTGATTGGTCGGTTTAATTAATTAATCGAATCGTGACGCCCCAATCGCGGAGGCCGCTAATGCCGAGCGAAGGATGTCACCAAGATCATCATCATCGCCGTCGTCATCATCATCGTCATCCACCCCCACCCCTTCATCCACCCATTAACCTCTCACCCCACCTCCTCCACCCTCTCAACAGACGACGATTTCTACGAAGATGACGAGGAGGAGGACCCGGACGCGGTGATGGATCCACTCTACCAGGTGGACCTGCAGGTGAGATGCACGGGAAGGGGAGGAGGGAGGAAGTGGGGGGGGGGGGACCAAGGAGACACAAGGGACAGGAGGCAGTGAGAGACGAGCTCATTGTGCAGGGAGTGAGATGTGGAGAGCGGATCTTGTTGAGAGAGGGAGGAGGGCACCAGGGAGACGAGGTGGCAGGGAGTGCAGGGATGGAGGGTGGTGCAGGTGGGGGGAGGAAGTGGATGTCCTGCTGCAGGGAGTGGATGTTGGTGCAGGTAGGGGCAGGGAGTGGATGTTGGTGCAGGTAGGGGCAGGGAGTGGATGTGTTGATGCAGGGAGTGGATGTTGGTGCAGGTAGGGGCAGGTAGGGGCAGGGAGTGGATGTGTTGATGCAGGGAGTGGATGTTGGTGCAGGTAGGGGCAGGAAGTGAATGTGTTGATGCAGGGAGTGGATGTTGGTGCAGGTAGGGGCAGGGAGTGGATGTTGGTGCAGGTAAGGGGCAGGTAGGGGCAGGGAGTGGATGTGTTGATGCAGGGAGTGGATGTTGGTGCAGGGATAGACAGGGAGTGGATCTGTTCATGCCTCTGATTCGCCGGGGGGGGGGGGGGGGTGTGAGACACATTGGGCTGCGTTTCAGAAAATGCAAATGAGCGAGCAGTGAGATTGGGCGGGGAGGGAGTGAGAGCGACGGTGACGATGGCGCTGATGGTGATGATGGCAGCGATGATGGCGGTGTCGGGCGCCCGTAATTTGCGCTGCGCTCGTGAACGGCCTCGGAGGCCGTTAGCGCTGATTGCATCCCAGGGCGTTTGCGGTGGGGGGGGGGGGGGGGCGGCGTAGGGTGGCTTGTGGGTGGGTGGTGGGGGGTAAAGAGCGTGTTGCGTTGATGGGGGGGACGGCATCCAGGGGAAGGATGTGGGGGGGGGGGGAGTGTGGGGGGGCTCTCGACTAATTTTACAAACGGCGCCGCTTCCTACTGCACCGCCCGCGCTCTGCAACACAGCCCCCCAGCTCCCACTGCGTCACCACATCGCCTCCTGTGTGTGCGTGTGTGCGCAAGCGTGTATACACGTGTGTGCGTGTAAGCGTGTATACGTGTTTGTATACACGTGTGTATGTACACGTGAGTGTGTGTGTGCAAGCGTGTATACACGTGCGTATATACATTTGTGTGTGCACGTGTGTATACTCGTGTGCGTGTGGATACGTGTGTACTCGTGTGTGTGTGTGTGCGTGCTTGTATACACGTTCATGGCGCAGTGGTGAGCACACCGCGCTACGAACCCAGTTCCCACTCACAACGAATAACAGTGTTGATTATATAAACCGGTCCTGGACCTCGCCGAGGTTAACTGAGCCTTAAATGAGTACCGAGTGCAGTGTGTAAACATCAGCACTGGGCAGACAAAAGCATCCAGGTGTGGCACTGACTACCCACACCTCGTGTGCCATGCGGCCCTCTAATAGATGCCACTCGCTAACAGCGCTTGCCCCAACAGCCTGTTGAAGGCTACGCTGGCGACCTTTGTGCTTGGTGTGCATGGTTCACGTCGAACCGCGTGTCTGCCGCTGCCCTGCGTGGGTGCCGTGTGGTCCGGTGCCGGGGCGCGCCGCTCAATCGCGCGACCGCGGCTTTGTCCCCGTGCGGGCCCAACTGCAGCCGCCTCCCAAACCCCACGCGGGGTATCGCAGAATGCCGCGCCGGCTTCGTGCGCCCACGTGCTGCCGGCTAGCGAGCGGGGGTGGGGGGCCGACCTGCTGCATGCCGAGTCGTTGTGCTAAAGGCGCTCGCTAGCGCCGGCACCGGTCAAGCGCCGGCCGTACCACTGGGCATGCAGCTCCGGCCGATCCCGGAGGAGTGAGAAATAATATCGTTCACGAATATTTTCGTCACCGTTTTAATTTGGAGAAAATCCAAGGGCAGGTGGTGGAAGAGTGAGTCTTGTGGGTCTTTGTGCGGGTGTGGGTGTCTCTATGAGTCTGAGTCTTTATGTTAGTCTGTGGGTCTCTGCGTATGTCTGTGAGTCTCTGTGTGTCTGTGGGTCTCTGTGTGAGTCTATGGATCTCTGAGTTTGTGTGTGAGTCTATGGGTTTCTGTATGAGTCTATCGGTCTCCGCGTTAGTGTGTGGGTCTCTGTGTGAGTCTAAGAACAGACGGTGGGATGAGGCTGCCAGCGCAGAATCTTGGAGGTCGCCGCGCATCTCCCGTGCAGCAGCTGCGAGGCGGCGGTGACAGCATCGTCGCCACGATAGCAACTTGACCTCGATCTTGGCATCGATCTAACGTTATCGGAACTGCGCTGCTGCTGCTGCTGCTGTCGGTCCCGCACAGGCCTACCTCACCGAGTTCCTGCAGCACTTCTCGCAGCAGCCGTGCTTCCCCGTGTTCCGCGATCACCTGAGCGAGGTGGAGCGACGCGTCCTCCAGTCGGCCGGCATCGCCATGTGACGGCCACAACCTCGCCTGGCCGCCCCCACCTCCCTCCACCACCGCCCCCCCCCCCCACCACTGGGGCCTGTCGCTGGTCCACGCTGGTCTGGAACGGGTCGGGTTGGGGTCGGGTCGGGTCGGGTCGGGTCAGCTCAGGTCATCCCACATTGGGTTGGGCTGAGCTCGTCAATATTCCAGGCTGGCTTCAGTTGGGCCGGGCCCCACGGTCAAGTTGTACGCTCACCGGCTTGGCCTGTGTTGGGCCCGGCTTGGACCGGTTTGGGTTGAACCGCACCGGTTCTCTGTCAGACCACTCGGTCGCAAGTCGGATAAAACGACTGGCGACCGAGTGAATGGGGCCTGCCCCCCCCCCCCCCCCCCCCCGTGCGTGTGTGTCTGTGAGCTGACTTGACGCACCTCTGTGAGTGGGCTGACTGACACACCTGTATAAGTTGGCTGACACACCTGTGTGTGAGTGGGCTGACTGACACACCTGTATAAGTTGGCCGACACACCTGTGTGTGAGTGAGCTAACACACCTGTATAAGTTGGCTGACACACCTCTGTGTGAGTGAGCTAACACACACTTGCATAAATTGGCTGACACACCTGTGTGTGAGCGAGCTGACTTCACACCTGTGCGAGTGAGCTGACTTCACACACCTGTGCTAGTGAGCTGACTTCACACACCTGTGCGAGTGAGCTGACTTCACCACACCTGTGCTAGTGAGCTGACTTCACACACCTGAGCGAGCGAGCTGACTTCACACACCTGTGCGAATGAGCTGACTTCACCACACCTGAGGGAGCGAGCTGACTTCACACACCTGTGCAAGTGAGCTGACTTCACCACACCTGTGCGAGTGAGCTGACTTCACACACCTGTGCGAGTGAGCTGACTTCACACACCTGTGTGAACGAGCTGACTTCACACACCTTTGCGAGTGAGCTGACTTCACCACACCTGTGCGAGTGAGCTGACTTCACACACCTGTGCGAGTGAGCTGACTTCACACACCTGTGTGTGAGTGAGCTGACTTCACCACACCTGTGCTAGTGAGCTGACTTCACCACACCTGTGCGAACGAGCTGACTTCACCACACCTGTGCGAACGAGCTGACTTCACCACACCTGTGCGAACGACCTGACTTCACACACCTGTGCGAACGAGCGTACGGATTCGAAAGCGCGGGGAGAGATCGCCGACGGCACCTCGCTGGCTCCTCGTCCCAACCGCCTGCCACGTCGCCTCCTCGGCGGATGATATGGGGGGAGGTAGGGGGGGGAGGCCCCCCGCGGTGGTGTGGCCGGCGCACGTGAGCAAGGGGAGATCGACCGGCGAGCCCCCCCCCCCCCCACGTAAGTTTACGCGTATTTTTTTACGTCCCTTTTGCGAGCGTTTGCGAACTCCCCATCCACCCCCAGGGAAAGGGGGGTGTGGGTGCCCTGCGAATGAACGTGATCCATGAATAAACAAAATAAAGTCGTGATTTTATAAATCGCCGCATGGCGTCCGTGGACTACTGGGCAGAAGTTCTCGAGGGAATGGGTGGGTGGTGCGATGGCGTGGCTGGTGGAGGCGGTGTCAGCTATGGTTCTCTGTGCGTTGGTGTCACGAGGTGGTTTAGTCCTGGAGGTGGAGAGGTTTTTGTCTTGGGGTAGTTGGGTGGTGTGGCCTGCCTCCCTGTTGGTGCGGTGCGTGTTGCGTTGAAGGCTTGTAACGGCGTTGCGTGTGATGTGGGGAGCGGTAGTGTCGCGGTTAGCGCCCTGAGCTGTGAACCCGGCGATTCGGGTTCGACTCCCGCTCACGGCCAACACCAGTGACGACTATCTGAACCGGTCCTGGGCCTCCCCCAGGTCGACTCAGCCTCAAATGAGTACCTTTTGCGGTGTGTAAACATTGCCACTAGGGAGACAGGTGGCCGGGCGTGGTGCTGGCCACCCACCTCGTACCGTTCCGGCCTTCATAGGTGCTCGCTAACAGCACTTGCCCCTTCAGTCTATACGGGGGATCTTTGTCTTTGCAACGGTGTTGGGTGTGATGAGGTGGCCGCCGGCTGGTGCGATTGTGTGGTTTGGTGAAGGTTTGTCGTGGTGTGGTGAGGTGCGTTGGCGAGGTGGTGTGGCCTGGGTTTGTGGCGTGCGTGAGGTTCGGGCGGAGGCTTTGCGGTACACGAATCTGCGCGTTGGTTGCGATCGACGATGGTGCGCGTTCTGTACTGGCGAGGCGCCGGTGTGAAGAGGTGCCGCTTTGCCAGGGTGCTGGTGTGACCGCTGTTGGTGTGCTGCGATGCGATGAGGCGTGTTGCGAGTCGAGGTGTGGGCGGGCACGGTGGGGGGGGGGGGGGTGCGTTGTGGTGGGAGTGGCGTGCGCGGACTTGGAGGCGTCGTGCTGCTGTTACCTGCGCACTTGCACGGGCCACAGGTGCACACCGTGAGCGTAGAACACCGAAGCTCCTGGCGCCCGTCTAATTCCCGCAGCTTAACCTTCCGGCCCAGGTGTGTGGATCACCTAAGGCCCTAAGCCTATGTAGCGAGCGCACAGGAGGTGCACCTGCACCGGATCGGGGCCCAGGTGCCAGGGTTTGGACGGGGGTGGAATTGTATTCTTTGCGCCAGGGACTCGTGGCTAGCGCGTGACAATGCCGCTGAGATTTGAGTGTTCATCACTGCGGCTTATAGAGCCAGACGAAGGCTTCGATGCGGCCCAGCGTTATCCACTGAGGCTCGCGGAATCGGACTCTGGGTCCATTGGTGGTCCAAGGGGCTCGTAGTTGTGTCGGCCCAAAGCTTCCGTGTTAATGAGGCTCATAGAGCCAGAGTCAAAGGCTCCGTTCGGGCATCGATCGGTGCCTTGGCTATCGAGTGTGCAGGCGGTGCAACTGCACGGGCGAGTGGGATTTGCGACGTGCTCCCTGGTCCTCAACCTGCGTTGACCATCCGTGGTGAAGTATGGTCAAATTAGCCGCCGGGCAATCTGCGCGGCATAATGGAGACGTCCAAGCCAGCGGTGGAATTGGCCAGACGGCGCCGTGTCTGGTTTGGGGATGAACGCGACGCGGATTTCCGTGCGATCTTTGCTGCTGGCAAGGGACGTGAACGCAGCATTTACGGCGAACTTCTTTCGTGCCGTACGTAGCCGGCCGTGCTCGTCGGAGGCGCGGGGGAAGGACGACGGGACGACGGGGGTCGTTTGCTGATGAGGTGGTGGAAGGAAGAGGAAAGATGAGGGAGGAGAAGAGGAAGATGGAGGGAGGGGAGGAAGAGAGATGGGGGAGGTGGAGAAAGAGGAGGGAGAGACGGGGGGGGGGGATTAGGAAACGTGATGGTGGGGGGCGGTGCAGGGGCTGCGTGTCCCCCCCCCGTTATCTTGAGGACACGCGGGGTCCTTATCAGCTGCCTCCTGCCTCTGCCGGACCAGATTTGTTATCGGGAATCCAAAATTACGGCCGAACAAAAATCAAATCGGCTCCCGAGAGAGAGAGGAGAGAAGAGAGCTTCAAAAAGGCACCCGTGTTCACCCCCCACCGTTACCCACGCTCACCCCCCCCCCCGGACCCCCCCCAGGTTTGTGTTAACGCCTTCCAGGACACAATTACATCGTTAATGAATTGGGCAACGGATAACGCCCCGTAAAGGACGGCAAGATTTGAATGGAATTCACGTTTGGAGTCGTCCTGCTGCTACTGCTGCTGTTGTTGGGGGTACTCGCCCGGCTGGGACGTTGCGGACGCGTCGATCAGAGAGGGGTGGAGGGTGGTGGGGGGGAGTAGTGGGGGGGGAGGGTCAGAATTAAAGAAGTCAAACCAAAGTGGAGGAACCAAACAAAAAGGAGACGGATTTGCAGAACCCCACGGACGGGAGTTGTGCTCCGAGCAGCTGCCCGGCGGATTCCCGCCCATGTAGAGCGCGGCGTGTGTGTAGCGATCCCCAGTTCACGACCCTCACGGTCGCGAAGTGGCCGTGAGGGTCGCGAAGTGGGGAGTGAGTGACTGGGTGTGAGGGTGAGTGAGTGAATGGGTGACTGCTGGATCATCAATCACTGAGTGAATGGGTGTGAGGGTGAGTGAGTGAATGGGTGACTGCTGGATCATCAATCCCTGAGTGACTGGGTGTGAGGGTGAGTGAATGGGTGCGTGAGTGGAGTGCATTGGTGAGTACTGGATCATCAATCACCCTGAATGTGTGAGTGAATGAATGGGTGACTGCTGGGTCATCAATCACTGAGAGACTGGGTGTAAGGGTGAGTGAGTGAATGGGTGGGTGAGTGGAGTGCATTGGTGAGTATTGGATCATCAATCACCCTAAATGTGTGGGTGAGTGAATGAATGGGTGACTGCTGGATCATCAATCACTGAGTGACTGGGTGTGAGGGTGAGTGAGTGAATGGGTGACTGCTGGATCATCAATCACTGAGTGAATGGGTGTGAGGGTGAGTGAGTGAATGGGTGACTGCTGGATCATCAATCCCTGAGTGACTGGGTGTGAGGGTGAGTGAGTGAATGGGTGACTGCTGGATCATCAATCACTGAGTGAATGGGTGTGAGGGTGAGTGAGTGAATGGGTGACTGCTGGATCATCAATCACTGAGTGAATGGGTGTGAGGGTGAGTGAGTGAATGGGTGACTGCTGGATCATCAATCTCTGAGTGACTGGGTGTGAGGGTGAGTGAATGGGTGCGTGAGTGGAGTGCATTGGTGAGTACTGGATCATCAATCACCCTGAATGTGTGAGTGAGTGAATGAATGGGTGACTGCTGGGTCATCAATCACTGAGAGACTGGGTGTAAGGGTGAGTGAGTGAATGGGTGGGTGAGTGGAGTGCATTGGTGAGTATTGGATCATCAATCACCCTAAATGTGTGGGTGAGTGAATGAATGGGTGACTGCTGGATCATCAATCACTGAGTGACTGGGTGTGAGGGTGAGTGAGTGAATGGGTGCGTGAGTGGAGTGCATTGGTGAGTACTGGATGATCAATCACCCTGAATGTGTGGGTGAGTGAGTGAACGGGTGACTGCTGGATCATCAATCACTGAGAGACTGGGTGTGAGGGTGAGTGAGTGAATGGGTGCGTGAGTGGAGTGCATTGGTGAGTACTGGATCATCAATCACCCTGAATGTGTGGGTGAGTGAGTGAACGGGTGACTGCTGGATCATCAATCACTGAGAGACTGGGTGTGAGGGTGAGTGAGTGAATGGGTGCGTGAGTGGAGTGCATTGGTGAGTACTGGATCATCAATCACCCTGAATGTGTGGGTGAGTGAATGAATGGGTGACTGCTGGATCATCAATCACTGAGTGACTGGGTGTGAGGATGAGTGAGTGAATGAATGGGTGAGTGGAGTGCATTGGTGAGTACTGGATCATCAATCACCCTGAATGTGGGTGAGTGAATGAATGGGTGACTGCTGGATCATCAATCATTGAGTGACTGGGTGTGAGGGTGAGTGAGTGAATGGGTCCGTGAGTGGAGTGCATTGGTGAGTACTGGATCATCAATCACCCTGAATGTGTGGGTGAGTGAATGAATGGGTGACTGCTGGATCATCAGTCACTGAGTGATTGGGTGTGAGGGTGAGTGAGTGAATGGGTGCGTGAGTGGAGTGCATTGGTGAGTACTGGATCATCAATCACCCTGAATGTGTGGGTGAGTGAATGAATGGGTGACTGCTGGATCATCAATCACTGAGTGATTGGGTGTGAGGGTGAGTGAGTGAATAGGTGGGTGAGTGGAGTGCATTGGTGAGTACTGGATCATCAATCACCCTGAATGAGTGAGTGAATGGGTGACTGCTGGATCATCAATCACAGTGACTGGGTGTGAGGGTGAGTGAATGGGTGCGTGAGTGGAGTGCATTGGTGAGTACTGGATCATCAATCGCCCTGAATGTGTGGGTGAGTGAATGAATGGGTGACTGCTGGATCATCAATCACCTAGTGACTGGGTGTGAGGGTGAGTGAATGGGTGGGTGAGTGGAGTGCATTGGTGAGTACTGGATCATCAATCACCCTGAATGTGTGGGTGAGTGAATGAATGGGTGACTGCTGGATTATCAATCACTGAGTGACTGGGTGTGAGGGTGAGTGAATGGGTGCGTGAGTGGAGTGCATTGGTGAGTACTGGATCATCAATCATCCTGAATGTGTGAGTGAATGGGTGACTGCTGGATCATCAATCACTGAGTGAATGGGTGTGAGGGTGAGTGAGAGAATGGGTGCGTGAGTGGAGTGCATTGGTGAGTACTGGATCATGAATCACCCTGAATGTGTGGGTGAGTGAATGAATGGGTGACTGCTGGATCATCAATCACTGAGTGACTGGGTGTGAGGGTGAGTGAATGGGTGCGTGAGTGGAGTGCATTGGTGAGTACTGGATCATAAATCACCCTGAATGTGTGGTTGAGTGAATGAATGGGTGACTGCTGGATCATCAATCACTGAGTGGGTGTGAGGGTGAGTGAGTGAATGGTTGGGTGAGTGGAGTGCATTGGTGAGTACTGGATCATCAATCATCCTGAACGTGTGGGTGCGTAAGTGAATGAATGGGTGACTGCTGGATCATCAATCACTGAGTGACTGGGTGTGAGGGTGAGTGAGTGAATGGGTGGCTGAGTGGCTGAGTGGAGTGCATTGGTGAGTACTGGATCATCAATCACCCTGAATGTGTGGGTGAGTGAGTGAACGGGTGACTGCTGGATCATCAATCACTGAGTGACTGGGTGTGAGGGTGAGTGAGTGAATGGGTGGGTGAGTGGAGTGCATTGGTGAGTACTGGATCATCAATCGCCCTGAATGTGTGGGTGAGTGAATGAATGGGTGACTGCTGGATCATCAATCACCTAGTGACTGGGTGTGAGGGTGAGTGAATGGGTGGGTGAGTGGAGTGCATTGGTGAGTACTGGATCATCAATCATCCTGAATGTGTGAGTGAATGGGTGACTGCTGGATCATCAATCACTGAGTGACTGGGTGTGAGGGTGAGTGAATGGGTGCGTGAGTGGAGTGCATTGGTGAGTACTGGATCATCAATCACCCTGAATGTGTGGGCGAGTGAATGAATGGGTGACTGCTGTATCATCAATCACTGAGTGACTGGGTGTGAGGGTGAGTGAATGGGTGCGTGAGTGGAGTGCATTGGTGAGTACGGGATCATCAATCACCCTGAATGTGTGGGTGAATGAATGAATGGGTGACTGCTGGATCATCAATCACTGAGTGACTGGGTGTGAGGGTTAGTGAATGGGTGGGTGAGTGGAGTGCATTGGTGAGTACTGGATCATCAATCACCCTGAATGTGTGGGTGAGTGAATGCATGGGTGACTGCTGGATCATCAATCACTGAGTGACTGGGTGTGAGGGTGAGTGTGTGAATGGGTGGTTGAGTGGAGTGCATTGGTGAGTACTGGATCATCAATCACCCTGAATGTGTGGGTGAGTGAGTGAATGGGTGACTGCTGGATCATCAATCACTGAGTGACTGGGTGTGAGGGTGAGTGAGTGAATGGGTGGGTGAGTGGAGTGCATTGGTGAGTACTGGATCATCAATCACCCTGAATGTGTGGGTGAGTGAGTGAATGGGTGACTGCTGGATCATCAATCACTGAGTGACTGGGTGTGAGGGTGAGTGAGTGAATGGGTGGGTGAGTGGAGTGCATTGGTGAGTACTGGATCATCAATCACCCTGAATGTGTGGGTGAGTGAATGAATGGGTGACTGCTGGATCATCAATCACTTAGTGACTTGGTGTGAGGGTGAGTGAATGGGTGCGTGAGTGGAGTGCATTGGTGAGTACTGGATCATCAATCACCCTGAATGTGAGTGAGTGAATGGGTGACTGCTGGATCATCAATCACTGAGTGACTGGGTGTGAGGGTGAGTGAATGGGTGCGTGAGTGGAGTGCATTGGTGAGTACTGTATCATCAATCATCCTGAATGTGTGAGTGAGTGAATGGGTGACTGCTGGATCATCAATCACTGAGTGACTGGGTGTGAGGGTGAGTGAGAGAATGGGTGCGTGAGTGGAGTGCATTGGTGAGTACTGGATCATCAATCAGCCTGAATGTGTGGGTGAGTGAGTGAATGGGTGACTGCTGGATCATCAATCACTTAGTGACTGGGTGTGAGGGTGAGTGAATGGGTGCGTGAGTGGAGTGCATTGGTGAGTACTGGATCATCAATCACCCTGAATGTGTGGGTGAGTGAATGAATTGGTGACTGCTGGATTATCAATCACTGAGTGACTGGGTGTGAGGGTGAGTGAATGGGTGCGTGAGTGGAGTGCATTGGTGAGTACTGGATCATCAATCATCCTGAATGTGTGAGTGAATGGATGACTGCTGGATCATCAATCACTGAGTGAATGGGTGTGAGGGTGAGTGAGAGAATGGGTGCGTGAGTGGAGTGCATTGGTGAGTACTGGATCATGAATCACCCTGAATGTGTGGGTGAGTGAATGAATGGGTGACTGCTGGATCATCAATCACTGAGTGACTGGGTGTGAGGGTGAGTGAATGGGTGCGTGAGTGGAGTGCATTGGTGAGTACTGGATCATAAATCACCCTGAATGTGTGGTTGAGTGAATGAATGGGTGACTGCTGGATCATCAATCACTGAGTGACTGGGTGTGAGGGTGAGTGAGTGAATGGTTGGGTGAGTGGAGTGCATTGGTGAGTACTGGATCATCAATCATCCTGAACGTGTGGGTGCGTAAGTGAATGAATGGGTGACTGCTGGATCATCAATCACTGAGTGACTGGGTGTGAGGGTGAGTGAGTGAATGGGTGGCTGAGTGGAGTGCATTGGTGAGTACTGGATCATCAATCACCCTGAATGTGTGGGTGAGTGAACGGGTGACTGCTGGATCATCAATCACTGAGTGACTGGGTGTGAGGGTGAGTGAGTGAATGGGTGGGTGAGTGGAGTGCATTGGTGAGTACTGGATCATCAATCACCCTGAATGTGTGGGTGAGTGAGTGAACGGGTGATTGCTGGATCATCAATCACCGAGTGACTGGGTGTGAGGGTGAGTGAGTGAATGGGTGGGTGAGTGGAGTGCATTGGTGAGTACTGGATCATCAATCATCCTGAACGTGTGGGTGCGTAAGTGAATGAATGGGTGACTGCTGGATCATCAATCAACTAGTGACTGGGTGTGAGGGTGAGTGAATGGGTGGGTGAGTGGAGTGCATTGGTGAGTACTGGATCATCAATCACCCTGAATGTGTGGGTGAGTGAATGCATGGGTGACTGCTGGATCATCAATCACTGAGTGACTGGGTGTGAGGGTGAGTGTGTGAATGGGTGGTTGAGTGGAGTGCATTGGTGAGTACTGGATC
Source organism: Petromyzon marinus (assembly GCF_048934315.1). NCBI lineage: Eukaryota > Metazoa > Chordata > Hyperoartia > Petromyzontiformes > Petromyzontidae > Petromyzon > Petromyzon marinus. Next base: position 8,096,384 of record NC_133714.1, on the reverse strand, counting down.
ATCAATCACCCTGAATGTGTGGGTGAGTGAGTGAATGGGTGACTGCTGGATCATCAATCACTGAGTGACTGGGTGTGAGGGTGAGTGAGTGAATGGGTGGGTGAGTGGAGTGCATTGGTGAGTACTGGATCATCAATCACCCTGAATGTGTGGGTGAGTGAGTGAATGGGTGACTGCTGGATCATCAATCACTGAGTGACTGGGTGTGAGGGTGAGTGAGTGAATGGGTGGGTGAGTGGAGTGCATTGGTGAGTACTGGATCATCAATCACCCTGAATGTGTGGGTGAGTGAATGAATGGGTGACTGCTGGATCATCAATCACTTAGTGACTTGGTGTGAGGGTGAGTGAATGGGTGCGTGAGTGGAGTGCATTGGTGAGTACTGGATCATCAATCACCCTGAATGTGAGTGAGTGAATGGGTGACTGCTGGATCATCAATCACTGAGTGACTGGGTGTGAGGGTGAGTGAATGGGTGCGTGAGTGGAGTGCATTGGTGAGTACTGTATCATCAATCATCCTGAATGTGTGAGTGAGTGAATGGGTGACTGCTGGATCATCAATCACTGAGTGACTGGGTGTGAGGGTGAGTGAGAGAATGGGTGCGTGAGTGGAGTGCATTGGTGAGTACTGGATCATCAATCAGCCTGAATGTGTGGGTGAGTGAGTGAATGGGTGACTGCTGGATCATCAATCACTTAGTGACTGGGTGTGAGGGTGAGTGAATGGGTGCGTGAGTGGAGTGCATTGGTGAGTACTGGATCATCAATCACCCTGAATGTGTGGGTGAGTGAATGAATTGGTGACTGCTGGATTATCAATCACTGAGTGACTGGGTGTGAGGGTGAGTGAATGGGTGCGTGAGTGGAGTGCATTGGTGAGTACTGGATCATCAATCATCCTGAATGTGTGAGTGAATGGGTGACTGCTGGATCATCAATCACTGAGTGAATGGGTGTGAGGGTGAGTGAGAGAATGGGTGCGTGAGTGGAGTGCATTGGTGAGTACTGGATCATGAATCACCCTGAATGTGTGGGTGAGTGAATGAATGGGTGACTGCTGGATCATCAATCACTGAGTGACTGGGTGTGAGGGTGAGTGAATGGGTGCGTGAGTGGAGTGCATTGGTGAGTACTGGATCATAAATCACCCTGAATGTGTGGTTGAGTGAATGAATGGGTGACTGCTGGATCATCAATCACTGAGTGACTGGGTGTGAGGGTGAGTGAGTGAATGGTTGGGTGAGTGGAGTGCATTGGTGAGTACTGGATCATCAATCATCCTGAACGTGTGGGTGCGTAAGTGAATGAATGGGTGACTGCTGGATCATCAATCACTGAGTGACTGGGTGTGAGGGTGAGTGAGTGAATGGGTGGCTGAGTGGAGTGCATTGGTGAGTACTGGATCATCAATCACCCTGAATGTGTGGGTGAGTGAACGGGTGACTGCTGGATCATCAATCACTGAGTGACTGGGTGTGAGGGTGAGTGAGTGAATGGGTGGGTGAGTGGAGTGCATTGGTGAGTACTGGATCATCAATCACCCTGAATGTGTGGGTGAGTGAGTGAACGGGTGATTGCTGGATCATCAATCACCGAGTGACTGGGTGTGAGGGTGAGTGAGTGAATGGGTGGGTGAGTGGAGTGCATTGGTGAGTACTGGATCATCAATCATCCTGAACGTGTGGGTGCGTAAGTGAATGAATGGGTGACTGCTGGATCATCAATCAACTAGTGACTGGGTGTGAGGGTGAGTGAATGCGTGGGTGAGTGGAGTGCATTGGTGAGTACTGGATCATCAATCATCCTGAATGTGTGAGTGAGTGAGTGGATGACTGCTGGATCATAAATCACTGAGTGACTGGGTGTAAGGGTGAGTGAGTGAATGAATGGGTGAGTGGAGTGCATTGGTGAGTACTGGATCATCAATCATCCTGAATGTGTGGGTGCGTAAGTGAATGAATGGGTGATTGCTGGATCATCAATCACTGAGTGACTGGGTGTGAGGGTGGGTGAGTGAATGGGTGCGTGAGTGGAGTGCATTGGTGAGTACTGGATCATCAATCACCCTGAATGTGTGGGTGAGTGAGTGAACGGGTGACTGCTGGATCACCAATCACTGAGTGACTGGGTGTGAGGGTGGGTGAGTGAATGGTTGGGTGAGTGGAGTGCATTGGTGAGTACTGGATCATCAATCACCCTGAATGTGTGAGTGAGTGAATGAATGGGTGAATGCTGGATCATCAATCACTGAGAGACTGGGTGTAAGGGTGAGTGAGTGAATGGGTGCGTGAGTGGAGTGCATTGGTGAGCACTGGATCATCAATCATCCTGAATGTGTGAGTGAATGGGTGACTGCTGGATCATCAATCACTGAGTGAATGGGTGTGAGGGTGAGTGAGAGAATGGGTGCGTGAGTGGAGTGCATTGGTGAGTACTGGATCATGAATCACCCTGAATGTGTGGGTGAGTGAATGAATGGGTGACTGCTGGATCATCAATCACTGAGTGACTGGGTGTGAGGGTGAGTGAATGGGTGCGTGAGTGGAGTGCATTGTGAGTACTGGATCATAAATCACCCTGAATGTGTGGTTGAGTGAATGAATGGGTGACTGCTGGATCATCAATCACTGAGTGACTGGGTGTGAGGGTGAGTGAGTGAATGGTTGGGTGAGTGGAGTGCATTGGTGAGTACTGGATCATCAATCATCCTGAACGTGTGGGTGCGTAAGTGAATGAATGGGTGACTGCTGGATCATCAATCACTGAGTGACTGGGTGTGAGGGTGAGTGAGTGAATGGGTGGCTGAATGGAATGCATTGGTGAGTACTGGATCATCAATCACCCTGAATGTGTGGGTGAGTGAACGGGTGACTGCTGGATCATCAATCACTGAGTGACTGGGTGTGAGGGTGAGTGAGTGAATGGGTGGGTGAGTGGAGTGCATTGGTGAGTACTGGATCATCAATCGCCCTGAATGTGTGGGTGAGTGAATGAATGGGTGACTGCTGGATCATCAATCACCTAGTGACTGGGTGTGAGGGTGAGTGAATGGGTGGGTGAGTGGAGTGCATTGGTGAGTACTGGATCATCAATCATCCTGAATGTGTGAGTGAATGGGTGACTGCTGGATCATCAATCACTGAGTGACTGGGTGTGAGGGTGAGTGAATGGGTGCGTGAGTGGAGTGCATTGGTGAGTACTGGATCATCAATCACCCTGAATGTGTGGGCGAGTGAATGAATGGGTGACTGCTGTATCATCAATCACTGAGTGACTGGGTGTGAGGGTGAGTGAATGGGTGCGTGAGTGGAGTGCATTGGTGAGTACGGGATCATCAATCACCCTGAATGTGTGGGTGAATGAATGAATGGGTGACTGCTGGATCATCAATCACTGAGTGACTGGGTGTGAGGGTTAGTGAATGGGTGGGTGAGTGGAGTGCATTGGTGAGTACTGGATCATCAATCACCCTGAATGTGTGGGTGAGTGAATGCATGGGTGACTGCTGGATCATCAATCACTGAGTGACTGGGTGTGAGGGTGAGTGTGTGAATGGGTGGTTGAGTGGAGTGCATTGGTGAGTACTGGATCATCAATCACCCTGAATGTGTGGGTGAGTGAGTGAATGGGTGACTGCTGGATCATCAATCACTGAGTGACTGGGTGTGAGGGTGAGTGAGTGAATGGGTGGGTGAGTGGAGTGCATTGGTGAGTACTGGATCATCAATCACCCTGAATGTGTGGGTGAGTGAGTGAATGGGTGACTGCTGGATCATCAATCACTGAGTGACTGGGTGTGAGGGTGAGTGAGTGAATGGGTGGGTGAGTGGAGTGCATTGGTGAGTACTGGATCATCAATCACCCTGAATGTGTGGGTGAGTGAATGAATGGGTGACTGCTGGATCATCAATCACTTAGTGACTTGGTGTGAGGGTGAGTGAATGGGTGCGTGAGTGGAGTGCATTGGTGAGTACTGGATCATCAATCACCCTGAATGTGAGTGAGTGAATGGGTGACTGCTGGATCATCAATCACTGAGTGACTGGGTGTGAGGGTGAGTGAATGGGTGCGTGAGTGGAGTGCATTGGTGAGTACTGTATCATCAATCATCCTGAATGTGTGAGTGAGTGAATGGGTGACTGCTGGATCATCAATCACTGAGTGACTGGGTGTGAGGGTGAGTGAGAGAATGGGTGCGTGAGTGGAGTGCATTGGTGAGTACTGGATCATCAATCAGCCTGAATGTGTGGGTGAGTGAGTGAATGGGTGACTGCTGGATCATCAATCACTTAGTGACTGGGTGTGAGGGTGAGTGAATGGGTGCGTGAGTGGAGTGCATTGGTGAGTACTGGATCATCAATCACCCTGAATGTGTGGGTGAGTGAATGAATTGGTGACTGCTGGATTATCAATCACTGAGTGACTGGGTGTGAGGGTGAGTGAATGGGTGCGTGAGTGGAGTGCATTGGTGAGTACTGGATCATCAATCATCCTGAATGTGTGAGTGAATGGGTGACTGCTGGATCATCAATCACTGAGTGAATGGGTGTGAGGGTGAGTGAGAGAATGGGTGCGTGAGTGGAGTGCATTGGTGAGTACTGGATCATGAATCACCCTGAATGTGTGGGTGAGTGAATGAATGGGTGACTGCTGGATCATCAATCACTGAGTGACTGGGTGTGAGGGTGAGTGAATGGGTGCGTGAGTGGAGTGCATTGGTGAGTACTGGATCATAAATCACCCTGAATGTGTGGTTGAGTGAATGAATGGGTGACTGCTGGATCATCAATCACTGAGTGACTGGGTGTGAGGGTGAGTGAGTGAATGGTTGGGTGAGTGGAGTGCATTGGTGAGTACTGGATCATCAATCATCCTGAACGTGTGGGTGCGTAAGTGAATGAATGGGTGACTGCTGGATCATCAATCACTGAGTGACTGGGTGTGAGGGTGAGTGAGTGAATGGGTGGCTGAGTGGAGTGCATTGGTGAGTACTGGATCATCAATCACCCTGAATGTGTGGGTGAGTGAACGGGTGACTGCTGGATCATCAATCACTGAGTGACTGGGTGTGAGGGTGAGTGAGTGAATGGGTGGGTGAGTGGAGTGCATTGGTGAGTACTGGATCATCAATCACCCTGAATGTGTGGGTGAGTGAGTGAACGGGTGATTGCTGGATCATCAATCACCGAGTGACTGGGTGTGAGGGTGAGTGAGTGAATGGGTGGGTGAGTGGAGTGCATTGGTGAGTACTGGATCATCAATCATCCTGAACGTGTGGGTGCGTAAGTGAATGAATGGGTGACTGCTGGATCATCAATCAACTAGTGACTGGGTGTGAGGGTGAGTGAATGCGTGGGTGAGTGGAGTGCATTGGTGAGTACTGGATCATCAATCATCCTGAATGTGTGAGTGAGTGAGTGGATGACTGCTGGATCATAAATCACTGAGTGACTGGGTGTAAGGGTGAGTGAGTGAATGAATGGGTGAGTGGAGTGCATTGGTGAGTACTGGATCATCAATCATCCTGAATGTGTGGGTGCGTAAGTGAATGAATGGGTGATTGCTGGATCATCAATCACTGAGTGACTGGGTGTGAGGGTGGGTGAGTGAATGGGTGCGTGAGTGGAGTGCATTGGTGAGTACTGGATCATCAATCACCCTGAATGTGTGGGTGAGTGAGTGAACGGGTGACTGCTGGATCACCAATCACTGAGTGACTGGGTGTGAGGGTGGGTGAGTGAATGGTTGGGTGAGTGGAGTGCATTGGTGAGTACTGGATCATCAATCACCCTGAATGTGTGAGTGAGTGAATGAATGGGTGAATGCTGGATCATCAATCACTGAGAGACTGGGTGTAAGGGTGAGTGAGTGAATGGGTGCGTGAGTGGAGTGCATTGGTGAGCACTGGATCATCAATCATCCTGAATGTGTGAGTGAATGGGTGACTGCTGGATCATCAATCACTGAGTGAATGGGTGTGAGGGTGAGTGAGAGAATGGGTGCGTGAGTGGAGTGCATTGGTGAGTACTGGATCATGAATCACCCTGAATGTGTGGGTGAGTGAATGAATGGGTGACTGCTGGATCATCAAGCACTGAGTGACTGGGTGTGAGGGTGAGTGTGTGAATGGGTGGTTGAGTGGAGTGCATTGGTGAGTACTGGATCATCAATCACCCTGAATGTGTGGGTGAGTGAGTGAATGGGTGACTGCTGGATCATCAATCACTGAGTGACTGGGTGTGAGGGTGAGTGAGTGAATGGGTGGGTGAGTGGAGTGCATTGGTGAGTACTGGATCATCAATCACCCTGAATGTGTGGGTGAGTGAGTGAATGGGTGACTGCTGGATCATCAATCACTGAGTGACTGGGTGTGAGGGTGAGTGAGTGAATGGGTGGGTGAGTGGAGTGCATTGGTGAGTACTGGATCATCAATCACCCTGAATGTGTGGGTGAGTGAATGAATGGGTGACTGCTGGATCATCAATCACTTAGTGACTTGGTGTGAGGGTGAGTGAATGGGTGCGTGAGTGGAGTGCATTGGTGAGTACTGGATCATCAATCACCCTGAATGTGAGTGAGTGAATGGGTGACTGCTGGATCATCAATCACTGAGTGACTGGGTGTGAGGGTGAATGAATGGGTGCGTGAGTGGAGTGCATTGGTGAGTACTGTATCATCAATCATCCTGAATGTGTGAGTGAGTGAATGGGTGACTGCTGGATCATCAATCACTGAGTGACTGGGTGTGAGGGTGAGTGAGAGAATGGGTGCGTGAGTGGAGTGCATTGGTGAGTACTGGATCATCAATCAGCCTGAATGTGTGGGTGAGTGAGTGAATGGGTGACTGCTGGATCATCAATCACTTAGTGACTGGGTGTGAGGGTGAGTGAATGGGTGCGTGAGTGGAGTGCATTGGTGAGTACTGGATCATCAATCACCCTGAATGTGTGGGTGAGTGAATGAATTGGTGACTGCTGGATTATCAATCACTGAGTGACTGGGTGTGAGGGTGAGTGAATGGGTGCGTGAGTGGAGTGCATTGGTGAGTACTGGATCATCAATCATCCTGAATGTGTGAGTGAATGGGTGACTGCTGGATCATCAATCACTGAGTGAATGGGTGTGAGGGTGAGTGAGAGAATGGGTGCGTGAGTGGAGTGCATTGGTGAGTACTGGATCATGAATCACCCTGAATGTGTGGGTGAGTGAATGAATGGGTGACTGCTGGATCATCAATCACTGAGTGACTGGGTGTGAGGGTGAGTGAATGGGTGCGTGAGTGGAGTGCATTGGTGAGTACTGGATCATAAATCACCCTGAATGTGTGGTTGAGTGAATGAATTGGTGACTGCTGGATCATCAATCACTGAGTGACTGGGTGTGAGGGTGAGTGAGTGAATGGTTGGGTGAGTGGAGTGCATTGGTGAGTACTGGATCATCAATCATCCTGAACGTGTGGGTGCGTAAGTGAATGAATGGGTGACTGCTGGATCATCAATCACTGAGTGACTGGGTGTGAGGGTGAGTGAGTGAATGGGTGGCTGAGTGGAGTGCATTGGTGAGTACTGGATCATCAATCACCCTGAATGTGTGGGTGAGTGAACGGGTGACTGCTGGATCATCAATCACTGAGTGACTGGGTGTGAGGGTGAGTGAGTGAATGGGTGGGTGAGTGGAGTGCATTGGTGAGTACTGGATCATCAATCACCCTGAATGTGTGGGTGAGTGAGTGAACGGGTGATTGCTGGATCATCAATCACCGAGTGACTGGGTGTGAGGGTGAGTGAGTGAATGGGTGGGTGAGTGGAGTGCATTGGTGAGTACTGGATCATCAATCATCCTGAACGTGTGGGTGCGTAAGTGAATGAATGGGTGACTGCTGGATCATCAATCAACTAGTGACTGGGTGTGAGGGTGAGTGAATGCGTGGGTGAGTGGAGTGCATTGGTGAGTACTGGATCATCAATCATCCTGAATGTGTGAGTGAGTGAGTGGATGACTGCTGGATCATAAATCACTGAGTGACTGGGTGTAAGGGTGAGTGAGTGAATGAATGGGTGAGTGGAGTGCATTGGTGAGTACTGGATCATCAATCATCCTGAATGTGTGGGTGCGTAAGTGAATGAATGGGTGATTGCTGGATCATCAATCACTGAGTGACTGGGTGTGAGGGTGGGTGAGTGAATGGGTGCGTGAGTGGAGTGCATTGGTGAGTACTGGATCATCAATCACCCTGAATGTGTGGGTGAGTGAGTGAACGGGTGACTGCTGGATCACCAATCACTGAGTGACTGGGTGTGAGGGTGGGTGAGTGAATGGTTGGGTGAGTGGAGTGCATTGGTGAGTACAGGATCATCAATCACCCTGAATGTGTGAGTGAGTGAATGAATGGGTGAATGCTGGATCATCAATCACTGAGAGACTGGGTGTAAGGGTGAGTGAGTGAATGGGTGCGTGAGTGGAGTGCATTGGTGAGCACTGGATCATCAATCATCCTGAATGTGTGAGTGAATGGGTGACTGCTGGATCATCAATCACTGAGTGAATGGGTGTGAGGGTGAGTGAGAGAATGGGTGCGTGAGTGGAGTGCATTGGTGAGTACTGGATCATGAATCACCCTGAATGTGTGGGTGAGTGAATGAATGGGTGACTGCTGGATCATCAATCACTGAGTGACTGGGTGTGAGGGTGAGTGAATGGGTGCGTGAGTGGAGTGCATTGTGAGTACTGGATCATAAATCACCCTGAATGTGTGGTTGAGTGAATGAATGGGTGACTGCTGGATCATCAATCACTGAGTGACTGGGTGTGAGGGTGAGTGAGTGAATGGTTGGGTGAGTGGAGTGCATTGGTGAGTACTGGATCATCAATCATCCTGAACGTGTGGGTGCGTAAGTGAATGAATGGGTGACTGCTGGATCATCAATCACTGAGTGACTGGGTGTGAGGGTGAGTGAGTGAATGGGTGGCTGAATGGAATGCATTGGTGAGTACTGGATCATCAATCACCCTGAATGTGTGGGTGAGTGAACGGGTGACTGCTGGATCATCAATCACTGAGTGACTGGGTGTGAGGGTGAGTGAGTGAATGGGTGGGTGAGTGGAGTGCATTGGTGAGTACTGGATCATCAATCGCCCTGAATGTGTGGGTGAGTGAATGAATGGGTGACTGCTGGATCATCAATCACCTAGTGACTGGGTGTGAGGGTGAGTGAATGGGTGGGTGAGTGGAGTGCATTGGTGAGTACTGGATCATCAATCATCCTGAATGTGTGAGTGAATGGGTGACTGCTGGATCATCAATCACTGAGTGACTGGGTGTGAGGGTGAGTGAATGGGTGCGTGAGTGGAGTGCATTGGTGAGTACTGGATCATCAATCACCCTGAATGTGTGGGCGAGTGAATGAATGGGTGACTGCTGTATCATCAATCACTGAGTGACTGGGTGTGAGGGTGAGTGAATGGGTGCGTGAGTGGAGTGCATTGGTGAGTACGGGATCATCAATCACCCTGAATGTGTGGGTGAATGAATGAATGGGTGACTGCTGGATCATCAATCACTGAGTGACTGGGTGTGAGGGTTAGTGAATGGGTGGGTGAGTGGAGTGCATTGGTGAGTACTGGATCATCAATCACCCTGAATGTGTGGGTGAGTGAATGCATGGGTGACTGCTGGATCATCAATCACTGAGTGACTGGGTGTGAGGGTGAGTGTGTGAATGGGTGGTTGAGTGGAGTGCATTGGTGAGTACTGGATCATCAATCACCCTGAATGTGTGGGTGAGTGAGTGAATGGGTGACTGCTGGATCATCAATCACTGAGTGACTGGGTGTGAGGGTGAGTGAGTGAATGGGTGGGTGAGTGGAGTGCATTGGTGAGTACTGGATCATCAATCACCCTGAATGTGTGGGTGAGTGAGTGAATGGGTGACTGCTGGATCATCAATCACTGAGTGACTGGGTGTGAGGGTGAGTGAGTGAATGGGTGGGTGAGTGGAGTGCATTGGTGAGTACTGGATCATCAATCACCCTGAATGTGTGGGTGAGTGAATGAATGGGTGACTGCTGGATCATCAATCACTTAGTGACTTGGTGTGAGGGTGAGTGAATGGGTGCGTGAGTGGAGTGCATTGGTGAGTACTGGATCATCAATCACCCTGAATGTGAGTGAGTGAATGGGTGACTGCTGGATCATCAATCACTGAGTGACTGGGTGTGAGGGTGAGTGAATGGGTGCGTGAGTGGAGTGCATTGGTGAGTACTGTATCATCAATCATCCTGAATGTGTGAGTGAGTGAATGGGTGACTGCTGGATCATCAATCACTGAGTGACTGGGTGTGAGGGTGAGTGAGAGAATGGGTGCGTGAGTGGAGTGCATTGGTGAGTACTGGATCATCAATCAGCCTGAATGTGTGGGTGAGTGAGTGAATGGGTGACTGCTGGATCATCAATCACTTAGTGACTGGGTGTGAGGGTGAGTGAATGGGTGCGTGAGTGGAGTGCATTGGTGAGTACTGGATCATCAATCACCCTGAATGTGTGGGTGAGTGAATGAATTGGTGACTGCTGGATTATCAATCACTGAGTGACTGGGTGTGAGGGTGAGTGAATGGGTGCGTGAGTGGAGTGCATTGGTGAGTACTGGATCATCAATCATCCTGAATGTGTGAGTGAATGGGTGACTGCTGGATCATCAATCACTGAGTGAATGGGTGTGAGGGTGAGTGAGAGAATGGGTGCGTGAGTGGAGTGCATTGGTGAGTACTGGATCATGAATCACCCTGAATGTGTGGGTGAGTGAATGAATGGGTGACTGCTGGATCATCAATCACTGAGTGACTGGGTGTGAGGGTGAGTGAATGGGTGCGTGAGTGGAGTGCATTGGTGAGTACTGGATCATAAATCACCCTGAATGTGTGGTTGAGTGAATGAATGGGTGACTGCTGGATCATCAATCACTGAGTGACTGGGTGTGAGGGTGAGTGAGTGAATGGTTGGGTGAGTGGAGTGCATTGGTGAGTACTGGATCATCAATCATCCTGAACGTGTGGGTGCGTAAGTGAATGAATGGGTGACTGCTGGATCATCAATCACTGAGTGACTGGGTGTGAGGGTGAGTGAGTGAATGGGTGGCTGAGTGGAGTGCATTGGTGAGTACTGGATCATCAATCACCCTGAATGTGTGGGTGAGTGAACGGGTGACTGCTGGATCATCAATCACTGAGTGACTGGGTGTGAGGGTGAGTGAGTGAATGGGTGGGTGAGTGGAGTGCATTGGTGAGTACTGGATCATCAATCACCCTGAATGTGTGGGTGAGTGAGTGAACGGGTGATTGCTGGATCATCAATCACCGAGTGACTGGGTGTGAGGGTGAGTGAGTGAATGGGTGGGTGAGTGGAGTGCATTGGTGAGTACTGGATCATCAATCATCCTGAACGTGTGGGTGCGTAAGTGAATGAATGGGTGACTGCTGGATCATCAATCAACTAGTGACTGGGTGTGAGGGTGAGTGAATGCGTGGGTGAGTGGAGTGCATTGGTGAGTACTGGATCATCAATCATCCTGAATGTGTGAGTGAGTGAGTGGATGACTGCTGGATCATAAATCACTGAGTGACTGGGTGTAAGGGTGAGTGAGTGAATGAATGGGTGAGTGGAGTGCATTGGTGAGTACTGGATCATCAATCATCCTGAATGTGTGGGTGCGTAAGTGAATGAATGGGTGATTGCTGGATCATCAATCACTGAGTGACTGGGTGTGAGGGTGGGTGAGTGAATGGGTGCGTGAGTGGAGTGCATTGGTGAGTACTGGATCATCAATCACCCTGAATGTGTGGGTGAGTGAGTGAACGGGTGACTGCTGGATCACCAATCACTGAGTGACTGGGTGTGAGGGTGGGTGAGTGAATGGTTGGGTGAGTGGAGTGCATTGGTGAGTACTGGATCATCAATCACCCTGAATGTGTGAGTGAGTGAATGAATGGGTGAATGCTGGATCATCAATCACTGAGAGACTGGGTGTAAGGGTGAGTGAGTGAATGGGTGCGTGAGTGGAGTGCATTGGTGAGCACTGGATCATCAATCATCCTGAATGTGTGAGTGAATGGGTGACTGCTGGATCATCAATCACTGAGTGAATGGGTGTGAGGGTGAGTGAGAGAATGGGTGCGTGAGTGGAGTGCATTGGTGAGTACTGGATCATGAATCACCCTGAATGTGTGGGTGAGTGAATGAATGGGTGACTGCTGGATCATCAATCACTGAGTGACTGGGTGTGAGGGTGAGTGAATGGGTGCGTGAGTGGAGTGCATTGTGAGTACTGGATCATAAATCACCCTGAATGTGTGGTTGAGTGAATGAATGGGTGACTGCTGGATCATCAATCACTGAGTGACTGGGTGTGAGGGTGAGTGAGTGAATGGTTGGGTGAGTGGAGTGCATTGGTGAGTACTGGATCATAAATCACCCTGAATGTGTGGTTGAGTGAATGAATGGGTGACTGCTGGATCATCAATCACTGAGTGACTGGGTGTGAGGGTGAGTGAGTGAATGGTTGGGTGAGTGGAGTGCATTGGTGAGTACTGGATCATCAATCATCCTGAACGTGTGGGTGCGTAAGTGAATGAATGGGTGACTGCTGGATCATCAATCACTGAGTGACTGGGTGTGAGGGTGAGTGAGTGAATGGGTGGCTGAGTGGAGTGCATTGGTGAGTACTGGATCATCAATCACCCTGAATGTGTGGGTGAGTGAACGGGTGACTGCTGGATCATCAATCACTGAGTGACTGGGTGTGAGGGTGAGTGAGTGAATGGGTGGGTGAGTGGAGTGCATTGGTGAGTACTGGATCATCAATCACCCTGAATGTGTGGGTGAGTGAGTGAACGGGTGATTGCTGGATCATCAATCACCGAGTGACTGGGTGTGAGGGTGAGTGAGTGAATGGGTGGGTGAGTGGAGTGCATTGGTGAGTACTGGATCATCAATCATCCTGAACGTGTGGGTGCGTAAGTGAATGAATGGGTGACTGCTGGATCATCAATCAACTAGTGACTGGGTGTGAGGGTGAGTGAATGCGTGGGTGAGTGGAGTGCATTGGTGAGTACTGGATCATCAATCATCCTGAATGTGTGAGTGAGTGAGTGGATGACTGCTGGATCATAAATCACTGAGTGACTGGGTGTAAGGGTGAGTGAGTGAATGAATGGGTGAGTGGAGTGCATTGGTGAGTACTGGATCATCAATCATCCTGAATGTGTGGGTGCGTAAGTGAATGAATGGGTGATTGCTGGATCATCAATCACTGAGTGACTGGGTGTGAGGGTGGGTGAGTGAATGGGTGCGTGAGTGGAGTGCATTGGTGAGTACTGGATCATCAATCACCCTGAATGTGTGGGTGAGTGAGTGAACGGGTGACTGCTGGATCACCAATCACTGAGTGACTGGGTGTGAGGGTGGGTGAGTGAATGGTTGGGTGAGTGGAGTGCATTGGTGAGTACTGGATCATCAATCACCCTGAATGTGTGAGTGAGTGAATGAATGGGTGAATGCTGGATCATCAATCACTGAGAGACTGGGTGTAAGGGTGAGTGAGTGAATGGGTGCGTGAGTGGAGTGCATTGGTGAGCACTGGATCATCAATCATCCTGAATGTGTGAGTGAATGGGTGACTGCTGGATCATCAATCACTGAGTGAATGGGTGTGAGGGTGAGTGAGAGAATGGGTGCGTGAGTGGAGTGCATTGGTGAGTACTGGATCATGAATCACCCTGAATGTGTGGGTGAGTGAATGAATGGGTGACTGCTGGATCATCAATCACTGAGTGACTGGGTGTGAGGGTGAGTGAATGGGTGCGTGAGTGGAGTGCATTGTGAGTACTGGATCATAAATCACCCTGAATGTGTGGTTGAGTGAATGAATGGGTGACTGCTGGATCATCAATCACTGAGTGACTGGGTGTGAGGGTGAGTGAGTGAATGGTTGGGTGAGTGGAGTGCATTGGTGAGTACTGGATCATCAATCATCCTGAACGTGTGGGTGCGTAAGTGAATGAATGGGTGACTGCTGGATCATCAATCACTGAGTGACTGGGTGTGAGGGTGAGTGAGTGAATGGGTGGCTGAATGGAATGCATTGGTGAGTACTGGATCATCAATCACCCTGAATGTGTGGGTGAGTGAACGGGTGACTGCTGGATCATCAATCACTGAGTGACTGGGTGTGAGGGTGAGTGAGTGAATGGGTGGGTGAGTGGAGTGCATTGGTGAGTACTGGATCATCAATCACCCTGAATGTGTGGGTGAGTGAGTGAACGGGTGACTGCTGGATCATCAATCACTGAGTGACTGGGTGTGAGGGTGAGTGAGTGAATGGGTGGGTGAGTGGAGTGCATTGGTGAGTACTGGATCATCAATCACCCTGAATGTGTGGGTGAGTGAGTGAACGGGTGACTGCTGGATCATCAATCACTGAGTGACTGGGTGTGAGGGTGAGTGAGTGAATGGGTGGGTGAGTGGAGTGCATTGGTGAGTACTGGATCATCAATCATCCTGAACGTGTGGGTGCGTAAGTGAATGAATGGGTGACTGCTGGATCATCAATCACTTAGTGACTGGGTGTCAGGGTGAGTGAGTGAATGGGTGGGTGAGTGGAGTGCATTGGTGAGTACTGGATCATCAATCACCCTGAATGTGTGGGTGAGTGAGTGAACGGGTGATTGCTGGATCATCAATCACCGAGTGACTGGGTGTGAGGGTGAGTGAGTGAATGGTTGGGTGAGTGGAGTGCATTGGTGAGTACTGGATCATCAATCATCCTGAACGTGTGGGTGCGTAAGTGAATGAATGGGTGACTGCTGGATCATCAATCACCTAGTGACTGGGTGTGAGGGTGAGTGAATGGGTGGGTGAGTGGAGTGCATTGGTGAGTACTGGATCATCAATCATCCTGAATGTGTGAGTGAGTGAGTGGATGACTGCTGGATCATAAATCACTGAGTGACTGGGTGTAAGGGTGAGTGAGTGAATGAATGGGTGAGTGGAGTGCATTGGTGAGTACTGGATCATCAATCATCCTGAATGTGTGGGTGCGTAAGTGAATGAATGGGTGATTGCTGGATCATCAATCACTGAGTGACTGGGTGTGAGGGTGGGTGAGTGAATGGGTGCGTGAGTGGAGTACATTGGTGAGTACTGGATCATCAATCACCCTGAATGTGTGGGTGAGTGAGTGAACGGGTGACTGCTGGATCACCAATCACTGAGTGACTGGGTGTGAGGGTGGGTGAGTGAATGGTTGGGTGAGTGGAGTGCATTGGTGAGTACTGGATCATCAATCACCCTGAATGTGTGAGTGAGTGAATGAATGGGTGAATGCTGGATCATCAATCACTGAGAGACTGGGTGTAAGGGTGAGTGAGTGAATGGGTGCGTGAGTGGAGTGCATTGGTGAGCACTGGATCATCAATCACCCTGAATGTGTGGGTGAATGGGTGAACGGGTGACTGCTGGATCACCAATCACTGAGTGACTGGGTGTGAGGGTGAGTGAGTGAATGGTTGGGTGAGTGGAATGAATCGTTGACTGCTGGATCATCAATCACCCTGAATGTGTGGGTCAGTGAGTGAACGGGTGACTGCTGGATCACCAATCACTGAGTGACTGGGTGTGAGGGTGGGTGAGTGAAAGGTTGGCTGAGTGGAGTGAATCTTTGACTGCTGGATCATCAATCACCCTGAATGTGTGGGTCAGTGAGTGAACGGGTGACTGCTGGATCACCAATCACTGAGTGACTGGGTGTGAGGGTGAGTGAGTGAATGGTTGGGTGAGTGGAGTGAATCGTTGACTGCTGGATCATCAATCACCCTGAATGTGTGGGTGAGTGAGTGAACTGGTGACTGCTGGATCACCAATCACTGAGTGACTGGGTGTGAGGGTGGGTGAGTGAATGGTTGGCTGAGTGGAGTGAATCGTTGACTGCTGGATCATCAATTACCCTGAATGTGTGGGTGAGTGAGTGAACGGGTGACTGCTGGATCACCAATCACTGAGTGACTGGGTGTGAGGGTGGGTGAGTGAAAGGTTGGCTGAGTGGAGTGAATCTTTGACTGCTGGATCATCAATCACCCTGAATGTGTGGGTCAGTGAGTGAACGGGTGACTGCTGGATCACCAATCACTGAGTGACTGGGTGTGAGGGTGAGTGAGTGAATGGTTGGGTGAGTGGAGTGAATCGTTGACTGCTGGATCATCAATCACCCTGAATGTGTGGGTGAGTGAGTGAACTGGTGACTGCTGGATCACCAATCACTGAGTGACTGGGTGTGAGGGTGGGTGAGTGAATGGTTGGCTGAGTGGAGTGAATCGTTGACTGCTGGATCATCAATCACCCTGAATGTGTGGGTGAGTGAGTGAACTGGTGACTGCTGGATCACCAATCACTGAGTGACTGGGTGTGAGGGTGGGTGAGTGAATGGTTGGCTGAGTGGAGTGAATCGTTGACTGCTGGATCATCAATCACCCTGAATGTGTGGGTGAGTAAGTGAACGGGTGACTGCTGGATCACCAATCACTGAGTGACTGGGTGTGAGGGTGGGTGAGTGAAAGGTTGGCTGAGTGGAGTGAATCTTTGACTGCTGGATCATCAATCACCCTGAATGTGTGGGTCAGTGAGTGAACGGGTGACTGCTGGATCACCAATCACTGAGTGACTGGGTGTGAGGGTGAGTGAGTGAATGGTTGGGTGAGTGGAGTGAATCGTTGACTGCTGGATCATCAATCACCCTGAATGTGTGGGTGAGTGAGTGAACTGGTGACTGCTGGATCACCAATCACTGAGTGACTGGGTGTGAGGGTGGGTGAGTGAATGGTTGGGTGAGTGGAGTGAATCGTTGACTGCTGGATCATCAATCACCCTGAATGTGTGGGTGAGTGAGTGAACTGGTGACTGCTGGATCACCAATCACTGAGTGACTGGGTGTGAGGGTGAGTGAGTGAATGGTTGGGTGAGTGGAGTGAATCGTTGACTGCTGGATCATCAATCACCCTGAATGTGTGGGTGAGTGAGTGAACGGGTGATTGCTGGATCATCAATCACCGAGTGACTGGGTGTGAGGGTGAGTGAGTGAATGGGTGGGTGAGTGGAGTGCATTGGTGAGTACTGGATCATCAATCATCCTGAACGTGTGGGTGCGTAAGTGAATGAATGGGTGACTGCTGGATCATCAATCAACTAGTGACTGGGTGTGAGGGTGAGTGAATGCGTGGGTGAGTGGAGTGCATTGGTGAGTACTGGATCATCAATCATCCTGAATGTGTGAGTGAGTGAGTGGATGACTGCTGGATCATAAATCACTGAGTGACTGGGTGTAAGGGTGAGTGAGTGAATGAATGGGTGAGTGGAGTGCATTGGTGAGTACTGGATCATCAATCATCCTGAATGTGTGGGTGCGTAAGTGAATGAATGGGTGATTGCTGGATCATCAATCACTGAGTGACTGGGTGTGAGGGTGGGTGAGTGAATGGGTGCGTGAGTGGAGTGCATTGGTGAGTACTGGATCATCAATCACCCTGAATGTGTGGGTGAGTGAGTGAACGGGTGACTGCTGGATCACCAATCACTGAGTGACTGGGTGTGAGGGTGGGTGAGTGAATGGTTGGGTGAGTGGAGTGCATTGGTGAGTACTGGATCATCAATCACCCTGAATGTGTGAGTGAGTGAATGAATGGGTGAATGCTGGATCATCAATCACTGAGAGACTGGGTGTAAGGGTGAGTGAGTGAATGGGTGCGTGAGTGGAGTGCATTGGTGAGCACTGGATCATCAATCATCCTGAATGTGTGAGTGAATGGGTGACTGCTGGATCATCAATCACTGAGTGAATGGGTGTGAGGGTGAGTGAGAGAATGGGTGCGTGAGTGGAGTGCATTGGTGAGTACTGGATCATGAATCACCCTGAATGTGTGGGTGAGTGAATGAATGGGTGACTGCTGGATCATCAATCACTGAGTGACTGGGTGTGAGGGTGAGTGAATGGGTGCGTGAGTGGAGTGCATTGTGAGTACTGGATCATAAATCACCCTGAATGTGTGGTTGAGTGAATGAATGGGTGACTGCTGGATCATCAATCACTGAGTGACTGGGTGTGAGGGTGAGTGAGTGAATGGTTGGGTGAGTGGAGTGCATTGGTGAGTACTGGATCATCAATCATCCTGAACGTGTGGGTGCGTAAGTGAATGAATGGGTGACTGCTGGATCATCAATCACTGAGTGACTGGGTGTGAGGGTGAGTGAGTGAATGGGTGGCTGAATGGAATGCATTGGTGAGTACTGGATCATCAATCACCCTGAATGTGTGGGTGAGTGAACGGGTGACTGCTGGATCATCAATCACTGAGTGACTGGGTGTGAGGGTGAGTGAGTGAATGGGTGGGTGAGTGGAGTGCATTGGTGAGTACTGGATCATCAATCACCCTGAATGTGTGGGTGAGTGAGTGAACGGGTGACTGCTGGATCATCAATCACTGAGTGACTGGGTGTGAGGGTGAGTGAGTGAATGGGTGGGTGAGTGGAGTGCATTGGTGAGTACTGGATCATCAATCACCCTGAATGTGTGGGTGAGTGAGTGAACGGGTGACTGCTGGATCATCAATCACTGAGTGACTGGGTGTGAGGGTGAGTGAGTGAATGGGTGGGTGAGTGGAGTGCATTGGTGAGTACTGGATCATCAATCATCCTGAACGTGTGGGTGCGTAAGTGAATGAATGGGTGACTGCTGGATCATCAATCACTTAGTGACTGGGTGTCAGGGTGAGTGAGTGAATGGGTGGGTGAGTGGAGTGCATTGGTGAGTACTGGATCATCAATCACCCTGAATGTGTGGGTGAGTGAGTGAACGGGTGATTGCTGGATCATCAATCACCGAGTGACTGGGTGTGAGGGTGAGTGAGTGAATGGTTGGGTGAGTGGAGTGCATTGGTGAGTACTGGATCATCAATCATCCTGAACGTGTGGGTGCGTAAGTGAATGAATGGGTGACTGCTGGATCATCAATCACCTAGTGACTGGGTGTGAGGGTGAGTGAATGGGTGGGTGAGTGGAGTGCATTGGTGAGTACTGGATCATCAATCATCCTGAATGTGTGAGTGAGTGAGTGGATGACTGCTGGATCATAAATCACTGAGTGACTGGGTGTAAGGGTGAGTGAGTGAATGAATGGGTGAGTGGAGTGCATTGGTGAGTACTGGATCATCAATCATCCTGAATGTGTGGGTGCGTAAGTGAATGAATGGGTGATTGCTGGATCATCAATCACTGAGTGACTGGGTGTGAGGGTGGGTGAGTGAATGGGTGCGTGAGTGGAGTACATTGGTGAGTACTGGATCATCAATCACCCTGAATGTGTGGGTGAGTGAGTGAACGGGTGACTGCTGGATCACCAATCACTGAGTGACTGGGTGTGAGGGTGGGTGAGTGAATGGTTGGGTGAGTGGAGTGCATTGGTGAGTACTGGATCATCAATCACCCTGAATGTGTGAGTGAGTGAATGAATGGGTGAATGCTGGATCATCAATCACTGAGAGACTGGGTGTAAGGGTGAGTGAGTGAATGGTTGGGTGAGTGGAGTGCATTGGTGAGTACTGGATCATCAATCATCCTGAACGTGTGGGTGCGTAAGTGAATGAATGGGTGACTGCTGGATCATCAATCACCTAGTGACTGGGTGTGAGGGTGAGTGAATGGGTGGGTGAGTGGAGTGCATTGGTGAGTACTGGATCATCAATCACCCTGAATGTGTGAGTGAGTGAATGAATGGGTGAATGCTGGATCATCAATCACTGAGAGACTGGGTGTAAGGGTGAGTGAGTGAATGGGTGCGTGAGTGGAGTGCATTGGTGAGCACTGGATCATCAATCACCCTGAATGTGTGGGTGAATGGGTGAACGGGTGACTGCTGGATCACCAATCACTGAGTGACTGGGTGTGAGGGTGAGTGAGTGAATGGTTGGGTGAGTGGAATGAATCGTTGACTGCTGGATCATCAATCACCCTGAATGTGTGGGTCAGTGAGTGAACGGGTGACTGCTGGATCACCAATCACTGAGTGACTGGGTGTGAGGGTGGGTGAGTGAAAGGTTGGCTGAGTGGAGTGAATCTTTGACTGCTGGATCATCAATCACCCTGAATGTGTGGGTCAGTGAGTGAACGGGTGACTGCTGGATCACCAATCACTGAGTGACTGGGTGTGAGGGTGAGTGAGTGAATGGTTGGGTGAGTGGAGTGAATCGTTGACTGCTGGATCATCAATCACCCTGAATGTGTGGGTGAGTGAGTGAACTGGTGACTGCTGGATCACCAATCACTGAGTGACTGGGTGTGAGGGTGGGTGAGTGAATGGTTGGCTGAGTGGAGTGAATCGTTGACTGCTGGATCATCAATTACCCTGAATGTGTGGGTGAGTGAGTGAACGGGTGACTGCTGGATCACCAATCACTGAGTGACTGGGTGTGAGGGTGGGTGAGTGAAAGGTTGGCTGAGTGGAGTGAATCTTTGACTGCTGGATCATCAATCACCCTGAATGTGTGGGTCAGTGAGTGAACGGGTGACTGCTGGATCACCAATCACTGAGTGACTGGGTGTGAGGGTGAGTGAGTGAATGGTTGGGTGAGTGGAGTGAATCGTTGACTGCTGGATCATCAATCACCCTGAATGTGTGGGTGAGTGAGTGAACTGGTGACTGCTGGATCACCAATCACTGAGTGACTGGGTGTGAGGGTGGGTGAGTGAATGGTTGGCTGAGTGGAGTGAATCGTTGACTGCTGGATCATCAATCACCCTGAATGTGTGGGTGAGTGAGTGAACTGGTGACTGCTGGATCACCAATCACTGAGTGACTGGGTGTGAGGGTGGGTGAGTGAATGGTTGGCTGAGTGGAGTGAATCGTTGACTGCTGGATCATCAATCACCCTGAATGTGTGGGTGAGTAAGTGAACGGGTGACTGCTGGATCACCAATCACTGAGTGACTGGGTGTGAGGGTGGGTGAGTGAAAGGTTGGCTGAGTGGAGTGAATCTTTGACTGCTGGATCATCAATCACCCTGAATGTGTGGGTCAGTGAGTGAACGGGTGACTGCTGGATCACCAATCACTGAGTGACTGGGTGTGAGGGTGAGTGAGTGAATGGTTGGGTGAGTGGAGTGAATCGTTGACTGCTGGATCATCAATCACCCTGAATGTGTGGGTGAGTGAGTGAACTGGTGACTGCTGGATCACCAATCACTGAGTGACTGGGTGTGAGGGTGGGTGAGTGAATGGTTGGGTGAGTGGAGTGAATCGTTGACTGCTGGATCATCAATCACCCTGAATGTGTGGGTGAGTGAGTGAACTGGTGACTGCTGGATCACCAATCACTGAGTGACTGGGTGTGAGGGTGAGTGAGTGAATGGTTGGGTGAGTGGAGTGAATCGTTGACTGCTGGATCATCAATCACCCTGAATGTGTGGGTGAGTGAGTGAACTGGTGACTGCTGGATCACCAATCACTGAGTGACTGGGT
Organism: Petromyzon marinus; assembly: GCF_048934315.1. Lineage (NCBI taxonomy): Eukaryota > Metazoa > Chordata > Hyperoartia > Petromyzontiformes > Petromyzontidae > Petromyzon > Petromyzon marinus. The sequence continues at coordinate 8,074,829 of NC_133714.1, read as the reverse complement.
GTGAGGGTGGGTGAGTGAATGGTTGGCTGAGTGGAGTGAATCGTTGACTGCTGGATCATCAATCACCCCGACTGCTGCTTCACTCAGAACCAAGTGCTGTGAGGTTCAGAACCGAGTGCCACCACCCCACACGTAACAGCAGCAGGCTCCCAACCATAACGAGGGAACGATGGAGCTATAAGAAACCATTTTAGATGTTCGATCTTGCACAACTATTGTCAAAACATCTTCCTTGAGATTCAAGTCAGGAATCGGGTTCTCATTCTGGCTCGCGTTTTTTGCCTCTTGTTTGTAAAGTTGTGTCCACTCCCAGAGCCTCGATGTAACTTTTTAATGACTCTTGAACAGGCGATTCTCTCTCACACGTTCAGATACCTGCATCACGACCACAATGATCAATTTCAATTGATGGCAAAGCAATGCATCGTTGCAAAACCTATTCTCTTGAACGCACGAGAGTTTACCACCACCACCACCACCACCCTGCCCCCAATATTTAAATTCCAGCTCATCGTATCTTTCTCCGCTTTGGGGTAATTTCCACACCAAATGAACCAGCTTTCGGTGAAATTTGGCGGACCACTTTTGCATTTGGCAAAGAATTGCTTCCACCCAAGGTTTAGGTAAATGTGACCGCCCCTTTCGCAGATATAGGTCATCGAGATTTGACCCTTGGCAACCGGTCCAGTCACTGGTGCCTTCGCTAATAGTTTATGTAGAAAGGCGAGTACAGTCCGCGTGTTTTCATGACGCGAATTGGATACATAACGCGATGATGAATGTACGAGGAAAAACTCATGGTTTTTTATGACGCGCATATGAATTGGACACAATGGAACTGCGTCGCAGCGCGAGTAGGAACGAGCGGTCGTACGGCTGCCTCGGCGTAGCCTCGTCGCGCAGGGCGTTGGGGATGCTGCTGGATGCTTATGGACGCTACCCACGCGCCTCGGTCTTTGTTCGGCCTGTGTCACGCATACCGCGTGCTATCGCGGGCTGCGCTTTGCCCCCTATATTATTTATTATCACGCCGTTTTTTTTTCCATAACTTGGTTGTTCTTCAGGAAGGCAACTACTCCCGCGTTATAGGAGAACACACTGCATGTTGTCCTTTAAAGCTCGAACAAGGGATCTATCTGTTTAGTTCCATGGGCGAGGGGGGAGGGGGAACTGAGTGATATGACGAAAAATGGGTCTCCATTATATTTGACCTTGCCCAGGTGGGTGTCAACTTGGATTTTCTGCAAAATGTCACGTGCTGCAGCCACGATACTTCCGATTAGCGCGGTTGGCTACGCACGGCGCGAAAGACGTTCAACATACACAGGTGCATACATGCGTACAACAACCACTGCAAGTCAGTGAATTCCCGCCGCACCACGTGCTCTCTCCATGACCCCCCCCCCACTTTTATACTCCGAGCCGCCCCTCCCTTTCTTTTAGAACCTTCTGGAATGTCCTCTTGTTGTGCCCCACCTCTTCCTCCTCTTCTCACCAATCACTTTTCTCTCTTACCTAACCGCCCCCAACGGTCTTACACCTCGTCATCCCATCTTACCGCGTTCTACCCCCCCCCCCCTACCCACCCACCCAGCCCGCCGTCCCCAAGTTGAACCTCCCGACCAATCCCACGTCCAGTTCCGCGGCAGCTGTGGCCGCCAGCCGCTCGTTTTTTTGTTATTATATCGATCGCCCGCAGGTGCCCTGACGTGACGCGCACGGACGCTTGAAAGCGTCGCCAAACGCCAAACGTTTGGGAGTTGCGAGCCGTCTTTCGTCACGCGGCATCGGGTGGAACGCCACGATTCGGGATGACCGCACAGTTTCCACCGCTGTTGCAGAGGTTCGTGGTTCGAACCTTATAGCCGCCCTGGTTAATACCGCGGGTGTATTAAAACTGTTTTAACTTTTTATTTTTTATGTTGCCAGGCCCACTGAGCTACGCAGTTCTTTTTCGGAAGTGACTTGGCCACAAATGACAGCTCATCGAAGTGGCTTGTCATCACGCGTACATTTATTGCGTCCAAATACTCTAAAACACGCGATGTTGATTCGAAATGTGGAGGGGGGAAAACCCGGAGGACCTGGAGAAAAAGCCACACGGCCACGGGGAGAGAGAGAGAGACACGCAAACTCCAAATATACAGCAGGCGTCAGCGTCGTGATCGAACCCACCGCTTCCTGTATACCAGGCGAGGTAGTTAACACCTCGCCGCCGGCAGCGCCTGTTATTAATCATTTAGCCTCGCGTGGTTTGTGTTCATGGTGGATGCGAATTGTGGGCGACACGGCCCACGAAACCAGAAAAAAATTTCAACGATTAGGAACAAACAAAAAAACCCCACGGAAATCGTCGATCCGTGAGACGTAGCCGGGACCCCTCCTATAATGAACGAGCGCCCGTGACTCGGCGACGACAAGTGAGCAGTGATGACGGTGGCCGGGCGAAATCGTCGGGGGGGAAATTCTCTTCGCTCCCGACGTGGCGACCGACGCGAGAGCCTAGGCGCCCAGCAGCGCGAAGTCGGTCTGCAGGCACTCCGACGGTGACTCCGAGGTCGCGGGCTCCAGGTCCTTCCTCAGGACGCTCAGCGTGCGCGAGCCGATGGAGATGGACGGGGCCAGGTGTGTGCTCAGCCCGGGGTACGCGGCAATGTGGGGAGGAGGAAGCAGCCTCACGTTCTGGTGCAGAAGCACGCCTGGGATGGGGGGGGGGGGTAGAGAGAGAGCTTGACATCTCAACAATGTTGAGTAAGGGGCAAAGAGATCTCGGCAAGAAGACGCCCCGACCGTAGCCGTGGTCGTTTCATCTCCGGACGTTTCGACAGCCAATCCTGGCACACCCCTTCAACCCCTGTCGGGTTCCGCACACGCCAGTTCCCTTGGCTTAGCCGTGTTCAGGAGGTCTGAATGATGGGCACGCAGTCCCCTCCTGCAGCACAGCCACTCGGACCGCCTTTATATCGGCATGGGGTTCTAACGTCTCCCCACGATCCCTCGTCGCCCGTCGCGACCGCTCTCCGATTGGGTGCGTCTCGAGTTCTCTTGAGGTCCTCCTCGTGAGTGCACGAAGGCCGCCTTTAAACTGGGATGGCGATGCAGCAGAGAGTCGCAATCCCAAATCCCCACGAGGAACGTCTTGAGACGCCAAGGTGGTGAGATGTTAACTACCTCGCCTGGCATACAAATAGGGGGTTTGATCCCGACCGTGACGCCTGTTGTATATCTGGAGTTTGCCTGTGTCTCTCCCCGTGGATGTGTGAATCTTTCTCCGGGTCCTCCGGTTTTTCCCTCCGCATTTAGAATCAACATCACGCGATTAAGAGTATTTGGCTGCTGTAAACTTCCACGTGACAATAAGCCGCTCCTCCGTTGAGCAATCATTTGTCATAGTCAGGTCGCTTCTGAAAAATAGCTGTGCAGCTCAGTGGGGCCTTACCCAGTCAAATAAAATAGCATAGTTCAGTTTCATCGTTTAGGAGCGAGAGACGCCCAGGGAATTGTCGCGACGGTCTGCGATGTCTCGCATTTCGGACGAGGGGAAATTCGAGAATTTTTTTTGAAGGGCGCTGATACGGAGCTGGGAGCTGCCACGGCGGTGTAAGGGTTGCCACACCGGACTGGCATTCCCAACCGTCGCCGGGTCGATTCGACGCTCCGGCATGACAGTTGGGACAAATGGTGCAAGACTCCCGGTCCGCTCACTCACCCAGGAGCCCCTTGGTCGCTGGCGACAGCCCTCGCGGATTCAGAACGGACAGCGCCAGCTGATGTCGGCGCTTGGCGCCGTGGATCGACGCCACGATCTCCACGCCGCCGGCGACGCTCACGACCACCGCCTTGTCCCATTCCACACGCACAGTGACGTTGTCGATCTGGTAGTTGCTGTTCGTCTGCAGGGACACGCTCAAGTTGTGTGGCAGGTTGAGGTGCAGGTGGGTGGCGGTCACGTGGATCTTCAGGCTGCCCTGGTCGGTCGGGACCTGGATGTTGACCTCAGAATAGCCGTGCCAGCTGTTTCTGTGGTTGGTGCCCACCTTGGCGCTCACCAACACCCCTGCACCCGTTGCGCGGAATGTGCACAGCAGCGCGACGTTCAGCGGTGTGACAATATAATGTTCGGCAGCGTGACACTGGAACGTTCAGTGGTGTGACGGTGGAATGTTCAGTGGTGTGACGGTGGAATGTTCAGTGGTGTGACACTGGAACGTTCAACGGTGTGACACTGGAACGTTCAACGGCGTGACACTGAACGTTCTGTGGTGTGACACTGGAACGTTCTGTGGTGTGACGGTGGAATGTTAAGTGGTATGACACTGGTACGTTCAGCGGCATGATACTAGAACGTTCAGCGGTGTGACACTGGAACATTCAGTGGTATGACACTGGAACGTTCAGCGGTGTGACACTGGAACGTTCAGTGACAGTGGAACGTTCAGTGGAATGACACTGGAACGTTCAGAGGCGTGACACTGGAACGTTCAGCGGCATGACACTGGAACGTTCAGTGGCATTGACACTGGAACGTTCAGCGGCATGACACTGGAACGTTCAGTGGCATGACACTGGAGCGTTCAGTGGTGTGACACTGGAACGTTCAGCGGCATGACACTGGAACGTTCAGTGGCATTGACACTGGAACGTTCAGTGGCATTGACACTGGAGCGTTCAGCGGCATGACACTGGAATGTTCAGCGGCGTGACACTGGAACGTTCAGCAGCATGACACTGGAACGTTCAGCGGCGTGACGGTGGAACGTTCAGTGGCGTGACACTGGAACGTTCAGTGGTGTGACACTGGAACGTTCAGAGGCTTGACACTGGAACATTCAGCGGCATGACACTGGAACGTTCAGTGGCGTGACACTGGAACGTTCAGCGGCATGACACTGGAACGTTCAGCGGCGTGACGGTGGAACGTTCACTGGCGTGACACTGGAACGTTCAGCGGTGTAACACTGGAAAGTTCAGCGGCATGACACTGGAACGTTCAGCGGCATGACACTGGAACGTTCAGTGGTGTGACACTGGAACGTTCAGTGGTGTGACACTGGAACATTCAGAGGCGTGACACTGGAACGTTCAGCGGTGTAACACTGGAACGTTCAGAGGCGTGACACTGGAACGTTCAGCGGCATGACACTGGAACGTTCAGTGGCATTGACACTGGAACGTTCAGCGGCATGACACTGGAACGTTCAGCGGCATAACGGTGGAACGTTCAGAGGCGTGACACTGGAACGTTCAGAGGCGTGACACTGGAATGTTCAGAGGCGTGACACTGGAACGTTCAGTGGTGTGACACTGGAACGTTCTATGGCATTGACACTGGAACGTTCAGCGGCATGACACTGGAACGTTCAGTGGTGTGACACTGGAACGTTCAGCGGTGTAACACTGGAACGTTCAGAGGCGTGACACTGGAACGTTCAGCGGCATGACACTGGAACGTTCAGTGGCATTGACACTGGAACGTTCAGCGGCATGACACTGGAACGTTCAGTGGCATGACACTGGAACGTTCAGTGGTGTGACACTGGAACGTTCAGCGGCATGACACTGGAACGTTCAGTGGCATTGACACTGGAACGTTCAGTGGCATGACACTGGAGCGTTCAGCGGCATGACACTGGAATGTTCAGCGGCGTGACACTGGAACGTTCAGCAGCATGACACTGGAACGTTCAGCGGCGTGACGGTGGAACGTTCAGTGGCGTGACACTGGAACGTTCAGTGGTGTGACACTGGAATGTTCAGAGGCTTGACACTGGAACGTTCAGCGGCATGACACTGGAACGTTCAGTGGCGTGACACTGGAACGTTCAGCGGCATGACACTGGAACGTTCAGCGGCGTGACGGTGGAACGTTCACTGGTGTGACACTGGAACGTTCAGCGGCATGACACTGGAACGTTCAGTGGTGTGACACTGGAACGTTCAGAGGCGTGACACTGGAACGTTCAGCGGCATGACACTGGAACGTTCAGCGGCATGACACTGGAACGTTCAGTGGTGTGACACTGGAACGTTCAGTGGTGTGACACTGGAACATTCAGAGGCGTGACACTGGAACGTTCAGCGGTGTAACACTGGAACGTTCAGAGGCGTGACACTGGAACGTTCAGCGGCATGACACTGGAACGTTCAGTGGCATTGACACTGGAACGTTCAGTGGCATGACACTGGAGCGTTCAGCGGCATGACACTGGAATGTTCAGCGGCGTGACACTGGAACGTTCAGCAGCATGACCCTGGAACGTTCAGTGGAATGACACTGGAACGTTCAGTGGTGTGACACTGGAACGTTCAGCGGCATGACACTGGAACGTTCAGCGGCGTGACACTGGAACGTTCAGTGGCGTGACACTGGAACGTTCAGCGGCATGACACTGGAACGTTCAGTGGTGTGACACTGGAACGTTCAGAGGCGTGACACTGGAACGTTCAGCGGCATGACACTGGAACGTTCAGCGGCATGACACTGGAACGTTCAGTGGTGTGACACTGGAACGTTCAGAGGCGTGACACTGGAACGTTCAGCGGCATGACACTGGAACGTTCAGCGGCATGACACTGGAACGTTCAGTGGTGTGACACTGGAACGTTCAGTGGTGTGACACTGGAACATTCAGAGGCGTGACACTGGAACGTTCAGCGGCATGACACTGGAACGTTCAGTGGCATTGACACTGGAACGTTCAGTGGCATGACACTGGAGCGTTCAGCGGCATGACACTGGAATGTTCAGCGGCGTGACACTGGAACGTTCAGCAGCATGACACTGGAACGTTCAGTGGAATGACACTGGAACGTTCAGTGGTGTGACACTGGAACGTTCAGCGGCGTGACACTGGAACGTTCAGCGGCGTGACACTGGAACGTTCAGTGGCGTGACACTGGAACGTTCAGCGGCGTGACACTGGAACGTTCAGAGGCGTGACACTGGAACGTTCAGCGGCATGACACTGGAACGTTCAGCGGCATGACACTGGAACGTTCAGTGGTGTGACACTGGAACGTTCAGTGGTGTGACACTGGAACATTCAGAGGCGTGACACTGGAACGTTCAGCGGTGTAACACTGGAACGTTCAGAGGCGTGACACTGGAACGTTCAGCGGCATGACACTGGAACGTTCAGTGGCATTGACACTGGAACGTTCAGCGGCATGACACTGGAACGTTCAGCGGCATGACGGTGGAACGTTCAGAGGCGTGACACTGGAACGTTCAGAGGCGTGACACTGGAATGTTCAGAGGCGTGACACTGGAACGTTCTGTGGCATTGAAACTGGAACGTTCAGCGGCATGACACTGGAACGTTCAGTGGTGTGACACTGGAACGTTCAGCGGTGTAACACTGGAACGTTCAGAGGCGTGACACTGGAACGTTCAGCGGCATGACACTGGAACGTTCAGCGGCATGACACTGGAACGTTCAGTGGTGTGACACTGGAACGTTCAGAGGCGTGACACTGGAACGTTCAGCGGCATGACACTGGAACGTTCAGTGGCATTGACACTGGAATGTTCAGCGGCATGACACTGGAACGTTCAGCGGCATGACACTGGAACGTTCAGTGGTGTGACACTGGAACGTTCAGTGGTGTGACACTGGAACGTTCAGAGGCGTGACACTGGAACGTTCAGCGGCATGACACTGGAACGTTCAGCGGCATGACACTGGAACGTTCAGCGGCGTGACACTGGAACGTTCAGTGGCGTGACACTGGAACGTTCAGCGGCGTGACACTGGAACGTTCAGTGACAGTGGAACGTTCAGTGGCATGACACTGGAACGTTCAGCGGCATGACACTGGAACGTTCAGTGGTGTGACACTGGAACGTTCAGAGGCGTGACACTGGAACGTTCAGCGGCATGACACTGGAACGTTCAGTGGCATTGACACTGGAATGTTCAGCGGCATGACACTGGAACGTTCAGCGGCATGACACTGGAACGTTCAGTGGTGTGACACTGGAACGTTCAGTGGTGTGACACTGGAACGTTCAGAGGCGTGACACTGGAACGTTCAGCGGCATGACACTGGAACATTCAGCGGCATGACACTGGAACGTTCAGTGGTGTGACACTGGAACGTTCAGCGGCGTGACACTGGAACATTCAGCGGCGTGCCGCTGGAACGTTCAGTGGCGTGACACTGGAACGTTCAGTGACAGTGGAACGTTCAGTGGCGTGACACTGGAACGTTCAGCGGCATGACACTGGAACGTTCAGCGGCGTGACGGTGGAACGTTCAGTGCCGTGACACTGGAACGTTCAGTGGTGTGACACTAGAACGTTCAGTGACAGTGGAACATTTGTCTTCTATGCTCTTCCTGAAGTCTGGAAGAGACTTACTTTCGTTGCCTCTGCTTCCAATGGAGCAATCAATGCAAAATAATTCAAGAAACAAGTCAATTGAGTGAGCATATTTCAACACATCAATGAGTCAATCAATCAAACATTTACCTAACCATTCAATTAACCGATTAACGAGGCAATCAAAATAACAGTAGACCAAATGAATAAAACCGTTCACAACATTCAATTTTGATTTATAGCTTTCGTGACTGCAGGGATTCAAATTCTTGGTTCGTTCGGTAAAGTCACGTAGAAGGGAAACAAAATAATAAAAATATAAAACAATAAAATTCTCACGACGTTTCGACTGTAACACAAGCAATCATCATCAGGTGTGAATACCTTCACGACATTATTCGACCTGGCGAAGAGAGACCTCCAAGACAATTCCTTGGGGGCTGTAAAAGGGTCACCGAGCCGACTGAATCACCGTGGTGGCGAGGCTGGGCTCACCCCCAGATTACCCACTGACTCAAGCAAACCGACCATGGCCCCGAAGTCGACTTGATCGGTGGGCCCGGGAATCGGCACCGCGGACAACACGCGGACTGGAGGCCTATGTTGACGTCCTCCCCCACCCCCCTCCCTCGTAACGCGGTGATAATGCACGCAGCGTGCTTCAAAACAATGTTTTGACAGTTCTGAGAATTTGCAACAAAATTCCACGAGAAATGTGTCGCCTCCGGACTCTGGAGACCACCTGGAGAGAAGATTCCAGGCCACGCGTTGACAACGATGGCGAACAAATGGAGAGACTCTTTGACTTTTTGAAGCTATTGACATTACAGTTGTTATCACGTTACAGTGTATTATTATTATTCGCTCTTTCCCCATTAAAAACGATCGTCATCTCCCCCTCCCCCCCCCCCCAATTTATTTTCTCCCGTGCTATCGGTGTAACATCACAAGACGAAGAATCCCTTTCTGAATTCCTGTAAAAAATATCCAACCCCTCCCCCCGCCCCCACTACGTTGCGAATGGCACAAGGGAAAGCGGATATCGCAGAAGTATTTCTGAAATCTCTTATTTTGGTAAGTCATGCACACCCTGGTCCACGCATTGTGGAAGAGTGCTCCCTCGCTCGGACCGCTTGCCGCTCAATCCGATGCGGTGAATCCTCCGCGCTGAAATTTGGCCCAAGTGAAATGCAGAACCGAGTCCGGATGCGATAGGGCTGCCCTTTTGTTGTTTGGGTACAATCGTCGCGCTTGAGAGCAAGGGTTTAATCGATCCGAACCGGGCGTCTCGGCTGCGCCAGCTCAGAGCCCTGACCTCCGAAGCCTCAAAGGACGCCGCCTCAAATGAAATTCGAGAAAACACATTTGATTACTGCGCTCACGGGGGCCCCTATTCAATCGCCGCCGAAAACCGGCGGCGATTGTTTAACAAAGCCTGACTCCTCCGATGGTGAGCCGCAAGGTCAAAGCCATTGCAGCGTTTCCTTTGCTTGAACACGTGCCCCTGGTTTCACGTAATAATCTGGGAGGCCGGGTCAACGGACCTAAAGCATATTGTATTTTTAATGCGGACCAAAGGACAGTGGCCTAGCTATCGTGTGGTGCGGCCGGCACTGTGGCTGGAGGGCCAGAGGTGCCCAGGTACGGCGGGGGGGAATTGGAGAGGGAGCGGCCCACTTCCTTCCTTGCACAGGGCCCACGCCAATCGTGCTCCACCATTTGGACTCATGGTACCCTTCCAGGCTAAGTCTGCCTTCGGGTTCACTGTTCATTCTAGAGGCTCGTAAAGCTCACAATAAGGCTTGGCCCTAGGGCTCCACTTAGTGGTGTAGTTGGAGAGTATGCAGGCGGTGCAACTGCACCCCCCCCCCCCCCCGATGCGCAGGCGCCGGGAGGGGAGCGTGGTAGGAAACTGGCGAACCCGGAGGGAACCCACGCGGAACAGAGGGAGATAAAATGCAAAGTCCACCCAGGAAGGTGACCCAGGTCAAAGAATCGAACTCAGGGCCTTGGTGTTGTGAGGCACGAGTGTTGTTCTGCCTCACGGCAGGTGTGGGGGTGTGTGTACACAGGAATTTCCTGTTTGGAGGTTGAGTTTGGTCACGTGACCAGTAAGTTCCGATTTAGGATTCTCTCAGCCACGCGGCGGCGTGTCAGCCATTACACAGAGTACAAAATGGTGGCACAAATAGCGTCCCAGTGAAGGCGGGTGCATCTGTTCATTGTGGGACTTTAAGAAGCATTGTCTGTAAGTTCGTTTATGTTCTTATAATGCTGGGAATGCTATTATAATGTTAGAATGGCCGTTATAATGATGTAAATGCCTTTATAATGCTGTTTAATTGTTATGATAAATATGAGGCCTAGTTAACAACGAAGCCTGCCACGTGCCTTATTGTGAATATTACTTGTAATTTAATAAGTCGAGTCAGACTTGTACCCATGTAACCTCATTGTGATCTTGAGAGCAAGGATGACGAAATATCTCATCCACAGTTCAGTGTTATGTGTGGTGCTGTACATTTCGGCTGCAGTATGGTGATTACATGATGTGCCCTTACTTAACACAGTAGCTTACTCTCTTGTATAGCTGTTCAGTACTAATGTGGGTGCCTGGTCCATCCAGGGTCTATTGTTGAGTTTCATGTTATCTAAGACAATGTTATGATGCTGTAGTGTTCATTCATTGTATTGATATTTCCAAGTATTAACAGATGCTGTATTTGTGCTGTGTTTTTTCCATCAGTTTTACCTCGTTCAATTCATCAAATACGTTTGGAGTCGCATGTTCACCCTGGCTCTGAAGGTTTATTGAATGCGAGGTTAACTACTCGGATAGTGGTGCAACGCAGCGCACAGCGAGGCCGAGATAAGTGTGTCAACCTGATGAAAGCCATTGATTGATGGTTTGGTGGTAATGATAAAGATGTTGATGTCGATGACATTTAGATAATGATGGCTCTAGGTAGCGATGATTGCTGGATGTATTTACGATCCACCATTGGGATGACAGATACCAGTCGTTAAATATAATAGGATAATGATAGAGTTTAATTGATTACAATAATTCTGATGATTGTTTGAGGATGACTGAAGAATGATGTTGTTGACACATTAATGATTGCGTGCATTTCATTCGGTCATTTCTCGGGAAGTAAAAGGCAACGGGGGAGGGCGCGCGGCACAGGTTTGCCACCGGCTATCGTTGGTATGGCGGCGATCGTGTCGCTACAGTTCTCTGCGGTGAGCAACGACCTCTTTAAAAACAGCGGCGCTGGCGCGACGCCCCCCCCCCCCCCCCAAAGAAAACAAACGCCGAGCCGCTCGCGGGAAACGGGACACCCAGCACCCGGCGACTCGCAGACCGTCTCGGAAACGGGAAATGGTGAAGGGTGGGTGTTTATACGTGCGGAATGTCCGAAAATGACCCCATGCCAACGAGCAGCCTGGCGGCTATTTCGAAAATAAAAACCAAGGTCTCCCGATTGACCGAAAGAGGCCTCCGCAGGGATTGGTCGGGAAGTAGGCTTTGAAGAGGTTGGAGGGAAAGGGGTTGGTGGGAAGAGAGGAGATCCGTTTTTGAAAGGAGGACAGGGATTGGCTAAGGGGAAAAACAGGGGCAAGGAATGTTCGAGAGAGGCTCGAGGAGCGTGGACGTTCGAGAGGAGACGGAAGTCCAAGCCACAAGAACAAGCCCGGGCCGAGACAGCGCTGTGTCCGAAATAGAGGCAACGTAAATAATTACACGTGCCGGCGTCACTTCACACGCAACAGGAGACCAGCGCACCACGCGTGCGCGATGGGGCAACGCTCTATCCCGCCGCCTGACTTCCGTGGACGTTAAAAGAGGGACAAGGAATGTTTTCCCCCCCGTGTCCACACTGAGCTTTCCACTTCTAGCCCCGCCCACTTCCCCACCCCCCCAGCCTCACGTCCTCTTCCCCTTGCGCTCACGCGGCCCTCCCCATACTCCCCCCCTCTCTCTCTCCCCCCTTGCTCCTCCCCCCTTTCTCACCTATATAACCTCTTGCCACGGCAGCTCTCCCGCCTACATCAGCATTTTCCTGCTGTGGTTGTCCCACCTGATGACGGACGCTTGTGTTGCGATCGAGACGTCGCGATTTGTTTTATTTTATTTCTACCTACGTGACTTTACCGAAAGAACCAAAGAGTATTCAAAGCTTTCCCCTGCCCTCGTCCCAATCGGGCAGCCCGTTCCAAACGTGACCCCGCTAATCACCCAACTGTGCAGCGCGTGTGTACGTACGTTGGACTTCTTCGGACTTCTTCGCCGGCGTACGTAGCCGGCCGTGCTAACAATGTGTACGCGCGTGTTCAAGGTGATTTGTTTTGCTTTTTCCTGCGCTTTGGTCTACTGTTCCGTTTGTTGTTTTGTAACTGTTGCCGTAACGTTCTTAGCCCGTCTGTGAGAAAACAAGCTTCATAGCTCCTCGGATTCCTCCTGCCGTATAAACGTTGTGATTGCGAGTCGAGGGGCCGTGTGTGCGACACACGGCTCGTGGTGGGAGCTCTGCACCGTAAGGTTGACCAGCGCCAATACCAACCTATGGCAATGATGTTTGTTGCTGTGTTCACGGTGATTTGTTTTGCTTTTTTCCTGCGCTTTGGTCTACTGTTCCGTTTGTTGTTTTGTAACTGTTGCCGTAACGTTCTTACCCCGTCTGTGAGAAAACAAGCTTCATAGCTCCTCGGATTCCTCCTGCCGTATAAACGTTGTGATTGCGAGTCGAGGGGCCGTGTGTGCGACACACGGCTCGTGGTGGGAGCTCTGCACCGTAAGGTTGACCAGCGCCAATACCAACCTATGGCAATGATGTTTGTTGCTGTGTTCCGATTCGTTCTCGCTGTGGTTTTCACACCCGATGATGATGATGATTTGCTTGTGTTGCAATCGAAACGTCGTAAAGAATTTTATTGTTTTATTTTTATTATTTTATTATTTCCCCTTCTACGTGGTGACTTTACCGAATAGAACCAAGAATGTGAATCCCTGCAGTCACGAAAGCTTTAAATCGAAATTTAACACACACACACTTGTTCAAACATCGACAACATATTAAACCAAATTGACGGTACGTTAAATAAGCGTATTCAATGTGTCGTCGATTTTTCAGCAGATGTTAAAATAAAAATCAAGTGTAGCAATACATATCGTTGCCGTACCAACTGTTGTTAGTATTCATCTTATTCATGACCGTGTCACCTGACTGGGGATCCTCCAAGAGCACGATCGTCTTTCTGTCCGAGCCGTGCGATGAGAAGCAGAGCGTGATGTTTTTGCTCGGAAGGTGGAGAACCGTGGGAGGACGTTCTGCGTGGCACGGGGAGAGGGCGGGGGGGCGGCAGGGTTAAGGCAACGAGGGGGACGCATGGCCGTGCCACGAACACACAGTGACTCCTACTGGGCATGGCTTGGCCTAGTTTTTGGCTCGCGTATGTGGTGGGACCCGTTTTTTGCCAGCATCAAGGCGATACCAATGAAGAGGACAAAGGCTTTTAGCCTTTCTGGAAATAAATACGGGCGCTGGGATGTTGGAAGTGCAATGCAGACATCGACAACGCATGTGGTTTATTTTTGCATGCTGTTTAACGCAAGTACGTGTGGGCTTTTTGTTGTTTGCAAACTTGATGCCTTTGTAAGAGGAGTCTTATTTTTTTGCGTTTGGACACTTGGACAGCTCTATTTATTGCCCAAAAGGGTTAAAGCCATTCCTCTCTTCTTTTTTTTACCCCCATCATCATAGTTTACGCTTCATAGCGAGGTTTCTGAAATGTCATTTTTTGCCAAGACAGCCCGCGTAGCGGTTTTTTATTCTCCCGGTTACGCTTGGCTGCGAGCGTCCCCCGATGTTTCGCACCACACCAAAGGCGTCCGGCCAGCGAGGAGGTGGAGGGGTGGGTAAGAGGGGACCCCCCCTCCCACCCACCCACCATAGCGAAGGCGTGATCAAGCAATTGCAGGGCTGAGCCTCTAGTTTATCTACCGCAGCATCGCTAGGCCGTGGAAAGCCGGAGTTACCTATTTTTATTCAACTTTTCAATTTTACCAACGTAAGGCCCCCCCCACTGAGCTGCGTGGCTCTTTTTCAGAAGCGACCTCGCCACAAATGATCGCTCAACGAAATGGCTTATCATCATCACGTGGGAATTTTTAGCAGCCAAATAGGGGGCCGTCCATAAATGACGTCACGCACCTGGGGGGGTGGGGGGGGGGTCAGACATTTGTGACGATGTGTGACGAGGAAGGGTGATTTGAGAAATGTGACGTCACATCAACATGCGCAACCTTTAATAAATATATAATTGTTTTAACAACGCTAATTGTTATAACACTCCTACAACATCAGTGCAGCGCCACATTAAATACGCACTGCAATGACAATAGTTTAACGCGATTTGAAGCACGTTTTATTTTCAAAATGGAAATATGTTTTTGGGGGGGGAGGGGCAGAGCGTTGTGACGTCATATTTGAGGGGGGGGGGGGTCTGACTTTATGTGACGCCGTGTGACGAGGGAGGGGGGGTCAGAAATCGTCCAAAATTGTGTGACGTCATTTATGGACGGCCCCATACTCTAAACGCGTGATGATGTTGATTTTAAATGTGGAGGGAAAAACCGGAGGACCCGGAGAAAAATCCACGCGACCACGGGGAGAGAGACACAACAAACTCCCAAATATACAGCAGACGTCAGGGTTGGAATCAAACCCACGACCTCCTGTGCACCAGGCGAAGTAGTTAACATCTCCTAGCCACCTTGATGATGATGACAGACAGTCAGGGTCGGGATCGAACCCACGACCTCCTGTGCACCAGGCGAGGTAGTTAACATCTAGCCACCTTGATGATGACAGACAGTCAGGGTCGGGATCGAACCCACGACCTCCTGTGCACCAGGCGAGGTAGTTAACATCTCCTAGCCACTTTGATGATGATGACAGACAGTCAGGGTCGGGATCGAACCCACGACCTCCTGTGCACCAGGCGAGGTAGTTAACATCTCCTAGCCACCTTGATGATGATGACAGACAGTCAGGGTCGGGATCGAACCCACGACCTCCTGTGCACCTGGCGAGGTAGTTAACATCTCCTAGACACCGCGGCGCCCTACCTGGTTTGATGAGGCCTCTGTGAAAGCTGTCGAAGCTGGGAACCATGGTGGCTGTACACACACAAAGACAAAGATCCCCCGTACAGCCTTGACCGACTTTTGGGACAAGTGCTGTGAGTGAGCACCTGTTAGGGTGGTTATTTCATCAACACTGAAAAGAAACAAGAACATTTAAGTCAGATATCTACCGCTGAGTACACTGCCACAGGTTCGTCCACAAGTCAAGATGCACAGCGTGTTTTTTATTTAGCTAAACGGTTGCATTAAAACATAATAATTGCTTAGTCTTTAAGTTATTTTAGTCTGAACATTTGTTAAAATTTACCAAATAACCACGTGTGGTTTGTTGAAACAGTGTGTGGTGAGTGTAGTGTGAGTGGTGAGTGTAGTGTGAGTGGTGAGTGTAGTGTGAGTGGTGAGTGTAGTGTGAGTGGTGAGTGTAGTGTGAGTGGTGAGTGTAGTGTGAGTGGTGAGTGTGAGTGGTGAGTGTAGTGTGTGTGGTGAGTGTAGTGTGTGTGGTGAGTGTAGTGTGAGTGGTGAGTGTAGTGTGAGTGGTGAGTGTAGTGTGAGTGGTGAGTGTGAGTGGTGAGTGTAGTGTGTGTGGTGAGTGTAGTGTGTGTGGTGAGTGTAGTGTGAGTGGTGAGTGTAGTGTGAGTGTGAGTGGTGAGTGTAGTGTGAGTGGTCAGTGTAGTGTGAGTGGTGAGTGTGAGTGGTGAGTGTAGTGTGAGTGTAGTGTGAGTGGTGAGTGTAGTGTGAGTGTAGTGTGAGTGGTGAGTGTAGTGTGAGTGGTGAGTGGTCAGTGTAGTTTGAGTGGTGAATGTAGTGTGAGTGTAGTGTGAGTGGTGAGTGTGAGTGGTGAGTGTAGTGTGAGTGGTGAGTGTAGTGTGAGTGGTCAGTGTAGTGTGAGTGGTGAGTGTAGTGTGAGTAGTGAGTGTAGTGTGAGTGGTGAGTGTAGTGTGAGTGGTGAGTGTAGTGTGAGTGGTGAGTGCAGTGTGAGTGTAGTGTGAGTGGTGAGTGTAGTGTAGTGTGAGTGGTGAGTGTAGTGTGAGTGTAGTGAGTGGTGAGTGTAGTGTGAGTGTAGTGTGAGTGGTGAGTGTAGTGTGAGTGGTGAGTGTAGTGTGAGTGGTGAGTGTAGTGTGAGTGGTGAGTGGTCAGTGTAGTGTGAGTGGTGAGTGCAGTGTGAGTGTGGTGTGAGTGGTGAGTGTAGTGTGAGTGGTGAGTGTAGTGTGAGTGGTGAGTGTAGTGTGAGTGGTGAGTGTGAGTGGTGAGTGTAGTGTGAGTGGTGAGTGTAGTGTGAGTGTAGTGTGAGTGGTGAGTGTAGTGTGAGTGGTGAGTGTGAGTGGTGAGTGGGGATTGTGAGTGGTGAGTGTAGTGTGAGTGGTGAGTGTGAGTGGTGAGTGTAGTGTGAGTGGTGATTGTGAGTGGTGAGTGTAGTGTGAGTGGTGAGTGTAGTGTGAGTGGTGAGTGTAGTGTGTGTAGTGTGAGTGGTGAGTGTAGTGTGAGTGGTAAGTGTAGTGTGTGTAGTGTGAGTGGTGAGTGTAGTGTGAGTGGTGAGTGTAGTGTGAGTGGTAAGTGTAGTGTGTGTAGTGTGAGTGGTGAGTGTAGTGTGAGTGGTAAGTGTAGTGTGTGTAGTGTGAGTGGTGAGTGTAGTGTGAGTGTAGTGTGAGTGGTGAGTGTAGTGTGAGTGGTGATTGTGAGTGGTGAGTGTAGTGTGAGTGGTGAGTGTAGTGTGAGTGGTGAGTGTGTGTGGTGAGTGTAGTGTGAGTGGTGATTGTGAGTGGTGAGTGTAGTGTGAGTGGTGTTGTCATCACCTTGCATCTCGTGCACGTCATCAAACGTGTCTGCAAGTAACAGAAACACAACAGGTTGTGAGCCTCCCCAATCCTCAATCATTCCCCCCCCCCGACCCCCCATTTTGAGTCGACGATGGCCCAGTACGAGCCAGCCAGTGAGTATTATTACTTGTTTATTTACACAGAGAAGCCTCATTGAGCTTCAACGATTATTTTCAAGAGGGTCCTGCCACGCTTTCACCATGGAGTCATTTGCAGGTAATCTGTGCAGCGACGGGAAGCTGTGGCCAAAATCAGTGACATTGGTTGGGGGTGGTGTTGTTATTCTTTAGTTATGAGAGGAAATCGTAGAAAGGTGAGGAAACTCGTGCAGACCAGGGAGAGAACGTACAGACTCCACTCTCTAGATCAGAGGGAGAACGTACAGACTCCACTCTCTAGATCAGGGGGAGGACGTACAGACTCCACTCTCACTCTAGATCAGGGGGAGAACGTACAGACTCCACTCTCTAGATCAGAGGGAGAACGTACAGACTCCACTCTCTCTCTAGATCAGGGGGAGAACGTACAGACTCCACTCTGTCTCTCTCTAGATCAGGGGGTGAATGGGTCGAGGTGTGTGGGTGAATAAGTCGTGGTGTGTGGGTGAGTGTGTCGGGGTGTGTGGGTGAGTGTGTCAGGGTGTGTGGGTGAATGTGTCGGGGTGTGTGGGTGAGTGAGTCAGGGTGTGTGGGTGAGTGGGTCGGGGTGTGTGGGTGAGTGTGTCGGGGTGTGTGGGTGAGTGGGTCAGGGTGTGTGGGTGAGTGTGTCGGGGTGTGTGGGTGAGTGGGTCAGGCTGTGTGGGTGAGTGTGTCGGGGTGTGTGGGTGAGTGGGTCAGGGTGTGTGGGTGAGTGGGTCGGGGTGTGTGGGTGAGTGTGTCGGGGTGTGTGGGTGAGTGTGTCAGGGTGTGTGGGTGAGTGGGTCAGGGTGTGTGGGTGAGTGTGTCGGGGTGTGTGGGTGAGTGGGTCAGGGTGTGTGGGTGAGTGGGTCGGGGTGTGTGGGTGAGTGTGTCGGGGTGTGTGGGTGAGTGGGTCAGGGTGTGTGGGTGAGTGGGTCGGGGTGTGTGGGTGAGTGTGTCGGGGTGTGTGGGTGAGTGTGTCAGGGTGTGTGGGTGAGTGTGTCAGTGTGTGTGGGTGAGTGGGTCAGGGTGTGTGGGTGAGTGGGTCGGGGTGTGTGGGTGAGTGTGTCGGGGTGTGTGGGTGAATGTGTCGGGGTGTGTGGGTGAGTGTGTCGGGGTGTGTGGGTGAATGTGTCGGGGTGTGTGGGTGTGTGGGTGAGTGTGTCGGGGTGTGTGGGTGAGTGTGTCGGGGTGTGTGGGTGAATGTGTCGGGGTGTGTGGGTGAATGAGTCGGGGTGTGTGGGTGAATGAGTCGGGGTGTGTGGGTGAGTGTGTCGGGGTGTGTGGGTGAGTGTGTCGGGGTGTGTGGGTGAGTGTGTCGGGGTGTGTGGGTGAATGTGTCGGGGTGTGTGGGTGAGTGTGTCGGGGTGTGTGGGTGAGTGTGTCGGGGTGTGTGGGTGTGTCGGGGTGTGTGGGTGAGTGTGTCGGGGTGTGTGGGTGAGTGTGTCGGGGTGTGTGGGTGAGTGTGTCAGGGTGTGTGGGTGAGTGTGTCGGGGTGTGTGGGTGAGTGACAGGGAAAGCGATGTTGTTGGATGCAGACAGGGTAGAGTTAGGGTTTGTGTGTACAACAAGTGTGTATGTGTACAGCAGGTGCCTGTGTGTGTACAGCCAGTGCGTGTGTGTGTAAGCCAGTGTGTGTGTGTAAACCAATGTATGTTTGTGTGTACAGCCAGCGTCTGTGCGTGTGTACAGCCAGTGTGTGTGTGTAGCGTCAGTTTCTGAGCGTGATCGTTACCATCGACCGTGTCGAAGGCTGGAAGTGGAGACAACATTGGATGAGAAGCAGCACTTCCAAGTAATGAAAAGCTTTGAGGACCAGGTAGGCCCCTCTGCCCGGAGCTGCCGTAGCCGCCCTTGTGCATCGTTGGTCGAAAATTCACTTGTGGCTGACTGCTGCCGATGTACCTGCTGCTAAGCCTGCCGACGTGTTGACTCGATCCTCCTCTAGCTGACGAAACCACACGGTGCATTGAAAGCCGGGAGGGGGGGGGGGGGGGAACACACACGGCAAATTGGGAGGGATGCTGAACCTGACACCGATCATCGCTCCCTTCTGCTCGATCCCCAGAGTTGTTGCGTTCTTGAGACCCGAGATGACATCCAGAGGAACCGCTATTACAGCACCGTCATCATCATCACCACCACCAACACCGCCTCACCTCATCTCTTCTCTTCCCCTTTGGTCGTCAGTCTCTGGTTGCCACTCCTATGCCCGTCTCGGTAACTCTCCCTCCTCCAAGCCTACACACATGTGATGGTGGTGGTGATGATGAGACTGTAATAGCGGTGGTGTGATGTTAACTACCTCGCCTGGTATACAGGAGGTCGTGGGTTTGATCCCGACCCTGACGCCTGCTGTATGTTTACAGTGTGCGTGTCTCTCTCTCTCTAATCATCACCAGGGTGGCTAGGAGATGTTAACTACTTCGCCTGGTTTACAGGAGGTCGTGGGTTTCATCCCAACCCTGACGCCTGCTGCTGCTGTATATGTGGAGTTTGCGTGTCTCTCTCTCTCCCCGTGGTAGCATGGATTTTATCTTCAGGCCCTCCGGTTTTTTTCGCTCCACGTTTAACAACGTGCATCAACGTTATTTAGATTATTTTGCCGCTATATATTTCCAGGTGAAAAGCCACTTTGCTGAGCTATCATATGTGGCCAGGTCGCGTCTGAAAAATAAATTAAGACCTCAGTGGGCTTTTCCTGGTAGGGTGGGATGGTTTCGTGTTATATTTGTCTATGTTTGTGTGGTCCTCTATATGTGAAGGTGTTATCAGCCGATTAGTCCACGTGGGAGTTTCCATGTGGGAGGAAGCCGGAACACCCAGAGAAAACCCACACGTGCAAGGGGGCAACACTCTATCCCGTGCGGACGGAACAGGTTGGGTTTCACATTTTCCGTGCCGCATCCTCATGGCGACCCACGGTACGGCACCTCCTTTGACGCCCGCGGCAAGGTCGCTTCACAGCGCTTGTGCGATCCACCAACCGTCACTTCCTCCACGGTGCCGGATTAGAGGCCATGTGCGCCACCGCCAAAACACAAAGACACCAAAGCTGGGCCGTCGAGCGAAGCTGCCTTGTGTCCTGTCACCCAACCCCGCCACCCACCTCCCCGGCGGGTACTCCGCACGGTTAAACTCAGCCGGTTGTCGGACTTACGCATTGCCACGGCCAATTTTTGCTGTCCCTCCGTAGGATGCCGACTGCCGATGTTTCCGCAACGTGCTTCTCATTTTGTCTCCCCCCCCCCCACCCCCACGCCGGGAGAGATGACAATCGGATGCGGAGTCGGTGGTGCAAACGTCGGGGACCCGCGAGCGGTGGGCACAGCGAGCCGCGACGCGGTGGGCCGGGGTTCGTGCACGCGCGAGCCGCGCCAAGGATTGCGTCGCGGCCGGCGGTGAGGCACCTGTTAAGAGCACCTTGGCGTCGCGGACCGGGAAGCCGGGGTGATCGACCACATCATCGGCGGTGCCT
This sequence comes from Petromyzon marinus, assembly GCF_048934315.1. NCBI lineage: Eukaryota > Metazoa > Chordata > Hyperoartia > Petromyzontiformes > Petromyzontidae > Petromyzon > Petromyzon marinus. The sequence continues at coordinate 8,053,947 of NC_133714.1, read as the reverse complement.
GCAGACGGAATCGCAGGGGGGGGGGGGGGGGGCGGCACGTTGCGAGGGTGGCACTTCCCCGGCTCTCGCTTTAACGACAGCCCCCCGTGACCAGGCGTGGAATTACTCTCGACTAAGCTATCAGGTAGGTAATTAACGATTGTGCTCGTTTACCCAGGAAAGCCTCACCGAGTCTCAAGGTTCTTTTGTCAAGAGGGTCCTGGAAGGTAATCGGAAAAACCCGGAAGACACCCATGGGGCGCCACGGTGGCGAGATGTTAACTACCTCGCCGGGTATGCGGGAGGCTGTGGGTTCGAGCCGGACTCTGACACCTGCTGTGGATTGTCGTCCGGGTCTTCCGGTTTTTCGCTCCACATTTAGAATCAACATCACGCGTTTAAGAGTATTTAGCTGCTATACACTTGCACGTGATGAGGCGATTTGTTGAGCTATCATTTGTGGCCAGGTCGCTTCTCAAAAGGAACTGTATAGCTGGTAAAATAAAAAAAAACTTGGTTAAGGTTATAAAATAGTTGGAGAACATACGAACGCCAGGCAAGACATGCGCCCCGAGTCGCGAGTTGAACCCAGGTCTCTTGCCACGCCAGCGCGGCCACTACAAACGGAGCCACGCTGCTGCCAGCAAACAATGCCGTGTTGGTGCTCGGTTGGGTCACACCTGCCTTTGGCCTCGACTTCGAGGGACTTTTTCGGCTTGGGTTCATCGCCTCCCTCCTCCTGCTCACCGTCGTCGGGCACGGTCACCACCATCGACGTGAGCGGCGTCACGAACCCGTAGCGCAGCGACAGCGCGAGCGTCTCGTTGTCGAGACGCCCCTTCGTTGCATCGTCGGTCGCCGACACCTTTTCCTTGAGCAGCTGCTTGATGGTCAGGAAAGCCCACAGCCGCTCCGTGTGGCTGGGAGGCTCGGGGGGCCCGGGGGCCGGCGGGTACGGCCGCGGCGGGAACGGCCGCGGCCAAGGCGGCACGACGCACTCCACGGCGAGCGAGGTGGCGCCGCTCTCGCTCTGCCCCTCGACGGTCGCGACGAGGCTGCCCGTGTCGCCCCGCACGCGCCCCGCCACCACGATCTCCGAGCCGCTGAAGTAGTTGGAGAAGGTGCTCTGCGTGAGTGCCGCCACCTCGTTGCCGGTGTACTTGACGACGACCTTGGACAGCAGCGGCGTGCCCACCTCGTCGTAGAAGCCCTTGAGCTGCAGCGTCGCGTCCACGTCCACGAAGATCTTTCGCGCGAAGCCCGAGTTGGGCAGCGCGAGCTTCTCCAGGAAGTTGAACTCGACGTCCTGGCCGAAGCCCAGGCAGTAGAGGCTGTAGAGGCCGGCGATGTCCGAGCGTGCGCTCTCGATGATGACCTCCAATTTGGTCTCGCCCACCGTCGGCTGCCCGTCCGTGAGCAGGATAATGAGGGGGACGCTCGTTTCCTTGCTCACCTCCTGGTATTTGAGGAGGCTCACGGCCTCGGACAAGGCATCCTTTATGTTTGTCCCTGTGGGGGGGGGGGGGGGGTCGTGCGTGGGGTCGCGCGCAGCAGACAAGTGCACAAAGGTAAGACGCCAAGGAGGCGGATGGACGGGGAGGCAAGGCGGACGGGAGAGGCAAGCGCACACGCGAGGCAGATTGAAGGCAGGCAGACAGCAGACGCAGGACAGAGACGCACGAGATGGAGGGACGGGGGACACACGGGAGAGGAGACAGACAGGAGACACAGAGCCCTCCCCCGCCCCGAGCAGCCCGCCGTGTGTCTGGTTGTGTCTGATGCGGGGAGCGGTGCTGGAGTAGCGGTCAGCGCTACGCCGCGCAACGAACCAGGCGACCCGAGTTCGATTCCCGCTCATGGCCAACGCCGGTAACGAAAATTTGAACCAATCCTGGACCTCCCCTAGGTCGATTTGAGTACCCGGTGCGGTGTGTAGTTAACATCACCACTGGGGGAGACAGAGGCGGACGAGCGTGGTGCTGGCCACCCACTCCCTCGTGTACCGATTCCGGCCTTCACAGGTGCTACTCGCTAACAGCACTTGCCCCAACAGTCTCTTAAGGCTACACGGGGTATCTTTGTCCCTGTCTTTGATTGCGCCAGCCTACCACGGCAGAAGATGTGTCACGGCCACAACGCCTCGATGAGCCCGTTAGTTATCAATAGAGAGGCTCCTGTGACTCCTTCCCCTCCCCACCCCCGAGGGGAACCGAGTGTCATGGTGGCTGATCTAAAAACAGTGCCTGGTCCCTCACCTCCGTCTGCCACCATGGTAGAAACAAATTTCTTGGCGCCCTCGATGCTTTCAGCTGAAGCCTTGACCAGGCCTCGATTGGCCCATTTATTCACGCCGTAGGAGAAGGTCACGATGTTAAAGTGGTCCTTTGGTCTCAGGTCGCCCAGGATTTTCAGCATCGCTTCCTTTGTCTAAATGACAACAATGATTAGTGATGTGCCATGAACGATTGGCTTCCGGTTTTGCATTGGCTTCCGGTTGAGGAACAAATACGTTTAAAAGGTCTCACTCATTACACGCAAATCTGCTCATCACGAATGAACCACAATACCTTGCTGATTTCATCAAGGAGCATAAACCATCACGTGGAATCCGGTCATCCTCGTAGCGGCTTTTGGCTGCACGCTTTCAGATGCGCTTCTGCGGCCGTCTGGAACGCTCTTCCTTCCGATGTTAGGATGCTACTGGAGCTATACACTTTTGAATCTCGATTGAAAACGTATTTCTTTAGAACGGATTTTTGCATTTAGTTTTGATGCCCTTGCCTGCACCTGCCATTCGCACGGTTCGCTACGAACGATGCGAAAGAAGTTCAACATACATACGTACAATTAGAGTTTGGCTTTATGGGGGTGGAAGCCGGGAGGACCCAGAGAAAGCCCGTCACACACACGAGGGGATAACACTCAACATACGGATTTAATTCACAACCTGACTCAAACCAGTGAGTTAGCAAAATCTGTGGCCCACACCCGTTGCTCTACTGCCATTCACCAACACCTCGAAGCACTCTTTGTGGCAGGGCCAGCGAGAAAGGTCTGTCTCCTATCGTATGGACCAAATCACTTGACGGAATCTCAGACGTAGCTCTGTGATATCCGCTTTCACGAGCCGTTCTCTGACACAAAGTGCTTCGCTGCTCCACGAGACATCTAAACGGGCTATTCCTTTCATGGCATTAACACGGAGAGCACAGTTAGGCTACAATTAGGGAAAAATACATCACATTTTCGCTTTAAGTGTTACACTGGACATCCTCCATCAGGTATCCCTTGTCCCATGCTGTCTCGGCGTCTCACCTGCTTAATCTTGGTCCCATCCATCGACCCGCTCACGTCTATCACAAACACGATGCTCTTCGGCAAAGCGCTCAGATGTTTTGGCGCAAAGAAGTGCGCGAAGTAGCCGTTCACTATCTGAAACGCAGGGACACAGCAAGTGGCACATTCACCACGTGCAGGACACACACGGTTCCGGGGCGACGGACTCAGGCGCAAGCTGATCCGGCACTTTGGCAACACGTGTCGGTGGACCGCGGAACCCCCTGCTGGGGTGTGGGGTGGTCAGGCGTTAAGCAGTTCATGGCCCGTGGTTGCCGATTTGTGAGCGGTGCGTGAATGCGTAACCTGTGATTGGAAAATGGTGCATCGCATCTGATCGGTGATTGGCGAGTGGTTCGTGATTCTTGGCCAATGATTAGTGGGCGTTTCGTGAATCTTTCGTAGTGATTGGTGAGTAGTTCAAGTTTGACTGTGAGTTTATCGTTATTGATGGCCCATGATCCGCGGGTGGTGAGCGGTTCGAGTTTGACAACAAGTGGGTGGCGATTCGAGGTCCGCAAGCGGCGATTCCCTTCGTGGTTTGTGGTCGTGTTGCGATTATTATTATCGGCTGGGTTGTTCTCTCTCTCTCTCTCTCTCGGGCCCACGTCCCCACCTCCAGTTGCCCGGCCTCCTCCGCTCGCTCCACGTCGTAGCGGACGATGAAATCCCCGAGGACTCCATCCTTCGCCAATGCCAGCTGCTGCTCCACGCTCGGCTGAAACCGCACGACCACAGAGGTTGCCGTGCGCACGATGGAGGTGGCAGGCGGAGGGTCCGCGTCAACTGCAGAGGGGTAATCACAACACCATGTGGATTAATTATCGTCATCGTCTTCATCATCACCTTCGTCTTCGTCATCATCAGGACCCTCCTGAAAACGAGTCATTAGACCCAATGATAATCTGGGAGAAAATCATGTTTTTTCTTTTTGCAAACGTTTCTGGGCACCAGGACAGTCTTAAAAAATAAAACAGGTTTATCAGTCCAAAACCAGGACGTTTGGTAGCTCCTTAAGTTACGAGACATGGGCACTTGATGCAGGATGTCCAACGTGAGATCTGAAGGGGGTTGCGATCCAGATGTATGGAGCGTGACATCAAACAACACCTTACACCACTATCTGCACATCTAAGGAGGTTCCATCATTATTAGGCCTCCATTTCAACAAAATCCTGATCATCATAATCAAGCAATTATCTACAACTGGACGAAGGCCTCCTCAAGCCGCTGCTCTCTCTCAAGATTCCAGGATGCAACAATCCAACCAGCTCCTGCTGCACATGAGCTGATACCATCCGCTCCATCTCCACAGCGTACGTTATTCTGGACCATCGGCCGTTCGTCCCTTATAAGTAACGTGGCCTGCGCCAAGCCCATTCCCGTGTGATGGAGCGCCGCACTCGCAAACACTGCCGGAACCACCCACCGCATCAGAAGGTTAAGAGGTGTATGCGCTCGTTTCCGTCACACGTGTAAAATTTAAGACAAGCCACATGGTCGTGAGACTGTGGTCATGCAACCCAAGCTATGAGCCACAGAGTAAACACACTGTGGGTTTACTGTGTGTGGGCTTACTGTGTGTGGGTTTACTGTGTGTGGGTTTACTGTGTGTGGGTTTACTGTGTGTGGGTTTACTGTGTGTGGGTTCACCATGCTCCTTAAATGGAGGAACAGCAAAACGACACGAACTCTCTCTCTCTCTCTCCTGAAGCCCTCTTTTCGTGGCCAAGCAGACCTCGAAATCGGCATTTAGCTCCTGAGCCGCGTTCAGTGCCATCGTGCGCAAAAACGGAATCGAATTTAACCAGCAGATGGAATGAAACCCAGTGACAAGACACACGAAGCGCCGCCTCTCTTGCAAGGGGCGACCCGACCCGAGTTGGTGGCTTCCACCGCTTAAGGCGCTGGCAAGAACGTCCAGTCGGTGGCAACAGTTTCAGCTTCACTCCTCTTGCAACCCAGGGCACGCGCCCGACCGTGCTGACGACAACGACGGTGCCGAGGTCGTGTTGGGGTGCCCGCGGGGGAGGGAGGGAGGCCTTCCTCAACGACCGCACTCACCGCCGACGTCATTGGTGATGAGGTTGCTGGTGCGGAGAGGAGGCACGGTGATCCGGGACAGCCCAGCCTTCTCCTCGATCGACACCTCCACCGTGAGGTTGTCCACTGTCTGCTGAGGACGCACGCTCACCACGTGCTCATACCTGGAGGGCCGACGGTCCGCCTTTTATTACCGCGCAGTCGGCGAGTTCGGGTCTAGCCGAGAATCCGGTCGCCTGCTGTGAGTGCCGAGGACTAGGGGTGCCGCGGTGACGTGATGTTAACTACCTCGCCTGGTATACAGGAGGCCGTGGGTTCAATCCCGACCCTGACACCTGCTGTATATTGCGAGTTTGCATGTTCTTCTCGTGGTCGTGTGGAATTTTCTCTGGGCCATCCGGTTTTTCCCTCCACATGCGTTAAAAGTATGTGGCTGCTGTGCATTGCCACGCGACAAGCCGCTTCGTTGTGTGAACAATTTTGGCCAGGTTGCTTCCGAAATAGAGCTACGTAGCTCAGTTATCCTTACTTGGCGAAGTAAAACATTGTTTAATAGTTTTATTTTAAAACCTGCAGTCAGTGGGCAACAGAGCCTTCGGTAGCAGCCAGGAGTCTCGTCTGTGGGGCAATGCTCTTCCCCAGGACATCACCAGGGACTCCCGGTCGGTGGAGTCTTTCGGGCCCCCGTTTTAGAACGTATCTCTTCTAGCTGGCGTGTACCACCCGTCCGTGGAGGCCCCGTGCCTTCTGCATCGTTTTTTTTTATCCTTTTTAGTTTTATTCGCCAATATATTGTAAGGGGTCGTTCACGGTTTGGCTCTTCTCTGTAGAGCGCCGTGAGGCCTTGCCCGTGAATGGCGTCGCAGAGTAATCGAGCCTTGGTTTGGTGGTCCGTGATTGACTTGGCGGTTGTGCGGTGTGGCTCACTGTGGTGTTGGGGTGATGGTGAGCAGTGGGAGTTAGGCGATGGTGAAGGAGGTAAGGCTGCCAAACCCTGAGCCACAAGGAGATTAGCCCTTGCTGATGTCGTCAAGGAGCGTGAAACATCAAACTCCGGTCATCCTCGCAGCAGCGGATTTTGGCTCGCCATCGAACAAAGACGGTCACCACACCGCCAGCTTCTGCAGCCGTCTGGAATGCTCTTCCCATCTGATATTATGAAGCCACTGGAGCTACGCACTTTTAAATCATCTAAATTGCTTTATGTGTCTAGTTTTATGTCCTTCCCCCGCACCTCCGAATAGCACGGTTGAATACGTACGGTGCGAAAGATGTCCATCACACGTGCATTCGTGCGGTAGGCTGCCGAGCATTTAACCCTACCAAATTTCCAAAGCGAATCACTCTCCGCTCTGTGATCTTCCGTAATTTGTTTGCACCGGTAAAATTTCCGGCTTGAAAACCGGCATGCGGGGACCGAATCGGAAAAGTCAACGGCTCAAATCAGTACGGTTGGCGAGTATTGGGGGGGGGGGGGGGTGGGCGGGAAAACAATTTACAACTCACCACTCGACCCCAACTCACCACGGGCAACACCACTCACTAATTTACAAGTAGTAAGTGGTGTTGCCCGTGGTGAGTTGGGGTCGAGTGGTGAGTTGGCAACACGGGCGGTGGGTTGTTGATGTTACAGTGGCGGTTTTGGTGAGGTGCCGCTGCCTTCTGGTTCGTGTTCTGGTGAGTGAAAGTTGCGCAGGTGAGCGTCGTGGTTGAGTTGGTGAGGTGGAGGCATATGGTGATGTACTGGCGAGTGTCGTGGTAAGTTGCGTGGTGGCATGTGCTAAAGTTCTGGTGAGCATCGTGGTGAGTTGGTGATGCGGTGGCGTCTAATCCTGGTGTGGTGAGCGTCGTGGCGAGTTGGTGGCATGTGCTCCTGTTGTGGTGAGCGTCGTGGTGAATCGGTGCCGTGTGTCACCGTGCTGGCCACGGCGCTCGCTCACCATGCCAGCTTCCGCTGCAGGAGCTCCTCATAGCTGAGGGTGAAGAGCGCACGACTTCCAGCACCCACGTTCACGCTCACCATGAACTTGTCTGTTTCCCTTTCTCTGCACGCGGGGGCACGGGGGTCAAATCATCGTCGTCATCTTCGTCATCTTCATCGTCATCATCATTGTCATCATCATTGTCATCATCATTATCATTGTCATCATCATTGTCATCATCGTCATTATCATCGTCATCATTGTCATCATCGTCATCATCATCGTCATCATCGTCATCATCATCGAACATCATCATCGTTATCGTCAGGGGCGGAGCCAGGGGGGGTGACAGGGGGTGACATTCTGCGTATAAGTGTACGACACTCGGTCTGGCGGACTCAGTTCAACTGCATTGTCAGAGTGTGTCGCCAACCGATGGCGTCTAGTTCAACAGCCTGACTCTCTAATCATTCTTGAAATTAACATTTGTTGAATGTCACCCCGGGCCTGAAATCCTGGCTCCGCCCCCTGGTTATCGCCGTCATCGTCGTTGTTGTCGTACTGCTGCTGCTTCTTCTTCTTCCGTACGGCTGACGTAGATGCAGAGCAACGACTACTATTTCACATTCAGGTGGTCAAGCCAAATAACCGCATCAGGAGCAGCAGAGTGGTGCATCGCTGTGATGTCTCCTTCATCTTTGTGGATCGGGCATTGCGTCATTATACGTTGTATCGTCTGCTGCTGCCGATTCACTGAGATGTAACGCGCAGATTTTCGCAGCGAAATGTTCAGATTCATAATAGAATTTCGGGTTCGGCCACGTGGTCACGATCTGACCAAATGTGTGTTGTAACAACCCTCCACCACCCGACGCATCCAAACAAATTAAATTGTCACGTGGTGTACTGTACACGCGTTTAACGATTGTTATTTTTTATCCTTTCAGCTCGCTCGCCGCGGGTTGAGTTGACTGACGAACGATCCCCAGAAGCCACATTTAGCTTTTAGAAACGAATTAAGGTTTTAAACTGCGCCACGCATCATGGGGACAAGATAAAGGAAGTCATGTGTCACCTGACTCGGCTTCTTACATACAGTGAGGGAAAAAAGTATTTGATCCCCTGCTGATTTTGTACGTTTGCCCACTGACAAAGAAATGATCAGTCTATAATTTTAATGGTAGGTTTATTTGAACAGTGAGAGACAGAATAACAACAACAAAATCCAGGAAAACGCATGTCAAAAATGATATGAATTAATTTGCATTTTAATGAAGGAAATAAGTATTTGACCCCTCTGCAAAACATGACTTAGTACTTGGTGACAAAACCCTTGTTGGTAAACACAGAGGTCAGACGTTTCTTGTAGTTGGCCACCAGGTTTGCACACATCTCAGGAGGGATTTTGTCCCACTCCTCTTTGCAGATCTTCTCCAAGTCATTAAGGTTTCGAGGCTGACGTTTGGCAACTCGAACCTTCAGCTCCCTCCACAGATTTTCTATGGGATTAAGGTCTGGAGACTGGCTAGGCCACTCCAGGACCTTAATGTGCTTCTTCTTGAGCCACTCCATTGTTGCCTTGGCCGTGTGTTTTGGGTCATTGTCATGCTGGAATACCCATCCACGACCCATTTTCAATGCTCTGGCTGAGGGAAGGAGGTTCTCACCCAAGATTTGACGGTACATGGCCCTGTCCATCGTCCTATTGATGAGGTGAAGTTGTTCTGTCCCCTTAGCAGAAAAGCACCCCCAAAGCATAATGTTTCCACCTCCATGTTTGACGGTGGGGATGGTGTTCTTGGGGTCATAGGCAGCATTCCTCCTCCTCCAAACACGTCGAGTTGAGTTGATGCCAAAGAGCTCCATTTTGGTCTCATCTGACCACAACACTTTCACCCAGTTGTCTTCTGAATCATTCAGATGTTCATTGGTAAACTTCAGACGGGTATGTATATGTGCTTTCTTGAGCAGGGGGACCTTGCGGGCGCTGCGGGATTTCAGTCCTTCACGGCGTAGTGTGTTACCAATTGTTTTCTTGGTGACTATGGTCCCAGCTGCCTTGAGATCATTGACAAGATCGTCCCGTGGAGTTCTGGGCTGATTCCTCACCGTTCTCATGATCATTGCAACTCCACGAGGTGAGATCTTGCATGGAGCCCCAGGCCGAGGGAGATTGACAGTTATTTTGTGTTTCTTCCATTTGCGAATAATCGCACCAACTGTTGTCACCTTCTCACCAAGCTGCTTGGCAATGGTCTTGTAGCCCATTCCAGCCTTGTGTAGGTCTACAATCATGTCCCTGACATCCTTTGAGAGCTCTTTGGTCTTGGCCATGGTGGAGAGTTTGGAATCTGATTGATTGATTGCTTCTGTGGACAGGTGTCTTTTATACAGGTAACAATCCGAGATTAGGAGCACTCCTTTTAAGAGTGTGCTCCTAATCTCAGCTCGTTACCTGTATAAAAGACACCTGGGAGCCAGAAATATTTCTGATTGAGAGGGGGTCAAATACTTATTTCCCTCATTAAAATGCAAATCAATTCATAACATTTTTGATATGCGTTTTTCTGGATTTTTTTATTGTTATTCTGTCTCTCACTGTTCAAATAAACCTACCATTAAAATTATAGACTGATCATTTGTTTGTCAGTGGGCAAACGTACAAAATCACCAGGGGATCAAATACTTTTTTCCCTCACTGTGTCTGTGATCTCACATGAACCAACCAATCCGATTCACCACTATAAATTAATGTAGCCCAATCTATACACATATATAGACTCTATCTAGCCCAATGTTTCCCGCATGTGTGTTTGGCCATCATTCCACCCGTAACAAGAACGAGAGTGCCACCCAAGGAAAAAAAAATCCGCTAGAAAAAATACATTCCATAAACGCAGGGCTCGTCGATTTATCCCGGCGTGACCTGACCTGAATAGCGGGCAAATAAGGTTAGCGGACAGAAGCTCACAGCTCAGCAAATGATCACCAGCCTCGCATGCCATCTGCGAGGGGCAAAGCGATAAGGAGGGAGACAGCGAAACAGTGCGTGTGGGGGCAAGGCGAGGGGAGAGAGGGGGAGTGAATTGACCGCCGTTCACCATCCATTGCGGTGAACGGATGACAACTCCGGACGTAGCCATGGTAGCGAGACTGCTGAGGTCGAGTCCGGGTTTCGGCTGTGTGGAAAATCAGGCGCCACAGTGGCGAGATGTTAATTGCCTCGCCCGGTATACAGGAAGTCGTGGGTTCGATCCCGACCAAAGCACCACGCTCACACCACTCACCAAGAGCCAATACTACACCCGCCACGAAAGAAGTTCAACATACGTATGGACGTACATCAAGAAAAATGAGAAACCGTGCATTGCCTGGGTCAGATTGAGGCATTGGTGGGTGGGTGGATGGGTGAGTGGGTGGGTGGGTGGATGATTGAGTAGGTGGGTGGGTGGATGAGTGAGTTGGTGGGGGGGTCGTGGGGATGACATCTGTGAGGCTTTCACCTGGTAGCAACGAGCCCGGCCGACCAGCCCTGAGCCACGGCCGACGAGTACACCTGTTTGGCCTGCTCCTTCTCCTTCACCACGCCGGGGTACGTCTTGTTCCGTACCGTCCTGAGCAACGGCGGAACACAAAACGGGGTCGCCTCATCGTCCGACACGAGCGGGCCTTACAGTCTGTGTTCTCCTATAGCGGCGGCGGTCGTTGCGCTCTGGACGAGCACGGCATGATGGGAAAAATCGTGTTGTAATAGATAATGTACAATGTAGGGCTAAAGCGCAGTCCGCGATAACACGCGAGAAGCGTGACGGTAAGTACTAGAATTTCGTCCGTGTTTTCTTACTTCATAATCTTAACATGTCCCATTGGCATTGGTGAGTCTCGTTCACACCACGGAGTTCAACCGCCACACAGCAGGCCACACACGGCCTTCTCCTCCTGATTCTTCCCTCGCGCACCTCCACTATCGAATTCCACCCATCGCCTTCTCCCCTCCCCGGGTTCTTATCACCTTGCTCAATTCAAATACGGCCATGCCTCTTACGGCGCTCGGTATGACATGAGTATACCAAGTTTGCGGTCGATACCACATTGGGAAGTGGGTAAAAATTGAGTTACGAGATTTGAGGATACGACAACGACAACGACGATAACAACATCAGCCGACAGAGTGAGTTAATAGAAAGCGTGTAATAATAAAAAGGAGACTGAAGACTTGGCGACGCTTCCCCCCACCCCCCCCGCGTCTAAGCAAGCGCAACGGCAGTGGCAAAACGTCGACGCGTTGCTTTGGCGACGCTGCCGCCGCTCCGCGGACCGCCGCCGACGGAAATAATAAAAGTTCACATTGAGAAGGCGGAGATGAAGGCGGCCTCCGGGAGCTGCACGTGGAAGGTGACCTCCTTGCCGTGCGAGGCCGTGTTGAGCACCCAGCTGTTGATGGTGGTGTGGGCGTATCGCGACGTGATCCGCGACACGACGCTCATCTCCGTTATCTTCGGCGTGGCGCCCTGCGAGCGAGGACGTACACACCACCGCAGTGAGCGAGGATCGGTCCGCGTAAAGAGAGCTGCTTCGCTCAGTGGGTCTTACCGGCTGAAATAAAGTCCCGGAGTCTAGAGAGGGCACCAATGTCGGGCGAACGCCGGACGCCCGCTCTGTGCTGAATGCACACGGACTCGGCTCCTCTGTGCGGCAGTTGGAATGGAAACGTTTCTTAAGCCTGAACCGTTTCGATGACGTACGTGCGGGTACGTGTACGTCATCAGTTGTTTCGTACGTGTACGTCTCATCGGAACGGAATCAGAAGAAGACCTATATCTTTATCGGCACGTCTTCAGGTCGGAAGGCGTACCGAGGCTCCCACGAGGCCATGCGGGAGGGCGTGTGGCACAGTTTGGCGCCCGCTATCATAGAGTGCGGTGGTCGTGTCGCGACAGTCCTCTGCGGTGAGTACAATGTCTTTAGAAACGACGGCGTGCAGCATGTGGACTAATCGCCAACTGTTTCCATCTGTATGGGGATAGAGTGCTGCACCCCTCGCGCAAGGCGTGGGTTTTTTTTTTCCAGGTGCTCAGCTTTCATCCTGCACGTATAAAAACTCATTAATTGGAATAACACCTTAATACGCAGAGAACCGCAGACCTTGGGTGTGGGTGGGGAGGGGGGGGGGCAGTTTTGGCACCGTTTTATCGCCTGGCTGCCTTTCCCACTTTGCGGTTTCTCGCGCCTCCTAAGTCGTTCTCCCTCTCTCTCCTCGGGAGCGAGGGGCGAACACCATGCAGCGCGGTGTTTAAAAAAGTTGAATGCTTCATGTTAAAAAAAACAACAAAAAGACACGTTAAAACCGTTTACGAAAATGGTGAGGCTACGCTGAGAAAGGGCATGGAATTGCAAGATACACACGTGAAGGGTGACTCGGGAAGCGGTGCCACGGTTTCGACAAAGTTACCGGCAGCGACGCGTGAAAATGTTCGTTGCAAATTTGTGTTGAGAAACAAAAGCGACACGAAGATCAAATGGCCAAAGTACGAGCCATGTCAGATTTAAACTATTAAACAAAAAAATCGATCAACTGCTTTTCTTTACCAAGTGAGGAACACTGAGCTACGTGGCTCTGTTTTTCAGAAGCGACCTGGTCCACAAACGATAGCTCAACGAAAGTGGCTTATCATCACGAAGATCAAATGGCCAAAGTACGAGCCATGTCAGATTTAAACTATTAAACAAAAAAATCGATCAACTGCTTTTCTTTACCAAGTGAGGAACACTGAGCTACGTGGCTCTGTTTTTCAGAAGCGACCTGGTCCACAAACGATAGCTCAACGAAAGTGGCTTATCATCACGAAGATCAAATGGCCAAAGTACGAGCCATGTCAGATTTAAACTATTAAACAAAAAAATCGATCAACTGCTTTTCTTTACCAAGTGAGGAACACTGAGCTACGTGGCTCTTTTTTTCAGAAGCGACCTGGTCCACAAACGATAGCTCAACGAAAGTGGCTTATCATCACGAAGATCAAATGGCCAAAGTACGAGCCATGTCAGATTTAAACTATTAAAAAAAATGATCAACTGCTTTTCTTTACCAAGTGAGGAACACTGAGCTACGTGGCTCTTTTTTTCAGAAGCGACCTGGTCCACAAACGATAGCTCAATGAAAGTGGCTCATCATCACGTGGAAATGTATAACAGCCGAATACTCTGACGTTGATTCTAAACGTGGAGAGAAAACCCGGAGAACCCGAAGAAAAATCCACTCGACCACAGGGAGAGAGACACGCAAACTCCAAACATACAGCAGGCGTCAGGGTCGGGATCGAATCCACGACATCCTGTATACCAGGCGAGGTAGTTAACATCTCCTAGCCACTGTGATGATGATGAGAGAGAGAGACACGCAAACTCCAAACATACAGCAGGCGTCAGGGTCGGGATCGAACCCACGACCTCCTGTATACCGGGCGAGGTAGTTAACATCTCCTAGCCACTGTGATGATGAGAGAGAGACACGCAAACTCCAACTATACAGCAGGCGTCAGGGTCGGGATCGAACCCACGACATCCTGTATACCAGGCGAGGTAGTTAACATCTCCTAGCCACTGTGATGATGAGAGAGAGACACGCAAACTCTAAACATACAGCAGGCGTCAGGGTCGGGATCGAACCCACGAACCTCCTGTATACCAGGCGAGGTAGTTAACATCTCCTAGCCACCGTGATGATGATGAGAGAGAGAGACGCAAACTCTAACATACAGCAGGCGTCAGGGTCGGGATCGAACCCACGACCTCCTGTATACCAGGCGAGGGAGTTAACATCTCCTAGCCACTGTGATGATGAGAGAGACACGCAAACTCTAAACATACAGCAGGCGTCAGGGTCGGGATGGAACCCACGACCTCCTGTATACCAGGCGAGGGAGTTAACATCTCCTAGCCACCGTGGCGCCCCAGTTGTCGATGACACAGCAATAGTAATGTGGAGTTGGCAATGGGCTACAGGAAAAGATCGAAGTAGTTAAAAAAAAAGGCTGCAACGTTGGGCTCCAGTTAAATCTGAAGGATACGGGCTCAAAGGCAACTTGAGTGTGGCCAATAACAGCTTATGAACATACACGTATCCCTCCGCTTCGTGTTGGTCATGGGGGGCTCTTTGACCATATTTCACCACACCGATCAGTGTGCGGGTTCAAGTACAGGGGAAGGGATCGACCCAGGAGGACTGCTTTGGATATCACTCGCCAATGACGTTTGCCATGGCCGAGACTAAAACCCAGGTTGGTGGGTTCATAGCGCACGGTGTGCTAACCATTTGCACCACCAATGTAACCCACTGGAGCGAAGTCATTAATCCGGTTTTTCCCCTCCACATTTAGCATCAACGTCACGCGTTTAGAGTATTTGGCTGCTGCTATCAATGTGCGCGTGATGAGCTCTCATTCGCGAAAGCCAAGGTCGCTTCCGCAAAAAGAGACCGACGCAGCAGCTCAGCGGGGGACCTTACCTGGTAAAATAAATATTTAACAAAAACATAGCGTAATAGTTTTAAGTAGGGGTTCAACGAACTGCGTAAAGCACAACACGCACCTCATTCCCGTCGACGGGACCCGCTCCAGTCCACGTCGGAAGAGCGAGCGCGAGACACAAACCCAGCAGACCAAGTCTCGCCATGGCTCCTGGACTCACGCTTTGCTTTACCCCACCTCTTAGCAGCGTCTCTCTCTCTCTCTCTCGGGTTCCTACTCACGATCGCTCGCTCGTTCGCTCGCTCTCTCTCGAGCGCGCGCACACACACACGCGCGCGCGCCGTGCTCGCTTCGTTTTATGGATTAGCGAACCGCGAGTACAAAGGGTGATCTGTGTGTAGGTTTTTGTTTGTGTGTGTGGTCACGGGGTGTGTGTGTGGGGGGGGGGGTGAATGTTGATTTTACATCGGCGTGGGGATTGAACACTTTCCCATCAAGGGGACATGTGCTTGCTGATTTGCCAGGAATATAAAAAAAGCCCCGCGCACGCAGTTTTAGATGGGAACGTCGACCGCTCGGGGTGATGGGAGCGGGAGGTGGAGGAACTAGGACAATATTTGAGGTGAGATACCAGTCAAGGCCAGCACTGGCTGACTCTCGTTTCACAACCCACGCTGTTGACAAGAAGGGCTGGATTCAGTTTGGCCGAGGGCCCAGTGCTATTGTAGTCTTGAAGAGGGGGTTTCACCTCTGTGTGTAGATTTAACATTTAATTCCGTCTCTTCACAGTCAGAATCGTGGCTTTAAGGTAAGCGCCACTTTGAAGGGGAAAGCTGCTCCTATGAAGAGACTCGCCCCTGTCCTGGGAATGTGGAATTTCCACCACTGGCTTTGCAGGACTGTAAAGCAGGAGGTGAACACCAATGCCTCAATGCTCGTTTAAGCAAGACATCACTGCGACTCTTTATCACCACCCATGCCCGATACTGAAACACTCCATAGTCCAGTCGTGTCCTCATATAACGTAGTGGCAGTTCCTGAAGGACACCGCGTAATGGAAAAAAATCGCGTTATAATGAAGAATGTAGGGTAAAGCACAGTCCGCGATAACACGAGATGCGCACGCAGGCTGAAGAAAGACCGAGGCGCGTGGGTAGCATCTAGAAGCATCCAGCAGCATCCCGCCTTGTGCGATGATGCTACGCCGAGGCAGCCGTACGACCGCTTGTGTCTACTCACGCGACACAGTTCCGTTCGCTTGATCGCATTGCATCCAATTCGCATCCGCGTTATTAAAAAAAGATGTGTTGCCGAATACAATCATCGCGTTATATCCAATTCGCGTTGTGAAAACAACGCGTTGCAGGAGAACAGACTGTAATTCACCCTGGTTGTTTCAACTCTGGTTGCTACACGTGACGCACGAATTGTAAAGCTGAATCAAAGTTAAAACGAACACAACTTTTAATTTACATCATTAGACCTCCTTTGCCAGTACCAAAATATAAGAATATGGGGGAAAAACCCTATTCTTAAAACTTTTAATTGTTGTGCCCAGGGGCGGAGCCAGGATTTCAGGCGGGGTGACATTCAACAAATTTTTATTTCAGGAATGATTAGAGAGTCAGGCTGTTGAGCTAGACGCCATCGGTTGGCGGACACACTCTGACAATGCAGTTGCACGGAGTCCGCCAGACCGAGTGTCGTATACTTGTCACCCCTGTCACCCCCCCTGGCTCCGCCCCTGGTTGTGCCTCACTGGCAGTAATACACACAGCGAATCTATGGCTTTAATCACCAGAATACCCGATAGGGGTGTATTATAGTGCTACCGATGGCACCTGGATCTGCTCCGTGACCTGCCAGCGGGCATTCGACACTTCACGTTGCCTTAAAGTGCACATAGCCTGGCACAAGCGCCGTGGTGCTGTCACCGCCACTTAGGGGCGAATGTCGGTTGTTTGTGTTGCGGCGTTTCAGCTGTTTTAAAAAGCAGTATGTTTTTGAGAGGGTCTCAAAATCCGAAGGCCCCAAAAGCCTCTGCATTAACCAGGGGCCTGCTCGACCTTGGTGGATTCAAGGTGGGGTGATTGCCTTCCCCAACCAGATTTAGACCCTAAAAGTTGGTATTTGATTAATTGTAATATTATCGTGGATCAGACTTATAACGCTCGCAAAATTCGTTCGGCGAGTCGCTGACAGCTGTTTTTATTATTAATCTAGGGCCCTATTTTAAAAAGTCTCAGATGAAGAATGTTCGTACACGTAAGAAAAAATAATGCGTGACTAATCTGCACGTGCCCATCAACGAGACCAGGGTAACTCTCGTTTGCAAGCGTGGCACGGGAGGGGGGGGGGTCACCAAAACGGTCAAATGGCAAAACAAATAAAGTTTCGATACGGCAGTGAAGCAAATATAAACCAGCGCAAAAAGACAACTGCGTCACGGGAGTCAATGTTCAATCATAAATTCCCCGTAGCCTAAGTCGTATCGGGCAGATTATAATTGATTTGAAGCTTTCGTGACTGCAGGAATCCATACTCTTTGGTTCTTTCGGTAAAGTCACGTAGGTATAAAATAAAATAAATTGCGACGTTTCGGGCGCAACACAAGTATCCGTCATCAGGAGGGGAAGCATGGTCTGCTGCTGATGCAGACTGTTTTAAAAGGTTTGAAATGGTTGTAGCCCAAGGATCATAAAGAAGTGGGCGGGGCTAGTTATGTTAATGTGAGAAATTAGCATGTTAATGTAAGATAGGAGAGCAGCCTCCTCGACTAGGGCACGGAAGTGGCTATGTTAATGTGAGAGATTAGCATGTTAATGTGAGATCGAAGAGTGGTGCAATCCAAAGGCATGAGAGTGCAATCCAAAGGACATGTGAGCATGAGAGTGCAATCCAAAGGACATGTGAGTATGAGAGTGCAATCCAAAGGACATGTGAGTATGAGAGTGCAATCCAAAGGACATGTTCAATTTATAGTTCCATTTATTTATTTGTATAGCCCTGTGAGCCATTCGGCTCTTGAATCGGGTGCAACCACAACAAACAAAAACATGAACAAAAAAACATCTTAAAGTGACTGTGTGACTGTGCAAACAGAAAATCCAGGGAAAAAAAACCCATCAAAATATTCCTGAAATAGCACCGTACACCAACGCTGTGTGCAAAAATCCCAGTGGGATGCAAGTCAAACAACAACAACAAACATAAAACAACTAAGATTAAGGCCATCAGTCTAACTGCGTACTACAATAAACACAAACATGGCCAAACCAAAAAACTTTTCGAAATCAAAATAAAGCCATAAATGCAATGTAACAGTGATCATAGGGACTGTGACCGAATTTTTAACAATTAACTACATAAATAACATGTAACACCAAACCCTAGAGCCATAGCTGGCTGCATGAGTCACTCCACAAACAACAGGAGCATCAATCGGAGTATCACATTTTTCAATGCACCTTTAAGATCAGCACACTAAATCAAATACAGTTAATACTTTGCAGCGGTCATCCGGAGCGAAACATTTTATTTTAGGCCACTGAATAGCAGTGGCAGCTAGGGGTGTACAACTCCTCTAGAGCAGTTTTGAGTGAAGATCTCATAGGTAGTGATTCAAGTTGCAGTTTATTGGCAATAGCATTCCAGACCCTGGGGGCATCAATAGCAAAGGCCCTTCCTCCAGTTTTTGTACGGCAATAGGGAATGTGAAGCTGGTAAATGAGCGAAGACCTGAGGTCAAATTTGTTATTTGAGACAGAGAGGAGATCCAGCAGGTAGTCTGTGGATTTTTTTTGTAAGTACAGCGTGAATAAATAAGATCTGGTGCACAAGCCGTCGAACATTAAGAGATGTTAAGTTTGACCCAATGTAGAGATCACAGTGGTGAGTCCTATATGGGCAGTTCAATGCAAATCTTAAGGTCGAGTGATAGATGGAATCAAGCTTCTTCAGTACATTACTTGGGGCTGATTTATACACGATATCACAGTAATCAAGTAGAGGCAGTATGGTAGCTTTTATCAATTCCAAACGGAACATAGGGGGGAAGCAGTGCTTGTGTCGATACAGAAAACCATTTTTTTGTCTTTTAACCAATATAATCAATGTGATCTTCAAAATTAAGTTTTGAATCCAGGATGACCCCAAGATACTTATAGATCTTGACTTACTCTATTTGATAATTATTTAAGGAATGTAATTGGGGAAAAATAACTTCCTGCTTTAGTCCCGGTGAGAAGCATAGCACCTTGGTTTTTGAGGTATTCAGGACTAGTTTAAGAGCAACTAGCAGATGTTGTAGTTTGTTGAAATCACCCTGGAGCTTAGCAATCACGTCATCCGGAGAGCGGCCAGCAGTAATCAGTATCGTGTCATCTGCAAAAACATTTACCCTGGAATTATCCAGGTCAGTGCCCAAGTCATTGACATAAAGAGAGAACAAGAGGGGGCCGAGGATGGATCCCTGTGGAACCCCTTTTGTTATCTTAACACTGTTTGACCTCCAACCATCTGTGAATACAGTTTGGGTGCGAGAAAAGAGGTAATTTTTTAACCATTGTACTGTGTTTTCAGAAAAACCGAGGCAACTTAGTTTACTAAGCAGGGTGTTGTGGTCTGCTGTATCAAAAGCTTTGGACAGGTCAAGAAAGAGACAGGCACAGTACTGCTTATTATCAAGGCTACTGTAAATTTGATTCAGAGAGTCTAATGCAGCAGATGTGGTGCTGTATTTTTTTCAGAACTCAGATTGTTTTAGATGTAGTAGATTGTTGATGGACAGGAAACTGCTAATTTGGTAGTTCAAACATTTTTCAAAAATTTTCATCAATGGGGACAAAATTGAGATAGGTCGGTAGTTATTGGGATCATTTTTAGGGCCCCTTTGTGAAGTGGATGGACATAGGAATGTTTCCATTCTAGAGGAACTGATGCTTCTTTGATGGATAGGTTGAAAATATTGGCTATAGGTTTGTATATTAGGTGACCAACAGTTCATAGAGCAAAGACGGGAAAACTATCTGCTCCGGTAGTGGAGGACCCTTTGAGGTAGGACAGTTGTTTCAGAACATTACTTTCGTGGATTGGCTGGAAACTAAATTCGTTTAATGTTTGGACAGGGGTGTAGGAATTTGCATGAGCAGGGGTGACTCCCAATACATTATCAAAAAGATTACCAGCTTCAGAAAAATGAAGGTTAAAGTTGTCAACTATTTTTTGGGATCTGAAAAATATTCCTCATTTCGGTTAAGCTCAACGGGCAGATTGTCTGTTTTGAATGCCTTTTCGATACATTTGATTGTTTAAAAAAAAAAATCCTGGCATTTCCATGTGATGCCAGGAGAGTGGAGGAAAAGTAGGCATTTTTTTCATGCCGTATTTTTTTGACGCATCTATTCCTTAAAATCCTGTATTCTAGCCAGTCATTTACCAAATTACTTTTCTGAGCACATGCCAAAGCCTTGTCCCTAGTTTTCATGAGCTTTGTAATCAAAGGATCATACCATGGTGGGCGGTTGCCTTTAGTTTTAAATCTAACCAACGGAGCATGTTTGTTAAGAATTTGGAGAAACGTGTACCTGAAAGTCTCCCAAGCCGTAGTCAGGTTGGGGATATCACAGACCTTGTCAATATCCGAGTGAAGCACATCATTAGTAAATGCCTGAGTGCTGAAGTGCCTCAAAGAGTGCTTCTCAACAATTTTAGGGGGGGCTTTGGGTCTGGCTGATGATCTCACCCCAAAAATGAAGGAGTGATCACTAAGGTTATTACCCAGAACACCAGTCAGTGCGAAATTGTAAGGGGCATTTATCAATAGGACGTCAAGCAGAGTTGACTGTCCCGGATTTTTTAGGTTGGGTCTTGTGGGGACATTTATTAATTGAAACAGGTTAAATTCATCTGTAAAATTTGTGGCCACGGCCGGCGGGTTTAGCCAATTCCAATTTAGATCACCCACTAAAACTATTTCACCTTTAGGGAGGCCCCCAAAAAGCTCTCTCAGTGCAGATGCAGCTTCAACATCCTTCCCACTAGGCGGTCTATAGCAGCACACTACCATTTTCTGTTGATTATTTGGGAGAGTTATTCTGAGAGCCAAACCTTCAAAGCAACATTTTTTAAACAAGTAATGAGCTGGTGAACATGCAATAGTATTACGAACATAGATGGCAATTCCACCTCATTTAGATCCTCGGTCAAGCCGAAAAAGGTTGTAGTTGTCAATCATAATCTGCAAGTCATTGACGGCAGGAATAAGAAATGTTTCTGTTAGGCAAAAAATGTCCCGGTCAAGATTTGACACTTCTAGTTTTAGTTCACTTAATTTAATCACAAACCCTCTGATGTTGACATGTAGAACACAAACACCTTTTCTGCCAGAAAAATCTACAGAATTATACGAGTTCTTTACATTTGGGCCAGGATGCAGCTCAATACCACCCAGAAATAAGAAAAGTAGAATTAATAGTTTGCACAAGTATTTTCTGTGAAAGGATGAAGAGCGGCGAACCTTGGACGAATAGCAGTAGCTCGCAGATGGTGTTATATATAAGAGCAGAATGAAGTTTGGAAGGAGTGCTGGTGAAGTAATGGGACAAAGATAGGGTTTAAAAGGATACAATTATGGAGTGTAGAAGTGTCTATGAGCTGTTTCATTAGCAGGTGTAGTGGCAAATCGAGCAACAAGTATGGACGCAAAGTAACGAGGGTAGCTGTTCGTAGAGTTGAGTGTGGCACTAGATATGGCCGGGAGGGACAGCAGTAGGATACACAGCAGGAGAATTGCCATCTCTAAAATATCCGGGGTAAACACAGATTAACTCACAAGCGGAAAAGAAAAAAAATATATACTTGTAGGCCGAGCGCTAGAAAAACGTCTTGCTGCACTCAAGCATGAGAGTGTATTCCAAAGGACATGTGAGCATGAGAGATCTAAGAGAGAGGCATAGAGAGAGAGAGAGACACAGAGAGTCGGAAATAACAGCTGACATAGGCAGGTAGGATGGAAACATCACAGTCAGTTAAGACTTTACCTGGTTAATATCGTCGTTCCAATGATTGCTCAGTTTGTACCAATATTGTTAGTTGAAGTTGTGTCTGTGTTTATATATCTGGATGGCTTCATGAACAAATCTCTGAAGGTAGCCAGTAGGTTTGCAGAGTACCTCCGTCTTGGAAAAATAAATTTCCTGTGAGCCCACAGCGTTAAAACGTTCGTGAACACAAGGCAGATCTGAAACACGGTAAGACCAATACCTCTGTCGTTGCTGATCATTGGTTTAACACTGTGGGCTCACGCGAAATATATTTTCCAAAGACGGAGGTACTCTGCAAACCTACTGGCTACCTGCAGAGATGTATTCATGAAGCCATCAGGATAAATAAACACGGACACAACTTCAACCGAGAAGATGGGTACAAACTGAGCAATCATTGGAAGGACGTTATTAACCAGGTAAAGTATTAACTGACTGTGATGTTTCCATCCTACCTGCCTATGTCAGCTGTTATTTCCGACTCACTGTGTTTCTCTCTCTCTCTATGCCTCTCTCTTAGATCTCTCATGCTCACATGTCCTTTGCATTGCACTCTCATGCTCACATGTCCTTTGTATTGCACTCTCATACTCACATGTCCTTTGGATTGCACTCTCATGCTTTTGGATTGCACCACTCTTCGATCTTACATTAACATGCTAATCTCTCACATGACCATCACTAGCCCCACCCACTTCTTTATGACCCTTGGGCTACACCCATTTCAAATCTTTTAAAACAGTCTGCATCAGCAGCAGCAGACCATGCTTTCCCACCTGATGACGAACGCTTGTGTTTCGCCCGAAACGTCGTGATTTATTTTATTTTATACCTACGTGACTTTACCGAAAGAACCAAAGAGTATGGATTCCTACAGTCACGAAAGCTTCAAATCAAGATTGAACCGTCTCTACGGGGGAGGGTTTCCACACATCTGTTCGAGCTTTTAACAGACTGCGAGACAAGAAGGCTCACCTGATCGAGTCACTAACGTTTCTCAAGAAATGTCGGATACCAAGGTAATACCGATGGCATTTACACTCACATCTGCTGCTGTCACTTCTCCTAATGCTAAACGGAGCTTGTTCAAAGTTAACCTATCGCTAATCTCAGAGAGAATATGATTGCTCCGATTTGAACTTGATCATTTAGACAAGATTCTCTTACAATGACACCTAAAATTAACAGTTCAAATGTCCACTTCTGATTGGGACCATGTAGATACCATGACAGTTTCTTTATGAGACCTCCTTTGCCAGTAGCAAATATAGTAATAGGTTTTTACCCTTTTATCTGGTACCAAAACTGACACCTTTATACAAGGGATCATGTTTGCAATAACCACAACACAAGCAGTCAAAATGCAAACAAAAAGAGACAACTCTGATAATGATATGCACTGTCCTTGAAATTGATTGGTCCACACCCGAGACGGCTTTTCTTAGAGCCTAGTCTCCACTGGTGTTGGACCAGATGACGCCAAAAGGCGTACAACTCAAAAACAGCGCACTATCAGAGTATTGAGAGCTCGGGGTAAGCATTTACATTTTGAGACCTCCTTTGCCAGTAGCAAGATATAGTAATAGGTTTTTACTCTCACTGACAGCTCATTCTCAATTAATGTGGGTGATTCATCACGTGTTTGTGCCACATTTTGTATCTCAGTTGAGCCCATTATTTTTTCCTTACTTCCTGTTTCTCTACTCGCTCCTGGTAGAGCTGGTGGTGGTATCGATCGGAAGTGGGCAGATTGTGTTTGACCTTACGTGTGCCGTGGCATTGGGTACTGGTATGATTCTGCTCTTGGCCTCCACACGTTGCGATTCTCGTAAATACGTTTCTTTGCGTGCTGTGATCGCCTCCAATTTGTGTGCCACTGCCTCGCTGAATTGTTACCTTGCCATCTGTGTATGTAATTATGTTGGTAGTTTGTGGGTGCTTGCTCCTCTCTGCATTGCGGGGCTTGGTGTATTAAATGCCTCACATGTGGGGTGTTGTAGCTGCTCCCGTGATTTTTACTTCCCTCAGAAAGGCTGGGTACATTATCCCTCTCCCTGTGTGTTGGACCCGAATTATGGCTCCTAGTTCTATATATCCATGCCATGTGAGCCCTATTCTCAATGTGGTGTAAGGAGGCTGTCTCTGGGTCCAAAACTATTCCCACAATTTCTGTAATCTCTGGACTCAAGGATTCAAAAAAACATGATATTGAACATTTTGTCACCTTCGTGATACTGATCCACAGCGCCTACGTGGTATGCTCTTTTAAATCGTAGGAGGTAATCTCGCGGATCCTCGTCTACGCACTGGGTCATAGATTTGGCAGCATTAAATTCCTAAGACAGTGTTGAATATTCTCCAAACTTCTGAATCACTGCCAGGCTCAGTTGTTTGAAATCATTCCTAACCTTGTATGGTAGCGACTTGACCCATGATATAGAATGTTCACGTAAACTTATTTTCAGCAGACTCGCTTTCTCATCCTTTTTCCTCAGACCTCTGATCATTGCCTCTGCTTCTACTGTTGCGATATGAGTGTGTATGTCTCTGTTCCTATTGTGTGGATTAAAATAGGGAATTCTGACTAGAGCTTTGTCCATCAATTTCAGTCTTACTACTGAATCAGAAATTCGGAAAGTTGGTCGTCATCAGTGGAGTCAGAGTCAGATGAGCTATCACTCCAACTGTGGCGCTGTTTAACGTAACTTCTGTAGTGTATTTTGCGCCTGTAACGTGGGCAAACTTTGCTTGGTGATTCCTGCTTATCCCATGGCTTGTGCTTATGTGGTGAGTGCCTTTGAGCTCGGTTTTCCTGCTGCTCACTCTGTGTATGGTGTTTTCTAGGTGTAGCGCTTGCGTTCCGAGGTCCTTGTTTGATGTTGGATTTAGATTTGTTTTGTGCCTCGTGCCTGTCGTGATGTTTGTGTCTGTCGTCTGTGGTGCGGATTGTTTTGTCTTGGTGGTTTTTTGCGTAGCATGCGTCTCTCTGGTGAGCTGTCCCTGCGATCTGTGCTGTGTCGGTCGTGTTTGAGTGGTGTGCGTCTCTCTGGTGAGCTGTCCCTGCGATCTGTGCTGTGTCGGTCGTGTTTGAGTGGTGTGCGTCTCTCTGGTGAGCTGTCCCTGCGATCTGTGTTGTGTCGGTCGTGTTTGAGTGGTGTGTGTCTCTCTGGTGAGCTGTTTCTGCTGTGCTGTGTCGGTCGTGTTTGAGTGGTGTGTGTCTCTCTGGTGAGCTGTTTCTGTTGTGCTGTGTCGGTCGTGTTTGAGTGGTGTGCGTCTCTCTGGTGAGCTGTTTCTGCTGTGCTGTATCGGTCGTGTTTGAGTGGTGTGTGTCTCTCTGGTGAGCTGTTTCTGCTGTGCTGTTCGTGTTGCCAAGTTTCCGCCCTTTTTGGCGCTATCAGTACAGAATATCCTGGCGACTTCGTTTTAAGATTGTGTCTCCCTCTGACTTCGGGGTTGTCAGTCCCACTTGTTCCCTGCTGCATCTGTATTTATCCATCCCTTCTCTCGAGTTGCAAGGGGGTTTCTTTGTCAAAGTTACTTTGATCGATGACCATATTTGTTGTGTGGGTCTGTTCCTGTACTACGTTGACATACCCAAGAAGGTTGTGTACTGCTACCTTCGTATTTGTTTTGTGAATCAACGTCTGTGAGTTTCGCTGGTGCCGCTAGCACCGATTCCTTCTCCGTCACGAGTGCGTGAAAACACATTACCTCGTTTATCAGAGACAGTTTCTCGCCCGTTTCTTTTCCGAATTTTTCCTCATTCCATAATCTCCGTCTGTCTGCCTGTGCGAGAGGGTATGAGTCCAGTCTCGCTATTTCTGTAGTTTTTACATCGTGTTCGCTTTTGTCACATTTTATCAAGTCCTTAAGTAGTTTCCCTCGATGTGTCCCAATGTCATCGATACGGCTCTCCTCCGATCCACTCAAAAAATTCCTCTTAATCCTAGCATCTCTGGCATTCCACTTCAGAGTGCGTATCATAACTCAGATGTCGCTGCGAGACTTCCTTCCCGCGGGGTAGGTGCCGCAGAGTCGCCGGACACCCCGGCTCGCCAGCAAAGGGGCAGTGCACCAAGCCGAGAGTGCAGGCAGATCTCCGTCTCCCGTGGTTCTTTCGGTAAAGTCACGTAGGTATGAAATAAAATAAGTTAAATCACGACGTTTCAATTGCAACGCAAGCAATCATCTACCCCACACCCCCATCCCTCCCTCTACCCCCTTGCTCCTCCTCCCCCTCTCTTACCCTATATAACTTCTTACCACGGCATCTCCCTCCCACTTCAGCAACAACAAAAAATGTTCTTGCTGTGGTTTTCCCACCTGATGACGATTGCTTGTGTTGCAATCGAAACGTCACGTGATTTATTTTATTTTATCTTCTAACCTACGTGACTTTACCGAAAGAACCAAAGAATATGGATTCCTGAGTCACGAAAACTTCAAATCTAGATTAGATCTCCATCTGTTGCATCTCCTTTCCCATGGCTTTGAGCAGGGTGCCATCCTGTAACCTTGGCTCGTCAGGGGGGTGGTCGAGTGTACTCATCTCCATCTATTTGCGATCCGTACGGGGATTGAGTGTTGCCCCCTCGCACGCGAATGTTTTCTCCGGGTGCTCCGGTTAACCGCCCCCTGCCTCGCACATCCACACACCTAGAAGCAATTATTCTTTGGCCGATAACAGCTCGACACACAGAGGACCGCAGAACTTGGACAGTTGCTGCCATTCTTCGCGCTCCTTCCGTGGTTCCTCCTCGTGCCCCTGAGTCGTCTGAATCTTGTCGGCGCGTCACTGTGTTGCGCGTTATGAGCAGCTGACATTCGCATTTGCAGGTCTTCACTTAATAAGTTTTATTTGACGCCGAAGCCTCCGAATCCCAACGGCGCGATGACGTCACGCCTGGGAACGTCCCACCCCCACCTCGTACGGTGACGTCAAGAGACGTCCTGTTTTACGCGATGACGCCGCGACGACCGGTTTTACGCGATGACTTCACGAAGCTTCCGTCCACGCGTTGACGTCACTACGCCAGCTTTTACGCGATGACGTCACGACGTCCGCTTTTACGCGATGACATCACACCCACCAGTTTGTCGGCGGTAACATTGCAGAAATGCTTCAGCTTCACAGCGAATTTACTCTCAATAAGAATAATAAACGTCAGTGATATTAACGTTATCGCGATTACAGCAACTCTGAACCCCCCTCGGCTAGAAACGCTGCGTGGAGAGTCGGGAGAGGCGATCGCCGTGGTGAGTTCGCAGGCTTTGTTCAAACTAAGTTTGGGCGACTTCTGCAGCCGCATCACATGGGGGTTATTGGTGTTGCCAGGGTTCGCTCCCGCCATAGGAACGTGGAATGCACACTCGTGCGGGCGTTGCTTGTCGGGCACGGGGGTAGGAAACCCGAAGAGTCCAGCGAGCAGCTCTCAGGGGGAACACTGCGGCTTCATTGATTATCGAACCTCGGCCACCTGAGGCCTGTCCCTTGGTATCGATACGAGTCTATGGGTCCCTCTGTGAGTCTGGGTCCCTCTGTGAGTCTGAGTCCCTCTGTGAGTCTGGGTCCCTCTGTGAGTCTGAGTCCCTCTGTGAGTCTGGGTCCCTCTGTGAGTCTGGGTCCCTCTGTGAGTCTGGGTCCCTCTGTGAGTCTGGGTCCCTCTGTGAGTCTGAGTCCCTCTGTGAGTCTGTGGGTCTCTCTGTGAGTCTATGGGTCCCTCTGTGAGTCTATGGGTCCCTCTGTGAGTCTGGGTCCCTCTGTGAGTCTATGGGTCCCTCTGTGAGTCTATGGGTCTCTCTGTGAGTCTGGGTTCCAATGTGAGTCTATGGGTCCCCTCTGTGAGTCTATGGGTCCCTCTGTGAGTCTGTGGGTCCCTCTGTGAGTCTGAGTCCCTCTGTGAGTCTATGAGTCCTTCTGTGAGTCTGGGTCCCTCTGTGAGTCTATGGGTCCCTCAGTGAGTCTATGGGTCCCTCTGAGTCTATGGGTCCCTCTGTGAGTCTATGGGTCCCTCTGTGAGTCTGGGTCCCTCTGTGAGTCTATGGGTCCCTCTGTGAGTCTATGGGTCCCTCTGTGAGTCTATGGGTCCCTCTGTGAGTCTGGGTCCTTCTGTGAGTCTATGGGTCCCTCTGTTCGTCTGGGTCCCTCTGCGAGTTTGGGTCCCTCTCTGAGTCTATGGTTTGCTCTGTGAGTCTGGGTGCCTCTGTGAGTCTGGGTCCCTCTGTGAGTCTATGGGTCCATTTGTGAGTCTATGGGTCCCTCTGTGAGTCTATGGGTCCCTCTGTGAGTCTGAGTCCTTCTGTGTGTCTGGGTCCCTCTGTGAGTCTATGGGTCCCTCTGTGAGTCCATGGGTTTCTCTGTGAGTCTATGGGTCCCTCTGTGAGTCTATGGGTCCCTCTTTGAGTCTGGGTCCTTCTGTGAGTCTATGGGTCCCTCTGTTAGTCTGGGTCCCTCTGTGAGTTTGGGTCCCTCTGTGAGTCTATGGGTCCCAATGTGAGTCTGGGTCCCTCTGTGAGTCTGGGTCCCTCTGTGAGTCTATGGGTCCCTCTGTGAGTCTATGGGTTCCTCTGTGAGTCTGGGTCCCTCTGTGAGTCTATGGGACCCTCTGTGATTCTGGGTCCCTCTGTGAGTCTATGGGTCCCTCTGTGAGTCTGGGTCCCTCTGTGAGTATATGGGTCCCAGTGTAAGTCTATGGGGTCCGTCTGTGAGTCTATGGGTCCCAATGTGAGTCTGGGTCCCTTTGTGAGTCTATGGGTTGCTCTGTGAGTCTATGGGTCCCTCTGTGATTCTGGGTCCCTCTGTGAGTCTATGGGTTGCTCTTAGTCTGGGTCCCTCTGTGAGTCTATGGGTCTCTCTGTGAGTCTATGGGTCCCAATGTGAGTCTGGGTCCCTCTGTGAGTCTGGGTCCCTCTGTGAGTCTATGGGTCCCAATGTGAGTCTATGGGTCCCAATGTGAGTCTGGGTCCCTCTGTGAGTCTGGGTCCCTCTGTGAGTCTGGGTCTCTCTGTGAGTCTGGGTCTCTCTGTGAGTCTATGGGTTGCTCTGTGAGTCTATGGTCCCTCTGTGAGTCTATGGGTCCCTCTGTGAGTCTGGGTCTCTCTGTGAGTCTATGGGTCCCTCTGTGAGTCTATGGGTCTCAATGTGAGTCAAGGGTCCCTCTGAGTATATAGATCGATTCGTGAGGATATGGGTTCCTATGTGAGTCGGGATCCATGTGATTCTGTTGGTCGGAATTTGAGTCTTTGGGTCCCTGTGTGAGTCTGGATCAAGATGGAAGTCTGTCGATCCCAAAGTGAGACTATGGGACTCTATGCGAGTCTGTGAGTCCCTATCTGAGTCTGTGTCCCTATGTTAGTCTATGGCTTCCCAATGTGAGACTATGGGTCTCTATGCGAGTCTGTGATTCCCTATGTGTGAATGATTCCCTATACGAGTCTGTGAGTCCCAGTGTGAGTCTATGGAACCCAATGTGAGTACGGAACCCAATGTGGCTGGCTCACCAAGCCCTATTTCAGTGCCCTATTTGGCCCTCGGTAACGGAATAACTTCAACAGATGCATAAATAATATCGTGGCCTTCAAGGAAACAATAGGCGACGTTTCAGGCAACAGCCCTTCATAGCACATGTTAGGCCATACTGCGTAATGAAAATATGTATGCATCCCTGGTTACGGTGTTAAGTTTGGGGGTACGGGTTTGGGGTTAAGGGGTGTAAGGTGTCAGGGATAGGGAATTATAATTAGGGGTCAGATGTTGTGATTGAGTCTTTGGGCTTACGGTGTTGGGATTGGAAGTATGGGTTAGGGAGTTAAGAGTTTAAGGTGTCAGGGATAGGGATTTTGGGGTTATGGGTTCGACATCAGAGGTAGGGGTCTGATGTTGTGCATGGTCAACCCATACGGTTTACCCAGTATTCTTGTACAGGAAAATTGAGTTTTCAGGTCCATACGGTGTATAGCCGTTTCAATACGGGCAAAAAGATGTTTGAAACAATTTCTATTTTTATTTCTCCCTTGTGATGGGAATTTGCAGGATGAACGTTATCGCTTTTATAAGGGTTACCAGGTGATCAATAAGGTCTGAATTGGTCTGTAATAAGGTAGGAACTGATAAGGGGTTGACAGATATGTAAATGACTCAATTGGACATTGTGAACAAGAACTTCATAGCTCATCGGATTGTTCCAGTCTAAGTAAAGATTCTGATTCTGAATAGAATGTTGGTTGGGGCTACCAAAGCAATTCTGAAAAGTAATATCGGCTGAAAAAACTTTAGTGTATAAGTGCACTGAAAGTTTGACTGCTTTAGTCACCGGGACTCGGATAATAATGATGAATACCACAGACTTATGCTAAAACTCCACAGGTTGTCATCGACTAAGACTGTGACTAAAATATAAAACGCTGACCAAATTAAAACTGAATGGGTGAGCCAGTGAGTGGGTGTGTGAGTGATTGGGTGGGTGTGTGAGTGAATGTGCGAGCGAGTTATTCATTGGGCAAGTGGGCATTTTAGTGAAGGAGAGAGTGAGTGAGATGGTGAGTGACTAAGTGGGTGGGTGTGTGAGTGATTGGGTGGGTGAGTGGTTGCGCAAGTGAATAGGTGTTTTAGTGAGGGAGAGAATAGGTTAGTGGATGGGTGAAGAATAATAATAATAATGAAAATGTATAATGCTCATTCCACCCTAGGATCCCAATGCGCACTGCATGAAAGCAGGAAACAGAACCAGGGGCAACCGACCAAACTAAAGAGAGATGGGTTTTCAAAGCAGATTTGAATCTATCTACCGACTCATGATTTTCTGATTTCAAGTGGCAAAGCGTTCCATAGATTTGGGTGCCATGCTAAGTGAGTGATTGAGTTGGTGGGCGAGTGAGTGCATGGATTCGTGAGAAGAGGGGGGGGCGGGCGGGCGAGCGAGTGAGTGGGTAAGATTTGCGCAGGTTGTCGTCGGCCCCACAAATACTTTCGCCGACCCTAAAGCACGCCGCCGGCTCTATTAACGCCTCGCTCACTGTCTTGAGGCTCAGGAGCCGGCGCCCCGCCTGCGCTTGCGGTTTTGGCGGGCGGGCACCGCCCTCGAGTGGCTGGTGCTGCCACGCGCGAGGATGGAGGAGGAGGTGGAGACGCTGGCGCGGCTCGGAGCGCTGGCGCCGGGCCGGGAGGCGGTGCTGCGCACCCTGCTGCAGCTCTTCGGACAGGTGTCCCTGCGTCCCGTCGCTCATCGCGCTCCGCTGAGCAGATCACTGCGGGGAACTGGCGTCTGTGCCGGAGCGCCTGTAATCCTCCACTGGAGGAGGCAGCGAGGGTTGGTGGATCGCGCAAATCGCGAAACTCCCCCGTCCCTGGGCTTGCGTGGCCAGGACGGCGAGTGGGTTAACATCCACCTGTACAAGGAGCGGGTGTTGGACGCGTGGATTTTCACCGTGCACTCCGGTGTCCTCCCACATGTATGAACACTCGTTCGTGGAGTTGGCCAAGATATCTCGGTGTAGGACCCACAGAGATTGGGCAATAGACGGTGTCAGTTCTGACTGACTTCTACGTTTGGCAACGATTAAATCAAAACGGGGGCATGAGATGCAAATGGTATGAAATTATGTTGTATAAACAAATGCTTCTATTATTCTTATTATTGCTGCTTGATACTCATCATTTTTTCTATAATTGCAGCCCGAACACTACTCCTACCCCTCCATATTTATTTACGGAAACACGTCGACCGGGAAGACCCACGTCATGCAGACGCTTCTGAGAGAGCTTCAGGTATGGCTCCGACTGATCGCGGCAGAAGCCAGCTCGGGTCATCGACTCGCGATCTGAAGGACCGCGAGTTCGAATCCCCGGTCAGGGTTTCGACTTTATGATTCTGCACATAAACGTCTTTCTGCTACTTTAGTGTTCCTTGGTGATTCTACCGAATCTATAAACTTTAAACTATTTTAAAGTTCACTAGGTAAGGCCCACTGAGCTATGTAGCTTTTTTTCAAAGAGACCTGGCCACAAATGATAGCTCAACGAAGTGGCTTATCACGTGGACATTTATAGCAGCCAAATACTCTAAACGCATTTTGATTCTAAATGTGGAGGGAAAATCCGAAGGACCCAGAGAAAAATCCACGCGCCCTCGGGGAGAGAGAGACACGCAAACTCCAAATACACAGCAAGTGTCAGGGTCGGGATCAAACCCACAACCTCCTGTATACCAGGCGAGTTAGTTAACATCTCGTCACCATGGCGCGTTTTTCCCTGTTGGTAGTCTGGCTGAACCATGGTTGCATGACTCCATATTTCCTGACTAAAATGCAGACGAATTCCACATTACCACATCAAAAGCCATATGTGTGATTCCACTCCTCCACAACCACAGGTACGGTTTAACCGAACGCCGCCGCCACCGCTCTATCTCTCCCTCTCTGTGCCGCCAGCTGCCGCACGCGTGGGTGAGCTGCGTGGAGTGCGTGTCGCCGCGCCTGCTTTTCGAGCACGTGCTGGATCAGCTGGTGGGGCTGTGCCCCGACAGAGCCAACTCCGCCCACCAGCGCTGCGACAACCTCAGCATCTTCACCAGGGCCTTCCGCGCCGCCGTCACGGCCGCCCAGAACCGGCTGTGCGGGCGCACGGTCTACGTGGTGCGTGGCCGAAGGTCGCATCGCACGATGCCGTGTGCGTTCGGTGTCATGTTCGTCGTCGTGAGCATCGTCAGCAGCAGCGGCAGCCTCGCTGTCAGCAGCAGTACCGAACACAGGGGCATTTGGTCTTCGTCGTACGTGGCCAAAGTTCGCTTCTTACTGGCACTTGCCGGCAATGGCTATCATGGTCATCGTCATTGTCTATCATGGTCGTCATCATGGTCATCACCAATGTCTATCATGGTCATCACCAATGTCTATCATGGTCATCACCAATGTCTATCATGATCATCACCAATGTCTATCATTGTCGTCATCATCGTCATCACCAATGTCTATCATGGTCATCATCAATGTCTATCATGATCATCACCGATGTCTATCATTGTCGTCATCATGGTCATCACCAATGTCTATCATGGTCATCACCAATGTCTATCATGGTCATCATCAATGTCTATCATGATCATCACCGATGTCTATCATTGTCGTCATCATCGTCATCACCAATGTCTATCATGGTCATCACCATTGTCTATCATGATCATCACCGATGTCTATCATTGTCGTCATCATCGTCATCACCAATGTCTATCATGGTCATCATCAATCTCTATCATGATCATCACCGACGTCTATCATTGTCATCATCATCGTCATCACCAATGTCTATCATGGTCATCATCATCATCATCGCCAATGTCAGCTGCAGCGGCTCCTGCTGCCGCTATGAAAAAGGGACAATGCACGTTGACTCGGCGGCGCGATTCCTTCCTGTGCAGGTGCTGGACAAGGCTGAGTACGTACGGGACATGGACTCCGGTCTGCTTGGTGCGTTCCTCAGGCTGCAGGAGCTGGTGAGTCCGCCGCACTCATCACCGCACGTCGCCAACCCTTGCGAATTGTGCGCGAGTGCAGGGGGTCGGAAACCTGCGGCTCCGGAACCGCACACGCGGCTCTTTAAGGACTGCTGGCTTCGTGACGTCATTTAACGAGGACCCCCACCGTCTCTCGTGTTCACCGCACGGTGCATTGCGGCTCTTGAATTGTTGAGTTTCTTTGCGAATTCGAAAAAAAATGTCTCTTCTCGTTTATTTTTGTTGCCAACCCCTGCGTTATGTTATGGCCAAGTACCTAAACCCTTTGACATCTCGCGACGGTGGCTAGGAGATGTTAACTACCTCGCCCGGTATACAGGAGAGCGTGGGTTCGATCCCAACGCTGTTCGCCTGCTGTATATTTGGAGTTTGCGTGTCTCTCTCCCCGTGGTCGCGTGGAGTTTTCTCCGAGACCTCTGATTTTCCCCTCCAAATTTAGAATCAACATCGCGTGTTTAGAGTTTTTGGTTGCCGTAAATTACTTCAACATGGTAAGCCACATCGCTGACCTATCACTTGTGGCCAGGTCTCCTCTGAATAAGAGCTGTCTGGCTCAGTGGGCCTTACCTGGTAAAATAAAATTTAAAAAATTGTTTATAGTTTAGTTTTAAAACGATTTTCAAAGCTTATTTTCATCGGTCGTGATCAGTCCACTGCTGGATGACGCCCTCCCCCAAGCTTCTGCCATCTTCCGCGGTCCTGCGATGTAACGCCCTGTCCAGCGCCTGCTGCACACGCGCTGATTCCATCGCTCCATCTCTTCGGCGTACGTCCTGTCGGAGCGTTCCGCTCCCTGGCTGCCACTCCGTCGTGATTCTTGACCATCGGCCACTGCCGTCGCTTGCAGCGACATGTCCTGCCCAAGCCTCACTCACTTTTATCAGCGGTCCCGACGATGCCAGTAACCTGCTTTTGTTATCTATTTTTATTTTCGACCAGGCAAGGCCCACTGAGCTATTCTTTTTAGAAGCGAACCTGCTCATCGCAAATGATAGCTCAACGAAGTGGCTTATCATCACGTGGTAATTTATAGCAGCCAAATACTCGACATTTAGAATGAACCGGAGGACCCGGAGAAAAATCTACACGGGCACGGGGAAAGAGAGAGAAAGAGATATGCAAACTTCAAGTATATATCAGGGGTCGGGATCGAGTCTACGACTTCCTGTATACCAGGCAAGGTAGTTAACATTTTGCTGCCGTAGCGCCCCATATAATCCGATGTGTTCCTCTTTCCGTCTTAGAATGTTTTAAAAAAACGCAACAGCACAGCACGTTTGCGTTGAAAATCGGTAGGTTGTAATAGGGTTTGGAAATGCCTATGGGGACCCGTTTGCCGGAATCAAGATATTGAATGACAAATGAAGCTTTACACTTTCTGGCATAAATACGGGAGATGTTAACACCAGAAAGCTGTTTTCATCATTCAATATCTTAACACTGGCAAAGGGCTCCAATGGATATAGCTGCCTAACCGAAGCTACTAATGCTTTGGTGATTGCATGGTCTTTTGTACTCCATAAGAGAGGTTTTTTTTGGGTTAGATCGCGTAAATATAAATGTGTCATTAAACCCGCCACCACACGACGCAGCCAATTAGAAGGTTTGTCGCGTAAACAGAACATGCCATTCGTTACTAGTACAGCACTAGTGTATAAGGTAGTGTATTGTGTATAGTGTAGTATATTGTATAGTGTAGTGTATCGTGTAGTGTATAGTAGTATATTGCATAGTGTAGTGTATAGTATAGTGTATAGTAGTGTAGTGTATAGTGTAGTGTATAGTGTAGTGTATCGTGTAGTGTATAGTAGTATATTGTATAGTGTAGTGTATAGTAGTGTAGTGTATAGTGTAGTGTATAGTAGTGTAGTATATAGTATAGTGTAGTGTATAGTAGTGTAGTATATAGTGTATACTAGTACAGCACCACACCGGTGTATTGGAGAGCACATCCACAAACATTACCAATCTGATTTTTGATTTAAAGCTTTCGTGACTGCATGGATTCATCTTCTTGGTTCTTTCGGTAAAGTCACGTAGAAGGGAAATAATAAAAGAATAAAAATAAAACATAATAAAATATTTTCTTTCGTTTTATTTTTATTATTTCCCTTCTACGTGACTTTACCGAAAGAACCAAGAAGAAGATTACCAATCTGAGCACGACGTTTCGCCAGTAATTACAACCGGCATCATCAGGCGACAGCCAGATTTGTTCTGTTCACATTTTGGCAGCCTTTGGTCTCTATCACTGGCAAGACAAAGCCACGAAAGAGGCTTTCTCCGGTGCAGGCCAATCAGTCTCGAGGGCAGCGCACACATCTTCCAAGCACGTTGCCATTTGTTTCCCACAAGTGTGTGTGTGGTTACTGTAGGCTGTCATCTTCTACGATGCCAGAAAGGGTGCTTTAAAAACAAAAACCGCACCTCTGATTGCCACGGTTGGCTACGTGCGGTGAGAAAGAAGTTTAACATACAGTCATGAGGCATACATGAAGAGCCTAGCGCTTACATCGGTAGCGTTGGCAAAGGCGATGCTGATGGAGCGCCTTCAGGCTTCTAAATTAAACTATTTAACAATTTAACAATTTTTTTTATTTTACCAGGTAAGACCCCACTGAGCTATGTAGTGGCTTGTCACGTGGAGATTTATAGCAGCCAAATCCTCTTAAATGCGTGATGTTGATTCTAAATGTGGAGGGACCCGGAGAAAGGTCCATGCAACCACGGGGAGAGAGAGAGACACCCAAACTCCAAATATACAGCAGCAGGCATCAGGGTTGGGATTGAACCCAAGACCTCCTGTATACCAGGTGAGGTAGTTAACATCTCATAGCCACCGTGATGATGATGAGAGAGAGAGACACCCAAACTCCAAATATACAGCAGGCATCAGGGTCGGGATTGAACCCAAGACCTCCTGTATACCAGGTGAGGTAGTTAACATCTTGCTACCACCCCCCCAATGACCGCACAGGGCTTCTAGCCAACTATGGCAATAGGAGGTGCGGGCCTCTAGCCCTGCGCGGTCACAGGGCTTCTGTGCGGTTAGAGGTCACAGGGCTTCTGTGCGGTCAGAGGTCACAGGGCTTCTGTGCGGTGAGAGGTCACAGAACTTCTGTGCGGTGAGAGGTCACAGGTCTTTTGTGCGGTGAGAGGTCACAGGACCTTTGTGCGGTCAGAGGTCACGGGTCTTTTGTGTGGTCAGAGGTCACAGGGCTTCTAGCTTCTAGCCCTGTGCCGACATGCCACGACCAGGGCGGCATAACCACGTCACCCCCCCACCGTCCCGCCGATCCGTGCCGCGCAGACCGAGTGCAACGTGACGGTGGTGCTGCTCAGCGAGCTCGTGTGGGAGAATTTCCGCGGGGATGCTGGTTTCTACGAGCCCATCACCCTGCACTTCCCCGTCTACACCAAAGGTGTCACCCCCCCAGTAGACGTCTTCACGATTTTCCGTGCCGCAGTCCGTTTCTCTCGTTTGTGCAGTGCCTCGGTCGTACTGTCTGAATTGTACTGTCCCGTTTGTAGCGTCTCGTCGTGCCTCACCCCACACTTGGCTCGCCCCACGCTCGTCACGTCTTACCCCACGAGATGGTCGTGTGTCTCGCCCCACGCTCATTGTGTCTCACCACGAGTACGTCGTGTGTCTCGCCCCACGCTCATTGTGTCTCACCACGAGATCGTCGTGTGTCTCACCCCACACTTGTCTCACCCCACGCTCATTGTGTCTCACCACGAGATGGTCGTGTGTCTCGCCCCACGCTCATTGTGTCTCACCACGAGTACGTCGTGTGTCTCGCCCCACGCTCATTGTGTCTCACCACGAGATGGTCGTGTGTCTCGCCCCCACGCTCATTGTGTCTCACCACGAGATGGTCGTGTGTCTCACTCCACGCTCATTGTGTCTCACCACGAGATGGTCATGTGTCTCACTCCACGCTCATTGTGTCTCACCACGAGATGGTCGTGTGTCTCACCCCACGCTCATTGTGTCTCACCACGAGTACGTCGTGTGTCTCACCCCACGCTCATTGTGTCTCACCACGAGATGGTCGTGTGTCTCGCCCCACGCTCATTGTGTCTCACCACGAAATCGTTGTGTGTCTCACCCCACGCTCGTTGTGTCTCACCACGAGATGGTCGTGTGTCTCACCCCACGCTCGTTGTGTCTCACCACGAGATCGTCGTGTGTCTCACCCCACGCTCATTGTGTCTCACCACGAGATGGTCGTGTGTCTCACCCCACGCTCGTTGTGTCTCACCACGAGTACGTCGTGTGTCTCGCCCCACGCTCGTCACGTCTTACCCCACGAGTACGTCGTGTGTCTCGCCCCCACGCTCGTTGTGTCTCACCACGAGATGGTCGTGTGTCTCACCCCACGCTCATTGTGTCTCACCACGAGATGGTCGTGTGTCTCACCCCACACTCGTTGTGTCTCACCACGAGATGGTCGTGTGTCTCACCCCACGCTCATTGTGTCTCACCACGAGATCGTCGTGTGTCTCACTCCACGCTCATTGTGTCTCACCACGAGATGGTCATGTGTCTCACTCCACGCTCATTGTGTCTCACCACGAGTACGTCGTGTGTCTCGCCCCACGCTCATTGTGTCTCACCACGAGATGGTCATGTGTCTCACCCCACGCTCATTGTGTCTCACCACGAGATCGTCGTGTGTCTCACTCCACGCTCGTTGTGTCTCACCACGAGATGGTCATGTGTCTCACCCCACGCTCATTGTGTCTCACCACGAGTACGTCGTGTGTCTCGCCCCACGCTCATTGTGTCTCACCACGAGATGGTCGTGTGTCTCGCCCCACGCTCATTGTGTCTCACCACGAGATGGTCGTGTGTCTCACCCCACACTCGTTGTGTCTCACCACGAGATGGTCGTGTGTCTCACCCCACGCTCATTGTGTCTCACCACGAGTATGTCGTGTGTCTCACTCCACGCTCGTCTCCTTGCCTTCAGGGGAGCTGCAGCAGATCCTGTGCAGAGACCAGCCCTCGGAGGTGACCTCTGACCTCTACACCACCTACGTGAACATCCTGCTGGGCGTGTTCCACACAGTGTGCCGCGACCTGCGCGAGCTGAAGCACCTCGTGAGCGATGCGTCTCCCGCACGCAGCCAAACGCCAAACACCAACGGCAAACACCACCAAACAACGGCAGACACCGCCACTGTCGTCGTCGTCGTCGTCATCGTCGTCATCGTCGTCATCGTCGTCATCGTCGTCATCGTCGTCGTCGTAGTAATAGTCACGAGCGTAACAACTGCTTGTGCTTTTCTCTCTATCCTCGCCACAGGCCGCCTTGAACTTCCAGAAGTTCTGCGAGCCCCTGCAGAAGGGTGAAGGTGAGAGAGCCCCGAGTGGACGAGAGCCAGATGCATGAGCCCTTGCCCCCCCCACCCCACCCCCCCACCCACTCTCCCCGCACCGGGGTACGGTACCAGCGCCGGTCTGCTCTCCGTTCTGCGGTTAACCGGACGCCACGGCTGCTGACACATGCTCCCATTGCCTGGCGGCGAGCGGGCAAGCTGCTCACGTGACGGAACTTTTTACGTAACGCTCGCCGTTTGTGAAATGCCGGAGGAGTTGGAAGGAAGGCAATGGTTGAGGCGATATCTGCGGCCGCCTGGAACGCCCTTCCGATATTAGAAAGCCACTGGGAGCTATGCGCTTTTAAATCTAGAGTGAAAAGCGATTTCTTTAGAACTGATTTTTGTGTTAAGTTTGTTGTTATCCTTCCCGCGCACCTCCGATTAGCGCGGTTGGCAACGTACTGTGCGAAAGAAGTTTGACATATGTACGTACCTAACCAGCCCCCCCAAACCCCCCCCCCTGGGGATAAGTGGATGGATTTGCCTCACGCCTCTATCGCGGATAACGGAGATGCCGTACCGCAAATGACTTATCTGAAGTCACCAATAATTATAATAATAATGGGTTTTCCCGGAGCCCTACAGCTGCCGCCAATAGGAGTCGCGGATAATGTGGCGCGGCGGATAAGAGGGGGGAAAAGCCCTCCCATCACGTGGCGATCGTCGCTCGTCAGCGTCGCACGTGCCGGCCATTGTCGTCACCGAATTGCGTCCGTCCCCCCTCGCCCCCCCCCCGCCCCCCCCCGCCCCCTCGCCCCCCCCGCCCGGACGTCGTTGCAGCCACGGCGACGGACGTGCACAAGCTGTGGCGGAACATCGAGCCGCACCTCAAGAAAGCCATGCAGACCGTGCACCTGCGGGAGGTCTCCAGGTGCGGCAGCCAACGCAGCGGGGGGGGGGGGAGGGGGGGGCCCGACTGTGGGCTGGCCGAACCCACGGCCGCGACGTCTCCTCGGTGCGACCGCGCACGCAGGCAGGCAGGCAGGCAGCAACCGACTGCCTACCTGTGGATGTGAAACGCTCGTTGATTGGCTGAAAACATCTCGATATGTGGTGCACCGCAGAGCTTGGGGAGTTGTTGGCAGCGCCGGCTCGCCCCCACCGCCACTGCGGGTGCGGAGTTACGAGCCGAGAGGTTGCCTTCACTATTCCCAACTTCCCGTACCCGCCCAACGCTCTCGCTCACCGTTAACCACCCGCCGCCACTTTTGCCATCGTTTATTTGACCCATCGTAGTGTGCGTTGTCCACGACCTTGGTGAATGCGCTGAACACGTTTGTTGTTGTTGTTGTTGTTATTTGTACGGCGGGAATAGCTGTGATGAGATGAGCTGATGAGAAGCACGGGCCCGTGTTACGTATGAATTAGAATAAGATCAGACAGTGATTTCTTTGCAGCTCGAAATGAGCATCGAGACATCCGGAGATCCTCTCCTGTTGTACAGCCCTGCAGAGGCAGCGGTGGAAATTCCACATTCCTGTGGTTGAGTCTCGTCTCTCCACAGGACAACCGCTGTTGACCCTGGAGGCACGATGGGTTTGGTGGAGTCAACCTCCAGCCACGATTTTTACTCGCGACCTTCCCATGAGCTTAGCGTGTTGAGTTTGCCGAGCCAGTGATAATTGCCGCGTCAAACACTCGCACTCACGTGGCTGTATAATTTAGTTTGGCTGTGTTGGGTGGTGGAGGCTCTTGCGAGAGTTAGCCGCATCATTTCTTGGCCTTAACCCAACTACAGTAAAACCTTTTATTGCGAGCATTATTCGTTCCGGAAACGTGTTTGTAATCCAAAGCACTCGTATATCAGTTGTGTGATCACGTGACGCTCGGCAGACAAAGCGTACACGTACACTACTCGTATTGCAAGACCCTCGATCGTTTATCAAATTAGTATTTATCTAAAATTTTTGCTCGTCTTGCAAAACACTCGCAGACCAAGTTACTCGCAATCCAAGGTTTTTACTGTATTTTGAAGCTTCCCATTGTGAGCCTTACTATTGTGACCCTTCCTATTGTAAACCTTACTCTTGCTAACCTACCGATTGTGGGCCTTACTCTGGGTGAGCCCGCTCTAGGGACCCCTTGACTTGTCTACAAACCCACACAGGGTTCCCTGGATAGACCTCTTTCCGCGAGCCCACGGCCTGACCACACTCACCTAAGAGGCCTTTATATTTGTCCACGCACATATATATAAACACAACACACACTCGTTGACCCAACCTCTGAATTGTCAGAGGGCTGGTAAACCTAGCATGAGACGCTGCATGCTCAATTTTTCGTGTACTTGCTCGCCAACGCTGTCGCGTGCAACCGCCGTCGTGTGTACCCTGTTGTGATCAGCGCGCAGTGGGAGAAGATACAGCAGCAGCAGGAGGACGCGACGCAGATCAAGGGTACGTCCTGTGCTCGCACCTCCCGGCTAGCACGCGGTTGGCTACGTACGGCGCGAAAGAAGTTCAGCGTACACGCATGCGCACGCGCATGCACACGCGCATGCACACGCGCGTCCCCTGGCGACGCCGGTCGTTTGCAATCGGCAGCGAAACGTCAAACTCAAATCGTGCAGCGGGTGCGGCTTGGCTCTCTTAAACGCCTCCGGTGTCCTGAAGCGGCAGCCCGATTGGCACGCTCTGCTCACGTGACAAACCTTTGCCAATTGGCCGTGTCGGGGGGGAGGAGGAGGAGGTGGTGGGTTTAATGGCGGCGGTGGCGGCGGTGGTTGCTCTCCGCGCTCAGGCCCGTCGGTGCACGCCCATGTGGAGCTGCCGTTCTACTCCAAGTTCCTGCTGATCGCCGCGTACCTGGCCTCCTACAACCCGGCCCGGACGGACCGACGGTTCTTCGTGAAGGTGCGGCTCAGGATCGGAGTCTTTATTTATCCTGGAGAAATCCGGCTGAGCTGCGAGGGTGCCACGGTGGCTGGGAGGTGTCAGATACCTCGCCCGGTATGCAGGAAGTCGTGGGTTCGATCCCAAACCTGACCCCTGTGTATTTGGAGTTTGCGTGTCTCTCTCCCCGTGGTCGCGTGGATGTTTCTCCGGGTCCTCCGGTTTTTCGCCTCCACATTTAGAATCGACATCACGCGTTTAGAGTTTTGGCTGCTATAAATTCTCACGTGATAAGCCACTTCGTTGAGCTATCATTTGTGGCCAGGTCGCTTCTGATAAAGAGCCATGTAGCTCAGTGGGCCTTTCCTGGTAAAATGGAAATGGTAAATAGCAGGTAGGGCCCACTGGGCTATGTAGCCCTTTTTCAAAAGCGACCTGGCTATCGCAAATTATCGTTCAATGAAGTGGCTTATCATCGTGGAAATGTATAGCAGCCAAATACTCTAAACGCACGTCGATTCTAAATGTGGAGGGAAAAGCCGGAAGACCCGGAGAAAAATCCTCGCGAGTACAGGAAGGGAGACACGCAAACTCCAAATATACAGGCGTCGGGGTGGTGATCGAACCCACGACTTCCCGCATACGAGGCGAGGTAGTTAACATCTAGCCACCGCGGGGTGTGGATGCGTCACAGGAGACCTGGTATCCACGACCGCACCTCACAGCTGTCCTTCCTTCATCAAGCCGATGCTGTGCGATCGCCCTGCCACGAGAATTTACCGTGAATTTACCGTGAAGGTTGGCGAAGCGGTGGAGGGTAGGCGTGGACATTCGCAGTTTTGATATCAAACTCGGATCGCTGGGTTCGGGTTCTTAGTGCGGCACTTTAACCACTTGATCACGTTGACGATGTTGACGATGTTGACTACGTTTACGATGTCGTTGCTGCTGCTGCTGTTGCGTTTCAGTTCTCCGAGAAGAAGAAGAAGAAGAAGACGTTCGTGAGGCGTGAGAAGGTGAGGGCTCTTCGTGCCGTCCCGTCCCCTCCTCGCCCCCTCCGCACATCACACGTTGAGGCCCGGGAAGTTCAAGGGTCGGGGAGACGATGAGCCGGCACCTGGGTTCGAAATACCGGGTTTCAGCTGCCCGTCATTGAACCGGGTTTTCAGGGTTTATAGCGGCGAGTCCATGATCTCCACGGCTCGCTCGCCCAAGCGACTGCTGCGCAAAATGAAAAAGAACCCGCGAGCACGTTCAGTTTGGTCGCGCGC
The DNA here is from genome assembly GCF_048934315.1 of Petromyzon marinus. Taxonomy (NCBI): domain Eukaryota; kingdom Metazoa; phylum Chordata; class Hyperoartia; order Petromyzontiformes; family Petromyzontidae; genus Petromyzon; species Petromyzon marinus. The sequence continues at coordinate 8,011,155 of NC_133714.1, read as the reverse complement.
TTATTTTGGCTGAGGTGCCGAATCGTCGGACTGGCGCCGTACGCATCTCCCGAAAAGCTCTCCCATCGCCACGGTGGCATGTCGCTTGCACGACGTCACGCCTACGTCACGTCTACATCACACCTTCGTCACACCTACATCACACCTACGTCACGCCTCCCCCCCACCCAGGACGTGTATCCCGCGCGGGGCAGCGCTAGCCGAAGCCAAAATAGAATGTGCAACGTTAACTGGCATTAGCCAACACATCCCAATGCTGCACGTAGGGGCAACGTCACCCCTCCCACCCCCCCCCCGCCTCTCACTGCGAATAACTTGGCAGGACCCCCCTGAAAACTAGTTTTGAAACTCGCAAAACAAATGCGACGTGGACTATCGCCGCCCCAACCGCTGACCGCCCCACCACCAACCATGTCCTCCTTCCTACCTCCCAGACCAGCAACCACCTCATTGGGCCCAAGACCTTCCCGCTGGACCGCATGATGGCAATCTTCTACAGCATCGTGGACGGACGCGTGGCGCCCACCGCCAGCATCTTCTCCCAGGTACGGCGGCCCTGCAATTCCGTACCGGGGGGAGCGTACGGCACGGCTGGCAGTCCAGTCCAATCGGGGAGCCTTCCATTTAGTCGGTGGAGGATGGCGGAGGTGGGTGGGGGGGGGGGGGATTCCTCAGAAATCATCGTCGTTTTCATCGTCATCACCTGCCGGATGAAGGTATCCCAAAGTGGTCGCCCCCCCCCCCCCCCATACCTCTGATTAGCAAAGATCCCCCATGTAAATCTTGACTTACAGCTTTCGTGACTGCAGGAATTCATATTCCTTGGGTCTTTCGGTAAAGTCACGTAGAACAAAACAAAATTAGCAAACAAAATTAACAAAAACTACGAAGTTTCGATCGCAACACAAGCAATCGTCATCTTTTCTCCTCCTGATGACGATTGCTTGGGTTGCGATCAAAACGTCGTAGTGTTTGTACATGTTTTTGTTCTACGTGACTTTACCGAAAGAATATGAATCCCCCATATACCTTTAACACACTGTTAGGGCAAGCGCTGTTAGCGAGCACCTATGAAGGCCGACACGGTACACGGGGGGTTGGTTGGACAGCACCACGCCCGACCGCCTTTGTCTCCCCAGTGGCGATGTTTACACACCACACCAGGTACTCATTTGAGGCTCAGTCGACCTAGGGGAGGAGGCCCAGGACCGGTTCAGATAATTGTCACTGGTGTTGGCCGTGAGAATCGAACTTGGGTTGCCAGGTTCGTAGCGCAGCGCGCTAATCGCTGCTGCACCACTCCCCACATACACACATATACGGAGTGCTTATGGGGCCATCGTTTTTAATGGAAAAAGAACGGATAACATGATAACAAATGCAATGTTAATAGCTTCAAACAGAGTCTCCCACTTGTTCGCCATCATTGTCAATGCGTGGCCTAGAATCTTCTCCAGGTGGTCTCAAGAGCCCGGAGGCAGCAGCACATTTCACGTGGCATTGTTGCAAATTCTCAGAAGTGTTCGCATTTTTTTTGCTAGCACCCTGTACATCCATTTCTCGGGGTCTCGAGACGCAGTGATCCCGTTTAGCTCCCGCGTACGGGCCGAGTTAATCGTTCCATCTCTGTGGCGCGACGTAACCCACGGGCGTCTCGTCTCCTTTGGCTGTCGCTCTGTCCTCATCCGTTGTCGTGAAGTGGGCGAGGTGGGCAGGACAAAGGGGGCAGTTGCTCTACGCTCCGAATGGATCCCTCACCCCGTGGCGCGACACCGATGGCACAAATCGGCGTACAAACAACTTCTCGCGATGGACCGTCGCCTCCCGCGGGAGGGCTCGTGCGAGTGAGAGCGCGCCGCTTGAAGGGTTCCCGGGAGTAGTTCTGCGGCGTCCTGTTCCGCGGGCGGCTCGTTCTCCGCGAGAGTACATATTTTTTTTCCATCCGGGCGCGCCCGGTCCCTCCTCCCGCAGATCTCGTCGCTGGTGAGCCTGCAGCTGCTGACGCTCGTGAGTCACAGCGACCAGATCGACAGCCCCAAGTACAAGTGCACCGCGTCGCTCGACTTCATCCGCGCCATTGCCAGGTACAGGGCCCGCCGGCGACCACGACGGATGCAGCTCGCTCGCTCGCTCTCGCTTACTCTCTCGCTCACGCTCACGCTCACTCTCTCACGCTCACTCTCTCGCTCACTCTCTCGCTTACGCTCGCTCACGTGCGCAGCCGTTCCCCCCCCCGCGCTTCGTTGGGCCCGCTCGATTTTGACGCTCGCGTAGCATTCATCGATGAGCCGTTGGTCGTCGTTACTTGAACGGCAGGGTGGCGCAGCGGCATCACTTGCAGCCCACAGCAGGAAGGAGACCTGGGTTTGATCCCGGACTCGGGCGCCTCTCTCCGTGGAGTGTTTGTCTTCTCCCCCTGTTTTGCGTGGGTTTCCTCCGGGTTGTCCCGGATCCCTCCCGTAGCTAAAAAAAGAAAGGCGCACATCGTTGTGAACTGGTATTGGGCCAAAACATCGCAATGCTAAACCCCATGTACCTGCAAATTATTCGATTGGGATTTCACACGGCAGCAGCGTCACCCCCCCCCCCCCCCCGACTGTGGAAGCTTGGCAGGACCTCCCTGAAAAAAAAGTCTCGAGACTCGCTGCGGCTCTGCGGGGATAAGCAAGTGGAATCATAACGGTATTAATAATAATAATGATGATGAGTTTGAGGGAGATGTCTTGATGGCGCGCACGTTTGTCAAATTATTCCCCCTTTCCAGGACGGTAAACTTCGACGTGGTGCGGTACCTCTTCGACTTCGTGTGAGGACGATGGCGGGGCGGGGCGGGGCGAAGGGGAGCCGCCGTCGGACACAGCACGGTGGGGGGCGGGGGGTGGGGGGGGGCGGAGAGGTCAGCTCGACCGATCTCGCTCGCTCCGGGGAGTCCGCCGACAGACCGACCACAATGCGGCAACTCTCCCTCGCCGCGTCCGTGCGTCCTGACGGCGTTGTAGCGCAACGCGTGCGTGCGTGCGTACGTACGTGCGTGCGTGCGTGCGTATGCATCCGCTCTATAAACCGTTTGGGGGGGGGGTCTCCGGACGAGTACCTCCGGTCGCGCTGCGGTGCTGGCTCGTCTCGCACGGCCGTCGTGCGCGTCGGTTGTAAAGGAGCGGGAGCCGGAGGACGAGGAGGGTGCAGCAGACCAACCAATAGGGAGAGGCTCTTGATTTGTTGCCGTGTACCCCTGGGCCTTGTGCTCCAGGCTCGTCCGACGCCAGTTTGAAGTCACTTTGGGCGGAGGGCTCTCGCGACGCACCTGACTTGCGCCGGAAGCTTCGCCTCGCGCCGGAAGCTTCCGACTCGCGCCGGAAGCTTCCGACTCGCGCCTGGCAGCCATGTTTAGTTTTATGATCGCCTACACGTCGGTATCGCAATTCGTAATAAACGACCATTTTGCAGAATGTTTTTTTCCACGAGCCGCTTTTATTTCAGACGGTGATGTACGTTCAGAAATTCCATTTGTTTTTTTTTAAATGTTATTTTGATATCGTTTTTTATTTTATTACCATCTTCGGCCGGGGCGTGATGACGGCTGCATCATCTGGCCACCGCACCCACTTCAAGCGGGTCAGCTGCCGGGAAAAGATTTCAACCGTGGGCGGCTTACCCCTGGAGTCGGTACGGTCGGCGGGGATTGCAGTTCGGGGGAGGGGCATGGGGGGAGGTGTGTGAGGGGGGGAGGGGGGGGTGCGTGGGGGGGAGGAGGTGCGTGGGGGGGGGAGGTGCATGGGGGGGGGGAGGTGCATGGGGGGAGGGGCGTGGGGGGGGGGAGGTGCGTGGGGGGGGGGAGGTGCGTGGGGGCGGGGAGGTGCGTGGGGGGGCGGGGAGGTGCGTGGGGGGGGTGCGTGGGGGCAGGAGGTGCGTGGGGGGGGGATGTGTGTGGGGGGGAGGTGCGTAGGGGGGGGTGCGTGGGGGCAGGAGGTGTATGGGGGGGGGGGGGGAGGTGCGTGGGGGGGTGCATTAGGGGGGTGACCGCCGCTCGTTTTTCTCGTAACTCCTCGGCTGCCCCCGCCGCTCTTATCCCAGAGCGTCCAGGAGGTCGAAGTCCGTGAGCGTGGGGTCAGAGGGCGCGGGAGACAGCACGTGCGAAATGTCCGTCACGTCCAGCCCCAGGTGCTCGGTGATTTTGCCGTTCCGGTCGGCCGCCACGGCGTCCCCACCACCGGGGCTTGAGCCGGAGCCGCCCGTGGAGGCACCCTCGGTGCTGGTGGTGGAGACCGCCTCCTGCCGACAGCGCCACCGGTTAGCGCGGTAGGCTACGCACGGTGCGAAAGAAGTTCTACGTAGAATGAGAATTAAATAAATTGATAAAATAAAATAACAATATTCTCACGACGTTTCGGCCACAACACAAGCGGCCTTCATCAGGTGAAGGGGACGAGACTGTCTGGAGGACAGCGCTCCAGACAGACAGCGCTCCAGACAGACAGCGCTCCAGCGCTGTCCTCCAGACAGTCTCGTCCCCTTCACCTGATGAAGGCCGCTTGTGTTGTGGCCGAAACGTCGTGAGAATATTATTGTGTTATTTTATTTTATCAATTTATTATTTTATTCTCATTCTACGTGACTTTACCGAAAGAACCAAAGAAGATGAATCCTTGCAGTCACGAAAGCTTTAAATCGAAATTTAAGTTCTACGTACGTACGGCGGTGGCGGCGTCTCACGGTCACGCCCTGCTACAGCCGCCATCCCCCCCAACCCTCCCCCTGCCTCCTCAAGGATCGCAGGTGAAAGGTCAGGTTAAAGGGGGGGGGGGGGGTCATCACGAAGATTCAGGGTGGCTCGGGGAGTCACGGCGCTGAGCCCACACTGCCGAGAGCCTGGGATCAAATCCGGGTTTTTGCCCGCCGTCCACGACTGAACCGGGGTTATTAAGCGCAGTGAGTTGATGATGGGCTCAACCAGGTCACCAGTGACTTAAATTAACCTTTTTATTTTACCAGGCAATGGCCCACTGAGCTATGTAACTCTTTTTCAGGAGCAACCTGGCTATCACAACACGATAGCTCAATGAAGTGGCGTATTATCACGTGTACATTTATTGCAGCCAAAAACACTGATTTTATTCTGAGTTGTCGCTCATATAGAGACCCATCGACTCGCACAGAGACCCATAGACTTACGACGAGACCCAGAGAACTGCATGGAAACCCAGAGACTCGCACGCGCACTGTGTCGTGGTCAAACTTTGTTCCCGAGCGCGCTATAAGAATGGCGCCGATGCGTATGAAATTAGGGTTGTCCTAAAGCCCCCAACGGCTACGCTGAACGACGGTGTGAACACTGGCTGCGCTCGTACCGATCTGCTGATGAGCTGCGTCTCGTTGTCTCTTGATACGTTGCAGGCGATGGCGATCTGAGACAGCCGATGCTGAGCGTTGCGCTTCTGTTGCACCGTGCAGATTCCGGAAGTCTGGAACACATGCGCGTGCTTTGATAATGTTCACGTATTTAATATCTTATTTCCGTATTTAGTTTAGGTAATTCACGTAATAAGAGAGGTTTGTTTTCGTCGGACGATCATTATCCGCGAAACTTGCTCTTCACGAGCATCTCCGGCACGAGGGAACGCTGCAAAAATAAAACGAATATTACAATTTTTTTTTTTTTAAAGTCCCAGCCAGAGAGGCCTCCTCACCAGGTGTTCTCCCGTGCTGAACTCGCACGTGGGCTTCACGCTGTCCTGCGGCGTCTCGCACCTCCCCTGCAGCACCGTGAACCTCACGTGCGTCACGTCTCCCACGGCCGTCTAGACGCGCACGCACGCAACAAAGATCCTCCTCTCCAACCGTGTGGCCTTCACAGGCTGTTGGGGGCAAGCGCTGTTAGCGCGCAGCACCGCCTATGAAGGCCGCCATGGCACAAGAGGGGGTGGGTGGGTGGCCGCCACCGCTCCCGATCACCTTTGAATATCGATTTAAAGCTTTCGTGACTGCAATGATTCATCTTCTTTGGTTCTTACGGTAAAGTCACGTAGAATGAGAATAAAATAATAAAATAACACAATAAAATTCTCACGACGTTTCGGCCACAACGCAAGCGGCCGTCTTCAGGTGAAAGGTACAGACCTGTCGGGACGACAGAGCTTCATTGTGTTATTTTATTATTTTATTCTCATTCTACGTGACTTTACCGAAAGAACCAAAGAACACCTTTGAATAGTCACGCGTACAGGTGTGGCACTTGTACAAATAACAACTAACAACAACTGAAACAATGACAATTGGCACAACATAAACGCTCGTACACGCGACAGTATAATTTGTTGCAAAAAATGACGCGAGTGGAGGGTTTCACGACGTAAATTTGGCAAATTGACGTCGCCGCTGCCTTGCCAGTGGCGCGCAAGCACAAATAACTACACCGTGCGGGTGGGGGGGGGTGACGTTTCGGGCAATGGGCCTTCTTCATAGCACGCAATTTTTGGTTGAGTCATCACGACACCTACAGTGAGGGAAAAAAGTATTTGATCCCTTGCTGATTTTGTACGTTTGCCCACTGACAAAGAAATGATTAGTCTATAATTTTAATGGTAGGTTTATTTGAACAGTGAGAGACAGAATAACAACAAAATCCAGAAAAACGCATGTCAAAAATGTTATAAATTGATTTGCATTTTAATGAGTGAAATAAGTATTTGACCCTCTCTCAATCAGAAAAATTTCTGGCTCCCAGGTGTCTTTTATACAGGTAATGAGCTGAGATTAGGAGCACACTCTTAAAGGGAGTGCTCCTAATCTCAGCTTGTTACCTGTATAAAAGGCACCTGTCCACAGAAGCAATCAATCAGATTGCAAACTCTCCACCATGACCAAGACCAAAGAGCTCTCCAAGGATGTCAGGGACAAGATTGTAGACCTACACAAGGCTGGAATGGGCTACAAGACCATTGCCAAGCAGCTTGGTGAGAAGGTGCCAACAGTTGGTACGATTATTCGCAAATGTAATAAACACAAAAGAACTGTCAATCGGCCTGGGGCTCTATGCAAGATCTCACCTCGTGGAGTTACAATGATCATGAGAACGGTGAGGAATCAGCCCAGAACTACACGGGAGGATCTTGTCAATGATCTCAAGGCAGCTGGGACCATAGTCACCAAGAAAACAATTGGTAACACACTACGCCGTGAAGGACTGAAATCCTGCAGCGCCCGCAAGGTCCCCCTGCTCAAGAAAGCACATATACATGCCCGTCTGAAGTTTGCCAATAAACATCTGAATGATTCAGAGGACAACTGGGTGAAAGTGTTGTGGTCAGATGAGACCAAAATGGAGCTCTTCGGCATCAACTCAACTCGCCGTGTTTGGAGGAGGAGGAATGCTGCCTATGATCCCAAGAACACCATCCCCACCATAAAACATGGAGGTGGAAACATTATGCTTTGGGAGTGTTTTTCTGCTAAGGGGACAGGACAACTTCACCGCATCAAAGGGACGATGGACGGGGCCATGTCCCGTCAAATCTTGGGTGAGAACCTCCTTCCCTCAGCCAGGGCATTGAAAATGGGTCGTGGATGGGTATTCCAGCATGACAATGACCCAAAACACATGGCCAAGGCAGCAAAGGAGTGGCTCAAGAAGAAGCACATTAAGGTCCTGGAGTGGCCTAGCCAGTCTCCAGACCTTAATCCCATAGAAAATCTGTGGAGGGAGCTGAAGGTTCGAGTTGCCAAACGTCAGTCTCGAAACCTTAATGACTTGGAAAAGATCTGCAAAGAGGAGTGGGACAAAATCCCTCCTGAGATGTGTGAAAACCTGATGGCCAACTACAAGAAACGTCTGACCTCTGTGATTGCCAACAAAGGTTTTGCTACCAAGTACTAAGTCATGTTTTGCAGAGGGGTCAAATACTTATTTCCCTCATTAAAATGCAAATCAATTTATAACATTTTTGACATGCGTTTTTCTTGATTTTGTTGTTATTTTGTCTCTCACTGTTCAAATAAACCTACCATTAAAATTATAGACTGATCATTTCTTTGTCAGTGGGCAAACGTACAAAATCAGCAGGGGATCAAATAATTTTTTCCCTCACTGTAACCCCAAAAAATCTCGTCAGCCGCCTTGTGCAAACGGTTCAAAAAATTCAGAAAAACGATGTCAAATCGTCTTTGAAGATCCCGGCATCCCAAACGTGTTTTTATCCGGATCTCATCCCTGAATCGTAGCACCATACTCCACCTGGTCCACCCCCCCCGCCCCCACCCAATTGTGCCCTTTGGTTGCGGGCGTGCCGTACATGCCGCTCGGCTGACAGGACGACCGCGGGCGCCAGCGGAGGGAGGCTGGCGTTGGCGGCGGTGGCGTTGAGGACGGGCAGCGCGGTGCGGATGACGAGCCACGCGGCCGGGTCGTCGTGGTGGATCGGCACGGGGCAGCCCGTGCACGGGGCGCTCGCCGCGGGCACTGCGCAACGAGTGGAACACGTGGGAGGGGTGCGGTGAGACGTGCTCGTCAGCCGGTCGCCTCCGCGTCACTCCGCTACGGCCGCTGTGATGCTTGCTGTCCGCGTGAACTTCACTCGCTCGCCCATCGTCCTACTGTGTACGCATGGTGAATTTATTTCGCACCGTACGTAGGCAAACCGTGTGCCACCCGCTCGTCCATCTGCCCGACCGAATTGCCCAACTTATATTCTGGTCGCTGCTCCCGTAGTAACCGTTCGCGTGAACTCCACTCGCACGCACGCCCACTCTCCCGCCCACCCAGTCACTCACTAACCCACTCACCTACTCGCTCACCCACTCACCCGCCCATCCAGTCACTCACTAACCCACTCACCTACTCACCCACTCACCCGTCCACCCAGTCACTCACTAACCCACTCACCTACTTGCTCACCCACTCACCCGCCCATCCAGTCACTCACTAACCCACTCACCTACTCACCCACTCACCCGTCCACCCAGTCACTCACTAACCCACTCACCTACTCACTCACCCACCCACCCGCCCATCCAGTCACTCACTAACCCACTCACCTACTCACCCACTCACCCGTCCATCCAGTCACTCACTAACCTACTCGCCTACTCACCCACTCACCCGCCCATCCAGTCACTCACTAACCCACTCACCTACTCACCCACTCAACCGTCCACCCAGTCACTCACTAACCCACTCACCTACTCACTCACCCACACACCCGTCCATCCAGTCACTCACTAACCCACTCACCTACTCACTCACCCACCCACCCTTCCACCCAGTCACTAACCCACTCACCTACTCACTCAGCCATCCACCCAGTCACTCACTAACCCACTCACCTACTCACTCACCCGTCCAACCCAGTCACTCACTAACCCACTCACCTCCTCACCCACCCGTCCATCCAGTCACTAACCCACTCACCTCCTCACTCACCCGTCCATCCAGTCACTCACTAACCCACTCACCTACTCACTCGCCCACTCACCCCTCCATCCAGTCACTAACCCACTCACCTACTCACCCGTCCACCCAGTTACTCACTAACCCACTCACCTACTCACTCACCCACCAACCCAGTCACTTACCCACCTGGGTGGGGGTGGTCTCCATTCCACTGCACGAACTGAAACTCGCTCAACCCCACCTGGAACCTTCACCAAGCCCCAACCTGACCTGACCCTCACTCCATCCCTCCAACTCCACCTTCGCCCCAATGCAACGCTGACTGCCCACCTCATCCACCGGTTCCCTAGCTCCGCCAACCACCGCTGGTCTACGCACGGCCATGGGACCATTGTGCCTCTCGGACCTCCGAGAGGCTGGGAATCCCTGTCTCACTTTGCCCGTCTCGACTTAAGACTGTCGTCTCTGGTGCAGGCCAATGGGCCTCAAAGACGATGCCTCAAGTTATCGGAGCACGTTTAGTTTGCATGTTTTATTTTGCGCAAAGTACGTGTGGCCAATGCAGGCCTGATGCCTTGCAAAAAGTTTATCCATCGGGCGTTTGAACATGCGAACACCTTTATTTTTTTCTGCCGGAAAGGGTAAAAAGCTCTTCTTCATTTCATCGGCGTAACCGCTAACACCCCGTGCGGAGCGGCGAGCACGTCGCCGTGTGGAGGGGTTACCGCTCTCGTGGACGGGCGAGGTGAGCTGGCACGCGGGGAAGCCCCTCACTCGCCCCTCCGACTCCCCGACCCCAAACGCGACCTCCGCTCTGCACTTCCCCAGCGTCTGCGCTCGCGACGGTGCGGACGGGAGAGGACGGGAGAGGACGGTTAGAGCATCGGTCCCCCGAATCGGGTCATCGCCTCGTGACCGCTCAGTGCGGGGAGTGTGGCCGGAGTGTGGGGAGTGTGGCCGTAGTGCGAGGAGTGTGGCCGGAGTGGGGGGAGTGTGGCCGTAGTGTGGGGAGTGTGGCCGTAGTGCGGGGAGTGTGGCCGTAGTGCGGGGAGTGTGGCCGTAGTGCGGGGAGTGTGGCCGTAGTGTGGGGAGTGTGGCCGTAGTGTGGGGAGTGGGGAGTGTGGCCGTAGTGTGGGGAGTGTGGCCGTAGTGCGGGGAGTGTGGCCGTAGTGTGGGGAGTGGGGAGTGTGGCCGTAGTGTGGGGAGTGTGGCCGTAGTGCGGGGAGTGTGGCTGTAGTGCAGGGAGTGTGGCCGTAGCGTGGGGAGTGTGGCCGTAGTGCGGGGAGTGTGGCCGTAGTGCGGGGAGTGTGGCCGTAGTGCGGGGAGTGTGGCTGTAGTGCGGGGAGTGTGGCCGTAGCGTGGGGAGTGTGGCCGTAGTGCGGGGAGTGTGGCCGTAGCGTGGGGAGTGTGGCCATAGTGCGGGGAGTGTGGCCGTTGTGTGGGGAGTGTGGCCGTAGTGCGGGGGGTGTGGCCGTAGTGCGGGGAGTGTGGCCGTAGTGTGGAGAGTGCGGGGAGTGTGGCCGTAGTGTGGGGAGTGTGGCCAGAGTGTTGTGGGGTGTGGCCGTAGTGTGGGGAGTGTGGCCGGAGTGTGGGAAGCGTGGGGAGTGTGGCCGTAGTGCGGGGAGTGTGGTGGAGTGTGGGGAGTGTGGGAAGCGTGGGGAGTGTGGCCGTAGTGCGGGGAGTGTGGCTGGACTGTTGTGGGTGTGGCCAGAGTGGGTAGTGTGGCCATAGTGTGGGGAGTGCAGGCCGTGTGTGCGTGTGTGTGAATATTGCAGGTGAGCGGGGCGGGGGAGACTCACGGCCACGCCCAGGGCCTCTAGGGAACAGCGCCCCCGCTGGCCGGAGCTGCCGTTGCTGGAGCACGACGTCTCCTGCACCGAGAACTCCACGTGGAACCTCAGCCCCACCACCACCTGGGGGGGGGGGGACAGCAGGCGAGCGGCAGAACGACAGCAGCGGCGGCGGCGGCGGCATCGCCACCCGTGACACAGCACGCTTTGGGCACCACGCGGCCAGCGGCAAGTGAGAACATTTGGTCTTGCGCACCCTCATGCGTGCGTCCAGTCCACCACCAATGCGCACCGATCACACACTGAAATAGGCTCTCTGAAACATCAACAACAACAACAATGCTTTTCAGTCCGTTGCAGGGCTGGCTCAGGACTCGGGGATGGATCACGAACGTCAACTTGGTAGCCGTGTTCCAGGTCTTTGGGCCACGGTGGCTAGGAGATGTTAACTATCTCGCCTGGTGTACAGGAGGTCGTGGATTCTATCCCGACCCTGGTGCCTCCTGCTGTATATTTGGAGTTTGCGTCTCTCTTTTCTCCCCGTGGTCGCGTGGATTTTTCTCCGGCTCCTCCGGCTTTTGCCCTCCACAATCGACGTGCGTTACTTAAGGAGTATTTGGCCGCTATAAATTTCCGCCTGACGATAAGCCACTTCGTTGAGCCATCATTTGTGATAGCCAGGTCACCTCTGAGAAACAGACCTTTTCCGCTCGGTGGGGGCCTTACCTGATGAGATGAAATGTTTTTATTTAAACAGTTTTTTTGTTTTGTTTTGACACCGCGCTGTATGTCACCTCCTTGGTCGCCCTGTCGACGCTCTTCAGCGCGAACTGCTTGTGCTGCGCGTTGGCCGAGTTGAAGACTCTGAGCGCCGCATCGACCGCAACCTGGGCCTCCTCCCTGGAAACCGGCACGGCACATCCGGAGCAGCCGGATCCCCAGGTGACCAGCGTCTCTGCGCGGTGGAGTCGAGCACGGTGAGACTGGTACGGTGAGACTGCTAAGTTGAGACGGGCAAAGTGATACAGATATGTTTAGACGAAGATCCCCCCCCGTATAGCCTGAACAGACTGTTGGGGCAAGTGCTGCTAGCGAGCACCTGTGAAGGCCGACACGGCACACGAGGGGGTGGGTGGACAGCACTGTGCCCGTCCGCCTTTGTCTCTCCAGTGGCAATGTTTACACACCGCTACGTACGGTACGAAAGAAGTTCTACATACATACATATCTGACCATATACATATATCCCCGTAGGTGATGAGTGGATGGGTGGGTAAGTTATTAGTGAGTGAATGGGTGGGTAAGTGACTGGGTGGATGGGTGAGTGATTGGGTGGGTGAGTGGGTTAGTGAGTGACTGGATGAATGGGTGAGTGATTGGGTGGGTGAGTGAGTGGCTTAGTGAGTGACTGGATGGATGGGTGAGTGATTGGGTGGGTGAGTGAGTGGGCTAGTGAGTGACTGGATGGATGGGTGAGTGATTGGGTGGGTGAGTGATTGGGTGGGTGAGTGAGTGGGTTAGTGAGTGACTGGATGGATGGGTGAGTGATTGGGTGGGTGAGTGAGTGTGTTAGTGATTGACTGGATGGATGGGTGAGTGATTGGGTGAGTGAGAGAGTGGGTTAGTGAGTGACTGTATGGATGGGTGAGTGCTTGGGTGGTTGAGTGAGTGGGTTAGTGAGTGACTGGATGGATGGGTGAGTGATTGGGTGGGTGAGTGAGTGGGTTAGTGAGTGACTGGATGGATGGGTGAGTGATTGGGCGAGTGAGAGAGTGTGTTAGTGAGTGATTGGATGGATGGGTGAGTGATTGGGTGGGTGAATGAGTGGGTTAGTGAGTGACTGGATGGATGGGTGAGTGATTAGGTGTGTGAGTGAGTGGGTTAGTGAGTGACTGTATGGATGGGTGAGTGATTGGGCGGGTTAGTGAGTGGGTTAGTGAGTGACTGGATGGATGGGTGAGTGATTGGGCGAGTGAGAGAGTGGGTTAGTGAGTGACTGGATGGATGGGTGAGTGATTGGGTGGGTGAATGAGTGGGTTAGTGAGTGACTGGATGGATGGGTGAGTGATTGGGTGGGTGAGTGAGTGGGTTAGTGAGTGACTGGATGGATGGGTGAGTGATTGGGCGGGTGAGAGAGTGGGTTAGTGAGTGACTGTACGGATGGGTGAGTGATTGGGTGGGTGAGTGAGTGGGTTAGTGAGTGACTGGATGGATGGATGAGTGATTGGGCGGGTTAGTGAGTGGGTTAGTGAGTGACTGGATGGATGGGTGAGTGATTGGGCGAGTGAGAGAGTGGGTTAGTGAGTGACTGGATGGATGGGTGAATGATTGGGTGGGTGAATGAGTGGGTTAGTGAGTGACTGGATGGATGGGTGAGTGATTGGGTGGGTGAGTGAGTGGGTTAGTGAGTGACTGGATGGATGGGTGAGTGATTGGGTGGGTGAGAGAGTGGGTTAGTGAGTGACTGGATGGATGGGTGAGTGATTGGGTGGGTGAGTGAGTGGGTTAGTGAGTGACTGGATGGATGGTTGAGTGATTTGTTGAGTGAGAGAGTGGGTTAGTGAGTGACTGGATGGATGGGTGAGTGATTGGGCGAGTGAGAGAGTGGGTTAGTGAGTGACTGGATGGATGGGTGAGTGATTGGGTGGGTGAGTGAGTGGGTTAGTGAGTGACTGGATGGATGGGTGAGTGATTGGGTGGGTGAGTGAGTGGGCTAGTGAGTGACTGGATGGATGGGTGAGTGATTGGGTGGGTGAGTGGGTTAGTGAGTGACTGGATGGATGGGTGAGTGACTGGGCGAGTGAGAGAGTGGGTTAGTGAGTGACTGGATGGATGGGTGAGTGATTGGGCGAGTGAGAGAGTGGGTTAGTGAGTGACTGGATGGATGGGTGAGTGATTGGGTGAGTGAATGAGTGGGTTAGTGAGTGACTGGATGGATGGGTGAGTGATTGGGTGGGTGAGTGAGTGGGTTAGTGAGTGACTGGATGGATGGGTGAGTGATTGGGCGGGTGAGAGAGTGGGTTAGTGAGTGACTGTACGGATGGGTGAGTGATTGGGTGGGTGAGTGAGTGGGTTAGTGAGTAACTGGATGGATGGGTGAGTGATTGGGCGGGTTAGTGAGTGGGTTAGTGAGTGACTGGATGGATGGGTGAGTGATTGAGCGAGTGAGAGAGTGGGTTAGTGAGTGACTGGATGGATGGGTGAATGATTGGGTGGGTGAATGAGTGGGTTAGTGAGTGACTGGATGGATGGGTGAGTGATTGGGTGGGTGAGTGGGTTAGTGAGTGACTGGATGGATGGGTGAGTGATTGGGCGGGTGAGAGAGTGGGTTAGTGAGTGACTGGATGGATGGGTGAGTGATTGGGTGGGTGAGTGAGTGGGTTAGTGAGTGACTGGATGGATGGGTGAGTGATTTGGTGAGTGAGAGAGTGGGTTAGTGAGTGACTGGATGGATGGGTGAGTGATTGGGCGAGTGAGAGAGTGGGTTAGTGAGTGACTGGATGGATGGGTGAGTGATTGGGTGGGTGAGTGAGTGGGCTAGTCAGTGACTGGATGGATGGGTGAGTGATTGGGTGGGTGAGTGAGTGGGTTAGTGAGTGACTGGATGGATGGGTGAGTGATTGGGTGGGTGAGAGAGTAGGTTAGTGAGTGACTGGATGGATGGGTGAATGATTGGGTGGGTGAGTGAGTGGGTTAGTGAGTTACTGGATGGATGGGTGAGTGATTGGGTGGGTGAGTGAGTGACTGGATGGATGGGTGAGTGATTGGGCGAGTGAGAGAGCGGGTTAGTGAGTGACTGGATGGATGGGTGAGTGATTGGGCGGGTGAGAGAGTGGGTTAGTGAGTGACTGGATGGATGGGTGAGTGATTGGGCGAGTGAGAGAGTAGGCGTGCGAGCGAAGTTCACGCTAACGGTTACCACGGTAGCAGCAACAGAACATAAATTGGGTGATTTAAGTGGGAAGATGGGCGAGTGAGTGGCACGGTGCGAAAGAGGTTGTACATACATGCATACATACAGCGCGCTTGGAACTCGGTGTAACGTGACATGGCCTTCACCCCCGGGGGGGCGGGGGGTGGGGTGGCATGCCGTGGCCCTCGGCTTGCGCAAACAGCCGGTGTGGCACGGTGCAGAGGCCGCGGGGTCCTCTCTCTCTCTCTTGTTGTCATGTCCCCATGCGCTTATCGGAGCGCTCGGCTCTTTGATGTTACGGCGGCCGCCCCCCCCCACCCCCCTTCCGCCATCGCACGGCAAATCATTACCCAGGCCTTGGCTGGCAACTGGGTTTGAGTTGGTGCAGATGCAGGTGCCATGGCCAGCCCGAGTCCAATGGGGAGTCACTGACACGGTGGCGGAGGGATAATCAAATCGTCGTCGCGCGGGATGGCGTGGTGTCCGTGCCGTTCTTGGAAGCACGACATTCAACAGGAAGGCACGCACCGTGTTGCGCAGACGCAGCCTGCGGGAGTTCCGCAGCTGGGTTGCGGTACTGCCGCGCGATGGATTTCGACGATGACGACGACGACGACGTGCGAGTAAGGGAGCGAGCGAGTTACCTTCGAGGATTGGTTTCTTCATCTGGCACGTGGGGTGTCCCACAGCCGTGGCCTCCTTGCCCGGAAGGAAGTCAACGTCCCCGTAACAGACACCCAGCATCTGCGCGTGGGGACACGGGGGGGGGGGGGGGGCACGTGGGGACACGGGGGTGACGCGGGGTGACGCGGGGGGACATGCAAGGACACGGCGGGGACACGGGGGGACGCGGGGGGACACGGGGGGGACACGGGAGGACACGGGGGGACACGCAGGGACATGACACATGGGAATAAGGGGACTTATGGATATAGAAACATGGCGACACATGGAATGTGAGGATAGAGGGACGTGGGGACATGGGTACAGCGGGGTATAGAGACGTGAGTACAGGGGGTCGATGTGATCTCTGGTCCACCCAGTAGCAAGCAGCACCTCAATGGAATTTAACCAAATTAAGTGCACAACCAAATGTGTATGTGGCGGTCCCCCAATTTAGTCGTCCCCGAGTCTGTGGGTTTTCCACGCAAGCCTGTGGGTTTTCCACGCGAGCCTGTGGGTTTTCCACGCGAGTCTGTGGGTTTTCCACGCGAGTCTGTGGGTTTTCTACGCGAGTCTGTGGGTTTTCCACGCGAGTCTGTGGGTTTCCCACGTGAGTCTGTGGGTTTTCCACGCGAGTCTGTGGGTTTTCTACGCGAGTCTGTGGGTTTTCCACGCGAGTCTGTGGGTTTTCCGCGCGAGTCTGTGGGTTTTCCACGCGAGTCTGTGGGTTTTCTACGCGAGTCTGTGGGTTTTCCACGCGAGTCTGTGGGTTTTCCCCACGAGTCTGTGGGTTTTCCACGCGAGTCTGTGGGTTTTCCACGCGAGTCTGTGGGTTTTCCACGCGAGTCTGTGGGTTTTCTACGCGAGTCTGTGGGTTTTCCACGCGAGTCTGTGGGTTTTCCACGCGAGTCTGTGGGTTTTCTACACGAGTCTGTGGGTTTTCCACGCGAGTCTGTGGGTTTTCCACGCGAGTCTGTGGGTTTTCTACGCGAGTCTGTGGGTTTTCCACGCGAGTCTGTGGGTTTTCCACGCGAGTCTGTGGGTTTTCTACACGAGTCTGTGGGTTTTCCACGCGAGTCTGTGGGTTTTCTACGCGAGTCTGTGGGTTTTCTACGCGAGTCTGTGGGTTTTCTATGTGAGTCTGTGGGTTTTCTACGCGAGTCTGTGGGTTTTCCCCGCGAGTCTGTGGGTTTTCTATGTGAGTCTGTGGGTTTTCCACACGAGTCTGTGGGTTTTCCCCGCGAGTCTGTGGGTTTTCCACGCGAGTCTGTGGGTTTTCTACACGAGTCTGTGGGTTTTCTACGCGAGTCTGTGGGTTTTCCACGCGAGTCTGTGGGTTTTCCACGCGAGTCTGTGGGTTTTCTACACGAGCGTGTGGGTTTTCCCCACGAGTCTGTGGGTTTTCCACGCGAGTCTATGGGTTTTCCACGCGAGTCTGTGGGTTTTCCACGCGAGTCTGTGGGTTTTCCACGCCAGTCTGTGGGTTTTCCACGCCAGTCTGTGGGTTTTCCACGCGAGCGTGTGGGTTTTCCACGCGAGTCTGTAGGTTTTCTATGCGAGTCTGTGGGTTTTCCACGCGAGTCTGTGGGTTTTCCACGCGAGTCTGTGGGTTTTCCCCACGAGTCTGTGGGTTTTCCACGCGAGTCTGTGGGTTTTCTACGCGAGTCTGTGGGTTTTCCACGCGAGTCTGTGGGTTTTCCACGCGAGTCTGTGGGTTTTCCCCACGAGTCTGTGGGTTTTCCACGCCAGTCTGTGGGTTTTCCACGCCAGTCTGTGGGTTTTCCACGCGAGCGTGTGGGTTTTCCACGCGAGTCTGTAGGTTTTCTATGCGAGTCTGTGGGTTTTCCACGCGAGTCTGTGGGTTTTCCACGCGAGTCTGTGGGTTTTCCCCACGAGTCTGTGGGTTTTCCACGCGAGTCTGTGGGTTTTCTACGCGAGTCTGTGGGTTTTCCACGCGAGTCTGTGGGTTTTCCACGCGAGTCTATGGGTTTTCCACGCGAGTCTGTGGGTTTTCCACGCGAGTCTGTGGGTTTTCCACGCCAGTCTGTGGGTTTTCCACGCCAGTCTGTGGGTTTTCCACGCGAGCGTGTGGGTTTTCCACGCGAGTCTGTAGGTTTTCTATGCGAGTCTGTGGGTTTTCCACGCGAGTCTGTGGGTTTTCCACGCGAGTCTGTGGGTTTTCCCCACGAGTCTGTGGGTTTTCCACGCGAGTCTGTGGGTTTTCTACGCGAGTCTGTGGGTTTTCCACGCGAGTCTGTGGGTTTTCCACGCGAGTCTGTGGGTTTTCCCCACGAGTCTGTGGGTTTTCCACGCGAGTCTGTGGGTTTTCCACGCCAGTCTGTGGGTTTTCCACGCGAGTCTGTGGGTTTTCTATGCGAGTCCTATGGGGTCTCGTCAGCGACCGGGCGCCGGCTCCCGTGCTGCGACCTCCCGAGCCTCTCTTCCACCTCTTGATGACAGTGCACCTCACATCATACGACCTACTGGAGTATCGCCAGGGTGCAGCTACCCTCATGCCGATTCCTCTTACCCGTGTCGAGGACTCCAAACCGACCGTTTTGTTTCATTCACCCCCCCCCCTCCCCCCATAGCCTGAAAGAACTGTTGGGGCAAATGCTGTGAGCGAGTAGCACCTCTAAAGGCCGCCACGGCACACGAGACGGTGGGTTGGCCAGCACCACGCCCGGCCGCCTTTGCCTCCCTCTGTGTCGACGTTTCCACACCGCACCAGGTACTCATTTGAGGCCGAGTCGGCCTCGGGGAGGCCCGGGACCGGCGCAGAAAATCGTCACCGGCGTTGGCCCGTGAGCGGGAATGGAACTCGGGCCGCCGGGTTCGTAGCGCGGCGTAGCGCTAAACCCCATGCGCGATCGCTTTCCCACAACCACCGCCACCGCCACACTGCAGGTTCCCGTTTCTGTTCTAGCGCACGGCGGCAATCCGGGAGCCGGATGCCACCGTCGAGGTCTGCTGCTGGCCACGACGAGAGGGCTTCACAGCAGAGAGAGAGAGAGAGAGAGTTCGTGTCGTTTTGCTTTTTTCTTTCATTGGGCCATAGTTTGGGTTCCACGGTCACAGACGCGCTGCCGCTACCGGCAGCGCGTCTCGAATTTCCCATTCACGAAGGGGGAAGTTGCGCTTCGGCCTGCTGTTGGTGTCCTGACGCGGTCGTCGATGGTTCCACCACCAGGGTCACCGAGCGGGAGGAATATCACAGCCAGGAGGTGTGCGATGTTTGGGTCTCGAAAGAGGCGGTGTTTATTCTGGATACTGCAGGTCACAACAACACACTAACTCAATCAGTCAATCATGCACTCACCCACTTACTCACCCACTGACTCGCTCACCCCACCCACGCACTCACTGCACCACAGGTCACCTCACTTCTCTCTCTCTGCTTCTCCCCTCGTACTGCTCCACTCTGGAAATCCCTCCTCCTCCTCCCATCACCATCATCATCATTGTCGTCGTCGTCGTCATCGCGTTTATCCAAACGCTTTTACAACAACAACAACAACAACCTTGCCCCAATACGAGGAACGTGTTACACTCTCACTATATATTCCAGCTTTTACAGTGCTGCTTGTGGCTGGCTGCATGACATTCTGAAGCCTTTGGGCACCGTGCTCAGCAACGGTGATTTTTTTTGTGTGTTTTTTGTGTTGTTGTTGTGGCAATGCTGGTGCCAGCGCTCACTGCAGTGTTGTCGGACTTGAAGAGACACTCGGACAGCCTGGAGCCGCCCTTCTGCTCGCACTCCGTCTCCTTGATGTCGAACATCAGGTGGTAGCGCTTCAGTTCCCCAGGGAGGTCCTGGTAGGGAGACGCGGACGCGCACGCCGGCACACGCAGACACACACGCAGACACACGCAGACACACACGCCGGCACACGCAGACACACACGCAGACACACGCACACACAAACGCAGACACACGCACACATACAGACACACACGCACACACACGCAGACACGCGCACACGCAGACACGCGCACACGCAGACACGCGCACACGCAGACACACATGCACACAAACGCAGACACACACACACATGCAGACACACACGCACACAAACGCAGACACACACACACAGACACACGCACACATACAGACACACGCACACACACGCAGACACACGCACACATACAGACACACGCACACACACGCAGACACACAGACACACACGCACCCATACAGACACACACACACATGCAGACACACGTAGTGCGAAGACAACCATACCCCTCCCCCCCCCCGACGTGTAGCCTGTAACAGACTGTAAGGGCAAGTGCTGTTAGCGAGCAGCACCTATGAGGCCGGCACGGCACGCGAGGGGGTGGGGTGGCCGGCACCACGCCCGGCCGCCTTTGTCTCCCCGGTGGCGATATTTACTACACACCGCACCAGGTACTCATTTGAGGCTGAGTTGACATAGGTAGAAGCCCACGACCGGTTCGGATAATCATCACCGGTGTTGGCCACGAGCGGGAATCGAACTCGGGCCTTCAGGGGGTTCCGAGCGCAGCGCGCCAACCGCTACTACGCGACCGCTCCCCACACACACAGTGACAAAGATAAAAGATCCCCCGTATAGCCTTAACAGACTGTAGGGGCAAGTGCTGTTAGCGAGCACCTATGAATGCCGGAACGGTACACGAGGGGGTGGGTGGCCAGCACCACGCCCGACCGCCTTTGTCTCCCTAGTAGCGATGTTTTACACACCGCACCAGGTACTCATTTGAGGCTGAGTCGACCTAGGGGAGGCCCGGGACCGGTTCAGATAATCGTCACTGGTGTTGGCCGTGAGCGGGAATCGAACCCGGGTCGCCAGGTTTGTAGCGCAGCGCGCTAACCGCTACACCACCGCTCCCCACACACAGTGACACACACACAGTGAGACAGGGATGCACATACGCGGGCACACAGTGACACACACACACAGTGAGACAGGGTTGGACATACGCGGGCAAATGGACAAGCACACGCGCAGGCACCGCGTTTGCGTAGAGTGATACGAGAAGACGCGCCTGGGAAGATTGGGAATCCCGCCGTCAGGTTTCCTCCCATCCTGCTCCCTCTTTTTCCAGCGTCACTGCCGCGACTATCGCTGCTGCTGCTGCTGCCGACGCCGTAACGAAATCGGTCACGTTTGTTCGTCATTCGACAACTTCATTAAATCGGCCGTGTCGGGTGGAGGAGGCTGCACGACACAACATATTACTTACGTGGCCCAAAAAAACGTGTCAATTACGGACGATTCCAGGCTATGTTGAGCAATA
This sequence comes from Petromyzon marinus, assembly GCF_048934315.1. Taxonomy (NCBI): domain Eukaryota; kingdom Metazoa; phylum Chordata; class Hyperoartia; order Petromyzontiformes; family Petromyzontidae; genus Petromyzon; species Petromyzon marinus. The sequence goes on along the minus strand of NC_133714.1, from coordinate 7,990,124 downwards.
AGTTGATACAAATTCCAATATCGCCATCGTCATGATAATCAAGATCCATGGGCAGGCAGCCCCTAGGTGTCCACTGCACATTTCGTCATTTGTTTACACTTTCCTCTTTTCTTGTGCCAATCTGCTCAAATAGTGGCCACATCTTTCTGGCACCAATCTCTTATGGTGGCGTGTCGTCAAGCCGTCCTCTTTTAGGTCTTCCTCTCTTTCCTGTTCCTTCCATTTTTCCCCAAACAATACACTCTACATGTTTCTACTGTTGTCCATCGTGCATAGCTACTATAAATTAAGATGAATGGGTAAATTGCACCTTAAAAAAAGACAAATCACCAAATTGGTACCGCCGGTTAGTTACGTTGTACGTGTGCGTTGAACTTCTTTAGTACCGTACGTAGCCGACCGCGCTAACCGGAGGTGCGACCGCGCCGTCGGCGGCACTCGCGTTGCCCGGACGCACACTCCCCGCTCGGCAAAAAAGCCTCGCCGCACCTTGCGCCAGGCCATCTTGACTCGCGCCAGCCGGTAGAGGTGCCCTCCGGACGCGCCGTTGAAGCTCCCCACGGCCGTCTCGGCGGCCAGCCGCACCTGCGCGTCCGTCACGGGCAAGCGGCTCCCCAGCTCCTCCTGCGCCTGCGGTGCCGTCGGCGCCCCCATCCCGCCGCGGCCGAAGAAGAACAAGCAGCAGCAGCAGCAGCAGAGCAGCAGCAGCGGTGACGGCGACGACGGCCGAGGACGACGGGGCGGCGGCAGCATCGTGGCGAGCGCCGGGCGTAGCGAGACGACGGGAGAGAGGAGTGGAAACGATGCTGCGAGCGGGATGTGGCGGTGACCGCCACACCCCGCCCGCTTATTCCCCCCCCCCCCCCCCCGATCACTCCGCCGTCCGGTGCCATGTGTTTGACCCCGGGTCGGCCGTTGGGGCTGACGTCCAAAAAGCAGGGGGGGAAGAGGGCAGATGTGGAGGCGCGATAGCAGGCGTGGGCTGCGGCGACTATGCAGTAAACACGCGGCGCCACTCGGTAAACACGGGGAGGCGGGCGACGCACGGAGGCGGGTTGCAGCGATGGGCAGCCTGCGCGGTGAGGGGTCCGCGGGGGTCTCTTGCCACAGGCCGCCACGTCGACCGATTGAGCGGCGATCCATCGAGCTGCTTCGAGTTTATTTCATTCGTTACACGGACCCGTTTTAGCCGGGTGCCCGGGTTATTTTACGCGGGAGATCGCTGGAGCCGCGTAGTACGGAGGGTTGATGGGCAACATTTGCGCGCTCTGGCGAGCTAGCCAGTGGACGTCTTGAGGAGTAGCCTCGTGGTGAATATGTACGGTGGACTTCCTTCGCACCGTTCGTAGCCAACCGTGCGAATCAGAGGTGCGGGGGAGGGACAACAAACTAAACACAAAAAATCAGTTCAAAAGAAATGCGATTTAAAAGTGCCAAGCTCCAGTTGCTTCCTAATATCGGAAGAGCGTTCCAGACGGCCGCTAGCCGAAAGCCGCTGCGAAGATGACCGGAGTTTGCGCGACGGTTTATGCTCCTATTCCGCAATGCAGGCCTGCGAATGAAGTAATTGGCGCTGGGAGTTTACGACACGGTGCGAGGCGTCGACTCACGGAGGGGAAACTTCATTAGACTCGCACGAGAGACCCACGGACTCGAATAGACGCCGCCACAGAGTCACGTGGGAGATTCGCAGACCCATGGACGTTTAAGCGGCGACGGTGATGATAATAATGCAATTTAAAACGCGCTCAAATTTGCGGACGTAACGGCCGCAACTCAGAGGCGCGGAGCCAAGCTCAGAGTCACTCGAAAGCGTGGTTATAGAGGTGAGTTTCATAAGTGTCTCCTGAAGGAGGCGATTGAGGTGATGCTACGAATGTGCAGAGGGATTGCGTTCCAGACTGTTGTTTGTGGGTTTTTTTGTGCACAAGTCGCGGCTCGACGTTGTCGGCGACGTTCTCGGCCCCGGGGCCGCCCTAAAGCATCCGTCGGTGCTCAGGAGCAACTTGGCCCCCAACATCCGCCGTGCGATGTTCCCAACGCAGGTCTCCGTACGGAATCATCGCCTTTGGCTTTGCGAATCGAAACGCCGGGGGTTACGGAAAAGGGATGGGGGGTTAGAAGCTGGTCGCGACACGAGAAGAGGATGGAAGGACAAATCGGAGATAATTGGGTATGGGGGGGGGAGGAATTGCCGAGAGATCTGGATGAGAGGCAGGGTGGCGGCGTTCATATGGGGCCTCATGGCAGCACAAGATTGCACACGAAACCCAACCTTCTGGCAATTTTTTTGTAACCCCTTGAGGACGCGAAAAAAAGTGATGGCCTCGACAGGCTTTTACGTTAACCCAGCAGCATTCGCTTTCAACACACAACCTCTGCAACGGTTTCGCCCCTCCTAGGACTCATCAGCAAGAGCCGGGCACGCTCCACAAATACCGCTGCTCTCTCTGCGAACGTACACGCTGGTGTTCTTTGTTTTGTAACAGAGTTGCCGAGCACAGTGTGTCCAACGACAACCACTGGTAACCAAACAGCGGCCCGTCAGTGTCGTAGTGCAAAAGAGTGTGGGCGCGTTCCTTGAACAGAGTGGGGTTACCGTCGTTGTTGTTGTAAGAGCTTGGAGGGGAAGAGACGGTGATGGTGGTGGTGGTGGTGGTGATGATGATGATGGGAGTATGGAATTCCAGAGCAGAGCAGTGCAAGAGAAGAACCAGGAAGAGAAGCGAGGTGACCTGCAGTGTGGCGAGTGGGCGAGCGAGTACGTAATGAGTGTGTGGGTGTAAAGATGGCTGAGTGGGTAAGTGTGGTGTTGTGACCCGCAGTGTGATGAATGGGTGGGTGAGTGGGTAAGTGTGGTGCTGTGAGCTTCAGTGTGATGAATGGGTGGGTGAGCGAGTGGTTAAGTGTGGTGCTGTGAGCCGCAGTGTGGGTGGGTGAGTGTGGCACATTAGGAATGGACCACTATTTTAATTATTTCCTCGTGCAGAAAGGGAGTAAAGTGTGGTTTTGTGAAAGTCCTTGTGCTGTGCAGTCCATCAATGCACGTGTGTACACCAGCATGCAATAACGGAGTTGGGCCTGTAGGGGGCTGGCAGGGTTATTGATTAACCAGACCTGTACACCAGTCACGTGGTTAATGGCGACTCGGTGGAGGATTGCTGTGACACACGTGCTGTTCCATTTTACAGGAAAAGGACCCAAAGGCTGTTTTTGATCGTTATAGAAATGTTCTAGACTTGTTCTAGACTTAAAGCTTGGCTTTGAATTGTTAGTTTGTCATATATTCAATAGGAGAGGTTTTAGCACTGTGCACTGTAAAAGATGACGTACTGTAGTCAATACTTGTAATTCTATAACCATGCCCATACACCCAGAGTAAGACTACTCGCAAATGCTATTGAGAATAGAACGCGTAAGTAGTAAGTTGTACAATGTTGACAAATACAGTACGTATATTGTACACACACAGTACAGATAATGGGTGTAAGATACCGATACAATTGGATGGCATAGATAGACATACAGCTTAGGATTAATGTAATATTCGAATAGTGCAGTGTAAAGGTTACTGTCAAAGACAAAGATGGTTTATCAGTAGTAGAATTGGGTTTGAGAAACTTAACCGACTTGTACACCAGTCACGTGGTTAATGGCGACTCGGTTCAGGATTGCTGCGTGACACGTGCTGTTCCATTTTGCAGATTTACCACAATAAATGTTTGCCCTCGATTTGGAGCACCTGCCCACGTCCTTAATTTCGAGTGTGCAACATGAGTGAGTGTGGTGCTGTGAGCCGCAGTGTGGTGAATGGGTGGGCGAGTGAGTGGGTAAGTGTGGTGCTGTGACCTGCAGTGCGGTGAATGGGTGGGCGAGTTGGTGGGTAGATAGGCGAGCAAGTGGCTGGGTAAGTGCGGTGTTGTGACCTGCAGTGTGGTGAGGTGGGTTGAAAGGCGAGTGGTTGAGTGGGTGATTTTGTTGTTGTGTGCCCTGTAGTGTGGTTGGTGGTGGTTGAGCACAGTGTGAAAGGAGACAACAGCATCCGGTCGACTCAAGTCCTCAACACGGGTGGAGGAAGCAATGAAGATAAGTTCACAGCAACAGTGACCATGTGAGTAGCTACAGAAGCGTGACAAGGAGGCGACCGACCCCTGGTGAGCGAGCGAGCGAGCAAGCAGGAGCTGAAAGTGTGGATTTTTCCAAAATCCTTTATTAGTTTACGTCCAGCGCAGGCAAAAGAACGCCGACGACAAGTACATCACCAAAGTGCAACTCCCAAACCAGCGACACAACGCTTTGCCACGGAGCACTCCGTTCCGTCTCCACAAACAAAACGAACGCTGCGTTTATAGGTCGACTGGGGCCCCGGCGCCTCCCCAGGCCAATCCCGTAAGTGCAATCCGTGCGAGCGTTTGCCTAAGCGAGCAAACTCCGGGCTGATGTCGACCTTGCGCATCTCATCGGCAGACTCGGGGCTTTGTTAAACAAACGCGAGACGTCCAAGGCAAGGGGCGCTTCGATGATGAATCAGGGGGTGCCGATCAACACAGAAAGAAACCGCCAAGCAACTGCCGTGCACAAACACCACGGCACACCGGCATCTACCTTTGCAAGCGCCTAAACAGGTCTCTGGCCAAACATTACCAACGCTGAAGCACAGCAAGCATCATCATCGCCCCCCCCACCCACCAAACCCCCAACCCCGTGACAGTGAAAGCTTGCGCCGGAACCCCCTCCTAAAAAAACGAAACACAAAATAAGGTGAGGCTCCCCCCACCCCTCTCCCCCCCCCCCCCCCCCGGATAGACGAGCGTAATCGCCGCTTGCCAAAGTGGGAAGAGGGGTCCAAATAAATCGAAATCGGCCAGGTGCGGGGGCAGAGGCGTGGGGGCGCGCGGGGGAAGCGTCCACGTAACCTGGAGCCGACCCGGCAACTCCCCTCGGCAAACGTCACGACGGTGACCCAACCGAGACGTTCAGATCGAGGGCGCGTTCCACAAGGTCCCCACCGCCCCCGCCCCCACCTCATCACAGCGAGCGGCGGACGACGACGCCCGGCGCCGGAAGAGGACGTCGCGGAACTTCTTCCGAAGGAGCCGCTTCTTTTGGTGTCTCTTTATCCGCCCACGATGGGGCCACATTCTTTTTCACTTGCACAGACCTTGCCAAAAGAAAAATGTCCAAAAAAAAACTTACGTTTTCAAACCTCTCAAGCGGCTGGGCTATTAACGCGAGAAAGGTTTTTCGCGTAGTCTTTGGTGACCGGGCTGAAGACAGTCAAAACTCGCCCACTGCACTTGAGAATTCCGGTCGAATCACCGGCTGAAACCCGGACTCAAACCCAGGATTGTCAGCGGTACCGGCTCGGCGTTTCCCCCCGACGCAGCCACCACGGGGCCTCCAGCACCCTAACGTGGCTGTGATGGTTATTTCGCTAAAACTTTGGCACACAACAAATAACATAAACCATCCCTGGACACCCAATCAACAACGCGGCTGGACCCAGGTGAGCCGGCACAGGTGAAGGGTGGGTGCCCCCCCCCACTCCGTGTTCAAGGCACTTTGGGTCCCGCCTGGGGACTCTTTGGCAAGTGGGTGGGTGCCAGCGTAGCCTGGGGTGCTTAGGTGCTGCCCTGGCTACGCCGGCTGCCCTGACGGTCACTTTGGCTCGTTGTCGTTGTTGCTAGGGTCTGTGTTTGTATGGTCCTGGGCTGGTGCCCCGTGCTCCCCTGGCCTGACCTCGCTGCCGCTTCTACCGCAACGTAGTCCTGCGGCAAGCAGCTGCGCCGAGATGCTGTTCAAATTGAAAATCGCCGCCCCCGCTGCTGCTGCCGCTGCTGGCGGTGGTGGTGGTAAGGCCGCACGGTTCGGCGTTGCGTAACGCTGGAGCCGTCACGACCACCACCTCCGGGTTGATTTTGCGTCGCCGTGGGTGTGGAGCCTCTAGGGTGCCGCTCAACGCGGAAGGCACTGGGGGTGGGCGTCTCGCGACGCGGCGCCAGAGGAGCGGTGCAGGTAAGCGCGGTGGATTCTGTCCACAAATTCGTCGTCGTTCTGCAACACAGCGTTAGCGCACGTCATCTCTACCGCAGCGTTCTTCATTGCAAGGCCCCCCCCCCCCCCCCGCGGGCCACTGGCTGGCCCTGGAGGCCTTTAGTGCGGCCCCCGACAACACACAAATGGTGAAAACACCGCCACCCATCATCGTGCTGCTGTCAAACCCCAATGTTTTAAAATGTGTGGCGGCCCTCAACACTGGTGAGGTCTCATCGGGCTGTGTAACCTTCACTGACTGTTGGGGCAAGTGCTGTTACAGAACACCTACGAAGGCCGGCACGGCACAACGGTTGGTGGGTGGCCAGCACCACGCCCGGCCGCCTTTGTCTGCCTAGTAGTGGATGTTTACACACTGCAGCAGGTGCCCATTTGAGGCCGAGTCGACCTAGGGGAGGCCCAGGACCGGTTCAGATAATCGTCACTGGTGTTGACCGTGAGCAGGAATCGAGGCCGGGTGGCCTAACCGCCGCTGCACTGTCGCTCCCCATCGAAGGCCAACGCACACGCACGCCTACGGTGTCTGCTGCCATCTGTTGGCAACATCTATAAAAAAAATTAAAAGAGTGCGAGGACCCCAGGGTCATGCCCCCCTCCTCCCCGCCCCGTTCATTCTATTTCGCAGATTTTACCCAGGGAAGCCTCGCCGAGTCTCAAGATTCTTTCTTCAGGGAGGGTCCTGCCAAGGTTTCTCAGCGAGGGGAGCGATGTTGTCACCGCCACGTGGAAATCCCAGCCGAGCGATTCGCGTTTTTTTTTTGTTGCAACATTGTGCACGTTTCGCCAAACCCCACGCACAACAGGGGACTCCCCCTATTACAAACGCCACACAGAGAGGTGCCCGAGTCGTGAATCTAATCCAGGCCCTTCTTGCTGTTGGAGTCACGAGTGTTACCAACCGACTTAAGGTTTCTTACTTAACCAAAAATAAAATAAGGAGATTGCAGAATTTCTTTTTTTTAAGTGTCTGGCTGCAGGGTGTCGTATACAGTGTTAAAAAAAGTTCACGGCTGTGAAACGATCGAAGCTATGACCGCGTGTACGGGAAGTTCGGCTGACAGATTGTGTGTGTAATGGCGAGAAAGCGGAGTGGTGGGGAGGAGAGGGGAGGGGAGCGGAGTAGAATCGGAGGGGTGCCACGCACCTGCAGCAGGTAGAGCAGCGTGTCCTGCAGCTGGGATTGAGTCAGCACAGACGGCTGCGGCGGCGGGGTCGGCGGGATGACAAGTCGAGTGGGCGCGCGTGGGCCCAGCTCAAAATCCCACGGCGTGAGGAGGGTCGGCGGGGTCACCGGCCTCGGCTCGCAAGGCACGGCGGAGCGCAGCTGCGGCAAAGTACAGTCGATGGCGTCGTCGTGAGCGTCGGCAGTGAGAGCAACGTCGTCATTACCACCACCATCGTTGGCGTCCGAAGCAAGAGTGATAATCGCCATCGTTACCATGGGTGCCAGCACCGTCAAGAGCGTCGTCATTATCATCTGCACCATCGTTATCGTCCACAGCAAAAGTATTATGGTCGTCAGCAGCGCCAGCAAAGAGCATCGTTAGCGTTAACGCATCATTGGCATTGACAAGAGCGTCAAAATCGGCCACAACGGAGCCGTAAACGTTATGGACGGCAGCCGTGGCAGCCGCACCGGGATCATTGTCGGCATCGCCAAAAAACCTGAATGGTGGCGGCCCGTCGAGTCGCCGTAGGCCGCTCGTTGGGCCGGGGATGGCCGTCAGCCAACGAGGAAAGAGAGTCGCTCGCTGCCCATCGGTTTACCTCCTCCCGGCTCGTGTCCCGGCTCGTGTCCCGGCTCGTGTCCCGGCTCGTGTCCCGGCTCGTGTCCCGGCTCGTGTCCCGGCTCGTGTCCCGGCTCGTGTCCCGGCTCGTGTCCCGGCTCGTGTCCCGGCTCGTGTCCCGGCTCGTGTCCCGGCTCGTGTCCCGGCTCGTGTCCCCCGTGCCGCCACCCAGCGCCGACGGCCGTCGCGGCAGACGACATAAACCCCCAACGGTCGACCACGAGGAGCAGGAAGAAGAAGAGAACTCGACGAAGGGCGGCATCGGCAGCTCCACCGTCAGCTGATGCGGCATCAGCAGCAGCGGCGGCGGCGTCTCGCGGTCACGGCTCGAGTCCGACGCCGATGCGCCCCTCGCCCTCCGTGGGTCGGCCGCCTGGAAAACGGTTGTCGGCACCGCAGGAGGCTGGAGCCCGAGCCGGGCCTCACCGTGGCATGACCCCGAGGTGGCGGCTCTGGACAGCCCGGCCGCCGTCGCCTCGTTTGGTTCTGCCGGGGGAAGGCGCGGCGGCCACGGGGAACATATATATTTTTTTTATCAAAAATAAAATTGGGAAAAGTGGACGGACAATCACGGCGGCATCGCGGAACCCCAAGGTTGTACGGATACGGTGCAGTCACAGTACAGACACACGATATACACAGTACTAACGGTATAAACATACACATTACAGGGCTGGGATCTCGGCGGATGTCGAATCTACGGGTTGCTATGTAAGTCTCTGGGGCTCTGTGGACGACTCTGGGCCTCGGTGCAAGTCACGGAGGACTGGATTGACACCATCAACTTCGCCACACTTGAGAAACCGGATTCGAACCCAGGCTCTCAGCGGAGCTGGCTCAGCGCTCAGAGCCACCCAGTTGCCTCCTCTTGGCTCTGTTGGTGAACACCGTAAGCTACACAACCAATCGAACTAAATTGTACACCGCAGTGCCCGGCGCTTGCTCAGTTCCCGCTGGCTCTGCCTGCCCCCTCACCTGCCCCCCCGCCTGCCCACCCACCTGCCCCCCCGCCTGCCCACCCCTAGGAGCTCTCATCCTCACCCCCAATCGCCGCGGCCGGAGGCGGAGGAGGAGCAAGAAGAGGAGAGGGAGCCCGGCGAGCGCCGGGATCCTGCTGCGGATCGGCGCCAGCGTGCGGCCGGGCACCGGCAATCCACACGGGGACGGGCCGGCCAGCGGGCGCGGGCTCCGGCTGCGGGCCGATCAGCACCGACAGGCTCAGCCACTCGGCGGCGCCACCGCCGCGCCGGACCGTGGCGCGCTCATTTGTACGGCGGAAATGCCACCGCGTCCCGAGATGCCGTACGGAAACGGACGTAGGCAGCGGAGCAGAGGAATAGCCTCGAGGATCCGGATGTTTAACCTCGGCGGGGCTTACACGTGGGGCGCGAACTCAGGATTCGAGCGGCGACGGCTCACTGCTTTGACTACTTGGGTTCAAGTCACGTGGTTGTGTACATAAATCCCTTGTTGGCGAATGTCCGCTATACTTAAACTAGTTCATTAACCCCATTAACCCCATTATCAAACCCAAGAAAACCTATCTATCTATCCCAAGAACATGAATAGGAATATGTTACAAAGCCTTTGCTGTTGGAGCACAAACGTTTTGAAACAATCTGGTTTCCTCCCTTAAAATTGTAAATCTTTCTTTAAAAAAATTGGTGCACTTATGCAATTTCAACTTAACAGTGTATACTATCTGTTTTACGTGTTACATTTTTTTGCGATTTGCTTTCCTACCTATACTCTGCACTCCCGATCATTGCTTTATCGTTGTATCTGTGTGACCCTGTTCCCCCTACCGGATATCTGTGAGAAAAAAAGCTTTGCAGGTCATCGGATTTCTCCCAGATAAAGAAAGATTACGATTCCGACCTGGCTGCCCGCCCACATTGACCGCGCTTCGCTACCACTCGTCCGCCCCCCCCCCCCCCCACCAGCCCATTTGGATCGATTGACCTCTGACCTCATCGATACCAACGCGAAAACTCCACCGCCACTGGCTCAAGGGCCCGAGGGCGGAGAATTAGAATATTCATTTATCCTGAAGGAATCCGATGAGCTATAAAGCTCTTTATCATGGGACCTTTTTGTCAGTATCAAAAGGTATCCCATGATATAGCTTCTCACCCCGAGCTATAAAAGCTCTGATACTTGCATTGTCTTTGTACCGTTCACCTTTTGGCGTTGTTCTCTCGTCTGACACTGGTGGTGAGACTAGGACATAAAGAAGGCCCATCTCCGGTGTAGGCTAATCAGTTTTAAAGGCAATGCAAGATATAATTATATTAGCAGAGTTTGTTTGCATGTTCACCACAAGTACGTGTGGTTAATGCATACTTGATTCCTTGCAAAAGGTATCCTTTTTTTAATCTACAACTGTTTTATTGCCGTAAAGGGTAAACCCTATTCTTATAAAGCTCTTTTTTCACAAATGTCCAGTCGGGGCGGGTAAGAACATTACAACAAACAGTACAATACCACGACAGCAGTGCAAAGTACAAGAGAGGCAGAGAAATCAACAAAATACACAATACAAACTAAACCATCCCCATCCTCACCAGACGAAGCCAACCTCAGATATTAACTTGTTTTTTCAAAAGCGACCTGGCCACGGAATGAAAGCTCAACAAAGCGGTGCCATCATTTGACGAGCAGGGAGACAACTCTGACCTTGAGCTTTGGAGCGCGTCGACTGCCGCGGAGAGGCGACCGGCCTGGCGCCGGACGTGAGGAGCTCGCCGTGCCGGTCGTCGCAATGGGGGTGGGGCCATGACAGCTTGATGGCCACGGGCCTCGCCAGGTCCGGGTTGCCGTGCGTGGCCAAAGAGCTCACCATCGGCTTGGGCTCAGAGACGTGGAACCCCTAGGAAACGGTCGGTGGGTGGGGGGGGGTTAAACAGGGGAGTCCAAACCAGTAACACACAAAGATCCCCCCCGTATAGCCTCAACAGACTGTTGGGGCAAGTGCTGTTAGCGAGCACCTGTGAAGGCCGGCACGGCGCATAACGGGGCGGGTGGCCAGCACCACGCCCGGCCGCCTTTGTCTCCCCAGTGGCGATGTTTCCGCACCGTACCAGGTACTCATTTGGGGGCCGAGTAGACCTAGGGGAGGCCCAGGACCGGTTCAGATAATCGTCACGGGTGTCGACCGTCAGCGGGAATCGGACTCGCATTGCCAGGCTCGTAGTGCAGCGTAGCGCTAACCGCTATTACACTACCGCTCCTCCCCGGGTATGGGGGACACCAGGTACTCATTTGGGGCCGAGTAGACCTAGGGGAGGCCCAGGACCGGTTCAGATAATCGTCACTGGTGTCGACCGTCAGCGGGAATCGGACTCGCATTGCCAGGTTCGTAGTGCAGCGTAGCGCTAACCGCTATTACACTACCGCTCCTCCCCGGGTATGTGGGACACCAGGTACTCATTTGGGGACGAGTAGACCTAGGGGAGGCCCAGGACCGGTTCAGAAAATCGTCACGGGTGTCGACCGTCAGCGGGAATCGGACTCGCACTGCCAGGTTCGTAGTGCAGCGTAGCGCTAACGGCTATTACACTACCGCTCCTCCCCGGGCATGGGGGACACCAGGTACTCATTTGGGGCCGAGTAGACCTAGGGGAGGCCCAGGACCGGTTCAGATCATCGTCACTGGTGTCGACCGTCAGCGGGAATCGGACTCGCATTGCCAGGTTCGTAGTGCAGCGTAGCGCTAACGGCTATTACACTACCGCTCCTCCCCGGGTATGGGGGACACCAGGTACTCATTTGGGGCCGAGTAGACCTAGGGGAGGCCCAGGACCGGTTCAGATAATCGTCACTGGTGTCGACCATCAGCGGGAATCGGACTCGCATTGCCAGGTTCGTAGTGCAGCGTAGCGCTAACCGCTATTACACTACCGCTCCTCCCCGGGTATGTGGGACACCAGGTACTCATTTGGGGACGAGTAGACCTAGGGGAGGCCCAGGACCGGTTCAGAAAATCGTCACGGGTGTCGACCGTCAGCGGGAATCGGACTCGCATTGCCAGGTTCGTAGTGCAGCGTAGCGCTAACGGCTATTACACTACCGCTCCTCCCCGGGTATGGGGGACACGCGGGAGACAGAGGGACAACCGCCAGTGTTACCACGTTCAAGATGTTTTTGTTGTTTTAATTTGCATTCTTCCACGCTGTCACCTCGATTGTTGGCTATCGGCCGGTTGTCTCACGGGACGAAGGTGCAGCGCAATCTTTCGTGTTGGGCAGAGAATGGCTCGCGGAAGCAGAGGTCGCTCAGAGCTGCCTCTTGAGATGTCTGCGAGTGAGCCCTGGCCCACACGGTGGGTGGGGTGGAGGGTGTCAAGCACTCGCCCGCCCGCACTGTTAGGGAAAGTGCCGTTCGTCACATCAGTCAAACCGATCATATTTATAATTCTCAGAGACGGAAGTTTGCGATATTAAGTGCCGTGACCCCAATGGGTTCCCGCTTCCATCCCTCCCTTAAAGTTCTCTTCTCCTTAAGCCCACCCTGCTGCTGGTACTCCCTACCCCCAACCCGCCAGCTACGACCAGGCCTACCTCAACACCTATTCACCACCGCCACCCCCATCACTATCCCTAGCCTCATCACTACCCATACCCCCATCACTGTCCCTAGCCTCATCACTACCCATACCCCCATCACTATCCCTAGCCCCATCACTACCCATACCCCCATCACTACCCATACCCCCATCACTATCCCTAGCCCCATCACTACCCATACCCCCATCACTATCCCTAGCCCCATCACTACCCATACCACCATCACTGTCCCTAGCCCCATCACTACCCATACCCCCATCACTATCCCTAGCCCCATCACTACCCATACCCCCATCACTATCCCTAGCCCCATCACTACCCATACCTCCATCACTATCCCTAGCCCCATCACTACCCATACCCCCATCACTGTCCCTGTTACTGCTACTCCCTATCCCCACAACTCACCAGCTACGACAAGGCCAACCCCTATCACAACCCCTATCACTACCCCAGCCCCTATCACTACCCCTACCACTATCACTACCCCAGCCCCTATCACTACCCCTACCACTATCACTACCCCAGCCCCTATCACTACCCCTACCACTACCCCTACCACTACCCCTACCTTAACCACCCCCACCCTCTTCTCGCAACTGTCACCGTAACTACATCACCACTCTATTTCATCCACCATCACCTTATGCACAAAATCGTATAATTGTGTTGAAAAAGCGCCTCGTGTTAAGGCGCTACTATTTAAATGTACACAAGGAGACCGGGCACCGTTGTGCGACCCGACCGGAGGCAACCGAGTGCCTTAAACAGGGCGGGGGAACTGACGGGCGCCTGGCAGTCGGCAGGAATCTAATTGGGGCACGGTGGGAATATCCGTGACCGAGTATGGAATTGGAATCCCACCAACTCGATAAGAGCTCCCGCGCGAAGCCGTTCTTGCCTTTACGACCACAGCCGCCTTCACTCCTTCAGCAAGCCACTCTCCCTCCCGACAAGGAGAGGTAGAGGGAAAAGTGAATAACAAACTCCAGTCGCGGGGAACTTTCAAGGAGGTACGCTCGATGACACCGAAGCCAGCTTGTCAATGAGATGAGCGAGTGGCTCAGAGGTCAGAGTGCTGAGAGCTGAGTTCGAATCCAGGCGTCCGCTGCCCTCAATTAAACCGGGTTCACGAGTGAAGAGAGTTGATGGTCTCAGCCAAGTGAATGACTTGCATAGGCACCCACAGATTTACGTGAATAATCACAGGCTCACAGAGAGACTCGTAGACTCGCATCATGATGACAAGAGTTATGATTAAGCCGGGTTCTCAAGTGCAGCGAGTTGATTGCGATGATGGTGGTGATAATTTTATGGATTAGATTTTATGGTGGCAAAAGTGGTATTGATTCATTGGGGGGCGGTTAGCTTTGTGGCTAGCGCGCTGCGCTACGAACCCAGCGACCAACAACAGTGACGAATATTTAACTGCTCGGCCTCAAGTGGGTACTTGGAAGTGTAAACATCAGCACGGAGGAGCTGACCACCCTCGTGTACCGTGCCAGCCTTCATTAGGTGCTCGCTAACAGCGCTTGCCCCAGAAGTCTCTTAAGGCTACATGGGGCGACCTTTGTGCCTTTGCAGTGTGAAACACCAGACATAAATGCTGTCAATCGCTTGCCACAGCCAAACGATAGCGCGTTCGGCACTTGGTTTGCGCTTCGAACCCGGTGGGCGCCCTGGTTAATACTGCGGTTGTGTTGACCAACGCGCAATGGTGCCGTCTTGCTTCGCATCGGGCGTTTTAAGATCTCGCGACGTCATTGGCAGATGAATGTTGTGGCCTGCAGCGGTTTTAGCACACTACGTGACAGACGAGTTCGATTCCCGCTCACGGCAAATGCCAGCTTCGAAAATGATAACGATGCAAATGACAACCGTGTAGACAACAGCAGTGACAGGTGCCCCCAACGAGCACGGCTACCCTCGCTCACCTGGCCAACCTCGGTCCGAGCGTTGGCGACGATCTCTACGGTGCCCGTGGCCCCGTACTCCGAAGGGGCCCTCAGCGACACGGTGGCATCGGCGAGGACCCACGGCGGGGCCCGCGGGAAGCGCACGGAGAAGCTCATGCACGGAGCGCGTCGCCGCCTCCTCCTCCTCCTCCGCCGCCGGTGCCGGGCCTGGGCGTCCGCACGGACGGGAGGCATACGCCGTCAGCCGATATCAAGCGAGAGCAGAGGCTTGTGGGTACGCGGGGAGACCCGTGTGACCCCGAGCACGTGCGCATCACCCCAACAAGACCTCTACCATGCACGTTCGTTGAACTTCTTTCGAAATTGTACGTAGCCAAACCGTGGCTAACCAATGGGCCCGTGTTGGTAGTACAGTAATGTACAAGCACCAACCAAAGCCCGTAACCCTACACAGATCCGTAGACTCTCACTTAGATTCATCAACTTACACCGAGGGTGGGTATCCATTGAGTGTGTACTGGGGCCCATGGGCCAGAGGGGCCCCAAGTGCCAGGCTATGAAGAGGGGGAGGGGCCCCCACCACCCTCCCCACCCCCCCACCCTCCCCACCCCTCCCATTTCATTAGTTGCACCAGGGCTCATGTCAACCGTTTGTGAGCACCCAATAAATGCAAACCCGAAGCCACGCTCCCGCTACACCGCCGCCCACAGCGAGACTTCACGCACCTCTGAACGCCGCCCTGCACCCCGTGCGAATCCTCAACTAAAAACGGGCCCAATACTTCCACGCTATCTCGAGCAGACGGGTGCCACGTGCCCATCAAGCGAGCGCCAACGCCACATTCCCGTCGGCCGTTTGCCGCCCTGGTCTGGAACACATCTCCGGCCACCGCCGAGTCCGTCCCGCGGGCGTGAGTGACGGGCCCTCCTTGCCCCCCCCCACACCCCGCCCACCGCCCTCGAACAGCAGCTACGGCGCCAATCGGCGACCCTCCCTCGACACCACGGCAGCCCGCGCTCCGGTCTCCTGTCGGTAAAGCGGCTCCATCGAAGCGACACGCGCGGTTCGAGAGGTGGAGCGGCAAAGTGGTCTCCATGTCCGCCGGCGCATTCGGATGACGCTTCTGGACAAGAAGAGAGTGGACGAGTAGGCCAAAGCAACACTCTCTCGAGAGTGTGGAAACCCTCCCTCGAGCGGAGACCCTTCCCGCCGGGCAGCGGCGCGAGCGAGCAATCGCAGGGCTGCGCCTTTGCCTCTTAACTGGACAAGCGCAACCACCGAGGAAAGGAAAGAATTGACAGTTGAAGGCTGACGACGGCAAACAACGGCAACAACACAGCACCGACCAAGAGCACACGCAAGGCAGACACGGCACGCACGAGCGCGGCTTCGCGTTGCACCGCGGGGAGTGCGTTCCCCCTAGCTGGCCATGGCCAACAAGCTCCTGGGCTTCGTCCAGCGAATGAGGGGGAAGAAGGTGGCGTCGGCGGCGAAGGAGGACGACTCGGACGCCGCCTTCCACGGGAAGGTGGTCAGCATCGGGCTCGTAAAGAGCAAGTACCTGCAGGGCTCCCCACGTGAGTTACCCATGCGCAGCACACGCACTGCAGAGACGGCCGGGTAACGAGAGTTCAAGTTACGTGCGCGCCGTGCACAGATTTTGGGGACGATTCGGGAGGCGCGGGCAACCGGCCGATAAAACTAAGGCTAAAAAAAGGTAGCATAGTTCATTTATTAGTTCATTTATTTGGTATAGCCCTGTGAGCCATTCGGCTCTTGAATCGGGTGCAACCGCAACAAACAAAAAACATGAACAAGAAAACATCTTAAAGTGATTATGTGACTGTGCAAACAGAAAATACAGGAAAAAAAATATCAAAATATTCCTGAAATAGCACCGTACACCAACGCTGTGTGCAAAAATCCCAGTGGGATGCAAGTCAAATAACAACAACAACCACAAGACAACTAAGATTAAGGCCATCAGTCTAACTCCGTACTACAATAAACAAAAACATGGCCAAAACAAAACAAAAACTAGCAGGAACTGGCTCCAGCATCGGGCCCTGTTTTGGGGAAGTTTGACCAACTCGGTTACCGAGTGTTCATGGGAATAGCCGTAGAAAATCCACGGGTGAGAGGGGTGGTGGTGGTGGTGGTGGGGGCAACGCTCAATCTCCGCGCAGATGTAAATGGGCGGAGATTAATCCACTTGCTGTACCGCCATTTCCTGGCGAGCAAGGGCATGTCAACTCCTCAACCACTCGCAGGAAGGGCGCGCCGCTAAACATGTGTGCGCGATACACCAACCCTCGCGCTGTCCCCCCTCCGCAGTGCTGGATTACACGGGCACGGGGCAACAAAAACGTCCCAACGTAGAATCACGGAGCTTGGGCAACTGTTGGTCCCAGTGCCGGCTGCCTTCAGTGGCTCCCGGTGCCTCCGTGTGCGAAAATCTTCGCGCGTTACAAATCCACGCCGCGTTGAGAGAGATGCAACTTGCGAGACTGACGCCCCCAACACCACCACCACCACCACGTACGAATAAAACATTGCACGGGGCCTCGGGCGACACCGGGCACGAATTTAAAAAAATGTTTCGTGTCGTAATCCCTCCACCCGACACAACGAATTAACGAAGTTGTCACGTGAACATCAAACATGCTGCCGAATCGGTAATTACATTGGCTGCGCTTGTTCAATAACGTGACAACTTCATCAAGTGGTTGTGTCGGGTGGAGGAGGGATTTACGGCACACACATTTTACCTACGAGCTCCGACTCGAAAATAATCCAATGTGAAAATCAGAACATTGCGTCGCAAAAGCATACACAATCACATCCACAGTACAAAGTACAGATACACAGCACGCACACACAGTACAGTTAACATAGTACACGCAGTACAGATACACAAAAACAAAGATCCCCCGTATAGCCTTAACAGACTGTTGGGGCAAGTGCTGTTACCGAGCACCTATGAAGGCCGGCACGGCACACGAGGGGGTGAGTGGCCAGCACCACGCCCGACCGCCTTCGTCTCCCCAGTGGCGATGTTCACACATCACACCAGGTACTCATTTGAGGCTGAGTCGACCTAGAGGAGGCCCAGGACCGATTCAGATAAACGTCACCGGTGTTGGCCGCTACACTACGTGGTACACAGCACATATACACAAGTACACATAGTGCGTGCATACACGCAGTATATACTGTACACAAAGTAGCTCCGATTAGCACGGTTGGCTACATCCGGAGCAAAAGAAGTTCAACATACCGTACTATATTCTTGGTTCTTTCGGTAAAGTCACCACGTAGAAGGGAAACAATAAAATACAAATATAAAACAATAAAATTCTCACGACGTTTCGACTGCAACACAAGCAATCATCACACCGTGCATGCATAAATACGTGCGTGCACGCAGCACACACGGTTAGTGTTCGCTTGTGAATGTTGTTACCTAGATTCTCCATAAGGACGTGAACGATAATGATTGTAAATGTTGTGGCTTGGCATGTTCCGTTTACGTGACAACCCTTACCGATTGGCTGTCGGGTGGTGGCGGGTTTAACGACACATTTATACATTTTGATTTAAAGCTTTCGTGACTGCAGTAATTCATATTCTTAGTTTTTTCGGTAAAGTCACGTTGAAGGGAAACAACAAAATAATAAAATATATATAAAACAATAAAAACATTCTCACGACGTTTCGACCATAACTCAAACGGTCGTCTTCAGGTGTGTTGGTTTGCATAAATGTATTTTTAAACGGCGCATTTATTTATTTATAAAAACGTTAGCGCCACGCGCAACGATTTGGCAATTTATTTAGGACTAGTCCATCTATATTCTGAAAAGAGGAGGGGGGAGACGAAATTTTTTATAATGTATCCTGTCTGAAAGCCACTGTAAGCGTGAACAATCAATTAAGACCTGAAATGGTTTATCAAATCTTTCCAATGATTGCTAAGATAGAATCCATCTTCTCGGTTGAAATTGTCTCTGTGCTTGTATATGTGGATAGCCACATGAACGAATCTCTCATGAAAGCCAGATGGCTTACAAAGAACCTCTGTCTTGTAAAAGTCAATGGCATGTGAGCCTACTGAATTAGAACAATGATCTGCCACGGCCGAGGTGTTGGTCCTACCGTGTTTAAGGTCTGCTTTGTGTTCACGAATGCGGTCCGAGACATGGCGTTTGGTTTCTCCAATGTAACTACTACCACAGAGGCAACTTAGTTTGTAGACACCAGGGTATTGTATGTCCGGAATCACATCTTTTACAGACGGAACCAGATCACGGATTTTATGTAACACATTACATGTCTGTAAAAGATGTGATTCCGGACATACAATACCCTGGTGTCTACAAACTAAGTTGCCTCTGTGGTAGTAGTTACATTGGAGAAACCAAACGCCATGTCTCGGACCGCATTCGTGAACACAAAGCAGACCTTAAACACGGTAGGACCAACACCTCGGCCGTGGCAGATCATTGTTCTAATTCAGTAGGCTCACATGCCATTGACTTTTACAAGACAGAGGTTCTTTGTAAGCCATCTGGCTTCCATGAGAGATTCGTTCATGAGGCTATCCACATATACAAGCACAGAGACAATTTCAACCGAGAAGATGGATTCTATCTTAGCAATCATTGGAAAGATTTGATAAACCATTTCAGGTCTTAATTGATTGTTCACGCTTACAGTGGCTTTCAGACAGGATACATTATAAAAAAAATTCGTCTCCCCCCTCCTCTTTTCAGAATATAGATGGACTAGTCCTAAATAAACTGCCAAATCGTTGCGCGTGGCGCTAACGTTTTTATAAATAAATAAATGCGCCGTTTAAAAATACATTTATGCAAACCAACACACCTGAAGACGACCGTTTGAGTTATGGTCGAAACGTCGTGAGAATGTTTTATTGTTTTATATATATTTTATTATTTTGTTGTTTCCCTTCAACGTGACTTTACCGAAAAAACTAAGAATATACATTTATACATTTACGCGATCTAACCCAAAAAATATATATTATGGATGATATTGGCCGTGATGCGTATTATAAATTGGATTGCGTTGCGCAAGCGGCCCACGTCTTAGCGAGAGGGTCCTTACCAATAACACCCTGGGGCAGCTCATCAGCATTGGTTCAAACAAAGCCCGACACTGCTGATGAGCCGCCGTGTGCCGAGGCAGGTTTCGGATTTTGCTTTCGTTGAACCATTGCTGATGAAATGATGCACTCACTAAAGGGCCATGTGGTTGACGGGAAGTAGGGACAGATATATAACGATGATGATGAGTATAAGCATTATGATGACATTTTATAGAGGATCATTCATAGCACTGCATCTCAACTATGCCGTACAATAATTACAAGGTTACATCAAACAGGGAGTTTAAACACGTAGGCTCTCGCGACCAATATACACCCTGCAGGCTTTTTGGGTGAGATCGCGTAAATGTGTGTCGTTAAACCCGTCACCACCCGACACAGCCAATTAGTAAGGTTTGTCACGTAAACAAAACATGCATATTCATTACTAGTACAGCACACTGGCGTGTTGGAGAGTAAGCCCACAATTTGGCATGTATATTTTGTTTACGTGACAAACCTTACCAATTGGCCGTGTCGGGTGGTGGCTGGTTTAACGACACATTTACATTGACGTGATCTAACCCAAAAAAACCTCTATTATGGATCAAAGATGGAATTTGTGCAACGGAGGCTAGTTAGTAAGTGCACACCATGAAGACAATTACAGAAAGGTAAGCGGCCCAAATATATGCACGACCAATCAAGCAGTTTCTGAAGTTCAAGGTTTTTCCCCTTTTCTGGCAATAAAACAGGTGAAGATGTTCATACTCTTGGTTCTTTCGGTAGAGTCACGTGACTTTACTGAAAGAACCAAGAATATGAATCCCTGCAGTCACGAAAGCTTTAAATTAAAATTTAGGTGTGAAGATGTTCAAGCTCCGCATTGAAACCTTTCTGCAAGGCCTCAAGACTGCATTGACCATACTTACTTGTGGCAAAACATGCAAACACGCTCTGATTATAAATGTACAGTGGTACCCCGGAGATCGAACTTAATTAGTTCCAGAAGGCCATTCGAACACCGATTAGTTCTAACACCGAATTAATTTTCCCCATAAGAATTAATGTAAATGACATTAATTGGCTCCAGACACAAAGAAATCTGTCATTATAAAGCATTTTTACACGAAGTTTACAGTAATTACACGTATAAAATCATGCAAAAAAACAAGTAACACAATAAATAAATGGAATAAAAGAATAAATATGGAATAAATGAAATAAATGAATATTGAACTTCACTTTACCTGTAATAAGGAGAGTTGATGGCTTGAGTGGAAGGTGGTGAGGAGGAGGAGGTGGTGGTGTCATTGTTTGGAAGGGGAGTCCCCTTTGTCTGGGCAAGCGTCATGCACGCTGCTGGACACCACGTGTCTCAGTCGTGTACAGGTTCTTTCAAGTCGCGATTGCCCCGTTCGACCTCCGAATTTCGTTCGGTTTCCGGGGCAAAAAAAAAAACGTTCGGAAATATCGATCGAACACCGATTTTTGTTCGAGTTCTGGTGCGTTCGATCTCCGAGGTTCTACTGTACTGTCTTTGAAACTGGTTGGCCTCCACCAGAGACATTCCCCTCTATGTTGTTCTACCCGAGCTAGAAGTGTTTCGATAGTTGCATTGCCTTTGTAGTGTTCGCCCTCTTGGTGTTCTCTGGTCTAACACTGGTGGGGACAAGGCCACAAAGAACGTCGTCTCTGACGTGCTGGCCAATCTTATTTTTCATAATTTTTTCTGTTATAGGGGGCAAAAAGGTCCCAGCGAGATATCGTGCCTGCTTGTTCATATCAAACAGGAGGGAACCACGGCACGGCGAGATGGGGCAGAGGAAGGAGAAGAGAAATGTGCAGATTTAGAGTTTCCATGTCTGTCTCTCTCTCTCTCCCCCATGGTCGTGTGGATTTTTCTCCAGGTCCATCGTTTTTTTCCCCTTCACATGTAGAATCAACATCGCGCGTTTAGAGTATTTGGCTGCTATAAATTTCCACATAGGTGATACGCCACTTCGTTGGGCTATCACATGCGACCAGGTCGCTTCTGAAAAAAAAAAGAGCTGTATAGCTCACTTGGGCCTTACCTGTTAATATTAAAAAAAGTGTGTAGCCTGGCACCCGGACCAACTCTGGCTGGGGATTCTCATGGGCAGTTGCACCGCCTGCATACTTGATAGCTACGCCACTTTCTGGAGTCTCTGGTGAAGCAGCTGCTGTGTGAGATACAGGATGAATCACCGACACAATGTAATCGTGTCTGTATCGGGTAAAAGTGGAAGGGAGATGCCGATTATTTCATGTACTGTACGTTGAACTTCTTTCGCACCGTGCGTAGCCAACTGTGCTAATCGTAGGTGGGGAAAAAAAAATCGGAGGTGCGCGATTCTTACAGCGATTAAAATATGAATTCCAAAACTCGGGGGTCACTTGCGTGAAATCGTCGTATGGAAGAATGTAACCACGCGATGTATTAAAGTTGGACGACATTTAATATGCTAACGTCACATTTAGGCCAAAGGAAATTTTGGGGAACAAACCCCCAGAAAAGAAGACAATGGAAAAGAGAGACAATGGGATTCTTGAATTGTGACCCCCCCCCCACCCCGAATCGTGCCAATTCATAAAATCGCGCGGATCGTTTACGGGAGTCATTCTAAAGGATCCGGCGGAACCGTGGGCACAACAAGGGTGGCTCACGTTGTTGCCCGACGCACGACCCACCAACCCTCCCCCGGGGTTACCCGGGATCGATCCCCAATGATCCAGGGCCCCACATCAGTGGCGAGCGGCGGCGTCCGAAACCGGCCGCAAATTGTCAACGGTGGAAGTGCGGTGAAACTCTTCCCACTTGAGAGGAGGACTTCGTCCAGCAGAAGTGGGGTGATGTTTACCAAGGGGAGGAAGACGACACACGCCGTTGTGTGGTCATTCGCAACCCCGTTGAGAACAAGGGGGTTGGTCGCTCTTTCCTTGGAGAGATTTAGAAGTCTGTTGGGTCAAGATCAGTGCCAGATTATCCTCCTAGCAAAAGTAGCTACATGTGTAGTAGCAACATGTGTAGCAGCTACTACAAATGTAGTAGCTGCTACACATGCTACGGGCCCCGCACTTTAAAGGGCCTGTAGCTAAATGCTTTCAAGCTATCAATTCCGGTTCAGTGATTCTGCACTTACTCTATTACTATACCGCCTTCAACTTTTATGAACGACCGGGTGTTTAAGGTTAGCCATTTGTCATGTTATCTGGCTGGAAAGCAAATGAAAAAAAAATACAATTAGTTTACTATGCAAATGAAAAATGTGTTTTAATATTAACGTTTTTATTTTATTTAAGGGCCCCTTTATAACATATTTTACAGGCCACCGAACCTGAATTGATAGCTTGAAAGCATTTAGCGCGGGGCCCTCGAAAGTCGCGGGTCCCGT
The DNA here is from genome assembly GCF_048934315.1 of Petromyzon marinus. Lineage (NCBI taxonomy): Eukaryota > Metazoa > Chordata > Hyperoartia > Petromyzontiformes > Petromyzontidae > Petromyzon > Petromyzon marinus. Next base: position 7,967,278 of record NC_133714.1, on the reverse strand, counting down.
AGCTCCACATCCGTAGCTACACTTTTGCTACGGGGGTAACCCGGCACTGGAGACAATTCAGTAGGCAAGCAGGCGGCTCCTGAACTAATAGTCACAGACGGAGCTGTGAGCGGTGGGTGCGGTATTGCCGGGGGTGCCATTTCCATTGCCAGAAATGTCCACGCGATGATCATTAAGAAGCCACCTCGTCGAGCCATAGTTTGTGGTAGCCAGGTCGTGTCGAAAAAATAAATAAATGAAGAGCTGCGCTGCTTAGTAGAGGAGTAATTACAGGCCCGGCCGTAATGAAGCCTTGCACGGGAGACAAGGCGGAGGAAGAAAGGGGAGTTCGGGCAGACGATGGGACACGGGGCACTGCAAGAGAGAGAGAGAGACACCGACAGAGACACGACATTGGGGGAAGACACGGAAGGTAAGACAGAGGGAGACACAGCAAGGTAATACAGAGGGAGACACAGCAAGGTAGAGACAAGGAGATGAGGAGACAAGGGAGACAGGGGTTTTAGAGGCGTTACACAAGGCAGGTCGGGAGGGTGAGCACGTGAAGACACGGAAGCTGTAAGACGAGGCAGGGAGATGTACGGGGGAGACACTGCGGGGATAACTTAAAAGACAGAGGGATACGGGGAGACACGGACACACAGCAGGAAGAACTGAAGGACAAGGCAGGGGGTAGACAGGTAATGGGGAGACGTGGGGATCGAGGCGAGTCTCACCGGGGCAGATGGAGGGGTCTCAGCTGTTCGTGTGGCCGCCACGAAGCGAACTGCCAAGTCCACGTTGACTCAAGCCACGCCCCTGCCACCCCGGGGCCCCGCCTCTTAACCCCTACCCCACACACAAACCCCGCCCCCTCCCCCAAACCACGCCCTCTCCACTCAAACCACACCCCCTGTTCCCGAACCCCACCCCTCAACACAAACCCCGCCCCTTCCCGCAGTCATGACACGTCCACGTGCATCGAGGCTCCGCACCGGCATGGCTCACCACTGTGATCATGCCCAGTGGCATGGCTCACCACTGTGATCATGCCTAGTAGCATGGCTCACCACTGTGATCATGCCCAGTGGCATGGCTCACCACTGTGATCATGCCCAGTGGCATGGCTCACCACTGTGATCATGCCCAGTGGCATGGCTCACCACTGTGATCATGCCCAGTAGCATGGCTCACCACTGTGATCATGCCCAGTAGCGTGGCTCACCACTGTGATCATACCCAGTGGCGTGGCTCACCACTGTGATCATGCCCAGTGGCATGGCTCACCACTGTGATCAGGCCCAGTAGCATGGCTCACCACTGTGATCATGCCCAGTAGCATGGCTCACCACTGTGATCATGCCCAGTAGCATGGCTCACCACTGTGATCATGCCCAGTAGCGTGGGTCACCACTGTGATCATACCCAGTGGCATGGCTCACCACTGTGATCATGCCCAGTGGCATGGCTCACCACTGTGATCATGCCCAGTAGCATGGCTCACCACTGTGATCATGCCCAGTGGCATGACTCACCACTGTGATCATGTCCAGTAGCATGGCTCACCACTGTGATCATGTCCAGTAGCATGGCTCACCACTGTGATCATGCCCAGTAGCATGGCTCACCACTGTGATCATGTCCAGTAGCATGACTCACCACTGTGATCATGCCAAGTGGCATGGCTCACCACTGTGATCATGCCCAGTGGCATGGCTCACCACTGTGATCATGCCCAGTGGCATGGCTCACCACTGTCATCATGCCCAGTGGCATGGCTCACCACTGTGATCATGCCCAGTAGCATGGCTCATCAACGCGGCCATGCCCAGTGGCATGGCTCACCACTGTGATCATGCCCAGTGGCATGGCTCATCACTGTGATCATGCCCAGTAGCATGGCTCACCACTGTGATCATGCCCAGTGGCATGGCTCACCACTGTGATCATGCCCAGTGGCGTGGCTCACCACTGTGATCATGCCCAGTAGCATGGCTCACCACTGTGATCATGCCCAGTGGCATGGCTCACAACTGTGATCATGCCCAGTGGCATGGCTCACCACTGTGATCATGCCCAGTGGCATGGCTCACCACTGTGATCATGTCCAGTGGCATGGCTCACCACTGTGATCATGCCCAGTGGCATGGCTCACCACTGTGATCATGCCCAGTGGCATGGCTCACCACTGTGATCATGCCCAGTGGCATGGCTCACCACTGTGATCATGCCCAGTGGCATGGCTCACAACTGTGGCCATGTACAATTATCTCTGGTACATAAGATTCATTTCAAAAGCCATCACCGTTTTTTTCGTTTTTATTTGGTGTAACCAATATGTATGATAACTCAAAGAGACCAGGTTCGTCTCATTGTGTTTAGTTTTGGTGTCCCGTCCCACGCAGCTCTGATCAGCACGGTTGGCTACGTACGGTGCGAAAGAAGTTCAACAAAGTACATCGTCAAGAGTGTCACTTGGGCCACCAAAGTAACAAAAAGTAAAACAAATAAAACTAAATTGGAGCAGGACAACCACGTTAAAGAAGTATGTTTTAAAAAATACCTGCACAAATAAACATATCAACATTACATTAAAAAAAACCTCAATTTCCGGTGCCATAAAGTTTTTGCTCGATCAGATTTGTTGGCTGGACCGGTGGAGTTAGCTCCATCAGTCTTGTGGGGGGTCGGGGCGTAGGGGGTGGGGGTATAGATACCGATATTCAGCCCTGCCAGGTGCGAAACGATGGTTGGTGGGTACGTGGCAGCCGCATGTGACGCATAGGGGCCCGAATGAAAAGATTAAGAAGTTAATAAAATGTTAAGAAATGTTATTTTTTTTTAAATTCCAACAATTCACAAATGCCAAAAAAATAAACCATTGTTACAAATGAAGAAAATAATTTTTCCTAAAAAAAATACCGAGCGTAAAGTATAGTATCCGCTACTGCTGGTGTTTGTGGGTATTGTACTTTCGAATCTTTATTAATAACTGTCATTGTGAGACTGTCTTCCTCTAATCCCAATAGACGGTGCAACTAAAACAATATATCTAGACATAGCCCTACATATTGTTGTGTCTGGGTTACAAAATATGCGCGGCGATTTCAGTAAAAGTGAGTCGGGGGAGGTGGGACCGCAGTCGTATCTTGCATAGCCCTGTTTGAAATACAAGGACTCCTCTACTTACGAACATTCGACTTACGAACTTTCAGAGTTACGAACAAACCTCGTCCCGCATGGTCCAGTTGCCTGTTCGTGCCGGTGGTGGCATCTACATCTGCAGAATTCGAAGAAGCAGTGGCATCTACATCTACGGGGAGAGAGTATACAACTGTTAAAGCAATTGCCCGTGTTTTTAGTGTACACGCCGTACAACGTGTTTGGAATCGGCAAAGGAGTAAAGTTGGACTTACGAACAAATCGACTTACGGACAGCAACCTCTGGAACCGAACTCGTTCGTAAGTAGACGAGTCCCTTGCAGGTCGACGCGCCCCTGAGTCCCTTGCACGAACCCCTCGTCCGACTGGAACGCAGCATCGCAGGGTGGCACATCGAAGGACACGCCGCTCACGTGGCAAGCCGCCATCCGCATCGCCCGCGAAGAGGAGGAGCGCCGCGGGCGGGCGCGCAAGGCCGCCGGTCCTGCCGGCGACGGCGGCGTGGCCGGGAGCACGCGGGCTGCTCGATCGCTCTTCTGCCTCTCCCTGCAAAACCCCGTGCGCAGGGCGTGCATCAGCATCGTGGAGTGGCGGTAATACACGGAATAGGGCTCCTCTCGCGCCGTCGCGTCTGCCCGCCGCTGTCACGGAACCATAATGCTGCGCTGGAATGACGATCAGAACCTTTTGCTTACGCTGGAGGGATCCGATGAGCTGTGAAGCTCTTTCTTTTTTCAAATCAGGGGTCAGAAAGTTACAGCAGCAAATCGAATTCGATGACACGATAGGAGTTGCAAAGTACACGAAAAGGTAAACAAATCGCAAGTATATATTTATGTCTATTTTGTACTTTACCGGGTAAAGCCCCACTGAGCTATTAGCATATTTTTTTTAGAAGCGACGTGACCACAAGTGATAGCTCAACGAAGTGGCTTATCGTGTGGAATGCAATTACTCCGTTGTACCCCACAGCCCTGCTACACCTGGTTGTTTTTTCATGTTTTCAGCCAAATTATGAGTTGCTTATGCATTCGGGGAAGGAAACCGGAGTACCCTGAGAAAACCCACGCGCGGGTGAGAGGGCAACGCTCTATCCCCGCCTCACCCACGGGAAGAGAGTTGTTTCACAGCAACGTTCGTGTGATCTACCAACTCTCACTGCGTCCACAGTGCTGGATTACAGTTCGCGTGCAGCGTAGCCACCATCACTAAATATATGTGTCTTATCTGTGTTGCGTCAGTCGTCACCCTGTGGCTGATTAGATGGGAGGCTGGCTGAAATAGTCCACTCTGGCTCCGTTCATGGCGATCGCTTCTTGTAGACAGGGTCATCCGGAGGGCTTCTTCTAGACAGGGTCATCCGGAGGGCTTCCTCTAGACAGGGTCATCCGGAGGGCTTCCTCTAGACAGGGTCATCCGGAGGGCTTCTTCAAGACAGGGTCATCCGGAGGGCTTCTTCAAGACAGGGTCATCCGGAGGGCTTCTTCTAGACAGGGTCATCCGGAGGGCTTCCTCTAGACAGGGTCATCCGGAGGGCTTCCTCTAGACAGGGTCATCCGGAGGGCTTCTTCAAGACAGGGTCATCCGGAGGGCTTCTTCAAGACAGGGTCATCCGGAGAGCTTCCTCTAGACAGGGTCATCCGGAGGGCTTCCTCTAGACAGGGTCATCTGGAGGGCTTCCTCTAGACAGGGTCATCCGGAGGGCTTCTTCAAGACAGCGTCATCCGGAGGGCTTCTTCAAGACAGGGTCATCCGGAGGGCTTCCTCTAGACAGGGTCATCCGGAGGGCTTCTTCTAGACAGGGTCATCCGGAGGGCTTCCTCTAGACAGGGTCATCCAGAGGGCTTCTTCTAGATAGGGTCATCCGGAGGGCTTCTTGAAGACAGGGTCATCCGGAGGGCTTCCTCTAGACAGGGTCATCCAGAGGGCTTCTTCTAGACAGGGTCATCCGGGGGGGTGCTTCAAGACAGGGTCATCCGGAGGGCTTCTTCTAGACAGGGTCATCCGGAGGGCTTCCTCTAGACAGGATCATCCGGAGGGCTTCTTCTAGATAGGGTCATCCGGAGGGCTTCTTGAAGACAGGGTCATCCGGAGGGCTTCCTCTAGACAGGGTCATCCAGAGGGTTTCTTCTAGACAGGGTCATCCGGGGGGGTGCTTCAAGACAGGGTCATCCGGAGGGCTTCTTCTAGACAGGGTCATACGGAGGGCTTCCTCTAGACAGGATCATCCGGAGGGCTTCCTCTAGACAGGGTCATCCGGAGGGCTTCGAAGGCAAATGGGGAAATTTGCCCCGAGCCACACACAGCAGGGCCGCCCCTCCAAACTCCAAGCCAGTTTATTTTGTTGATACTGAATTACGGAGGCCCACGTGGCAGTCGGCCGTGCGCCACCAGCTCCCGGTACTTTGGGAAACCTCTGTGTAGCCTCACGTGTCTGTCTCCTAAGGCGAGATGTTAACTACCTCGCCTGGTATGCAGGAGGTGGTGGGTTTTATCCCGACCCTTTGCTTGTATATTTGGAGTGTGCATGTCTCTTTCCCCGTGGTCGCAGTGGATTTTTGCCCGGTTCCTCTGATTTGTCCCTCCACATTTAGAATCGACGCAAGTTACTTTAGAGTATTTGGCTGCTATAAAATGTCTGCCTGATGGTAAGCCACTTCGTTGAGTTATTATTTGTAGCCGGGTCGCTTCTAAAAAAGAGCTACGTAGCTCAGTGGGGCCTTACCTGGTAAAATAAAAGTAATAGTTAATGCCGTAAATCCACTTCTCGCGTTGGTAGCCTCGACTTTGTCTCTCCTCCCGCATGGCACCACGAGGCCACTCGTGGTAATCTGTTGGCCTCCAATTTATAGCTCAATCGGCACCCCCCAACCAAACGCATTTTGCTTGCCCCTTCGTTCTTTGGCAAATCTCTCCTCCAAAAGGAGCCCTCCCGCCCCTTTGATCTGCGCCGTACATCTTCCTTGCCCGACTCGGGCAAGGACGTTACAGGCCACCTCGACGAAGTTCGGCTGCCAACAAATGTTTGCGGACAGCCGAGTCGCGATGTGTGACGGGAGGCGTGGGCGAAGTCGCGGGTGACCCCCTCGTGTCGGTCGATTAGAGCGGGGGCTGGGGCGACTGCGGAACCCCCCCCCCCCCCCCACTTTGCACCCCGCTGCCCACCGCTCCCACCTCTCTCTATCGTCTCGCAGGCCGTTCGACGTTCTCATTCTGCTCACCATCTTCAGCAACTGCGTGGCGCTCGCCGTGTACGTGCCCTTCCCGGACGATGACACGAGCTCGACAAACCTGAGCCTGGTGAGCAGCCGCGCGCCAAGGCTGCCGCACCGGGCGGCAAACGGCGGAGGGAACTCGGCTCGCGCAGCGGGCCAGCGAGGACGCTCGGCCGGTGGTGGCTGTGGTCCGAGGAGTGGTGGTGGCTCCGGTAGCGGTGGTGGTGGTGGTGGGGGTGCTGCAGGTGGCGTTGTCGTCTGATCTCGGATGTTGCCACCCTGCGACGCTGCGTGCACAGTCGGACGAAGGGGGCGTGTGGGGCTCGGGGGCTGTGGAAGATCGGACTGAGGCGCCCACCCCCACCCACCCAACCACTACTTACTCCCGACTCACTTTTATTGAAATGGCTTCGCACGTTTTGTAACCCGTATACAGTTGTATGCAGAGCTATGAGGGGCCGTCCATAAATGACGTCACGCACGTGGGGGGGGGGGGGGGGTCAGACATTTGTGACGGGGGGTGAGGGGTGAGAAATGTGACGTCACATCAAAATGCGCAACTTTGAATAAATATAGAATTATTATAACAACACTTATTGCTATAACAACACTCCCACAACATCAGAGTGCAGCGCCACATTAAACACGTACTGCAATGACAATAGTTTAAAGCGATTTGAAGCGTGTTTTATTTTCAAAATGGAAATATGGTTTTGGGGGGGGGTCCAGAGCTTTGTGACGTCATATTTGAGGGGGGGGGGTCTGACTTTTTGTGACGCCGTGTGACGAGGGGGGGGGTCAAAAATCGTCCAAAATCGAGTGACGTCATTTATGGACAGCCCCTAACTACGTATGCTATTTTAGTTGCACCGTGTGTTGGGATTAGAGGAAGACAGCCTCACAGTGACAGTTTTAATAATCAAGATTTGAAGGTACAAATGCACACAATTGAGTTACTGTATCATCTCAGTCAGCCAGCCAATGACGCCTGGAGTCTTGTCCCGTGACCTCCTGGCCCAGCCGAGCCTTCGACACTGCACGTGGCCTCAAAGTACACCTGGCCTGGCACCATCCCGATGGTGACGTCGCCGCCACTTAGTTGACCCAGTTTGTCTTGTGACCGTGTCTGCGCAAATCGGGTAAAAACGATGTCAAGTTCACAGTGCCCGTAATATGTTTGGCCTCCCTTCGTGGTTTTGTGTCTCGCGGTCGACACCCGGAGTGGAGCGAGAGAGAGAGATAGGCAGTCCAGGTATTGCCGTGTTGGGGGGTTACAGTAATCTCGTTGTGGATGCGGGCGATGAGCGTGCGGTGAGGCATTTGGAGAGGACGTTGAGGAACGAGGTGCAACCGTGGAGTCGGGCGACATTGGTAGTGAGATCACGGGACCTTTCTTGCCAGTATCAAAATATAAGAATTGGTTTTACCCTCTCTGACAATAAAGCAGTTGCTCTTTGGTCTTCAGGTGGAACAGTCACCTTGATTTTGCTGTGACTGTTCCACCTGAAGACGGAAGCTTGTGTTGCCTCCGAAACGTCGTGATTTAATTTAGTTGTTTTCATTTATTTTATTTTTATTTTACCCACGTGACTTTACCGAAAAAAACCAAAGAGCATGAATCCTTGCAGTCACGAAAGCTTCAAGTCTAGAATAACACAGTTGTGTTAAGATGTTAAAACACCGAACAGAAACCTTTTGTAAGGACTCATGTCTGCATTATCCACACGTCCTTGTGGTGAACATGCAAACAAAAATCATGCTCTGGTAGTATATGATGATGCATTGTCTTTGAAACTGATTGGTCCACATCAGAGACAGCTTTCTTTAGAGCCTAGTCTCAAACAGTATCGAACCAGAGGACGCCAAAAGGCGAACAGCACAAAGGCAATGCCACTATCAGGACATTCATAGCTCGGGGTGAGCAGCTACCTTTCTTGCCAGTATCACAATATAAGAATTGGTGGGAGAGATCGTTGCAGCGGCTGAGTTGAAAATGGTGGAGTGCACGCATCGAGGTCTCGCCGACAGCTGGGACAAGGCAATGGTTGGCGGGGCAGATGTCATGCAGATGGAACGGAGACGATGCCATCTGCCGCCGACTTCCAATCTCGCTCCGTCGATTATCCGTCTCTTCATATTCCGTGCTGCGCGTGCGCAGGAGAAGTTGGAGTTTGTCTTCCTGATCATCTTCACGGTGGAGGCCGTGTTGAAGGTGGTGGCCGATGGCCTGGTGTTTCACCCGAAAGCGTATCTGCGAAACTGCTGGAACCTCCTGGACTTTGTCATTGTGCTTGTCGGGTGAGCTTGCGTCGGTACGGCGATCGTCAAACACATGGTTGTTGAAACGAGAGCGTAGTGGTGCCACGTACATCACCCCATGTAGAGTCGTCGAGATTGGAATGGTAACTGCAGTACAGTAAATAGAGTAACTTTATTTTTGTCTATTTGAATGTTTGTTTATGCCAATTTCATAAATGAAACAATTTAAAACACTAAAGAACACATTCACAACACGTAAAAACGTAACGTAATTCGAGAACGTGCAAAAATTAGCTATTTCAAATAATGATGATTGGTTAGTGATTATCCGGCGTTTTCGAAAATCCAGCGCCCCTTCCATCCGAAGCCGCCGGATACTTGATGATCTGCTCTGTGTCGAACGTCTTTCGTACCGTGCGTAGCCAACCACACTCGTCGGAGGTGCAGGGGGAAGGACAACAAACTGAACACGATAACAAACAATTTTGAAGAAATTAGTTTGTCACTCTTGACCATTTCATGGTGCATAACTCCAGTGGCTTCCTACTATCGGGAGGAAGAGCGTTCCAGACGGCAGCAGAAGCGCATCTGAAAGCGCGTGATGCGGTGACCGTCTTTGTTCGATGGATTAGCCAAAAGCTGCTGCTGCGAGGATGAGCGGAGTTCACGTGATGGTTTATAGCTCCTTAACGAGATCGGCGAGGTGATTGTGGTTTCATTCGTGGCAAGCACTTCGTGTGCGTGATGAGCGCGACCTTATAACGAATTCGTTCGGCAACCGGAAGCCAATGCCGCTCTGCGAGCACCGGACGGACACGGTGGGATCTTGCGCTAACCCGTCACGACGCGCGCCCGAGAATGTTGCACACGCTGCAGCTTGGTGGCGATGTTTTTGCCAGACGTCCCGTAGAGCAGTGAGTTGCAATAATTGAGCCTTGTTGATACACTACGCCACACGCCACACGCTACGTCAACGAAATGACATCGCCAGCATACGTCCCCAGCGACCATTAAGGACGTCGGTGTGTCTTAGGCCGTTTTAACTTCGATTATCAAATCGCCGATGCCCTCCGACGCCAAACAAGGTGTCTTGAAGCCACTTAAATCTCACGTAAAGTGAGGCTTAGGTGGCTCACGTTACGTCGCGTGCGTTAAGTGCCCCCCACCTGAACCCACCTTCACCCTGATCGCCCGTCAGTTCACCGAACGTCTTCAAGGTGCGCCTACAGAATAGGGAGTCAAGTCGACGTGACTTCGTTGCTCGAATGAGCCCTGAGCCAGTGGAGGGAATTCCTCGTGCCTATGACAGGTGCGAGTCTTTCCATAGGACCACCTCTGTTAACTTCCCAACACGGTGGCACTCAATCACCACCACCAGTGTAACGGGCCATTAGCCCCATGACCTCACTTACGGGAGGGTTTAGCGGCCCGATCTTCACGTCGCAGGGATTCAGTTAACAAGTGTGAGCCCACATTACCACGCCAATGCCCGCTCTCTCTGTGCCCCCCCCCACCCCCGCGTGCCCCCCACCCCTTCCCTCCCCCACCCCCGCGTGCCCCTTCCCCCACGCGTGTCCCTTCCCCCCCACCCCCGCGTGCCTCTTCCCCCCCGCGTGCCCCTTCCCCCCCACCCCCGCGTGCCCCTTCCCCCCCACCCCCGCGTGCCCCTTCCCCCCCCCACCCCCGCGTGCCTCTCCCCCCCCCGCGCGCCCCTTCCTTCCCCCCCCGAGTTCCTCCTTCGCCCACCCCCCGCCTGCCCTCCACGTGTGCCCCCCCCCCCCAGGCTGTTCAGCGCCGTGCTGGAGCAGGTGTCGCGTGCCGGGGTGGTGCCGGGCTCGCACGCCGGGAAGAGCGGCGGCTTCGATGTGAAGGCGCTGCGAGCGTTCCGTGTGCTGCGCCCCCTGCGTCTCGTGTCCGGCGTGCCCAGTGAGCCGATCCCGGATCCAGTGAACCGATCCCGGGCCACGTGAGCCGATCCCAGGCCACGTGAGCCGATCCCAGACCCAGTGGGCCGATCCCGGGCCACGTGAGCCGATCCCGGGCCACGTGAGCCGATCCCGGGCCACGTGAGCCGATCCCGGACCACGTGAGCCGATCCCGGATCCAGTGACCCGATCCCGGGCCACGTGACCCGATCCCGGGCCACGTGAGCCGAGCCCAGACCCAGTGAGCCGATCCCGGATCCAGTGAGCCGAGCCCAGACCCAGTGGGCCAATCCCGGGCTGCAGCGTGTGTGCAGATTCCAGGAGGCGCTCTGAGTCTGGGTTTTATTTTATAAACCCGAATCCCTGATCGAATCCAAACCCTAGCCTTCTCCGAAACCCTAACTTTTAATCCTTAACACCAGCACCAAACTTTAATTCAAACACGGACGCTAAACTCAATTCCAACCATAATAATAACATTATCGCCAACCATCATTTTATCTTCAGCTATATTCCCAAATACCAGCCATAAGGTTAGCGATTTGTCGCATTATTTGGCTGTATAGCAAATTAAAAATACAATTACTTGACTATGCAAGCTATACAATTGTGTGTTTAATATTTACGTGTTTTTTTTTATTTAGGGCCCCTTTATAACATACGCTACAGGCCCCGCACTTAGCTTAATCCGGCACTGCCTGCAGGCCTCCAGGTGGTGCTCAACTCCATCATCAAGGCCATGGTGCCGCTGCTGCACATCGGCCTCCTCGTGCTCTTCTTCATCATCATCTACGCCATCATCGGCCTGGAGCTCTTCATGGGCAAGATGCACAAGACGTGCTACTACACGGGCACAGGTGCCCGCCACCTCCGACACACACTGACACGCCGTGCTGCTGTCGTCCTCGTCCTCATCATCATCATCCGCACCATCCGATGAGCACGGTCGGCTGCGTACGGGCGCGAAATAAGTTCAGCAAACGTCGGGCTGCGTGCACGCAGCTTCGCGCGGAGGGAGCGTTCGCGACCACCTCGCCCCCTCCCCCTGCCGCCCCAACCCCGCTCGCGTCTCGCCCCCCGGTCCGCCAGGGATGCTGGCCGACGACGAGGAGGTCGTGGCGCCCTGCGCGTTCGCCGGCAGCGGACGGCAGTGCGCGCGGAACGGCACCGAGTGCCGGTCGGACTGGGCGGGCCCCAACGACGGGGTCACCAACTTCGACAGCTTTGGCTTCGCCATGCTCACCGTGTTCCAGTGCATCACGCTCGAGGGCTGGACCGACGTGCTCTACTGGGTGAGCCCCCCCCCGCCCCCCATGGTCCCCCCCTCGGCCCCCACCCCTTTGTGACCCTCCCCCCCCGCCCCCCACCGCCGCTGCCCCCCATCCCTGGTTGCAATCCGCCCCCGTCAGTTTAACACGGAGGAGGCTTTCGCGAACAATATTATTAACAATCAAGGTTTTTGGGCTAGATCGCGTAAGTGTCAATGTTGTGTCGAAACCCTCCACCACCCGACACAGCCAATCGGTAAGAGATTTGTCACGTCAACAAAACGCGCCAATTAGTGACTACTTTAGCCCACCGGTGTGTTGGAGAGTAAAGCCACAAACATTTACTATTTGAGTAGTCCGACGTTTCGACGGTGGAGGGTTTCGACACGCGATCTAACCCAAAAACCTTCATTACGGAAAAGGAATCCCCCGTGTAGCCTGTAACAGACTGTTGGGGCAAGTGCCGTTAGCGAGCACCTATGAAGGCCAGCACGGCACACGAAGGGGTTGGGTGTTCAACGCCAAAGCCTTTGTCTTCCCAGTGGCGACGTTTAAACACCACACCACGTTCTCATTTGAGGCTGAGTCGACCTAATGGAGGACCATGAGCGGTTCAGGCACCGGTGTCGGCCGTGAGCGGGAATCGAAACTCGGGCCGCCGGGTTCGCAGCGCAGCGCAGCGCTAACCGCGACTGTACGGCCGCTTGTGTCACAAGTGGAAAAACATGCGAACAAGCGTGCTTCGGCGCTCTCCTTCAAACTCATCGGCCTCCACCAGACGCGGTTCCAAGGACAGTGCCAACGCATTATCGAAGCGACGTTGCGCGCACGCCACATTCGCGCGGCGATCCGCCGACCCCCTCCACGGTGCCGGGTTACGAGCGTGGCCCAACCGCAACGCTGCCCGGCCCGCTCATCCCCTCGAGACGGGGGTTGGTGTCAGTTTGCCCAGGGGGCAGGAGGGAGGTTGGCGAACCGCCACGCTCACTTTCCACTGGCCACTCGCCCGGGGATTCTGCGTGTGCCAGGCAGGTGAATGTGCGTGTGCCCGGCGGGTGAATGTGCGTGTGCCCGGCATGTGAATGTGCGTGTACCAGGCAGGTGAATGTGCGTGTGCCAGGCAGGTGAATGTGCGTGTGCCCGGCAGGTGAATGTGCGTGTGCCAGGCAGGTGAATGTGCGTGTGCCAGGCAGGTGAATGTGCGTGTGCCAGGCAGGTGAATGTGCGTGTGCCAGGCAGGTGAATGTGCGTGTGCCCGGCAGGTGAATGTGCGTGTGCCCGGCAGGTGAATGTGCGTGTGCCAGGCAGGTGAATGTGCGTGTGCCAGGCAGGTGAATGTGCGTGTGCCCGGCAGGTGAATGTGCGTGTGCCCGGCAGGTGAATGTGCGTGTGCCCGGCAGGTGAATGTGCGTGTGCCAGGCAGGTGAATGTGCGTGTGCCCGGCAGGTGAATGTGCGTGTGCCAGGCGGGTGAATGTGCGTGTGCCAGGCGGGTGAATGTGCGTGTACCAGACAGGTGAATGTGCGTGTGCCAGGCAGGTGAATGTGCGTGTGCCCGGCAGGTGAACGACGCGGTGGGCAACGATTGGCCGTGGATTTACTTCGTGAACCTCATCATCGTGGGGTCGTTCTTCGTACTGAATCTGGTGCTGGGGGTGCTGAGCGGGTGAGTGACTCCACCCATTCCACACATCCTACTCCCCCGCCCCCACCCCGAACTCCCTCCCACCCCCACGTAGTCGATCTCATCGCTGCCTGTGGCAGACAATGCTCAGCCGGGTCTCTTGAAAGTTGCTCAAGGGATTTAGAATCGAGCTTTCTTTGAAGAAAAAAAAATCTACAAATATTGTTCTGCACTCTCGGCAATAACTCCCTGCGTGGGTGGCCATAAAATAAAATAATATACACAACAGACGATGTTTCGGGCGATGGCCCTTCTTCATATCCCATCAAGCATTCGCCCTCCTTGACGTTCCTCTCTCAAAGCCTCACCTCTTCTCCACTGCCCATTCCCTGCCTCGTCCCTTCACCTCCCCCTCCACTCCTCACCATCCCCCTCCCTCAGTGCCCTGGGGGGAGGGGGTGGAGGTGGGGGGCGGGTGGAGGGGGGTAGAGGGGGGGCGGGTGGAGGGGGGGGCGGGTGGAGGGTGGAGGGGGGGTAGAGGGGGGCGGTTGGAGGTGGGAGGCGGGTGGAGGGAGTGGGACGCGGGTTGGGGGGTGGAGGGGGGGTGGAGGGGGGGCGGGTGGATGGCGTGGGCGAGGCGGGTGGAGGGTGGAGGGGGGGTGGAGGGGGGGGGTGGTTGGAGGTGGGGAGCGAGGGGGTGGAGGGGGGATGGAGGTGGGGGGCGGGTGGAGGAGGCGAGCTTGTGGACATGGGGGGCCGCGGTTGGAGGAGGAGCGGGGCGGGTGGAGGGGGAAGGGAGGGTGGAGGCGGTTGGAGAGTGGGGGTGGATGGGGGGTGGAGGTGGGAGCGGGTGGAGGGGGGGTGAAGGTGGGGTCGGGTAATCGCGTTAAACGGGGTTGGTGGCGAGCGATCGGGTTGAGTTTGTGACTTTTTCTCTTCTTTTGCGAACGGAGCCTGGAGGATGGACGTCGACTTTGCCACAGCTGCACCACCACGCACGCAGTCTGGCAAAGAGAAAGGACGCGTTGGCGACGCGTGGCGGCCACCAATTGGCGGCGCCATCGGCCACAGTGACCTCTTGACTTTGACCCGAGTAACGCGATGGTGGCAGCATGGATTTGACCTTTGACCCTCGTTGGTGGGGGTGCTGATGGCGGTGATGCAGGTGGTGCAGCGGTTAGCGCTACGCTGCGCTACGAGCCCGACGACCCGAGTTCGATTCCCTCTCAACGCCAACACCGGTGACGGTTATCTGAACCGGTCCTGGGCCTCCCTTAGGTCGACTCAGCCTGAAATGAGTACCCGGTGCGGTGTGTAAAATCATCGCCACGAGGGAGACAAAGGCGGCCGGGCGTGGTGTTGGCCACCCACCCCCTTTCCAGCCTTCAGAGGTGCTACTCGCTAACAGCTAATACTCGCTAATGCTACACGGGGGACCTTCGTCTTTGATGCTGATGGGTCCTTTCCGCACGCTCAGCGAGTTCTCCAAGGAGCGCGAGAAGGCGAAGGCACGCGGCGACTTCCAGAAACTCCGCGAGAAGCAGAAACTGGATGGCGACCTGCGCGGTTACCTGGACTGGATCCGGCAAGCGGAGGACATCGAGATGGAGCGAGACGGCGCCTCGAGCGGTAAGTGGCACAACGGGGGGGCGGGGGGGGGGTGGCGGAGAAGGGGTGGGGGGTAGCAGAGAGGGGGAGGGGGGCGGGCCGGAGAGGGGGGGGGTGGCAGAGAGGGGGCGGGGGGGTGGAGAGGGGGGGGGAGACGAGGCGGGACACCCGGGTGCTGCTCGTGAATCTCTTCGCGGCACCGCTTACGGGAGAACTTGAAGTGCGGGCAGCAGAGGGGAGCCCAGGAAAATCCAACTGCTACCCACAACCCTAACCCACACTCGCCAACCAGACGCTAACCACACCAGCCAACCAGGCCCTAACCACACCAGGGTGCCGCGTCTCCGCGTCTTTGTGTGTGTGCCGCCGAGTGTGTGAGTGTGTGTGTGCGCACCGTTAACCGCGAGCTTCTTGCTCGCGCCCCCCCCCTCCCCGCGCGTAGGAAGCAAGTGTTCGAGCGAAGCCTCGGTCCATTCGGACACCGCCGGGAGCTCCGGAGAGAGGGCGCCCCTGTGGGTCCGCCTCGGGTACGATGGGGGGCACCCGGCACACCGCATCAACGGTGGCTGCTTCCGAGCTATCGGCGAGCCGGAATAACATCGAGTGTTTCTCTCGGTGGGAGAGCTCACACGTAGTGGCATGGACGATTGAGTTATCTAAATGTCCAGTGTTTAGTAACCCGCTCTGACGGATTTGTTTGCTTTGCAGGGACGTCATTTTGAAGTCGCAAATCAGGTGAGGTGTGAAAACCATTTCATTTCATTTGAAAGTTTAAATTTAAAAAAAATCTCATCGCGAATTTACCCACAACCGCCGGGGTAGCGTCACCGCGGTCCGCGTCGGCACTAGCCCGCGGAGCGATTTGATTCAACAATCGATTTTTACTTCAACACGGCGGTGGAAGGTAGCGGACCTCTAGGTGGCTGCAGCGACCACGTGAACCTGTTACGCGCGGCATTTACGAATCAAGAAGTCACATATCGATCCGTACACGCACGGTCCGACGCCGTGTATCGCGAGCTCAAAAATAAAAATTAATCTACCACCGCAATGCGCCCGGTCGACCCCATTGCGGTCGGCGGCCTATGATCCCGCACGCGACCCCTGACCCCCTCGGGCGCGACCTCTGACCCCCTCCCGCAGCCGCTGGTGGCGCCGGTGTAACCGGCTGGGCCGCCGCCGATGCCGTGCGGTGGTGAGGTCGCCGTCCTTCTTCTGGCTCGTCATCGTCCTCGTGTTCATCAACACGCTCTCCATCGCCTCCGAGCATCACCAGCAGGCCGCGTGGCTCTCCCGCATGCAGGGTGAGCGGCGCAGGAGTCAGCCGCGTTTGTGTAACGGCACGGCCGGAGGTCGTGGCGGCGGGGGCTACGCTGCTGCACGTGGCCTTTGATCCAGCACTGTGGGGGGCAGCGGCGAGGATTTGTGGATCACCGCACACGCAGGCGTTGTGTTGTGAAGCTCCCGTCGAGTGACTCGCCAGGACAAGGCGGTAACAGCACGCTGTGGACCAATCGCCGTCTGTTTAACACGCAGGCTTTCGCGACGTATATTGATAACAGATATCCGTCATCAGGTGCGAAAGCACCTGATGACGGACGCTTGTGTTGCGCCCGAAACGTCGTGATTTATTTTATTTTATACCCACGTGACTTTACCGAAAGAACCAAAGAGTATGGATTCCTGCAGTCACGAAAGCTTCAAATCTAGATATCCGTTGTCATTTTTGTGAATACATTAACCCACCCCCCTACCACCCCTCTGGTCTTCGCACCTGATTGGCTCACGAGTGGCGACATCGCATCTATCCCTCGATTTAAGACCGAAACAGGTGGATTTCGCCACAACACTGCTGCTGTCTGCCTGATGATGCTGGTTGTTTTAGTTACTGACGAAACGTCACGGGACTCGAATTGTAAATGTAGTAGTGGGTTTACTCTCCAACACAACTGGCGTGCTGTACTATTAGCGAACTGGCATGTTTTATTTACGTGACAAACCTTACTAATTGCCTGTGTCGGGTGGTGGCGGGTTTAACGACACATTTATATTCACACGATCTAACCCAAAAACCTCTATTATGGATGATCACCATTTGTTTACATCTGTACGGGGATAGAGCGCTGTCCCGTCGCACACGTGGAATTTTCTCTGAGTGCTCCGGTTTCCTCCGACTTGTAATTATAAACACAGCCCATCATTAATTGGGTGAAAACATCTTAAAACTAAATCCAAATTAGCAGTAGCAGGACCCTCCGGCAAAATAGCCATAGGACTGCTGGATAAATAAGTGCGTTTCCAAAGGTTAACAGCAGGTGTCCAGTGTGTTCGGGTTTCCTAGACATCGCTCATCGCAACCCCACCACGTGTTCCCTTTATCCACGGTTGCCAAGCGACCAGCCACAAACAGCACTATTGAAGGCGTGAATGGGAGAAAAAAAAGGTGCGTTCTTCTCCGCGCGAATACAAATGAAGGTGGTGACGTGCTGCACTTGCCTGATGATTGGTAAACATCAGCCAATGAATGGTGCGTTGTGTTTATTGTACACGTGGGAGGAAACCGGAGCACCCGGAGAAAACCCCCACGCATGCGGGGGGGGGGCAACGCTCTATCCCAGGGGCCGGCAACTAACATAACAAGAAGATTAAAAATCAAGGTTGTTGGGTTCGATCGCATAAGTATAAATGTGTCGTGACCCTCCACCACCCGACACAGCCAGTAAGGGATTTTGATTTAAAGCTTTCGTGACTGCAGTAATTCATATTCTTAGCTCTTTCGGTAAAGTCACGTTGAAGGGAAACAATAAAATAATAAAATATATAAAACGTCGTGAGAATTTTAATTGTTTTATATATATTTCATTATTTTATTGTTTCCCTTCAACGTGACTTTACCGAAAGAGCTAAGAATATAGTAAGGGATTTGTCGCGTAAACAAAACGTGCCAATTAGTGACTGCTTCAGCCCACCGCGTGTGTTGCAGAGTAAATCCACAGCTTCTACAAGTTGAGTACTGTCACGTTTCGCCGGTAATTACATAAACTGGCATCATCGGCAGCTTTTTCGAATTCGGTAACCCCCCCCCCCCTCCGCAATATTCCAAGAGCCACAATGCAGCGTGGACGACTTCCACAAAGCGGCCCTTAACGAGCTACCGCATGTTGGTTGACGACCGCCTGCTCTAGCTTACCGCACACGAGGCACAGACTCTACCACTCCACACTTTGCCCCGCTGCATTCTGATGGCGAAGCCGAGCACATTGCAGCCTCCTCGACGCCCACTTTGTCGTCGTGCGCGCGGTGACCCACCAACCCTCGCCGCCGCTGCCTCCGCAGCGCTGAGTCACTGCAGGCAGCCACGTGCAACAGCAGCAGCAGCAGCTACGCTGTTTTTAGAATCCATCCATCCCTCGTGGCGATGAGGCCTTTCCGTCCGTATGTCTGTACGTACATCAGTCCATCTGAACGTCCCTCCGTCTGTACCTACGTCCGTCCGTTCATACGTCAATCTGCACGTCCGTCCGTCTGTCCGTCTGTCCACCTGTACGTGCGTCCGTACATACGTCCGTCCGCCCGTCTATCTGCCCCTCTGTCCGTGCGTCTCCGCACGCGCGCAGACCTGGCGAACAAGGTGCTGCTCACGCTCTTCTCGCTGGAGATGCTCGTGAAGATGTACGGCCTGGGCCTGCACGTCTACTTCACGTCGCTCTTCAACCGCTTCGACTGCTTCGTGGTGTGCGGCGGCATCACGGAGGCCGTGCTCGTCGGCCAGGGCCTCGTCACGCCACTCGGCGTCTCCGTGCTGCGCTGCGTGCGTCTGCTGCGCATCTTCAAGGTCACCAGGTGCCCAGTGGGAGCACGGGAGTGTGATGGATGGGGGTGAGGGTGGGTGGAGTTGCAAGGTGCAGTGCGATTGTTACCGACCCGTTGCTTTGACCGGCCCACTGATGTCACGCCCCAGCTCCGTGTGTGTGCTGTGGTGCGTTTGTTAATGTGGAGCGCGGCTCGCAACACCGTTTACGGGAGAGCTTGAAGTGTGGGCAGCAGAGGGGAGTGCATGAAAATCCAACTGCTACCTATAACCCTAACCCACACTCACCAATCAGACACTAACCATACCAGCCAACCAGACACGAACCACACCAGCCAACCAGACACGAACCACACCAGCCAACCAGACACGAACCACACCAGCCAACCAGACACTAACCACACCAGCCAACCAAACACTAACCACACCAGCCAACCAGACACTAACCACACCAGCCAACCAGACACTAACCACACCAGCCAACAGACACTAACCATACCAGCCAACCAAGCCCTAACCACACTCATCAACCAGACACTAACCACACTAGACAACCAGACCCTAGCCCCTAATAACGCCGGCCAATGTATCCGTGGTGATCAAGGAGTGGACAGATCTTCATCGTCATCATCGGCGCTTGCTCCGCCACAGGTACTGGAACGCCCTCAGCAACCTCGTGGTGTCGCTGCTCAACTCGATGCGCTCCATCGCCTCGCTGCTGCTGCTCCTCTTCCTCTTCATCATCATCTTCTCGCTGCTCGGCATGCAGCTGTTCGGGGAAAGTTCAACTTCGACTCGACGCAACTCCACCGCAGCTCCTTCGACTCGTTCCCCATCGCGCTGCTCACCGTCTTCCAGGTGGGCGAGCCCCCCCTGCCCACTTCCCCCCTCCCGGGCCCTGATTGGTCGGTCATCGCAGGGACTCCTCTGCTTACAAAACGAGTGAGGTTCCAGAGGTCTGTTCGTAAGTCGATTCCAAACATGTTGTACGGTATGTACACTAAACATGGGGAATGGCTTTAAAAGTTGTATAATCTCCTGTAGATGCCGCTGGTTCTTCACGTTCTGCACATGTAGATGCCACTGGTTCTTCACGTTCTGCAGATGTAGATGCCACTGGTTCTTCACGTTCTGCAGCTGTTGATGCAACTGCTGCTTCACGTTCTGCAGATGTAGTTGCCACTGGTTCTTCACTTTCTGCAGATGTAGATGCCACTGGTTCTTCACGTTCTGCACATGTAGATGCCACCGGTTCTTCACGTTCTGCAGATGTAGATGTCACTGGTTCTTCACTTTCTGCAGACGTAGATGCGATTGGTTCGTCATGTTCTGCAGATGTAGATGCCACTGGTTCCTCACGTTCTGCAGATGTAGATGCCACTGGTTATTCACGTTCTACAGATGTAGATGCCACTGGTTCTTCACGTTCTGCACATGTAGATGCCACTGGTTCTTCACGTTCTGCACATGTAGATGCCACTGGTTCTTCACGTTCTGCACATGTAGATGCCACTGGTTCTTCACATTCTGCACATGTAGATGCCACTGGTTCTTCACGTTCTGCAGCTGTAGATGCCACTGGTTCTTCACGTTCTGCACATGTAGATGCCACTGGTTCTTCACGTTCTGCACATGTAGATGCCACTGGTTCTTCACGTTCTGCAGATTTAGATGCCACTAGTTGTTCTTGTTCTGCAGATGTAGATGCCACCACCGCCATCTTTTGCACGGCGGTTGAACTTACAGCTCTCAATCTGAACAGGCAACTGGACGTATGGACAGGTTTGTCCATATCTCTGAAAGTTCGTAACTCGAATGTCCGTAAATAGAGTCCCTGTAGATCGGGTGGTTGGGCATCCTCCGCCTGGATTGATTGGCGGACGGAAGTACTGTGTGGCTAAGGTTCCCGGAGTGCAAGTAGCAAGATGGGAGTTGCCGATCAAGCGCGTGGGTGGCAGGGGTGAGAGATGTTGAATTCTCGACGAATGGCTTTGTTTTTTAAAAAGAATTTCAAACGTTCACTATCGTGAGAATTCGGGCCACGACATCTCCTGTGAATCATGCGCCAAAGTAATGGTGTCCTGTGCCTACCTTACCGTCTGTCCCATGGGCACTGTCAGTGTCTCGTCTGTATACTCATTCCATCTTGCATGTAGTTATTTTTTCTTGTCTGCACTGTCTGTTTCGTCTGCACTGTCTGTACCCTCTTTTTGTTCGTCCGCACTATCTGTCCAATCTTTACCAACTGTAACCGTTCGTCTCGTCCGTACTCCGTCTCTCCTGTGCCGCTCGCGTCTCGTCCGCACCGTCCCTTTGTGACGGCGCAGATCCTCACTGGGGAAGACTGGAACACGGTGATGTACAACGGGATCCGCGCCTACGGGGGCCCCTCCTTCCCCGGCATCCTCGTCTGCGTGTTCTTCATCATCCTCTTCATCTGCGGGAACTGTATCCTCTGCTGGCGGTGGAGATGGCGTTTGGGGTTGGGCGGGGGCGAGTCGGTCCTAGCCATGGCCCCATGAATCATCTCGATTGTTCCGTCACTTGATTGGTTTCGTTCGGCAAACTGCGGGCAGACGTTAAATTTTTTTTTAACGTTTAACGTAATCTGTCGTAAAAATCGTATATGAAATGGATGAAATGGCAGGAAATGGGTCACTATGGAATGCCTTGGTGATGACAAAATGTACAACAGTGAAACTATATTGTCAAAGAATAACTAAGGGGGGGGGGGGTGGTAGTGGGGACTACCTAGACGCAGTTTCTTCCATCTGTGTTTATGTACAAGGAGCTCTGCGTGTGATGCGGTTCTTCAAACTATTTTGGACAAAAACACAAAAAGGCGGCTCTTCTTTGAAATGTTTCCGACCCCCTGGGATAGGCTGATGGGAACATCACCCAGCCCGCTTTGGCCACGGCATTCGGCTATCCCCGGTGTCTCCCGCAAAGCATTCGCGAGTAGTGGGAACTCGTCCCGGTTCAAACCATCGCCCGTCCCCCGCGCCCGACCCGCGATGCGGGAACAGGGCGGTCGCTAACCGAGCGGCAGCTTCCGTCTTCGTCGTTTTGTCGTTCGTCGGCCGGCGGTCGGCGGAAAACCTCCCCCCCCCCCGTCCCTCTCCGCCGGTTTTGAAACCCGCGGCGATCGGGGTCCTGAGCAGCAGCTCCGCGGCAGACATCCTGCTCAACGTGTTCCTGGCCATCGCCGTGGACAACCTGGCGGACGCCGAGAGCCTCACGTCGGCTCAGAAGGAGGCCGAGGAGGAGCGGGAGAGGAAGAAGACGGCGAGGTGAAGCAGCGCGGTCGGCACGGGCATCCGGTGCAGGGAAAGAAACGTGCCCCCCACCCCCCCATTCAATTTCCCCCCCCCCACCCCCCCAACCACCTTTTCACAGTCCGGTGCCTGAGGACGTCTTGACCCCAGGGGTTTACGTCCGGTGCGGTTGCACCACCTGCACGCCCACAGCCACGGTGTCACAATCGCTCAAGTGAACAGGGTGTCCACAATAGAGGATTTTTTGGGGTTAGATCGCGTCAATATAAATGTGTCGTTAAACTCGCCACCACCCGACACAGCCAATTAGTAAGGTCTGTCATGGAAACAAAACGTGCCTAATTCGTTATTAGTACAGCAAACCGGTGTGTTGGAGAGTAAACGCACAACATTGAAAATTCAAGTACTGGGTTTACTCTCCAACGTTTTGTTTATGTAACAAACTTTACTCATTGGCTGTGTCATGGATAATATCGGTCGCGAAAGCCTACGTGCTTGGGATTGTGGGAGTATTGCTCGCTGATAGTCGGGGATACATACCACAGTAGCCAAGCAGAATCTAATTGCACTCTTAGCCCTGTGTATGTATGTTGAACGTCTTTTGCACCGTCCGTAGCCAACCGTGCCAATCAAAGGTGCCCTAACCCTAACCACATCAGCCAATTGGAGCCTCGTCGAATCGCTAAACCCTGGCGATAGCTACACAGGCCGACCGGACCAAGACAAACCATGGCTGCATCCGCCCGCACGCGCGCAATTCGTGGCGTCCCTCACGAATGAGTCAGTCTTCGGCGGCGAATCCATGCGTGCGCACTCGCCTCGTCGACTGGGTAAGCAGAGCGACGTGGTCACGTGACGCTGTGCCGCCACCATTTACGCCGAGCAGGGCGGCGAACGCGGAGAAGCCGAAGAATGAGCTCGCGGACACGGCGGAGGCGGAGACACAGGGCGGTGCGCTGGATGCTGCAGCTAAGGTCAGCAAGGCTGGGGTGGGGGGGTTAGAGTGGACCTGGGCTGGGGAGCTTATGGGCACCGGGAGGCTCCCAATACTTATTTTCCATTGCACAACCGAGCCGTGCCGGGGCCACGTCGAGCCAGCCCGGCATGGGTCAGGAGGCACCAGGTTGTTGTTTTTTTCCACTGGAAGAACCCAAGCTGGGCTGCTGACATAGGACGTGATGATTAATGGGTCGAGTCCGAGTGTAGATGACGTGGTGACGTCGCATCCTCGCAGTGACTTGGCTGACCTCGCGCATAATGAACGTGTCGTTATCCCTGGCCCTGCTTGAGCCCCGAGCCAGATTCAGACGTCCACTTGCAATGGGGAGATGTGAACTACCTCGCCTGGTGTGCAGGAGGTCGTGGGTTCGATCCCGACCCTGACGCCTGCTGTATATTTGGGGTTTGCATGTCTCTCTCTTTCCCCGTGGTTGCGTGGAATTTTCCCTGGGTCCTCCGTTTTTTCCCTCCACATTTAGAATAAGCATGCATGTGGAATATTTGGCGGCTATAAATTTCCACGGGATGATGAACCACTTCTTTGAGCTATGATTTGTGACAGCCAGGTCGCCTTCTGAAAAAGAGCTACGTAGCTCAGTGGGGCCTTACCTGGTCAACAAATAAAAGTCTTTTTTTTATAGAGGCCAGCAAGCGTGGCACGGTTTGGTTCTGGCTCGGCAAGGCAAACAACCAGTGGCATGCCAGTTTAACGCTTAGTAGTAGTAGGGCTTTCACGACCTCTATTATCCGCAATACAGGTGATTTTTGTCTTGTATAGATTGTGTAATTATAGTTATAATTATAAATGTGCGTCGTTAACCCACCACCGCCCGACACAGCCAATCAGCAATGGTTTGTCACTTGACCAAAACGTGTCAATTATTTACTACTTCAGCACTAACTGTTTGTGTGTTGGAGAGTAAACCCTCTACGACATTTACATTTTGAGTTTTGTGACGTTTCGCTGGTGAGTACAACCAGCTTTATCACGTGATTTTGCCCGATGTGCCGGTGGGACTCCATGAGTCCGTGGGGGTCCCAGCAATGGACTTGGCTCAGATGAGCCGGTGGCACTCCATAAGTGCGTAAGGGTCCCATCAATGGACTTGGCTCGGGTTTACAGGTGGCACTCCATAAGTGCGTGAGGGTCCCATCAATAGATTTGGCTCAGGTTTACCGGTGGGACTCCATGAGTGCATGAGGGTCCCAGCAACGAGCTCGACTCGGATGTGCTGGTGGGGGGAAAAGGGTGGCAAGGATTTGTCTATCACCTTTGAAGTGCGCCGGCCGCTCTCTCGTGCGATCCCATGTCGATGTTTCGTGCAAAAAAAATTAAAAAAAATTGGCATTTGTGGTAACGGACCCTTGCTTGGGGGTGGCGTTTCACCCTGCCGCTTCAGGCTGCTGGAGCGAGAGTGGATCCCAGAGGACACGAGCGGGGATCCTCACATCCTGATACGCGCCCCCCAGGTTGGTTATAAATCATGGGACCCCTCCCCCGCCCCCCCCCCCACCTCTTTCCGAGAGAGGATCGATCGGCCAGGTGACGATGCGGCGTCTGCCGCTGTTAAACGATTTAAAAACATTTTTTTTTTAATTTCACCAGGTCAGGCCCACTGAGCTGTGTTGCTCTTTGTCAGAAGCGAGCTAGCCAACAAATGATAGCTCAACAAAGCGGCTTCTCATCATCATGTCGAAAATTCTAGCGGCCAAATACTCTAAACGCGTGACGTCGATTCTAAACGTGGAGGGAAAAACCGGAGGACCCGGAGAAAAATCGTTGTGGCTACGACGGGGAGAGAGACACGCAAACTCCAAATATACAGCAGCAGGCGTCACGGTCGGGATCGAACCCACGACCTCCTGCGTACCAGGCGAGGTCGTTAACATCTCCTAGCCACCGCCTGGAGATGCGGTCACGTTAACCCTCCGCCGCGTAAACCCTCAGCGGATTGTTAACGGCGCAGCCCCCAGGACAATCTCAAGCTGTGGATCCCTCGGCAGGCAACGGGACGGGCGACAGCGGCGGCGACGGCGGCGGCGACGGCGGCGTGGCGGGGGAAGAGGGGTCGGCTTCGCGACCGCGACCCCGCCGTCTGTCCGAACTCCGCCTGCCCGAGAGGCGGCAGAGCGTGCCGCGCAGCTCCTCCTTCTTCGTCTTCGGCAGTGCCAACCCGTGAGCCCTTCCCGTCGGAGCCGGGCGTCGACGCACCGCCGCGTCCCTCGACCTGCACAAATGAGCGCCGATTCGGGGACCTCGGCTCCCATTCGCAGCCCAGAGGCAAATCGGTGCAAGTTTCCTCGTTCACGTGGCGGGGGACGAGTTTGCCCGAGGGACGATCACTGCTGATATGTGCCCCCCCCCCCTCCAACACCCCCCACAAAAGTGGTACTGATTTTATCGACCCTCCCCCGCACCCTGATGGAGGATCGCCGCCCCCCCCCCTCACCACCCACCCCTCGCTACCCCCCCCCCTTGCCACCCCCCCTCGCCACCCCTCCCCCTCGCCCCCCCAACCTCGCCCCCCCCGCCACCCCCCCTCGCCATCCCCCCCCTTCGCCACCCCCCTTCGTCAGCCTACCTCCCCCCCCTCTTGGAGAAGTCACGCTCTCGTTTGCAAGCTCGTCCACTTTTTGCAGTCTGACAAGGGGGGTGGGGGGGGGCTTTTCCGGTCAAGATTTTGAGCGCACGGCCTCAAAGAGAACGCGGCGGACAACCCACCTCACCCCGCCCCCACCCCTCCACCTCCCCCCCCACCCCCTCCACCGCCCCTTCTTTCTGTCTCCCCAGCGTCCGCGTGTTCTGTTTTCGGGTCGTGAACCGCTTGACCTTCGCCAACTTCATCCTGGCCGTCATCATCCTGAGCAGCCTCGCGCTGGGTGCCGAGGATCCCATCCAGCCACACTCGCTGCGCAACCAGGTTCACACACGCCTCCAGTTTGACACGTGCCACCAGCGGACGTATTCGTTACGCTTTCACGGCCAATATTATTCGCGATAATGGGGGGGGGGGGGGGGGGGGAGGGGTTTAGGGTTAGATGCCCTCACCCTAACCGCGTCGTTCTCCCACCACCACCACCACCACCGCCGCCACCCGACGCAGCCAATTGGGTGAGGTTCGTCACGTGACAAAAGAAACGTGCCGATTAGTTACTAGTTGGGCACACTGGCTGTGTGTTGGAGCGCAAATCCACGACGTTTACAATTCGAGTACGACGTTTCGAGTCGAGTGGCTTGCAGATTGCGCGTTGACGCTGCTCGTTCACTCGCGGCGCGTGGCGTGACGGGGTACCGAGCTGCATTGGCTTCCGGTTGCCGAACGAATTCGTTAAACGGCCGCACTCGTTTACACACACGAAGTGCTTGCCACAAATGAACCACAATACCTTTGCTGATCTCGTCAAAGGGGCTATAAACCATCACACGAACTCCGGTCATCTTCGCAGCCACTTTTGATGAACCGTCGAACAAAGACGGTTACCGCATCACGCGCTTTCAGATGCGCTTCTGTGACCGTCTGGAATGCTCTCCCTTCCGATATTACGGAGCCACTGGGAGCTACACACTTTGAAATCATCATCGTCTAGATTGAAAACTAATTTCTTTAAAACTGCTTTTTGTGTTTAGTTTGTTGTCCTTCCCCCGCACCTCTGATTAGCGCGGTTGGCTACGTACGTTGCGAAAGAAGTTCAACACACACACACGTACATAGACTCGCACAGTGACTCAACCGCTCACACAGTCACTCATCCACACACTCACCCGCCCTCCGATTAGCTACGGTTGACTACGTACGAAAGAAGTTCAACATACGTGCGTACAAGGAAGGCCTCACTATCCCCGACCGTGGCCCTGCTTGGCCCCCGAGCCGCGGCGAGTGCAGGTGACCCAGCGGACGGCGAGGTTCGGGTCTCGGCGCGCCGTGCCTTGCGTCTCACGCCGCGCCTTCATTTTCGTTTTCAGATCCTGGGATATGCCGATTACCTCTTCACCGGCATCTTCACGCTGGAGATCCTCATGAAGGTGACCGCCGCGCGTCCCGGGTCTCTCGCCTTCACGGACCGTCGCGATGAGACGCGTCGCGCCGAGGGCGTCTCGAGCAATCGTCAGGCGCGCGTGGTGTGTAGTGACCTGATGTCAATGGCGTGGTGATGATATCATCAGCTCAGGGGGTGCGGCGATCGGTCAGCGTGGGGGGCCCCCCAACATCTGATTTGTCTCGCACGGTCGCACCCGGGCTGTTATTGCATATTGCGGGCTCCTCTTTGCCTAATCACGCCATTACGTGTGCGCGGGGAGTAGTAGTGTAGCGGTTAGCGCACTGCGCTACGAACCTGGCGACCCGAGTTTGATTCCCGCTTACGATCAGCACCGGTGGCAAATGTTTGAACCGGTCCTGGGCCTCCCCTAGGTCGACTCAGCCTCAAATGAGTACCCGGTGCTGCGTGTAAATATCAGCACTGGTGAGACAAAGGCGGCCGGGCGTGGTGCTGGCTACCCACCCCGTCGTATGCCGTTCCGGCCTTCATAAGTGCTCACTAACAGCACTTGCCCCAACAGTCTGTTCAGGCTATACGGGGGATCTTTGTATTATGTGAGGTTAATGCAAATTTTATGCTTTGCAGTCAGTGTTTTATTTGGTGTTTGAACATCGTAACGCCTCCTGTATTCTTGCCAGAAAGGGTAAACGCGTATTCTCTTTTTTCATCAAGAAAAGTACATATACAATGGCCGACGTTTCAGGCACTGGGTCCTTCACAGCACACAGGGAGGCCAGCGGAGAGGTAGAGTGGATAAAGGGTTGGAGACGGAACTTTATATACAGCCATGGGGCCGGCCACACCATCCCCTCCTCCAGCGTGCCGGCCACGAACAGGTGCTCGCTGACAGCACTTGCCCCCAAACAGTGCGGTGAAGGCTTCCCCGGGAGATCTTTATGTAATGACTACTTGATAATAGGTTTTTCCCCTTTTTCTTTCTGACAACAAAACAGGTGTTAAGATGTTAAAACACCAAACTGAAACCTTTTACAAGGAATCATGTCTGCATTAACCACAATGCTTGTGGTCAGAATGCAAACAGAACAACATACTCTGATAACATAAGCATTGTCCTTGAAGCTGGTTGGTCCACACCAGAGACAGCTTTCTTTTGAGCCTCGTCTCAAATGGTGTTAGACCAGAGGACGCCAAAACGCTTTTTGTAAAAGGTTTCATGTTGGTGTTTTAACATCTTAACACCTGTTTTGTTGCCAGGAAAAAAGGGGAAACACCTATTATCAAATTTTGGTACTGGCAAAGGAGGTCCCATGATAATGGCGACTTTACACACTTCTCATGAGATGGCACTCTATTGAAGGCACGTTCACTTGACATCAGGCGGAGACCCCCACTGCAACAGCCCCGAGTCTCCTGCACATCTCCCTTGTCTATACCAACCGAGGCCACACCCCCATTCCCGAACCTTCTCGCTGACTCTGGACGCTCGCTCCACCGGCAGACTCTACCGTCACCTGGCCGTGCTCCCTTCTCGATCATTCCCGAAGCCACTAGTGCATTCGCACTGCAGGCTGACTCCCCTGTCATTACCTCCCGTGGCCACTAGTGCATTCGCACTGCAGGCTGACTCCCCTGTCATTACCTCCCGTGGCCACTAGTGCATTCGCACTGCAGGCTGACTCCCCTGTCATTACCTCCCGTGGCCACTAGTGCATTCGCACTGCAGGCTGACTCCCCTGTCATTACCTCCCGTGGCCACTAGTCCACTCACACCGCATGTTGACTCCACTGTCATGACATTTGTGTCCGTGCGTGCAGCTCACAGCGTACGGAGCGTTTCTGCACAAGGGCTCCTTCTGTCGGAGCTGCTTCAACTTGCTGGACTTGCTGGTGGTGGGGGTCTCCCTCCTGTCCTTCGGCATGCAGTACGCAGAGCAGCACGCGCCGTGCGGTACACAGGCAGCGTGCGGTACACACGCAGCGTGCAGTACGCACAGCGGCACGCAACTTGCAGTACACACCTTGCAGTACACGCCTTGCAGTACACACTGCAGTATGCACCTTGCAGTACACACCTCAGTACACACTGCGGTACACACACTGCAGTACACACTGCAGTACACACTGCAGTACACACTGCAGTACACACACCGCAGTACACACTGCAGTATGCACCTTGCAGTACACACCGCAGTACACACTGCGGTACACACACTGCAGTACACACTGCGGTATGCACCTTGCAGTACGCACACTGCGGTACACACACTGCAGTACACACACTGCAGTACACACTGCAGTACACACTGCGGTACGCACCTTGCAGTACACACTCTAGTACACACACTGCAGTATGCACCTTGCAATACACACTGCAGTACACACTGCGGTACACACACTGCAGTATTCACCTTGCAGTACACACCTCAGTACACACTGCGGTACACACACCGCAGTACACACACTGCAGTACACACTGCAGTACACACTGCGGTACACACACCGCAGTACACACACCGCAGTACACACTGCGGTACACACTGCGGTACACACACTGCAGTACACACTGCAGTACACACTGCGGTACACACACCGCAGTACACACACCGCAGTACACACTGCGGTACACACTGCGGTACACACACCGCAGTACACACCGCAGTACACACTGCGGTACACACACTGCAGTACACACTGCGGTACACACGCTGCAGTACACACTGCAGCACGCACCGTACTGTTGCGGCGGACACCCCACGTGTGTCGCGTGCCCCCCCCTCCCCCCGCTGTCCCCCGGCAGGTCGAGCACCATCTCCGTGGTGAAGGTCCTGCGCGTGCTGCGCGTGCTGCGTCCACTCCGCGCCATCAACCGCGCCAAGGGCCTCAAGGTACGCCACCTCCGGCCCCCGAGGAGCCGCTCGCCCCCCCCCCCCCCCCCGTGACAATCCGTGGGATGCGCTCGGCGATGATGGGACGGTGGGGTGGGGGGGGGGCTCGACCGGACTCGAAGGTGGAGTCAGTGAACTTCTCCCTCGGCAATGCGAGCGTGCCGATAATAATGACGACGACGATGAACGACGTTTACGAAGAACGGTGAAAGTGCAAGCGGTGGGCTCAATGTTACGCTCGGGCTCACGGAGCGAACGAGATGGAGACATGGAGAAATGATCCGCATGAGACGAATAAGGGAAACGGGCGTGGCTCGCGGACTTAGAGGAGAGATGGGGCTGATGTGGCACGGGAGGATGTGGAGCTGAGCGGCGGTGTCAAGGCCGGCCTCTGCGGAGGAGGCTCGTGAAGGACGCTGCTGCTGCTACTGAGCAGTTGGAGGCAGTCGCCCTCCAGCAACAACGGAGGGCGGAGGAGCGACGCTCACAACAACGAGCGGAGCGCCGGGCGGCTAAAACGCAGCGAGTCGGCAGAGTCGGGGGCGCACAGGTGATGCGTGGGCCAGTCGTCTCAAGTCAGTCGACCCGTGACACCTGCAGGGTCTGTCCCGTGACCTAGGAGCGGCAGCGAGCCTTCGACACTTCACGTGACAGTCTCGACGTGCACCTAGCCTGGCACGAACGCAGTGGCGACGTCACCGCCACTTGATCGTTTTTCGTGTGCGCGCGTTTGAGACGGTGCGCGAGAGTGACGCGCGTGCGTGCGTGTGCGCAAATGCGCCGTGTGAATTTGTGTGCGTGCGTGTGTGTGCGCGTGCGCGCGTGCGCGCTCACGCGTGTGCTCGCGCGTACGCGCGTCTCTACATGCCTATCCGTGCATGTATGTGCACTTGTGTGTGTGCGTACGCACGTGCACAAGTGTGTGTGTGTGTGCGCGCGCGCGTGCGTCTGCGCATGTGCGTGCGCGTGCGTCTGCGCGTGTCTGCGGACGACGCAGCACGTGGTGCAGTGCGTGTTCGTGGCGTTGCGAACCATCGGGAACATCCTCCTGGTCACCACGCTGCTCCAGTTCATCTTCGCGTGCGTCGGCGTGCAGCTCTTCAAGGTTTGAGACCGCGCGGTGGCATCGTCATCATCGTCGTCATCATCATTATCATCGTCGTCATCATCGTCATCGTCATCATTATCATCGTCGTCATCAGCGTCGTTATCATCGTCGTCATCATCGTCATCATCATCGTCGTCGTCATCGTCGTCATCATCGTCGTCGTCGTCAACATCATCGTCGTCATCATCATCGTCGTCATCATCATCATCATCATTGTCGTCGTCATCATTATCGTCATCATCGTCGTCGTCATCATCGTCATCATCATCATCGTCGTCATCATTATCATCATCATCGTCGTCATCAATATCGTCATCATCATCATCATCGTCGTCATCATTATCGTCATCATCGTCGTCGTCGTCATCATCATCATCGGCGGCGACTGCCTCCGTCACCATTCCAAGCCAGTGCCGTAGACGTCGCGCAGACGAACGAAGTGCCCCTGAACCCCACCCGTAGCCTGTGACAGGTTCCGTGCTCGGCCGCACCTCCCCCCTTCCCCCCTCTGCGGGAGGTACCCATTTAAGGCTGAGTCGACCTAGGGGAAGCCCAGATTAGAGGTGATGATGGGTACCTGTAACCCAGCGCCCCCCCCCTCTCCCCCACCCCACCTCCTTGCGTAACTGATCACTGATGTTGGCCGTGAGTGGGAATGGAACTCGGGTGGGGTTGCCCGGGTCACAGCGCAGTGCCGCTAACCACGGTGCCACCGCTCATTGAACCGCTCGTGTCAGGCGTGTTGTGCGCGTGTCTCACGTGTTACACGTGCTATGCGTCTTGTATGTTGTATGCATGTCCCGCGTCACGTGTGCTGTGTGTCGTGCGTTGGATGCGTGTCTCGCGTGTCACGCGCGCTGTGCATCATGCATGTCGCATGCGTGTCTCATATGTAACGTGTGCTATGTGGTTTAATTGCCATCTGTGGCTCACGTGTAATGTCAAAAGCGTCAGGTGTGTTGCATGCACGTCTCACGTGTCGTGTCATGCATCATGCGTGTTGCATGCACGTCTCACATCTCACGTGTTATGCGTCACGTGTGTTGCACGCCTGCCTCACTTGTCACGTCTGATGCGTCGGGCGTGTTGCACGCGCATCACGTGTGTCGCACGTGTGTCGCACGTGTGTCGCACGCGCATCACGCGTGTTGCACGCGTGTGTCTCGCGTGCCCGTGTGTGCCGTGTGCAG
Organism: Petromyzon marinus; assembly: GCF_048934315.1. NCBI lineage: Eukaryota > Metazoa > Chordata > Hyperoartia > Petromyzontiformes > Petromyzontidae > Petromyzon > Petromyzon marinus. Next base: position 7,934,969 of record NC_133714.1, on the reverse strand, counting down.
GGGAAGCTGTTCAGCTGCACCGATCAATCAAAGCACACCCCAAGCGAGTGCAGGTCCGTGCCCTCCCAAGTCCGCATCTAGCGAGTTTCAGTAACGGTGAACCGATTAATTAATGGGCGCCGCGGTGGCTGTGAGATGTTAACTACCTCGCCTGGTACACAGGAGGTCGTGGGTTCAATCCCGACCCTGACGCCTGCTGCTGTATATTTGGAGTTTGCGTGTCTCTCTCTCTCTCATCATCATCACGGTGGCTAGGAGATGTTAACTACCTCGCCTGGTGTACAGGAGGTTGTGGGTTCAATCCCGACCCTGACGCCTGCTGCTGTATATTTGGAGTTTGCGTGTCTCTCTCTCTCATCATCATCATCACGGTGGCTAGGAGATGTTAACTACCTCGCCTGGTACACAGGAGGTCGTGGGTTCAATCCCGACCCTGACACCTGCTGTATATTTGGAGTTTGCGTGTCTCTCTCTCATCATCATCACGGTGGCTAGGAGATGTTAACTACCTCATCTGGTGTACAGGAGGTCGTGGGTTCAATCCCGCCCCTGATGCCTGCTGCTGTATAGTTGGAGTTTGCGTGTCTCTGTCTCTCATCATCATCACGGTGGCTGTGAGATGTTAACTACCTCGCCCGGTATACAGGAGGGGTCGTGGGTTCGACCCCGAACCTGACGCCTGCTGCTGTATATTTGGAGTTTGCGTGTCTCTCTCTCATCATCATCACGGTGGCTAGGAGATGTTAACTACCTTGCCTGGTGTACAGGAGGTCGTGGGTTCTATCCCGACCCTGACGCCTGCTGCTGTATATTTGGAGTTTGCGTGTCTCTCTCTCTCATCATCATCATCATCACGGTGGCTAGGAGATGTTAACTACCTCGCCTGGTGTACAGGAGGTCGTGGGTTCAATCCCGACCCTGACGACTGCTGTATATTTGGAGTTTGCGTGTCTCTCCCTCTCTCTCATCATCATCACGGTGGCTAGGAGATGTTAACTCCCTCGCCTGGTATACAGGAGGTCGTGGGTTCAATCCCGACCCTGACGCCTGCTGTATATTTGGAGTTTGCGTGTCTCTCTCTCATCATCATCACGGTGGCTAGGAGATGTTAACTCCCTCGCCTGGTATACAGGAGGTCGTGGGTTCAATCCCGACCCTGACGCCTGCTGTATATTTGGAGTTTGCGTGTCTCTCTCCCCCTTGTTGCTCTTTGGCTGCCCCCTTGTGGGCAGCCGTTTAAAAAAAAACCGTAAATCTTAAACGTAATTGAACGTAAAAATATTTAATTAAATACGGCAAGGAAGGGAGTCACTAAGGAATGTTTTGGGGAAGACAATGTACAAGAATAACCGTCAGAATTTGTTTGTCATCAACACGGTGGCTCGGAGATGTTAACTACCTCGCCTGGTATACAGGAGGTCGTGGGTTCGACCCCGACCCTGATGCCTGCTGCTGTATATTTGGAGTTTGCGTGTCTCTCTCTCTCCCCGTGGTCGCGTTTTTCCCTCCACATTTATAATCGGCGTCACGCGTTTAGAGTTTTCGGCTGCTGCTATAAAATTGCACACGATGACGACGACGATGATGCTGAGCCACTTCGTTGCGCTATCGTTTAGTGATGGACAGGGCGCTTCTTAAAAAGAGCTACACAGTGTCAGAGATTAGGGGCCGTCCATAAATGACGTCACGAGATTTTGGACGATTTTTGACCCCCTCCTCCCTCGTCACATGGCGTCACAAAAAGTTAGACCCTCCCCCTCAAATATGACGTTACAAAGCTCTGCCCCCCCCCCCCAAAAAAAAAATGCTTCAAATCGCTTTAAACTATTGTCATTGTAGTGCGTATTTAATGTGGCGCTGCACCCTGATGTAGGAGAAAACATTTATTTAAAAAGTCTATTTAATTAAGTAGAACGTGTTGTCTATATTTATTTAAAGTTGCGCATTTTGGCGTGACGTCACATTTCTCAAACCCCCCCCCCCTCGTCACACATCGTCACAAATGTCTGACCCCCCCCCCCCCGCTGGATGCGTGAAGTCATTTATGGACGGCCCCTTAAACTTGGCTGTTGGACTGGGGGTGAACTGGGGGCACAGAATTGCTGTCAGACACACGAAAGCCGCCACTGCTATTAGACCCCTGTAAGGCATAGACTCGCATAGAGACCCATAGACTCGCATAGAGACCCATAGACTCACATAGAGACCCATAGACTCGCATAGAGACCCATAGACTCGCATAGAGACCCATAGACTCACATAGAGACCCATAGACTCGCATAGAGACCCATAGACTCACATAGAGACCCATAGACTCGCATAGAGACCCATAGACTCGCATAGAGACCCATAGACTCACATAGAGACCCATAGACTCGCATAGAGATCCATAGACTCACATAGAGACCCATAGACTCGCATAGAGACCCATAGACTCGCATAGAGACCCATAGACTCGCATAGAAACCCATAGACTCGCATAGAGACCCATAGACTCGCATAGAGACCCATAGACTCACATAGAGACCCATAGACTCACATAGAGCCCCATAGACTCACATAGAGACCCATAGACTCACATACAGACCCATAGACTCCCATAGAGACCCATAGACTCACATAGAGGCCCATAGACTCACATAGAGACCCATAGACCCACATAGAGACCCATAGACTCCCATAGAGACTCATAGACTCACATAGAGACCCATAAACTCCCATAGAGACCCATAGACTCGCATAGAGACCCATAGACTCACATAGAGACCCATAGACTCACATAGAGACCCATAGACTCACATAGATACCCATAGACTCCCATAGAGACGCATAGACTCACATAGAGACCCATAGACTCACATAGAGACCCATAGACTCACGTAGAGACCAGTAGACTCACATAGAGACCCATAGACGTAGACTGAACGTTGGTTAAACCAGGTTCCCAAGCGTAGCGGGGTTGATGGTCTCAACCCAGTCACCAATGACTGCACGAGAGAGAGCGAGAGTGAAAAAACCCCAGTCACATCCACGAAGCTGACCGAATGGTTGTCGTCCCCGCTAACGAGCTCCTTCGTTACGGTCTCGTTAACCCCTTCCCCGTTCCGAGACGTCTGCAAGTCGCAGGGTGGGGTGGGGGGGGTTCCCCGTTCACCGCCGCATCTCGGAACGCGTAAGCGGCTCAGCCTAGATGTTTATTTAGGGGGGCGTACTGGCAGCGCCGCTGTTTTTTAAAGACATTGTTACCGCACAGAACCGTAGCGACACGGCCGCCGCCACTCTACGATAACCGGCGCCAAAACTGCCGCACGCCCTCCCCGCATGGCCTTGTGGAAGTCTCGGTGCCGTGGTAAAGTTATTTTACTTTTAATTTTTTTTCGGTCCCGTTCCGATGACGTACACATATGCCATTGGTACACGTACGTCATCGGTACACGTACAGCATCGGTACACGTACGTCATCGGTACACGTATGTCATCGGTACACGTACGTCATCGGAACGGCAAAGGTTTCAGATGAGCTGGGCCGTAGTAATAGGTTTTTACCCTTTTATCTGGCACAAAAACTGACATCTTTATACAAGGGATCATGTTTGCCATAACCACAACACAAGCAGTCAAAATGCAAACAAAAAGAGACAGCTCTGATAATGATATGCACTGTCCTTGAAATTGATTGGTCCACACCCGAGACGGCTTTTCTTAGAGCCTAGTCTCACATGGTGTTGGACCAGAAGACGCCAAAAGGCGTACGCCAAAAGGCGTCCAACACCAGTGGAGACTAGGCTCTAAGAAAAGCCGTCTCGGGTGTGGACCAATCAATTTCAAGGACAGTGCATATCATTATCAGAGTTGTCTCTTTGTGTTTGCATTTTGACTGCTTGTGTTGTGGTTATTGCAAACATGATCCCCTTGTATAAAGGTGTCAGTTTTTGTGCCAGATAAAAGGGTAAAAGCCTATTACTATATCTTGCTACTGGCAAAGGAGGTCTCATAGCGAGCTGGGCCGTGTTTGGACCTTTGGTCGGCGAGCGGCACATTGTTGTTGTTCTGTGAGCATCGCGTCGTCCTCCACACAGGGGCTACTTCGTCGTCGTGCGGGAGCACGCGCCTCCCGTGGCCGTGAGGCGCGAGTGGCAGAACAGCGAGTACAACTTCGACGACGTCCTCTCGGGCATGCTCACCCTCTTCACCGTGTCCACCTTCGAGGGCTGGCCCGGGTGAGTGTCAGCGCTCACGCCTCTTCACCGTGTCCACATTCGAGGGCTGGCCCGGGTGAGTGTCAGCGCTCACGCCTCTTCAGCGTGTCCACCTTCGAGGGCTGGCACGGGTGAGTGGCACTGCCCATAGCGATCAGCGTGCCACGTACCGCCGGTGAGTCTCACTGTCCAGAGTGAGTGTCACTTCTATAGTGCGCCGTGAGTTTGAACTTCCAGTGGTCGTGATGCTGATGAGAGTGATAATGACGCTGCAACTGCTGGCGATAATAATGCGCGTGTTCATGACGATGGCGATTCTGAAGATACTGGTGATCGTGCTGACGATGACGTTGGTGATCCGGCTGCTGATGCTGCTGCTGCTGATGATAGTGATAGCGATGTCGACGCTGCTGATAACGGTGATGACGGTGATCCTGGCGATGCCTCCGACAATCACGACACAGGCGACAGCGACGACTGCCGCTGGCGGCAGCGGCGGCGATGGCGCTACCGACGGAGGACAACGCTGACCTTCCCGTCTTTCCCCACAGGCTGCTGTACAAGGCCATCGACTCTCGGGGAGAGGACTTGGGCCCGGCCCACAACCACCGCCTGGCCGTGTCCATCTTCTTCATCGTCTACATCATCATCATCGCCTTCTTCATGATGAACATCTTCGTGGGCTTCGTCATCATCACGTTCCAGGCGCAGGGCGAGCAGGAATTCGAGAACTGCGAGCTGGACAAGAACCAGGTGAGGTGACGTGCGCACGCTTCTCCTACGCCGTGATCTATCCACTGCTGGATGAAGGTCTTTACCTCCCCCACCACCCCTGTTGTGTGACATTGGAACCGATATTTGAATACTCAGAGCTGGACTGTATCCAAATTAAGTGCAGCAGACCCCGAAATCTACGTGACCAGTGCGGAGTCCATCAACCTCACCACTCGCAAAAACCCAGTTCAGTGGCAGCTCGGTCTATTCGAGTGTATGGCTATCATTGTGCCTCTCTGGGTCTCTCTGTGAGGTTATGGGTCTCTGTGTAAATCTATGGGTCTCTGTGTAAATCTATAGGTCTCTGTGTAAATCTATGGGTCTCTGTGTAAATCTATGGGTCTCTGTGTAAATCTATGGGTCTCTGTGTAAATCTATAGGTCTCTGTGTAAATCTATGGGTCTCTGTGTAAATCTATGGGTCTCTGTGTAAATCTATGGGTTTCTCTGTGAGGTTATGGGTCCCTGTGTAAATCTATGGGTCTCTGTGTAAATCTATGGGTCTCTGTGTAAATATATGGGTCTCTGTGTAAATTTATGGGTCTCTGTGTAAATCTATGGGTCTCTGTGTAAATCTATGGGTCTCTCTGTGAAGTTATGGGTCTCTGTGTAAATCTATGGGTCTCTGTGTAAATCTATGGGTCTCTGTGTAAATCTATGGGTCTCTATGTAAATCTATGGGTCGCTCTGTGAGGTTATGTATCTCTGTGTAAACCGGTGGTGACCAGGGCAGGGTCCATCGACTCGCGAGTCTTAAAATCCGGGTTGTTTTTCTCTTTAGCCTGTTGTCCCCCCCCCCCCGCACCTCCGATTAGCACGGTCGGCTACGTGCGGCGCGAAAGGAGTTCAACAGTACACACGTAACATCATCCACAATTATCGCAGGCGGCTGAAACCCGGAATCGGAGCCGGTCCGGCTCGTTGTCTGTTGACCTCCTGGGCCGCTCGGCCACCTCACCCTGAATGTGAACTTCTCCCGCGCACATCGCCCTGTCCCTCTGCCTCTCCCGCCGACTCCGCCATCGCCCGCCCGACCGACCGACCGACCGGCCGCGGCCAGCGCAAGTGCGTGGAGTACGCGCTGAAGGCCCGCCCGCTCAAGAGGCAGATGCCCGCAGGAGCCAGGCAGCGGTGGGTGTGGAGCGTCGTCACCTCCACGCCCTTCGAGTACCTCATGTTCGTCCTCATCCTCCTCAACACGCTGTGCCTCGCCTCGCAGGTGCGTGGCCGAGCGGGCGTCGAGTCACGGGCGAGCGTGGGGCGTGGGGGGTGGTGGGCAGCTCTGCCGCTCGTTTGTCGTCCCTCGTGCCTCTTGAATCGTTCGCGCTCCCTTAGAGAGCGAGCGAAGAGCATGCGCGCACCGGCGACGCGTCACAAATTACTATCACGTGACATCGACACGTGCGACCTTCTCGCGTGCCCGCCTCTTGCTCGCTCCCCGCGGTGGCCGGGTCTGGCCGCGCCGTCGTACCGGAGTCATTATTCTTGTTGTTGTCTTTTTGTTGTCTTGTTGTTGTTGTCGCGCAGCACCACGGACAGAGCAAGGGATTCAGCCGCTTCATGGACATTTGCAACGTGATCTTCACCGTGCTGTTCGCTCTCGAGATGCTGCTCAAGCTCATCGCCTTCCAGCTGAGGGTGCGAGACCGACTCCACGGACCCGCGGGCCCGTGGAGTCGGTCTCGGCGGAACGCAGCTCCCCCACCACCGCCCCTCCCCCACCTCCCCCCAGTCCGGTCCACTTGTGGCTGAGCCGCCACCCGCCCACCGCCGGTGGCGCTTGCGGGCGATCACTTTAGGAGCGGTCGCCCCGCGCTGCAGTCGCTGCGGCCAACGTCTTGAGCGGCCCGGCCCTACCCCGAGGCGTGAGTGGTGATAGCGCAGGTCAGGCCTCAATACCCACGGCGTGCGGCTAGTCACGCGGCGCGGCGCTAGCCCCACGGTGTGCCCCAAGGGCAGGGCTTGGCAAACCTTTCAAAAGGTAGAAGAGCCATTTTGTCGACGGTTTCAAATCTTGATATCAAATTTGCGTCCACTTCCAGTTGTCCAATTCATTCGACATTTTGCACACGTACTCAGATCCGGTGACAATGCATGCCTGTATCAAAATTGGCATCAATTAATTCGCTGCTTTCAAGCAATTTACATTTTGTATGGCCGCCTTGTTATTATTTTTATATATTTTGTTGTAGGGCAAAAACGCCGCGGTCCCTAAACTGTGGAATCGGCTCGCACAAAACTCAGCGTGTCTCAGGCTTACTTCTCAAAGACCGTGAGTTAAACGAGGTTGTTAATAAAACCGTTGTTTAAAAAAACAAACTTTTTGGCCGAAATAGTTCGAGAGGCTCATATCACACGCAGAGCTACTCGTACACAAACAAATTCTGACGTAAATAAACAAGATAGGTTATGGAATAAACTGTATCTATTTAGTTCCCCCCCACCCCCACACCTCAGTTATTCTTTAACAATGTAGTTTCGCTGTTGTAAATTGTCTTCCGCCAAAACATTCCATAGTGACTCCATTCCTTGCCATATTTAATCAAATATTTTTACGTTAAATTACGTTTAAAATTTACGTTTTTTTTTAAACGGCTGCCCACAAGGGGGCAGCCAAAGAGCAGTAAGGGGGAGAGAGACACGCAAACACCAAATATACAGCAGGTGTCAGGGTCGGGATGGAACCCACGACCTCCTGCATACCAGGCAAGGTAGTTAACATCTAGCCACCGTGATGAGAGATAGAGACACGCAAACTCCAAATATACAGCAGGTGTCAGGGTCGGGATGGAACCCACGACCTCCTGCATACCAGGCAAGGTAGTTAACATCTCCTAGCCACCGTGATGAGAGATAGAGACACGCAAACTCCAAATATACAGCAGGTGTCGTCAAGGTCGGGATGGAACCCACGACCTCCTGCATACCAGGCGAGGTAGTTAACATCTCCTAGCCACCGTGATGATGATGAGAGAGAAAGAGAGACTCGAGACTCGCAAACTCCAAATATACAGCAGGCGTCGTCAAGGTCGGGATCGAATCCATGACCTCCTGCATACCCGGCGAGGTAGTTAACATCTCCTAGCCACCGTGATGATGATGAGACACTCACGGACGTGTCCCGCCCTCGTCCACCGTCCCTTCCATTGACCTGCGCCAGTCCACCCTTTATACAAATGTTTAACTTCTTTATTAATGACGGCCTTCCACCCCTATGCTCCCTCCTCCCCTCCCCCCTCCTCCCCCCTCCTCTTCCTTCGCTCCCCCTGCGTAGGGCTACTTCAGCGACCAGTGGAACACGTTCGACTTCCTCATCGTCGTGGGCAGCGTCATCGACGTCGTCGTCAACGAGCAGGAGGTGAGGGGGCACGGGCGCCGCTGTTACGGTGAAATCGGATTCCCGAAGAAATCGCCGATCAATATATGGAAGACAGTAGGCTTTCTTGATCGTATCGATTCGCCGCCCAGTCGATCGGGCAGCCAGCTCGGCGTCGACCGTAATTTTTCGGGTTATTCGCCGTGTCGCTTCACTGCCGCAATCGATCCACGCATCGAGCATGATCCCATTGGGTTGCTAGAGCGTCGTGTGACATGCCCGCACCTCTCTCTTTGTTTTTTGATCGGACAAAATATCCGCACCGCCGTCGGTGATTCCGCCGCGGTCCGTTTGTTTGTTTTTGCGCTTGCACCGCGGGCGCCAACGCGCGCGACGCTGACCCCGCCGCCGTGACCTCGCCGCAGTGACCCCCCAGGGTGACCCCCCAGGGTGACCCCCCCCCACCTCCGCCGAGTTTCCTTGCCGCGTCACCCCCACGATTGGCTCCGCCGCTCCCCCAAAACCGAAGGAGCAAACGCCGCGGAGTTCCCGAGAGAAGTTCCCCAGGCACGGGGGTGGGGGGGGGCCGGACCGATCTTCGGGGCATCCACCAAGCCCCAACGGCCGAGCGGCACAGGCCGGCCAGGAAACACGTCGGAGAGCCGCACGGCGCCACCGCGGGGCAAAACTACGCCCCCCGCCGCCCCCCGCCGCCCCCCGCCGCCCCCCGCCGCCCCCCGCCGCCCCCCGCCGCCCCCCGCCGCCCCCCGCCGCCCCCCGCCGCCCTCCCGAGTAGAAAATTCGCGCGTCTGCATTTTCGAGCGAAGCAAAACGCGACCCGAATTGGTGCAGTTGGCGGGAAACTCGCGGGCACTTGCCCAGGGTCATCGTCTCTCGTTGAGGCAGCCGCCATCCCGGGACGTCTGCAGGCGCTTCCTGTGGACGGTAAAAAAAAAAAAAATTCCCGGGGGTTTTTGTTTTTTCTGACAATAAACTACTCCGGGCAACGCATTTATGCGTTGGTCCAATTCTCTGCCGGTGTTGCGAGATATTCTACTTCGCGCGATCATGATCATGTACGCCCCGGGTTTTAATGTATCTCGGAGGTAGGCGAACCCCTAAAGCGTACTGCGTCATTGCTGGCACTGGCCTGGGTAGTACGCAAGAGCTCTGGAAGTCATGGGTCGGTCAGGTGGTTAAGGTGTTTTCGTGGGTCGCGCTAACCGCTGCTTGGCTCTGTTTTCTAACAGCTGTTGTTGCTTTGCTGCAAGTTCCCCTCCACCACCGCTGGTGCGCTTCTGGTAAGAACTCCCATGGGCTGCACGGTGCCAGATCAGAGGTCTTCCCGGCTAAGCCGTTCTCGCACCTCCGCCCGCTTCTCCTGGCCCCTGTCGCCGTATCGTGGCAAAACCCCGGTCTGCCGCGGCACGGCGATACCAGGATGTGCGCAGTACACACGCAGGTCGAACGGCCGGTCGCGTGCGGTTGGGTAAAGTGCGGGCGACTCCCGCCCTCTTCCAAGGCATCTGGCCAGCGTGGAAGAGTAGGCCAAGTTATCCTCGAGAGCGGCGCGCTTCCAGATCTCTCTCCCCGTGGCTTTCGCGGATTTTTCTCTCCGGGTCCTCCGGTTTTGTCCCCTGCACATTTTTAAATCGACGTCGCGCGTTCAGAGCATTTGGCCGCTATGAATGTCCACGTGACGATGATAAGCCGCCTCGTTGGGCTATCATTTGCAATAGCCAGGTCGCTTCCGTAGGCCTTCGCCGGAAAAATAAAATACCCTTGATTTCATGTATAGTTGAACAAAAACCAATGAAGAATCTTGGAGGGCGATGAGCTCTCGCTAACCACTGAGCGATGGGCGCCCTCTGGGACAGATGTGCAGGTTGCGGTCACTTCCCACGGCAGCTCTCGTAGCGGTGGGTGGCAGCTCGCTCTCTCTGACCCCGTGCCCCCTACTGGACGTCCGTGGCGGGGGGGGGGGGAAAGAGCTTCGTAGCTCATCGGATTTCTCCAGGATAAATCAAGCCTACCGATTTTTGAGAGCGGCTGTCTGTGGCTACCCCTCTGGCGGAGGCCCTCTCCCAAGCGCATCGGTGGCGCCGTGAGCAAGCCAATCGCGGTGGGGCGGCGTATTTACCTCCGCCGCCGGCCCCGGCGTCGCCCCCCAACCTTTAATAACCGCGCGACACCGTGAACGACCGTGCGTGCCGCGTCAACTGCGCGGTCGCGTTTGCCGCCACCACAAAAAATGCGACGCCGCAGCAGGCCGCCGTGTCGCCTGGGCGGCGTTGACGGGAGAAGGGAAACCTCTGATCAGGGCTTCCTCCACGTGGTGCCCCTGTTGGGTGCTGGCCAGGAGCTATGTGGGCAGCTCGGGTCAGCAGGCCCCGTGTGCTTTCATTTCTTGTCCAGGGTTTTTGGGGGAGGGGGGGTGAGGTTGCTTTGACATGTGGCCCCCCCCTCCTTCCCGTCCCCCTGCACCGCCCCCTCCCCCCACTCACGAACAATGCACGCTCGCACTCGCAAAGGATCGCGCCTCGTTTGGTTAAGGTGAAAGAAACTTTACCATTTTTTAGTTAAGGGATCCACGTTTCCACCAGCCCCACGATTTAAGCCGAGTTCCGAAGTGCGGTTTTAGTCGATGGTCCCGGCTCTCGTCGCGGATGACTCATAGAGAGAGAGAGAGACCCCTCGACGTTCACAGAGGCCCATAGGCCCAAATAGAAACCCATGAGCTCGCATAGAGACCCGAAGGCACTCGCATAGACTTGATTGTTATTAAACCGGGTTCCTAAGCGTGTGTGTCAGTCCGGTCACCGGTGACTTACACAGAGGCCCATAAACTCACGTCGACTGAGATTGAATAAACCGCGTTCATAAGTGCCGTGAGTTTATGGGTTTCAGCCTGCTCACTGATGACTGCACAAGCTAAAAATCACTAAAAACTAATAAAAGGCTCACCGCCTTTCCAATGTGCATCTGTGCAAGGGCATACCCACAATTGAACACGTGTTACTTCTCCCATCTTTTGACGAAATCTGAACAACAACAACATCAACAGGAGAGACACCAGGGTGCGTTTCGTGGATAAATTTAAAATACCCGACGCGGATGACGCTTAGCGGGGCGTAAATCGTCCGTCTTTGTTTACGAGGGGGTGTCCGTCCTCGGTGTGAGGCCTTTTGCGATCGGGGCCCTTCGCTCGCCTGGCTCCTGCGACTGTGGAACTCGCTGCCAACGGCTGTCCAGACAGTCCGGTTCGCCGGTATGGAACCTTCAAGTACTTCCGCCCCCCCGTTCGGAAGGAGTTTCCTTGTTGAGCCAAATCGCTTCTTCACTCTTGAGATTTTTATGAAAGGTTGCTGCTGCTGTACGATCCGTAATTATTATCATAGGAACACGTGGTTACTGCACAAGAACTCAGCTGGGGCTGCGTTGGCGAGAAATGGAACTGACATCGGTTGCAGAACGCTTCCTGCACGTCTAGGGACTTAACCAAACGTGCTCTTGCGCTGATCCGGCATTGTTTGCAAGTTGTAATTTGTTTTACAACCCCCAAAAAGAGTGTGGTGGTGGTGTGTGTTTTACTGTTTTTCTTCAATGGCAGATGTTTGATTTGTGCGTCAATAAATGCCATTTATGTTGGCGAATCAAACATCGTGACGTTTTCCGTGTCAGTGGGCACAGCAAAACATGGCGCTAACTTGATGTGTTGTTGATAAAAGCGTGGGCTTGGTGAACACCAATATAGTGATTCATGATTGGTTTCTGTTAGGTTGAAATGTCAGCTTGATTCCTAAACACGCACACCTTCGCATAGTTACGGTCCGCCTCATTTCACCAATCGCTAAATGGATTAAACTTTATTAAACTAGCCCAGGGGTCGGCAACCACTTTTTGAGCTTCGGGATCGTGAATTTTAATTCTTACATTTTTCTCTTCGGTGCTCCCCATTCCCAAACCCCCGCCCTCCCACCGTGTTACACGCAGGACACGGTACAGTGCTGTATATCCACCCTCATTATTTCAAGGACACATCTTAATTTCTACCCGTCACCTTCCCCATCGCTTGCTGACCCGTCGCCCCCAACCGCTGTGATGTCGTTGTTACGTCATCGTGACGCCTCGGTGACGTCTTGTTACGTCATCGTGACGTCGCCGCAACATCGTTGCGGCGACGTCGCCGTGACGTCGCCGCGACGCCGTCGGTGACGCCGTGGTGACGTCTTGTTACGTCGTCGTGACGTCACCGTGACGTCGCCGCGACTTCGCCGCGACGCCGTCGGTGACGCCGTGGTGACGTCTTGTTACGTCGTCGTTACGTCGCCGTGACGTCGCCGCGACGTCGCCGCGACGCCGTCGGTGACGCCGTGGTGACATCTTGTTACGTCATCGTGACGTCGCCGCAATGTCGTCGTTACGTCGCCGCGACGTCGCCGTGACGCCGTCGGTGTCGCCGTGGTGACGTCGCGGTGACGCCGTGGTGACGTCTTGTTACGTCGTCGTGACGTCACCGTGACGTCGCCGCGACGTCGCCGCGACGCCGTCGGTGACGCCGTGGTGACGTCTTGTTACATCGTCGTTACGTCGCCGTGACGTCGCCGCGACGTCGCCGCGACGCCGTCGGTGACGCCGTGGTGACGTCTTGTTACGTCATCGTGACGTCGCCGCAATGTCGTCGTTACGTCGCCGCGACGTCGCCGTGACGCCGTCGGTGTCGCCGTGGTGACGTCGCGGTGACGCCGCGATGCGCTGCTCCCGCCAGCGCGACCCCCACGCCGGGGTGGAGGAGGAGCGCCACCGCTTCTCCATCACGTTCTTCCGCCTCTTCCGGGTGCTGCGCCTCGTCAAGCTCCTGAGCCGCGGGGAGGGAATCCGCACGCTGCTCTGGACCTTCCTCAAGTCGTTCCAGGTGCGGCGATGGGCCGGCCGACGCGGGTGGTGGCAGGAGGGGGAGGGGTTAATGGTCACATTTCCACTCGTTACACTGCCGCCACCGCCTCTCGCTCTTGAAGAGAGAGAGAGAGGACGGCTCATGATAACTGAGGATTGTCATCATGCACATCGTCATAAATCCAAATCATCATCATAAGCTGCACCACCATCGTCATCATCATTACCACCACCACAACATAAATTATCATTAAAATTATCACCAATTCAGTCATTATTTCCTGGACCATCATAACCTGCGTCATCACCATGTGCAGCATCACCGGAATAATCATCATCATAGACTTCAACCTCCACATTTACCATCACCTTAATAATCATCATGACCTCCGTTATCATTTCCTGTTTCCATGTACGTATGTTGAACTTCTTTGCACCATACGTATCCAACCGCACTAAACGGAGGTGCAGGGGAAGGACAACAAATTAAACACCAAAAAGCAGCTCTAAAGAAATGACTTTTCAATCTAAAAAAATGCGTAGCTCCAGTGGCTTCCTAATATCGGGAAGGAAGAGCGTACCAGACGGCCGCAGAAGCGCATCTGAAAGCGCGCGATGCAAGTGACCGTCTTTCTTCAATGGCGATAGCCAGAATTCGCCGCTGCTGCAAGGATAAAAGGAGGGGAAGACAGTAGCAAGACGGTAAGCCGGAGCCAATGATTCCCCAAGCTCCGCACTCCTCTGTATACTGAGGTGGTATCAGCCAATTAATGAGTGTTCCCACGTGGGAGGAAACGGGAGCACGCGGAGGAACATCACCGCCATTTTGTGGCAAATGGCGACCGTTGTTGTTCTCGTTGCTCCTGCCAGAATGCCGCTGTGTCTCCTTGTCCCCACAGGCGCTTCCTTACGTCTCACTCCTCATCGCGATGCTCTTCTTCATTTACGCCGTCATCGGCATGCAGGCGAGTTGGTCCCGCATGGCTCTACGCACGAGGCCTTGATTACGGCTAAACGATTAATCAATTGTCCGATTCGTCAGCTGTTCGACTATTAAAGCTGTACAGTTAACCAACTGTCCGATTAATTAAGGGATCTGTTACTCGACAGATTATCGTTTCCATCCTTCAACGAATCGGATCGCGCGAAAAACTAGTCCGGGAATAAAGTGCCGCCTCCGTTCCCGCGCGTGCCAGTGGACGGGAGGTTAAGAGGCGGGGCTTGGTCACATCATCAGTACCATCAGCCCGGCCGCGGTGGGCCGTACGGGGGTTTCCCACCTTCGCAAGGCGCGAATGTGGGAAGGCGGCGCTCCGCTTTTAAATTATTGCCGACAAAAAATATAAATGTGCGGATTGCGACCTCATTTGCCAACCGATCGACTTGATCGACTTGATCGCCCCAGCCACACTTCCCATCGAAGCTCCCGGTCGAGCGTCGCCACGGCAACCCCCCCCCCCCCCCCGCGTTCCCGCCGTGTCTGTGGACAGCTGTTCGGCAGGATCGCGCTGCAAGACGGAACGCACATCAACAGGAACAACCACTTCCAGACGTTCCTGCAGTCCATCCTCCTCCTCTTCAGGTGACTCCCGACTGCCAAACTCTTCCGTCCCTCAGTGGCCTCCGCGACGCTGTTGCGGCTCCGTCGCCACCGACCCGCCCTGGCTCGCGATGCCACTCGAGGTGTTTTTCTTCGATATTTTAAGACGAGCCGATTCGTCTTGAGGGCGGGGAGGGTCGCCGAGGCCCGCCGAGCGTCCTCGTTGAGCCTCGCCGGCAATGCGGCAGCATACAGCGGCATCGGCGATGCCTCCGCGCCCTGCCGAACCCTCGCGCGTCAGCGCCCTGCCGCTGTCAATGAGAGCCAGGCCATGCGCAGACGCAATCGCGGACCAACGCAACGGACCATCAGCTGTCCAAGCGGACCAACCGACCGACTGTCTGACTGACTGACCGACTGACCAGGAGACACGGTGGCTAGGAGATGTTAACTACCTCGCCTGGTGTACAGGAGGTCGTGGGTTCCATCCCGACCCTGACGCCTGCTGCTGTATATTTGGAGTTTGCGTGTCTCTCTCATCATCATCACAGTGGCTAGGAGATGTTAACTACCTCGCCTGGTGTACAGGAGATCGTGGATTCGATCCCGACCCTGACACCTGCTGCTGTATATTTGGAGTTTGCGTGTCTCTCTCTCTCTCATCATCATCACAGTGGCTAGGAGATGTTAACTACCTCGCCTGGTATACAGGAGGTCGTAGGTTCGATGCCGACCATGACACCTGCTGTATTTTTGGAGTTTGCGTGTCTCTCTCTCATCATCATCACGGTGGCTAGGAGATGTTAACTACCTCGCCTGGTGTACAGGAGGTCGTGGATTCGATCCCGACCCTGACACCTGCTGCTGTATATTTGGAGTTTGCGTGTCTCTCTCATCATCATCACGGTGGCTAGGAAATGTTAACTACCTCGCCTGGTATACAGGAGGTCGTGGGTTCGATCCCGACCATGACACCTGCTGTGTATTTGGAGTTTGCTTGTTCTCTGTCTCTCTCATCATCATCACGGTGGCTAGGAGATGTTAACTACCTCGCCTGGTGTACAGGAAGTCGTGGGTTCGATCCCGACCATGACACGTGCTGTATATTTGGAGTTTGTCTTTCTCCACGCGGTGGTCGCGTGTTTTTTTTCTTTTCTCCGGGGTCCTCCGGTTTTTTCCCTCTCCACATTCAGAATCAACGTCACCACGCGTTTAGACTATTTGGCCGCTGTAAAATTCCCACACGTCGACGATGATGATGAGCCACTTCGTTGAGCTGTCATTTGTGCTCGCCCGGTCGCTTCTGAAAGAGAGCTGCGTGGTAGTTCAGTGGGGACCTTACTCGGTCAAGTAAACAACAACAAAATCGTGTTATACTCTAGTTTTAGTTAGAGCAGTGGTTCCTAACTTTTACTGCAGCCTGCAGAACCCTTTGGTTCTCAATCGTAAGAAAAAAAATGTAATAATGTTAATAAGTAATTTGTAACTGACGTGCCTGTGCTTAATTTGTGTTTTCTATGATTTTACCTCCTAAAAAGATCTGGCCATTCCTCGCACCCCCAGAAAGGACACCTCGCACCCATCACACAAAGAATCCAGAGACTCACACATACCCATAGACTCATACAGAGAACCATAGACTCACAGTCGTGACCCATAGACTCATCACACAGAGCACCCTCCAGACTTACACAGAGAATCGTAGACTCACCACACAGACCCACGCGACTCATCACACAGAGACACACAGACTCATTACTCAGAAACCCACAGGCTCGCACAGAGACCCACAGACGCACGCATAAGCCCATAGACTCACGCATAGACCCATAGACTGACGCATAGACCCATAGACTCACGCATAGGCCCATAGAATCACGCATAGACCCATAGACTCACGCATAGACCGATAGACTCACGCATAGGCCCATATAATCACGCATAGACCCATAGACTCATGCATAGACCGATAGACTCACGCATAGACCTGTGGACTCACGCATAGACCCATAGACTCACGCATAGACCCATAGACTCACGCATAGGCCCATAGAATCACGCATAGACCGATAGAGTCACGCATAGACCCATAGACTCACGCATAGACCCATAGACTCACGCATAGGCCCATATAATCACGCATAGATCCATAGACTCACGCATAGACCCATAGACTCACGCTTAGACCCATGGACTCACGCATAGACCCATAGACTCACGCATATGCCCATAGAATCACGCATAGACCCATAGACTCACGCATAGACCGATAGAATCACGCATAGGCCCATAGACTCACGCATAGACCCATAGACTGAAGCATCGACCCATATACTCACGCATATGCCCATAGAATCACGCGTAGACTGATAGGCTCACGCATAGACCCATAGACTCACGCATAGACCCATAGACTAACGCATAGACCCAAAGACTCACACATGCCTATCACCAAACCCCAGGTTTCAGAAGAAGAACCCACTGGGTTAAATTGACCGTCCGACCGACCGTGATTGTGTCACTGGAGCAGGTGTGCCACGGGCGAGGCGTGGCAGGAGATCATGCTCGCCTGCATGCCCGGCCAGCGCTGCCACCCGGGGCTCGGCCTCCCGCGCCACGAAGCCTACTCCTGCGGCTCCTCCTTCTCCGTCCTCTACTTCGTCAGCTTCTTCATGCTCTGCGCTTTCCTGGTGAGGAGCGCGCGGGCGGGAGGGGAAGAGAAGGGCAAAGCGCGGGCTGTAGGCGGCGGGTGGAATATGCACATTGAATGCGTCACTGAACGCGCTGAGAGTATTGCCGGATTAGGTGTCACGTGACTCTGAGCCACAGCCACTGCGAGCGGTATACGACTAAACTTCTGCTGTTTTTATTTTACGAGGTAAGGCCCACTGAGCTACGTAGCTCTTTTTCAGAAGCGACCTGGCTGTCACAAATGGTAACTCAACGGTGTGGCTTACCCACGTGGACATGTGTAGCAGCCAAGTACTCTAAAACGCGTGCTGACGTTGATCCTAAATGCGGAGGGAAAGACCGGGGTACCCGGAGGAAAATCCGCGCAACCACGGGGAGAGATACGGACACGCAAACTCCAAATATCCAGCAGGCGTCATCAGGGTCAGGATCGAACTCACGGCCTCCTGCATACCAGGCGAGGGAGTTAACATCTCCCAGCCACCGCGGTGCCCTACTGGATGTGATGTGCCGGGTGCAGAAATATTTTCAAAGTCGTCGACTCAGACATGCCAAGGTAAGGGAGCCGTGCTTTTGGCGAAGGTGAAAGGATGAATTTCGGAGAAGGTTAATATCACTTTTTGGGATGGTGGGGCGGCGGGGGGGGTAGGAACGAATGGACAAAGACAAGAGAGTCCCGCGAGAGGTCGCCACGAGCGAGAACGCCACGGTGCCAGACGGACGTGCCCAGCAGTCCGGTGGGCCGGTCCATTCCGAGGGCAGGTGGGCCGGTCCGTTGAGCTAATCGCAATGTTTTCATCAGAGTAAAAAAGAAAGTAAGATATATTTCTGTTAATCAAACCATTTAACTCCCTCCAACGTGTACGCTGCATTGCTTCTTTACGCTCTCTCAGTTGGCATTAAGTCCCCCAAGATATTCGGCAGCCCCCAAGATTATTTTTCGCCGGTGGCTCCCACCACCCCGTTTCCCCTCCACGAAGCCCTCTTGTCGCGGCCGACAGCAGCGGCGGCGGCGGCGGCAGACCTCGACATTGGCGTCGAGCTCCGGGCGCATCGTGCTGCCATCGTACGCAGCAATAGAAAGGGGCGCGGCAAAGTCACCAATTGCTCGCCGCTGCAGAGTCTGCCTCTGGGAACCATGGCGCACTGCAATGGTTCCCAGAGGCAGGTCTTCACCACTGCGTGGGGGGACCGCGTGTTCACTTGCAGAACGGGTGGCCAGGTTTTGAGCGGGGGGGGGGGGAGGGAGAGGCGAGAGAGGCAGGCAGGACAGAGTCACCGCACAAGCGACTGCCTTGTTCATCCGTTCACTCGCTCACAAAAAAAACAAACACCTCTGTTATGGATAAGCTTGGTCACGAGAAAGCCCACGTGTTTAACCGCTGAGGAACACCCGGGCCGGCTCGGTCCGACGGAGGAAAGTCAACGTCGCTCCGGTAATGGGAAATGGGTTTTGTGCGTCCCGTCGCCGCCAGATCATCAACCTGTTCGTGGCGGTGATCATGGACAACTTTGACTATCTGACGAGGGACTGGTCCATCCTGGGGCCTCACCACCTGGACGAGTTCAAGCGGTGCTGGGCCGAGTACGACCCCGAGGCCACGTGAGTGGATCATGAGTGGATCATGAGTGGATCATGAGTGGATCATGAGTAAAAATGAGTGGATCATGAGGGAATCATGAGTGAAATCATGAGTGGATCATGAGTGGATCATGAGTAAAAATGAGTGGATCATGAATGGATCACGAGTGAATCATGAGTCCATCATGAGTAAATAATGAGTGGATCATGATTGTATCATGAGTGTATCACGAGTAAATCACGAATGAATCACAGGTGAATCATGGGTGAATCACGGCTGATTCACGGGTGAAACACGGGTGAAGCACGAATGAATCACAGGTGAATTACAGGTGAATCACGGATGAATTACGGGTGACTCACGGGTGAATCACGGGTGATTCACGAGTGAATCACGGCGAATCCCGCACCTCTGATTAGCACGGTTGGATTCGTACGGTGCACAAGAAGTTAAACGTACACACGCGCAACCACTCACTTTACCGGCTCGATCACTAAACATCTCCCTCAACTAACTACCCGCTAGACCATTCCTAAACCACTCGCTCGCCCCCTCATGCTCTCATTCGTACCGACGCGCACGCTCACACACACTGACCTCCGTGTTCATTAATTCACTCGCTCATTCATTCACTCAGTCGCTCACTCAATACCACTCACGCCTTCACTCACTTAAAACCATTCACTCAATCACTATAGCCCATTGATTCAACTCCTCGCAAACTCTCCTCAAGCACTTGCCCACCCACAAAACTCGCCCTCACTCACTCACACACCCACTGTGTATGACGCTCTCCCCCTCTCTCACACACTCACACCTCTTTCTCACCTCCACGCTCACCTGGTGCTCCCTCACCCTCAGCTCTGACGTCACCACCTCTTAAGTATTTCCACCGGACACTTGAGATGATACTCTTTGGTTCTATTTTTTTTGTTGTTTTATAATTTTACGTGACTTTACCGAATAGAACCAAAGAGTATGGATCCTTGCAGTCACGAAGGCTTAAAATCTAAAACACTTGAGATGAGTCTCGAGGGTGTCTGTCAAGTCGATTTTGTGTAACCAGGTGACAACTCCAGACCAGAACCGAATCTCAATTGCAAGAGTGAGTGGGTGAGTGAGTGAGTGAGAGGGTGAGTGAGTGAGTGTGTGGGTGAGTGAGTGAGTGAGTGGGTGAGTGAGTGGGTGAGTGGGTGAGTGAGTGGGTGGGTGAGTGAGTGGGTGAGTGGGTGAGTGAGTGAGTGGGTGAGTGAGTGCGTGAGTGAGTGGGTGGATGGGTGAGTGAGTGGGTGGGTGGGTGAGTGAGTGGGTGAGTGAGAGGGTGAGTGGGTGAGTGAGTGGGTGAGTGAGAGGGTGAGTGAGTGAGTGAGTCGGTGAGTGAGTGGGTGAGATTCTGGGCGAGTGAGAAGGTGGGTGAGATGCTGTGGGAGTGAGTGGGTGAGTGGGTGTGTTAGTGAGTGAGTTGGTGGGCGAGATGGTGGGTGAGCGAGTCAGTGAGTGAAAGGGTGAGTGAGTGTGTGTGTGGGTGAGTGAGTGTGTATGTGGGTGAGTGAGTGAGTGGGTGAGTGAGTGAGTGGGTGAGTGAGTGAGTGAGTGGGTGAGTGAGTGAGTGTGTGTGTGGGTGAGTGAGTGAGTGTGTGGGTGAGTGAGTGAGTGAGTGGGTAAGTGAGTGGGTGAGTGGATGTGTTAGTAAGTGAGTTGGTGGGCGAGATGGTGGGTGAGCGAGTCAGTGAGTGAAAGGGTGGGTGGTTGAGATGTTGGGTGAGCGAGTGAGTTTAAGGTGCGACCAGCACCGAGTCTCATTTGCAATGGTGAGTGAGTTGATTGGCAAATGCGCAAGTAAGTGAATGAATAAATGAGGGGATAAATGAGTGGATGAGTGAGTGAGTGAGTGAATGAATGGGTGGGTGAGTTGGAGGGTGAGTTGGTAAACGATTGAGCGAGCGAGTGAGTGCAAGTCCTGGTTGTTTTTTTGTGTGAGCAGCTAACTAGGCGAGGGACCAGGGTGAGTCTCATTTGCAACAGTGGCCTGGGGCATTGAGTCTGCCAGCAGGGGCAGACCAATGAGTGCTGCTGCTAATGTGCGTGATGCTAATTGAGTAATGTTCATGTAATGACGACTTGACACACTTGCCTTGGGATGGTTTATTTATTGTAGAGACACTTTCACTCGAACAGGCGAACACCCACTGCAACAGCCCCGGGTCTCCCGCGCATCTCCCTTATATACGGTCCGAGGCCATGCCCCCATTCCCGAACCTTCTCGCTGACTCTAGACGCTCGCCCCACCAGCAGACTCCACCGTCCTCTTCCGTCACCTGGCCACGCTCCTATTCTCGATCGTTCCCGTGGCAACCAGTCCCTTCGCACTGCAGGCTGACTCCCTTGTCATTACCTACCGTGGCCACTAGTCCATTCACACAGCAGGCTGACTCGGCTTGTCATTACCTCCCGTGGCCACTAGTCCATTCGCACAGCAGGCTGACTCCCCTGTCATTACCTCCCGTGGCCACTAGTCCATTCTCACTGCAGGTTGACTACTGTCATTACATTCAGGTAATGTACAAATTAGAATTTTGGCAAATTTGGACCGCGACTCCGGTGTGCGCGCACACACACCCCACACACTGGCCTGCTATTCTTGCCGAACGACTCCACCGCAGGGGTCGCATCAAGCACGTGGACCTGGTGATGCTGCTGCGTCACATCCAACCCCCGCTGGGATTCGGGAAACTCTGTCCCCAACGTGTTGCCTGCAAGGTGAGGGCCGTTCATGCTCACACACACACACGTGCACACACACACACACACACGTGCACACACACAGACGTGCACACACACACACGTGCACACACACGCGCACACACACGCACAGATGCTCACGTGCACAAAGACAAAGATCCCCCGTATAGCCTTAACAGACTCTAGGGGCCAGTGCTGTTAGCGATCAGCACCTATGAAGGCCGGCACGGCACACGAGGGGGTGGGTGGCCAGCACCACGCCCGGCCGCCTTTGTCTCCCGAGTGGCGGTGTTTACACACCGCACCAGGTGCTCATCTGAGGCTGAGGTCAGGCCCACTGAGCTACGTAGCTCTTTTTTTCAGAAGCGACCTGGCCACAAATGATAGCTCAACGAAAGTGGCTCATCACCACGTGCAGATTTAAAGCAGCCGAAGACTCTGAACGCGCGGCGTCGATTCTAAATGCGGAGGGTGAAACCCACTGGATCCCGGAGAAAAATCCACGCGACTACGGGGAGAACGCGCAAATATAGAGCCGCCAGGGTCGGTATGGAATCGCACGCACGACCTCCTGCCTAAACCAGGCGAGGGAGTCAACATCTCGTCACCACCACCACCACCACCATCAGCGGTGGTGATTTGGATCGGCGTGGGCCTGTGCGCGTCTCCTCGCGTGTCAGAGGCTCGTGATGATGAACATGCCCCTGGGCGGTGACGGCACCGTCAGGTTCAACGCGACGCTGTTCGCGCTCGTTCGGACCTCGCTAAAAATCAAGACGGAGGGTGAGTGTGTGTGTGTCTCTGTGTGTGTGTGTGTCTCTGTGTGTGGTGTGTCATGCAGGGGCGGAGCCACAGGGGGGGCTGGGGGGGGGCTCAGCCCCCCTGAAATTCTGGGAAAGTCGGTAATCGGGATAACCGGATATCCGGCTGCTGCAAAATGCTGCAGGCTGCCACCTTGTGCTGCCCTTCAGGCTGCCACCTCGTGCTGCCCTGCAGGCTGCCACCTTGTGTGCTGCCCTGCAGGCTGCCACCTCATGTGCTGCCCTGCAGGCTGCCACCTTGTGCTGCCCTGCAGGCTGCCACCTTGTGCTGCCCTGCAGGCTGCCACCTCATGTGCTGCCCTGCAGGCTGCCACCTTGTGCTGCCACCTTGTGCTGCCCTGCAGGCTGCTTGAGCGGCAGCCTTGCGAACTTATCGAACTTATTAGCCACATCAGCGGCTCCGACCTATTAATAAACTCTGCGTTCAAATCCTTTAAAAAAATTTATACATTTGTGGCGCCCATTGGAAAACATTACACTGGATATCTCAGAATATTGAAGTCAGCCCCCCCCAAAGTCAAAATCCTGGCTCCGCCCCTGGTGTCATGTCATGTTGCTGGGTCATGTAGCCCGCATGCTCAGCCACCGCGTGCCTAAACAGCTTCTCTTTGGCCGGATAGAGGGGGCTAAACGGACGTGGCACGTGCTAGAGAAAAGATGGAGTGATGTGGTACAAGATGATGTGGAGCTGAGCGGACTTGCCGATGACCGGTACCAGTGGTGTCAAGATCGGCCTCTGTGGAGGAGGCTCGTGAAGGACGCTGCTGCTGCTACTGGGCTGTTGGAGGCAGTCGCCCTCCAGCAACAACGGAGGGCAGAGGAGCGTGTGGTGTGTGTGTGTGGTGTATGTGTGGTGTGTGTGTGGGTGGGTGCTTGCTAACAGCACTTGCCCTGACAGTCTGTTAAAGGCTATACAGGGGCATCTTTGTCAAATGAGTACCCGGTCCGGTGTGTAAACATTGCCACTAAGGAAGACAAAGGCGGCCTGGCGCGGTGTTTACCACCCATCCCATCGTGTGCCGTTCCGGCCTTCATAGGTGCTACTCGCTAACAGCACTTGCCCCAGCAGTCTGTTGAGGCTACACGGAGGGATTTTAAGCTTTGTGTGTCACCGCACTGTCAGTCATGGGACACCGCACTGACCGTTCTTTGTTAAAGGCCAGCGTTATATTATGAAACGTCGAATCCATCCGGAACTCGTGCAGAGCATAGCGGCCCCGTGGCCCTTAGGGGTGGGCAGTTGGGGTGGTCAACGAGGATGTGAAGCTGCAAGCGCTGCTGACAGAGTCCGAGCGTGGAAAACGTTTCCCTCTATCTCGCAGCCTTTGCAGGAATGTATCTCTCCCTGTCTGCTCTCTGCGTCTCCTCTCTGCGTCGTCTCTCCCCTCGCCGTCCACTCTCGTACCCCCGCGTCAGGCAACGTGGACCAGGCCAACGAGGAGATGAGGGCCATCGTGAAGAAGCTCTGGAAGAGAACCAACGTGGCGCTGCTGGACCAGGTCGTGCCGCCTGCCGGAGGTGAGCGTTCCACCGCGTGGCACCGAGGTGCCACCGCGCTACACCACGTGGCACCGCGCCACCGCGTGGCACCACGCTACACCACGTGGCATCACGTGGCACCGCGCCACCGCGTTGCATCGCGCTACACCACGTGGCACCGCGCTACACCACGTGGCACCACGTGCCACCGCGTGGAGTGATTGTCACGGTGCGTGGCGCGGCGTCCGTTAATTCGAATGCCTTCGTTTCTGTGATCATTGTGAACTGGGCCCTCTGCGGGCACAGAACCGGCATTGCCACTGACCCAGGATGGGCACCACGGCACACGGGTGACCTGGACGTGTGTTGTGAGCGCGTGTGTGTTGTGAGTCCGTGTGTGTTGGGGAGCGGCGGTGTAGCGCAGCGTAGCGTTTCGCGCCTCGCTGCGCTACGAACCCGGCGACCCGAGTTCGATCTCCCGCTCACGGCCACCAACACCGGTGACGATTATCTGAGCAGGTCCTGGGCCTCCCCTAGGTCGACTCAGCCTCAAATTAGTACCTGGTGCGGTGTGTAAATATCGCCACTGGGGAGACAGAGGCGGTAAGGGCGTGGTACTGGCCACCCACCCCTTCGTGTGCCGTGCCGGCCTTCATAGGTGCTTGCGAACAGCACTTGCCCCTACAGTCTACACGGGGGGATCTTTGTCTTTCACAATCGAGGTTTTTGGGTTAGATCACGTAAATATATAAATGTTATGTTGTTAAACCCGCCACCACCCGACACAGCCAATTTGTAAGATTTAGTGTCACGTATACAGAACATGCCAATTCGTTACTAGTACAGTAACGAATTGGCATGTTCAAATTTGTCAAATCTGGCTGTCGCCGCATGCAGCTAATTGTAATTACTGGCGAAACGTCGTACTCAGATTCTAAATGTTGTGGCTTGGATCTCCAACACACCGGTGTGCTGTACTAAGTATACTACACTATATACTACACTACTATACACTACACTATACACTACACTATACAATATACTACACTATACACTACACTACTATACACTACATTATACACTAGTGCTGCCCTAGTATACTACACTATACAATACACTATACACTAGTGCTGTGCTAGTGACGAATTGGCCACGTTCTGTTTACGTGACAACCCTTACTTAGTTGGCTGTGTCGGGTGGTGGCGGATTTTAACGACACATTTACATATATACAAGATTGACCCCCAAAAGAAAAAACCTGTATTATGAATGACATTGGTCACGGAAGCCCGACTACTACGGGTTAAACTCGCGCTTACTGACCGATTTCATGCTTTTGTTGACAACTTTATCCCGACCGTGCTATTGGCGTCACGTTACGAGACGGGATAATCCGTTGAGGGCCACCCCCCCCCCCCCCCCTCGTGCCTGGAGACCGGCCGCCGCAGAAGCGGATATCGCAGAACTGCCTTCGAGGTCCATTCAGGCGGCCTCTTGATTCGCGCTGCAGAGGGCAGCGCTCCGCCGCCCGCCCAATGCCCGCCCACGATGGTGACACTCAAAAACAGCGCCTCGAAGTTTCGCGGGCGCAAATTTACACTCCCGCTCTGCCGCTAATGTCCATCGCATGGCGGTCAAAGGTCGCGCCCGAACATGCTGGGTCGGCGATGACGACGTCCCCACGTGACCCAGACGACGAGGTTGACGGTTTACTCGCCAGCATTTTGTAAATGACTGCTCGTAATCGATTCGTTTTTTTTTTTGCGTGTTGGGTCAGAACGCCGTGCGAAGTAAATCGTTGGCGTGTCGTGCAACCCCTCCTCCACCCGGCGCAGTTGTCACGTGGTGAACAGACCAACGAGAGAGCGCGCCGCTTTACCCTCTACCCCGGGCCGCTCCGGGGCGTTGCTGGAGAGCGATCCACACGCATTTAATCGGAATCTTTAACGAGGCTGGAGGAATCCGAGGGGCTCTGAGGCTCTTTCTTTCTTCAGAGATGTCCGGTTTCAGAGGTGGCCGCGCGATGGACGTGTCGCCCGTAGCTACAACCAGCATCGTCAGGCAGTGTGCCACACATTGCTTATACCGTCTGGTGCTGCCCAAGCCATAAATGAATCGTCGCGTTACAACTTTATCGATGGGCCGTGTCGGGTGGAAGAGGGTGTAACGACAACAGCGTTTTACTCACGGTGACCGTCTGACCTCCCCCTCCCCCCCAAAAAAAAAGTGTCACGAATCACAACGCCGGTCGCGAGAGCCCGCAACGCACGTCTTCAATTAACGGCGTCGTTGCGCGTGCGAGACAGATGACGAGGTGACGGTGGGCATGTTCTACGCCTCCTTCCTCATCCAGGACTACTTCCGAAAGTTCAGGCAGCGCAAGGAGCAGGGGACCTTCAGCAACGCCGTCATGCTGCGCGTAAACACGCTCCCACTCCACCTCCTCCCCTACTCCCTCTTCCTCCTCCCACTGCCACACCTCCACCTCACACGGATGTTGTCGTGAAGCTCCCCCCCCGTTCCCCTGGGCGTCGAGGAGGAGCCGTGCGTGCCCTGGTTCGCCAGGAGACGGCGGTTACAGGCAGTGGACTAATCGTGTACGGGGATCGAGTGTTGCCCCCTCACACGTGCCGGTTTTCTCCGGGTGCTTCGGGTTTTTTTTTTGCCCACACGCACAAAACAACTCGTATATTGGCTGAAAACATCATAAAATAAAAGCCCAATGTAGCAGCAGGACCCTCTGATGGTCGCTGGGTAAACCCTGATGGTGGCTGGGTAAACCCTGATGGTCGCTGGGTAAACCCTGGTGGTCGCTGGGTAAACCCTGGTGGTCGCTGGGTAAACCCTGATGGTCGCTGGGTAAACCCTGATGGTTTCTGGGTAAACCCTGATGGTGGCTGGGTAAACCCTGATGGTGGCTGGGATAACCCTGATGGTCGCTGAGTAAACCTTGATGGTCGCTGGGTAAACCCTGATGGTCGCTGGGTAAACCCTGATGGTCGCTGGGTAAACCCTGATGGTGGCTGGGTTAACCCTGATGGTCGCTGGGTAAACCCTGGTGGTCGCTGGGTAAACCCTGGTGGTCGCTGGGTAAACCCTGATGGTCGCTGGGTAAACCCTGATGGTGGCTGGGTAAACCCTGGTGGTCGCTGGGTAAACCCTGGTGGTCTCTGGGTAAACCCTGGTGGTCGCTGGTAAACCCTGGTGGTCGCTGGGTAAACCCTGATGGTCGCTGGGTAAACCCTGATGGTGGCTGGGTTAACCCTGATGGTCGCTGGGTAAACCCTGGTGGTCGCTGGGTAAACCCTGGTGGTCGCTGGGTAAACCCTGATGGTCGCTGGGTAAACCCTGATAGTCGCTAGGTAAACCCTGATGGTCGCTGGGTAAACTCTGGTGGTCGCTGGGTAAACCCTGGTGGTCGCTGGGTAAACCCTGATGGTCGCTGGGTAAACCCTGATGGTCGCTGGGTTAACCCTGATGGTCGCTGGGTAAACCCTGATGGTCGCTGGGTAAACCCTGATGGTCGCTGGGTAAACCCTGGTGGTCGCTGGGTAAACCCTGGTGGTCGCTGGGTAAACCCTGATGGTCGCTGGGTTAACGCTGATGGTCGATGGGTAAACCCTGATGGTCGCTGGGTAAACCCTGATGGTCGCTGGGTAAACCCTGATGGTCGCTGGGTAAACCCTGATGGTCGCTGGGCAAACCCTGATGGTCGCTGGGTAAACCCTGATGGTCGCTGGGTAAACCCTGATGGTGGCTGGGTAAACCCTGATGGTCGCTGGGTAAACCCTGGTGGTCGCTGGGTAAACCCTGGTGGTCGCTGGGTAAACCCTGATGGTCGCTGGGTAAACCCTGATGGTCGCTGGGTCCTGATGGTCGCTGGGTCCTGGTGGTCGCTGGGTCCTGATGGTCGCTGGGTCCTGGTGGTCGTTGGGTAAACCCTGATGGTCGCTGGGTAAACCCTGATGGTGGCTGGGTTAACGCTGATGGTGGCTGGGTTAACGCTGATGGTCGCTGGGTAAACCCTGATGGTCGCTGGGTAAACCCTGATGGTCGCTGGGTAAACCCTGATGGTGGCTGGGTCCTGATGGTCGCTGGGTAAACCCTGGTGGTCGCTGGGTAAACCCTGATGGTGGCTGGGTTAACCCTGATGGTCGCTGGGTAAACCCTGGTGGTCGCTGGGTAAACCCTGATGGTTTCTGCTTCTGGGTGGTTGAGTGTACCGGCTGGTGACCAGTCAGAGGTCTCCTCCTTCCTGCCGGCTGCTCCCAGGCCGGGCTGAGGAGTCGTCAGGAGTTGACCCCCACGGTGAAGCGAGCCATTTCAGGGACGATCCCGGGAGAAGATGACCAAGACAGCGCGGACGAGGAGATGGAGGAGGTTGGGGATGAGGAGGAGAAAGGCCAGGCTTTAACGAGGGTAAGAGCAGCAGAATCGGCGTGACCACCAAAGTGGCCTGCCGAGGCTGTTGGGGAAAGTGCTGTTGGCAAGCGCTCTACACACACAAGACAAAAATGCCCTGGATAGCCTTTAACAGGCTGTACGAGAAAGGCGGGTGTAATAGGTGTGGGGAGTAGAGGGCAGTCCAGAACAATCCATCGTGATCCTGCGAGCAAAGGCCCCCTGTAACCTTAACAGGGCGTCGGGGCAAGTGCTCTTCGCGAGCGCTCATGAATGCCTGAACGGCGCACGGTGGGACGGGTGGCCATTACCACGCCTGGCCCCCATTGTCTCCCCGATGCTGATGTTTCGCCACCACACCAGTTACTCATTTAAGGCTGAGTTGAGCGAAGGGAGGGCCATGACCGATGTTGGCTGTGAGCAGGAATCAAACTCGGGTCGGTGGGTTTGTAGCGCAGTGTGCGCTGACCGCAACACCGCCGCTCCCGCATTGTTCTTCTGCGCGCAAACACACCCCCTCCCCTTCACCGAGTCGCAATGACCAGCGTGGTGAAGTACGGTCAAAATAACCATCCAATAACCCTCCATCCAGCAGTGAATTGACCGTCGGGCTTTGTGGATCCGCACCGAACACACACTAAAACGAAACTTTAAACGATTTATTTTATTTTACCAGGTAAGGCCCACTGTAGTGTATAGCTATTTTTTTTCAGACGCGACCTGGGGAGGACCCGGAGGAATATTCACGCCACAGCAAGAAGAGAGGCACACAAACTCCAAATATACAGCAGGCGTCAGGGTCGGGATAGAACCAATGCCCTCCTGTATACCAGGCGAGGTAGTTAACATCTCCTAGCCACCGCCCTGACGCGTGTGGCCAGTCACGAGACCATCGGCCTCCCGGTTCATTTCACCCTTCGCCGCAGGTCACGAGCGACGGGGATCCGGTGGCGCGCCGGTCTGGCGAGTCCGTGCCTCCAGCCCAGCGGAGGCCGCTGCTGCTGCCGCCGCCGCCACCGGTGGCGCGGGGCCGGGCACCGCGAGACGTGGCGGTGCGCTCACGGCCTCGCGACGCCGTCCTTCCACGCGGCCCTCGCAGGTCCCGGGCCCGGCGACCCGGGGCCGCCGCCGACGCCACGGTCGCGGCCGTGGGTGGCGGCGGTGCCCCCGGCGAAGCCACCGCGCGCGCCGCCGCCGGCGGAGAGATCCGCGGGGCGGCAGGGACGCGAGCGGGAGCGGTGCCGCCGAGCGACGGAGACGAAGCGGAGATGACGTACCACCCCACCTGGTCGCTCCGGGTCGCGGCGGCGCCGGGCGACCCGTGTCCTGGTCACGTGTAAGGGTGATGAGTCAGCTGATGAGTAGAGTTACTGGTGACGTTATAGGTGTGTGTGTGTTTAACTTCCTTCGCGCCGTACGTAGTCGACCGCGCTAATCGGAGGTGCGGGGGAAGGACAACAAACTAAACACAAAAAGCAGTTCTAAAGAAATGAGTTTTCAATTTAGATTTGAAGTTTTCGTGACTGCAGGGATCCATACTCTTTGGTTCTTTCGGTAAAGTCACGTAGGAATAAAATAAAATAAATTAAATCACGACGTTTCGATTGCAACACAAGCAATCATCGCCAGGTGGGAAAACCACAGCAATATCTTTTTTTGCTGTGGTTTTCCCACCTGATTTAATTAATTTTATTTTCTATCTACGTGACTTTACCGAAATAACCAAATGAGTTTTCAATTTAGATGATTTAAAAGTGGCATAGCTCCCAGTGCTTTTCTAATACCTGAAGGAAGAGCGTTCCAGAGGGCCGCAGAAGCGCATCCGAAAGCGCCACGCGATGCGGTGACCACCGCCGTCTTTGTTCCATGGCGAGCGGCCAAAAGCCGCCGCTGCGAGGATGACGGGCGGAGTTCGCGTGGAGGGTCACGTGATGCGATGGCCGACGGGCAAAGCCGACGGCGTCTCCCCGCCTGGGCACTTTCCCGTCGCGTGCCGTTCCCCTGGGCCAGGTGCAGCGATAGCGACCAGCCTGGCAGCGCACCCGGCGGGGGAGTGGTGGCGCAGGGGTTAGCGCGGTCCGAGTGCGATTACCGGGCTAACGCCGTTGCCGAGTAGGCCCTCGCCGACCCCGCGCCCGGCTCCTCTCCGGCACGCACCGTTCCGTGTCCTGGCCAGGCGTCTGCCAATTTAGCAAAACAATCGCAGGAGTTTGCACCAGTTCCACAGTTTTGTTTTTCCACGGTAGACCACAATTCTTCACAACCTGCTGCGTCACGTGTACAAGTATTCATTTCTGGAAATGTCGCACACCCACGGACTCCCAATTGCACGGATGGATGTCTTTGAATTACTCAACTATTTTTTTATTTTAACAGGTAAGGCCCACTGAGCCTGCACAGTTCGTTTTCAGAAGCGACCTGGCGATCACAAATGATAGCTCAACCAAGTGGCTCGTCATCATCATCATCATGTGTGAGTTTGTTAGTCTCTGTGTGAGTTTATGTATCTGTGAATTTATGTGTCTGTGTGTGAGTCTGTGGGTCTCTGTGTGGGTCCATGGGTATGTGTGTGAGTCTATGCGTCTCTGTGTGAGTTTATGGGTATCTGTGTTCATAGGTATCTGTGTGAGTTTATGGGTCTCTGTGTAAGTTTATGGGTCTCTGTGTGGGACTATGGGTCTCTGTGCGAGTCTAAGTGTGTCTGTGTGAGTTTATGGGTCTAAGTTTTTCAGTTTATTGCTGTTTTTTTCCTGGATTTTTCTGTTTGCGCGTAGTCACTTTAAGATGTTTTCTTGTTCATGTTTTTGTTTGTTGCGGTTGCACCCGATTCAAGAGCCGAATGGCTCACGGGGCTATACCTAATAAACGAAGCTGAAAAACACTGAAAATGTGGAATTTTACAGCAGCCAAATACTCGAAACGCGTGATGTTGATTCTAAATGTGGAGGGAAAAACTGAGAAAAATCCACGCGACCACTCGGAGAGAGACACGCAAACTCCAAACATACAGCAGCAGGCGTCAGGGTGGGGACCGAACCCACGACCTCCTGCATAGCCGGCGAGGGAGATAACATCTTGCCGGTGCCCCATCTGTTCTCGAGTCCGTCGTGGGGAAGACAGGGAGATGAATGGGGGGGGGGGGGTAGATACTGCATGAGCCTGAGCCACAGAACTCACTCAAGTTGTATGTCCCACCCCCCACTACCAGAACCCCCCCCCCCCCAACTAAAAAAACAAAGATCCCCCGTGTAGCCTTAGACTGTAGGGGCAAGTGCTGTAAGCGAGTATCTATGAAGATCGGCAAGGTACACGAAGGGGTGGGTGGCCAGCACCACGCCCGACCGCCTTTGTCTCCCCAGTGGCGATGTTTACACACCGCACCAGGTACGCATTTGAGGCCGAGTCTACCTAGGGGAGACCCAGGACCGGCTCAGACAATCGTCCACCGGTGTTGGCCGTGAGCGGGAATCGAACTCGGGTCGCCGGGTTCGTAGCGCAGCGTAGCGCTCACCGCTGCACCACCGCTCCCCACGACACCCCCCACCCACCCACCCGCACGAGGCAGCACCGCGTGCCCGAGTTTGTCGTGAACTCGCGAGTTTTCTGCCACCCCGCGGAGGACGACGAGCAGCCGTTGCGTGGTGCTGATCACACCCCTCCCCCAACTCCCCTAGGGCGCCGCGCCGGCCTTAATAGGTGCTCGCTAACATCATTTGTCACCACCTCCCCCACGCCAGAAGTCTGTGTCAGCGACTGCGTGTTTTGTTCTTTGCTTGTCGAAGAGAGTTGGCTGCCAGGTTGACCCGGAGCCTGCTGCGTTCCGTCGGGGGGGGGGGCCGAGTGACGGTGGACGCACATCGGCAGGCGGCGTGCCAACGCCGCCGTCAGCGTCTCGCGAGCGTGGCACGAATCGTTTTTAAATGTCACCTACAATTTGTAGTTTCATTTGGTGGCCGAGCGCGGCCTCTTGACCTTTCCCTCGCCAGGTATTCGAGGCATTCTGGGCTGCCCCGACTTCGCGCCAGTTGGAGGCCCGCCACAACTCGCGTGATGAACTGCCGGTCGTTGTAACTGCCCGCCTTTCGTTTTTGTTGTTGTTGTTGTTGTTAAAATCTCGGGCCCGAGTTGACGTCGCTTTAAGCGGAGGCCAAGTGAGTGGAGTCCGACTCAAGTCGGCCGTCCTATGGAAACAAAGCACTGGCACCGCTCCCGCTAAAAAAAAACCACGTAAATATTAAAACACATACATTTTGAACTTGCATAGTGAAGTAATTGTATTTTTTTCATTTGCTGTTCAGCCAGATAATGCGACGAATCGCTAACCTTAAACACCCATTCGTTCATAAAAGTTGAAGGCGGTATAGTACTATAGTAATAGAGCAAGTGCAGAATCACTGAACCGGAATTGATAGCTTGAAAGCATTTAGCGCGGGGCCCTTGAAAGTGCGGGGCCCGTAGCTACTTCATGTGTAGTAGCTACTACACGTGTTGTAGCTACTACACGTGTTGTAGCTACTACACGTGTTGTAGCTACTACACGTGTTGTAGCTACTACACGTGGTGTAGCTACTACACTTGTGCTACTGGGATAATCCGGCACTGCGAACGGCCACAACAAAGTGTTTGGTTTGTTGTGCGGCGAAACGCTCTTTGTGTTCTTGTTCAGAATTTGCGTGGCAGAGAGGGGGAGAGGAGGTGGGGGCAACAACGGGGGGAGTCGTCGCGAATGTTTCTGGCGAATCGAAGGGGGCGGTGGGGGGGGGTTTGTATCGGCGCAGCGCGATCGACCGCGTTGGGAGACAAAAATAAATTGGCATTTGTAGGCGGCATTTTTGTGTGCCTCACTCACCTGTTGTCCCCCCGCTGACGAGCTGTCCTTCGGACACATCGTTTGATTCATATTTGTCCAGGGGTGGGGTGAGGGTGGAGAAAGAGGTGGGTGGGGGCGAAGGGGGGAGGGTAGGCAAGGTAAGGAGGGGTCGGGAGCTTATTGGCGTGATACATGGACTGGTGATGATGTGTGGGAGTTCCCAGTTGGTATTGTGGCTTCACCGCGTGAGAGCCCAGAGATACATCTCATCCATGGGGGACCCCCCCCCCTTCTCATACATGGGGGACTCCCCCCCCCTCTCATCCATGGGGGACCCCCCCTTCTCATCCATGGGGGACCCCCACCCTCTCATCTATGGGGGACCCCCCCTTCTCATACATGGGGGACCGCCACCCTCTCATCTATGGGGGACCCCCCCTTCTCATCTATGGGGGACCCCCACCCTTTCATCTATGAGGGACCCCCCCCCTCTCATCCATGGGGGACCCCCACCCTCATCCATGGGGGACCCCCCCTCTCATCCATGGGGGACCCCCACCCTCTCATCTATGGGGGACCCCCCCCCCCTCTGATCCATGGGGGACCCCCACCCTCTCATCAATGGGGGACCCCCACCCTCTCATCCATGGGGACCCCCCCCTCATCCATGGGGGACCCCCCCCTCTCATCCATGGGGGACCCCCCCCCTCTCATCCATGGGGGACCCCCCCCCGCTTTGCCAGTGTCTAAAATTACGAACAAAAACAAGAATGGTTTGTACCCTTTCCTGGCGATAAAGCAGGTGGTGTGTTAAGACGTTCAAACACCAAACAGAAACATTTTGCAAGGAATCAAGTCTGCAGTAACCCACACACGTACTTGTGGTGAACATGCAAATAAACATGCTCTGTTAATGCGTAGGCTTTCAGGACCAATATCCATATTAGGGGTTTTTTTTGGTGAGATCACGTAAATATAGCTAACCCCCAAAAAAACTATTATGGATGCTCTGTATTCTTGGGTCTTTCGGTAAAGCCACGTAGATAGATCAAATAATACAAATATAATTATGCTATTATTTTTATTATTTTTTTAACACCTACTAAAATAAGAAAAATAATAAACATGTTTTGTTATTATATATTCTTGGTTCTTTCGGTAAAGTCAAGAACCAAGAATATGAATTCCTGCAGTCACGAAAGCTTTAAGTCATGGATGCTTTGATTATATAAGCATTGTCTCGATTCCTGCAAAATGTTTCTGTTTGGTGTTTGACCATCTTACCACCTCCTGTTTTACTGTCACAAAAGGTAAAAAAAAACCTATTCTGATTTTTACCCTTTGGTTATTTCGGTAAAGTCACGTAGAAATAAAATAAAATAAATAATAGAGTACGACGTTTCGATTGCAACACAAGCGACCGTCATCAGGTAGAACTACATTTGAGAGAGACACAAAACACAGACGCGGAGACACACAGGCAGACACACAAGCAGAGAGAGACACACAACATAGACACACAGAGAGACACACAAGCAGAGAGAGACACACACAACATAGACACACAGACAGACACACAAGCAGAGAGAGACACACAACATAGACGCACAGAGAGACACACAAGCAGAGAGACACACAACATAGACACACAGACAGACACACAAGCAGAGAGAGACACAACATAGACGCACAGAGAGACACGCAAGCAGAGAGAGAGACACACAACATAGACACACAGACAGACACACAAGCAGAGAGAGACACACAACATAGACGCACAGAGAGACACACAAGCAGAGAGACACACAACATAGACACACAGATAGACACACAAGCAGAGAGAGACACACAACATAGACATACAAGCAGAGAGAGACACACAACATAGACATACAAGCAGAGAGAGACACACAACATAGACACAGACAGACACAAGCAGAGAGAGACACACAACATAGACACACAGATAGACACACAACATAGACACAGACAGACACAAGCAGAGAGAGACACACAACATAGACACACAGATAGACACACAAGCAGAGAGAGAGACACACAAGCAGAGAGAGAGACACAACATAGACACACAGACAGACGCACAAGCAGAGAGACACACACCATAGACACACAAGCAGAGAGAGACACACAACATAGACACACAGATAGACACACAAGCAGAGACACACAACATAGACACACAGACAGACACACAAGCAGAGAGACACAACATAGACACACAGATAGACACACAAGCAGAGAGAGAGAATGTGAAACTCGCGAGCTGTAGGAAACATTAAACAGCCTATCGGGTGAGCATTGCCCCAAATAATGTACTTGCTTCATCTCCATAATATAGGGGGGGGGGGGGAGGTTTGGTTTGGTTCGGTTAGATCGCGTAAATATTAATGTGTCGTTAAACCCGCCACCACCCGACACAGCCAATTAGTTAAGGGTTGTCACGTAAATGGAACGTGCCAATTCGTTACTAGTACAGCACACCCGTGTGTTGGAGAGTAAAGCCACAATGTTTACAATCTGAGTACGACGTTTCACCAGTAATTACAACCAGCATCATCAGGCGGACAGCCAGATCTGTGGATAAATCCTCCTGTTTCGTTCCTTAAATAGAGGGGTAGATGGTGCTGACATCACCTGTGAGCACTTCTTGAGTGACGTGAGATGGGGGGGGAGGATTAATGAATGACAATAGGTTTACAATGCCGGTTAGGTTATTTATATGGCAATCAACGCACAATTTGCACGCGTATATTATACAGCCTAAGTACGTGACGTCTCGGCAGTGATTACAACATCAGGCGGACAGCAATATCCGAGGGGTAGATGTGATGACATCACTTGTGAGCACTTCTTGAGCGAATTGTTGGGGTGTGTTTGTGTGTTGGGGGGGGGGGGAGATTAATGAATGCATATGAATGACAGTGGCTTTTCAGGAATTTTTTTTAAACAAAAACTCATCTGAGAAGTGCTCAGTGAAGCGCAGAGGAGAGAGAGGCCCTGTTCGGAATAACACCGAGGGAGAGACACAACAACAACAACAACAACACAACCACGGGGGGTTGGGAACGCTGGGAACGCCGATGACGAAGACTCGTGGAAGTCTTTGTTTTCTCTCTCTTATGAAGCCTTCTGGGTTGCCCGTGCTCACAACCAGCCCCCCTCTGCCCCCCCCCTCCCCCCGTCACGCGTGAGGTATGAGGAGGTCTGCCCGGATTTATCGCCTCTGGGCAGGGTTGGGTGCCCAGAGATCTGCGACTGCATTCGTCCAACCGGTTCCCGGCAATTATCCCCAAATAAAACAACTCGCGTCTCTAGCACGTTGACGCATCATTCCTCACCATGCACATTCCCTCGTTCCCCTGTCACGCTCATCGGCCATGATCAATCTACTGCTTGATGAAGACCCCCCCCCTCCCCAAGCCTCGCCCTCCCCAAGCCTCGCCCTCCCCGCCTGCCCCTCCCTCTCCCCGCCTGCCCCTCGCCCTCCCCGCCTCCCTCTCCCCGCCTGCCCCTCGCTCTCCCCGCCTCTCACCAACCAGCAGCGGCTGCGTGAGCGGAGCGAGCGACTTTTCAGTCTTCAGTCGCTCGCTGACGGCTCGAAGTGGAGCGCGCTCATTGCGACTTTCGGCGCCCCATTCAACGTCCACTTCTGTTACAGCCCTTGCGGACCGGGTGGGTGGAAATTCCACATTCCTATGGCGAGCCCGGAGAATCTGTGGCCAGCAATAGCGATTTCAACGACTTCTTCCCGCACGGCCGTGGATTTATAATTCATCATCACCAAGACCACCACCGCCCCACCACGCAAGACGAAGGGACTTTAACGTCAAATGATGATGGAGATGAAAAGGTTGCGACCGTGGTCGACGATGGGGACGGTGATGGTGGCGATGACGACGATGGTGATGGTGATCCCGTCGCTGGCGACTCGGACACTCGACACGTGCAGCAGGAATTGCTCGCAACAGGTGAGTGCGCGTTCATAACGCAACAGGGGCCATCAAAGACCAAAGTTACCTTAGAGTGCCAGGGGTCTGGCCCTGCCAAGGCAACCGCAGGCGGGACTCGAAATTCAACAAATCTAGGAGCAAACCTGGAAAAGCAGTTGCGAGTAGCAGCATCGTCAATACCAGCTAACATCATCAATACCAGCTAACATCATCAATACCAGCTAACAACATCAATACCAGCTAACAACATCAATACCAGCTAACAACATCAATACCAGCTAACAACATCAATACCAGCTAACATCATCAATAGCAGCTAACATCATCAATACCAGCTAACATCATCAATACCAGCTAACATCATCAATACCAGCTAACAACATCAATACCAGCTAACATCATCAATTCCAGCTAACAACATCAATACCAGCTAACATCATCAACACCAGCTAACATCATCGATACCAGCTAACATCATTGATACCAGCTAACATCATCAATACCAGCTAACAAAATCAATACCAGCTAACATCATCAACACCAGCTAACATCATCGATACCAGCTAACATCATCAATACCAGCTAACAACATCAATACCAGCTAACATCAACACCCGCTAACATCATCGATACCAGCTAACATCATCAATACCAGCTAACAACATCAATACCAGCTAACATCAACACCAGCTAACATCATCGATACCAGCTAACATCATCAATACCAGCTAACAACATCAATACCAGCTAACATCATCAACACCAGCTAACATCATCGATACCAGCTAACATCATCAATACCAGCTAACAACATCAATACCAGCTAACATCATCAACACCAGCTAACATCATCGATACCAGCTAACATCATCGATACCAGCTAACATCATCAATACCAGCTAACAAAATCAATACCAGCTAACATCATCAACACCAGCTAACATCATCGATACCAGCTAACATCATCAATACCAGCTAACAACATCAATACCAGCTAACATCAACACCCGCTAACATCATCGATACCAGCTAACATCATCAATACCAGCTAACAACATCAATACCAGCTAACATCAACACCAGCTAACATCATCGATACCAGCTAACATCATCAATACCAGCTAACAACATCAATACCAGCTAACATCATCGATACCAGCTAACATCATCAATACCAGCTAACAACATCAATACCAGCTAACATCATCAACACCAGCTAACATCATCAACACCAGCTAACATCATCAATACCAGCTAACAACATCAATACCAGCTAACATCATCGATACCAGCTAACATCATCGATACCAGCTAACATCATCGATACCAGCTAACATCATCGACACCAGCTAACATCATCGATACCAGCTAACATCATCGATACCAGCTAACAACATCAATACCAGCTAACATCATCAATACCAGCTAACATCATCGATACCAGCTAACATCATCGATACCAGCTAACATCATCGACACCAGCTAACATCATCGATACCAGCTAACATCATCGATACCAGCTAACAACATCAATACCAGCTAACATCATCAATACCAGTTAACAACATCAATACCAGTTAACAACATCAATACCAGTTAACAACATCAATACCAGCTATCATCAATACCAGCTAACATCAATACCAGCTAACATCAATACCAGCTAACATCATCAATACCAGCTAACATCATCGATACCAGCTAACAACAATACCATTTTGATTTAAAGCTTTCATGACTGCAAGGATTCATATTCTTGGTTCTTTCGGTAAAGATACGTAGAAGGGAAACAATAAAATAAAAAAACAAGAATATAACATCAATACCAGCTAACATCATCAATACCAGCTAACATCATCAATACCAGCTAACATCATCACTACGCCTCACCAAAGAGAAGCAGTTCCAGCCATCATCGCATTAGCGGCGAGTTAATGAAATGTTTGACCAAACATAACGGCCTAATTTTTAAGTTGATCATTTTGTATGGCCCGCGAATAATGTTATATAAATATACAAATGGCCCTTGGCAGAAAAAAGGTTCCCAACCCCTGATAGCTTAGACAGACTGCAGGGGCAAGTGCTTGTTAGCGAGCACCTCCGTGAACGCCGCCACGGCCGGGGTCCGTTGTCTTCCGAGTTGGAGACGTTTTTGTTTTGTTTTACACATCGCGTCCAGGCACTCATTCGAGGCCGAGTCGACCTAGGGGCTGAGTTCGCGAGCGGGAATTTGAAACTCGGGTGACGCCGGGTTCGTAGCGCAGCGCGCAAGCCGCCGCAACCGCCGCTCCGATTAGTAACGAAGACAAAGATCCCCCGTGTAGCCTTAACAGACTGCAGGGGCAAGTGCTGTTAGCGAGCAACCTATGAAAGCCGGAACGGTACACGAGGGGGAGGGGGGGGGGTGGCCAACACCACGCCCGACCGCCTTTGTCTCCCCAGTGGCGATGTTTACACATCGCACCGGGTACTCATTTGAGGCTGAGTCGACCTAGGGGAGGCCTAGGACAGGTTCAGACAATCGTCCACCGGTGTTGGCCGTGAGCGTGAGTCGAACTCGGGTCGCCGGGTGCTTAGCGCAGCACGCTAACCGCTACACCACCGCTCCCCAATGAGTGACACACGTCCATACAACGACAACACATAACACGCGTGTCGCCTTCAAGTGCTGTTCGCGCGCACCTATGAAGGTCGTTACGGCACACGAGAGAGTTGGGTGGCCAACGAGACCACGCCCGGCCGCCTTTGTCTCCCCAGTTCTCATGTTCAGTGTGTGTGTGTGTTAAACACATCGCACCTACACGTTGGTTCAAATCCAGCGGTCGGCGACAAAGATAAGGAGAATAGCAATTTCGATCATTGTTTTTTTTATCCTTTTATCTGGCAACAAAACTGACACCTTTCTTACAAGGAGTCATGTTTGCATTAACCACAATACCTGCGGTCGGAATGCAAACAAAAAACAGCACTCTGATAATGTATGCGCCTTTTGGCGTCATCTGGTCCAACACCAATGTGAGACTAGGCTCTAAGGAAAGCTGTCTCGGGTGTGGACCAATCAATTTCAAGGACAGTGCCAATACATTATCAGAGTTATTTTTTTTGCTTGCATTCCGACCGTAGGTGTCAGTTTTGTTGCCAGATAAAAGGGTAAAACAATTATCATATGTTGCTACTGGCAAAGGAGGTTCCAATGGTGGAATAGCAATTTCCTTTGCCGAATTCGGCAAAACGCTCACGATGTCTCAAGAGTCGCCGTGCACCGCATGGTGAACTCGAGACGGCGGGTCCTTAGTAGATGACGTCACGAAGCAGTTCCTTAATGAGCCGTCCATGGTATACTGGACCCTCATGGTAAACTGGACTTCCATGGTAAACTGGACTCGCATGGCAAACTGGACTCGCATGGTAAACTGGACTTCCGTGGTAAACTGGACTCGCAAGGCAAACTGGACTTCCGTGGTAAACTGGACTTCCATGGTAAACTGGACTCCCATAGTAAACTGGACTCGCATGGCAAACTGGACTTCCGTGGTAAACTGGACTCGCATGGCAAACTGGATTCGCATGGTAAACTGAACTCACATGGTAAACTGGACTCGCATGGCAAACTGGACTTGCATGGCAAACTGGACTTCCGTGGTAAACTGGACTTCCACGGTAAACTGGACTCGCATGGCAAACTGGACTTCCATGGTAAACTGGACTTCCGTGGTAAACTGGACTTCCGTGGTAAACTGGACTTCCAAGGCAAACTGGACTTCCGTGGTAAACTGGACTCGCAAGGCAAACTGGACTTCCATGGTAAACTGGACTTCCATGGTAAACTGGACTTCCACGGTAAACTGGACTCGCAAGGCAAACTGGACTTCCGTGGAAAACTGGACTCCCATAGTAAGCCGGACTCCGATGTTAAACTGGACTCGCATGGTAATGGGTCGGCAACCAAAATAACAAGCAGAGACATTTTTTTTCGAATTCGGTAACCCCCCCCATCCCCCGCAACATTTCAAGAGCCAGATCCGTAAAGAGCCACCGCACGCGGCTCCCGGAGCCGCAGGTTGCCGACCCCTGACCCCCCCGTGACTGATATCACCCGCAACTAACGCGAGCCGTGGCAGGGACTCGAACTCGGGTCCGCCGTGGTTCAGTAGGGCACCCTACCTCGCCTACTCTGCGGGCATTGCTGGGAATTCCAATGGACGTGTCTGCATTGCCCATTAATCACCGTTGTCTTCTTTCTGCCTTGTGTCTCAGGGTCTCGCCTGCACTGTGGTCAAAGGTGAGTTGGTCCACGGCCATATCGTTTGGGAGTCTTGAATGCGTTGACAAAAAAATTAACGTGGACATTGTAATCGGATTGGCGGACGAAGGCAGGTAACGGGTAATCCCTGGTAACCACCCTGAGGATCGCCACGGTGGCTAGGAGATGTTAACTACCTCGCCTGGTACGCAGGAGGTCGTGGCTTCGAGCCCGACCCTGACGCCTTCTGTATATTCGTAGTTTGCGTGTCTCTCTCTCTCATCATCATCACGGTGGCTAGGAGATGTTAACTACCTCGCCTGGTATGCAGCAGGTCGTGGCTTCGATCCCGACCCTGATGCCTTCTGTATATTCGGAGTTTGCGTGTCTCTCTCTCCACGTGGTCGCGTGGATTTTTATCTGGTTCCTCCGGTTTTTCCCCTCCTCATTTATCATCAACGTCACGCGTTTCGAGTATTTGGGAACTTTAAATATGCCACGTGATGATGATGGTAAGCCATCTCGTTGAGCAAACATTCAACCGTGTTTCTGGGTGGTTCACGTTCGGCACTGAAGGGCTTCTTGCTGTTGTAACTTGCTCACTGATGTTGTGACTCGCTCACCCGCCTATACTGGACATCTGTGTGAAAAAACAGAGCTTCATAGCTCATCGCATTCTTCCCGCAGTCTCAATAAAGATTCTGATTC
The DNA here is from genome assembly GCF_048934315.1 of Petromyzon marinus. Classification (NCBI taxonomy): domain Eukaryota; kingdom Metazoa; phylum Chordata; class Hyperoartia; order Petromyzontiformes; family Petromyzontidae; genus Petromyzon; species Petromyzon marinus. The sequence goes on along the minus strand of NC_133714.1, from coordinate 7,892,796 downwards.
TGATGGGCCCTGGTGGCTCAGACGAGCTCTGAAAAATTACGATTGTCGGACCGCATGGATCCGGGTGGGACTGTGTGGGTTTGGGATTGTGATGGATCGACCCCGATGTCCCCCACGTGTCCCCCTGCGTGTCCCCCCCCCCCCCCCGCGTGCCCCCCTTGTATGTCCCCCTTGTATATCCCCCTCGTGTCCCCCGTGTGTCCCTCATGCAGGCTGCGAGTCTCTTCTGGGAGGCGACCTTCTGCCCTCGGTCCCACAGAATCTGCACTTGGCCACCGTGCCCTCGGCCAACGGGAAAGCGCTGGTGCTGAGAGTCGCTTGGAGCCTGCCCGTGGATGGTGAAGCCACGTCGTCATCGTCGTCATCGTCATGATTGTCGTCATCGTCGTATTCGTCATTATTGTCGTCATCGTCATTATTGTCGTCATCGTCGTCATTGTCGTCATGATTGTTGTCATCGTCGTCATCATCGTCATCATTGTCGTCATCGTCATCATTGTTGTCATCATTGTCGTCGTTAGCATCATCAGCAGCAGCAGCAGCAGCGTTATCAGCGCCATTATCAGCATCATTGCCATTTAAATTTTCAGCATCAGCGTCATCAAAGTTCCCATCATCATCAGTGTCGTAATCATGATTAGAGTCATCGTCAGCTTTGTCATCATCAGCAGCAGCGGCATCAACGTCATCATCATCATCAGTCATTGGCGTGACCATCTTCGTACGTATCATCATCAGCATCATCAGTCATCACCATAACCATTGTCAGCATCCTAACTGCTCCCTGTTCCTCATGGCATCGCCACAAAGGCTACTAACTCGTGTGTCTCCTGTCCCCGTGTCTCCCATTCCCCTGTCTCCCACCCATGTCCCCGTGTCTCCCACTCCCGTGTCTCCCACCCATGTCCCCGTGTCTCCCACTCCCGTGTCTCCCACTCCCGTGTCTCCCACCCATGTCCCCGTGTCTCCCACCCATGTCCCCGTGTCTCCCACTCCCGTGTCTCCCACCCATGTCCCCGTGTCTCCCACTCCCGTGTCTCCCACCCATGTCCCCGTGTCTCCCACTCCCGTGTCTCCCACTCCCGTGTCTCCCACCCATGTCCCCGTGTCTCCCACCCATGTCCCCGTGTCTCCCACTCCCGTGTCTCCCACCCATGTCCCCGTGTCTCCCACTCCCGTGTCTCCCACTCCCGTGTCTCCCACCCATGTCCCCGTGTCTCCCACTCCCGTGTCTCCCACCCATGTCCCGTGTTTCCCATTCTCGTGTCCCCCACTCCTTTGTCTCGCTATTCCATCCCCACGTCTCCTGCCCCCGTGTCGCTTGTCCTTTCTTCCTGCACATGTCCCCGTGTGTCTCCTGTCCCCGTGTGTCCCCTGTCACTGTGTGTCCTCCTGCGTCCCTGTGTCTCCCCGCGTGTCCCGGTATGTCCCCTTGTGTCCGGTGTGTTCCCGTGTGTCCCCGTGTGTCTCTGTGTCTCCGCGCGTGCCCCCGTGCGTGCCCCCGTGCGTGCCCCCGTGCGTGCCCCCGTGCGTGCCCACGTGTCCCCCCGTGCATGCCGAGTAGCGAGTGTTCGCAGCGTGACGGGCTTCTGCGTGAAGGTGAAGGTCCGCGACCGGCACGAGAGCGTCTCCCTCCACTTCCCGAGACCCCCCGCGGAGCAGCGCGACCCGCAGGGACGGCCGGTGAGCACGGAGGGGGGGGGGGGGGGGCATGGGAAGGGGAGGGGTGGGGGAACGAGGAGGGGGGGGGCGGCGGGGGAAGGGGGGGGATACAGGGGGGACGCAGGCGCTAGGGCAGCGATTGCACGCTGCACCCCCAGGGGGTGAGAGATGCCCTTTCTGGGGGTGTGAGACATGGCCACATTTATTTTTCGAAGGTAAATCATCGGCGACACAAATTAAGCACGGGCACGTAAGTTACAACTTACTTTCTTTCATCAAACCCTCTATGTATTTGTTAACATTGTGCAAGGCTGCAGTAAATGTTAAGAACCGCTAAGAGCTGTAAGTGAGCACCTATTAAGGCCAAACCAATTCACGACGGGGTAGTGAAGCCAGCACCATGCCTGGCCATCTTTCTCTCCGCCAGTGTGGTTTTAGGTAGGGGCGGTCCTGCACGGGCTCCATACTTTGTCCGTTTGCTACAGCAGAGGTGTAGAGAATTTCAACAGGACCTGGCCAAGGCCTAGGATACGATGAATAGGCCAGTGCTGTGGGTTGTTCTTCGTGCTTTCTGGGTCCCTGATTCTGATCACAATCATTAAGGACCTTCACCATGGTGGGCAGGCCCGGGTAAATCTGCGTAGCCGGGAGTCGGAGTCACTCCCTGTTCACGGTCGAGTGCGACAGGGACGTTCTCTGGCTCCTCCACTATTTAACATCGTCTTTGATTGACGTAGTTTGATCAACTGTCCATGACTACTGGAGAAATTTCCGTCTGCTAAGGATACAATGGGAGGCTGATAGATGCGGTCCAAGAATGGCTTCCTACTGTTCAGCCACATGATGTGATGTGGATGACCTGGTAACTACTGCTCACTCTGAGAAGGAGCTCGAGATGCCACCCTCACTATCACAGTGATCCCTTGGATGACAGGAACAGTGCCCACTGCCCACCCCAAAGCCATCGATCCCAGGTGTAGCCTTCGTAGACTGGGGGGGAAAGTGCTGCTCATGAGTACCTATGAAGGCCGGCATGGCACGCAAGGGCATGCGTGGCCAGCACCACGCCCGGCCGCCTTTGTCTCCCCCAGTGGCGATGTTAACTGCAGACTGCACCAGGTACTCATTTGATGCTAAGTCGACCTCGGGGAGGCCCAGGACCGGTTCAGTTTAGCGTCACCGGTGTTAGCCGTGAGCGAGCATCGAACTCAGGTCGCCGGGTTCGTAGCACCTCGGATTAGCACGGTCGGGTACGTACGGTGCGAAAGAAGTTCAACATACACACGCACATACGAAGCGCAGCGCAGCACGCTAACCGCTACACTACCGCTATCAATACGCACGTACATGCACACACGCACGCCGTCTGCGCCGGGACGGTCTCCGTTGAGTTGCCCACGTCTCCGTGCCCCCTTGTATTGCCCGTCGTGTCACAGTGGAGCTTCACGTACTCGTGTTTCTCCGTGAGCCCCGGGGAATTTGTGTACGTGAGCGTCCACAGCCAGCCGTACGTGGAGAGCGCCAGCGCCAACTACACCGTGCCAGGTACGCTCGCCACCACACAGCCTCGCTAGCGCACCCCCCCTCCCTCCCGCCATTGTGCCGGGAACACGCATGGGCAGAGATTGTACGCGGAATCAGACTCACGGCTGTGTCAGACTCAAGGCTGTGTCAGACTCAAGGCTGGATCAGACTCAAGGCTGGGTCAGACTCAAGGCTGGATCAGACTCAAGGCTGGGTCAGACTCACGGCTGTATCAGACTCACGGCTGTGTCAGACTCAAGGCTGGGTCAGACTCACGGCTGGGTCAGACTCACGGCTGTGTCAGACTCAAGGCTGGGTCAGACTCAAGACTGTGTCAGACTCAAGGCTGGGTCAGACTCACGGCTGGGTCAGACTCACGGCTGGGTCAGACTCACGGCTGGGTCAAACTCCCGGCTGGGTTAGACTCAAGGCTGTGTCAGACTCAAGGCTGGGTCAGACTCAAGGCTGGGTCAGACTCACGGCTGGGTCAGACTCACGGCTGTGTCAGACTCAAGGCTGTGTCAGACTCACGGCTGGGTTAGACTCACGGCTGAGCTACACGAGGTACAATCCCTAGGTTTGAACTTGATACCTGTGCTAGATCAAGGCAGGCAGCATTGATCGTACCTCTGTCTCTTTCTCTCTTCACAGTTTGTACTGACCCGAACCTCGCAAAGTTTCCAATCTGCAAAAGTATGTACAGCACACACCACTCACTATACATACACATGTGCACACTTCTGTGTGTGTCCGTATACGTGTGCCAGCATGTCAGCGGTGGGGAGTGCTGGCGCAGTGGTTAGTGGACAGCACTACGAACCCGGCGACCCGAGTTCGATTCCCGCTCACGCCCGATAAGTGTGAATATTTCAACCAATCCTGGGCCTCCCCTGGGTCGACTCAGCCGTAATTGAGTGCCTGGCGCTGCGTGTAGACTTCAGCACAGGTCAGAGATGAAGGCAGCCGGCCGTGGTGCTGGCCACTGACCCTCTTACAGGTGCTACTCGCCAAGAGCACTTGCCCCAATAGTCTGTGCTGATAACCCGTAACACCTGGGTCTGTCCCCATGACCTACCAGAGAGCCGTCATGCGATGGCCACACGGTGCACCTCGCCTGGCACAAGCACCGAAGAGGTGAGGGGAGCAGGGCCGTGGCCGGCAGTTGCCCCCCCCCCCCCCCTTTGAAATGCAAACATTTGGTATGTTTTTGATATTTACCAGAGAACATACATTGAACGTTTTTAATGTATGTACGTTAAACTTCTTTCGCACCGTACGTAGCCAACCATGCTAATCGGAGGTGCGCGGGGGGTAGGGGAAGAACAAAAAACGAAACGCAACAACAAGCAGTTCTAAAGGAATGAGTTTTCAATTAAAAATGAGTTTTCAATCGAAAATTAGTGTTCAATCTAGGGCACTGTTTAGAAAGCCTTGAAATGTCATGGCCGCCGCAGAGGCGAGGAGATGTTATCCCCCGTGCCTGGCGCACAGGAGGTCGTGGGTTCAACCCTGGACCATGACAGTGCCTGTTGCTGTACACAGGGTGCTTCAAAAAAATGTGAACACTTCGGAGGATTTGCAACAATACCGCAAGAAATGTGCTGCCTCTGGGCTCTGGAGATCACCTGGAGAAGCTTCCAGGCCACGTGTTGACAATGATGGCGAACAAGTGGAGACTCTTTGACTTTTTGAAGCTGTTAACATTACATTTGTTATCATGTTACAGTGTATAATCTTCGGTTTTTTTTCCATTTAAAAACGTAACTCCCATGTAAGTGTTAACATTGTTGTGAAGCACCCTGTACTTTGCGTCCGTGTGTTCTCTTTTTCCCCCCATGGTGATTGTAGCGTGGATTATTTTCCCCGGGTTCCTCCTCCGGTTTTGTCCCCCCCCCCCAATCAATTCCACATTCAGAATCAATGTCACGCCACCCTTGAGTTTATTTGGCTGCTACTGTAAATCCCCAGGCGTGATGGTCACATAAGCCGAGCTGTCAGGTCGCCTCTGAAAAAGAGCCCATCGTTCGGTGGGCTTTACACCGGTGAACAGTCGGACTGCCTTCACCCCATGGATAACTTTCTCGATCTGACTCTTGAGTCGCGGCGGCTTTTGGCTATCCATCGCAACAAAGACGGTGGTCACCGCACCGCTCGCGGCGCTTTCAGATGCGCTGCTTCTGCGGCCGTCTGGAACGCTCTTCCTTCCGATGTTAGGAAGCCACTGGGAGCTATGCACAATTAAATCATCCAGATTGAAAACTAATTTAATCAGAACTACTGTTTGCGTTTAGTTTGTTGTCCTTCCCCCGCACGCACCTCCGATTAGCGCGGTTGTCTACGCGCGGTGCGAAATGAGTTCAACGTACATACGTACGTTCGTCCCGTGCACCGCGCCGGCCTTAATAGGTGCTCGCTAACGGCGAGCCTGCGTAGGCCCGCAACGGGTGGCGGTTTGACCTCTGCCTTCGTGTGCGGTTTGGGGCAGAGTGGACGGCACTCGTCAGCCTGGCCGTCAACGCGACGCCCGGGCGGTTGCTGGTGTCCTACCGAAGCTTTGACCCTCGCCCGGAATACAACGTGCGGCTGTGCCACCTCACGTTCGCCAGCTGTGCCGGCGCGGCACCCGTGAGCGCCCCCTCCCCCTCATCACAAATGATAGCTCAATGGAAGTGGCGGTTTTGCATCGCGAGGAAATGTATAACAGCCGTATACTCTGAAACGCGTGATGTTGATTCTAAATGTGGAGGGGAAAAAACTGGACGACCCAGAGAAAAATCTACGTGACCAAGGGGACAGACAGAGACACGCAAACTCCAAGTATACAGCAGGCATCAGGGTTGGGATCGAATCCACGACCTCCTGTATACCAAGCGAGGGAGTTAACATCTCGCTGATAAGCCAACTCGTCAAAACGTTCCATCTTCGTTGTCTTCGTGGTCTGAGTCATACTTCCCATTTTTGCATGGCGTCGCACGGGCGGGGGGGGGGGCTGCGCAGATTTCTTTTCCTGTGTGAGCTCTTCTCGAGTCACAGACCACGGTGCTTTCATGGCCTAGTCCCCAGAGGCTTGGGGACTAGGCCATGATCACTTAATATAGAGCCCCAGAGGCTTGGGGACTGGGCCGTGGCCACTTAACGTAGAGCCCAGAGGCTTGGGGACTGGGCCGTGGTTACTTAACGTAGAGCCCAAGGCTTGGGGACTGGGCCGGGTTCACTTAACGTAGAGCCCAGAGGCTTGGGGACTGGGTCGTGGCCACTTAACGTAGAGCCCAAGGCTTGGGGACTGGGCCGGGTTCACGTAACGTAGAGCCCAAGGCTTGGGGACTGGGCTGTGTTCACTTAACGTAGAGCCCCAGAGGCTTGGGTACTGGGCTGTGTTCACTTAACGTAGAGCCCCAGAGGCTTGGGGACTGGGCCGGGTTCACTTAACGTAGAGCCCAGAGGCTTGGAGACTGGGCCGTGGTTACTTAACATAGAGCCCCAGAGGCTTGGGGACTGGGCCATGGCCACTTAACGTTCAGCCCCAGAGGCTTGGGGACTGGGCCGGGTTCACTTAACGTAGAGCCCAGAGGCTTGGAGACTGGGCCGTGGTTACTTAACATAGAGCCCCAGAGGCTTGGGGACTGGGCCATGGCCACTTAACGTAGAGCCCCAGAGGCTTGGGGAGTGGGCTGTGGTCACTTAACGTTCAGCCCAAGAGGCTTTGGGACTGGGCCGGGTTCACTTAACGTTCAACCCCAGAGGCTTGGGGACTGGGCCGGGTTCACTTAACGTAGTGCCCCAGAGGCTTTGGGACTGGGCCGGGTTCACTTAACATTCAGCCCCAGAGGCTTGGGGACTGGGCCGGGTTCACTTAACGTAGAGCCCAGAGGCTTGGAGACTGGGCCGTGGTTACTTAACGTAGAGCCCCAGAGGCTTGGGGACTGGGCCGTGGTCACTTAACGTAGAGCCCCAGAGGCTTGGGGACTGGGCCGTGGATACTTAACATAGAGCCCCAGAGGCTTGGAGACTGGGCCGTGGTTACTTAACATAGAGCCCCAGAGGCTTGGGGACTGGGCTGTGGTCACTTAACATTCAGCCCCAGAGGCTTGGGGACTGGGCCGGGTTCACTTAACGTAGAGCCCCAGAGGCTTTGGGACTGGGCTGTGGTTACTTAACATAAAGCCCCAGAGGCTTGGGGACTGGGCCGGGTTCACTTAACGTAGTGCCCCAGAGGTTTGGGGACTGGGCCGGGTTCACTTAACGTAGAGCCCAGAGGCTTGGGGACTGGGCTGTGGTCACTTAACGTAGAGCCCCGATGGCTCTAAGACTGGGCTCTAGTCACGCGCTGGAATTTCAGAATCGGAATCTTTATGTAGACTGCAGGAGCAATCCAGACGGAGCGGTGAAAACGCTCCCACGGTCGTTCCCTTCCACAGATTCGGACCCTGACAGGGAGCAGCAATTCGAGCGAGTTCATCATAGAGCAAGCCATGCCCTGCCTCTGCGTCGAGGTGAGACGGTGGTGGGGGTTGCGGGGTGGTGGTAGCAGTGGCGATGGTGGCGGCGGCGATGGCAGCTGCGGCGTTGGTGGTGGTGGTGACAACTCCCGCTGCTTTCCAACGGCCCTTCGGAAGCCAGACACGTGCCGTGCCAGCCCTGTTCATGGCCCGGCTCAGCTCTCATTGCTTCAAGAGCCACGTGGCACCGTGCTAAAACTGTAAACAGTTTTTGATAGATGTCCAGAAGGGGCACGGGGTCAGAACGTTACAACAACAAACAATACAAAAACACGATAGGAGTGAAGTATAGGAAAGATAGACAAATCACTTAAAATATATGTACACAAGTAAAACTCAACTATTTTTCTTTTTTACCAGGTAAGGCCCCACTCGGCTATGCAGCTTTTTTTCAGGAGCGACCTGACCACAAATGATAGCTCAACGAAGTGGCTCATCGTGTGGAAATTTATAGCAGCCCAATACTCTAAACGCATGTTAATTTTAAATGTCGACGGAGGAACCCGGAGAGCAATTCACGCAATCACCACGAGAGAGAACACACGGACTCCAAATATACAGCAGCAGGCGTCAGGGTCGGGATCGAACTCACGACCTCCTGTATACCAGGCGAGGTAGTCAACATCTCATAGCCACCGCGATGCTCTCAGAACCTCCCACTGCATCTACACTCCGAGGAGTCCTGGGATCGCTGATCCTGCCCTGGCTGTCCCAGCAGTCCCTGAGCTTGTTGTTGTTGTGGTTGTTGTTGTGGCTGTGGTGTCTATTGTAGTGGTTGTGGAAATTGTGGTTGTTGTGGTCGTGGTTATTGTTGTTGTAGTTGTCGTTGTAGTAATTGCTATTGTGGTGGTTGTTGTGGTGGTGGTGGTTGTTGTTGTGGTGGTTGTTGTGTTTGTTGTGGTGGTTGTTGTGGTTGTTGTTGTGGTTGTAGTGGTGGAGGTTGTTGTCGACTCAGCCTCTAATGAGTACCTGGTGCAGTGTGTAGTAAACATCGCCACTGGGGAGACAAAGACGGCCGGGCGTGGTGTTGGCCACCCACCCCATCGTGTGCCGTCCTGGCCTTCATAGGTGCTCGCTAACAGCACTTGGCCCAACAGTATTTTAAGGCTATACGGGGGATCTTTGTCTTTGTGTGTGTGCCCAGGTCTACGCTACGAGGGAGAGCTCGTTGCGAATCCAGAAATGTCCCTTTGAGAACGGTGAATGCGCACACGCGCACATGCACACACGCGCATGCACGCGCACATGCACACACGTGCATGCACGCACATGCACACACGTGCATGCACACGCACGCACACACGCGCATGCACGCACACGCGCGCATGCACACACGCGCGCACATGCACACACGCGCATGCACACGCACGCCCACACGCGCATGCACACGCACGCACATGCACACACGCACGCGCACATGTACACACGCATGCGTATGCACACATGCACGTGCATGCACATGCACACACGCACGCGTATGCACATGCTTGCACGCGCACGCGCATGCACATGCACACGCACGCACATGCACACACGCGTGTGCACACACGCACGCGTATGCACATACGCACGTGCGTGCACATGCACACACGCGCGTGCACATGCACACACGCACGGGTATGCACATGCACACACGCACGCGTATGCACATGCATGCACGCGCATGCACACAAGCACGTGCATGCACATGCACACACGCACGCGCATGCACATGCTCGCACGCGCATGCACATGCACACACACGCACGTGCATGCACACGCACGTGCATGCACACGCATGCACGTGCGCATGCACGGTCATTCCACTGCTCGTGTTTTAAACCACCCTGAATTGAGAAAAATCTATTCGCAAGAGGGAATGGGCAACTTCGCGGGAAATAGGTTCGTAGTAACCCGCTTGCTGTACTGATATACATGTTTTATTTTAAGGCCACTGTTGTTGATCAGCGTGCTGAGCTTTCAATGTGTGTACGTACAGCACGTTGAACTTCTTTCGCACCGTACGTAGCCGACCGTGCTAATCGGAGGTGCGGGGGAAGAACAACAAACTAAACGACAAAAGCAGTTTAATTTTGATTTAAATTTAGATTTAAAGCTTTCGTGACTGCAGTGATTCATATTCTTGGTTCTTTCGGTAAAGCAACGTGACCTTACCGAAAGAACCAAGAAGACAAAAGCAGTTCCAAAAGAAATGACTCTGCCAATCCTGATGACGATGTAACAGTGCCGTATCTACAATGGCTTCCGGATATCGGAAGGAAGAGCGTTCCGGACGGCCGCCGGAGCGCATCTGAAAGTCGTTGCCTCCCAGCGCACCGTCGACTTCCCAACTTCACCTCCCAGCCGACATCACAAAGCCCCAGTTTCGGCCCAAGTTGTTGCCTCCCAGCGCTCCCTTTGGCTTACCAATTTCACCTTCCAGCCCACACCCCGCTCCCACACTCACCATGCCCCCCCCCTCCCTCTCTCCATGCCCCGCGACTATATAATCCCTCGTCACAGCCATCTCTGAGACACACTTAAGCGTTTGTGCTTTTGCTACGTTGTCCCCCACCCGAAGAAGGACGCTTGTGTTGCGCCCGAAACGTCGTGATTTAATTTTTTTAGCTACGTGACTTTACCGAAAAAAACAAAGAGTATGAATCCTTGCAGCCACGAAAGCTTCACATCTAGAAGCATCTGAAAGAGCGCGACGCGGTGACCACCGCCATCTTTGTTCGCTGGCTGAGCCAAAAGCCTCCGCTGCTGCTGCTGCTGCTGCGAGGATGACGAGCGGAGTTGGTGTGGCGATGGTTTACAGCCCCCCCCGGCTACTCATTAGTGGCGTGCGTGTCATGAGCGCGACCTTGTAACGTACCCGTTCGGCAAACACGGAAGCCAAAGGAGCTCGGCGAGCACCGGACGGACACGGTCGGATCTCGCCACGACGGACGGACGGACGACGACGACGACGACAATGACCGCGGGGTTGTCCTTGCGGTGTCGGCTTGCCGCAGTCACGGCGGAGTGGGGGGCGCTGCGTCTGAGCCGGGCGCCGGGCGGCGTGACGCTGCGCGCCGACGGGCTGCTGCGCAGGTGCGTGTACGAGGTGCGCGCCACGCTGCTGGTGCGACGGGGAGGGCGCGACACGGCCGTGGACAGCGCCACCGCCGAGAGACAGGTGAGGCGGGAACGGTTTCGTCAGCGCCGGCGGCGGCGGCGGCGTGGTCACGATCGCCGATCGTCGTAGTGATCGCGATCATCGTCGCCGTTGTCATCGTCATCATCATGAATGTCATCGTCACTCGTAGTACCGGTTTGTCTGGGTTAGATCGCGTAAATATGAATGGGTCGTTAAACCCGCCACCACCCGACACAGCCAATTAGTTAAGGTTTGTCACGTAAACAGGACGTGCAAATTCGTTACTAGTACAGCACAGCCGTGTGTTGGAGAGCCAAGCCATAACATTTATAATCTGAGTACGACGTTTCACCAGTAATTACAACCAGTATCATCAGGCGACAGCCAGATCTGTGGATAATTTCCTCCTGTTTCGTTCCTTAAATAGAGGAGTAGATGTGATGACATCACTTGTGAGCACTTCTTTAGTGACATGAGACAGGGGGGGATTAATGAATGACAATAGGTTTACAATGCCGGTTGGGTTATTTATATGGCAATCAACGTACAATGTGCATTCGTATTTCTCGATTTGAAGTTTTCGTGACTGCAATGATCCATACTCTTTGGTTCTTTCGGTAAAATCACGTAGGTGAAAAATAAAGTTAATCAAATCACGACGTTTCGGAAGCAAACACAATCCTCCGCTACAGCAAATTACTTCTCGCTGTGACTATCCCACCTGATGACGGAGGCTTGGGTTGCTTCGGAAACGTCGTGATTTTATTAACTTTATTTTATTTTTTAACCTACGTGACTTTATCGAAAGAACCAAAGAGTATGCATGCGTATATTATACAAGCTGATTGTTCTTGTAACACACGTCGATTGTGTGCACTAAAATATCAGTACATGCCATTGTGGAGGGGCATCGGATTGGTTGGCATGAGATGTGGAGGGGCATCGGATTGGTTGGCATGAGATGGGGAGGGGCATCGGAGTGGTTGGGATGAGATGTGGAGGGGCATCGGATTGGTTGGCATGAGATGGGGAGGGGCATCGGATTGGTTGGCATGAGATGGGGAGGGGCACCGGAGTGGTTGGGATGAGATGTGGAGGGGCATCGGATTGGTTGGCATGAGATGTGGAGGTGCATTGGAGTGGTTGGCATGAGATGGGGAGGGACATCGGAGTGGTTGGCATGAGATGGGGAGGGGCATCGGAGTGGTTGGCATGAGATGGGGAGGGGCCTCGGAGTGGTTGGCATGAGATGGGGAGGGGCATCGGAGTGGTTGGCATGAGATGGGGAGGGGCATCGGAGTGCTTGGCATGAGATGGGGAGGGGCATTGGAGTGGTTGGCATGAGATGTGGAGGGGCATCAGAATGATTGTCATGAGTTGTGAAGAGGCATCGGAGTGGTTGGCATGAGATGGGGAGGGGCATCGGAGTGGTTGGAATGAGATGGGGAGGGGCATCGGAGTGGTTGGCATGAGATGTGGAGGGGCATCGGAGTGGTTGGCATGAGTTGCTGTAGCGTCTCAGCCAGCGCCCTGCAAGTGCACACGTTGCGTGCCCGTGCGATGTCTTCCCTATAACCTCCTCGCCTCCCCCCCCCCCCCCCCCCCCGTGGCTCCCTGCGGCCCAGCTCTGTGTGCCCTCCCGCCGTCACCTCCCGTCTCGGCTCCCGGGGACTGCGGAGGAATGAGTTCGAGTCCCCGCGTGATGCGAGGCTGCTGACTCCTCCTCCCCCCCTCCCCTCTCCCTCCTCCTCGTCCTGTTACCAACTTCTTCTGTCCTCACCAGGAGAACGGCTCCATCATCCTCGGGTTCGCGCTGAACCCCGAAGTCGAGGACCAGGGGGAGATATGCGTCATGGTGAGTGAGATGCGTGGTCGTCGTCATCGTCGTCATCATCGTCGTCATCATCGTCATCATCATTGTCATCGTCGTCATCATCGTCGTCATTGTGATCATCGTCGTCGTGATCATCGTCATCATTATCATTGTCGAAGTTATGCAAGATTATAGGTTTCGGTAAGTGTATGGGTCTCTGTAAGTGTATAGGTCTCTGTGTAAGTGTATGGGTCTCTGTAAGTGTATGGGTCTCTATAAGTGTATGGGTCTCTGTGTAAGTGTATCGGTCTCTGTGTAAGTGTATGGGTCTCTGTAAGTGTATGAGTCTCTGTAAGTGTATGAGTCTCTGTAAGTGTATGGGTCTCTATGTAAGTGTATGGGTCTCTGTAAGTGTATGGGTCTCTGTAAGTGTATGGGTCTCTGTGTAAGTGTATGGGTCTCTGTAAGTGTATGGGTCTCTGTAAGTGTATGGGTCTTTGTAAGTGTATGGGTCTCTGTAAGTGTATGGGTCTTTGTAAGTGTATGGGTCTCTGTAAGTGTATGGGTCTGTGTAAGTGTATAGGTCTCTGTGTAAGTGTATGGGTGTGTGTAAGTGTAAAGGTCTCTGTGTAAGTGTATGAGTCTGTGTAAGTGTATGGGTCTCTGTAAGTGTATGGGTCTCTGTGTAAGTGTACGAGTCTCTCTGTAAGTATATGAGTCTCTCTAAGTGTATGGGTCTCTGTAAGTGTATGGGTCTCTGTAAGTGTATGGGTCTCTGTAAGTGTATGAGTCTCTGTAAGTGTATGAGTCTCTGTGTAAGTGTATGGGTCTCTGTAAGTGTATGGGTATCTGTGTAAGTGTATGGGTCTCTGTAAGTGTATGGGTCTCTGTAAGTGTATGGGTCTCTGTGTAAGTGTATGGGTCTCTCTAAGTGTATGAGTCTCTGTAAGTGTAAGGGTCTCTGTGTAAGTGTATGGGTCTCTGTGTAAGTGTATGGGTCTCTGTGTAAGTGTATGGGTCTCTGTGTAAGTGTATGGGTCTCTGTAAGTGTATGAGTCTGTGTAAGTGTATGGGTCTCTGTAAGTGTATGGGTCTCTGTGTAATTTTATGGGTCTCTGTGTAATTGTATGGGTCTCTGTAAGTGTATGGGTCTCTGTAAGTGTATGGGTCTCTGTGTAAGTGTATGATTCTCTCTGTAAGTATATGAGTCTCTCTAAGTGTATGGGTCTCTGTAAGTGTATGGGTCTCTGTAAGTGTATGGGTCTCTGTAAGTGTATGGGTCTCTGTAAGTGTATGAGTCTCTGTAAGTGTATGAGTCTCTGTAAGTGTATGAGTCTCTGTGTAAGTGTATGGGTCTCTGTAAGTGTATGGGTATCTGTGTAAGTGTATGGGTATCTGTGTAAGTGTATGGGTCTCTGTAAGTGTATGGGTCTCTGTGTAAGTGTATGGGTCTCTCTAAGTGTATGAGTCTCTGTAAGTGTATGGGTCTCTGTAAGTGTATGGGTCTCTGTTTAAGTGTATGGGTCTCTGTAAGTGTATGGGTCTCTGTAAGTGTATGGGTCTATGTAAGTGTATGGGTGTCTGTAAGTGTATAGGTCTCTGTGTAAGTGTATGGGTCTCTGTAAGTGTATGAGTCTGTGTAAGTGTATGGGTCTCTGTAAGTGTATAGGTCTCTGTAAGTGTATGGGTCTCTGTAAGTGTATGGGTCTCTGTAAGTGTATGGGTGTCTGTAAGTGTATAGGTCTCTGTGTAAGTGTATGGGTCTCTGCAAGTGTAAGAGTCTGTGTAAGTGTATGGGTCTCTGTAAGTGTATGGGTCTCTGTAAGTGTATGAGTCTTTGTAAGTGTATGGGTGTCTGTAAGTGTATGGGTCTCTATAAGTGTATGAGTCTCTGTAAGTATATGGATCTCTGTAAGTGTATGGGTCTCTGTAAGTGTATGGGTCTCTGTAAGTGTATGGGTCTCTGTGTAAGTGTATGGGTCTCTGTGTAAGTGTATGGGTCTCTGTAAGTGTATGGGTCTTTGTAAGTGTATGGGTCTCTGTAAGTGTATGGGTGTCTGTAAGTGTATAGGTCTCTGTAAGTGTATGGGTCTCTGTAAGTGTATGGGTCTCTGTAAGTGTATGGGTCTCTGTAAGTGTATGGGTCTCTGTAAGTGTATGGGCCTCTGTAAGTGTATGGGTCTCTGTAAGTGTATGGGTCTGTAAGTGTATGGGTCTCTGTAAGTGTATGGGTGTCTGTAAGTGTATAGGTCTCTGTGTAAGTGTATGGGTCTCTGTAAGTGTATGAGTCTGTGTAAGTGTATGGGTCTCTGTAAGTGTATGGGTCTCTGTAAGTGTATGGGTCTCTGTGTAAGTGTATGGGTCTCTGTAAGTGTATAGGTCTCTGTGTAAGTGTATGGGTGTCTGTAAGTGTATGGGTCTCTATAAGTGTATGAGTCTCTGTAAGTATATGGGTCTCTGTAAGTGTATGGGTCTCTGTAAGTGTATGGGTCTCTGTAAGTGTATGGGTCTCTGTAAGTGTATGGGCCTCTGTAAGTGTATGGGTCTCTGTAAGTGTATGGGTCTGTAAGTGTATGGGTCTCTGTAAGTGTATGGGTGTCTGTAAGTGTATAGGTCTCTGTGTAAGTGTATGGGTCTCTGTAAGTGTATGAGTCTGTGTAAGTGTATGGGTCTCTGTAAGTGTATGGGTCTCTGTAAGTGTATGAGTTTTTGTAAGTGTATGGGTGTCTGTAAGTGTATGGGTCTCTATAAGTGTATGAGTCTCTGTAAGTATATGGGTCTCTGTAAGTGTATGGGTCTCTGTAAGTGTATGGGTCTCTGTAAGTGTATGGGTCTCTGTAAGTGTATGGGCCTCTGTAAGTGTATGGGTCTCTGTAAGTGTATGGGTCTCTGTAAGTGTATGGATCTCACTAAGTGTATGAGTCTCTGTAAGTGTATGAGTCTCTGTGTAAGTGTATGGGTCTCTGTAAGTGTATGGGTCTCTGTGTAAGTGTATGGGTCTGTGTAAGTGTATGGGTCTCTGTAAGTGTATGAGTCTGTGTAAGTGTATGGGTCTCTGTAAGTGTATGGGTTTCTGTAAGTGTATGAGTCTCTGTAAGTGTATGAGTCTCTGTAAGTGTATGGGTGTCTCTAAGTGTATGGGTCTCTATAAGTGTATGAGTCTCTGTAAGTGTATGGGTCTCTGTAAGTGTATGGGTCTCTGTGTAAGTGTATGAGTCTCTGTAAGTGTATGGGTCGCTGTGTAAGTGTATGGGTCTCTGTAAGTTTATGGGTCTCTGTAAGTGTATGGGTCTCTGTGTAAGTGTATGGGTCTCTGTAAGTGTATGGGTCTCTGTAAGTGTATGAGTCTCTTTACGTGTATGAGTCTCTGTAAGTGTATGGGTCTCTATGTAAGTGTATGGGTCTCTGTAAGTGTATGGGTCTTTGTAAGTGTATGGGTCTCTGTAAGTGTATGGGTCTGTTTAAGTGTATGGGTCTCTGTAAGTGTATGGGTCTCTGTGTAAGTGTATGAGTCTCTGTAAGTGTATTGGTCTCTGTAAGTGTATGGGTCTCTGTAAGTGTATGGGTCTCTGTGTAAGTGTATGGGTCTCTCTGTAAGTGTATGGGTCTCTGTAAGTGTATGGGTCTCTCTGTAAGTGTATGGGTCTCTGTGTAAATGTATGGGTCTCTGTGTAAGTGTATGGGTCTCTGTGTAAGTGTATGGGTCTCTGTAAGTGTATGGATCTCTCTAAGTGTATGAGTCTTTGTAAGTGTATGGGTCTCTGTGTAAGTGTATGGGTCTCTGTGTAAGTGTATGGGTCTCTGTAAGTGTATGAGTCTGTGTAAGTGTATGGGTCTCTGTAAGTGTATGGGTTTCTGTAAGTGTATGAGTCTCTGTAAGTGTATGGGTGTCTGTAAGTGTATGGGTCTCTATAAGTGTATGAGTCTCTGTAAGTGTATGGGTCTCTGTAAGTGTATGGGTCTCTGTGTAAGTGTATGAGTCTCTGTAAGTGTATGGGTCGCTGTGTAAGTGTATGGGTCTCTGTAAGTGTATGGGTCTCTGTAAGTGTATTGGTCTCTGTGTAAGTGTATGGGTCTCTCTGTAAGTGTATGGGTCTCTGTAAGTGTATGGGTCTCTGTAAGTGTATGGGTCTCTCTGTAAGTGTATGGGTCTCTGATTAAGTGTATGGGTCTCTGTGTAAGTGTATGGGTCTCTGTAAGTGTATGGGTCTCTCTGTAAGTGTATGAGTCTCTGTAAGTGTATGGGTCTCTGTAAGTGTACGGGTCTCTGTGTAAGTGTATGAGTCTCTGTAAGTGTATGGGTCTCTGTAAGTGTATGGGTCTCTCTGTAAGTGTATGAGTCTCTGTAAGTGTATGGGTCTCTGTAAGTGTATGGGTCTCTGTAAGTGTACGGGTCTCTGTGTAAGTGTATGAGTCTCTGTAAGCGTATGGGTCTCTGTGTAGAGTGACTAAGGGATGGTGTAGGAACGGAGCTGCCCAGGGCTGTACCTGGCCCAGCAGCGGCCGTGGGAATGCGGCGTGGCCGGACTCTGGTTCCGTGGGTGTGAGCTCGCTCGCTCGCCTGCTCAACGTGATTTATTGTCTCTTCTCCCCCCCCCCTCCTCCCACCATCGCTGCCATCGCAGCTCCAGGCGGACAAGTTCTACGCGCCGAGCGACGTCGTGTGCGGTGAGTCGGCACTTTCTTTCGCAATTGGTCCGCCGGTGGGCGTGAGGAATCCTCTCGCACGTGCGCACGTGCACTGCGCGTTTCGTAGAACCGCACGTACGCACGCGCGGTTCTACAAAACGTAACTTCGCATCGGTGCCGCGGGTCACGTCGGTGGCGAGTGAGATCGCGATGTCGGTCCCGGGCCGCCGCCTGCCCCCCGCCGACCCACCGACCCCCCCCCTACCGATGCCGCCCGCCGCTTTCACCAACCGGCACTGACCAGCGTGGTGAAGTACGGTCAGTCTTCGGCCACGACTGACACGGGTCGGTAAGGCCTTCATCCAGCAGTGGAGCGACAAAGGGCGTTGATGACGACGACGTTAAAAGGTGATGGTGATCGTGACGATGAAGGTGGTAGTGAGGATGACGGTAGTGAAAACAATAATATTGATGATAACGATGAAAGGGAGGATGATGCTTAACACGTCGTACGCTTTCGCGACCAATATCATCCATAATAGAGTTTTTTTTGGGTTAGATAGCGTAAATATGTAATTGTGTCGTTAAACCCGCCACCACCCGACACAGCCAACGAGTAAGGGTTGTCACGTAAACAGAACGTGGCAAATTCGTCACGAGTACAGCACGCAGATTGTGTGCTGAAGAGCAAAGTTTGTAAATGTTGTGGCCTTGCTCTCCATCACGCCCCGGTGTGCCGTACTAGGAACGAATTGACCACGTACTGTTTACGCTATCTAACCCAGACAACCTGTATCAGGATGATGATGATAATTACGGGTCATGCCGGTGATACTGAAGACGGCAATGATGATGATGCTAATGAACACGGTGGCATTGATGGCGATGATTAGGAGATAGATGAAAATGACGATGTCGTTCTCCCACATCTCCACCCCCCGCCCCTCCCACCACTCCCCCCGCCGTCTCTCCCTGTGCTCAGTGCCACGCTGGCGCTGGGTTCCGCTGCTGGCGCTGGGTGCCGTAGTGCTCGCGGGCGCCCTACTCACCGCACTGGGAGCCTCGCTGGGCCACGCACCAGGACGTAAGCCGCTAGCCCACCCCGCCGCTCGCCCACCCCGCCGCTCGCCCACCCCGCCGCTCACCCACCCCGCCGCTCGCCCACCCCGCCGCTCGCCCACCCCGCCGCTCGCCCACCCCGCCGCTCGCCCACCCCGCCGCTAGCCCACCATGCCGCTCGCCCACCCCGCCGCTCGCCCACCCCACCGCTCGCCCACCCCGCCGCTCGCCCACCCCGCCGCTCGCCCACCCCGCCGCTAGCCCACCCCGCCGCTAGCCCACCCCGCCGCTCGCCCATCCCGCCGCTCGCCCTCCCTGCCGCTCGCCCACTCAATCCCTAACTCTCCCTTCCACTCGCCCTGTGCGTGGGGGAGGGGGGGGGGCGTCCAAGCAACGGAGGGAGATGGAGATACAACATGGGCTCGCGTGCCTTTGCCAGGAGGTGGATGGTAGCAGAGTCGCGAGAGGCAGGTGGTGGCGGTGGGGGCGGCAGCATGGGGAGGCTTCATCCAGCAGTGAACTTGATCATGGCTGCTGCTGCTGCTGATGGTGATGATGGTGATGATGACGATGGAGACATGTGCTGACCCGGTGCTACTTTCTCTCCGTCTCTCTCTCTTTTTTCCGTCGCAGGATTTTTTGGCGGCGCCAAAGAAAGCCGAATGGGTGAGTGTACGTGTGTGTGTGTACGTGTATGTACGTGTGTGTGTGCGTGTGTGTACGTGTATGTACGTGTGTGTGTGTGCGTACGTGTGGGTACGTGTGTGTGCGTAGTGTGGGTATTTGTGTACGTGTGTGTGTGTACATGTGTGTGTGTGTGCGTACGTGTGGGTATGTTTGTACGTGTGTGTGCGTACGTGTGGGTATGTGTGTGTGTGTGTACGTGTGTGTGTACGTGTATGTACGTGTGTGTGTGTGCGTACGTGTGGGTACGTGTGTGCGCGCGTGTCTGTGTACGTACGTACGCTGAACGTCTTTCGCACCGCCGTGCGCGTAGCCAATCGCGCTCATCGAGGGATGTGGAGCGAACCGCTTGAACGACCATTCCGTTACCCCCCCCAACCCCCCGGCGACGCGTCGTCGCGACCGTGCGCGCACCGATAGCTGCCGCTGCCGCCGCCGTCGCCGTCATTCACGGGAAGTACAACAACACGAACGCCTCGCTGTGAAAGAGCCGACGCCAGGAGATCCCCCCCCCCCCCGGGGGTTTTGATCTTCCACGAGGCCGAAGCGCGTGCCTGACGACGCGCAAAGCGGAGCGTTAAAAACTCGCCGGTAGCGTGCGACCGTGGTCGTCCAGAACGTGCGTTGCGAAGGTCGGTCGGCCCGGAGCAGGCCCAGCTGTGACCCACGGATGCCACGGCTACGCCCCATAGATAGCGTGGGAGCAATCGCACGCACGCACGCACGCCGGAACGCTCTGTCTGGCCGCGTGTGCGTCTCTCTGTGTGTCCGTGTGCGTCTGTCTCCGTGTATCCGTGCCTCCGTGTGTCTGCCGGTCGCCACGTTGTCCGTCTGTGTGTCTGTACCATCGGCGATGACGAGGGGTTTGCGACGTTAGCGCTGTCCCCCCGTGTGGCACGAAGTGACTTGGGCACCTGGCCTGCCAAGTGAGCACGAGTTATGCCAGTCGGGGGGTGGGGGGGGGTCGATGATTGATACTGCTGATGCTGCTGTGTGTGTGATCCCAAGTGGGTCATTTGCGGTGTAATTTTTCGAACGCTGGGGATGACGTAGCATTGGCATGGTTCAAACCGCACCACCACCACCGTTGTGTTAACCAGGGCGGCCACCGAATTCGAACCGCGAACCTCTGCAACAAAACTAAAAACTATTTTTTATTTTACCGGGTAAGACCCGCTGAGCTATATAGCTCTTTTTTTCAGACCTGGCCACAAAGCTCAATGAAGCGTCATATACACGGAAATGTATCGCAACCAAATACTCTAAACGCGCGATGTTGATTCTAAATGTGGAGGGAAAAACCAGCGGACCCGGAGAAAAATCCAGGCGAGGTAGTTAACATCTTCTAGCAAACCATGATGAGAGAGAGAGACACGCAAACTCCAAATATACAGCAGGCGTCAGAGTCGGGATCAAACCCACGACCCTCCGCACACCAGGCGAGGTAGTTAACATCTCCTAGCCACCGTGATGAGAGAGAGACACACGCAAACTCCAAAAATACAGCAGCAGGCGTCAAACCCACGACCCCCCGCACACCAGGCGAGGTAGTTAACATCTCGTAGCCACCACGGCGACACCCACCCATCCCTCCGCGTTCCCCTCCCCCCGCAGTGCTGCTGCTCCACGCCCACGAGGACGGCGCCGACCGCCCGCCATCCTCGCTGCTGGCCCTCGTCGGGGCGCTGGCGACGTTCCTGCGCCGCCGCTGCGGCGCCGAGGTGGCGCTGGACGCGTGGGAGAAGCGGGAGGTGGCGCGCCTCGGCCCGGGGCCCTGGCTGGCCGGGCGGCTCGAGCGGTGCCAGCTGAGCGGCGGCGCCGTCGTGGTGTTGGCGTCCGGCGCGGCGCGGCGCCGCTGGGACGAGATGCGCGGCCTCCGACATCCCCCGGCCGGCCGCGGCGGCGCCGGCGATCCGGCGAGCTCGGACGACGCCGGCGGCGCCACCGAGCTGGGCGACCTCTTCACGCCGGCGCTGCGGCTGCTGTGCGAGCAGGACGCGGCCTGGCGGAGCGCGAACGTGATGGTGGCGGTGTGCGTCGACGGCGGGGACGTGCCCTCGTGCCTGCGCTCGGCGCGGATCTTCCGTCTGCCCGGCGACCTCGGTAGGCTGAGCGCGGCGATCGGGGGCGGCGGCTCGGTCCGGGACGGCGGCGGCGGGCGGCGCTTGCGGGAGACGCCGGAAGGCGCGGCGCTTTTGGCCGAGATCTCCAAAGCGCGGGAGCGGGCGAGCGGACGAGGCGGAGGGGCGACTCCGCCGCTCGCCACGGACGCCGCCGCCGAGAGGTCCGCGGCGGGCGCGGATTTCCCCGGGACGGCGATCACGGAGACGAAGCTGCAGATGTGGCCGTTCTTGCCGGATCCGAGCGGCGGCGGCGATGGAGAAACGGACAGCGCCTACAGCAGCCTCGAGCCGGCCGCGCTGGAGGTGGGCGGATTCAGGCTGACCCGGGCCGAGCTCCTGCAGCTCGTCCAGCAGCGGAGCGAGAAAGGGCGCGGCGGCCCCTGCCCCACGTGACGCAGAAAAACCGGAACTGAGTGAGCGGCCCGCCTTTCGCGGCCGCCCCCCCCAGGAAAGGCTGGCCACCGATGCGGCCGCGCCTCGCGCCAGCGTGAGCCGTCGAGCAAACGGTCTGAACAGAACGGGTCGTGCTGGTACCTTCTTGGAACCGTCAACTGTGCTGGTGATTCACCAGCACGCTGGTGAAGCGTCCAAAAGCGTGGAAGTGGGCCCCCCCCTGCGGTGACTTTGACGTCACGTGAACAAAACTCTTGGCACCGGGCTGCCTCGGTCGGCGATTGACGGCAGCCTCCTCCTCCCTCCTCCTCTTCCTCGCTCCTTCCTCCTTCCCGCCTCCCTTCTCCCGCCTCCCTGCGACCGATACTTATTTTGGAAGTTTATTGAGGTTTGTTGAGTGCTTGATGAAGCCATGTTTTAGTAGTTTGCCAGTGAAGTTGAAACAAAGAAATACCTCAACACCAAGAGACACCACTACCTCTTTTTTTTCCCACTGCACAACCAAACCGTGCCGGGGGCTGTGCCGAGCCAGAATCCGAATATGTATTTATACTGGAGGAATCCGATGAACTATAAAGCTCTTCTAACCGGGTTGGTTTTTTTGTATCACTGCCAAAGCCGAGCCGTTCCCCTGACGTCACGCGTGATGAACTCTGAACTCGTCGTTAGCCCCGCCCCCTGGCTCTGCTTGCCCCCCCCCCTCCCTCCTCCCAGCAAGATTCAAGACGTCTGCCTTGTGAGGCCGGGCCGAGCGTGCTTCGGTTCTGGCTCGGCACGGCAAAATATGGAGTTGGAAAAAAAACCGCCCGAGACGGTTGAAGGGCACCGTCTTGGCTCAGCTCGATTGTGCCAGTGGGAAAGGGCTTCAGGATAATTACAGAATTTGCCGTTATCAACACTGGACAATAATTATTACGGGAATTATAATCACGGGAATCAACTCAGGGGTGGTGGAGTGATGGAGGGGGGTGTCCCAGTGTATCGCCGTCGACCGTTAACAAGCTCCCCCCGTTGTTGTCTCCACGTGTAAGACCATGCGGAGCCTGTTTACAGGCCGAAATGTTACCGTGTATTTATTTATTGTGTTGCATATCACGGGCTGGCTTGCGTACGGTGCGAAAGAAGTTCAACAAGAAGACGATAGAGGGTTATCTCATTTATCTTAACTAATGTTCAAACAGAATTCCATAAACACGAATGCATGAATTATCTTTTAAAACTCATTGAGAACTTTTATTATATATAAAACATTACAGGTGTGTGATCTGTGAACATTCAACAATTGTCTTCTTTGGTTCTTTCGGTAAAGTCACGTAGAATGAGAATAAAATAATAAATTGATAATTCATTCTACGTGACTTTACCGAAAGAACCAAAGAAGATGAATCATTGCAGTCACGAAAGCTTTAAATCGAAATTCAACAATTGTGTTTTGTCTCAATGCATTCAGGGTTCTTGGTCGAGTTGAGTAAATGTGTCGTCTGAGAAGTAAGAAGACACGTATGGCAATTAATAATGATAATCAATCAATAAAAATAACTTACAGAAAAAACAATTAAAAAATGTGTGTTTTTTTTTTAAAAGCCAGTCTGAAAATAAATGGAATAACCCAATGTGGTCCTGACTGTTGGGGCCACCCTTTAATCATTTTCCAGGGCTCACCTCAAACCAGCAATGCAAGCGACGGCTCAAAACGCGCCTGGGACGGAGCGGTGAAATCAGCCGGCGTGCTCGTCAGCGCGACGGACTGCCCCAACGCACGGCGGCGGGGAGAGCTCGCGACGGTTTGGGGAGGTGGTGGCGGGGGGGAGGCCTTCATCCAGCAGTGGATCGGCCGTGGCTGATCATTATGAAATGTTTGTCCCATGGAAAGACTCAAATCCTGCGGCCCGGTCATCCCTCCAGGGTGGATAAAATAAGTACCACTGTTGCGATGAAGTCAACGGTGCTTGTCTGATGGAGCGACTCGCCCCCGCCATAGTAACGTGGAATTTCCACCACTGGCCCCAGGGCTGTAGACAGGAGATGAGCGTTGCCTCAATGCTCATTTGAGCAGCAGGAATTCACCTCGAAAGGTTTTTTTTAAATTTACCCAGTCATGCGCCGAAAATTATACCGCTGTTTCTTTTTACGTCAATTTAGATTTGCTATTCCTCCGTCAGCTTTAGAAAGATTTTTTAAAAAACTCAACTGAAAGAAGCAAGGTGAATAATAGCCGAGATGAAGTTACGAACGCCTCCCCCGCAAAAGAGATTACCCTCGCTTCCATCGTCAGCGAAGCTTCTGGGGCCACAACCCCTGCCCCTGCGCATCATCCATTGCACACAAACCGCTCATCCCCAGCAGCAGCAGCGGCGGTAGCGGCTTTGGCTTCCCATCGGACAAAGGCGGTGGCGGTCACCGCATCGCGTGGCGCTCATGCGGCCGTCTGGAACGCTCTTCCCTCCGACATTAGGAAGCCGTTGGAGCTATGCAGTTTTAAATCATCAAGATTGAAGGCGCATTCCTTTGGTACTGCTTCTTGCGTTTAGTCTGTTGTCCCTCCCCCCGCACCTCCGATAAGCACGGTTGGCTGCGTAAGGTGCGAAAGAAGTTCAACGTACACACGTGTAACGTACACACCGCGGCAGCAGCAGCAGCAGACGCGCAAACTCAGTGACGCAGTCGCAGTGTGCAAAGACCTTGGCCGGCCCGAACAGAGCCACGGAGCGCAAGACGACTCCAATGCCCGACTTGCACACACGAAGGATGAGGAGGAGGCATCGTCACAGCGATGCTCCACTCTGCTACTCCCTGGCCCAGATGCAATCGCCTGGTTCAGCCGCCCCAATGGAAAATGACAGTTGTTATTCTCTACATCAATAAGGCACCACGGTGGCTAGGAGATGTTAATGACCTCGCCTGGTATGCAGGAGGTCGTGTATTCAATCCCGATCCTGACGCCTGCTGCTGCTGTATATTTGGAGTTTGCGTCTCTCTCTCCCCCCGTGGTCGCGTGGATTTTTCTCTGGATTCTCCGGTGTTTCCCCTTTACATTTAGAATCAACGTCACGTGTTTATGATGATGATAAAAAGCTGCTTCCGTTGCGCTATCATTTGTGATGGCCAGCGTCACTTCCGAAAAAGAGATCTACAGTCCAGTGGACTTTACACGCCTAAAATAAGACTGAGGCGTTGTTTCTCTGTGTGCCGATGTGTATGTCTCTCTATGTCTCTCAGCGATAGTGTAGCGGTTAGCGCGCTGCGCTGTGAACCTGACGACCCGGGTTCGATTCCCGCTCACGGCCAACACCAATGACGATTATCTGAACCGGTCCCGGGCCTCCCCTAGGTCGACTCAGCCTCAAATGAGTACCTGGTGCGGTGTGTAAACATTGCCACTAGGGAGACAAAGGCGGTCGGGCGTGGTGCTGGCCACCCACCCCCTCGTGTACCGTTCCGGCCTTAATAGGTGCTCGCTAACAGCACTTGCCCCTACAGTCTGTTAAGGCTATATGGGGGATCTGTGTTGTCTGTCTCTCTGCTTGTGTCTATGTGTCTGCGTGCCTGTGTTTTGTCTCTCTCTCAAATTTAGTAATCTTTGGAAGGACGTAATCAACCAGGTAAGGTGTTGATCGTTGTGTCAGCCGACTCTCTGTGTTGTATTGCATTATTTTCATCATTCATTCGTACCTGATGACGATTACTTGTGTTGCAATCGAAACGGCGTATGCTATTATTTATTTATTTATTCTTTCTACGTGACTTTACCGAAAGAATCAAAGACTAATAGTTTTAATACGGGGTGCTTTAAAAAAATGTGAACACTTTTGAGAATTTGCAACAACACATCGAGAAATGTGCCGCCGGGCTCTGGAGGCTACCGAGAGAAGATTCCGTGCCACGTGTTGACAACGATGGCGAACGAGTGGAGAGACTCTTTGACTTTTTGAAGCCATGAACATTACATTTGTTATCACGTTACGGCGTAGCAGTATCTATTTCCATTAAAAACGGCAGTCCCATGTAAGTGTGAGCATTGTTTTGAAGCACCCTGCATTAGCCGCGCGTTAGTCAGTAATCGTATTAGTAAAAGAAGGATAGCGATGGAATGTTTGGCATTGATTGTGGGTGGTGGTAAAACAATACAAGGGAAGGAATTAAATATACAAATAAGGTCCCCACCCCACCAACCAAAACTCCACCAGCCCCCAGGGCCTTTCCCCCTCGCTCTCAAACGTAACCGTGCCGCTGGTCCGGGCGGTTGTTTGTGTCGCAGGAGGGGGGGGGGACATCGGTGTGGGGCCGCGACCCCTCGAATCCGGTGTGGGAGCTTGCTGGGCGATTCGCACGCCCATTCATTTACACCACCACCAGCACCCACCCACCAGCACCCACCCACCACCACCCTCCACCACCCCCACTACCCACCACCACCTGCAAAACATCACCTACCCAGCCACCCCCACCACCCCCCACCTACCACCCCCATCACCCACCCACCAACCACCCACCAGCACCCACCACCACCACCCACCACCCTCCACCACCCCCCCTAAACCACCACCACCTGCAAAACATCACCCCCCCAATCACCCCCCACCTACCACCATCCCCCCCAACCACCACCCCCTACCACCACCCTCCACCATCACCCCCCACCACCATCCCCCCAACCACCACCCCCCACCACCACCCCCCACCATCACCCCCCACCATCACCCCCCACCACCATCCCCCCCACCATCACCCCCCACCACCACCAACCCCCCAAACACCCCCAACCACCCCAACCACTCCCGCCGGGCGTGTGTGACGAGGTCGCGCAAACCCCGCGCATGAAACCCCGCGACCTTTCGCTCACCGAGCGCCGTGGCGAAAACACAACAAATGTTGTTTCGTTTTAAACTAAAAACCCCGAGCACGAGACTTCGCTTTTTAATTTTTTTACAAATCGTGGCCGCTCAACATGAGACGGCGAAGCGCGAGACAGCCGCGTGTCGGCACGGCGAGCTTGGAGCGTTCTGCCTGCCCTGCGTCAAAACTAATTACACGTTGCTTATTCATCTTTGTTTAGTAAATTATAGTTAAACGAGTCGGCGAGCGGGCGGGGGGGGGGGGTATTGATTTAACACGTAGGCTTTCGCGACCAACCCGACGTGACAACCCTGACAAGTTGACCCGAGTCGGGTGGTGGCGGGTTTAACAACACATTTATATATTTACGCGATCTACCCCCCCCCCCCCCCACAAAAAAAAACCCTCTGTTATGGAGTTATATTGACGTTGTCTTTTTCCACCTCGACTTCATCACGATTCCCCTATCGGCGTCGCGGCGAGATTAAGAATCCACTGTCGCACAGCGGGGTTCCCATAATCCCAGTCGTGCGAGAGGGAATGGGCCCGTGGAAGCGGATCTCACAGAACCACTCATTAACATTCCTTGGACGTGCTCCTTCATGCTTTCCCCGTGCAAGTTTCAGATTTTTGCACTGCAATTTTTTTTAAAAAATTGTCAGGTGCCTTTGTCTTCTGAGCTGTGTCGTAACACACGACACTGATTTAACAGCTCGCCCCCAATTAAGGTTCATCGTGGTGACGTTCACCTTGACGTGTTAAGTTCAGCTTTCGAAAGGTACTCCAACCTGCTCTATTACTTTGGTGGTTGGGTCGTTGGCTTCCGTGAGGTTGAGTTGACGGAGATGCCTGCCCCGCCCTCATGTTTCAATCACGAGGCAAAGCTCATTCGTATTAACAGGACACACACACACACTGTATTGACAGTGTGTGTGTGTCCTGGCTGTATTAACAGTGTGTGTGTCCTGGCTGTATTAACAGTGTGTGTGTCCTGGCTGTATTCACAGTGTGTGTGTCCTGGCTGTATTCACAGTGTGTGTGTCCTGGCTGTATTCACAGTGTGTGTGTCCTGGCTGTATTCACAGTGTGTCCTGGCTGTATTGACAGTGTGTGTGTCCTGGCTGTATGCACAGTGTGTGTGTCCTGGGTGTATTAACAGTGTGTGTCCTGGCTGTAGTCACAGTGGTTGTGTCCTGGCTGTATTCACAGTGTGTGTGTGTCCTGGCTGTATTGACAGTGTGTGTGTCCTGGCTGTATTCACAGTGTGTGTGTGTGTCCTGGCTGTATTAACAGTGTGTGTCCTGGCTGTATTGACAGTGTGTGTGTTCTGGGTGTATTCACAGTGTGTGTGTCCTGGCTGTATTAACAGTGTGTGTGTGTCCTGGGTGTATTCACAGTGTGTGTGTCCTGGCTGTATTCACAGTGTGTGTGTCCTGGGTGTATTAACAGTGTGTGTGTCCTGGCTGTATTCACAGTGTGTGTGGCTGTGAGCCTGGCTGTAGGACCTTGCATTGTAACGATAGACACCTAAACTTTTCAGAATCGACCTGGCGATCGAAAATGATAGCTCAACGAAGTGGCTTATCATCATCATCATCACGTGGAAACTTATAGCAGCAGCCAAATATTCTGAACGCGTGACGTTGATTCTAAATGAGGGAAACATCGGAGGACCCGGAGAGAAATCCACGCGACCCCGGGTAGATAGAGAGAGACACGCAAACTCCAAATATACAGCAGCAGGCGTCAGGGTCGGGATCGACCCCACGGCCTCCTGCACCACAGGCGAGGTAGCGAACATCTCCCAGCCACCGTGATGATGATGATGAGAGAGAGACACGCAAACTCCAAATATACAGTAGCAGGCGTCAGGGTCGGGATCGACCCCACGGCCTCCTGCATGCCAGGCGAGGTAATGAACATCTCCTAGCCACCCTGATGATGATGAGAAAGACACGCAAACTCCCAATATATAAAGCAGCAGGCGTCAGGGTCGTGATCGACCCCACGGCCTCCTGCATGCCTGGCGAGGTAGTGAACATCTCCTAGCCACCGTGATGATGATGAGAGAGAGACACGCAAACTCCAAATATACAGCAGCAGCAGGCGTCAGGGTCGGCATCGACCCCACGGCCTCCTGCATGCCAGGCGAGGTAGTGAACATCTCCCAGCCACCGTGATGATGATCATGCGAGAGACACGCAAACTCCAAATATACAGCAGCAGCAGGCGTCAGGGTCGGCATCGACCCCATGGCCTCCTGCATGCCAGGCGAGGTAGTGAACATCTCCCAGCCACCCTGATGGTGATGAGAGAGAGATCAGTTTAACACGTGAGAGAGAGACACGCAAACTCCCAATATACAGCAGCAGCAGGCGTCAGGGTCGTGATCGACCCCACGGCCTCCTGCGTTCCAGGCGAGGTAGTTAACATCTCCTAGCCGCCCGTGGCGCCCCTGCTTGACAGCAGCGATGTGGCCACCCGGCATTCGTCTCAACCCCCCCCACCCCCCGAGGGCCGCCGTCCACTCAAGACGCTCACGAGCAAACACGCAGCGATGTCACCCAACAGGGCACGCGGCGTGCCGAGCCGTGCTGCTGGCTTCGGGGGTTGCCACCCGTCCCGGGTTTCCGAGGATTGTCCCTCCTATTGAGGACGCCTGCCGCCGTTCTGGGAAATCTGTGCCGAGTGTATCCTAGGGCAGTGTGGTTCTTGTTCGGCTGGGGCTGCACGCTGCAGCACCCTAGGGGGTGCGAGATGCCCTTTCTGGGGGTGCGAGACATGGGCAGATTTTTTTTAGAAGGTAAATCATCGAAAGAACTAATTAAGCACGAGCAGGTACGTTACAACTTACCTTGTTCCAGAAAACCCTACGCATATGTGCGCATGCATTTTGTTTTGCACAATTGAAAACCATAGATATAGCTGCTGAACACAAGCTGTTCATGATTCGGTGCTTGCATGGTCCTTGTACTGTTCGCCACTTGGCGGCCTTTGGCCTCCAGCACCGGTAAGACGAAGACATAAGAGAGGCCCTCAATGTATATACGCACAGCATTATATTTAGTTATGAGGAACCAAAACTATTGTGCTGTACATCAAAATCATTCACGTGATGACGCATCGTTACAAGCAGTAAGGTTAAACGCCCGAGAGTCTGGCTGGCGTAATAACACGCACATGTGCGGACTTCGTCAATCCACTGCTGGTTGAGGGCCTCCCCCCGACTCCGTATTGGCCATGGGCATTGCTCCACCAGACTGCACACGGCGGTGATGATGATGATCAGTGCGAGTTGGTGAAACCAGAGAGAGTTTGGTTGAACTCAGCAATTGCTTCACCAAACTGCACACGGCGGTGATGATGATGATCAGTGCGAGTTGGTGAAACAAGGGAGTTTGGTTGAACTCAGCAATTGCTTCACCAGACTGCACACAGCGGTGATGATGATGATCAGTGCGAGTTGGTGAAGCCAGAGAGAGTTTGGTTGTATATTCGTTGGTTCTTTCGGTAAAGTCACGTAGATAGAATTTTTTTTTTAAAACACGTGGCTGTACCCAGCACAATGGACGCACAATTTATTGCCCTACACTGCCCTCTGCTGCCCATGGCACCTGGGTCTGCGCCGTGACCTCGCGTCAGCGGGCGTTCGAATACTTCACGTGGTCGTTAAGTGCACCGAGCCTGGCACAGGCGCCGTGATGACGTCGCCGTCACTTCGTGGCGAGTGGCGGGATATTGTTGTTGTTTGCTGCCCATCTAGAGAAGCGGTAGGGTAGCGGTTCGCGCAGCTGCGCTACGAACCAGAGACGCCTCTTGAAAGCGCGCGGTGCGGTGACCACCGCTCATTGTTCGATGGCTCAGCCAGAGGCCTGCCGCTGCTGCTGCGAGGATGGTGAGCGGAGTTCGCGTGATAGTTGATGGTCTGTGATGCTACTTGACGAGCTCAGCGAGGCATTGTTGGTTCATCCGTGGCAAGCACGCTGCGCTTATCTGTCAGAAACGAACGTATATATAACGTGAACGATTAACGTTTGGGAATCGAACACGGAACAGCCTACTTTGAAGACGCCTGTGCTATCACTCCCGGAGGGCCTGGCGCTGGAAACACACGTCTTGCTATTAAATCATTGTCGCTTTTACTTGTTTTGTTGCGGAAAACAAAAAATAATAAAGCATTTGGAGAGATGCACCCTCGATTCGATGCGCATGCATTGTTAAACTTCACAATGGAACGTTAGACGCGAGCGCACGACTCGCATCCACACGCACTGCCACGCAAGGTCGCACACGTAGGAATAATTTTTTAAGTATACTATATATAAAAGTTTAACACGTAGGCGGCTTTCGCGACCAATATTATTCACAATAAAGGTTTTGGGGTTGAGATCGCTGTGAGTATAAATGTTGTGTGGTAACCCTCCACCAGCCGACACAGCAAATTAGTAAAGGATTTGTTACGTAAACAAAAGGCGGCAATTCGTGACTATTTCAGCCCACCGGTGTGTTGGAGAGTAAATCCACATTTACTATCTGAGTAGTCCGACGTTTCGCTGGTAATTACATCAACCAGCATCACGGAACCAAATCAGGTGTAGAGATCAAAGGCGGAGGGTGGGGTATTGTTTTCAAATAATAGATTAGTAATAATTAATGTTTCCTCTATTAAGGAAATGTAATTGTTTAATAACGCTCCACAGCATTTATAGACCTTTTAACAACACCCCGATGCCACGACAAACCCTTTACAGTCTTAACCTACGATGGTTGGATGTGGATTGAATCTCGGGGAAGGAAGAAAAAAAATAACTGGCGCAGCTGAAGCGTGCCCCCCTTCCAAAAGCTAACAGCTACTTTCCCAAAGAATGGTTCGGTATTTTATGCGAGGCTATGAGAGTTGGGACATCAAAGGGATGTTTCAATATTCAATCGTAGCAAAGTCAGCAGGCTTGGGCAGGATATGTTATAAAACTATTTTTTTATTTACCAGGTAAGGCTCACTGAGCAATGCATGCAGCTCTTCTTGAGAAGCGACCTGGCTATCATAATTGATAGCTCAACGAGGTGGGCTTATCACGTGGACATTTAGCAGACAAATATTCTAAACGCGTGGTGATGTTGATTCTAAATGTGGAGAGGAAAACCGGGGGAACCCGGAGAAAAATCCACGCGACCACGGGCAGAAAGAGGCAAACTCCAAATACACAGCAGGCGTTAGGGTCGGGATCGAACCCATGACTTCCTGTATACCATGCGAGGTAGTTAACATCTCCTAGCCACCGTGGCGAGAAGGGATGATGGCCGGTGGTCAAGACTAGTGATGGAGTTGCAGTCAAAGGAGAGAACAGTTGGCCGAAAAAATGTCCACCCCACCAGGTACTCATGAAGGATGCTGCTGCTGATACTGGGCAGTTGGGAGGCAGTCGCCCTCCAGCAACGGAGGGCAGAGGAGCGACGCTCACAACAACGAGCGGAGCGCCGGGTGTCTAAAGCACAGCCAGTTGGCACAGTAGGGGGCGCAGGTGGTGCATCGGCCAGTCGTCTCAGTCAGTCGACCCGTGGCACCTGCAGGGTCTGTCTCGTGACCTCCTGCCAGCAGGCGTTCGACACTTCACGTGGCCTTGACGTACACATAGCCTGGCACAAGCGCCGTGGTGACGTCACCGCCACTTAGTGATGATAGAGGTGAGGTGATAGGGGTGAGGTGGGTGAGCGTATGAACGAGAGGAGAGTGTGTAGATGAAAGTAGAGTGATATGAGAGGGGAGTAGAGTGAGATGAGAGGTAGGAGGGTGCGTGGAGGGGAGTGGAGTGAGATGAGAGCGGAGAGGTAGGAGAGTGCGTGGAGGGGAGTGGAGTGAGATGAGAGGGGAGAGGTAGGAGAGTGCGTGGAGGGGAGTGGAGTGAGATGAGAGGGGAGCGGTAGGATAGTGCGTGGAGGGGAGTAGAGTGAGATGAGAGGGGAGAGGTAGGAGATTGCGTGGAGGGGAACATTAAATGGTAAGCAGACAGGGGCGAGTTCATGAAGAGGACCTCAACGATGGCGAGTGTGACCTTGAAATTATTCGGGATTGTATTTGGATTCTAGATTTGAAGCTTTCGTGACTGCAAGGGTCCATACTCTTTGGTTCTATTCGGTAAAGTCACGTAGGTAAAAAAAGTAAAACAGCAAAAAGCATGACGTTTCGGCCACAACACAAGCGGCCTTCATCAGGTGAAGGGACCAGACTGTCTCGAAGACTGCGCTGGAGTGAAACAGAGCCAAGCTCAGACCACAGCCTTTAAGCTGTGTGAGAGGGATTAAGGTGCCTTGACAAAGGAATTATCATAAAAAAACTTGCATTTTAATAGGCGGACTTAGCATGATGAAAGGTAGGGAGGGGGTCGACCTGTGCAGGCTGGCGAGGTGACACGACAGCGTCCACATGCTGGTGGTGTGAAAGGGGATTTTTAATCTGTGAAAGTTTGGGGTACCGCTACTAGAAAATATACTGTACCATTGAAAAATTAGTTTAATGTTTGGTTCGATTTAGAACATCTTTCCAATGGTTGCTTAATTTGAAACCATCTTCTCGGTTGAAATTGTGTCTGTGTTTGTAGATCTGAATTGCCTCGTGAACAAACATTAAACGAATGTTTCAATGGTACAGCTTAAAGGCTGTGGTCTGAGCTTGGCTCTGTTTCACTCCAGCGCAGTCTTCGAGACAGTCTGGTCCCTTCACCTGATGAAGGCCGCTTGTGTTGTGGCCGAAACGTCGTGGTTTTTGTTGTTTTACTTTTTTTTTACCTACGTGACTTTACCGAATAGAACCAAAGAGTATTTGGAGCCAAGTGGAATGTATCGTCATTAGAGCGAGCGGGCGAGTGAGGGAGCGAGCGAGGGTTCCGTGGCAGGCACGGTCCACCTTCACAAATGAGCGCTGCCGACCCCCATCACTTCCTGCTCAAGAGTCGGAACCGTTCCCGTGCAGTGGCAACCAAAGAGCTTGTGATTTATTTCCACGCGCGAAGAGAATGTCCGCAACAGGCGCACACGCGCGCGCGGCGTACAACGCAACACACAAACCACGCCGAGCCACGTTCGGCCTCGAGGCCCCTGCGTGATGTGTCGACACGCTTTGTCGTTTGGCTGTCGCAACTTGGCGGCAATGCCGCAACAGGAAACAGCAGCAAACCGGTTTGTCCCCAAATGCATCCCGCTCGTAGCCCCGCGTCCATGGGTGCACACACTCCTGGGATTTTGAGGGATGATACAGCCGAGAGAGAGGGGCGGGGAGGGGGGCAACTCTGCCGACCACGCATTTGGCACCCACATTCTTGTGCTTATCAGCCGTAATAAAGGTTTTTTTTTTGGGGGGGGGGGGTTAGATCGCGTAAATATACGTGTCGTTTTATATATATTTGCGCCATCTAACCCCCGAAAAAAACCCCCCTGTATTATGGGATATAACTGATCGGCCACGTGCGCCCACACACACAGCTGTTTGTAGGTAACCCACTGCTGGATGAGGGGTCCCCCCTACACAACGCCGTGGCTCTCCGCGGAGCCTCCTTGACCCATGACCTCGCCACGCTGCCCCGTGCGGGTTGCATCCCCATCGCCACGCCCGAGAAGCCGAGCAGAATCGAGCCTGCACAGTGCTGGGGGGGGGGGGGGAGGAGGGTAACCACCATGCATAACAGCTGTTATAGGCTGTGGCGGCTGCTGCTGCTGTTAGGCAGCGACCTTGTCAGCAGAGGGCAGTGCAGCCCACATCCACGATTGCACGGCGCTGTACAGGGCTCCCAATATCTATGACTTCCCCCCACCTTCAACAAACCCGCACTGTGACCAGCGTGAAGTATGGTTGTGAAATAAAGTAACTCCCGTGATCCGAACGGCACGGTGATGCCCGTCATCCGGCAGCAGCGTGACAAGCGGGCTGTAGACGTCACCAAAGGATCGAGTCGCACAGCAAAAACCTTCGTTGAAGCGTCCCTTGTAGCGCAACAACTAAACCCCCCCCCCACGAACTGGTGCCAGTCAAGGATACTGAGCACACGGATGCTTTCCGCAAGGTGGCCGACGTTTTAAACCCAAGTATTTTCACGGACAACATCGTATCCGTAAGACTATTTACTCTCAGGAATATTCTGTTATTCGTCGGGGCCACTGGTCCCGGTGCCTGGGATGTTGGGTATTTAACTTCTCAACACGGTGGCTAGGAGATGTTCACTACCTCGCCTGGTATACGGGAGGTCGTGGAGTTCTATCCCGACCCTGACGCCTGCTGTATATTCAGAGTTTGCGTGTCTCTCTCTCCCCGTGGTTGCGTGGATTTTTCTCCGGGATCCTCCGGTTTTCCCTCCACATTTAGAATCGTGCGTTTTAATAGTATTTGGCTGCTATAAATGTACACGTGATGATAAGCCACTTCTTTGAGCTCTCATTTGTGGTGGCCAGGTCGCTTCTGAAAAAAAAAAGAGCGCTACGTATAACTCAGCGGGGCCTTACCTGGTCAAATAAAAAGTTTAGTTTGGTTAGCCTAGATGATGCCCCCGCGTCGCCAAGAGGCCCGATTCACCCTCACATTGCGCGCACATTATCCACTCGCCTCTCCCACGGACAAACGGAGTATCAATCTGTCGCGGTTAATGTGCGCCGAACGGGCACTCTCGCGTGTCACCGCGGGACACAGAGGAGAGCTCTCCTGCGGCGGAAACCTCAGGACAATCGCGCTAGACAAGTCCTTTACACTTCGAACGATCGAGGCTGTGAGGCTGTGGTAGTGGTGGCCTTCATTGACTTAAGCCAGTAGTTCTTAACCTATACTGCAGCCTTGCATCCCTTTGGATTCTCAATCGTAAAAAAATATAAGTTAATAAATGCATAGGTGGTTTAATGAAAGAAAGTTGTACTTACGTGCCTGTGCTTAATTTGTGTTTCGATTATTTGGCTTCTAAAAGATTCTGGCCATGTCTCGCACCACCCCCCCCCCCCCCCCCCCAAAGAAAGGGCATCTCGCACCCCAGGTTAAGAAGAGCCACTGACTTAAGCGGATCATCGAAGATTTTTCCTTCACGTTCCCCAACGCTCGTGGCCAAACATTAAAGGGCCGGGTGAGGCTAAAGAGTCACAGAAACAACCAAACAAAAAAAACCTAACAGTGTATAGTGTAGTGCAGGGGTGTCCAAAGTTTTTTTTTTAGTGAGGGCCAAATACAGAAAAATAAACAAAAGGCCGGGCCACACACTAGAGGTGACATATTGACACATGATGAATACTGTGTGTATTTCTAACTCACCTATAATGTGAATAACATTGCACTCAGTGGGAGCATTGATGCTGTCCTTTGGATTGAAGGATGGCTGACATGTCAGGAGAAAGTTTGGTGGTTGAGACACGAAGGACTTCACAGAGATGGCTATCAGTCATTCTGGTTCTCAGTCTGCTTTTGTTCTGATTTAACAGAGAAAATGTTTGTTCACATATGTATGTTGAGCCGAACAGGCTCATCATTCTTTTTGCATGGCGTCTCATCAGAGGAAACTTGGCATTATCCAAACTCTGATAGAAGTCAGGGAGGGAGAGAAGCTGATGTTGACTCTTCAGAGAATCATCACATTGCATTTCAATCAGTTCTAACTGCAGACTCTCTTCCACTTCTTCTGCATCCACCAGGAAGGGGGTCGAGAACAGCTTGATTTGTTTATCAATGACAGAAAAATCTTGGAAACGCTGGTTGAATTCTGTCACGAGAGATACAATCACACACATATTTCTCCTTTTTAGCAGAAAGGTCGGCCTTTGGAAAAGCAGACTTGATTTCAGACAGCGCAGGGAAGTGTACAGCATTAAATCTCCGTAGTTGCGTCTCAAACAGGCGGAGCTTTACACAGAAGGCTTTCATGTGCGCATACAGGTGTGGCACCAGCTGTTCTTTGCCTTGTAGGTTCTTGTTCAGTGTATTCAGATGATGAGTAAGATCAACTAAAAATGCCAGGTCTGCCAGCCACAGAGGGTCACTCAGTTCATGAAGAGGTCGACCCTTCTCTTTCAAAAACTGGTCGATTTCTGATCTCAGCTAATAAAACCGCTGCAGCACAGAGCCGCGGCTGAGCCAGCGCACATCAGAGTGGTAGAGTACATCCCCGTGTTCAGCATCCACATCAGATAGGAAAGCTTGAAATTCTCTGTGGTACAGTCCTCTAGCTCGAATTATGTTGACAGTTTTTACAAGTGTTCATCACATCGCCCAGCTGGACAGTCTTGGCACACAGTGCTTCTTGGTGGATTATACAGTGCATCCTAACAGCCTCACCTCCGCTCTCTTTTACCTTGGCGCACACCATCGATGCCATTCCTTTGCGCTCGCCCGTCACGGCCGGAGCTCCATCCGTTGTTACTCCACAGAGCTTGTCCCATTTAAGCCCCATCTTTTCAACTGCCTCTGACACAGCTTCAAAAATATCTCTCCCCGTCGTTGTGCCTTTTAGGCTCATCATATCAAGCAGTTCCTCCGTACAGCAAAAATTATCATCTACTCCCCGCAAAATTTTTTTACAGCTGCGCGGTGTCTGTGGCATCTGTGCTCTCGTCGCATGATATCGAGTAAAAATCAAAAGCACAAGCTTTATCTCTCAGCTGAAGTTTCAAGTTGGCTGACAAGTCCTCGATTCTCCGCACCACTGTATTTCTGGATAAGCTCACGCTGTTGAAATCCTGCACTTTTTCCGGGCACATTATTTCTGTGACTTTGATGAGGCACTGCTTTATGAAATCACCGTCTGAGAACGGTTTGCCGTGCTGGGCAATAAGTTTAGTGACTTTATAGCTTGCTGTTGTGGCGTTTTCCTGTATTTTGTTAGCACGAAAAAAATTGTTGAGCTTGCAGGCTAGCCGCCATTTGCTTGACTTTCTGTGTTTGTTCGGCACCGGTGTACGATGTGTAGCTCTGATGTTTGGTCTCATAGTGCCGACGGACATTATACTCTTTCATCACAGCAACATCTTCATTGCAAATCAAACAGACACACTTTCCGTTGATTTCTTTGAAAAAATATTCATTTTCCCACCGTGTTTGAAAACTTCTACACTCACTTGCTATTTTGCGTTTCTTCGGTGCTGCCATTTCTGGTGACTCGCGGTAAAAGTTTTTCTTTGCTTAATTTTGTTTAGTGGAGAAGCACGGTTTTCCGTGGCTGGCTCCATCTAGTGTTGAAACTGAGAAGTGCAACAGAGTTGAGCTCAAGCTTCTTGTGCGGGCCATATTCAATTATATTTTCAGAATTTGCTGCGGGCCAATAAAAACTGGACCGCGGGCCGCAGTTGGCCCGCGGGCCGTAGTTTGGACACCCCTGGTGTAGTGTATAGTGTAGTGCCTCCATAGAGTCCAGTGTGTTCGCTTACCGACCATCCCCCTGTTAACGACGGGCAGTTGTAGGTACGGTAAATATTAATTAATGCAACGATTAACCGCGTTTCTTTAATATTGTGTTTAGAATGTTGCTAATCTCTGTGTATGAATATATAAATATTTTTTGGATGGGGGGAAAAAGGGGATAACTTTCGATGCTGTCGGAACTAATTAAGCCTTTAACGTTCATTTCCTATACTCGGTTAACGACCAAATCACTTAATGACTGGTTTCGTGGCACCAATGACCGTCGTTAATAGGGGGGGGGGGGGGAGTTGTTGTACTGTACTACGGTGTATTAACCTGATGCCAGCAGCATCACGGAACACATTTTTGTTTTTTGACAAACTCAAATAATTCCCGGCAAACGACTCCCTCGCGGTGACACAAAAATCGTCCACCCCCTTACTGGCAGACGACTTGCTGATGGCAGGCAATGTAACGAGTCACTCTGCGACCCACAGGGATCGCTGCTCCTGGTGGGGGGGGGGGAGGGGCCCTTTCAAAACTAGCACGAGACGCCGATGCAGGCTTCTTGTCACACGTAAAGCCCTCTGCGATGCCCCCTGCGCTCACGTGAGCACCCCGCCAAGGTAAACCAAATCTACATCATCGCTATCGGCCCATAGAGCGCAGCACCAACCGGTACAGCAGCGCCAAAAATTTGTTTTTTGTTACGCGGCTGACTAAAGGTGAACGATAAACCCGATTCAAACGTACTCTTTGGTTCTTTCAGTAAAGTCACATAGATAGAAAATTATTAATAGGTCACGGAGTTTCAATCGCAACACAAGCGACCGTCTTCATGGCGAGAGAAAGCTACTTAAACAGGGTCTTATACTGGTAGGAACCTCCTGGTTACACCAGCCCACAGGGGATTATTGTGTCCGTCCGTCCTGCATCCAAAAATAGGAGGGGTGGGGCTGGGTAGAGTGGGGAGTGTGGGGAGGGAGGGTGGGAACGGGCTGAGTGGGGAGGGGCTGGGTGGGGAGGGTGGGGCTGGGTGGGGGGTGAGAGGGGTGGGGCTGGGTGAGGAGGGGCTGGTCACCCCGTGGTGCCCTTATAAAACGCAACGTTTAACCTACTCAGGCCAGGTTGTGCCCGCTCTCACAGTCGGGCATATTTGCGGAATACACCACGCCGCCGTTGACCCTGGCCATTGCCTGAGCAACCCAACGTTCCTACCAGCTCCCTCCGCAGGAATGTGTTATAGGCCTGAGATGGGTGCAGCCTCAGGGTAAGAAGGCAGGGCTAGAGATGGTCTCCTTTAGGCTGTTTAAGTGGCTATTGTATTGTGAGAGCATGTCAATGCACGAGCTTAGTATGTCGCAGCATCGGCCACTTCCACAGCCTCAGGCAGACCATCTCTAGCCCCGCCTTCTTGCCCTGAGGCTGCACCCATCTCAGGCCTACATAAGACCTTGTTTCAGGAGCTCTCTCTCTCTCTCACCTGAAGAGGGTCACTTGTGTTGCGATCGAAACGTCGTGATCTATTTTTTGTTTTATACCTACGTGACTTCACCGAAAGAACCAAAGAGTATGGATTTTCCTGCAGTCACGAAAGCTTCAAATCAAGACTGATTTAAACGGTCACGACACAGACGTAAATATCTCCGACGCTGTGTTCGGCGTCAACGTCGATATTTTCCCGACGTCGCGTTTACAGTCACTGCTCCTCCCGTTGGCCTCGCCGTTCCAACTGGAGATTCAATTGTCGTCCTATCTTGATTTGAAGCTTTCGTGACTGCAGGAAAATCCATACTCGTTGGTTCTTTCGGTAAAGTCACGTAGGTTCGAAAAAATAGATCACGACGTTGCGATCGCAACAACAAGCGACCGTCCTCTCACCTGAAGACTTTACCGAAAGAACCAAAGAGTAATTGTCGTCCTGTTTGAAACTCCCTCATTTGTTGCGTCAGTTTAAGGGGGGGGGGGGGCTCCGTTAAAGCGCCTTTTGCAGCGTGTTCAATCAGCCTAAAAAGGAATTACTTTACGTACAGTTGATATTCGCAAGCGTTGTAAATAAATACTAAATCGATTTTCAAAAGGTTTCTATTTGGTGTTTGAACATCTTGAACTAACAAATTTCCAGGTCGCGCAATTTTAATCCACGAATTTTGGCACGCGCCGTCATGGCAACGAACAGCCAAGCCTACAAATAGCCGAGCCTACGAATAGTTGGGCCGACGAATAGCTGAGCCAACAAATTCCTGGGCCAACGGATAGCTGGGCCACCGGAAGTCAGTTGCCAGCCTTGACTCTTCAATGAAGGTGTGGATCTAATGGCTGGGTGCGAAGACAACGGGAGAGCAGTTGAACCTCATGCGAACTCCGATTGTCTGCCAGAGAAGCCCAAAAGACCACTGACGTGACACCGTATTATTCATATTACGGTTTAGGATGCACCTATTCCACCTGTATTCGAAAGCAAAGGGGTGGTGGTGGGGTGTGCATTATAATCTGGTAGGTGTGTAATGTGGGTGCGTGTCAGGATAGTTGTATAACTTTATATACACCGGGCACAAGTTTTGTTACGAGTCTTACTTTTCGAAGCCAACTTAGAATCCGGAGGGTACGGTAACAAAACAGTCGCTGCTGCCATCAACACTACCGCGCGTCAACCTTGTCGAGAAACCCTTCCCGGCTGTACGAGCAACACGGTGGGCTACTGCGGCAACCTCAGTGGAGGAGCTTACGAAACCGTTGGGAGAAACGACACAGGCCTGCAAGATGACATCAAGTTCACGAAAAGGTGCACTAACTCGCCGTTTTAGGCAGCCACCCGGCGAGGCCCGCTGGCATTAAACCATCACGAGGCAGCGGCTACGGGCATCTGAGTGACCACCACCACCAACCACACCGACTCGAGCGTGAATTTGCAAGCCGCCACAATCGGTGGCTGATGGCCGGGCCAGGAAGCGGCGATCGATCACCAAGGAGGCGACCTCTCATGTGCGTTCGTCTGTGCGCGCGCACACACGCGCGCATACGCGTGCTTCCGTCCGCAAAGCCTCATAGGCTACAAACACGGGAAAGAAATAACCAAATCAAGCGGAGAACACAGTAACAAGCCAGGAAATAATACTACGCTTCGGAAAATGGCCAACGGTGTCGCGTGGACGAGTGCGCGTTGAGTCACAAAGGCCGCCAAGTTACATTTTCGTGAGGTTCCTTTATTTGTAATCCAAGGATTACATCGCAGTGCGGGCCCCTTTTCGCACCCACCCCCCACGTGGGCGGCCAGTCGCGCCTGTCCACCCAACTAAGGGGAAAACACGTCAACACGGGAAGCTCAAATTGTGCGCTTGGCAGACAAACATTCCCGCTCAGCAAGCGGCGACTCACCGGGCACGGTGAACTCCGCAGCCGAGCCGCTCGCGACCACAACGCCGCGCCAAACCAACGTTCACGCTCGCCCTACGCGAGCGATCTCCGTAGATCGGTCGCTCGGCCCGGCCTCTCCGAGGGCTCCTACCTGCTGCGCCCACACCCCCCAACCGACTCCGGCAACCTCCAAATACTCGGGCGTGAACGCGGCACGCCCCGACCACGGACCTGGGGCACAACGACCGTTCGGGCGGCAGATTCGCCCATGATGCGACGATTAAAGCGTCTATGCTGTTGCATAAGTTAAGCAGCCTCTTGTGTTCGATGTCACTTCCTGCCTTGCGAGCTAACAAACACACGCCGGTGAAAACAACGCCAACAAAAAAAAAACAAACGGCGCTACGGTGACACCCCCCCCCCCCCGCCGCGGATAAATCCCGAACCGTTTTTTTTTTTTTTGCGTCGGGTGCGAGTGAATTTGGAGAAAAACCTGAGAGAGGGCGCGCGTCTCTGCCGGTGTGGTGGGGGCTTTCACACGACGCCGCTCTCACCGTCCTGCCCCCACCGAGAACGGCGGCGGTGTCCGCCGGAGCCAATCGCCGAGCGATCGTCAGCTTCGTCCTCTCCCGAGACACCACAGCGAGGGAGGGGGGGCGCGCGCGGGCGCGGGGTTGCGCACGCGCGGACCAAACGAGCGGTTGCGCGCGCCCGTTGCCGACCCCGGGGGGGGGTGGGGGGGGGGCGGCGGCGCCAACGAGCGGCGGGTGCGTGCGACGGCATTCTGTCGGTGGCGCAGAAGCTCGGTGGGGCGGCGGGCGGCGTTGGGTGCGGGGCGGAGGGGATTCGTCGACTCACGACGGGCAAGCGGAAGGGCGGAGGCGGCAGGACGAGTGAATCGACTTGGAACGGGACTCGGCGGCGGGGCGGGGAGGGGGGAGCGGGATACGCCGTCCCAACGGCAACGGCAAACGTTGGCAAGCCAGAAGGGTAAACCGGACGGGGCGCAATGGGGAGTGTGAAGTGTTTTGTTTCATGTCGCTGCTTCGTAGCGGCGCGGTTTCGTCGCCTCCACCCATCCCCCCCCCCCCACCACCACCGCCGCCGCCGCCCGTTGAGAGGGGGGGGGGGGGGCCTTCAGTAATCGCTGCCCCTGCTCACGACCTCCTTGCACGTGGGCCGCAGCAGGATGGTGTGCTCGAACTGCGCCGTGTACGAGCCGCGGATGTCGCACAGCGGCGGGTACGCGTCCACCACGCCCATGTCGCACAGGTTCTTCAGCGCCAGCAGGTACTTGCTCTCGCCGAGGCGGTCCAGCCAGCG
Organism: Petromyzon marinus; assembly: GCF_048934315.1. Taxonomy (NCBI): domain Eukaryota; kingdom Metazoa; phylum Chordata; class Hyperoartia; order Petromyzontiformes; family Petromyzontidae; genus Petromyzon; species Petromyzon marinus. The sequence goes on along the minus strand of NC_133714.1, from coordinate 7,850,411 downwards.
CCGGCAGAACGCCAGCGTGCCGAAGTTCTCGTTGATCACGCCCAGCAGGTGCTTGGTGCGCGCCAGCCTGTCCCGGACGGGCGTGCGCGCGAGCGAGCGAACGACGGCAGCGTTAAAACCGGGGTGGGGGGGTCTCGGTTGCCATCCAACAAGCACGTCAACGATTCCTAATCGATTTCTCAGGTGAGGCCCTAACAACCAATCGATTGTGAATGATGTTGATGGCTGCGTAAACTGGTGTGTTAAAAGTTAAAACCGTTTCCAGCCTACGGGGTCTTTTTGTTTTTTTTACTCCTCCTGGGATCAAAGGTGGGGGAGTTTTCGCATTCGCCAGACAGCGTCTCTCTTTCACACAGAATTAGCCGTGGCGAGCATCGCCTCTCCTGGTCGTCCAGAGTTAACTCGCTCGCAGCAATCTCTCTCTCGCACTCAGCCGCAGCACATAGGCGCCGTCGCTTCTGCCAGAACCCGATGACTTTTATCTCCCCCTCTCGTTCAATCTCCTGCGGGCCTTCAAGTGGGAGAATGAGCGAGGGATGGTGGGGTTGTGGGGGTGTGTGCGCACGCAGGGGTAAATAATTACCGGAGAGGCACGTGTCCCACGTCGAAGTTCTTCATGTAGTGCGAGCACTCCATGTCGTCGTGCACGACGCCCTTGCCCGTGCTGCCAAAAGTCTCGATGGCGTACACCTCCCCCTCCTGCAGCACACACGCACGTACACCACACACGCACGCAACGCACGCACGCAACACATGCACGCAACACACGCACGCTTTTAAAAACAAGTGCACACTCGCATATCTTTATGCACAAAGACAAAGATCCTCCGCCCCTCACTACCCCGCCATGTAGCCTTAACAGATTTTTGGTCCAAGTGCTGTTAAGCGAGCACCAAAGAAGGCTGGCACGATGCACGTGAGCTGGAGGTCTTAGGCCGGTCACCAATGACCGCACAAAAAAACAGACAAAATTTGGTCCGCACTTAATTTCGCTACATTGCCAAGAATTAAAACGATCAGCTTTGTCGTGTAATGAACATGACAGGTGGTCTCCGCCTGTAACGCACATTACGTATGTACAGCTCTGCGGCGTGCGCTTCTGCTGGGCCGTCCTACAACGCAGCAAATGCACACCGCTCCGCAAGATTTCCCCATCCCCCCCCACCCCCCGAACGGGTTCCTCGTGTCATGCCGCGGTATGGGGGAAAAGGGGATGAAACCGACAAATTACAGCGGCGGTCACCTCCATCCTCGTGGCCTCTCCGCCCTTGACGATGGGCACGGTCTTGCCGGCGTGTATCCTGTAAGGTCCGATCGAGTGTCCATTCAAGTTCCTGATTGGCTTCACTGCAAGACAAGACAAGGGAGCAGCGGCGGCGGCGGTCGGACAGGTCAGCCCGGCCGTAAATGACGGTTTGCGAACCACTACCCCAACGTCACTCGGGGGGGTCAACGCGCTAAACACCCGTTGGTTTAGTGTTGCTTCGCATAATGACACGCGCTGTTGTGTACACGTCAACCCCACCGACCGAGCGAAGGCCGCGCCACGCCGTGCGGGGCACGGGAGTTATTCGACTGTACTCAGCCACGCTGGTCACCGTGGACTGAAGGCCGGGAGAGCAGACGCTGGAGCATAGGAGTACGGGACAACAATGGATTATGCTGCACTGCCCACCACTTGTGCCCACAGCAGACCGACGCTATTATCCCATTTGCGCACGGCAGTCGCCAGTCCAAGCGCTCGTCATTGTTGCATCCCGCTTCATTTGCGAGATCCGTTGAGAATGGGTGCATTGCGGCTGATTAGGTTCAGAGTCCGTAACCAAATCGGGGACGTAAATTGACGTCGAAACCTCGGATTTATAACCACGTGTGAAGCCCCTCTTTTGAGAATTCATCACAGCAACTGCCACAACGGTAATCGTCACCGACTTATTGTTTGCTGCAGGAAGCTGGGTGGCTTAGACTGGGGGGGGGCGGGTGGTGTTACATACCACAGCACTGAACTTCCGCGATTAATCTGCGCAAAACGTGCGACTGTAAAGTTTCGCTTGCGAATGCCGAGAAATGGATCTTTTTTTTCATTGTTGTTTGCGCGATTGTGCCCCTCCCCCCCCCGGAGATTATTCCGTTGCTTATATTCTGCTGCACCCTGGGTCGCCCCGTGCAAAGGGCAGACGTATCGTCTGATCGGGTGTCACCACAGCACCGGTGCCAGGCTAGGTGGACTTCAAGGCCGTCAGGTGACGTGCGGGAGGCTCGTTTGCAGGACAGTGACCCCAGGCGTTGTGCATTGACTGAGTGAGTAGAACCGACACATGCACCGCCCGTGCTGCGCACTTTACCAACTCGCCCGTGTTTTAGCGGCCCGGCGTTCCACGCGTTGTTGCGAGAGCATCGCTCCTCCGCCCCGCGATGGAGGCGCGCACTGCCCGGCCACCGCCGCCGTGCCCCATCCTACCCTGATAGGTCTTTCCGTCGAGCTCCACCTCGTACGACTCCATCACCTCCTGGATGGCCTCGCCGATGTCGCACAGACGCACGTCGATGCCAGCCATCTGCAGACGCGGGGGGGGTCAGGTCAAGAGGCCGAGTCGTGCATTGTAAAACGTTAGCTTTTTAGCAACCTAGCTCGGCAGAGCACGGCAGTGTATGGTGGCTCACAATGGTGCGCAGCGATTCACGGTAATTCTCAGTGGTTGATAATGGTTCACATTTTTTTCACAATTGTGCTGTGGTTCACAGTGGTTCACATTTTTTCACAAGTGGTGCACAATTGTGCAGAGTTGTTCACAGCGGTTCGGTCGTTCACACTTGTGCACAGTGGTTCACAACAGTTGAGGCATTGTGCTCCGAAACCAACAACATAACTGCGATTCCCTGGAAGGGCTAACATGTGGAACGGTCCTGAGGAAACCCCCTGCTACCATGACAAACCCGCACTGACCAACGTGGTCAAGTATGGCCAAACAAACCCCACCACTGATACGATGACATTCGGAGGATTTCAACCAGTGGTCGTTTGTAAAAGGGCTGTAAATTGCGAGCATGCTATATAATACACCTATACATTCTAAGCACGTATTTATTAAATGACATCTGCACGTATGCACCACTTGTCAGCATCTACTCTGTTTACAGAATTGCCACAAGCAAACATTACGTCCAATCACATCACTGGCCTTTCGGCTTAAGCGGCAGCGCCAAACACTTGCCATTTTTCATGCATGCACTGAACGGAGAAAACAGCGTGGACAAATAACCCCTCCGTCTCTCCCAGAGTTAAAATTATCAAACTATCTCGGACAAAACCCATCAGCCGCCGCGGCCTTCTAGGAGTGCATTATATTCTCGGGACCGGCTTCGACACACAGTGTCTCAGCCGCCACCACCAAGACGCTTGCCTTTATGCCGGTGTTGGTGGCTGCCTTCACGGCCTCCAGGAGTTTGTCATATCTCGGGTTGAACGTGACGGTGAAGGCACAGTCGATGATGCGACCTGCCAGGACACGGCCGCACGGAATCACACCGCGTCACAGGTTCGCATGCGCAAACTCTCTCTCGCAGTGCCGGCCGACCGAGCTTTCGCGCGCCACGATCGCCACCGGCGATACGGAGTTCTTGACACTTTTTAACCAAGGCTGCAAGCATTCATGCATAAGCTCCGTCCATCTCGAACAGCGGGGGCTGGGGGGGATGGGCGACGACAACGCTCGTTAAGAAGATCCATATCCGACCAAAACAGTACAAAGTTGTGTTACTTTAACACGTAGGCTTTCGCGACCAATACCATCCATAATACAGGATTTTTGGGTTACATCACGTAAATATAAATATCGTTAAACCCGCCACCACCCAACAGCCAATTCCTAAGGTTTGTCGTTACTAGTACAGCTCACTGCTGTATTGGAGAGCAAAGCCACAACAAAGCCACAACATTTACAATCTGAGTACTCGGAGTGTAAATGTTGTGGCTTTGCTCTCCAACATAACAGTGTGCGGTACTTAGTAACTTCCAGGGACAAACGCAACTTAAAACAGTTACGAAACCCATGCGTGCGTATTAATTTTCCTCGTTTTCACAGACAAGTGCTTCGTTCTGTAAATGCTCCGCAAAATTGTGTACGGGAATAGCGAAGCTACAAGTCCACCCGTTGACACGGCTTGCACACCGGCGCAACAGCGGGTCGCCGTTCGCCGCTTAACAGGCAGTGACGTCACCACAGCACTTGTGCCAGGCTGCGTGTGCTTTTGAGGACATGCCGGCGCACGCAAAGATCCCCGTATAGCCTCAACAAATTGCTGGGGCAAGCGCTGTCAGCGACCACCTACGAAGGCCGGCGACGGCACACGCGGGGGTGGCTGGCCAGCTCCACACCGCACCAGGCACTCAACTGAGGCCGAGTCGACCAGGACCGCTTCAGAAGCCGGCCAAACTGCGCTTGGCCGCGGGCGCGAATCCAACCCGGAGCGGCACGGGTCCGTTAGCGCGGCGCGCTAACGGACCGGCACGCTCACGCCGACGCACGAGAGGGAGCGGGCGGCTACCGTTGATGTGCGTGCCGAAGTCGATCTTGCACACGTCGTCTGCGCGCAGCAGCGTGGCGTCGCCCGCGTTGGGCGTGTAGTGGGCCGCGCAGTTGTTGAGCGAGCAGCCCGTGGGAAAGGCGAGCCCGGCCTTGAGGCCGTTCTCCCTGATGAGCCGGCGCGAGCAGCCCTCCAGCTTCTCACTGAGGACACAAGGACCCGCGCGCCCCCGTCGCGTGGCCTCAACGGACTGGTTGGGGGAAAGTGCTGCAAGCGGGTGGCGAGCACTGATGAAGGCCACTAAGGCACACGAGGGGGTGGGTGGCCAGCACCACGCACGGGCCGTCGTTGTCTCCCTGGTGGCCATGTTTACACACTGCGCCTAGGTACTCATTTGAGGCCCAGTCGATCGAGCCGAGTGCCAAGGCCACATTAATATACTCGTCGCTGGTGTTGGCCGGGAGCGGGAAACCAACTCGGGCGCCGGGTTCGTAATGAAGGCATGCTACCTACTACAGTACCGCTTCCCCACTCCCAACACACGCACGCATATGTTCCTTTTAAAGAAATTAACTTTCTGAGTGCACGTGCCGCCGACGCAAAGATGTCTTTAAACCAGATATAACACTTCATGCGAATGACGTGTGATGACGACGACGACGTGGACTACAACGAAGATAATAACGAATCATTTCTGCAAACGATGAGAAACTCATTGTACAAACCAGCGCGTGCCGGCCAGATTCAGATAAAAATCCAACACCTCACACACCACACACACACATCTAACCAGACAACAGACAACCACACACAAACAGCGGAGCTGCTGCTGCCGATTGTTTACCCTCCCTGTGTGCGCGCGCACGCACGTGCCAACGTGCGCGGTACCCACCAGATCTCGATCATGCTCAGGCCGGGCTTGATCCACGACGTGACGTACTTGCGCACCTGCCGATGCGCCTCGGCCGCCTGCCGGAAATCCATCCAGTCCTCCTCGTTGGCCTGGTCCAGCGCTCGCTTCTCCTCGCTCGTCGTGCGCCACGACGCCACGCGTCTACGCAGCGCGCGCGCACAAGGAACGCCGCACGCTCCCCGTGTCACACATTGTTGCTGCTGCTGGTAAATTTCCCCGCGACGATCAGACCCACTTTCATCGAGCTGCCACCTGTGATCGGCTCGCTTCTGAAAACAAGTCAATACCTCACTCAGCGGGCTTTGCCTGGTAGGATGGGGATGGTTGAGTTTTATTTGTATGTTTTTGGGCGACCTGGTTGCCTGCCCTGCACTCTGCGCTCATATCGTGCTTTTGTATTGTTTGTTGTTGTAACGCTCCTAACCCGTGCCCCTACTGGACGTTTATGAAACAGAGCTTTATGGCTCATCAGATTCCTACAGTATAAATAAAAATGTGTATATATAAATACCACCTCGGGCCAGTGCCATGCCAGGCCAATGTTTAAACACCACACCCGGTGCTCGTTCAAGGCCGAGTCGACCTAGGGAAGGCCCAGGACCGGTTCGGATAATCTCCACCGACGTTAGCGATGATCTATAGTTGAACTCGGATCGGAAGGGTTCGTAACGCAGTGCGCTAAACCACTACTCCACGCGCGCTCATGCAAGCACTCGCACATGCCCACGCCTTCACTTAATACGCTCAAAATCGCGCACGCACACGCACGCACACGTTGCCAGCAGTGCGAGGCTTTCCAAGAATACTCAAACAAGTCGCAACATCTTTACAAGACCACAAAGCCTCAAAAATGGCGCGCCTGGCAATTACTCCAAAATCACACGACTTAACTGTTTAAGGGGGCGTGGTAACCATTTACACAGCGTCCCAGTCGCATGACGTGCATGGCACAGCCCTTTTTGTCCATCAATACGCTGATCAGTGTGCATTGAAGGTGGGTGGTAAATAAGTTTGGAGACCAGTACGCAGACACACAGACAACAACGGACTTTGTTGCAGCGGAGGGACGCCAAAAGGCGGCGATTTTACTCCCTCGCCTGGTACGCAGGAGGTCGCCGCTTCGATAACGAACCTGACGCCTGCTATATATTTGTAGTGTGCGTGTCTCTCTCCCCGTGGTGGTCGTGTGGATTTTTCTCCGGGTCCTCTGGTTTTTCCCTCCACATTTAGAATCGTTATACATTTCCACGCGATGATAAGCCACTTTGCTGGGCTATAATTTGTGGCCGGGTCGCTTCGGGAAAAAAAGAGCTGCGTAGCTCAGTGGGGGTCTTGCCTGGTAAAACAGAAAATAGTTGGGACACAATGCACTCCTGGAAAAGTTTAAAGTTTGGAGGGATTGGAGGAACAAGGGCAAGGAGTGCCATCGCGTGGCCGATGGGAGTCCTCAATCGTCTGCCACGCACTCACCCGTCCTGGTCCGGCGGGTATTCACACTCCTGGCCCCGGGGGTAGACGCCGTTGGCGTACAGCTCGCATATGGGGATCGTGGGCGGGTCCGTCTGAGCAGCCGCCACTCCGTTCTTGGACACTGGAAACCAACGCGAAAGGAAACTAATTAAAGTTTGCTGCGACGGGACTCCCACCAGGGTTAGCCAAGCAGAGCTGAGCGGGGGCTGCAGGCCAATTACGGAAGTTATCGACGGGCCTAACGATTATCGGTTTGATTACCCAATAAACCAGATTACAGAAAATGTCTTGCCACGTGTGCCATTGGGACGGGAGGCGATCGGTTGGGGGGCTTGGCAACGTCAACCAAACTCCAGGCCTACCCCTAACCACAGTAAAAGCGCAAAGGAAGTAGTTGACTACATTTTGTTTCTGTTTATAAACATAATCGACTAATCGTCCCAGCTCTAAAGTCAAACCTTCCATCTTCTATCCGCATCGATGTTTTTTCTAGGCGTCCATGAATCGGATATATATAGTCTTGCTTTACCAGCCAACTGGTGTCATAACGTATCATACTGCAATTTTTCACTCCACTGAGAGGGCAGAGCGCCGAGCTGGCATAGCTCAGAACCCAGGGGGGCAAACTCGGGGTGCCACCTATAATTACAACTGGGCTCTCAAGTTTATTGAGCTTTGCTTGCAGTTGCAATTTATTTAGCTCAATTGGTGAAAGCCACTGAGGGTCTTGAGGCTTTTTTTTCCATCCCTGGTCTGTTGTAATGTGCACCGATGCCTACTTTATTGAGGGCGATATTGGCACGTAAAATTATCGATCGATTGGGTTGATGGTGCCAGCCTGGTCACCAATGACAGCAGAATAACAGCCAAATGATACCTATGATTCCCCCCATAAATTTGAGAAATTCCAGCCCTGAGAATAAAAATATTAGTGTTGCCGTCATCTGCCGAATATTCCTCTGTGATAGGGTTTGTGGGAAATTTCTGCTGCCTTACTTCGCGCACCAGAGGTCAATTATAAAAGAGTTCTCAATATTAAGTGTCGTAAACTTTGAATGCAAGACAAATGTCAAACTCTCAACTCCTCGACTCAACCCAACTCTCAACAGCTCTCAGCTCCTCGACTCACCCTTCTCTCCCACGGGCGCGCTGCCCCCCGGGACCGGTGCCACCCCGGGCACCAACCCCCCCTTCTTCTTCTTCCTTTTCTTCTTCTTCTTGGCTGCGCCCGTGTCGCCTTCGCCATCGACCTCACCGTCTGGGAAACAAAACAAGCAATTAACGACAACGCAACAACTAGTACGATCGCGGCCGAGAGACGCCCAGTATTGGCACAATGGACGTGCGCCGGTGTTCAATCCGCTGTGCCGACCTGTTGAGTTTTCGTACAGAATAAGAAGTCTTTCGTCTCACCAGGAAAACCACAAATAGTTCCAACGCCAGCCAATTTATTTTCGGGGGAATGTTTCTCGTGCGAGAGGAAGCCAAAGAACCCGGAGAAAAACCAACACATTCGAGGTGATAGTCAAGGCTTTGCACAAAACAGGTCAAGCACCCGTTTGATGTACTACCACCTCTTGGCTCCCTCACAGGCCAGTGGGTTTCGAGGCCCCCAAAATATCTTCGTGACCCACCCAACCGTTGACTTCAAAACAACGGATTAAAGCCATGTACCAGGGAGGATAGGTGGAGCAGTTTTTTTTTCCCGCTGGCCCTCTGATATGAGGGAGCCTCAGAAAGGTTTGGGGGGGGTGGGCACCCCTTAAAAGAGGGGGCCTCAAATGGTGTTTTTCCTCGGGCTTCCAAAAACCTTTTGGCGGCGCTTGGAAATGCCCCCCTAAAAGAATGGAGACTGCACAAAGCCACGGTGGTGGCCACCAGGGTCGGGGGAAGCCACGCGAGACTCAGTCAGCCGCCGTCGAGCAAGCGAGCGGCAGGAAGTGTGGGGGGGTAGGCAGGGCACCACCTTCATCCCCGTCCTCTTTCTCCCCAGCGCCGTCGGCGACAGCAGCAGCGGGGGACGCCAGCTGCTCTGCCGCCTTGGGTGCCTCCTCGACTCCATCTGCCGCCGGTGCCTCCTTGTCAGTGTCTCCGGCTGGGCGGGGGGGGTGGGCAGAGGACACGTTTGTGTGGTCAGGGATCAGGTTCGCACGAGTACCTGGATGGCAAGTTTGGTTGGGTTTTTTGTAAATCTAGGGAATGGGTCACCTGTTTGGTTTGGGTTAGTGGTGAGGGTAGGGTATGGTTAGCTAGTTTAGTTAGGGGTAGGGTTTGGTTCGCTAGAGTGGTTAGGGGGTAGGGCTAGTGTGGTTAAGGCTAGTGAAAGAGTTTGGTTGAACACTTTGTTAGATTTTAGAGCTACAGTCTGATGAGTGTGGTTAGGGGGGTAGGGCTGGCGTTTGGTCGGCTAGCGTGCTACACACACGATTTTATCCCTACCTCCAAAAAGACGCCACCACTTTTTGAGGTCACGTCTCATGCTGCGCGTTCAGTATTTACATCACTGGCGCGAGCGCGGGCACGCGCAAGGGCGGGTGTGCACCCTCGCATGACTCCCAGTGGAGTTGTGACAGTTTATAACGGTTGACAGCCGTCAGGGATTTGAGAGGGGATTTGCAACCTCCCTAGGGGAGCTCGCACCCTTCCCAAAACCCCTGTCGCGCGTTCAGGCTTCCCTCGCTTCGTGCTGAACTTCTTTCACACCGTACCGTAGCCAACCGTGCTAATCGGAGTTAGATGCCTTCTAAGAAAAGGGCGCAGCACAAAGCAAAACTGCACGGGCCAGCTGCCTGCCAAGTAGCGCATACAGTAACACACATGTCCGATCGCATAGCCGCACGCGAGTAAATTCAAAACACGTGTAGCGAATTTATGCTAGAAATTGGAAAGCCGCAAATACGCAAAATCACACAAACCGAACCCGCATAGAGCAAGGTAAAGCTGCATATTAATTTGTTATTGCCGACTTTGAGGTTTGTGAACAATGGGGAATTTGTGTTTAACAGCCTTTGATGTTGTGCAGTTCATTTACAAAATCAATCTCTTTATTACCAAAAGAGACAATACCATTGTTTAATCGTGTGAAATGTCAAAGACCAAAGCTGTTGTTAACGAGCACCGCCAATACTTTCCAAGTTATCCTTTTATAACGACAGTTAATAAAGTGATACATTTGCGAATACGTTGTAATCATTTGCCAAACGACTTCTGGATGCAACGCATCGCATCGTTTGACCATACTTCACCATGCGGGCCAGTGTGAGTTTGTGAAGAATGGTTCAGATCTCACTCACCAGCGATGTTAGCCGCGGTTCGGAATCCAACTCGGGGTGCCAGGTTCATAGAATCAACATTGAAGTTTAAAATAAATCACGACGTTTCGGGCACAACACAACACATGATGGACGCTTGTGTTGATGATGGACGCTTGTGTTGCGCCCGAAACGTCGTGATTTATTTTATTTTTTACCTACGTGACTTTACCAAAAGACCCAGAGTATGGATTCCTGCAGTCACGAAAACTTCAAATCAAGATTGATTCAAGTTTAAGTTGAAACTTTCCAAAAAAATCTGTGCGCATTCCACAGTTTGTAGCATAAAAAAATCACACTATTTAACCCCGAGTGAAGTCACGCTAAGTGCTGCGGGGGTGTCTCATTGGTCTTAATCTTACCATAATCCCCAATTTTAATAACAAAAATCTGCTTCCGCACAAGTACAAGGCGGCTCTCATCCCACGCGATTCTACAGCAGCCGACGAACTTCACGGCGTCCCCGCCACTTCGCAGTGCTAATTAAATTTGTGTTTGTAATTAAGACAGATTCGAGGCCGCATGACAAGTCCTGCTATTCGCACGCCTATGACCAAATCACATTAGTTACGCGCCCTCACTTTAGCCACACCTCGGCAGCGGACCCTGCTTAGTCCTTACCACGGGTAAATCGCCACCCTGCGAAAGCACAGGCGTCATGGGCTGTCGTTGAGCTATGCATGCCGTTGGGAGAAAGAGCAGCGACAGTGTTGTACGCTACTACGCTCAGACGCCCTATGCTGCCTGACCTTCAATCCCACCACCGACACAAGCCGGGGTCACGTGTAAACCGTCAGGTCCAGCAACGCCGTGCCCAGGGCCATCGCTCGCCCAGCAGTGGACTGACAATCAGATTCAGGAGGAATCCGATGAGCCATGAAGCTCTTCTTCCCCCCCCGCCCACCACAGATGTCCATTTCTGGGGCTGTGCGAGCCCATCGCCGCCGTTGCCTCGGCAAAGACGACGGCTGAGAAAGTCACTGCCACATACCTGTCAACCCCTCATCAGTGCCCTACCTTATCACAGGCCAATTCAGAGCTCATTGGTCACCCCGCGTCCCTTATAAATCTCAACGTTCATCCTTACAAAGTCCCATCACAAGGGATAAACAATGACATTGCATTTTTTTTCTTGCCCGTATTGAAACGGCTGTACGCCGTGTGGACGTGAAAAACTTCCCTGGAACAAGAATACGCGGTTAAGGTGTTTTGAGTTGTCAGCTACGCCACCACTGGAGAGCTACGGCGCTTCCAAATCATCATAATCGATAAACTCGTTACTTGAGATCAAATCAAATCAAGATCGTTTCTTTAGAACTGATTTTTGTGTTTAATTGTCGTATCCCTCAGCCCCTCCTCCTCGCACGCACCTCCGATCAGCAACCACGGTTGAACTACGTACCTCGCGAAGGAAGTTCAACACGCGCGCGCGCAGACACACACACACGCATGTCGCGTGTCATGCGTTCACGTGTACACGACATGAGATTGACATGGGGTGGGGGGGGAGAGCGGGGAGGCCTCCACCTCAATACCCTACACTCGATAGGCGACCTCGCAAGCAACGCGGCGCGCGATTGGCCCAACGGCGCGGCGCGAGCGGCCCCGCCGACCAATGGCGCGCGGGCACAGAGCGTCGCGGCGCCCATCCGCTGTGGCGAAACTAAAAGCGGGAGGGGGGGGCGGCAAGTGCCTCGTTACCAGACTTCTTTTTCTTCTTCTTTTTCTTCTTCTTCAGCTTCTGCGCCCCCGCCGACTCGTCCACCGCGGCGGCGGCGGCAGCGTCGTCCTCCTCCTCCTCCCCCGCCTCCTCCTCCTCCTTCTCCTCGTCCTCCTTCTTGCCGTTCATCACGGGCCGCTCCGAGTCGTCCATCACGGGCCAAAGCGTTGTCGCGCGTGCGGTGCACGCTGGGAAAAGAGGCGGCGGTGGGGCTGGGGGGAGGGGTGGAGGGGCGGGGACTAAACGGGTGGAGGGGGGTGAGGGGGCGGGGACTAAACGGGTGGAGGGGGGGTGAGGGAGTGGGGGTGGAGGGGCGGGGACTAAACGGGTGGAGGGGGGTGAGGGGGTGAGGGGGCGGGGACTAAACGGGTGGAGGGGGGTGAGGGGGTGGGGGTGGAGGGGCGGGGACTAAACGGGTGGAGGGGGGTGAGGGGGTGAGGGGGCGGGGACTAAACGGTTGGAGGGGGGTGAGGGGTGGGGGTGGAGGGGCGGGGACTAAACGGGTGGAGGGGGGTGAGGGGGTGAGGAGGCGGGGACTAAACGGTTGGAGGGGGGTGAGGGGGCGGGGACTAAACGGTTGGAGGGGTGGATGGAGTGGAGGGGGGTGACGGGTGGAGGGGAGGGACTAAACGATTGGAGGTGGGGGGAAGCGGTGGAGGGAGGGGGGGCGGGGACTAAACAGTTGGAGGGGGGGAGGGGTAGAGGGAGTGGAGGGGGGGGACTAAACAGTTTGGACGGTTGGAAGGGGGGGGGCATGGGTGGAGTGGGTCGGAGGGGTGGAGACTAAACCGGTTGGAGGGGGGGAGGGGTCGAGAGAAGTGGGGAGGGGTCGAGAGAAGTGGGGAGGGGTCGAGGGAGGTGGGGAGGGGTCGAGAGAGGTGGGGAGGGGTCGAGAGAGGTGGGGAGGGGTCGAGAGAGGTTGGGAGGGGTCGAGGGAGGTGGGGAGGGGGAGGTGAGGGGAGGGAGAGGGAGGGAAGTGAGGTGGGTATCTATCACGGGCTTATTTTGGTGTTTCCACCGTGGTGCTTTGGTAGAAAAGGAAGGACGGCTCCTTATTGGTCAACCACGTTATTATGTAGTGCTGATGACCTGGTGATTGCTGCTCACTCAGAGGAGGAGTTGGAGGCGCTGCTGCTGAACCTGGAGCGTGCCACTAAGAGATGGGGCCTTACCATCAGCCCCACCAAAACTAAGCACCTGCCTGGGTATGTTGTGCTACCAAACACTCCACCCCCTCACCTTCCTATTGGTGATGGAGTAGTTGCGGAGAGAGTCGATAATTTTCCAGACCTGGGCAGTGTGCTCATGACCAGCTCCGGTTTGACAGCAGAGGTCTCACTCCGAATCAGTCGAGCGGCATTATCTTTTCATCGGCTGCGAAACGCTGTGTGGAAGCTACCTGGTCTGTCGCTCCGCACTAAGCTTCGGGTCTTCTCGGCCACGGTTATGCCCTCCCTTTATCTATGCTTGTGAAACGTGGACCCCTCTAATGGAAGATTTGCGCCCCTTAGAAACATTCAGGCTGGCATGCCTACGATCCATCCTGGGTTTAACCGGGCTTGATTGTGTGAGGAGCTCACAAATCCTTGAAAGATCTGGACACATTCCCATCAGTGAGCTCCTCCGGCAGGCAAGGCTGCGTTGGCTGGGGCATGTAGCACGCATGCCCAGCCACCGCATGCCCAAGCAGCTTCCGTTTGACCGCATAGAGGGTGCTAAACGGGGCTGATGCGTTACGGGAGGATGTGGAGCTGAGTGCACTTGCCGATGACCGGTACCAGCGGTGTCAAGATCGGCCTCTGTGGAGGAGGCTCGTGAAGGATGCTGCTGGGCAGTTGGAGGCAGTCGCCCTCCAGCAACAACGGAGGGCAGAGGAGCGACGCTCACAACAACGAGCGGAGAGCCGAGCGGATAAAATGCAGAAAGTTGGCACAATAGCGGGTACAGCTGATGCATCTGCCAGTCACCTCAGTCAGCCGACCCAAGGCACCTGGGTCTGTCCCGAGACCTCCTGCCAGCGAGCCTTCGTCACTTCGCGTGGCTTCAAAGTGCACCTAGCCTGGCACTGGCACCATGGTGACATCACCGTCACTTCGTGGCGAATGGTGGGGTGTTGGTATCAGACAATCATTACCCAGCGCCAGGGTTGATGCACCACGCCACCAGTGTGTCGTCACAAAGGTGGACAATCCAAAGAGTCAATCTCAATGCTGGCACGTGGGGAGCCAGCGGCATCCCACGTGTTGCAGCAGCACGTCTGGCGTGCATGACGGCGTGACCACTCACCACGGTCGCTCACGGAACGGCGTACTGAGCGATGAGAATGCACCGCATATATCACGACTTCCAAAAAAACAGGTTGGTTAAAGTCTCCCATAGACTCCAATGTTACAATCTCCCATAGACTCCAATGTTAAAGTCTTCCAAAGACTCCAATGTTAAAGTCTCCCATATACTCCATTGTTAAAGTCTTCCATAGACTCAAATGTTAAAGTCTCCCATAGACTCCGATGTCAAAGTCTCCCATAGATTTAAATGTTAAAGTATCCCATAGACTCCATGTTAAAGTCTCCCATAGACTCCAATGTTAAAGTCTCCCATAGACTCCAATGTTAAAGTCTCCTATAGACTCCAATGTTGATGTCTCCCATAGACTCCAGTGATAAAGTCTCCCATAGACTCCAATGTTAAAGTCTCCCATAGACTCCAATGTTAAAGTCTCCTATAGACTCCAATGTTGATGTCTCCCATAGACTCCAGTGATAAAGTCTCCTTTAAACTCCAATGTTGAAGCATACCTGTAAACCCATATGGGTTACCCCGTATTCTTGTACAGGGAAATTGAGATTCCAGGTGCATACGGCGTACAGCCGTTTCAATAGGGCAAAAAAAGATTTTTTTGTCTATTTGTTTGTGTTTCTCCCTTGTGATGGGACTTTGTAGGATGAACGTTGAGATTGATAAGGGCACGGGGTACCAATAAGGTCTGAATTGGTCTGTAATATGGTAGGGCACTGACAAGGGGTTGACATGTGTGCTTTTGCCATCATACAATGTCATCAAGCAGCGTTTGTTAAGGCAAACAAACTCTGGACCGGTTTGGATATCCAGGCTGTTCATCAGCAGAGCCAGGCTTGTCTAAGTTTAAACAAGCACGCCTCACTATTAACAATTCACTTCCGGCGGAGCTGTCCAGGGCTGAGCTCCGAAAAATATGTTATTATCTCCCCCAGCTATTCGGGGTGGGAGCGGGTGGGGTATGGTTAGGGGTGGGGGTGGTGGTTTGGGAGGGGATGTTAAAAAAAAACATTCCGCAGATTACTTAGACAACTCATGGTGGAGTAACCGATTACTCTCATACTCGTTCGAGTCAATGAAATCGGTGAAAAAAAATCATGGCATGGCATCCGAGCTGGAGTTTCGCCAACGAGCGCGCCGTGGTTTTTCCACGTCGTGAAGGAGAGCGAGCGAGAGCGAGACAAAGGGGGGGGATTTTTTTTTGCACAGCGCTAACTTCTTCGAGTTCATTGCGGCGAGATGTATCCTGGCAACGTGGGTTTACCGACGCCCCGATGACTCCCACGAAGAACGCACACACGCGCGCGCATTTACAGGCCGGCCTGCCAGGGTCTCTCTGTCTCTCTCCCCCACCACCACCAACTAACCAACCCCCCCCCCCCCATTCGTCTTCCTTCTGGCGCGTGTGCGTTTTTCGTGGCGGCACGGCGCTGGGAATGTTTGGTGGGGCTCCACGTCAAAATTGAAACGTCCAAGGCTTGCGGACACGGTAGGAGGTTTGTTTGATGTGGAGTCTGCGATCGGTGGGATTCGATCGGTGGTAATGGACGGGAAGCTCTGACCACCCTGGTGTTGGAATTAATTAATTCTGGGGGGCTGGGGGGGGGAGGTTCTTTTGGTTATTTCCGTAAATTATAAACGAATTAACTCACCGATTGACTGCGCCAACAAAGCGAACGAACGCGAGATTGGACGGCAATTAGTGATCGGAGGCCGAGCGCTGGAGTCACGGTTTGACACCGGACAGAGAAGTTTTCAAACTCTTCTCCACCACCACCATCATCGGAACGAAACATCATCATAACTAACATCATCACAACTAACATCATCATAACTCTCATCATCATAACTCTCATCATCATAACTAACATCGTCATAACTTAACATCATCATCAGTGGTGGGGCGCTGGGTAAAGAGTGAGGTCACATCACTTGTGATTGTCTTGATCTGTGTGTTTGTGTGATGTGTTGATTGTCGTGTATCGGTGTGCAGCGCCATTGACAGATGCAGACGCTATGTGCCGCTGTTAGATTTGTTCACGACTCTAAACATCGGGTCCCGTTGTTCATCCGCTGCTGGATGACTATGGCGCTCCACTTGCACGCCGTATCGGGCCGTGAGCGTAGTTTCAACCATACCTCGCCACGCTGTACAGGGCCGGGTTGCAGTAAGGAGGAGGAGGAGGGGGTGGGGTGCCGCGTAGACGCGCACACAACGCGGTTCAGATGTCACCGTCCTTGGCTGCCCGCTGACGCTGGCCGGGTTCACAAATGCTCAGCGCGTCAACCGCTGCGCCACCGCTCCAACTGTTGAACAGCAACGGAACGCCCAACGCACGCTCCGTGTCAACAACGTGGGCTCTGTGTGCGCGCGCGTGCGTGTACCGTGGCGTTCGTCACGTGTGCGCCTGAGTCTTCGCTTGCTGCACGTAGCTCCCTGTGTTAAACTCAAGACATTTATTTTACTTTACCAGGTAAGGTGCCCACTGAGCCGCGTAGATCATTTTCTTCCCCCGAAGCGACCCTGGATATCCACGAATGATAGCCCAAACGAAACTCGGCTTGGTGTCATCGCGTGGGCATTTACAGCGGCCGAATACTCTGAACGCGCGATGTTGATTCTTAATGTTGAGGGGGAACAGCCGGAGGACCCGGAAAAAAATCCACGTGATCACGGGGAGAGAGACACCGCAAACTCCAAATATACAGCAGGCGTCAAGGTCGGGATGGAACCCACGACCTCCTGTATACCAGGCGAGGTAGTTAACATCTCCTAGCTACCGTGGTGATAACAAGAGAGAGACACGCAAACTCCAAATATACAGCGGGTGTCAGGGTCGGGATTGAACCCACGACCTCCTGTATACCAAGCGAGGTAGTTAACATCTCCGAGCCACCGTGGCGCTCATTGTATGACCCCCGCGCCTCTCAGTAGATCCGCGTATCGCTACGTGTGTCCCCGTGTCTTAATGCTCACGGGGTGACCAGTAAGGTCCGAATTGGTCTGTTATAAGGTAGGGCGCTGATAAGGGGTTGACAGGTATAGAGTGGTGAGTGTAGTGGTGAGTGTAGTGGTGAGTATACTAGTGTGAGTGTACTAGTGAGTGTCGTGGTGGTTATTGTTTATTTGTTTGTGTTTCTCCCCTTGTGATGGGACTTTGTAGGATGAACGTTGAGATGTATAATGGGCACCGGGTGAATTGCTCTGTAACAAGGAAGTAGGCAGCACTGAGTAGGGGTTGACAGCTGTGGCTTTGATCCCGCATCTCCCCGTGGATTCCTCGATTTAAGTTTTGTCCTCCTCGATTTAATTCTTGCGTCACCGCGAGCTTTTTTTCTTCTGTGCGAGTCTCCCCGTGTTCACGCGAGTCTCCCCGTGTTCACGCGAGTCTCCCCGTGTTCACGCGAGTCTCCCCGTGTTCACGCGAATCTCCCCGTGTTCACGCGAGTCTCCCCGTGTTCACGCGAATCTCCTCATGTTCACGCGAGTCTCCTCGTGTTCACGCGAGTCTCCTCGTGTTCACGCGAATCTCCCCGTGTTCACGCGAGTCTCCTCGTGTTCACGCGAGTCTCCTCGTGTTCACGCGAGTCTCCCTGTGTTCACGCGAGTCTCCTCGTGTTCACGCGAATCTCCCCGTGTTCACGAGAATCTTCTCGTGTTCACGCGAGTCTCCTCGTGTTCACGCGAGTCTCCCCGTGTTCACGCGAGTCTCCCGTGTTCACGCGAGTCTCCTCGTGTTCACGCGAGTCTCCCCGTGTTCACGCGAGTCTCCTCGTGTTCACGCGAGTCTCCCCGTGTTCACGCGAGTCTCCTCGTGTTCACGCGAGTCTCCTCGTGTTCACGCGAGTCTCCCGTGTTCACGCGAATCTCCACGTGTTCACGCGAGTCTCCTCGTGTTCACGCGAGTCTCCTCGTGCCAGCAACCCCCGGCACCCTCCTCCGTCAGTCCCCCCCTCCCCATTTCCCCAGCGAGTCTCGCCTTGAGTCAGTCGACACGTCTCGCAGTGACCGATCCACGTCTTCCCGCGAGTCTCCGCGTGTCTCTTCGTCTCCGCGTGCACGCGTGCGCGTGTGTGTGCGTGTGTGTGCACGCGTGCGCGTGTGTGTGCGCGTGTGTGCATGTGTGCGCGCGTGTGTGCGCGTGTGTGCGTGTGTGTGCATGTGTGTGCGCGTGTGCGCGCGTGTGTGCGCGTGTGTGCGTGTGTGTGCATGTGTGTGCGCGTGCGTGTGTGTGCGCGTGTGTGCGCGCGTGTGTGCGTGCGTGTGTGCGCGCGTGTGTGCGTGCGTGCGTGCGCTTATATCAGGGCTGCGGTGGTGTTGCGGTTAGCGCGCTGCGCTCTGAATCCGGCGACCCGAGTTCGATTCCCGCTCACGGCTAACGCCGGTGAAAAACACCTGAACCGGTCCTGGACTGGGCTTCCCCTACAGTCGACTCAGCCTCAAACGAGTACCTGGTGTGTAAACATCGCCACTGGTGCTGGCCACGCAGTCTGTTAAGGCTATACAGGGGATCTTTGTCTTTTATTTAGAGCTGCAGTGTACGCTTAGTAAGTCTGCGCATCTCACCTCGTGTCCCCACGTGTCTCTCCGTGCGTTCAGGCTGAGCGTACCTACGGGGGGCCGAGCGACGACGATGGAAGCACCCGAGTGGACCTTGCCCGACGCGGACAGCGTGATGCCTGTGCTGGCCGATTCCACCTTCTTCTTCCACCAGGTGCCCTTTCCCTCCTCCTCACTCCTTCCCTCCTCCCCTCCTCCCCTCCTCCTCCTCCCTCCTCGTCTCTCTTGCCCATGGGCAAGGTTCTTGGCTCGAGTTCCATTTCGTCCTCTCCGCAATCCCTTCTTCCGTCCCGTCACATCGACGGGCGGTGACGGTGGCTACGCTACGCGGCACGTGAATGCCGGTTACTCGCGATCGCGACCCCGACGCCTGCTGTACACGTGTGGAGTTTGCGGTGTCTCTCTCAGCCCGTGGTCGCGCGCATTTTTCTCCGGGTCCTCCCGGTTTCCCCTCCTCGACTCAACAACCGCGCGTCTAGACTATTCGGTCGCGAAACATTTCCACGTGATGCACCGCTCCCATTGCGGAGTTCCCAACATTGAGATTGGTTCTCGTTGAACGATCCAGGCCGCGCCGCCGCCAATACAAACACGAGACGAACGCAATGTCAAAACGACCCAGGGTCGAGCGGGTGTTTTGCTGCCCGGCGCGGTCTGACTGTGCCCTCTCCTTCTCGTCTACCCACAGCGCGGGGTTCCCCGGGTCCCCGGTCAGGTGTACCGGGTCCCCGCACGGGCGCAGGGGGTCCCTGCCAGCCCCCGGGGTGCGCCAGCCAACAGGTAACATCGCGACGGTGCCAGGGGCGCAGCCGCTGTTGTCGTTGCTGTGTCGGTGTGATTTAGGTTTAGATCTTATTGTCGGCACAGGTAAAATCCCATTGGGCAATATTTGTTTGTGTTATTGAACAAGAGTCCAGTACCACGCACGAGCGACGGGTAGAGATATTCCGTGGACAAGCGCGAGGCCCAGGTGCTCACGGCACAAAAAAAACGCTTTAATGCGACGGGGACTTGGTTACACCGCAGTCGGTGCTCTCCCCGCGTGTCGCGGGGATTTTTCTCCGCGTCCTCCGGGTTTTTTTTCCCAACCCTCTGCGTTTAGAATGGACGTGTGCGCTTCGGGCAATTGGCCGCTTGTGAATTTCCACGTGATGACGATGAGCCACTTCGTTGAGCTATCTTTCGTGGGCAGGTCACTTCTGAAAACAAGAGCTACGGAGCTCAGTGGAGCCTTAGCCGGTTTCGTTTCGGTCGCGATTTCAAAAACGGGCCCGGTTTCGTCCAATAATCTGACGGTTACATCGATCGGCAGGTCAACGTGTGGTGGGGTAGAGTGTGGCTATGTGGGTAGTCTAAAGAGTGTTGACCAAATGCCCTCCGGAGTTCTCTCTTCCACCCAGCAGTGGCGTGAGCAAGCAATTGCGGGGCTGCACCTTTACCCACGCCCGGCATCTGCACCACCGACCACCCCCCCCCCCCCCCGCGACTCCTCTCTCAGCCAGGGTCCGGGCCTCAGAGCCCCTGGGCAGCAGCGGAGACCCGGGCAGCCGGGGGGCAGCCCCAGGGAGGAGGGGAGCCACGGCGGCCCGCGGGAGTCCCCCACGGAGGAGCGGCCGGGGGCCGAGGAGCGATTCGGCTTCTTCTCCCTGCAGGACGCGCAAGCCAAGAGGTGCCGAGCGACTCAGAGCGTTGCCGACGTTCGCCCGTCAACCGCGAGGGGGCGCGCGCTGCCGCCACCGCCTCTTCCTCCTCGCGCCGGCCTTCATAGCTGCTCGCTATCAGCACTTGCGCCCCAAAAAAGGGCTGTGTGGCTAAGCGGGGATGTCAGTGTTTCTAATAGGTGTGGATTTATGTGTTAAATATCAGTGCGTTTGTGTGTGTGTGTACATGCGTAGGTGTGTATGCATGTACGTACGTGCATGCGGAACGGTGGCGCAGTGGTTAGCGCGCTAACCACTGCGCCACCGCTCCTTCGTCCGTTGCGCGCCCTGTAGACCCCTCGGCGATGGCTGGAGGGGCCCGTCGCCGGAACGCGTGCGGCTCCTGCTGCTCGAGCTGGGCCTGGTGCTGGACTCGGTGACGCGCGCTGGCCTCAACCTCCCCCAGGTGACGCCCGCACACACCACGTGGAACACGATGGCCCGCACCATCAAGCACGTGATCCACCGATCAATTATTTGTTCTAACCAAGAACGAATTAAACTCAAACTATATATATATTTTATTTTACCAGGTAAGGCCCGCTGAGCCGGTACAGTGCTGCAGTCTGGCCCGGCCCGAGGTAGTGCCCGACAGCAGCACTTCAGAATATTTATTTTTAATCAGAATATTTATTTATACTGGAGGAATCCGATAAGCTAGAAAGCTTACAACAGCAAACAATACAAAAACACGAAAGTAGTGCAAAGTACAGGAAATGTTTTTTTTTTAAATCACCCAAACACAACCATCCCCATCCTACCAGGCAAAGCCCACCTGAGGTGTGAACTTATTTTTCAGAAGCAACCTGGCCACAAATGAGGGCTCAATGAAGCGGCTTATCATCATCATCATCATCACGTGGACATTTACAACAGCCAAATACTCGAAAGTTAAGAAATGTTATTGGTTCCACCCCCTCCGCCGCCGACCAGGAACAAATACATCTTGGTGATTATTTGTAACCCCCGAGAGAACGAAGATTTGTTCCCAGCGGCGAATATTTGTTCCTCGCTATCGGCGCAACGTCACCTAGCTGACCACATCGCGCCATCGCACCCTCTGGATACCCTTGTGCACGTGTGTGTGTGTCACTGTGTGTGTGTCACTGTGTGTGTGTGTCACTGTGTGTGTGTCACTGTGTGTGTGTCACTGTGTGTGTGCGTCACTGTGTGTCACTGTGTGTGTGTCATTGTGTGTGTGTCACTGTGTGTGTCACTGTCCGGCAAAACAACCCCTTACCTCCTCGCGGTGCCGGACGGGCAACTCTGTTGTGGACAGTGCTGTGGGGGGAGATCCAATTTTGATTGGCTCCTCCCCTCATGGCATATGTGTCCACCACAGGGGCTAAACGGGGGCTCTGGACGGGTGCGAGGGGCTGGTAACCCCTCCACCTTCAATTAATTACCACGAAACCACGACTTAAACTGAAATATGTAACTAATAAGGTTGTGCCGGAGGCCCCGGGGGGCCAGGCGTCTATGACGTCTCCTGGCCAAACCCCAATTGGCGGAGCCAGGAGATTGAATACCTACCCTCGGGGCTACTCCAGAAACAACGAAAAGCCACTACGGGTGGCCACGTGGAATGTTCGAACGCTCACTGCA
The DNA here is from genome assembly GCF_048934315.1 of Petromyzon marinus. Lineage (NCBI taxonomy): Eukaryota > Metazoa > Chordata > Hyperoartia > Petromyzontiformes > Petromyzontidae > Petromyzon > Petromyzon marinus. The sequence goes on along the minus strand of NC_133714.1, from coordinate 7,828,306 downwards.
GAGGAGAGGCTGCCACTCCTCTGTCGGGAGCTGGACCGGTACCGCCTGGATCTATGCGGCATTCAGGAGGTCCGGTGGACCGGCTCTGGCTCCTGCCACCATGAGGGGTGGACAGTCCTCTACTCGGGGCAGCAGACTGCTAAACAACAGGGTGTGGGTCTTCGTTTGAACAAAAGAATGAAGGGGGCGTGGGAGCGTGGCGGTGAGGTGTGGGAAGCTGTAAGCCCCAGGCTACTTTGGGCTCGCCTTCCCATCAACCGGAGGCGAGGAATGGTGGTCGTGGTTACTTATGCCCCCACCGAAGATGAACATCCGTGGAGGGATGCAGGCAAAGCCGATAAGTCAGATGCCTTCTATGACCTCCTGTCACAGGTGCTGGCTAAAATGGCCCCTCGGGATAGAGTCATCATGTTGGGTGACTTCAATGCCCGAGTTGGTCATGATACTGGCACCTGGTCTGGAGTGATTGGAGGGCATGGGCCAGATCAGCTCAATAACAACGGTAGGAGGCTGCTAGATTTTTGTGCAGCCCATGGGCTTGTAATTACCAACACGCTGTTCCGGCATCGGCGCATCCACACAACATCATGGATGCATGCCGGGTCCAAGCAAGAACATCTGCTGGACTACATAGTGACGGACCAGCGAATGCGAGCCCATGTCCTTGATACCAGGACCTACCGTGGAGCTGATCTGCCCTCTGACCATCGACTAGTCATCTGTAAGATGCGCCTGCCATTCTTCCACTCCGGTGGTGGGTGTACACCCAGGACCCCATTCCAACATAAAGTGGCCTGGTCTCAGTTATCTGATGAAAGTTGCAAGCGAGAATTTCATCATCGCTTGCGGCTGGGATTGGCATCGTCCCCGACTCCTCCTGATGTCGAGGGTAAATGGGCGAGGTTTAGGACTGTGACTCATGCAGCTGCAATGGCTGCTTTGGGTACGCGGTCCAGACCTCCCCAGAGACCCTGGCTGACAGAGGAGGTGTTCAGGATGGTTGAGAAAAAGCGACAGGCCCACTGTCATCGGCTACAGAATCCCACGTCAGAGAATGAGGAGGCTTACCGCAGCCTTCGCTCGGAGGTTCGGAGAGCCATGAGGCGCTGCAAGGATGGGTGGTGGTCGCGGGTTGCTGAGGAGATGGAGTCTGCCTCAGTGGCCCGTGATCACAAATCTCTATTTAACTCTATCAAAAAAGTAACCTGCAGCGCCACACCTATTACCATCATTAGGGGAAAAAACGGTGATCCAATTTCCGACCCCCAGGAAGAGGTTCGCAGATTTGCTGAGCATTTCTGTGAGGTCCTGGGGGAGGGAAAATCCCTGAGCCAGGAAAACATCGCGGCACAAAGTGAGGATGACCCTGCTGAGGCTGCGGTGCCTCAAATATTGGAAGAAGTCACCCCCTGTGAGTGGCTGGCTGAGGTGCCATCTGCTGAGGAAGTATTGAAGGCGATCCGGAGTCTGAAACCAGGAAAGGCAGCAGGCAGAGATGATCTCCCAAGCGAAATGCTGAGTGAGGGTGGCGTTTGTGCACAGACTGCCCTATATGACATCATAACAACAGTCTGGACCACTGGACGGGTTCTGCAGGATTGGAAGGATGCCCTGGTGGTCCTCCTTTTTAAGAAGGGGGACCGCACAGACTGTAACAACTACAGGGGCATCTCACTCCTCAGTGTGCCGGGAAAGGTCCTGGCAAGGATTATTCAGCATCGCCTTGCCAGGCACGCTGAGGAGAGGCTTGCGGAGCCCCAATGCGGTTTCAGGAAAGGGCGGTCCTGCACAGATGCCATATTTTCTGTCCGTCTGTTACAGCAGAGGTGTAGGGAATTCCAACAAGACCTACATCTCTGCTTTATTGACCTGGTCAAGGCCTACGATACCATCAGTAGGCCTGGGCTCTGGGTCGTTCTTCGTGCTTTTGGAGTACCTGACCCTCTGCTCACGATCATTAAGGACCTTCATGATGGTGAGCGGGCCCGGATAAAACTACGTGGCCGGGAGTCAGAGCCATTCCCTGTACACCTTGGGGTGCGACAGGGATGTCCTCTGGCTCCCACATTATTTAACATCTATTTTGACCACCTAGTTCATGAAGCCTTCAATAGCTGTACCGGGGGAATCTCCATATGGTACAGATATAATGGGAGGCTAATCGATGCCCGGGTGCGGTCAAGGGATGGCTCCCTATTGCTCAACCACGTTATGTATGCTGATTATTTGGTAATAGCTGCTCAGTCAGAGGAGGAGTTGGAGACGCTGCTGCTGAGACTGGAGCGTGCCACTAAGAGGTGGGGCCTTACCATCAGCCCCACCAAAACTAAGCACCTGCCTGGGTATTTTGTACCATCGGACACTCCACCCCCACAACTCCCAATCGGTGATGGGGCAGTTGTGGAGAGAGTGGAAAGTTTCCCATACCTGGGCAGTGTGCTTATGACTGGCTCCAGTTTAACAGCAGAGGTCTCACTCCGAATCAGTCGAGCGGCAATATCTTTTCATCGGTTGCGTAACGCTGTGTGGAAGCTACCTGGTCTGTCGCTCCGCACTAAGCTTCAGGTCTTCTCGGCCACGGTCATTCCCTCCCTTCTTTACGCTTGCGAAACGTGGACCCCCCTAATGGAACATCTTCGCCGGTTAGAAACATTTAGGCTGGTCTGCCTACGATCCATCCTGGGTTTAACCAGACTGGATTGTGTGAGGAGCTCACAAATCCTTGAAAGATCTGGGCAGGGTCCCATCGGTGAGCTCCTCCGGCAGGCAAGGCTGCGATGGCTGGGTCATGTAGCCCGCATGCCCAGCCACCGCATGCCGAAACAGCTTTTGTTTGGCCGGATTGAGGGGGCTAAGCAGGCGCGGCACGGGCTAGAGAAGAGATGGAGTGATGTGGTACAGGAGGACGTGGAGCTGAGTGGACTTGCCGATGACTGGTACCAGCGGTGTCAAGATCGGCCTCTGTGGAGGAGGCTCGTGAAGGATGCTACTGGGCAGTTAGAGGTAGTCGCCCTCCAACAACAACGGAGGGCGGAGGAGCGACCCTCAGAACAACGAGCGGAGCGCCGGGTGGCTAAAGCACAGCAGGTTGGCACAGTAGGGGGCACAGGTGGTGCATCAGCCAGTCATCTCAGTCAGTCGACCCGTGGCACCTGGGTCTGCCCCGTGACTTCCTGCCAGCGGGCGTTCGAAACTTCACGTGGCCTCAGGGTGCACATAGCCTGGCACAAGCGTCGTGGTGACGTCACCGCCACTTAGTGGCGAATGGCGGTTGTTGTTGTTGTTGTGTCACTGTGTGTGTGTCACTGTGTGTGTGTGTGTCACTGTGTGTGTGTCATTGTGTGTGTGTAGCGGTTAGCGCTACGCTGCGCTATGAACCCGGCGACCTGGGTTCGATTCCCGCTCACGGCCAACACCGGTGACGATTATCTGAACCGGTCATGGGCCTCCCCTAGGTCGACTCCCCTAGGTCGACTCAGCCTCAAATGAGTACCCGGTGCGGTGTGTAAACATCGCCACTGGGGAGACAAAGGCGGTCGGGCGTGGTGCTGGCCACCCACCCCCTCGTGTACCGTTCCGGCCTTCATAGGTGCTCGCTAACAGCACTTGCCCCTACACTCTGTTACAGGCTACACGGGGGATCTTTGTCTTTGTCCATCTCAAGGAATTGTATTACCATCATCGAGGTGCGTCAGTTTGCGACTGTGCACGACCGTTAATCCCAGTGTCACCGCCAAGCCCAGCGAGCAGACAAATACATTTGGGGCGCGACTCTCACGCGCACGAGGTAGGAGGGAGGGGGGGTGGGGGGCGCCATCGGGACCGTCGTGACGGCCGCCCGTGATTCCGTTCCAGGGTTTGCGCAACATCGTCCAGTGCAGCTGGCCGGAGCTCTCCGCGCTGGCCGCTCCGTCAGCCGGGGCCGTCGGCGGCACGGACGGCGACGGTAGTGACGGCGGCGGCGGCGGAACACCGGAACCCACCAAGCTCCCCGACGGACGAGCGGAGAAAGCGGCGCCAAGGGACCGGGAGGCGAAGGCGGCGGCGGCGGCGGCGGCGGCGGCCGAGACGGGGAACAGGCACCGGCCGGGGGTGGTGGCGCCGGGGCCACCACGAGGTGCGGTGAGGGGCCATCGTTCGCTGTTGTTGTTGTTGTTGTTGTCCTCGTTGTTGTGATTGTCACTGTTCTGTTTAACGTCGTCCTCGTCGCTAATGTCATCCTTGACGATACAATCGTTGTCGCCATGGATGTCACTGACGTTGTTGCCGTCATCATTAATATCGTCAGTGTTGTAATAATTGTCGTCGTTATCGTTCCATCACCCACCCTGTCATCATCACAAGTATTGCCATAAATGGGTTATCATCATCAATAATCATCATTATCATCATTCCATCACCCATTCTCCCGTCATCCCAGCCAACTGCCATCGCCGCTACAGCCATCTTTATCGCCATCAACACATCACGTCCCCCATCGCCATCCGTCTTCACCACGCAGAATGGCATCACAATGGCATCACAATCCCATCAGTACAGTTACTGGTCGGTCGGTCTGCCGGCGGGTTCCTCGCGGGCGAGGCCCGCGTCAAGCTGACCGGCGGCCCGCACCATCGCCGCCACCGACAGCGCCCTGCGTCTCAACCCCTCCGCACCTCTGATCAGCGCGGTGCGAAAGAAGTTCGACGGGCGCCACACACGCACGGCTCCTCGTGCCGCTCGTTTGCATTCACGGAGTCGCCCTCCCCGCCCGCAGGTGACAGGGCCAGGGCCAAGAAGGCGGAGGCATCCAACCCGAGCCCCCGCAGCGACGCAGGCGAGTTCCGCTGCTCGCTACCGTCGCTCGTTACCGTCGCTCGTTAACGCCCGTCAAGAGGCAGGAGCGACCTCAAGGACACACGGCTCTCATCTTACCGCCCAGATTTTCGCGGCCTCCGTTGCGATTCGTGATAGATTCTTTTTTAGTTTTTAAGCCGTTAGGTCACCGCCCGTAACGATCTGGCCGATATGAACGATCCGGCCGAATGAACTTGGTCACGCGGTGTGCAAGCGTTTTAACGACGCGCCAAATGTGAGTATGTTAAACTTTTTTCTCACCGTACGTAGCCAACTGCGCTAATCGGAGGTGTGGGGGAAGGACAACAAACTAAACATTCAAAAGGTCCCGGAATGATCTGGCCACTTGGTTGTCTCAGGACCCTGCGGAATCTGACACAGCCGAACGATTAAATCGTCACGTGAACAAGATCCAGGAAGTCAAAATAACGCCCGAGATGTCCCGAAAATGGCTTCATGCCGTTGCTTCAGCTCACGCACCGCTGAGCTGAAGAACAATCCTCGAAACCACAGGTAGGGGATCCGAGATCCGGCGTTTCGCTTGAAACCACGTCGAGCCATCTTTAGGACATCTAGAGCGCTATCACGACTTACTGGATTCGTGACGATATAATTGTTTGGCTGCGTCAGACGGTGGAGGGTCTCATGAAAGCGAAGCGGCCAGATAATTCCGGGACCTTTTAATGTTTAATTTGTTGCCCCCCCCCCCCCCCGCGCACCTCCGATTAGCGCGGTCCAACACAGGCGTACGCTACGGACGTACTTACCTACGGTTGCGCTGCCTTGTGCCGTCGCTCACCGCCCCCCACCCCCCCACCAGGTGCACAGAGCCGTTCGTCGCAGCCCGGGCTGCCCGCGTCGGTCCTCAGCTTCTCGATGTCGTCCCTCTCGCTGGCGATCCGTGGTAATGCCTCGCACAGCGCCACCGCCACCGGTGGCGCCGCTACGCACGTGGCTTTGGAACTTCTTTCGCACCGCACGTAGCCAGCCGTGCCAACCGGAGGTGCATCAAACTAAACGCAAAAAGAAGTTCTAAAGAAATGAGTTTGTCAATCGAGATGATGATTTAAAAGTGGCCGTAGCTCCCAGCGGCTTTCCGAATATCGGAAGGGCGTTCCAGACGGCCGCAGAAGCGCACCTGAAAGCACCGCGCGATGCGGTTGACCATCTTTGTTGTGTGGGGGGCTACCATGAAAGTGATATAAATTGGGTGGTGCAGGGACCAGGCCCGATTCACAGTACAGAGACCAGTTCAGAGGGCAGCGTGCGTCCCTGTGTGGTCTGTGTGGGAGAGCAGGGCTACTGGACGAAGGGTTCGGAGGCCACGACGCACAGGCATGGATGGAGCACTGCTCCTGGGCCGCGCGCAGGCTGCAGGCCTCTCTCCGCGTCACGTAGGTGCCGCCAACTGACGCTCTAAAGCCGCTTCTCGCGCCCGAGCGATCGGTTGCGCGCAACTTGAATCACTGCCGCCAGTTGCATGCGAGCAAGTTGCTTTGCAGGAGAGGTCCAGACCTGCTTGGCGGATTCGCGGCGACGTTTTTCACCGCGTGCCGCACATTCGGCAACTGCGGCCCGTCGTCAAAATCGTCGAGGCGGCCGTTTCGTCTCGTCGGCTCGTCGCGCGACCATCCCGCTCGCGCGCGACCACCTCGCTCGCGGGCAAAGCGATGGAGCCGCGCGATTCTCACCACCGTCATCGCCGTTGTCCTCATCCCCCCCCACCCCAGCGACGCGGAGAGCCGCGCACGCGCCAGAGCCGGCACGTCACGCCCCCTGATCCTGCGCCGCTACGGGGAAGGTGGCGGCGCCGGCGCCGACTCGGCCAAACCGGCCCACCTCCTCGCCGCCCCCCCACTCCCGGCGGCAGAAGCGGGGCCGGCGGGCTGCCGGGCGGCGAGGGCGAGGCCGGCGAGCGGACGCTCGGCGCTGTGTGCCGCCGTCGCGCGAGCCGAGGGGCTGCTCCTCACGGGGGGAGCGGCGGCAGGGGAGGCGGTCGGCGCACAGACGCTGCACTGCCAACTACCGGACGGAAGCGTCGTCGTTTAGTATCCTCCTCGTTGTGGTGGTGGTGAAGTGGTGGCTATGGTGTGGTGATGGTTATAGTGGTGGTCGTGATGATGTTAATGGTGATGATGTGGTGGTGGTGGTGGTGATGTTCGGTTATGAAACTGAACTATTTTATTTACCAAAGCAAGACCCGCTGAGTTATGCAGCTCTTTCACAGAAGCGACCTGGCCACACGTGATGCCACCTCAACGAAGTGGCTTATCACGTGGGAAATTTATAGCAGCCAATTGATCTAATCCAGAGTGTTGGCAGGAAAAATGACAAGAAGAGCCATTTGTTTTTCGAATTCTGTGGAGAAAAAAAACAACAATATTTCAAGAGCCGCGATGCACCGTGTGGTGAATACGAGACGGCGGGGTCCTTGATGAACGACGTCACGAAGACAGCAGCCCTTAAAGGGCCGCGTGCGCCCCCGCAACCACGGGTTGCCCACCCCCTGGTCTAAACACGTGGTGTTCATTCTAAATCCACGTGACCACAGGGAGAACATGCAAATTCCAAATACACAGCAGGCGTCAGGATCAGGATTGAACCCACGACCTCCTGCATACCGTGAGTGTGCCACTGTGGCGCACTTACGGTGAGATGTTGAGGGTGGTGGTGGTGATGAGGTTATGGTGGGGCGGTGGAGGCGGCGATGGTGGCGATGATGATGTGGCGGTGGTGGTTACGATGGTGGGATGATAACGGTGGTGATGATGCCGTTATTACCGCAGTGGTGACAATGTCTAATGGATGATGATGAAGACAGTGATCCATGATACAGGTTTTATTTTGGTTAGATCGCGTAAATATACGTGTCGTTGAACCCACCACCACCCGACACAGCCAATTAGTAAGGGTTGTCACGTAAACAAAACATGTGAATTCGTTACTAGTACAGCTATCGTCATCACTAAGACAGTGAAGACGATAGCGAGGTGGCTGTCATGTTGGCTGCGATGGTGAGATGATCATACGGGTGGTGATGATTTTGATGAAGGATGGATTGACTACCCCCGCTGGTGATGCGAGATGATGGCTCAATGATATCTGGTGATGATTTACCGGCACGACATGATGACGATGGCGACGAGACGGCGACGATCACACGACGAGACACGAGCGACGTCTCGCCTCCGCGAGTGACGTCTCGTCTCCGCTAGCGACGTCTCGTCTCCGCTAGCGATGTCTCGCCTCCGCTAGCGACGTCTCGTCGCCGCTAGCGACGTCTCGTCTCCGCTAGCGACGTCTCGTCGCCGCGAGCGACGTCTCGCCTCCGCGAGCGACGTCTCGTCTCCGCTAGCGACGTCTCGTCTCCGCGAGCGACGTCTCGTCGCGCCGCTAGCGACGTCTCGTCTCCGCTAGCGACGTCTCGTCTCCGCGAGCGACGTCTCGTCGCCGCTAGCGACGTCTCGTCTCCGCTAGCGACGTCTCGTCTCCGCTAGCGACGTCTCGTCTCCGCTAGCGACGTCTCGTCTCCGCGAGCGACGTCTCGTCGCCGCGAGCGACGTCTCGTCGCCGCGAGCGACGTCTCGTCTCCGCTAGCGACGTCTCGTCTCCGCTAGCGACGTCTCGTCGCCGCGAGCGACGTCTCGTCTCCGCTAGCGACGTCTCGTCTCCGCTAGCGACATCTCGTCGCCGCGAGCGACGTCTCGCCTCCGCGAGCGACGTCTCGTCTCCGCTAGCGACGTCTCGTCGCCGCGAGCGACGTCTCGTCTCCGCTAGCGACGTCTCGCCTCCGCGAGCGATGTCTCGTCGCCGCGAGCGACGTCTCGTCTCCGCTAGCGACGTCTCGTCTCCGCGAGCGACGTCTCGTCGCCGCGAGCGACGTCTCGTCGCCGCGAGCGACGTCTCGCCTCCCCGAGCAACGTCTCGTCGCCGCGAGCGACGTCTCGTCGCCGCGAGCGACGTCTCGTCTCCGCTAGCGACGTCTCGTCGCCGCGAGCGACGTCTCGTCTCCGCTAGCGACATCTCGTCTCCGCGAGCGACGTCTCGTCGCCGCGAGCGACGTCTCGTCGCCGCGAGCGACGTCTCGTCGCTGCGAGCGACGTCTCGCCTCCGCGAGCAACGTCTCGTCGCCGCGAGCGACGTCTCGTCGCCGCGAGCGACGTCTCGTCTCCGCTAGCGACGTCTCGTCGCCGCGAGCGACGTCTCGTCTCCGCTAGCGACATCTCGTCTCCGCGAGCAACGTCTCGTCGCCGCGAGCGACGTCTCGTCGCCGCGAGCGACGTCTCGTCTCCGCTACTTCGCCGCCCCGCAACCTCCTTGACGACGGCCGCCAACGCGCCCCCCCCCCCCCCCCCCCCACCAGCTACCCGTCGGGCCGCGTCGCCGTGGCCCAGGTCCCTGTGGGGCCCCGCGGTGCCGGGGCTCACACGGTCGCCTTCGCGGACGAGGGCCAACGGCCCGCGCTCCTCGCCACCTTCACCCCCGACGGGCGGGGGTTCGTGTTCCACGCAGCCAGGTGAGACGGCACGGGGGGGCAAGGGGGACCCGCGGGGGGTGACAGAAGGGACATGTGGACCCCACGGTGATTACGGGGGGGAATTACGGGGGAGGGGTCCCGCGGGGGGAGATAGAGGGGACATGGGGACACACGGGGATAGAGTGGACCCACGGCGGCCCACGGGGATAAAGGCGACACTGAGGCACAGCAAGACATTGAGACGCGGGGAGACAGGGACACCGGAACACAGGGGACAGATGGGAACACAAAGGCTGCAGAGCCACGGACTAATCCCCACTCTGTCGCGTCGCCCACTCTCAGAGGTCAATGTCCCCTTGTGTCGAACCTCACCCTCATCCGTGTGCCGCCCTCCACCCTGACCTGCCTGCCGCCCCTCAGCCCCCAGCGCGTGGCCGTGATGATGAGCGCTACTGGCGTGGCGCTGTGCGACGCTAAGGGCAGCCCCGTGAGCGCGTGGTGCTGGCCGCGATCGGGGAGGGCCGAGCGACCCCTCACCGTCCCCGTGAGTGTCCGTGGGTGGGTCGCGTCGAACGAAGCCGCGGCAACCGCATGTATGTTGCATGTTGTATGTATGTTGAACTTCGTTCGCGCCGTACGTAGCCAACCGTGCTAATCGGAAGGGCGGGGGAAGGGCAACAAACTAAACTACAAAAATCAGATCCTTGGGTCTTTCGGTAACGTCAGGTAGATAGGTTCAAAGAAAGTAACAAAAAAATTAAGAAAAAACTACGACGTTTCGATCGCAACACAAGCGGTCGTCTTCAGGCAAAGGGGGTGGGGGGAGTCCTAAAGAAATTGGTTTGTCAACTAGATGCATAGTTAAATTTCGATTTAAAGCTTTCGTGACTGCAATGATTCATCTTCTTTGGTTCTTTCGGTAAAGTCACGTAGAATGAGAATAAAATAATAAATTGATAAAATAAAATAACACAATAATATTCTCACGACGTTTCGGCCACAACACAAGCGGCCTTCATCAGGTGAAGGGACGAGACTGTCTGGTAGGACAGCGCTGGAGTGAAAGAGCCACGTTCAGATCACGGCCTTTTAAGCTGTGTGAGAGGAACAAAGCGCCTTGACAAAGGAATTAGCATATAATTTAGCATTGAAATGGCTGAATGATTAGCTTGTGACTGGTCACAGAAATAGTTATGTTAAAAGTTAAAGCATACACATCCGCAGAGGCACCCCTTGACAATGGAATTAGCATAGAATTTAGCAAAGTCGTAATTAATCGCAGTAACAGTTCCATTTCTGATGGTCTGAAATCCGTTTTAGCTAAAGGTCTAAACTTTGCTGTCACACCGAGACACTTACCGGTTAATGATATCATTGCCCATGTCGACGTTGCACTCAAGGGCTTGAGTCACATCTCTGCAGACGTAGCAAGATCTGAAATCGCTGCAACCCTCAAAAACGCTAAGTTGCCACCCAGCAACATCAGCAAAGACGAACGTTTTGAATTATCTCAATTAAAAAAGAGGTATGATATTGTCATCCTCTCAGCCGACAAAGGCAATGCCACTGTCATCATGGACAAAACAGAATATAACAACAAAATTCAAGAACTACTCAACGATGGCAGCTATACAAAAATAAAAAGAGATCCCACCAACAGCCTGGTCACCAAAACGAACAAAATCATCTCTGATTCAACAGCATTAATTGATGAGATCAAACAGTTCTCGTTGAAACCCTCTGCTGCCAGACCACCAAGATTATATGGCCTTCCAAAGATACACAAAGAGGATACACCCCTTCGTCCCATCGTCTCTACTATCAGCTCCCCCACCTACAAACTGGCACGTTTTCTCGCTGATCTACTGCGACTTTTCACTGGAAAAACCACCTCTGCGGTACTAAATTCTACTCACCTGGTATTGACAATCAAAGGCATTTCCCTGTCCCCAAACGACCTGCTTGTCAGTTTTGATGTGGTGTCCTTGTTCACCAAAGTCCCGGTACCTGACACCATCGCTATCATTGAAGACCTGGTTCATCAAGGACTGCATACTGATGTACCCCCCCTGGTGAGACATTGCTTAACCAACACATACTTCACCTGGAATGGAACTTTCTACAAACAAACTGAGGGCACCCCAATGGGCTCCCCCCTATCTCCGGTTGTAGCCAACGTATTCATGGAAAAATTTGAAACTGACGCCATCCAGACTGCCACTCTACGCCCGACCTTATGGAAGAGGTACGCTGATGACACCTTTGTCATCTGGCCACATGGCCAGCCTGCTCTAGACCAATTCCGCGACCACATCAATTCCATACACCCAGCCATCAGATTTACCATGGAGGTCGAAAAAGATGGCAAACTACCCTTTTTGGATGTCTTAATTAAAAGGAGACATGATGGTTCAATGAGCCACTCTGTCTACAGGAAAGCTACCCATACAGATGCTTACTTGAAACCGGATTCCCACCACCATCCATCCCAGAAGAACTCCCTCATCAAGACTCTATACCATAGAGCCCAATGCATTTCCGACCAGGAACACATTACCAGTGAACTCAAGCACGTACACCAGGTTCTCAGGGCTAATGGCTACTCCGACTACACAATCCACAAAGCCATCACTCCAGTCATGAAGAAGGATCCTCTTGTGGAGCCACTCAAAACCATCACCTTACCCTACATTGCAGGGGTCACTAAAAAGGTCTCCAAAATCCTGAATAAACACAAGATCCAGGTCCGATTCAACACAGTACATAAAATCCGTGATTTAGTTCCATCTGTAAAAGATGCTGTTCCAGACATACAGTACCCGGGCGTTTACAAACTAAAGTGCCTCTGTGGTAGTAGCTACATTGGAGAAACCAAAAGACATATCTCGGACCGCATCCGCGAACATAAAGCAGACTTGAAACACGGTAGGACGAACTCCTCTGCCGTGGCAGATCACTGTTATAATTCAGTGGGCTCACATGACGTTGACTTCTCCAAGACGGAGGTTCTTTGCAAACCAACCGGCTACCATGAGAGATTCGTTCATGAGGCCATTCACATATACAAGCACAGAGACAATTTCAACCGAGAAGATGGATTCTGGCTTAGTAACCACTGGAAAGATGTTTTAAATCATTTCTGTTCTTAATTAATTGTATTTTTACGATGACCTTCAGACCGCAGCTCTTTCGCCAGCATTCCCTCTTAATACCTCTCACACCACGGTTAATGGTATGGTTTTACAACATGGAGTATACTAGGGCCTCGCAGCTGTCTCTCTCCCCCTGCTCTGTTCCGACCATGGACGAACTCGTCCATCTGAACGGAGCCCGTAGCTATCCGTGGTGCTGAAGTTGAGGGTAAGAATCCACCCATTTTTTCGCCATATAGCATTGTGATATATAACGACTTATTGTTGGTAGCTTAGCTGATTGGAGAATATAGAGTTTATTGATAACATGAAGGTAATTTATATTTTAGTTTTTATTGGTTCACTATATAGTACTGTGAATAGCTCAGATGTGTAGGCCTTGACTTCAACATAGTCATTTCTGTGACCAGTCACTAGCTAATCACTCAGTTATTTCAATGCTAAATTCGCCTAGTTATTTCAATGCTAAATTCTCCTGTTTGATTTGTACTAAGTGCCTCGGTGAATGTGTATGGTCTGACTTTAACGTAGCTATTTCTGTGAGCAGTTACAAGCTAATCACTCAGCTATTTCAATGCTAAATTCTATGCTAATTCCATTGTCAAGGGGTGCCTCTGCGGATGTGTATGCTTTAACTTAGCTATTTCAATGATAAATTCTATGCTAATTCCATTGTCAAGGGGTGCCTCTGCGGATGTGTATGCTTTAACTTAGCTATTTCAATGATAAATTCTATGCTAATTCCATTGTCAAGGGGTGCCTCTGCGGATGTGTATGCTTTAACTTTTAACATAACTATTTCTGTGACCAGTCACAAGCTAATCATTCAGCCATTTCAATGCTAAATTATATGCTAATTCCTTTGTCAAGGCGCTTTGTTCCTCTCACACAGCTTAAAAGGCCGTGATCTGAACGTGGCTCTTTCACTCCAGCGCTGTCCTACCAGACAGTCTCGTCCCTTTCACCTGATGAAGGCCGCTTGTGTTGTGGCCGAAACGTCGTGAGAATATTATTGTTATTTTATTTTATCAATTTATTATTTTATTCTCATTCTACGTGACTTTACCGAAAGAACCAAAGAAGATAGATGCATAGTTTCATAGTTTCATTTATATGGTATAGCCCTGTGAGCCATTCGGCTCTTGAATCGGGTGCAACCGCAACAGACAAAAACAAAAAAAAACACGAACAAGAAAACATCTTAAAGTGACTATGTGCATGTGCAAACAGAAAATCCAGGGAAAAAAACATCAAAATATTCCTGAAATAGCACCGTACACCAACGCTGGCTACCAGTGGCTTCCTAACATCGGAAGAGCATTCCAGACGACCGCAGAAGCGCATCAGGAGTGCGCGCGACGATACGGTGACCAAACCACCGTCTTTGTTCGATGGCGCGCAGCCAAAAGCCGCCGCTGCGAGGATGACGGCCGTAGCGCCGTTGCCGCAATGCGGTGACTACGCGCGTCCAAGCGCCCGCACCGAGTGTTTCACGGCCCGAATGTTCATGAAAGCTACTCGCAAGAATGGCCTCACCGGGTGAAGACACGGAGGCAACATCGCCCGCCGCCACCACCGCCCCTCCCCCCTACTGGCAGACCGACGCGCGCAGAGACAGCTGCCCACTGGGGGTCCGCCCCCCCCCCCCCCCTTGGCTAGGCTGCGGCGGGGCGACTGAACGGTGGAGACGGGACGCGGCGCGAGGCGCTCCGAGTTGCTGAGGCGCTGCCGCGGGCGCCACTGAACGCGCGAATCCCTAAACTTTATTGGGCCCTTCTAGGCACCCACAGGGTGCGCGGCCACGCGGTGTAATGCCGGTGAGCATCAGTGGCACTGCGCGCGTGCCCGTGTGTATGTGTGTGTATGTGCGTGTGCATGTGTGTGTATGTGTGTATGTGTGTGCATGTATGTGTATGTGTGTGTTTTTGTGTGTATGTATGTGTGTGTATGTGTGTGCATATGTGTGGGGGGCGGTTGCACAGCGGTTAGCGCTACGCTGCGCTACGAACCCGGTGCCCCGAATTCGATTCCTGCTCACGGCCAACACCGGCGACGATTATCTGAATCGGTCCTGGGCCTGCCCTAGGTCGACTCAGCCTCAAATGAGTACCTGCTGCGGTGCTGGCCACCCACCCCCTCGTGTGCCGTGCCGGCCTTCATAGGTGCTCGCTAACAGCACTTGCCCCGACGGTCTGTCGAGGCTACACGGGGGATCTTTGTCTTTGTGCGTCGCCGTGCAGGTTGGCGACTTCATGACGCTGCGCATGACAGGGCGTCACGCGGTGACGCTGCTCTTCCGCTGTCATCAGGAGTGCGTGCTCCTCTCCGTGTCGCCGGTGAGCGCGCACTCACCACACTCACCTCCTCGCCACAACTCCAAACAACCGCCATTCGCCACTAAGTGGCGGTGACGTCGCCACGGCGCTTGTGCCAGGCCATGTGCACGTTAAGGCCACGTGAAGTGTCGAACGCCCGCTGGCAGGAGGTCACGGGGCAGACCCAGGTGCCACGGGTCGACTGACGGAGATGGACAAAACACAGACACGGAGGCAGACAGACACACAAGCAGAGAGAGACAACACAGAGACACACAGAGATAAACACACAACATAGACACGCAGAGGCCCAATGCCTCTGTGTCGAGGCATTAAAAAGGGAGAAGGGGGGAGGGGGCGTTTGGGGCAATCGAAACGTCGTATTCACGAAAGCTTCAAATCAAGTTTTACTGAGATGACTGGCCGATGCACCACCTGTGCCCTCTACTGTGCCAACTCGCTGTGCTTTAGCCACCTGGCGCTCCGCTCGTTGTTGTGAGCGTCGCTCCTCTGCCCTCCATTGTTGTTGGAGGGCGACTGCCTCCAACTACCCAGTAGCGTCCTTCACGAGCCTCCTCCACAGAGGCCGATCTTGACACCGCTGGTACCAGTCATCGGCAAGTCCACTCAGCTCCACGTCCCCCTGTACCACATCACTCCATGTCTTCTCTAGCCCGTGCCGCGCCCGATAAGCCCCCTCGATCCGGCCGAACAAAAGCTGTTTCGGCATGCGGTGGCTGGGCATGCGGGCTACATGACCCAGCCAACGCAGCCTTGCCTGCTGGAGGAGCTCACCAATGGGACTTTGTCCAGATCTTTCAAGGATTTGTGAGCTCCTCACACAATCCAGCCTGGTTAAACCCAGGATGGATCGTAGGCAGGCCAGCCTAAATGTTTGTAACCGGTGAAGATGTTCCAATAGGGCAGTCCACGTTTTGCAAGCATAGAGAAGGGAGGGGCATGACCGTGAACGAGAAGACCCGAAG
This sequence comes from Petromyzon marinus, assembly GCF_048934315.1. Taxonomy (NCBI): domain Eukaryota; kingdom Metazoa; phylum Chordata; class Hyperoartia; order Petromyzontiformes; family Petromyzontidae; genus Petromyzon; species Petromyzon marinus. The sequence continues at coordinate 7,812,540 of NC_133714.1, read as the reverse complement.
CTTCATGTGGAACCGGAGCTGGTCCTGAGCACACTGCCCAGGTCTGGAAAACTCTCCACTCTCTCCACAACTGCTCCATTATGGCACAAAATACCCAGGCAGGTGCTTAGCAATCACCAGGTCATCGGCATACGTAACATGGTTGACCAATAGGGAGCCATCCCTGGACCGCACCTGGGTGTCGATCAGCCTCCTATTGTAGATAATAATAGGCTTTACCCTTTCTGGCAATAAAACAGTCGTGTTAAGATGTTAAAACACTAAACAAACCTTTTGCAAGGAATCGTGTCTGTTCACGACAAGTATGTGTGGTTATATATTCTTGGTTCTTTCGGTAAAGTCACGTAGAAGGGAAACAATAAAATAATAAAAATATAAAATAATAAAATTGTGGTTTTATTGTTTAATATTTTGTGGTTTTCACACCTGATGATGACTGCTTGTGTTGCAGTCGAAACGTCGTGATAATTTTATTGTTTTAGATTTTTATTATTTTATTGTTTCCCTTCTACGTGACTTTACCGAAAGAACCAAGAATATGAATCCCTGCAGTCACGAAAGCTTTAAATCAAAATTTATGTGTGGTTAATGCAGACACGATTCCTTGCAAAAGGTTTTTGCTTGGTGTTTTAACATCTTAACACGATTGTTTTATTGCCAGAAAGGGTAAAACATATTATCTACAATAGGAGGCTGATCGACACCCAGGTGCGGTCCAGGGATGGCTCCCGATTGGTCAACCATGTTACGTATGGTGATTGCTGCTCACTCAGAGGAGGAGTTGGAGGTGCTGCTACTGAACCTGGAGCGTGCCACTCAGAGATGGGGCCTTACCATCAGCACCACCAAAAAACTAAGCACCTGTTTTATATACTGGCAAGGGAGGTCCCATGATGAAGCCTCCCGTTGTATCTGTACCGGATGGAAATTCCTCCGGTACGGCCATCGAAGGCTTCACGAACTACGCGCTCGAAAAATATGTTAAATAATGCGGGAGCCAGAGGACATCCCTGTCGCGCCCCAAGGTGAACCAGGGAATGGCTCCGACTCCCGGCCATGGCACAAACAACCCCATATGCCTTCCCGGTGCTGCCGGACGGTAACGCTGCGGTGGATGTGAGCAACGCCATGGAGGGGAGGCGAATTCCAAAATCGGCTATTCCCCTCAAGGCACTTGTTGCCACCACAGCGGCCACACGGGGGCTCTGGACGGATGTGAGGGGCTGGTAACCCCTCTCGCTTCAATTAAATTACCACAAACCCACGGAAAACGTCACCACTGCACACACCGGCTCCCCACTACACTCAGCGTCTCACCACCACACTCACCACCTCCCCACTGCACTCACCTCGTCACCACCTCACTCAGCCCCTCACTACCCCATGGTGATGGCGATGACGCAGTGTGTGTGAATTCCTCTTCCCTTCCCCCCCCCCCCCCCCCCCCAGTTTTCCATGGCCGCCCTCGACTCCCCCCGTGCCGAACTTCACATATCGAGGGGTCAGGCTGAGGTCAAGAGGTTCCGCCAGCGAATCCGCAGCATTCTGGCGGCGTGGATGGAGCATTACCGTCACGCCGTCGGTACCGCGCACGCACAACAGAGACAAAGATCCCCCGTGTAGCCTTAACAGACTCTTAGGGCAAGTGCTGTTAGCGAGCAGCAGCACCTATGAAGGCCGGCACGGTACACGAGGGGGGGCTCGTGTGGCCGGCACCACGCCCGGCCGCCTTTGTCTCCCCGAGTGGCGATGTTTACACACCGCACCGGGTAATCATTTGAGGCCGAGTCGACCGACCACCAATACCAACACAGCCGCCATTCGCCACTAAGTGACGGTGACTTCACCACGGCGTCCGTGCCAGGCCAGGTGCACTTTGACCAACCGCCACATTAACCGCACGCACGCTCCTCCGCCACGGTCTCCAACACGGGGAACGGGACGCTATCACTAAAAGGGAATCGCTTCCGAAGAACGAAAAAAAAACGCACGCACGTGTGGTGGACGGCGTCGCGCTATCCGTGATGTTTCCTTCCCGCTGTTTTTGTTTCCGCCTCACAGGGGTGAGTGCCGGACTTACCGGACGTCCCCGCGAGTCCACACACCGCCTACAGGCACCGCCGCCGCCACCGCCACCGGCACAACCGGCGCCGTCGCTACCGGCGCCTGCCCGTGCCGGCCCGGCTCCTCGCGTCGCTGCGACCGCAAATCGTGGCGGAGAGGGAGAGAGAGGAGGAGCTGAGGCGGCGTCGGCGGCGGCGGCGTCGGCGGTGTCACGGGAGGCCCGCGGTCGCCGGGGTCGCGATGACGCCACGGAGCTGTTCCTCCTCTCGCGACGCTCGCACGCATCGCCCGCCCGGTCAGAACGCCTCTCGGAGTCCGAGTCGGAGAGCGTCCACTTTGTTTTAGATTGACCAGGCGGGAACTGTGGAGAGACGAGGAGAGAGAGAGGTGGGGGGAGGGGGGGTTAACATCGGCGAGAGTGGACTTGGCTCACACAAATGACAAAGGCAAAAGATCGCGGAAGTGGAGCGGGCACCTGAAACCCGTGACACGCGCACACACAAACTGTGACACACACACACACACACCGTGACACACACACACCGTGACACACACACACACACACAAACTGTGACACACACACAAACTGTGACACACACACACACACCGTGAGACACACACACCGTGACACACACACACACACCGTGACGCACACACACACAAACTGTGACGCACACACACACACCGTGACACACACACACACACCGTGACACACACACACACACCGTGACACACACACACACACCGTGACACACACTAACACACACCGTGACACACACACACACACACACCGTGACACACACACACAAACTGTGACACACACACACCGTGACACACACACAAACTGTGACACACACACACACCGTGACACACACACACAAACCGTGACACACACACACACCGTGACACACACACACACACACCGTGACACACACACACACAAACTGTGACGCACACACACACACACCGTGACACACACACACACACCGTGACACACACACACACCGTGACACACACACACCGTGACACACACACACCGTGACACACACTAACACACACCGTGACACACACACACACACACACCGTGACACACACACACAAACTGTGACACACACACACCGTGACACACACAAACTGTGACACACACACACACCGTGACACACACACAAACTGTGACACACACACACACACCGTGACACACACACACACACAAACCGTGACACACACACACACCGTGACACACACACACCGTGACACACACACACACCGTGACACACACACCGTGACACACACACACACACACACAAACCGTGACACACACACACACCGTGACACACACACACACACACCGTGACACACACACACACACACCGTGACACACACACACACAAACCGTGACACACACACCGTGACACACACACAAACTGTGACACACACACACAAACTGTGACACACACACACACAAACCGTGACACACACACACACACCGTGACACACACACAAACTGTGACACACACATACACATAAACCAATAAAACAATTATAATAATGTCCCCGTTACAAAAGTTGGCTCGGTCCGGTCTTTGGGTCCCATCTCTTTCCACCAGCGTGGTGAAGTATGGTCAAACGCCCCCCCACAGCGGGGGTGGGGGGGCTTGAGGCTTTCACCCGGCAGTGCATTGGCAAAGGGATGTGCAAAAGTATTTATTGTGGCGTGCGATGGGCTCAAATGTCCTCCGCGTTGGAGGCCGCTACATTAACCACCATGGTGTTAATAAAATCAACATCTTTCATTTTATAAATATATAATAATACGTAAATAATTGTAATAGAATCGTCACCTTCCATCGTGACATGCCGTTGGTTTGTAAAGGGTGCAGCAGGGAGAGGGTTAGCTGGATTGTTATACCCCTACGAATAATCCTCATAAACATACAGCATTGCATCTGATACGTAGCAACAGCCCGATTTACGTCCGAGACGCGTTTGCCGAAAAGTGCTCACGAGGAGTATCGGAACGTCGTCAGTCGAAGCGATGGACACGGTAGTCGTAGTAGTCGCGGCGCTGCGGCGGCGGCGGTGGTGGTGGCGGCGAAGGCCGAGAGGCGACGGATCACGAGCGACAGGACGGACGACGATCACGCCAGCTGACGTGACAGTGCGTGGGGGTTGAGGATCACGAGCGACAGGACGGACGACGATGACACCACCTGACGTGACAGTGCGTGGGGGTTGAGGCGACGCGAAGTTGGGTGTCGGTGTTAAAAATAAAGTGACGATGTGAAAGGTGGGGGGGTGGGGGGAGGACGTACATCGGGGTACGACTAAACTGTGTTTTTATCTTGACTTAAAGCTTCCGTGACTGCAGGAATTCATATTATTGGATCTTTCGGTAAAGTCACGTAAATAGGTCACTTTACCGAAAGACCCAAGAATATGTGTTTGTATTTTCATGGGACCTCCCTTGCCAGCATCAAAATATACGAATAGGTTTTACCCTTTCTGGCAATAAAACATATACTTGTGCATTAACCACAAGTACTAAATGTGGTTAATGCAGACTTGATTCCTTGCAAAAGGTTTATGTTTGGTGTTGTAACATCTGAACACAACTCCTGTTTTAATGCCAGAAAGGATAAAACCTATTCTTATATTTTTTTTATTTTACCAGGTAAGGCCCCACTGAGCTACGTAGCTCTTTTTCAGAAGCGACCTGGCCTTCGCAAATAATAGCTCAACGCGTGGAAATGCATAGCAGCCGAATGCTCTAAACGCGTGGTGTTGATTCTAAACGTGGAGTGAAAAACCGGAGGACCCGGATAAAAATCCACGGGGGAAAGAGGGCACGCAAACTCCAAATATACAGCAGGCGACGTCAGGGTCGGGATCAAATCCACAACCTCCTGCATGCCAGGCGAGGTCATGAACATCTTGCCACTGCGACGCCCCTGTATTTACCCAGGAAGCTGCTGGGTATTGAGAGTGGCCACGTGGAGCTGGCGTGCCCCGTGTCTCTGCGCGCGGCGCTGGGAGGCCGTGCGCCAGCGAGGCCGTCCGCGGGACAAAGGTGATTGCCGATAACGCCGCTGGCTCCCGTCGGACGAATTTTGAGCAGTCCCCCTCCTTCACCTCCTTCACGTTCCTCTCTCAAAGCGTCACCACCTCTTCTCTGTCGCCCATTCCCTTGCCTCCCCTCGCCCCTCCACTCCTTCCCGTCCCTCCCCTATAGCCCTTCCGTGACCCTCCACGTGGCCTCTGTTACGGTCACTCATTGCCATGTACATTGAACTTTTTTTCCCACCGTACGTAGCCAACCGCGCTAATCGGAGGTGCAGGGGAAGGACAAGAAACTAAACACAAAATTCACTCAATGTTTGTTACCGCTTTTAAACTATATAAAGCGCCTTCAACCGAGCTGCTCTATGTAAATATAAAATAAAACAAGACGCGCTCAAATGCGCGGCGCCAACTCCTGTTGACGAAGCTCCCAGCGTGAAGCGAGCAGTGGCCGCTGACTGAATGCCTCACCGATTGAGCCGAGGGCTCAAACGGCAGCATTGACCGGTCGGCCACCCATCTGACGACACGCGGCAGACCGACTAACCAGGTGACTCAACCACCTGACCAGGAGACCATTCGGACTATTCATCGACTGCCCTGCATTTCAACTGATCAACAGACCAACTATCCACGTGGCGTTCTCCTCAATCAACCGGTTGACCCACTGACCAAACGCCTGACTAACCATTTATTTGACCAACAAACTGACTGACTGACCAGCTGAGCAATTGTCCTACTGCCCAACCAACTAGCTACCCAGCCGCCTGACCGATGACCCAATAGCTCGACTCTGACCCAACTGCCCGACCAACCGTCTGACCGACCGTTGACCCGACCCTTGACCTTTACCGGCGCGCATCCCTGGCGCCCGTGCGTGCGGCAGGTGCCGGTGCAGCGCGCGCCGTGTGCCGTGCGTCACCGACGTGGAGGTGGACGCCCTCCTCCAGGCCGCCCCCCGCGGAGGCCCCCGGCAGCAGCTCCAGGTGGTCGTGATCGTCGTCGTCGACTCGGCCGCCGGGTGGCCGCCCCACCCCTGCCTCCGGATGGTGGAGTCCCTGTACGAGGAGAAGAACCGCAACCGGACCGCGCCATGCGTCCAGGTTTGTTGGGAAGAGGGGGGACACGATGAGGGGGGTGGGGGGGGGGAGCGTTGGGTGGCGTCCGCAGCGATTCGTGGGAGCTGGAAAGAGCCCGGAACGCCGTCGTGGGAATTGTTTTGGCCGCGCTCCATTGATCTCGCCGTACTTTGTCCTCGTTGTACGAAATAGTCCCGTACACCTATTCTTCAGATCGTAGCGATGTGGCGCACAACAATTACAGGATCGTTATGGATAGACGCACCTTGTACTCCAGTGGTAGTGCCTTACGCCGATGAGCCAGACTCCAAGGCAGCCTAGCAGCATTCCGGAAATGATCCGAGCGAGAAACTGAACCCTGGTTTCCCGCACCCTCCGATTAGCACGGCTGGCTACGTACGGTGCGAAAGAAGTTCAACGTACACACGTACATAGACTCACACAGCCATTCACCCACTCACAGTCACTCATCCACACACTCACCCACCCTCCGATCAGTACGGTTGGCTACGTACGGCGTGAAAGAAGTTCAACGTACAGCACATGCAGTACGTGGATGTGGAGTCGGCTGGGTGGCTCGGAGATCAGAGAACTGAGTCGACACCACGGAGAGCCTGGAGCTCGAATCTGGTTTCAGCCGCCCGTGGCTACTGCCACGACCCTCCCGGCCCGGGAGGGTCGTGGCGTGCGATGTCCCTACGCCACGGATAGCACCGGGTGGGTTGCTGTGCGAGGCCGGCTCTAGCACAGCACGGCGTGCGATGCACCGTCATCGCGTACACCCCGTAGGCGGGTGTAGTACCAGCCCTAGCGGGGCTTGGTGAGTGCTGGGATAGCGCGGGGACCACGCATAGCACGCAGTGCGGGCTCCCACAAGGGGGAGTGGGAGAGTGTCAGCCCAGGAGCAGGGTTGCCCCGGGCCATGGCACTCTGGTTGACCCCGTAGACACGTGATCCGGAGTGTCCACAGAGAGGGCCTAGGTGGGGAGGCGAGGGGGTGATCACGTGTCTGCTGAGAGCTCTCGAGAGGGATAAAGAGGGAGCTAGAACGCTCGAGAAGGTGGGCGGGGCCCGGGCGGGGCCTGGGCGGAGCCGGCCCCGACCCGGGAGGATATAAGGTGGGTCCCTGAGAGGGACCGGGGTCGCTTCGTCCTACAAGGCATCAACACGTGGCCGGGACCCGAGTGAGGGTCCGACCCTTCGGAGTTGTAACCCCTATGCATAGTGTTGTTAGCTGGGTGGTCACCATCCTAGCTGTATCTGGTAAAGGGGCAGTTACCCCTTTGTATATACGTGTTATGATAAATGTGTTGCCTCTAAAGAATAACGTCTGCGACTCCGTTGGATTCACTACAAATGTACTCCGTGTGTACTATATGTACGTGTGTAGTGTATGTACTGCTTGTGTACTGTGTGTGTGCACTGCTTGTGTACTGTGTGTAAGCACTGCTTGTGTACTGTGTGTACTGCGTGTGTGTGCTATGTGTGTACTGCTTGTTTACTGCGTGCGCACTGCGTGTGCACTGTGTGCTGTGTGTGTGTATACTGCGTATGTGTGCTGTGTGTACTGCGTGTGTTTACCGTGTGTGTACTGCGTGTGTGCACTGCGTGTGTGTACTACGTGTTTACTGTGTGTGTACTGTGTGTGTGTGCTGTGTGTGTACTGTGTGTGTGTACTGTGTGTCCACCGCGTGTGTCCCGTCAGGGCCGCGGGGACTCGTTCCGACTGTTGCACTACGACCTGTCGCTCGCCGCGCCGCGCCCGGGGCCCGCGGCTCCGCTGCTGGCGAGACGGCACGCGGTGCGGCCCGGCATGTTCCTGGTACAGAGACAAAGATTCATCCACCCCTCCGTCCACCCACCCACCCACCCCTCCATCCACCCACCCACCCCTCCATCCACCCACCCACCCCTCCATCCACCCACCCAATGGGTGTGGTCACAACCACGCCCGGCCACCTCTGTCTCCCCAGCGCCGATGTTCACGCACCGCACCGGGCCACTCGTTCATGGTTGGAGTCGAACTGGGGGGAGGCCCCGGACCGGCTGCTGATAATCGTCGCCGGCGTGGGTGGCCACGGGCGGGAATCGAACTCGGGCGCACTCCCTGCGTGCGCACACACAGACACACGCATGCACCACAATATACAACAGCGCTCTTTCGCAAAACAGGCCAAGCAATGAGCCACTGTGCATCGTACGATACATAACCGCTGTGCGCACTGAAAGTCGATTCAAGTCAGGATTGAGATCTCTGTGTGCGCGCGTGTATTCCGTGCGTGCGCACACACACGCGTCACGTGGCACGCACAGAGCGTCACGTGGGACGCAGAGGGCGTCACGTGGGACGCAGAGGGCGTCACGCGGGACGCAGAGAGCGTCACGCGGGACGTGTTTAACAATTATCGAGCGCGTGCAGCGGCGTAGAACGAGTTAATTCGCATTTGAGTGGAGAGTAAACGTGGAAAGGCGTACACTAGGGTTATCCTTGCAGCGGATTTTGGCTGGCCATTAAACAAAGACGGTCACTCGCATCGCGCGCTTTCAGATGCACTTCTGCGTCCCCCTGGAACGCTCTTCCGATATCAGGAAGCCACTGGGACCTGTGCACTTTTAAATCATCTCGATTGAAAGGTCGTTTCTTTTTTACTTTTTGTGTTTAGCTTGTTGTCCTTCCCCTGCACCTCCGATTAGCACGGTTGGCTACGTACGGTGCGAAAGAAGTTCAACAAACATACGTACACAGACGCTTGACTCTGATTCCACTCTAATCCACACGGGACAGTCCCTATTATTTAAATGACCTTGGGCAGGGCCGGATGAATATTGTGTAGGCCCCTGGGCTACAGGTAGTGTGAGGCCCCTGGCCTACAGCTACTGTGAGGCCCCTGGGTTACAGGTACTGTGAGGCCCCTGGGTTACAGGTACTGTGAGGCCCCTGGGCTACAGGTACTGTGAGGCCCCTGGGCTACAGGTGCTGTGAGGGCCCTGGGCTACAGGTGCTGTGAGGCCCCTGGGCTACGGGAACTGTGAGGCCCCTGGGCAACAGGAACTGTGAGGCCCCTGGGCTACGGGTACTGTGAGGCCCCTGGGCTACAGGTACTGTGAGGCCCCTGGGCTACAGGTACTGTGAGGCCCCTGGGCTACAGGAACTGTGAGGCCCCTGGGCTACACGAACTGTGAGGCCCCTGGGCTACAGGTACTGTGAGGCCCCTGGGCTACAGGAACTGAGGCCCCTGGGCTACAGGTAGTGTGAGGCCCCTGGGCTACAGGTACTGTGAGGCCCCTGGGCTACAGGAACTGTGAGGCCCCTGGGCTACAGGTACTGTGAGGCCTCTGGGATACAGGAACTGAGAGGCCCCTGGGCTACAGGTACTGTGAGGCCCCTGGGTTACAGGAACTGTGAGGCCCCTGGGCTACAGGTACTGTGAGGCTCCTGGGCTACAGGAGCTGAGGCCCCTGGGCTACAGGTAGTGTGAGGCCCCTGGGCTACAGGTACTGTGAGGCCCCTGGGCTACAGGAACTGTGAGGCCCCTGGGCTACAGGTTTTGTGAGGCCCCTGGGCTACAGGTACTGTGAGGCCCCTGGGTTACAGCTACTGTGAGGCCCCTGGGCTACAGGTACTGTGAGGCCCCTGGGCTACAGGTACTGTGAGGGCCCTGGGCTACAGGTACTGTGAGGCCCCTGGGCTACAGCTACTGTGAGGCCCCTGGGTTACAGGTACTGTGAGGCCCCTGGGCTAAAGGTACTGTGAGGCCCCTGGGCTACAGGTACTGTGAGGCCCCTGGGCTACAGGTACTGTGAGGCCCCTGGGCTACAGGTGCTGTGAGGGCCCTGGGCTACAGGTGCTGTGAGGCCCCTGGGCTACGGGAACTGTGAGGCCCCTGGGCTACAGGAACTGTGAGGCCCCTGGGCTACGGGTACTGTGAGGCCCCTGGGCTACGGGTACTTGAGGCCCCTGGGCTACAGGAACTGTGAGGCCCCTAGGCTACACGAACTGTGAGGCCCCTGGGCTACAGGTACTGTGAGGCTCCTGGGCTACGGGTACTGTGAGGGCCCTGGGCTACAGGTACTGTGAGGCCCCTGGGCTACAGGAACTGTGAGGCCCCTGGGCTACGGGTACTGTGAGGCCCCTGGGCTACGGGTACTGTGAGGCCCCTGGGCTACGGGTACTGTGAGGGCCCTGGGCTACGGGTACTGTGAGGCCCCTGGGCTACAGGTACTGGGAGGCCCCTGGGCTACAGGTACTGTGAGGTCCCTGGGCTACGGGTACTGTGAGGGCCCTGGGCTACAGGTACTGTGAGGCCCCTGGGCTACAGCTACTGTGAGGCCCCTGGGCTACAGGTACTGTGAGGGCCCTGGGCTACAGGTACTGAGGCCCCTGGGTTACAGGTACTGTGAGGGCCCTGGGCTACAGGTACTGAGGCCCCTGGGCTACAGGTACTGTGAGGCCCCTGGGCTACAGGTACTGAGGCCCCTGGGCTACAGGTTCTGTGAGGCCCCTGGGCTACAGGTACTGTGAGGGCCTCTGGGCTACAGGTACTGTGAGGCCCCTGGGCTACAGGTACTGTGAGGACCCCCCAGTAATATTTTCAAAAGGAAAACATTTTTTTATTTAAAGCTTTCGTGACTGCAGGGATTCATATTCTTGGTTCTTTCGGTAAAGTCCCGTAGAAGGGAAACAACAAAATAATACGTGACTTTACCGAAAGAACCAAGAATAAGGAAAACAAAGTTAAAGAAAATAAAACTGTTTTTTTTACAAGGCTAACAACAAATAAAATTCAGCGTTCACGAGTGAAATAACTTTTCACTTGACCTCTGGAGGCCCTCCAGCTGACAGAGGCCCCTGGGCTGCAGCCCCTAAAGCCCCCGTGCCTCGAACCGGCCCTGGGTACAGGGCATCAAACAACGCCATCGCGGCTACACAGAGCGGTGGAGGATTTTAGGGGCCGTCCATAAATGACGTCACGCACCTGGGGGGGGGGTCAAACATTTGTGACGATGTGTGACGAGGGGGGGGGGTGTTTGAATATAAACACATTCTACTTAAATTTCGATTTAAAGCTTTCGTGACTGCAATGATCCATCTTCTTTGGTTCTTTCGGTAAAGTCACGTAGAATGAGAATAAAATAATAAATTGATAAAATAAAATAACACAATAATATTCTCACGACGTCATTTATGGACGGCCCCTTTTATTCTCATTCTATGTGACTTTACCGAAAGAACCAAAGAAGACATTCTACTTAATTAAATAGACTTTTTCTCCTACAACATCAGAGTGCAGCGTTACATTAAATACGCACTACAATGACAATTGCGATTTGAAGCATGTGTTTTTTTTGGAGAGGTGGGGGGCAGAGCTTTGTGACGTCATATTTGAGGGGGAGGGGGTCTGACTTTTTGTGACGCCGCGTGACGAAGGGGTGGGGTCAAAAATCGTCCAAAATCGCGTGACGTCATTTATGTCCGGCCCCTTGCTCGGCGTAATGCAATGGGGCAGTTTCCGGCGGGCTGTCCGATCACCCTCAGTCCCCGCTGCCACTGCCGCCGGTAGTTTGGCTCTCACTTCCACCGCGGGTGTCATTGCTGGCGCCTCCACGTTGTGCTTCCCCTCTCCGTGCCCTCGGCTCTCGTTGTATGTAATACACACAACCCCCGAGCATTTGGGAGGGCAGCGACCGCCCTCATCCAATCCAGCTGGCTGCCTGCATAAATTCCTCGCCACAGTGCCAGACCAATCAGCAGTTGAACATTCACGATGTAACACGATTTTTTTTGTTCCTGAGTACTAAGTGTTATCTTCTAATTGCTTATGCCTCCAAAGAATATATAAAATGGCTATTATTATTCCCCACAAACTTTGCTTTTGTGACTTTACGTGAAGGAATGACACAAATGCACACCACGTTTTCTCATTGAAAATAGGTAAATTTCTAAATATCACTGTCCTGGTCGCAAAAGCAAAGTTTGTGGGGAATAATATCCATTTTATACATTCTTTCGAGGTATAAGCAATTAGAAAATAACACTACCCAGGAACAAAATGTTTTTTTTTGTTACACGGTGAAATCAACCCGAATTGACCAATGGCGAGCGAGCGATGAATCGCCTTCCGGTGCGCGACGCGAGCCATTCCCCCTCCGCCAATCGCGAGCAAGGCGGCCATCCCTACCGCTCGCCGATTGGTCGTCCGATTTCCCCCCGCCGCGCGCACGAGCGCGCTAAGCCAATCGCAGCCCGGCCACAGCCGATTGGCTGCCGCGCGTGCATCCGCTCGCCCGGCGGTCTTCAACCGCGCGGCTTTCGAAAGGGCCGCCGCTTCGTGAGACGTCGTTGATGGAAGGGGCCACCGCGTCCCGTGTTCGCCTCATTTGCATTGCGGCTCCAGAGTTGTTGTTTTTTACCTAATTCGACAAAAATTCCCCATTATTATTTTGGTTTTTCCGACCCCTGCGGTATAGCCAGTCGTCCCAGTGCCAGTCGAGAAGGCCTCTCCACACCGTTGGGAGTACGCATGCAACGCGGGACTTCTTTCGCACTGCGTCTGAAGCCAAACTTTGCCTAATCGGCGCGCGCGAGCACCGTTAGTTACACTCGGGACACGGCGCGCGCCACCGACTCTTCTCTCCGCGCCGTTCGGGACGACGCAAGCAGATGTACGCGGCCGGGCGCCTGCTGTTCGCCGACCTCCTGCTGGACGGCTACGGCCTGACCCGGCGCGACCTACGACGCCAGATCGCTCGCTCCCGCGGAGACTTCCTCTTGGGCCGCTTCCTCCCCCGCGACTTCCGATTCAGGTGCGGCGCCGACGGAGGCGAGCAGGGTGCCCCCCCCCCCCCCCCGCCAACTCTGCCATGGGGCCCGCCAGCGAGCGATCGAAGCCGCCCCTTGGGGTTTTGCCGGGCACTGAAGGGATTGTGACTCGGTGGTGTTCCTGTGAAACGTTGCGAGATTTGTAAGAAATTCTAGGAATAATTTAGAGGCCGAAAGGGCTGAGCGTTGGCATTATACTATTATTACAGGATGCTATTTATGTACCGTCACAAAGGATATCGAGACCTTCTCTCGTTTAAAAATAAAACCTACAATTGCTTGACACAAGTGGCGCTATGGGCAGACTGTTAATTTTTCCATAGGAATTTCCATCACTGGCTCAGTTCCGGCAACCGAGTTCCACCAAGCGCTCGCCTAAGCACCGTGACACAAGCGAGCAAGTCCGTAAATAAACGGTGCCATTGCCGAGGTGCAGATGGTGAAGAACACGGATCAAGCCGCCATGAAACTACACGACGCACACTTTCTCCAGTGCGGATTAAGCGAGTGCGGGGCCTGTAGCATATTTAACAAATTAACAAACAAAAAACACGTAAATATTAAAACAAATTTTTTTTACTTGCATAGTAAAGTAATTGTATTTTTCACTTGCTATACAGTCAGATAATACGACAAATCGCGAACCTTAAACACCCAGTCGTTCGTAAAAGTTGAAGGCGGTATAGTGCTATAGTAATAGAGCAAGTGCAGAATCACTGAACCGGAATTGATAGCTTGACAGCATTTAGCGCGGGGCCCTTGAAAGTGCGGGGGCCGGAGCTACATACGTAGCTACTCGTGCTACTGGGATAATCCGGCACTGACTCTCTCTCTCCCCCCTGTGCCGCTCACAGCCCTAGGCCGGGCCCCGGCACCTCAAGCTCTCAGGTCGGTGGCATCGGTGCGAGCGGTGCGGACGATGGCTCAAGCGCCTCCGAGGCGTCCGAGCAGGGAGGGTGGCGCACGGAGCGTGGCGAGCTGGCACCGCCGACACCTTTCACCGGCGGCGCCAGCACCGCCGCAGCGGTGGTGTCTGGCACCGTGAGACAGTCGGACAGACCGAGGCTGCTGGGCGTGTGACAAAGCTCAGAGACGTTGCTCGGAGACGCCGACAACTGCCGGCGAGCGGAACGGTGACATCCAACCCGCGGTGTTGTTAGCGAGCCGTCGCGCGAAGGGCGACGACGACGACGCGGGAATGCGTAAGGCGGACGCTCATTAACAGAGTGTGATCTCGGCCAGCTGGTTTGTACTCGTGCACGTTGAGCTTCTGTCGCAACGTACGTAGCCAACCGCGCTAATCGGCGGTGTCGGTTCGGGATGTCTCCCACGTTGTCACCCTGCGGTGCATGCCTGGCCTGTTGTTACACGGCGGACAAAAGCGGTTCACGAAGGAGCCTGCTGAAGGGACTTTCGGGAGCGGTTCGAGAAGTTCATTTTTCAGGGCTATTGCTCCGACACGGGGTGGTGCGAGGATGTTCGAATAAAAGTGCTAAAAATGTGGCTTTTTCAGAGAGTGATTCAGGGGTGAGAGCGCTGAGTTAGTGACGCAGTGATTATGGGTTCAGAATGGAGCTTCGGTAGCCTGGGTTTGCAAGTTTAGTGGCTCCATGGCCTCAGCCTGGTCACCGATGACTTGCATAGAGATCCACTCACATAGAGCCATCTACTCCAATCGACTAAGTCATGATGAAACTAGATTCTCAAGTCTCGTGAGCTGAAGGGCCTCCGCCCCATTCACCAATGACTGCACACAGTCAACACATTAAACTCGTTTGTCATTTAAATTTGTTTAAATACTGCCACCTGATGAACCATGAGCATCTGTAGCAGGGCAGGTGGGAAGGAAAGTGCAGCACTCCGTGACGAATAAATAAGGTGACTTTGAAGGGGATCTCAGAAGTAGTTACGTGATATCTGCTTCCGTGGGCTGTTCTTTAAGATGGGCTGAAGCAATGCCCTATGAGAGTTCCGGACGGACACCGTCTCGTGGCGTGACGCCAACTCGCAGCAACTGGAGTGAAATCGGAGACGCTCATCAGTGTGAAGTTGGTGGCAAAGGAGTACTCAGGTGCACTTGGGTGCTGTGGCGTGGACCATCGCAGCCGGCCAATAGAAGCTAACGGCGCGGGTCACACGCGAAATAATCTCACGTGCTCGACGTCAGTTCGATCGAAATAAGAAACGCTTTAAATCTTGACTTAAAGCTTTCGTGACTGCAGGAATTCATATTCGTGGGTCTTTCGGCAAAGTCACGTAGATAGGTTCAAAGAAAATTATTTTAAAAAAATAACAGAAAACTACGACGTTTCAATCGCAACGCAAAGCGGTCGTCTTCAGGAAAAGTCTGTTATTTTTTTTATTATTCTCTTCGAACCTATCTACGTGACTTTACCAAAAGACCCAAGAATAAGAAACGCTTTTATTCGTGATTGCGGCAAAAACCGTGCGTGCGTGCGTGCGCGCGCGCGAGTTTCGTTCGCGGCGCCGTTGCTGCCGCGCGGTGTTCAGCGCGCAAACGACCGGGCGGGGCCCCCCTCGCGCTCTTCACAAACGGGAGACGCCACAAAAGGTCGACGCCACAAAAGGTCGACGCCACAAAAGGTCGACGCGCTTCGCGACAGCGGGTCCGGCTCGTCATCGCCGCCGTCGTCGTCGCGGCAGTGAGCTTTGGAGAGTTGGGTGCAGCAACACGAGCATTCAACAACACTGGCAGTCGACTCGCGCGTGCGACTTACGGGGGGGGGGGGTGTCCTGGGGAGACAAAAAAACACACGTGATGTCCCGTGCAAGCAAACGTTATCACGACAAGCCCACGCTAGCTTCATTGGGACACGATACAATCCACAACGCAAGCTTCCGTCAATCTTCCTTCATACACTTAATCTGCTCCCCGCCCCCGCCCAAGTAGGTATGTAAAACTAAACAAAACTATTTTTATATTACTAGGTAAGGCCCCACTGAGCTACGTAGTTCTTTTTCAGAAGCGACCTGGCCGTCACAAATGATAGCGCAACGTCGCGGTACTCGAATTGTTAATGTTGTAGCGGGTTTACTACACTACACTATACACTACACTACTATAAACTACACTATACTATACACTACACACTACACTACTACACTATACACTACACTATACACTACTACACTATACTATACACTACACACTACACTATACACTACTACACTATACACTACTACACTATACACTACTACACTATACACTACACTATACACTACTACACTATACACTACTACACGATACACTACTACACTATACACTACTACACTATACTATACACTATACTATACACTACACTATACACTACTACACTATACACTACTACACTATACACTACTACACTATACACTACTACACTATACACTACACTATACACTACTACACTATACACTACTACACTATACACTACACTATACACTACTACACTATACACTACGCTATACACTACTACAGTATACACTACACTATACACTACACTACTATAAACTACACTATACTATACACTACACACTACACTATACACTACTACACTACTATACACTACACTATACACTATTACACTACACACTACACTATACACTACACTATACACTACAATATACACTACACTATACACTACACTATACACTACACAATACACTACTACACTATACACTACTACACTATACACTACACTATACACTACTACACACTACACTATACACTACACTATACACTACTACACTATACACTACTACACACTAAACTACTATACACTACACTACACTACTACACTATACACTACACTATACACTACTACACAACTACACACTACACTATACACTACTATACACTACACTATACACTACTACACTATACACTACACTATACACTACACTACTATACACTACACTATACACTACTACACTAGACACTACTACACTAGACACTACACACTACACTATACACTGCTACACTATACACTGCTACCCTATACACTACACTATACACTGCTACACTATACACTACTACACTATACACGACACTAGACACTACACTAGACACTACACTATACACTACTACACTATACACTACACTAGACACTACACTAGACACTACACTATAAATGTTGTAGTGGGTTTACTCTCCAACATACAACCGGTGTGCTGAACTAGTTACAAATTGGCACGTTTTGTTGATGTGACAAACCTTCCTGACTGTGGCGGGTTTAGACATCTAAATTTACACGATCTAACCCAAAAACCTCTATTATGGACCACAGGCATCAAAGGGGACAAGTCTTTAACATAACCTGAACCTTTTAAGATATATTTTATTTAAATGCCTAGTTTGTAAGTGAAGGTGAGGTGTGTATGCAGTCCTGCCAATGTTGAATTTTGAACTGTCCAAACCAGCGGTCACTTCAAGAGTGGAGGACCGTAGCCCCAGTGACACGTGTCAGTCTGTGGCCTTGTCTTATCTGCCTCGCCTGGTACGCAGGAGGTTCGTGGGTTCGATCCCGGACCCCGACGATGCCTCTTGATGTATATTTGGAGTCCGCGTGCTCCGTCTCTCCCCGTGTGGTCGCGTGGATTTTTCTCCACATTTAGAATCGACGTCACGTGTCGTTTAGACAATGATACAAGCCGCTTCGATGTTGAGCTATCATCACGTGTGGCCAGGTGGCCTCTGAAAAAAGAGCCAATAGCTTAGAGTGCTTTACCTGGAAGATAATAAAATATTTAAAGTTTAGTTTAAAAGGCAAACTCCTGGAGGTGATTTTTTTGTAAACGTTAAAACACAATCGCCACTTCACAGCAACACAACCACCTCACACACTGCATGTCACTCTTGAGATTCGCGATCATCATCGGCGTCATCGTCGTCATCATCATCATCACCGTCGTCACCAAAGGTCTGCTCCTGCAGGGACAGGAGCCCTCGCGAGAGGGTAGCCGCTTGCGTCGCCACCATCGACGTCAGGTGGACGGAGCGTGGGTCCCTCGTGGCGCCGTGCCACCCGCCGAGCTGTGCCGCTGCCAGCCTCTCGCGCAGCGAGGCTTGCGGGGGGCCGTGGGGGGCGCCACGCCCGCCGTCGTCGTTCCTCCCCGCGGTCTCCCCCCCCCCTTCTCCTTCAACGCCAGCAACGCGGTCTCCATTGGATTCGTCAGCGTCAGCGGCATTGTCGTCGTAATCGCGACTAGCAGAAGTGTTTCCGTTGGCATCATCGTCCTCACCATCATCATCACCGCCACCAAGAGCAGCAGCTTCTGTCAAGGCATCATCAACATCGCTGCCAGCCGCGAGCTCCCTCTGAGGTTCACTGCTGCTAGGAGTTGACTCTCTTTTAGCTTCGTCATCATCATCATCACAACCGCCAGCCGAATATACGTTTGCTTCGCTAGCACCAGCAGCAGATGAAGTGGCTTCATCGCCACTGGCAGCAGAGGCAGCAGCAGCAGCGTCCCCTACGCCGATACCCCTTGCACCGGGGCCGCCGTCGTCTTCGCAATTGTCGCCCACGTCGTCTCGGGAGGAAGTTACCCCGTTTCTCCTCTCCCCATCGTCGTCGTCGTCGTCACGGCTGTGATCGTCGACGGCGGGGCTCCTGGCCGCCGTCTCGCCGGAGTCGCCCAGCGCCGGGGTCGTGGCCTCCGCCGAGCTCGAGGGCCGCGCTTGCAGCGACGTTTCCCGCGGCGCTGGAAGGGGGGAAAAAAAGAAATAAAAGTGGAAAGAAGCCGTTTGCCTCGCGTGTTTTTTAGTCACGTCACATGGCTGGGTTGTTCTTGCAATCGTCGTCATCGTCGTCGGCCAGCTGGATCAAGGCCTTCCCCCCCCCCCCCCCCCATGCCGCCGCCGCCACCATCTCTCACGGTCTTACTGCGCGACAATCCGTCTCGCTCCTGCGTGCGAAACGATTTCGTCGCTCGGCGTGGTTGAGCCTAAGCGAGCGTTCGGGTGAGACACGATGAAGACGAGGCGGGAGGGAACGGCAGGTGTGGGGAGGCTTGGGCTGCGAAGTGGCCAGGTGAAGGCAGTAGAATTAATGGGATTCCTGAACCCATCTGTGTGGGGCTTTGTTATTCTCGCATCGTATGATTATGTTTTTTTCTCCAGTTCCCCCTCCCACATTCCCGATCGTTCATGGGAACGGCCAAAATATGGCAACGCGGCAGCCCTCCCCCCCTGCACGGGGCTCGTGGAATCTGAATCCGCGAACCCGCTTGCTGTACTGCCATTTCCTGGGCACCGCCGTGCGTCCCGGCGGGTTTGAGACTTTCACACATCTCAACGTCATCCATCAACGCTCGCCTCCATATGGGCGTGCGCCACCACCATCACCACTAACATCACCACTTCCACCGCCGCCACCACCACCACCATCGCCACCGCCGCCATCACCACCACTGCCGCTACCACTACTGCCGCCACCACCGCCGCCATCACCACTACCATCACCTCCGCCACCACCGACACCATCCCCGCCGCCATCACCACCACTGCTGCTACCACTACTGCCGCCACCATCGCCGCCATCACCATTACCATCACCACCGCCACCACGGCCACCACCGCCGCCGCCACCACCACCACTGCCGCTACCACTACTGTCGCCACCATCGCCGCCATCACCACCACCACCACTACTGCCGCCACCACCGCCGCCCCGCTCTTCATATAACAAACTGCGTACACAATCCCCGGAACCCCTCTTGACCTCTCGACCCGTACATACGTTGAACTTCTTTCTCACCGTACGTAGCCAAACGTGCTAATCGGAGGTGCGCGGGGGGGGGGGGGGGTGGAAGGACAACAAACGAGACGCGCAAAAATCAGTTCTAAAGAAGTGAGTTTTACAAAGGCGATTTAAAAGTGCCCGTAGAGCTCCTCGTGGCTTCCTAACATCGGAAGGAAGAGAGCGCGTTCCAGACGGGTCGCAGGGCGGAGGGGGGGGGGGGCCAGGGTTCCGTCACCTGCCGCGGGGAAGAGGGCGCGCCTCCAGACGGCGCGCTGCTCCAGCGACGTGCGCACCCCCAGGACGCTCTTCAGCTCGTCCAGCAGGCGGCGCGCCTCCTCGCGCTCCCGCCGCGCCTCCTCGAGACGCCGCCGCAGGCGCTCCCGCTCCTCGGGGTCCGGCGATCGCCGCTCGCCACGGGGGTCGCCGCTCCCCGGCGGCGGGGGGCCGTCCTCGGGGTCCCCCGCGAAGGACTCAAACTCCTGCGGTGGGGGGGGGGGGGGGGGGCGGCAACGGCACCGTGGCTCGACGTTGTCACTGCCGTTAGGGATGACGTCAGCAGCGGTAGTATTAACGGCAGTGGCAGCAGCAACATCAGCAGCAGTAGCAGCAGCAGCATCAACAGGGGCGGCAGCAACAGCAGTTGCAGCAGCAGCAAAATCCGTAGTAGCAAGCAGCAGCAACAGCAGCAGTGGCCGCATCAACAGTGGCAGCAGCAACAGCAGCAGCAGCAGCAGCAACATCAGCAGTTGCAACGACAGCAGTAGCAGCAACATCAGCAGCAGATCACCAGTAGCAGCAACATCAGCAGCAGCATCAGCAGCAACATCAGCAACAACATCAGCAGTAGCAACAGCAGCAACATCAGCAGTAGTTGGTGGTGGCATCAACAGTGGCAGCAGCAACAGCAGTATCAGCGACGGAAATGGCATCAGCACACAACGTGTTATCACCATGACACGGTTCTTCCATTATGGATAAAGCGGTAACCCCGTTGTGTGAGCGAGTGCGTGGGCACCAAGCGAGTACGTGGGCACCAAGCGAGTACGTGGGCACCACACGAGTGCTTGTGTCCTGTGTGAGTGTGGAGTGGTCGTGCAGTGAGAGCGTGCTGCGCTACGAACCCGGTGACCCGAGTTGGATTCCCACTCACGAACAACACCAGGGACTAGGAATAGGTTTTACCCTTTTAACTGGCACAAAAACTGACACCTTTATTCAAGGCATCATGTTTGCAATAACCACAACACAAGCAGTCAAAATGCAAACAAAAAAGACAACTCTGATAATAATATGCACTGTCCTTGAATTTGATTGGTCCACCTCCGAGACGGCTTTTCTTAGAGCCTAGTCTCCATTGGTGTTGGACCAGAAGACGCCAAAAGGCGTACAACTCAAAAACAGCGCACTATCAGAGTATTGAGGGCTCGGGGTGAGCATTTATATTATGGGACCTCCTTTGCCAGTAACAAGATATAGGAATAGGTTTTACCCTTTTAACTGGCACAAAAACTGACACCTTTATTCAAGGCATCATGTTTGCAATAACCACAACACAAGCAGTCCTGGGTCCCCTCCGAGGTCGATTTAGCCTCAAATGAGTACCACTAGGAAGACAAAGCCGGCCGGGCGTTGTCCTGGCCACCCACCCCATCGTGTGCCGCGCCGGCCTTCACAGCGCTCGCCCCAACGGTCCGTTAAGACTATAGGGGAGGGATCTTTGTCTTGTACCGCGCAACTACCTGCTCCTCCGGGATGGGGTCGCGATCGTCGATGATCACCAACGCAGGCCGATCCTCGCCGGCGCTGCGCGGGGGTTCCGCTCTGCCCGGCACGTCGGCTGCGCGCGACATGGCGGAACGGGAGGGGGGGAGGGGCAACGTGACGCGGGCGGAGAGAGCGCTGGCGCCGAGCGAAGGCGCGACGACGCGAGTAGCGAACGGCCCTTGCCTTGCGAGTGTTCGCAGTACCCAGTTGGGTGCGCGATGATGATGATGATGCATCGATTCATCGACTAACAACGATTCGTACAGTTAGATGGCTCAGGGGTCAGAGGTCAGAGTGCCGAGCCGGCACCGCCATTGGATAGCGGTGTCTTGGTTGAGGAGGCCTTCATCTAGCAGTGGATAGATCACGGCTGATGATGAAAGCTTATCAGGCAGCGGCAATGGCGTTCGTTGACCAGGGATAAATCTCTGCCCTGTGGTTTTTTTTCTCCCTCCCTTTATCCTGTGATGCCTCTCGCACACAGACGCTGTCAAATCCCACGGGCGGTAAAATTCTGTGAAATTTAAAAAGTTCTACTCAACGCAGTGGCCGGATCGTTCAGAGGCCAGTCACGGTGCTGACCTTGGTACTGCTGCAGATCTTAGGTTGGACTCCAGGTTACAGCCACCTCCGATTCAACTGGGTTCTCAATAAACTCAACTATTAAACTAACGTTTTATTTTACCAGGTAAGGACCACTGAGCGACGTAGCTCTTTTTCAGAAGTGGCCTGGCCACAAATTATAGCTCAACGAAGTGGCTTATCACGTGGAAATTTGCAGCAGCTGAATACTCGGAATGCACGCTGATTCTAAATGTGGAGGGAAAAAACCGGAGGGCATGGAGAAAAGTCCACGATACCACGGGGAAAATATTAAAACTGCAAACATATGGGCATCGGGGTTACGATTGAACTAACCACCTCCTGCATACCAGGCGAGGCAGATAACATCTCGCCACCACGGCGCCCCAGGTTTTAGTCTCCCGTGTTTAAAGCTGGGTACTCAAATGTAGTGAGTTGAATGTCTCACAAAACAACCACAATCTGAAAATTCGGCTAATTTCCAGCTGTGAAATTTTTTGTTTTTTAAATTGCAGTTTGAATGTCATGGGAGGGATATCGTTCTCTGTGCCAGGCCGGGTGGGATCTCGCATGTAGTTGCGCGATATCCACTTCAACCGACTTGTTCCGAATGATTCCTTTGTCTCGTGATGCAACACGCACAGCGCAGTCAGGACCAAGCGCGCGAAAAGGACAATAAAAAAAAACGGCGGATTTGACCACCGTCGCGCGACGAACGCTCCGCCTCTCGCTCCGCTCTCACCGGCCCCGCCGTCGCGATCGCCGCGGCGCCGCAGGGCCCTGGAGCGGGTGACGGTCTCGTCCCAGCAGGCCCTGGCGGCCTCCATCCTCGGCCCGAGCGAACTCAGCAGCTCGGCCGCCGCCTCAGCCGCCGCGGCCGTCTCCGCCTCGGAGTCGCCAACGCCGCCGCCACTTCCGTCGGCGGCGGCGGTGGAGGCGTCGAGGCCCGGCTCCAAGAGACGTTCCAGCTCGTCCTCCAGAGAGAGGGAGCTGTGGGGGTGGTGGGTGGGGCAGTGACAACGCTACGACGTCACGTTATCTGCGCGCTGTTATGAACGACGTTTTCCTACTTAAGACGCTTTACTCAGGGGGTTTAATCTCTCACTCGACACTTTCCGGAATGTTGCTCGGCCCCGCTTGGAAGCAGCGAGTGTCGGCGGAGGACACGACCCGCTAGGGTAGTGGAGCGCCACGATGGCAAGATGTTAATTCCCTCGCCTGGTGTACATGGAGGTCGTGGGTTGGATCCCAACACTGACGCCTGCTGTATATTTGGAGTTTGAATCTCTCTCTCCTCGTGGGTGCGTGGATCTTTCTCTGGCGTCCTCCGGTTTCTCCCTCCATATTTGCAATCAACGTCACGCGTTTAGAGTATTTGGCCGCTATAAATTACCACATTCTGAGCCACTTTGTTGAGCTACCATTTGTGGCCAGGTCGCTTCTGAAAAAGAGCTATACAGCTCAGTGTAGAGTACACAGTAATGCCTTTCCATAATAATCCAAAATCACGATATCATATATTGGCAGCAGTCTGTGAACAGGTTTATAAAAAATATAGGGTACGGTGAGGACAAAATAGAGCGAGATGGATGCGGCGTGCCAAAATAATTCTCAGAACAGCGCTCCGGACGCTTCCGGCGTTTTACAGCCGAGCCTGAAATCGCGCGTTAGCTCTGTCCATGTGCGTTACAACGGGAGAGGTCACGATAACTCTCGTCAAGATGAACCCAAGACGAACGAAGCTTCAGGTGGAAAGAAGTTGGGTTGCTCCCGTAGGTCACGACAACTCTCGACAAGACGAAGGAAGCTTCAGGCATACAAATTTTAGTTGCTCTAGGCGACTTACCCGCCGCGACTGGCACGCGGGGGACACACCGATCAAAGGTCCACGACTAGCCCGCGACCTGCGAGGAGATCCGAGCGACCGTTCCAACGCCAACTCACTCCTGCAGCGCCATCTTCAGGTGCAGCTGGAGACTCCGCACGGCCGCGTGCAGCCTCCAAAGCTCCGAGCGCGGCCCCCTGCCGGACCCCCTCGGGTCGCCGGGGGCCCCCGCCGCCGACTCCGCCGCCGGGCGTGGGCGCTCGCCGCCTTCCGCCGCCCGCCCCCCGCACCCGACGCGGTGCAGCTCGAAGCTGCGGCCCAGCCGGCGGAGACTGTCGGAGACGCGCGGGGACGCGGCCGAGACGAACGCGTGCTCCGGGGTCGAGCGGCGGTTGCGTGGGCCTAGAAGGGGGGAGTGGGGGGGCAGTCGACAAATAGGGCACGGCGGCGGGGGTCGCGGACGACACGCAGGGGGAGGGATCAGAGAGGGTTCGCGATGGGAGCGTAGAATGATTACAGTTCAACAATCCACTGCTGGACGTGGGTTTCGTGGGAATTAAATGACGACACATCGGCACGCTGGTCAGTGCCGGTTGGTAGCGTAGCACATCGCAACGATTGCTTTTGCTGCACCGCCCTCTGCCGACAAAAGTACGATACAACCCGGCCGAGAAAAACCACAGCGGCTGCTCCCTGACCCTAACTTCAATCCCAACTCCGCCACCTCCTCCCTTCGCCACCGCCACTAACACCTCACGCCCCCATCGCCGTGACCTCCGCCCTGTGACCCCCCCCCCCCCACCTTGCTCGTGGTCACGCGGGGCAGCGTACAGCGCCAGCACGAGGCGGCGTAAGAATTCCGAACTCTGCCCGACCCACAGCTGGTAGAGCACCTGTGGGGAAAGGGGGCGTAGGGACGGGCAGACAGACAGACGGGCAAGCAGGGAGACAGGGGCTAGAACTAACGAAGGCTGGTAGGCAGAGCAGGGGGCATGGCCACGCTGTGGAATTTGGAAGTGGCCTTCCAAACAATTATTCCCAGCGGCTTGTGGCTCGATTACAGACGTGCAGTGACCGGTGACGTTACGAATGCTCGCAGATCTCTACGAGAGCGAACGGAGGTCGCTGGAGCCAACAGATCTCTATTAAGGGGTGCAGCCACACCGTGAAAGTTGGGGCTGTCCCACTCAGCGAATTGTTCCCGGCGGTTAGTGGGTAGATTACAGACGGGATCCGAGAAATTCACACCACCACCCCCCCCCCCCCAACGTTGTCACGGATAAGCGTAGTTCGACTGCGCTGTAATTAGATTAAATCTCCGTAACTGCCAGCTAACTGACTCGTGCTTGATTGTGAATTTAAAGGTTCCGTTCACTCAGCGCAACCGGCAACGAATGGACACCTGCGATAAAAGAGCTTTACAGCTCATCGGATTCCTCCAGCATGAATAAATCTGAATTCTGATTCTCTGATCTACGTGGCCGTATAGAAGGGAAGGAGACGCAACACTCGAACACGCCCATCACCGTTGTCCCAAAACGTTCGGGGGGAACATTTCTCAGCCGCATCTAAAATCGAAACACTTGGGAAAGTGCGGACAACCCACGACGCCAAGTGGCTGCACCCCGATTACAGAGGCGTCTCCGGCACTCTCCAAGCGCCATCCCCTGGGGGCTCCATCCCCGATCCCCCACTGGCACCTCACGTTCTTATTTCGGCCTCTTGCGAACAGCTGTGAAAACAGCGTGCTCGCGACGCCGTGGGCTGGCGCGGATGCCAATGAAAACAGTGGCGGCCGCTCCCCCGGCCCCACCCTCTCCCCCCCCCTCCTCCTCCTCCGCCACCCTCGCCCCCCGGCATTTTTGCCGGACGTCCACCCTTTTGGCGCGTAATCGCGAGCGGTGTACGCAGCTCATCCTGAGAGCAGCTCGTCGCTAAATGACGACGGCCGCCCTGTTCGTCCGTTTTGTCCGTCGTCATTTCGGACCGGCTTTAGTCGCGGCAGGTGGCGGCGGTGGCGGCGGTGGCGGTGCCGTGCTTAGCCCCTCCGCTTAAAAATAACAACGCGCATAGCTGTGGTGCGGAGGCGCGGGCTGCACGGGCCAATCCGGGGCTACCCAGCGCTAGGCGGGCTCCCTCCGGAGGCCCGCTGCGTCGTCCCCGCTAGCCCCAAATGGTGCAATGACGCCCACGCCCAAAGCATGTGCTCGGCCAAGCACTGTGAAAATGATTTCACTCCGAATGCGATTACATGTTGCTTCCCATTAAAGTATATTGTAAGGAACGCATGATAAGGGGACGACGAACCTAAGACGTAATATTGCCGATAAAAGTAAGTGGTATTTGGGCGGGACACTTCGCGAGACGGGATGACGGGCGAGACCGGCGATGGGATGGCAGGCGAATGAGGGAGCACGTCCAAGAGGATGACAAACGCGGAGGCGGAGCGACGAGATTGGCTTCATGTGCAGGAGTGAGACGGATGGTAGCGGCAGCAATGGAACGCAAAGTGACAGCATGGGGAGGCCTTCATCCAGCAGTGGCGAGATGTTAACTACCTCGCCTGGTATGCAGGAAGTCGTGGGTTCGATCCTGACCCTGACGCCTCTCTCCCCGTGGTTGCGTGGATTTTTCTCCGGGTCCTCCTCCGGTTTTTCCCTCCACATTTAAAAATCGACATCACGCGTTTTGAGTATTTGGCTGCTGGAAATTTCCACGCGATGATGATATCAGCCGAAACTTCGTTGAGCTATCATTTGTGAGAGCCAGGTCGCTTCTAAAAAAGAGCTATTATAGCTCAGTGGGGCCTTATACCTGGTGAAATAAAAAGTTTAGTTTTTTTTCAGTGGATGAAAAATGTCTGATCATGATGATGATGATTATATCCATAAGAGGTTTTTTGGGTTTGATCGCGTGGATATAAATATCATATTATTGGTTCTTTCGGTAAAGCCGCGTAGAAGGGAAACAATAAAATAATAAAAACAACTGCCAAATCGCTCTCCGTAGTGCTAACGTTAAGAAAAAACCGCCACTTTTTTCAAATTTTCTTGCTGTTTTTTTTCACACCTGATGATGATTGCTTGTGTTGCAGTCGAAACGTTGTGAGAATTGTATTGTTTTATATTTTCATTATTTTATTGTTTCCCTTCTACGTGGCTTTACTGAAAGAACCAAGAATATGAATCCCTGCAGTCACGAAAGCTTTAAATAAAAATATATAAATGTCGTTAAAACCTGCCGTCATCCAACACAGCCAATTAGTAAGGTTTGTCACGGAAACAAAACATGCCAATTCCACGATCTAAACCAAAAACAAATCTCTACTATGGATCATATTCATCGTGAAAGCCCACGTGTTTAAACTATTACTATATTTACGCTTCCTATGTGAATACCGCCCAAGAGACACACCGGCATGGGACAATCGACTCGCTGCACTTGAGAAGCCGGCTTTAGTCACGGGCGGATTGCAACCCAAGACATCAACGGTGCCAGCTCAGTGGCCTTGACCTCCGAGTTCACTCACCGCGAAAGTTAACGCGGGAGCATCATTTGCACTTCATCGTGTAGACACGATCTTTTGCACAGCAGGTTTGGCGCCCATTTTCATTTCATTTCCCGCTCGTAATGTGCCTGCGTCCATCCCATTACCGCAAAATCGGCCGCGTGTTCCGCGTGAGCCGAATTGTTATCCCGAAGCGGAGGTGGCTCGGAGGTCGGCGTGCCGAGCTAGCACTGCGACGAGCCTGGGTTCGAATCCGGGTTTTCGGTTGAAGCCGCCGCAGCCGCCTGTGATTTTACACTGGGTACTAATGAGCAGTGAGTTGATGGCCTCAGTCTTGAATGTGAACAGATAAAAACCTATCACGTCAAATTTGGTTCTCCGATGAGTTTGGCTCATTTCTAAAATACCGGTTTGACAGTCACGCGACAAATATTAATCTCTGCAGCAAGGCATGCTGGAAAAGTGCTGCTGCTCTCCCTCTGCTGCAAGGACTGGAAGTCACTTATTTATACTGCAGGAGGAATCCGATGAGCTATTAAGCTCTTTTTGACAGACGTTACAACACCAAACAATACAACAACACGATAGTGCAAAGTACAAGAATGGTTAACAAATCACCCAAACAGACAAATACAACAACTAAACCATCCCCATCCTACCAGGCAGAGCCCACGAAGGTATTAACTTGTTTTCCAGAAGCAACCTGGCCACAAATGATAGCTCAACAAAGTGGCTTACCTTGTGTAAATTTAAAGCAGCAAAATCGAAATAAACCTCAATGTACTGTTTCTAAATGTGGATGGAAAAACCGGAGGACCCGGAGAAAAAACATCCACATGACTACGGGGAGAGAGAGAGACATGCAAACTCCAAATATAGAGCAGGCATCAAACCCACGACTTGTATACAAGGCGAGGTAGTTAACATCTCCTAGCCACCATGATGAGAGAGAGACACGCAAACTCCAACTATACAGCAGGCGTCAGGGTCGGGATGGAACCCACGACCTCCTGTATACCAGGCGAGGTAGTTAACATCTCCTAGCCACTGTGATGACGACGAGAGAGAGAGACACGCAAACTCCAAATATACAGCAGGCGTCAGGGTCGGGATGGAACCCACGACCTCCTGTATACCAGGCGAAGTAGTTAACATCTCCTAGCCACCGTGATGAGAGAGACACGCAAACTGCAAATATACAACAGGCGTCAGGGTCGGGATGGGAACCCACGACCTCCTGTATACCAGGCGAGGTAGTTAACATCTCCTAGCCACTGTGATGACGACGAGAGAGAGAGAGACACGCAAACTCCAAATATACAGCAGACATCAGGGTCGAGATGGAACCCACGACCTCCTGTACACCAGGCGAGGTAGTTAACATCTAGCCACCGTGGCACTCCAAAGGATTGTAGCTTCTGCCTTCTAGTATTGGGGGTCTTGCATCCCAAGGGTTAAGCAATAACAACCATTCAAGCACACACACAAAACACGCAAACTCCAAATATACAGAAGGCGTCGCATTAACTGTTGAGAAAAGTGACCTGGCGTGGGCAACGCGAGGCCGCCGCTAGGAAAAAGCGATGGGCGGTGGGGCGAGATTGATGATGGACTGACAGCCGAAGTCTGGCACAAGCGCCGCGGTTGACATCACCGCCGCTTTGTGGTGATGAATGGTGGCTGTGTTGCGTGGGGAGCCGTGGTGTTGGTGTGGTGGTTTGCCAAACCAGCCCCGGTGCACGTGGGTTCGATTCCCGGCTACAGCTCGCATCGGTGCAGATACACGTGGTATCTTAAAGAAGCCCCGGATCTCTCCTGTGTCAACTCAGTCCTTAAATGAATTCCCAGATGTTCAGTAGGGGCGGGTCAGAAAGTTACAACAACAAAAATACAAAAAAACACGATGGGAGTGCAAAAACAGGGATGGTATGAAAATCACCAAAAAAAATGTTAAACTCATTTAATATTACCAGGTAATGCCCACTAACCCTTTCCTGTTCCGAGACGTCTCCAAGTTGCACGGTCCGGCGTCCCGTTCACCGCTGAATCTCGGAACGTGCGAACGGTTCAGCGTAAATCTTATTTAGATAGGCGTAGTAACAGCACCTGGAGAGAACTGCAGCGACACGACCACCGCACTACTACGATAGCTGGCGTCACAACTGTGCCGCACGCCCTCCCGCATGGCCTTGTGGGAGCCTTGGTACGTATCAGGTCACGTACGTCATCGGAACGGAATCGGAGGGAAAACTGATGACGTACACGTACGCACGTCAACGGAATGGGAAAGGGTTAAATGACGCCGAGAGCACAAATCGGGATAGGATTTGGCGAAGGCCACCAACAGAAATAAAGAAATTAGAGTGAATCTCTCCGAAAGAGGAAGTGCAAACACGACGGCACCTTCAGCGCCTGCAGGGAGAAGCCGTCGGTGAGCTCCGCGGCCCGATCGAGAATCGCGGTCTCATCTCGCAGCTCCGCGCCGACGCCCACCGTGGCCCCACAGTGGAGCTCCATGCCCAGGCCCAGCTCCGCGAGGGGGACCGCGCACAGGTAGTTGGTAACATTGTCTGCCTCCGCGTCCAAAGGGCACGTGCACGAGTCAAGGAAGTGGTACCAACAGTTCATCTGTACCGTCAACACCGTCATCGGGCTATGATCTTATCCGCTGCTGGACGAAGGCGATCTTTCTATTGAAGCCGTCACAATCTCCCACGATCCATCTTAGCTCCCATGCACGAGATGATATCACCGCTCCATCGTCGGGGCAGTGTCAGCCTGGCGGGCATGTTCCTTCCTTAAGACTGCCACTCACTGGTAAGTTCTCAGCCATCATCTCTCACGGTGCTGCGGTAATAACAATAACGTTTGGGTCCTCAGGTGTCGTTGCTGGCAACAGGAGACCCCCCCCCCCCTCCTCTCTGTGCAGGCCACCGTCAATCGCCACACTTCAATTTAGAGCACTGCCCTCTTAGGGAAGACTTTCGGGAAGACGCAATTCAAAATACCCGGCCGCCCTCTCTCTCGAGAACAGCTGACGTCGCCGTGCCAGCGAACGTTCTTCACCGTCGCGGGTTACCCTGGGCTCTAGAGCTCCCATCCAGCTGCCCTCTCTTCCTCTCTTACCGTGCATCCTCACCCTCACCTCCCTCACCCTCACCAGCGTAAACGTCACCCTCTTTTTACCCTCCTCAGCCCTGTCTCTCTGCCCCTGCAAAGTGCCATGACAAAGATCCCCCATACAGCCATAATAGATTTTTAGGGCAAGTGCTGTTAGCGAGTAGCATCTATGAAGGCCGGAACGGCACACGAGGGGGTGGGTGGCCAGCTACCACGCCCGACCACCTTTGTCTCCCCCAGTGGCGATGTTTACTACACACCACACGAGGTACTCATTTGAGGCTGAGTCGACCTACGGGAGGCCCAGGACCGGTTCAGATAATTATCGTCACTGGTGTTGGTCGTGAACGGGAATGGAACTCCGGGTTCATAGCGCAGAGCTCTAACCGCTACTACACTACCGCTCCCCATGCCACACCGGTACTCACAGATGATCTAGAAATTGCAGTTGTATAGGGAGGTGGCTGGGTGGCTTAGAGGTCAGAGCGCTGAGCTGGCATCGTTGAGATCCAGGGTTTTAATGCAGCAGGCTTCAGTCGCCCGTTATTAAACTGGGTTCACAATTACAGCAAGTTCAAGGTCTCAGCACGGACAAGTCTCACACAGAGACCCATAGAGTTACACAGAGATCTACAGACTTAAAGATGACCAGTAGGATGCACATAGGCACTCGCAGGCTTGTATAATGACTTACCTAGAGGCCAATAGATAGGCATACATCAAGTTGGCATTAAACTGGGTTCTGAATAACAATGAGTTGATGATCTCAACCCAGTCACCAATGACTGCACAAAAAACTCATCGCGTAACGATTTGGTGTCTGCGCTTAATTTGGCTAAATTCTCGATGTAAATTACAAATATCTTTGTTACTGTCACGCAACATTAATATATTACTCCCTCTGGTAGGATGGATGGGTAGAGTGTTGCTTACTCGCGCTGTGTAGTGCAGAGGTCACTTGAAGGGATCTCAGACGTAGCTCTGTGATATCCCCTTCTGCGGGCCATTCTCTAACAAAGGAGGGTCACACTGCTCTGTGAAGGATTCATCCGTGTCATGACCGATAGCGCAACGGGGTTTCAGGTCTGGGAGGAGCAACATCGTGGAACTGAACAGTAGTTGCTTTGTGTCCTGCCATCTGTGCACACTCGCGCATCACACTGACTCGTGTCTCTTGCCCCTGCGGCGAGTTAGGCCACGAAACGTCGTCAACAACAAGCCTTGGCTAACAAACCCATCTGACCGCCAGAATGAACGAACTCAAAGGGACTTTTCGCTGCCCGCCACCTTGGATGAACGTCGCATTGCGCAAGGCGCAACTTCTCAAGAGCCAAGAACCCGCAAAACCACAACAGAATCGCAACAGGATCCGTTAAACAAGTGAGGTCAGCACGCCATGCAAGAGCCCACGTGCTCAGATTTCGAGAAAACATATTTTTCTCTCTCTGTCTTCAGATTTTTTTTTTATATCTAGCTCTTGCTGTGCTGCTACTGTGTCTCGAGGCCTCTGAACGATCTCTCTCTCTCTCTCCCTCCATCTCTCCCCCCCCCCCCTCTCTTAGCCACATCCGCTTCGTAGCTCTCCTGCTGCGTGCTTGTCAGGTTGAGTACCCGAGCGGCTGTTCGCAGCGATGTCCAAATTTATCTCCCGAAGAAGCTGCCGGCACGTGGAGCGAAACGTCCGACATGGGGGGGGGGGGTTACAAACCGCGAACCCATCGATCACCGAGCTCGAATGGCACAACCACAAAAAAACCTCCAGAAAAATCGCTCCCTCCCCTGTACCCCCCCCCCCCTGCCCCGCCTGCCAAAGGCCGTAAACCTCCGAACCCAAATTGAAAACATCTTAAGACAAAAAATATCCAGAAAAACAAGAATCCAGACGCAAGGTCGCAAGAGTTCACAGGAGGGTCGTCTCTCCCCGTTTGTTGCTCAGTTAAATTGTTGCTCAGTTAAAAGGCAGCAGGATTTTTTTTTGAATGGATCAATAACATACCAATAACTATTTTTTTTTATTATAACACGTTATACGCGTCCCTAATAATTTACAGCCCTCGTCAATCGTCTTTCAAATGAGGGCCTCCCCACGGAATAGGGGTCTCGGGGGGGGGGGGGGGGGGTTACTAGACATTGCTTCACCGTGCTGGTTAGTGAGTTAGTGAAGGGATGGGGGGTGACGAGGGGTTACTAGACATTGCTTCACCGTGCTGGTTAGTGAGTTAGTGAAGGGGGGGGGGGGGGGTTACTAGACATTGCTTCACCGTTCTGGTTAGTGAGTTAGTGAAGGGACGGGGGGGGGGGGGTTACTAGACATTGCTTCACCGTGCTGGTTAGTGAGTTAGTGAAGGGATGGGGGGGGGGTTACTAGACATTGCTTCACCGTGCTGGTTAGTGAGTTAGTGAAGAGACGGGGGGTGACGGGGGGGGGGTTACAACAATGCTTTTGCTGCTCTGCTCTCTGCTGCTCGCAACGGAGCTGTGCGGCAGCTTATCAACACATGCTTTACGCACAGGGTGGTCCGCCCCACACCCAAAAAACCATCTGGCACAATCCTGCTTTTTAGCTCTCGAGATAGGATGAGATCAGGCGCATTCCGGTAGGTTTGGTCATCGGCAGCGTGACATTACTGTTGGCCATCGATTATCCGGCACCGCCCGATTATCCGGTTGCTTTCGACATTATCCGGCGGTCCCGGGCTGA
This sequence comes from Petromyzon marinus, assembly GCF_048934315.1. Classification (NCBI taxonomy): domain Eukaryota; kingdom Metazoa; phylum Chordata; class Hyperoartia; order Petromyzontiformes; family Petromyzontidae; genus Petromyzon; species Petromyzon marinus. The sequence goes on along the minus strand of NC_133714.1, from coordinate 7,779,277 downwards.
TCCGGCGAAACCGGCAAAACCGTTCCAAAGGCTCTAACTAGTCCGGCGATCGGCATCACGTAGCGTGCACAAGACAGGCAGCTACGCTTGATTTCATTGTCAAAAATATATGGTACATTATACACTACATACAACTTAAACAATGAAAATACTGCACGTATAGACATCACTCCATGATGCAGTCTTTGAGATTGGAGTGGTAAGTACAGTCCAGTAAATACAGTAACTTTTTAAAAGTAAGGATATTTATTTGTATCTATTTGTATGTTTATTCAAGCCAATTTCACATAGTAAACAAATTTAAAGCACTAAAATATATATAACATCTGAAAACATGCAAGAATGTGCAACAATAAGCTATTTTCAATAATGATGATTCGTGATTATCCGGCGTTTTAGAAAATCTGTTACCTCCTCCTCCGAAGCTGCCAGATAGTTGATGATCTACCGTATATTGGTATAATCCCCAATGGCTTGCCAGGAAAGTGCAAACCAGTCATAAGTCTTCTTTTCTGGAGGGTCTTGCTACATCGGGATGTTTTTACCCCAACCGTGCATGCCGCTGTCACAAGCCTGGATGTCGACCGTGTGTTTCAAGTGAAACGAGGACGTGCGGCATTGTTGCTGCCGTGATCATCTCCGGGGAAAGGTACGCAAAATAAAAGTGGCCTTGGGTCAGGGATGATGGGACGATGGTCAAGATTAATGAGGGAGTGGAAGCCAAGGAACGGAACACGTGTCCGAGATAACATCAATGGAGAGCTGGAGTGATGAAAGCAGCTCGTGTACAGGCGATAGATAGATGATTTGGGGGGGGGGGGGGGGAAGAGGCCTTCATCCAGCAGCAGAATGATCATAGCTGCCGGCGACGACGATGAACCGTCAACTGGCTGGGCGCACACGGTGTGACACGAGAGCCGCAGGGCAGACGAAAGTTTCCGCAGGCAAAAACAACGGCGCAAGCAAATCTGAGACGCGTAAAATAATTCGGCGTTGCGAATCAAATCGCAACGCCCCACCCCCGAATCGCGACGATCCATCGATCGCATTGCCGGCAGCACCCTCTCGAGCGCCAGCGGTCAGCGCGCATCGCTCCCTCGCGGACGCCGACGTCACAGGGGCCAAGGCTGCCGCCCCCCCCCCCGCCCCCCGCCCCAACGCCGCCACAGGGCCCTGGCCGCTCACGTGTCAGCTCGCATTAAGGGGCGGCGTGGGCGGAGGCGGCAGCGGCTGCGTCGCTTCCCAGGCGCAGCTATTTCCAGAAGCCGCAGCTTCCCCCCGCGGTATTTATAAACAACGAGGCGGAGTGGGGGCCTTCGGCACCGCACGGACAGAGACGCAAGGGGCACGGACGGCATGGGGGCGCGCGCAGCCGATTGGTTCCACATTGACCGGCATCGTTTGTTAAAGTTTGAGTGGGCAACCGAAGATAATAATTATCATAATTATCACGGGCGAAGAGAGGGCGCGGCGGTTGGCGCGCCGCGCAGCAAACCCGGCGACCTGAGTTTGAGTCTCATGCATCGCTAACTTCGGGAGTGAACGATATCAGAACCGGTCCCAACTGGCTAAAGGCTGCGAGGTGGCCAAGATGATGACGGCAAGCGCAGCTGTGGTTGTGCGTGGATATTTTAAATGTTACCCCATCATGTGTGGGTGGTGCGTTTTTTTTTCTTTGAGATACTACCGTATCCTCCCACAAAAAACAATAATAAATCATTCATGCAATTGACCAAACATCCCAATGTGGCAGGACCCTCCTGAGAAAAATAGTCTTGAGACTCACTTCAGACCATTCTGGGAAAATGAAGAAGGGGCGGAGTTATTATCCGGGGAGTGGTGGCGCAGCGCTGAGAGCCCAGCGACCCGAGTTCGATTCCCGGCCACGGCTGACATCAGTCGCGGGCGACATCACAGCCGGTCCTGGGCGACACCCTTCAACGACCCACACTGACCAGCGTGGTGAAAGCACGGTCAAATCGACTCCCAAGCGATCAACACAGCGTGAGGAGGCCTCCTTCCAGCAGTGCACTCACAAAGGGGGCTGTACAAGCCGCGTGATTTCTCTCAGTCGAGGGTTTGTATTGTTTGGCACGGAGTTGCCGGGTGAGTCATGGGCTGTTGTTGTTTTGTTCTTCCAAATTGGGCAGTCACTCGTATGAGAACATATTTTTTGAGACACCTTGTGGGCAACTGGTGCATACGCACAGATCGCAAAAACACATTCATCAATAAGCGCTGCTCTGAACATTAAAAACACAACAGGTGGTGTTTCAGGCAATGGCCCTTGTACAGTGAGAGAAAAAATGTATTTGATCCCCTGCTAATTTTGTACGTTTGCCCACTGACAAAGAAATTATTGGTCTATAATTTTAATGGTAGGTTTATTTAAACAGTGAGAGAGAGAGAATAACAACAACAAAAATCCAGAAAAACGCAAGTCAAAAATGTTATAAATTGATTTGCATTTTAATGAGGGAAATAAGTACTTGACCCCTCTGCAAAACACGACTTAGTACTTGGTGGCAAAACCCTTGTTGGCAATCACAGAGGTCAGACGTTTCTTGTAGTTGGCCACCAGGTTTGCACACATCTCAGGAGGGATTTTGTCCCACTCCTTTTTGCAGATCTTCTCCAAGTCATTAAGGTTTCGAGGCTGACGTTTGTCAACTCGAACCTTCAGCTCCCTCCACATATTTTCTATGGGATTAAGGTCTGGAGACTGGCTAGGCTCCTCCAGGACCTTAATGTGCTTCTTCTTAAGCCACTCCTTTGTTGCCTTGGCTGTGTGTTTTGGCTCATTGTCATGCTGGAATACCCATCCACGACCCATTTTCAATTCCCTGGCTGAGGGAAGGAGGTTCTCACCCAAGATTTGACGGTACATGGCCCGTCCAGCGTCCCTTTAATGCGGTGAAGTTGTCCTGTCCGCTTAGCAGAAAACACCACCAAAGCATAATGTTTCCACCTCCATGTTTGACAGTGGGGATGGTGTTCTTGGGATCATAGGCAGCATTCCTCCTCCTCCAAACACGGCGAGTTGAGTTGATCCCAAAGAGCTCCATTTTGGTCTCATCTGACCACAACACTTTCACCCACTTGTCCTCTGAATCATTCAGATGTTCATTGGCAAACTTCAGAAAGGGCATGTATATGTGCTTTCTTGAGCAGGGGGACCTTGCGGGCGCTGCAGGATTTCAGTCCTTCACGGCGTAGTGTGTTACCAATTGTTTTCTTGGTGACTATGGTCCCAGCTGCCTTGAGATCATTGACAAGATCCTCCCGTGCAGTTCTGGGCTGATTTCCTCATCGTTCTCATGATCATTGCAACTCCACGAGGTGAGATCTTGCATGGAGCCCCAGGCTGAGGGAGATTGACAGTTCTTTTGTGTTTCTTCCATTTGCGAATAATCACACCAACTGTTATCACCTTCTCACCAAGCTGCTTGGCAATGGTCTTGTAGCCCATTCCAGCCTTGTGTAGGTCTACAATCTTGTCCCTGACATCCTTGGAGAGTTCTTTGGTCTTGGCCATGGTGGAGAGTTTGGAATCTGATTGATTGATTGCTTCTGTGGACAGGTGTCTTTTATAAAGTTAACAAGCTGAGATTAGGAGCACTCCCTTTAACAGTGTGCTCCTAATCTCAGCTCGTTACCTGTATAAAAGACACCTGGGAGCCAGAAATCTTTCTGATTGAGAGGGGGTCAAATACTTATTTCCGTATTTAAAATGCAAATCAATTTATAACATTTTTGACATGCGTTTTTCCGGATTTTTTTGTTGCTATTCTGTCTCTCACTGTTCAAATAAACCTACCATTAAAATTATAGACTGATCATTTCTTTGTCAGTGGGCAAACGTACAAGCAGGGGATCAAATACTTTTTTCCCTCACTGTATATCGGGCACCACGGTGGCTCGGAGATGTTAACTCCCTCGCCTGGTATACAGCGGGTCGTGGGTTCGAGCTCGACCCTGACGCCTGCTTATATTTGGAGTGTGCGTGTTCTCCCCGTGGTCGCGTGGATTTTTCTCCGGGTCCTCCGTTTTTTTCCCTCCAACACTTAGAATCAGCGTGCGCGTTTAGAGTATTTGGCGGCTAAATAATTCCACGTGATGATACGCGACTTCGTTGGGCTATCATTTGTGATATAGCCAGGTCGCTTCTGAAATAAAGAGCTACACACAGTTCTATCAGGGTCCGGTGGGGGCTGGTACACGCTGCTAAACAAGACATGACTGAGCTGATTGACTCTTGTATACGAGTTTCACGCGTAGGCTTTCGCGACCAATATTATTAATAATAAAGGTTTTTGGGTTAGATCGCGTAATTGTCAATGTTGTGTCGTAACCCTCCACCGCCCGACACAGCCAATCCGTAAGGGATTTGTCACGTAAACAAAACGTGCCAATTAGTGACTACTTTAGCCCACCGGTGTGTTGAGAAGAGTAAATTCACAACAATAACAATTTGAGTAGTACGACGTTTCGCGTACTAGTCAATGTTGTGGATTTACTCTACAACACACCGGTGGGCTGAAGTAGTAACTAATTGGCGTTTTGTTTACGTGACAACTCCTTACTAATTGGCTGTGTCGGGTGGTGGAGGGTTAAGGCAAAACATTTATACTTACGCGATCTAACCCAAAAACCTTTATCTTGTATACGAGTAGGCATAGTTTGTAAACAATCCTAAGGTTTACCCAAGGGGTTCAGTGTTAATTCAAGAGGCTCGTGGAGCCAAACGAAGGCACCGATGTGGTCCAGTCGATGGCGTGGGAATCACGTGGCTTGCAGGAAGCCTCCTGAGTTTTTGGGGGGAGGCACGGTGTGAGAACAGCAACCTCGTCTCGCCTCTCTCGTCTCCTACCATGTCCCCTCCTCTCGTCATCTTCGTTCACAATCTTCTCTCTCTCTCTTGCTGTCCTTCCTCTTCCTCGCGTGCCCAATCGCGTGTTCGATCCTCCTCCCACCTTGCACTCCTCCACTGGAATCAACTTCCCCTGTACATTGAGCAGCACTGCCCATAGACTCAGCACTGCACCATAGACTCAGCACTGGCCATAGACTCAGCACTGCCCATAGACTCAGCACTGTCCATAGACTTAGCACTGCCTATAGACTCGGTACTGCCCATAGACTCAGCACTGCCCACAGACTCAGCACTGCCCATAGACTCAGCACTGGCCATAGACTCAGCACTGCCCATAGACTTAGCACTACCCATAGACTCAACACTGCCCATAGACTCAGCACTGCCCATAGACTCAGCACTGGCCATAGACTCAGCACTGGCCATAGACTCAGCACTGGCCATAGACTCCACACTGCACCATAGACTCAGCACTGGCCATAGGCTCAGCACTGCCCATAGACTCAGCATTGCCCATAGACTCAGCACTGTCCATAGACTCAGCACTGCCCATAGACTCAGCACTGGCCATAGACTCAGCACTGCCCATAGACTTAGCACTACCCATAGACTCAACACTGCCCATAGACTCAGCACTGCCCATAGACTCAGCACTGGCCATAGACTCAGCACTGGCCATAGACTCAGCACTGGCCATAGACTCCACACTGCACCATAGACTCAGCACTGCACCATAGACTCAGCACTGCCCATCGACTCGGCACTGCCCATAGACTCGGCACTGCCAATAGACTCGGCACTGTCCATAGACTCAGCACTGCCCATAGACTCAGCACTGCCCATAGACTCAGCACTGCCCATAAACTCAACACTGCCCATAGACTCAGCACTGTCCATAGACTCAGCACTGCCCATAGACTCAGCACTGCCCATAGACTCAGCACTACCCATAGACTCAACACTGCCCATAGACTCAGCACTGCCCATAGACTCAGCACTGGCCATAGACTCAGCACTGGCCATAGACTCAGCACTACCCATAGATTCAACACTGCCCATAGACTCAGCACTGCCCATAGACTCAGCACTGGCCATAGACTCCACACTGCACCATAGACTCAGCACTGGCCATAGACTCCACACTGCACCATAGACTCAGCACTGGCCATAGACTCAGCACTGCCCATAGACTCAGCACTGTCCATAGACTCAGCACTGCCCATAGACTCAGCACTGTCCATAGACTCAGCACTGCCCATAGACTCAACACTGTCCATAGACTCAGCACTGCCTATAGACTCAGCACTGCCCATAGACTCAGCATTGTCCATAGACTCAGCACTGCCCATCGACTCAGCACTGTCCATAGACTCAGCACTGCCCATAGACTCAGCACTGCCCATAGACTCAGCACTGCCCTTAGACTCAGCACTGTCCATAGACTCAGCAGTGCCCATAGACTCAGCACTGTCCATAGACTCAGCACTGCCCATCGACTCAGCACTACCCCATAGACTCAGCACAGCCCCTGTACATTAAGTAGTCCCCCCTCCTTAACCTCTTTCCGTTCCTCTCTTAAAGCCTCACCACCTCTTCCCCATATCCCATTCTCTCCCTCTTCCCTCCCCTCGCCCCTCTACTCCCCCCAGTCCCTACCCTGTCGTGATCCCCAAGTACTGCCCCTGCCAACCACACCATTCCATTCTGTCAGCGTTTCGTAAGCTACGCCACATGCCTTGAGCGAAGGCGCTCTCTATAGAAATATAAATTACATTACATCCAAGGGGGCCCCCCGAGTAACTGACCGCAAAAATAAAAAAAAGGAATCGCCATTTTTACCGCGGACGAATGCGCTCGCTCGACCGACGAGTCGTCTTGGCTCTGGAAGGATATGAAGCGACGAGGCCACGCGTGGCGTCGCGCAGCGCCAGCGTGGAGGAGCGCAGGGCCCAGTAGAGCGAGCGGCGGAGCATCGGGAGCTGAGCGCCGGCGCCCAGGTCCAGGGTCCGCACGGAGCAGCTGGCGCTCACCCTGCGTGCGAAAGACCGTCGATTGTCCGATCGTAAAGGAAATTGTATCGCGCTCAACCAAGGCACTTTGCGAAGAATTAAGGACGGTACAACGTATGAGCGAAGACCCCGGGGGCCGGCCCAGGAACGCCTGGGAATTCCCCAGGAAGAGCTAGAGTATCGTGTAGTGTATAGTAGTGTATAGTGTAGTGTATATTAGTCTATAGTAATTAGTGGTGTGTAGTAATGTATAGTAGTGTAGAGTATAGTAGCGTAGTGTTTAGTAGTGGAGTGTATAGCAACGTTTAGTAGTGTAGTGTATAGTGTAGTAGCGTACAGTAATGTACTGCTGGAGGCTGTCGCCAGGGAAAGGGAGGTCTGAACCGCACGACTCAACACGCTGCCGCCGCGACCCTCACCAGGAGGAGCGGATTGAGAAACCAACAAACGAACGAACAACGTGTGAATGTAATGGCGGGGATGAGGTGAATGAAATAGATGAGAGGGAACGATGGGGGAGAATCTGCGATGCGTGAATTCGATGAAAGCGAAATTGATGACAGCAAATGATGATGAATGGATTGAATGGGTAATGAGTGAAAGCCACATTGGAATACGAAGAGGGAAAGTAATGATAGTCGCTCTTAAGATCGTCGTCGTTGTCGTCATTCGACGTAGTCTATCCACTGCTGGATGAAGGCTTGCCCAAGCCGTCGCCGTCGCTCGCAATCTCGCGATGCAACAACGCACCCGGCGGAAGCACGCAATCAGCCGGTCTCATCGCTCGATTGCCCTGGTGGACGCCTGATCGTTCAATCGGGTGGCGCAGCCCCGCAATTGCTTGCTCACGCCACTGTTGGCAGAAGGGCCTCCACGAGATGGCCTCTGGCACACTCTTACACGCGGGACTAACCCCTCTTGGAACAGGTGGGATGTACCAACGCTCTACACCCCATCACATGCATTCTGCCCAACGACTAACTCCTTCTTTCAGATTAGATTTTAACCGGAACCCTGTCTTGACTAACACCCACACTCCTGCCACCGCCACCGCCATCCAACGCTCGCACACAGAAAGTCAAAGATACCTCCGCATAGCCTTAACAGGCTGTTGTGGCAGGTGCCGTTAGCGAGCACCTATGAAGGCTGGCATGGCACACCAAGGGGGTGGGTGGCCAGCACCATGCCCGGCCACCTTTGCCTCCCCAGTGGCGATGTTTTACACACCACACCTAGGCGAGGCCCAGGACAGGTTCAGATAATGGTCACTGGTGTTGGCCGTGAGCGGGAATCTAACTCGGGTCGCCAGGTTCGTAGCTACACTACCGCTCCCCACGTAAAGATTCGATTTTAAATCGGCAACCTGTCAGGATGGAACACCTGCATTATTGCCGCCGCCACCGCCCCCCAACCCTCGTACGCACACACGCACGCAGAAGGGGCCACTCACAGGGTGAACCCGCGAGTGATGACCTCGCTCTCCTGCACCAGCCGAAGCGACTTCTTGGCCAGAGCGGTGAGGGCGGCGCAGTCCCCGGCGAAAGCGCCGGTCGAGACGCAGCGACGCTCCAGCCGCGCCCCGTCCAGCCGGCGCCGCAGAGACCTCGCCATCGTGGCTAGGGCAACCAGCGCCGCCGCCGCGGCCACTGCCACGGCCGCGCTCCGCCAAACCACCGGCACGGCTGCCACACCGCCAGCCGTCGGCGAGGTCGCCCAAACCGCCACCACGGCGAGCAGGGCCGCCGCGACAGCCAACCACGCCGATGGCTTCCTGCGGAGACATACGTACGCATGTTGAACTTCTTTCGCACCGTACGTAGCCGGCCGTGCAGAGATAGGACAACAGAGGTGACGTCCATAATACAGGTTTTTGGGTTAGATCGCGTTAACATAAATGTGTCGTTAAACCCGCCACGACCCGACGCAGCCAATTAGTAAGGTGGGTCACGTCAACAGAACGTACCAATTCGTTACTAGTACATTACACGGGTGTGTTGGAGAGCAAATCCACAACATCACATACCAACTATTGGTGAGCATAAGAACCGGCAGTGAAAAAAATGTCAATATCACGCGAATAATAATAATGTACAGCCGATTTGTCAATATACTGCTAGATGAAGGTCACTCCGCTCCCATTGTCAGGAATGGAAATTGTTGGATCACACTTCGCTCGGCTGGTCGGTGCGTGTTGGTGAAGGGGGGAGGCATGTGAGTGCATTAGCATCGTCTGTCCGTCCGTCAGGAACAGGAGACCATGATAAGTCTGTGAGAGATGATCAAATATGAATTAAATTTTGTTATGAAGTTGTGTTGGTGTTAGGGACTACCTTATAGAAAACCGGGCAAATTGATTGAAGGGTTGCCCAAAAGTTTGTGATTAAAAAAAAACAGCGCTAAAAATATTCAGATTGCTGACCAAGGCACACGCGCATCACCTCCCCCTGCCCACTCCATGACATCATTGTGTGACGTCATCTTGTAAAGCTGCAATTTTTATGTGGCATGTGATGTCATCTCATTGTGCGGTTTGAAACATGAACATTTTTATCGCTAATTAAAGACTTCCAAAGACAAACACACGTTCACCTGGGGCTTTTCGGGCCTGCCAAGTTAAAAAAAAGCTCCTCATCTTCACGTGACAAAAAAAGTTTTGCTGGCTGGCGCAAGGGTCGGCAGGCAAGTGCGTGGTGGTGATGTCACGTGATGACTTCACCCGCATCCCATAGCGTTGAGCCGGGTTCCTGCTTCGCACCGACATCACTGCCTCCCCCCACCCTCTATCCCGGCCGTGAATACCGCGCAATTTTTTTTTTAAATCCCTTCAAGCCGTGACCTCGCAAAGGTCAAGGTGAAGTGGAAAACTATTCCGTGCTGTTGTTTCCATTGCAATTGGGGGTCTTTGAGTGGAAGTGGGATGCGTGCAGCATCGCACGAGAATCTCCCCTAACATCGGCAGGAGAGGAAATAAACCGTCGGAACTCTTACACCGTCTCAGTCCTGGGCTTGTTGTGTCCTCACTGTCGCGTACACACTGTCGGCGCCCCACGACGTAAACCGCTCTGGCGAAATAACATCTTACTCTGTTCCGGGGGCCCTCACTCCGAGGTGGGAGTCCACCCTAGCAAACGTGTCAGCTCCCACGGGCCCAAAGTGGCCCAATCACAACGATCACCCAGGATCTGTGGCCCTATATTTGGATATTTGGGCAACTCCGGCGACGAGGGGGCGCCGGCTGAATCGGACCACCGGGGGACTCACCGAGCGTCGACGCTCGTGCCATCGAGCTGGTCCCCGACGTCGCCGCCTCGCGGGGTCGCGGAGGTCGGGGCGAGCGGCTCAGCGGCCCACGTGAGCACCTCCGGGGCGAAGAGCCCCAGCAGCTCCACGTCCTCCTCGAGCAGGCGGCCTCGCGTCACGACGGTCGCCACCTCCCGCCGGCGCCACGCGTCGGCCTGGGTGGCAGAGCACCAGAACAGCCGCATTGTTTTGTTTTTGTTTATCATAGTGAACGAAACCAAACTATTTTTTTTATTGTACCAGGTAAGGCCACGCTGAGCTATGTAGCTCTTCTTCAGAGGCGACCCAGCCATCAAAAAATGACAGCCAAGTGAAGTGGCTTATCGTGTGGAAATGTAGAGCAGCCAAATATTGTAAACGGTTGATGTCGATTCTAAATTACCAAGCAGATAGAGAAGTGTTGTGACCTGCAGTGTGGCGAGTGGGTGGGTGGGTGAGTGGGTAGGTGGGTGAGTGGGCGAGTGGGTGGGTGAGTGTTTGGGTGAGTGTGTTGTTGTGACCTACATTCTGGTGGCTGAACACCGGTATGCAGGAATCGAGTCAGCCTGGTAGACCCGAGTACTCGACATGGGTGGAGAATCAATGAGTGAAGTTCGCTGGAACAGTCACGATGGTAGCAGTGAGAGCGTAAAGAGGTGACTGGCCGCTGGTGAGCGAGTATACTGGAGTTAGATAGCGAGTGCTGGATCATTAATCAGTCTGACTGCTTCACGATTAATTCTAAGTGCACATGAAGGTATTTACAGGTACAGGTGAAGGCCTGCAATTACTTTCTCGGGCCACTGTTGGTAGAAGGGTCTCCCACCGCAGCGAGCTCTCGAGAGGCCCCTAGAAGGCATTTTGGCCTTCTCTTCTATGCTGGAAAGATGTTTTTGAAATGGGCAGGAGTTATCCAGATTTAACAGTATTGTGTATTATTATTATTAATGATCTTTGCCCCCCTTGGTGAAATCTCCAAACGATGCGAATGCTCCTTGACTGTATTGGCTTGCCAGCTTGTAGTAAATCTGTGTGTGTGTGTGTTATGTGGCCTCCACCGCGGTGTCACAAGGGCCCACCCACCTGGTCGCTTGATGCGGCATAAGCCCCAAGTCCTCCAACGTGCGACAAGAGAAGAGTGAAGGGCCTCTTGATCCATTCTCCACAGGACTGTTCAGACAAAGACAGCCACCGTGCAGCCTTAACAGACCTGTTGGGGCAAGTGCTGTTTGCGAGCACCTATGTAGGCCGGCACGGCACACAAAGGTGAGTGGCCAGCACCACGCTCGCCTTTGTCTCCCTCGTGTCAATGTTTACACATCGCGCCAGGTACTCGTTTCAGGCCGAGTCGACCTCGGGGAGGGCCCAGGACCGGTTCGGGTAAATGTTACTGCTGTTGGCCATGAGCGGGAATCGAACATGAGTTGCCAGATTTGTAGCGCAGCGTGCTAACCGCAAGACACGATTTAACCACCTCTACGGGGAGGGTTTCCATACAACTATTAGATCTTTTAACAAACTTCGGGACAAGAAGGCTCGTCTTATCGAGTCAAACCTTGTAACACAGTTTGCCTTTAGAAGCTAACCACCTTTTCCTGATGACGACCGCTTGCGTTGCCATCGAAACGTCGTAGCCTTTTGTTATTTTCTTTAAACCTATCTACGTGACTTTACCGAAAGACCCAAAGAGTACGCCTGACTACCGCTTCCCACGCAGGACTGTTCACACAGTCAGACAAGGAGATTGACAGAGACAGTCTGAGACAGTCAAATATATACACATATAGACACAGACAGACACACAGACCAAGAGACACGGACACAGACATGCACGTAGACTTACATACACACACAGAGTGAGGTGGGTGGTCAGTCAGACACAAACAGATTGACAGACGCACAATCAGACACAGACGAACAGGCAGTCACACACAGACTGACACACATATGCATACAGCCGACGGTGAGGCTCTATCTCTTAGTGGCATACTGCAGGCCCAAGAGGAGCGTCTCCAACTCCTCTCAGAGTGAACAATCGATTATTAAATCATCAGCATATATCACGTGGTTAGCCGACCAATAGGGAGCCATCCCTTGTCCGCACCCGTGTCATCAATCAGCCCCCCATTCTATCTTCACCAGATGCAAAGTGCTCTCCGGTGTAACCATAGAAAGATTATTGAACTACGTGGTCACAAAAATAGTGCAGGGATCACGAGCCATGCCTGTCGTGCCCCAAGGTGAACAAGAAATGGCTCCAACTCCCAGCCATGCAGCTTTACCCAGGCCTGCCCACCATCATGAAGGTTGTTCAAGATTGTGAGCAGAGGGTCAAGGACCACAAAAGCACGAAGAACAACCCAGAGGCCTATTGCTGGTATCACAGGACTTGACCCAGATCAATAAAACAGATGTAGGTAATCTTGAAATTCCCTTCACCTCTGCTGTAGCAGATGGACAGAGAATACGGCATCAGCGCAGGACCACCCAAGTCCAATACCAAATTTGGGATCCACAAGCCTTTCCTTAGCGTGCCTGGCAAGGCGAAGTTGAATAATTAATCCTTGCCCAAAACTTTCCTAGCACACTGAGGAGGGTGATGCCCCGGTAGTTGTTGCAATCACTGCAGTCCCCGTTTTTGAAAAGGGGGACCCCCCCCCACCAGGACATACACACAACCACATACAAGCACAGACTTATTGACAGAATGACACACACACAAAAGCCAGACACACAAACTGACACGGGCACCCACCACGCACATGCTCACAATTCAGAAACCGTCTCGCAGTGTATAGAATATCTAAATAATTGCACCCGATTATATATACGTGAATGTATGCGACCAATGGAGCCTGTAAAGTAAATGAAGCGACTTTGCCCAATCCTAAAGTTTAATCGTGCGCGTAATATTTATAGCGCTTAAGCCGATGATGCCTCTTCCAGGACACATTTTAATGCTTGCGTCACGGCCATTTAGAATGCGGTGAGTGTGACCGTCTCATCCACAAAGTCTGTTTTCTTTATTACTATTTTTATTTCACCAGAATAAGGCCCCATTGATCGATGTAGATATTCTTCAGAAGGTACGTAGCTGTCACAAACGATAGCTCAACGAAGCCGCCTGCTCTTAAACGCGTGGTGATGTTGATTCTAAATGTGGACGGATAAACCGGAGGACCCGAAAAAAAATCCATGCGACCGCCGGGAAAAAATTAAAAGTCAAAATATACAGCAAGCATCAGGGTCGGGATCGAACCCACAGCCTCATGTACGCCAGGTTGAGACAGTTAACATCTTGACCCCGGGCGCTCCTGCTAACGGCTCATTTACACTTCTTTCTCCCCTCGTGATAACGAGTTTAACGGATGATTTAAAACCACCAGCCAACCGTGATTAAACCGCATTCGGCGAGGTGGCCAGGTGGACTAGGGATCAGAGCCGGCACCGATAAGATCCTGGGTTTGAACCGGGTTCTCAAGTGTTACGAGCCGATGGTCCCAGCCATTCACCAACGACTGCACGCGCAAAAGCCATCTTAAGTTTTGGGTTTCACATCATTTTTCCGAACCTTATCTGTGAATATAGAAACTTTTTTATATATATAGATTCAGTGACATCGTCGTTCGAAAGAATCGCTTGCCGTGTGCCGATATCTCCACCAAAAGTTAACGTTCAAAACTGGACAGCCCTCATTGCGTAACCCCAGCTAGGCAGGTGCCCCAGCGTTGCAAACGCTGCAACGAATCGCAATGGGTCAGTAATCGAACTGTAAATACCGCAAGAGCTTATTCTCCAACACAACGGTTCGTGCTGAGCGAGGAACCATTTGCCTCGTTTTGTTCACGCTCCATACCTTACCAATTGGCTGTGTCGGTAGGTGGTGGCGGGTTAATGACACGTTCATATTTACGCAGTCTAACCCAACAAACAAACAAGACCGCTATTATGGAATCGCAATGAGCTCACTTCGGTCAAATAAAGGACTGCGGTCATGCATAGCCTGCGACGGAGCGACCAGGGAACGGCGCCGACAACAACGAGCCCCAGGGAGAGCCGGGGTAGTCAGGGCAGCACCAGTGAGGGTGGGGGGCGGGGGTGGGGTGAGGGGCAACCAGAGCTCTTCTTCAACTCCTAGAGCATCCTTGGGGGAAGGGGTGGAGAGGGGGGGGGGGCAAGAGCCCATCCGTGGATTCTCCCTCGTTCAACCTAAAGGTATTTCCCCACAGAAATATACACACCCGTATATAGGCAACTTTATAATACACACCCGTATATACACACCCGTATATACACACCAGCATATACACACCCGTATATACACACCAGCATATACACACCCGTATATACACACCAGCAACTTGCCCGCTACCAACCGGAGGTGGCCAACAGTCGTCCGAGCACCTTCTGTCATAAATTTTGGACACTTGTGAAACCGTGTGACTGCCCCTTACAAAAAAATACAAAAAAGTGCCCTGTCGAGCACCCCCCCCACCCGCCCCCTCCCCACCCCGGCACCCCCCCCCACCCACCCGCCCCCCCCCCACCCCGGCCCCCCCCCACATCTTGCGAGCGAAAAATGAAAGGGGCGTCAGAAAAAAAAGGAACAGAGGAACAGAAGGCGGGTAAAAAAGCGGCAGACGCGAGGCCATGAAGGCGCAGGCCCGGATTTTGAGATTTACGGCCAACGGTTTAGCGACGCACGCGTGCCTCGACCGAGCAACGTTTATGCGATCGGTTGTCAGCGAGACACAACAAGCTCGACACCGCGGCGTTATTTTAAATTTGTTTTGTTTAGCTCGGTGACGTTTACGTTCAGCCGCTCTTGCGCCACCGCCGCGACCCCCCGTGGCAAGGCCCCCGAAGGCTTCGTCCCCGAAGGGACGATGATGCTCGTTTAGAAAGACCCAGTTGCAGTAGGCGCCAGGTCAGCAAGGACGGAAGCGGCCGAACAAAAAAAGTTGCCGAGACGTCCACATTCGGGCGGTTCCACGGACAAGGCAACCTTCGCCAGCCAGGAGTTCAACACGGTAGAAGTTGGGTGCAAGTACAACCCATGGCCTATATCCAATGTGTTCATCACAACTCGGTTTATGCGAGCATGTGGATCTCTCAGCGAGTCAATGGTAGCCAGGCTGCAACCATCAACTCGCTTTTCTTTGTCAGCCCGGTTTATCACAGGCAGCTGAAAACCCCGCTTTGAAACGCAGGATCTCAGCAGCACCGGCTCGACGCTCTGACCTCTGGGCCACCCCTGCCGCCTCCTCCTCCTCTGCAGTAAATTTTTGCGAGCGCCTCAATCGAAGCAGCAGCAACAGCAGCAGCCGCGGTGGCTGCGACGTGATTGGAGGCACGGAGAGCCGAGCGCGCCGAGAAAACGCGGCTCGCATTCCCCCCCCCCCCCCAAAGCCCGCTCCGCTTGTAAACGACAGGTGCTCGAGCGAGGAGGGCGGCCCCTGGGGGGGACGCACGACACAATAAACACCGCCGGCGAACCGTACGGGGGGATTCCACGACGCCGAAGAGCGGGCGGCATATGTCGAGCGGTCGCGTCGCGACACCCCCACCAAGGGACGAAGCGGGCCCTCCGGGCCAACGCAACGCACACAGCCCAGGGGACAGGACAAGACAGCGAGACTGCCGACGCCGTCAGATGCCACGCGTTTTAGTTCGTCGCACTTTAGAACCTATTTTGCCGTTGTCCGTCGCACCTTCCGTTGCTGTTGATAATGTTTCACCCTGCGTTTCGATCTGTCGCTGCGCTGGAATGTGTGAGCTGAGCACTGGGAACTGAGCACTTTTAAATCTAGATTGAAACTCATTTCTTTGTAACTGCTATTTGAGTTTAGTTTGTTGTCCATCTCCAGCACCTCTGTTCATCACGGTTGGCTACGTACGGTGGTGCGAACGAAGTTCAACATGCATACATACAATGCCTTGTATTCTCGGCGAGCGGAAATAGAAATTTCTGGATAAGATCTCCGCAGCCCCCCGCCCCCCCCAAAACTCACCCCTCCACCAAAACTCGCACGATGATTCGAGTCGTACTCGTAAAAAAATCGTGGAAATGCCACTTTTGTTTGGGCAACTCTAGTTTTGAGAGAAATCAAATCCCGTGCATTCCAGTCGACTCCAGAGTCGCCTATCCGTGAAAAATTCAGTAAAAGATACCGCTCCTTGTGGCCTACGCAAAGCGTGGGTTTTCTCCGTGTTTTCCGGTTTCCTCCCACACGGAGCCGAACTCTCAATGAAGGGCTTGACCAAACACACCACCATAGCGGCTCCCCTTCTTGAATATAGTCTTTGAGACTCAGTGAGGCTTTCCTGGGTTTTCCGACTGATATTTATTATTACGATTATGATAACCGCCCACTGTTTTAGATTTCCTGTACCCTAGAATTCACACACCCAATACTTCACACCCCGTCATACCAGTGTGGCCAGCCAGCGACGATTTACGTATTATTTTACATCGCTTGGAACGGGACACTGGATAACCACGCTGGTGGAGCGGGCATGGCGATCCCGATACAGAGTTACGGATTTAATCGTGTCGTCACGCTCCGGGGGGGGGGGGGGGAAATGTAACCACCTCACGCGAGCACGCGGGCGCAACTGAAGTTCTCCTCACGAATAAATACGCGCGATGGGCCAGCGCCAGCGGTTTGTAACGGAGCACAGTGGCAAAGCCATTCCGTTCCGCTTCTCGTTTTAAAACCGCCTCTTGTCTGCGTTCACTCTCCGTGACAGTTTTAACGGCCGGGGTTTTTGCACGGACCGGCTCGCTACGTCAACCTCCTGCAGATGTCATTCCCAGATCGCGCTCTCTGTGGGAAGTACGACCGTGCGGGAATGTACCGTTGTGCCGTATAGCCCTCTGCTGCGCCTTCGGCCAGAAAACCGGCCAAATATAGCCAAGGAAAGGGGGGTTGCCCTCAATTTGGCTTTGTCTTTGGCCCACCTCTCTTTCCTCGTCCCTTCAGACAGAGCCCTTCAAAGACGGTGGTGGCAAGTCTCCGTGGTCTTCGACTGACAAAGCAATTGGCACTGGCGGCGGCTGGTGCACCCCGATCTTCTGAGTCACCATCCCGCCATTCAAGACTCTCCGTGCTGTTGAAGTGATTGTAAAGCGACTACAGTACAACGGTCAAAGGGAAGGTGTCTGTTTACAACCACACAATGGTACGCACCGGCACACAAAACCAAGGCTTCCGTGTCAACGTCACAGGACAAAGTCGAGATATAATTTGCTCACTGATGGGGGAGACAGTCATGGGTGTGGAAACTTCAGGTACCAATCAGGGGGGAGGCCACTCATCATCATCATCACAATCTATGAACAGATAGGCCGTAGGTGTCCACTGCACGTTTCATTATTTGCTTAAAAATTTCCTCTGTGTCTTGTGCCAATAAGGCCACTACCTCCCCAAATGTTGGACCGGAGGCGTAAGGACAAATGCTGGGCCACCCCAATGAATGTCCTTCTTGGGCCCCACTGTTTTCTTAATTTCTAAAACAAAATGTAGAGCCCTTGGGTCAGTCCACTGCTGGGTGAAGCCGTCCCCATACCCTGTTGAAATGCTACTCCAAATCCTGACAGATCCATGACATTGTAAGCGAGGCAAATCCTTCTGTACACGTACGTCGAATAGATTTAAACGAGTATTAATTTCATACTTGCGGTAATGCATCATGCGAAAAGGGGATGCTACGCAAAGTAAAAGTGCAAGCGGTTTCTTTCTCACGCGGACATTGATTCGGTCCTCAGCCCGTTTACAGCCCACAGCCTACGGTGGAGATTCCACATTCCTACGGCGGGGGCCAGTAGGTCAGCAGGATGTTCTCCCGCTCATGGAGCTTTCCGCTGGGTGATGCTCCGCCCCCCCAGACCATAGCAAGTGGCGGCGCGTTCAGTAGCCCCCTCCCCATTATCTTTGTCCTGGAATCACCACTGCGGACCCACGAAGATCTACGAAACAACCACCTTAAATCACACCAATAATAGTAATGTCATTGATAATCGGCCCAGATTTTGCAGACAAGTTAACAACTCAAGAGGCGTGGCGCCAAGCTCAGGGCTGCTCGAAAACAGATAAGAGGCCTTTTGATTTAAAGCTTTCGTGACTGCAGGGATTCATATTCTTCGTTCTTTCGGTAAAGTCACGTAGAAGGGAAACAATACAATAATAAAAATATGTCATTTTGTTAAAAATATATTATGTAAAAATATATTATTTTGTTTCCCTTCTACGTGACTTTACCGAAAGAACCAAGAATAAGATGAGAGGCCTATTCGATGTCTCTTAAAAGTCAGACTGCATTTGATGTTGCGGATGTGCAAAGGGGATAGAGTTCCACACCATTTCAGAGACACCAGTGCGGGGGGAGGGGAAGAACTCACGCACGACACGCGGCTCTCCATCGGCGTCTCCGCGTGCTCCTCCGGTCGCCCCCCGGGGTCCCTCTGCCGCTCGGCCGAGTCCAGTTGCGCGAAGCCCGCATCCTCGAGGTGCTGGTAAAGAGGCGAGCCCTGGTGCCCAACACCCCAGAGAAGAAGTATCGTAACAATGTCAATGTTATCCATCATCATCGATCAATCATTACCAGCATCAGCTGCGGCCGCGATGAATCTAACTTGACGGGTTAAGGTCTCGCCAAGCCGTTGCCACAATCGCCCACGATCCTACGATATAACAATCCAGTTCTTGCAGAAGCGCCCCACATCTGCGGTGGATTGCTCTCCGGCGTGTTCCCTCCTTTAGCTGCCACTCCTTTCTTTATGAGTCTCGACCACCGGCCCACATCCCTTCAAGTGACGCGTCCCATCCAAAACCAACTTCACCTTTCAGTACAGTCTGTTTTTAATTACGCTGTGAGCCAAGAAGCTCTTAAATCGGTGTTTCATCACCAAAAACAACAACCACCGCTTCTCCGACAAACGCAGCAAGTTACAGTAAAATAAATCAATAACATACAATAACAGATAAGATTTTTTTTAAAATGGCTAGTGAATCATAACTGCAATGTAAAAAATATTTTTATTTTTAAGAAAAATTAAGTTAGATTTTGATCACCATCAAATCCCATGCTGTATCTCTAAAAAAAATATAGTTATTTAAATCTGCCACAGTAATTATAATGCAGATACAGCCTCAAACACGATGGCATTAGTGAGGAATTTAAAAAAAACCCACAGCATCCATAAAAAACGTGGTGTAAACAACGTACTCAAACTGATTGCTTACAGGAATATATTGATACCTTGCCTTTAACCTGCAGATGTTCTCTAGCCCACATCTTCCTCTTTTTGGTTGTCTCTCAATGCGTGTACTGGACCGTAAATCCAACCGTGGTACAAGTCCATGCTCCTTTGCGCACGCGTCAGCTTTTGTTCCATCTTTATTCTGCAGCGCGTCGCGCGACAAAGAGCTTCATAGCTCATCGGATTTCTCCAGGATTAATACATATTTTTGATTCCGATCCATTCATTTGTGTAGCGTGCACATGCAATCAAACTTCGCAGGCACTTGGCCGCGTTCCAAAAAACGACAAGACTCGGTGAAAGTCTACGGGACTATGCGAGCGGCGTACAGGCATACAACCCCATCTCTGTAAGTCTCTGCAAGTCTATCTGCTCATTCATAAAGAGCATGCACTTTGTCAGTAAGGAACTTGTCAGTAAGGAACTTGCCATTTATAAACAAGGGAATAAGACAATGATGTGGCATTTAGAGCCATTGAGGCAATCAACCATAAGCAAGTAACAATTACAAAACAATAAATTATTCACAGCCCTTTGTCAATCCACTTGCTGGGCAAGAAGCCTCACCCACGCTATGTCAATCAAGGGGGGGGCCTGTTTGACCATACTTCACCACGTGGGACCGGTGAAGAGGGGGCAGCCCCATGCCAACGCCGGCTCCGATGACCGCACGCGCCACTCATGTTCGCCATGGAAGGGCTGGAATGAGCGGCCGGGGTTTACCGTATTGTCCCGCATATAACCCGCGGGGTATACCACTTTTTACAAACAAAACAAGACCCTGCAGGGGGTATATGGAGGTGCGGGGCTATCTGAAATGTGTTTTACACAAAACGCTATTTTTGCGGGGTATATGCGCGTCTGCGGGTTATATGCGGGGAAAATACGGTAACAGCGCAGCGTTGCTAGCCGCAGCGCCGACACGCCACAGCCGGCCAGCCAGCCAGCCAGCAGCTCATATCAAGCACTGCACCGTGTCAAGTACTGTGGTTAAAACTGCAGGTGCATCGTGCAGCAGTAGCAACATTGGAGGGTGGACGACTCAAGAGGCGCGATGGGTAGGAGGAGGAAGACGCACGGACACGTGCGGGTAGCGGGGAAGGCAGCAGCGGCCACGCGGCAGTGAGGATGAGTCGGCAGGACCACATCTTCGGATGGTCCACCTCATCAGGCGCATGCAAAATGTTTGCGTTGATTACCGGATGAATGACCCAGCCGGCAATGGATAGCCATTGTCATTTTTATGCATTCATTAATTGCTCCCTCCCCCCCCACCCCACTTCGCTCAAGAAGGGCTCACAAGTGATGTCATCTCATCTACACCTCTATTTAAAATAAAAGAAGCGAAACAGGAGGAGGATTTCTCCACAGATCTTGCTGTCCCGCCTGACGATGCCGGCTGTAATAATTACTGGCGAAACGCCACGGTACTCGGATTGTAAATGTTGTGGCTTTGCTCTCCAACACGCAAAGTCAATCACCCACTCAGTCAATCAATCAATCCACACACTCACCCGCCCTCCGATCAGCACGGCTGGCTACGTACGGTGCGAAAGAAGTTCAACGTACACGTACCGTACGAGACAAAGATCCCCCGTGTAGCCTTAACAGACTGTAGGGGGCAAGTGCCGTTAGCCAGCGGCACCTATGAAGGCCGACACGGCACACGATGGGATGGGTGGCTAGCACCACGCCCGGCCGCCTTTGTCTCCCTCGTGGCGATGTGCAAAACATTAAGTTGAGGCCGAGTCGACCTAGGGGAGGCCCAGAACCGATTCAAATAATCATCACCGGTGTTGGCCGCGAGCGGGAATCGAACTCGGGTCGCCGGGTTCGTAGCGCAGCGCTCACCGCGACTACACTGCTACGTACTGTACACGCACTGTACATACACCGCCAAGCTCCGCGGTCCTCCACTAACACAGTTATATCACAGTGAGGTTGCACGACGCTACGAGGCCTCGTTGTGGCACGCCAACGTCGGGGGCGTGACGAACACGACGCGGTGGGGTGGTGGTGGTGGTGTGTTGGTGGTGGGGTGGTGGTGTGTTGGTGGTGTGGTGGTGGCGGTGGGGTGGTGTGTTGGTGGTGGGGTGGTGGTGTTGGCGGGGTGGTGGTGGCGGTGGGGTGGTGGTGGTGTGTTGGTGGTGGCGGTGTGTTGGTGGTGGGGTGGTGGTGTTGGCGGTGTGGTGGTGTGTTGGTGGTGGGGTGGTGGTGTTGGCGGTGTGGTGGTGGCGGTGGGGTGGTGGTGGCGGGGTGGTGGTGCGGTGGTGTGGTGTTGGTGGGGTGTTGGTGGGGGGGTGGTGGCGGAGAAGGGTTAAACAAGTCGAAATAACAAAAGAGTGCAACCTTAAACACGACGTCTTCGTCAAAATCCGCACCCTCCATTGAGTCTCAAACAATCGTGGGGGTGGTGGCCCCCCTCCTGTGATTAGTCACGTGCCAATGAATAACCCCCATTACATTTCCTACTGCGGTTAAGCGCCCTCTCACCTCCCCCCCCCCACACCGGCGTCTCATTGGTTCCGGTGCGTGCACGTGATCGGCGGAGCTCTCTCCTCTCTCGATGCCGATTGGATGACAAAGAAAATTTAAATAAATGTTTTCTATGCTCGGCGTATGCGAACTACGTTTTGTAACAACATCTCCCGTGAAAGCCGCTTTACGGTTTGACCGTGAAGCGATGTGGGGGGGGGGGCAAAACGAGGCTTCTGGTTGGTTGACGTCGTAAAAGGACGCAACGCGCCAGGGTGGTGTCGTAAAAGGGAGTGCCAGCTACCGGTGACGTCACCGCCACGAGGGTGGGGGGCGGGGGGAATTTATGAATGAATGTATGTGTGTTTTTTTATGAATGAGATTAATCGCGTGAGTGGTCTAATAACAGTGTAATAAAAAATGTGTTCATGGGATTGCAAGTGTTATTTCCTAATTGCTTATGCCTCAAAAGTACATAAAATGGCTATTATTCCTCACAAACTTTGTTTTTGTGACCAGGACAGTGATATTTTGAAATTTATTGAAAAAAACACTTCGTACCCAGGAACAAAAATAGTGTTACATAGTGTAATTAATGGGAGAATTCACGTGGCTTTAACATTGTGTGCGTGAACGGTGCTATAATTGGCACGCTAAGGTGGGGGGGGGGGGTGTTACAGCTTGGTGCATCTACCGGTCATCTCAGTCAGCCGACCCCATGCTACCTGCCGGGTCTGTCCCGAGACCTCCTCCTGTCAGCAGCGAGCCTTCAACAACTCCACGTGAGGGCCTCGAAGTGCACCTAGCCTGGCACAGGCGCCGTGGTGACGTCTCCGTCACTCAGTGGCAAATGGCGGCTGTGTTGGTATTGGCGGTGAAGCAAACATTTAATTGACCCGATAATTATCATTATTTAGGGAAACATGTTTTTTACTCATTAATAAAAAAAAATCTCAACACATTCGTTGATAATAACGCCTTGTGCTTGTATTGGCTTGAAAGGGAAACATATCTAATAGACGACGTTTTGGGAATTGTCCCTTCTTCACAGCACACACAGACACAGCACACATTGACACAGCGCACACACAGACACAGCACACACAGGCACAGCACACATAGACACAGCACACACACAGACACAGCACACATAGACATAGCATACACAGACACAGCACACGCAGACACAGTACACACAGACACAGCACACACAGACACAGCACACATAGACACAGCACACACACAGACACAGCACACGCAGACACAGTACACACAGACATAGCACACACAGACACAGCACACATAGACACAGCACACACACAGACACAGCACACGCAGACACAGCACACACAGACACAGCACACACAGACACAGCACACACAGACACAGCACATATAGACACATCACACACAGACACAGCACACAGAGACACAGCACACATAGACACAGCACACGCAGACACAGTACACACAGACACAGCACACACACAGACACAGCACACACAGACACAGCACACGCAGACACAGTACACACAGACACAGCACACACAGACACAGCACACACACAGATATAGCACACACAGACACAGCACACATAGACACAGCACACACAGACACAGCACACACAGGCACAGCACACATAGACACAGCACACACAGACACAGTACACACAGCATACACAGACACAGCACACGCAGACACAGTACACACAGACACAGCACACACAGACACAGCACACACAGACACAGCACACACACAGCACACGCAGACACAGCACACGCAGACATAGCACACACAGACACAGCACACATAGACACAGCACACACACAGACACAGCACACGCAGACACAGCACACACAGACACAGCACACACAGACACAGCACACACAGACACAGCACATATAGACACATCACACACAGACACAGCACACAGAGACACAGCACACATAGACACAGCACACGCAGACAGTACACACAGACACAGCACACACACAGACACAGCACACACAGACACAGCACACGCAGACACAGTACACACAGACACAGCACACACAGACACAGCACACACACAGATATAGCACACACAGACACAGCACACATAGACACAGCACACACAGACACAGCACACAGAGACACAGCACACATAGACACAGCACACGCAGACACAGTACACACAGACACAGCACACACAGACACAGCACACATAGACACAGCACACACAGACACAGCACACATAGACACAGCACACACAGACACAGCACACAGAGACACAGCACACATAGACACAGCACACGCAGACACAGTACACACAGACACAGCACACACACAGACACAGCAGACACAGCACACGCAGACACAGTACACACATACACAGCACACACACAGATATAGCACACACAGACACAGCACACACAGACAGCACACATAGACACAGCACACGCACAAATCTGGAACTTCCCGTCTGACACCCGACGTTCGCAGTCAGTTTCGTGCTCTGTGCAAGACACCATCTGTTCCGACTGCCCTTCCCATACAATCTAACATTTAAAAGAGTGGGGGACCCCATCTTTATTTACTTATTGCTTATTTTATTTGCCACTCATATTTTAATGCCTAGGAAGTCACTGGAACGCGATGCACTTTGACATCTTAATTTTTTTTAAAAATCATCACTTCAGAACTGCCTATTTGTGTGTTCGTTTGTTTTCTTTCACCCGCACCTCCGATGGGCATGGTTGACTACGTACGGTGCGAAAGAAGTTCAACATATACACGTACATATGTAGTGGGTTCCGGAGACACTTCGGATAGGTAACTTCTTTATTACAACACAGCACTCCAACAGTCCTGATACACTGTTACAGCCAAGGGACACAGCCTACTCCTCGCGTGCCGTGACACTGGCTACGCTCTCGGGTCCTCCGCTATAATCACCCTAGGGGAGGCTACCCTGACCCGACCCAGCCAAGGTGCGGGTCTAGACTCTGGCTTCCGCGGACCTCGCCCTTACAAGGGCGTGGGGCCGGGAGTCCCAGAGTCCCACCACTGACCCAGAGTCCCACCACTGGCCCAGAGTCTCACCACTGGCTCAGAGTCCCACCACTGACCCAGAGTCCCACCACTGGCTCAGAGTCTCACCACTGGCTCAGAGCCCCACCACTGGCCCAGAGTCCCACCACTGGCCCAGAGTCCCACCACTGGCCCAGAGTCCCACCACAGGCCCAGAGTCCCACCACTGGCCCAGAGTCCCACCATTGACCCAGAGTCCCACCACTGGCCCAGAGTCCCACCACTGGCCCAGAGTCTCATCACTGGCCCAGAGTCTCACCACTGGCCCAGAGTCCCACCACTGGCCCAGAGTTTCACCACTGGCCCAGAGTCCCACCACTGGCCCGCACAGCATCCCAGCCCTGACAAGGACAGCGGGTCGAGGGGGTCCAGGGTCCTATCTAGCTGCTGGTCTTCGGCTTCGGTCTTAAACTGGTCCCCGATCGGCTGGGGAGGTCCCCTTTTATGCCCCTTGCCCATTGAGGGGTGGGGCTGCGAGGGATCCTAGAACCCCCGCAGCCCCCCACCCGGTTGAGGGCGCCAAGGGGCTTAGCAGTCTGGGGATCCTGAGCCCCCATCAGCCTCCAGCAGCCCCTCCCCTCTTGGGCTGGCGCTGCAGTCCCTCCCCTGACGGTACGAGGTACCGTTCCATCTATGGTGCTACACATACATAGTCACTCACCCACTCACACAGTCACTCATCCACACACTCACCCATCCTCCGATTGCGTATACAATTTGTGTTTTAATCGGCGCATCCCACTTCCTATATTATATGTGGTTCAGAAACATGGAAATGAACAATAAAACAGATAACATGACGGACCAACAACAAAATACGGAACAATGATTGAAACGTGTGCACAGAATCATGGAGATAATTACATATTTTAATGACACAGAGAGCGAAAGAGGAACGCATTGGTGTGGGACTACACGCAGGTGAATCAACAATTAAACTAATTGTAAAAGTTCAGTGGGCCTTATATGGTAAAATAAAAAAATAGTTAATAGTTTTAAGTCGACTTGGGCAGAGTCACACAAGGGATGGCGGACGGTTGTCGAGACGAACGATGGAATGACAGCCAAGGAATGGAACAGACCCAGAGGATGTCAACAGCCAGGAACACGCACAACACTCGAGCGGAACCTACACGGGATGTCGGGCACATAGGACACGAACAGAGACCCATAGAGACCCACAGTCTCATAGAGACCCGTAGACTCACATAGCGACGTGTGCACTCGCAGATACCCATAGTCTCATAGAGACCCCTAGTCTCATAGAGACCCGTAGGTTTACACAGGAACCTGTACACTCACAGAGTACCATAGTCTCATTGAGACCCGTAGACTCACATATGAACCTGTACACTCACGGAGGCCCATAGTCTCATAGAGACCCGTAGGCTTACATAGGAACCTGTACACTCACAGAGTACCATAATCTCATAGAGACCCCTAGTCTCATAGAGACCCGTAGACTCGCATTGGAACCTGTACACTCACAGAGTACCATAGTCTCATAGAGCCCCGTAGACTCATAGAGACCCGTAGACTCACATATAAACCTGTACACTCACAGAGACCCATAGTCTCATAGAGACCCGTAGACTCACATATAAACCTGTACACTCACAGAGACCCATAGTCTCATAGAGACCCGTAGACTCATACAGGAACCTGTACACTCACAGAGTACCATAATCTCATAGAGACCCCTAGTCTCATAGACCCGTAGACTCACATAGGAACCTGTACACTCACAGAGTACCATAGTCTCATAGAGCCCCGTAGACTCACATATAAACCTGTACACTCACAGAGACCCATAGTCTCATAGAGACCCGTAGACTCACGTAAGAACCTGTACATTCACATAGACCCATTGTCTCATATAGACCCGTAGACTCACATAGGAACCTGTATATTCACAGAAACCCCTAGTCTCATAGAGACCCGTAGACTCACATAAGAACCTGTACATTCACGTAGGAACCTGTACACTCACAGAGTACCATAGTCTCATAGAGACCCGTAGACTCACATATGAACCTGTACACTCACAGAGACCCATAGTCTCATAGAGACCCGTAGGCTTATATAGGAACCTGTATACTCACAGAGTACCATAATATCATAGAGACCCCTAGTCTCATAGAGAGACCCGTAGACTCACATATAAACCTGTACACTCACAGAGACCCATAGTCTCATTGAGACCCGTAGACTCACATAGGAACATGTATACTCACAGAGACCCATAGTCTCATATTGACCCGTAGACTCACATAGGAACCTGTACATTCACATAGACCCATTGTCTCATATAGACCCGTAGACTCACGTATGAACCTGTACATTCACAGAAACCCATAGTCTCATAGAGACCGGTAGACTCACATAAGAACCTGTACACTCACATAGACCCATAGTCTCAAAGAGACCCATAGTCTCATAGAGCCCCGTAGGCTTATATAGGAACCTGTACACTCACAGAGAACCATAGTCTCATAGAGACCCCTAGTCTCATAGAGACCCGTAGATTCACATAAGAACCTGTACACTCACAGAGACCCATAGTCTCATAGAGACCCATAGTCTCATAGAGACGCGTAGGCTTACATAGGAACCTGTACACTCACAGAGTACCATAATCTCATAGAGACCCCTAGTCTTATAGAGACCC
Organism: Petromyzon marinus; assembly: GCF_048934315.1. Lineage (NCBI taxonomy): Eukaryota > Metazoa > Chordata > Hyperoartia > Petromyzontiformes > Petromyzontidae > Petromyzon > Petromyzon marinus. The sequence goes on along the minus strand of NC_133714.1, from coordinate 7,751,643 downwards.
GTAGACTCACATATAAACCTGTACACTCACAGAGACCCATAGTCTCATAGAGACCAGTAGACTCACACAGGAACCTGTACACTCACAGAGTACCATAATCTCATAGAGACCCCTAGTCTCATAGACCCGTAGACTCACATAGGAACCTGTACACTCACAGAGTACCATAGTCTCATAGAGCCCCGTAGACTCACATATAAACCTGTACACTCACAGAGACCCATAGTCTCATAGAGACCCGTAGACTCACGTAAGAACCTGTACATTCACATAGACCTATTGTCTCATATCGACCCGTAGACTCACATAGGAACCTGTATATTCACAGAAACCTCTAGTCTCATAGAGACCCGTAGACTCACATAAGAACCTGTACATTCACATAGGAACCTGTACACTCACAGAGTACCATAGTCTCATAGAGACCCGTAGACTCACATATGAACCTGTACACTCACAGAGACCCATAGTCTCATAGAGACCCGTAGGCTTACATAGGAACCTGTATACTCACAGAGTACCATAATCTCATAGAGACCCCTAGTCTCATAGAGAGACCCGTAGACTCACATATAAACCTCTACACTCACAGAGACCCATAGTCTCATAGAGACCCGTAGACTCACATAGGAACCTGTACATTCACATAGACCCATTGTCTCATATAGACCCGTAGACTCACGTAGGAACCTGTACATTCACAGAAACCCATAGTCTCATAGAGACCGGTAGACTCACATAAAAACCTGTACACTCACAGAGTACCATAGTCTCATAGAGACCCGTAGACTCACATAGGAACCTGTACATTCACATAGACCCATAGTCTCAAAGAGACCCATAGTCTCATAGAGACCCATAGTCTCATAGAGCCCCGTAGGCTTACATAGGAACCTGTACACTCACAGAGAACCATAGTCTCATAGAGACCCCTAGTCTCATAGAGACCCGTAGACTCACATACGAACCTGTACACTCACAGAGACCCATAGTCTCATAGAGACCCATTGCCTCATAGAGACCCGTAGACTCACATAGGAACCTGTACCCTCACAGAACACCATAGTCTCACATAGACCCGTAGACTCACGTAAGAACATGTATACTCACAGAGACCCATAGTCTCATAGAGACCCGTAGACTCACATAGGAACCTGTACACTCACAGAGTACCATAATCTCATAGAGACCCCTAGTTTCATAGAGACCCGTAGACTCACATAGGAACCTGTACATTCACATAGACCCGTTGTCTCATATAGACCTGTAGACTCACATAGGAACCTGTACATTCACAGAAACCCCTAGTCTCATAGAGACCCGTAGACTCACATAGGAACCTGTACACTCACAGAGTACCATAGTCTCATAGAGACCCGTAGACTCATAGAGACCCGTAGACTCACATAGGAACCTGTACACTCACAGAGTACCATAGTCTCATAGAGACCCGTAGACTCATAGAGACCCATAGACTCACATAGGAACCTGTACACTCACAGCGTACCATAGTCTCAGAGACTCTTAGTCTCATAGAGACCCGTAGACTCACATAGGAACCTGTACACTCACATATGAACCTGTACACTCACAGAGACCCATAGTCTCATAGAGACCCGTAGGCTTACATAGGAACCTGTACACTCACAGAGACCCATAGTCTCATAGAGACCCGTAGACTCACATAGGAACCTGTACACTCACAGAGACCCATAGATTTAAAGCTTTCGTGACTGCAAGGATCCATACTCTTTGGTTCTTTTCGGTGAAGTCACGTAGGTAAAAAATAAAACAACAAAAATCACGACGTTTCGGCCACAACACAAGTGGCCTTCATCAGGTGAAGGGACCAGGCTGTCTAGAGGACAGCGATATTTGTTCACGAGGCAATTCAGATTTACAAACACAGACACAATTTCAACCGAGAGGATGGTTTCAAATTAAGCAACCATTGGAAAGATGTTCTGAATCGAACCAAACATTAAACTAATTTCAATGGTACAGTATATTTTTTCAAGTAGCGGTATCCCAAACTTTCGCAGCTGCTTAAATTCCCTTTTCACACCATCAATATGTAAACTCCCCCCTCCCCTCCCCCCCTCGCCGACCTGCACATGTTCACCCCCTCTACACTTTTCATCATGCTAAGTCCGCCGATTAAATGCTAATTTTTATGCTAATTCCTTTGTCAAGGCACCTTAATCCCTCTCACACAGCTTAAAGGTCGCGGTCTGAGCTTGGCTGTGTTCACTCCAACGCTGTCCTCTAGACAGTCTGGTCCCTTCACCTGATGAAGGCCACTTGTGTTGTGGCCGAAACGTCGTGATTTTTGTCGTGTCATCTTTTTACCTACGTGACTTTACCGAATAGAACCAAAGAGTAGAGACCCATCGTCTCCTAGAGACCCGTAGACTCACATAGGAACCTATACATTCACAGAGACCCATAGTCTCATAGAGACCCGTAGACTCACATAGGAACCTGTACACTCACAGAGACACATAGTCTCATAGAGACCCGTAGACTCACATAGGAACCTGTACACTCACAGAGACACATAGTCTGATAGAGACCCGCAGACTCACATAGGAACCTTTACACTCACAGAGCCCCATAGCCTCATAGAGACCCGTAGACTCACATAATGAACCGCAGACTCTTATAGAGATCCGTAGACTCACATAAAGATCCATAGACTCTTAGAGATTCAAGACTCACGTAAGGGCTCATGAACACACAGATAGCCCATGGACTCAGAGAGACCCTGGCTAACAGTGAACCATATACTCACACAAGGATCCATAGACTCACACAGACTACCCGTCGACTCATATAGTGACCCATAGACCTACATAGCGACCCATGGACTCACAGAGACCGACAGATTGACAGATACCCAACACTTAGATAAGGACCCGTAGACTCACAGAAAACCAATAAGCTCAAATAAAACGCAAACTCACCTAGGGGACACCAGAAGCCACACAGAGACTAAAACATATCATAGAGACGTTGACGAGGTGCTAGGTAGTTTGTTGTGGAGCGTCACATTCACACCGCTATATAAATCCACAGTGTGTCTTGCAATGTAAGCTGCAATAACCCCACAAATTACGCGAAATCTCTGCGAACACATTTTCTTCGAAATTCGCAGCCTGGCAATGTCATCACGACAAGCCAGAGCCAAGGTTGGGGTTTTTTTTATTTTTCATAAAGAATGGAAGACGGCACGGCTCGGTACTTGCAGAATGTTTTTACCTTTCCTGCCAAAAAAGCATCGGAATAATAGTTAGAAAATGCGACACCACTGAGAATACAAGTCGCAGATGGGGGGGGGGGTGGGGGTAGGTTGGGTTTCTTTAATTCTAATATATATTTTTTAAATCTCAGAGGTATACTCTCAACAAACTATTTTTCCTCTTCCCCAGATGCGTTTAACGAGTTGCCCCGATTTTGTTGATGTCTTGTTGTCAAACCGCTCGGCCGTCACGGCCACATCTGGAAGGGAAGGTCGCGCGCGCTGGCGGAACGACGCAGCTGGCCAGCCAACCAAGAGGTCAGTCGGTCAGTCGGGGGAGGGGTCGTGGGAGGGGAGGTGGGAGCCTCTTTATGGGTTTGACTACATGTTTTTATTTGGAGTGTGACACACACACGGCGGGAACTGACATTCACTGTTGAGGATAGTCTGTTAGAGGCTACAGGGGGGATCTTTGTCTTTGTTGTCTCTGTGTCAGGGGTCAGTGGTTAGCGCACCGCTCTGTGAACCCAGGCGACCCGAGTGAGATTCCCACCGCTCACGGCCAACGTCAGTGACGAATATATTTATTAAACTCAACACATTTAAAAAAATATATTTTTTACCAAGTACGGCCCACTGAGATGTTACGTATAACTCTTTTTATTATTATTACACGCTTTCTATTAACTCACTGTTGTTGTCGTATCCTCAAATCTTGTAACTAAATTTTAACCCAACTTGCCAATGTGATATCGACTGCAAACTTGGTATACCTATGTCATACCGATGACAATACTATATTTGATCATAAAACATATTTTTAACAATCTTTTTTATAGGTTAGATATTACGGCTTTGGTCTAATTGTCCACGCTCAACTGACGTTGGCTGTATAGCACCACGCTCCCGTACGTTGTGGCAAGTTTCGGGGCCACTTCCTGGAGTCGTGGGGTTCTTCCATTACTAGTACGGTACATTTTATTGGTTCTTTCGATAAAGTCACGTAGAAGGGAAACAATAAAATAATAAAAATATAAAAAATATTATTTTATTGTTTTATATTTTAAGCTTTATCGAAACAACCAAGACTATGAATGAACAATAAAATTATATTTTTTATTATTTTATTGTTTCCCTTCTACGTGACTTTACCGAAAGAACCAAGAATATGAATCCCTGCAGTCAAGAAAGCTTTAAATCAAAATTTAGTACGGTACATTTCATAAAAGCGTGTTTTTTAAAAAGTAAAAAAAAACTTATAATTTTATAAGCGACCTGGTTCTCACAATTGATAGCCCAACGAAGTGGCTTGTCATCATCATCGCGTGGAAATGTTCGAGCGGCCAAATCCTCTAAACGCGTGGATGTTCATTCTCAATGTGAAGGAGGGGGAAAAAAACACCAGGAGTACTTGGAGAAAGATTCACGCAAGCACGCGAAGTAGCTAACATCTCTCCACCGAGGACCCACCCTCCCCGGTCCTGGGCCTCCCCTAGGTTTACTCAGCCTTAATTGTTTGTTGTAGTACGGAGTTAAACTGACGGCTTTAATCTAAGTTGTCTTATTGTTGTTGTTGTTGACTTGCATCCCACTGCGATTTTTTTCACACAGCGTTGGTGTACGGTGCTTTTTCTGGAATATTTTTTGCAGTTTTTTTCCCTGGATTTTTCTGTTTGCGCGTAGTCACTTTAAGATGTTCTTGTTGTTGTTTGTTGCGGTTGCACCCGATTCAAGAGCCGAATGGCTCACAGGGCTATCTCCATATATATAAAAGGCAAAGTTGAGAATATGCAACAAACCTGAAATTTGCCATGTGGGTACTTTCCAGACTGTACACCAATGCAAAAATATTTTTTTTAATGCATCTATTTTTTTGCACGGCAAGTGAGCTGTGACGTCAAATCTGTCACGTGACCCGCGCACGTGGAAGCGTAACGCATTGTAGTGTAGCGGTTAGCGCGCTGCACTATGAACTTGGCCACCCGAGTTCGATTCCCGCTCACGGCCAACACCAGTGACGATTATCTGAACCGGTCCCGGGCCTCCCCTAGGTCGACTCAGCCTCAAATGAGTACCTGGTGCGGTGTGTGAACATTGCCACTTGGGAGACAAAGGTGGTCGGGCGTGGTGCTGGCCACCCACCCCCTCGTGTACCGTTCCGGCCTTCATAGGTGCTCGCTAACAGCACTTGCCCCTAAAGTATGTTAAGGCTATATGGGGGATCTTTGTCTGTGTGTGTGGAAGCGTAACGCATTGTAGTGTAGTGGTTAGCGCTACGCTGCGTTACGAACCCGGCGACCCGAGTTCGATTCCCGCTCACGGCCACCACCGGTGACGATTATTTGAACCGGTCCTGGGCCTCCCCTAGGTCGACTCAGCCTCAAATGAGTACCTGGTGCTGTGGTGTGTGAACATCGCCACTGGGGAGACAAAGGCGACCGGGCGTGGTGAATCCAAATCCCGGGCGAAGCCGGGTAGTACAGCTAGTACCTAATAAATGAAACTGAAATGACTACAGTATCGTGCAAACTTCAGAACTGGGGAGACAAAGGCGGCCGAACGTTCGTCCTGGCCACACACCGCCACCATCCGTTTGCAACCTTCAAAGTTTTGCTTGCTGGCACCACTTGCCCCGAGAGGCTATGAAGGGGAATCTTTGTAATCTTTTATCCACAGCAGCGTACCGAGAACAATCGACGATTTAAAAAAAAACTGAGCCCGATTTGCTCCGTGGTTAAAATCATCTTCCCCGCCAGACACGGGGTAGGAGGAATCTTTAACAAAAAAGTTTCCAACAGTTGCCTCGATAACAACCAAAAAAACACAAAGAGCCACCGTGACATCAACCAGACGTTGTTGCCCTTTTGTATGCTGTGTGTATGTATGATGTGTACATTCTGTGTGTGTGTATACTGTGTATGTGTACTGTGTGTGTGTACTGTGTGTATACTGTGTGTGTACTGTGTGTATACTGTGTGTGTACTGTGTGTATACTGTGTGTGTGTACTGTGTATGCTGTGTGTATACTGTGTGTGTGTACTGTGTGTGTATACTGTGTATGTACTGTGTGTGTGTACTGTGTGTACTGTGTGTATGCTGTGTGTATACTGTGTGTGTGTACTGTGTATATACTGTGTGTGTACTGTGTGTGTGTATACTGTGTGTGTACTGTGTGTGTGTGTACTGTGTGTGTGTACTGTGTGTGTACTGTGTGTGTACTGTGTATACTGTGTGTGTACTGTGTGTATACTGTGTGTGTGTACTGTGTGTATACTGTGTGTGTATGTGTACTGTGTGTGTGCACTGTGTGTGTGTACTGTGTGTATACTGTGTGTGTACTGTGTGCATACTGTGTGTGTACTGTGTGTGTATACGGAGTGTGTGTGTACTGTGTGTATAGTGTGTGTGTGTACCGTGTGTATGCTGTGTGTATAGTGTGTGTGTACTGTGTGAATACTGTGTGTACTGTGTGTGTAAACTGTGTGTACTGTGTGTATGCTGTGTGTATGTATGCTGTGTATATTCTGTGTGTATGTGTGTACTGTGTGTATACTGTGTGTGTGTACTGTGTGTATACTGTGTGTGTACTGTGTGTGTGTACTGTGTGTATATATACTGTGTGTGTACTGTGTGTGTACTGTGTGTATATATACTGTGCGTGTATACCGTGTGTATATACTGTGTGTGTACTGTGTGTATGCTGGGTATATTCTGTGTGTGTATAGTGTGTGTGTGTACCATGTGTGTGTACTGTGTGTATACTGTTTGTGTGTACTGTGTGTATACTGTGTGTGTACTGTGTGTGTATATACTGTGCGTGTGTGTACTGTGTGTGCACTGTGTGTATACTGTGTGTATGCTGTGTGTGTGTACTGTGTATACTGTGTGTACACTGTGTGCATATTGTGTGTATATACTGTGTGTGTGCTGTGTGTGTACTGTGTGTACTGTGTGTGTATACTGTGTTTGCACTGTGTGTATACTGTGTATGTGTGTACTGTGTGTGTACTGTGTGTCTACTGTGTGTATACTGTGTGTGTACTGTGTGTGTACTGTGTGTACTGTGTTTGTACTGTGTGTGTGTACTGTGTGTACTGTGTGTGTACTGTTTGTATACTGTGTGTACTGTGTGTATGTACTGTGTGTGTACAGTGTGTACTCTGTGTGTACTGTGTGTGTGTACTGTGTATGTGTACTGTGTGTGTACTGTGTTTGTACTGTGTGTGTACTGTGTGTGTACTGTGTACTGTGTGTATACTGTGTGTGTACTGTGTGTGTACTGTGTGTATGTACTGTGTGTGTACTGTGTGTATACTGTGTATATACTGTGTATAGTGTGTGTACTGTGTGTGTATACTGTTTGTGTGCATACTCTGTGTATACTGTGTGTGTATATACCGTGTGTGTACTGTGTGTATACTGTGTGATTACTGTGTGTATGCTGTGTGTGTGTGTGTACTGTGTGTATACTGTGTGTATATACGGTGTGTGTATATACGGTGTGTATACTGTGTGTGTGTACTGTGTGTATACTGTGTGTGTACTGTGTGTGTTTGTACTGTGTGTATACTGTGTGTATACCGTGTGTGTACTGTGTGTATACTATGTGTATACTGTGTGTGTTTGTACTGTGTGTGTGTACTGTGTGCATACTGTGTGTGTGTACTGTGTGTATACTGTGTGTGTACTGTGTGTGTGTGTATACTGTGTGTATACTGTGTATATGCTGTGTGTATACTGTGTGTATACTGTGTGTGGATACTGTGTGGATACTGTGTGTGTACTGTGTGTGTGTGTACACTGTGTGTATACTGTGTATATACTGTGCGTAAAGTGTGTGTATACTGTGTGTATACTCTGTGTATACTGTGTGTATATACTGTGTGCGTGTATACTGTGTGTGTACTGTGTGTGTACTGTGTGTATGCTGTGTGTAAACTGTGTGTGTGTACACTGTGTGCATACGATGTGTATATACTGTGTGTGTATACTGTGTGTTTACTGTGTGTGGACTGTGTGTGTGTACTGTGTGTGTGTACTGTGTGTGTATACTGTGTGTATACTGTGTATATACTGTGTGTATACTGTGTGTATACTGTGTGGATATGCTGTGTGTATACTGTGTGTATATGCTGTGTGTATACCGTGTGTATACTGTGTGTGTGTACTGTGTGCATACTGTGTGTATACTGTGTGTATACTGTGTGTGTACTGTGTGTATACATTGTGTACGCTGTCTGTGTATACTGTGTGTGTGTACACTGTGTATATACTGTGTGTGTACTGTGTGAGTATACTGTGTGTGTGTACTGTGTGGGTACTGTGTGTGTGTGTACTGTATGTGTATACTGTGTTATACTGTGTATATGCTGCGTGTATACTGTGTGTATACTGTGTGTATACTATGTGTGTGTACTGTGTGCATACTGTGTGTATACTGTGTGTATACTGTGTGTGTGCACTGTGTATATACTGTGTGTATATTGTGTGTATACTTTGTGTGTATAGTGTGTGTGTGTGTACTGTGTGCATACTGTGTGTGTGTGTACTGTGTGTGTGTACTGTGTGTATATACTGTGTATATATACTGTGTGTATACTGTGTGTGTAAACTGTGTGTGTACTGTGTGTGTACTGTGTGTGTGTGTGTACTGTGTGTATACCGTGTCTGTGTGTCTTGTGTGTATGCTGTGTGTGTATACTGTGTGTATACTGTGGGTATGCTGTGCGTGTATACTGTGTGTGTACACTGTGTGTATACTGTGTGTATATACTGTATGTATACTGTTTGTGTGTAGTGTGTGTGTACTGTGTGTATACACTGTGTATACTGTGTGTGTATATACTGTGTGTATACTCTGTATATTGTGTGTGTGTACTGTGTGTGTTTACTGTGTGTGTGTGTACTGTGTGTGAGTACTGTGTATACACTGTGTGTATACCGTGTGTATCCTGCGTGTGTGTGTACACTGTGTGCATATATACTGTGTGTGTACTGTGTGTATGTACTGTGTGTATACTGTGTATATACTGTGTATAGTGTGTGTGTGTACTGTGTGTGTATACTGTTTGTGTGCATACTCTGTGTATACTGTGTGTATATACTGTGTGTGTACTGTGTGTGTATACTGTGTGTATACTGTGTGTATCCTGTGTGTATGCTGTGTGTGTGTGTACTGTGTGTATACTGTGTGTATACTGTGTGTGTACTGTGTGTGTTTGTACCGTGTGTATACTGTGTGTATACCGTGTGTGTACTGTGTGTATACTGTGTGTGTTTGTACTGTGTGTGTGTACTGTGTGTATACTGTGTGTGTGTACTGTGTGTATACTGTGTGTGTGTACTGTGTGTATGCTGTGTGTGTATACTGTGTGTGTGTACACTGTGTGTATACTGTGTGTCTATACTGTGTGTATACTGTGTGTGTACTGTGTGTGTGTGTACACTGTATGTATACTGTGTGTATATACTGTGCGTAAAGTGTGTGTATACTGTGTGTGTATACTCTGTGTATACTGTGTGTGTATATACTGTGTGCGTGTATACTGTGTGTGTACTGTGTGTATGCTGTGTGTAAACTGTGTGTGTGTACACTGTGTGCATACTATGTGTATATACTGTGTGTGTGTATACTGTGTGTTTACTGTGTGTGGACTGTGTGTGTGTACTGTGTGTGTATACTGTGTGTGTTTACTGTGTGTGTGTACTGTGTGTGTGTATACTGTGTGTATACTGTGTATATGCTGTGTGTATACTGTGTGTATACTGCATGTGTATACTGTGTGGATATGCTGTATGTATACTGTGTGTATATGCTGTGTGTATACAGTGTGTATACTGTGTGTGTGTACTGTGTGCATACTGTGTGTATACTGTGTGTGTGTACTGTGTGTGTGCACTGTGTATATACTGTGTGTATATTGTGTGTATACTTTGTGTGTATACTGTGTGTGTGTGTACTGTGTGCATACTGTGTGTGTGTACTGTGTGTGTGTACTGTGTGTGTGTATATATACTGTGTATATATACTGTGTGTATACTGTTTGTGTAAACTGTGTGTGTACTGTGTGTGTACTGTGTGTGTGTATTGTGTGTATACCGTGTGTGTGTGTATTGTGTGTATACTGTGTGTGTATACTGTGTGTATACTGTGCGTATGCTGTGCGTGTATACTGTGTGTGTGTACACTGTGTGTATACTGTGTATATACTGTATGCATACTGTTTGTGTGTACTGTGTGTGTACTGTGTGTGTGTATACACTGTGTATACTGTGTATATATACTGTGTGTATTGTGTGTGTGCTGTGTGTGTATATTGTGTGTGTATACTCTGTGTATACTGTGTGTGTATATACTGTGTGTATACTGTGTATATTGTGTGTGTGTACTGTGTGTGTTTACTGTGTGTGTGTGTACTGTGTGTGAGTACTGTGTGTACACTGTGTGTGTATACCGTGTGTATCCTGCGTGTGTGTGTACACTGTGTGCATATATACTGTGTGTGTACTGTGTGTATACTGTGTGTGTGTGTGTGTACTGTGTGTGTATATATTTACTGTGTGTATACTGTGTGTACTGTGTGTATACTGTGTGTGTACTGTGTGTGTACTGTGTGTATATGCCGTGTGTACTGTGTGTGTACTGTGTGTGTACTGTGTGCATAGTGTGTGTGTGTACTGTGTGTGCATATAATGTGTATATGCTGTGTGTACCGTGTGCGTACTGGGTGTGTGTACTGTGTATACTGTGTGTGTGCTGTGTGTGTACTGTTTGTGTGTGTACTGTGTGTGTGTACTGTGTGCATACTATGTGTGTACTGTGTGTGTGTACTGTGTGTATACTATGTGTGTACTGTGTGTGTACTGTGTGTGTGTACTGTGTGTATACTATGTGTGTACTATGTGTGTACTGTGTGTGTGTACTGTGTGTATGTACTGTGTGTGTACTGTGTGTATGTACTGTGTGTGTGTACTGTGTGTGCACTGTGTGTACTGTGTGTGTGTACTGGGTGTATACTGTGTGTGTACTGTGTGTATACTGTGTGTGTGTACTGTGTGTGTACTGTGTGTACTGTGTGTGTACTGTGTGTACTGTGCGTGTGTACTGTGTGTACTGTGTTTGTACTGTGTGTGTGTGTGTACTGTGTGTACTGTGTGTGTACTGTGTGTATACTGTGTGTGTACTGTGTGTGTGTACTGTTTGTGTACTGTGTATACTGTGTGTGTACTGTGTGTGTGTACTGTGTGTATGTACTGTGTGTGTACTGTGTGTATACTGTGTATATACTGTGTGTACTGTGTGTGTGTACTGTGTGTACTGTGTGTGTATACTGTGTGTCTACTGTGTGTATACTGTGTGTATGCTGTGTGTGTATATACTGTGTGTGTGTGTACACTGTGTGTATACTGTGTGTATATACTGTGTATACTGTTTGTGTGTACTGTGTGTGTACTGTGTATACTGTGTGTGTACTGTGTGTGTGTACTGTGTGTATGTACTGTGTGTGTACTGTGTGTATACTGTGTATATACTGTGTGTACTGTGTGTGTGTACTGTGTGTGTGTACTGTGTGTACTGTGTGTGTATACTGTGTGTATACTGTGTGTATACTGTGTGTATGCTGTGTGTGTATATACTGTGTGTGTGTACACTGTGTGTATACTGTGTGTATATACTGTGTGTATACTGTTTGTGTGTACTGTGTGTGTGTACTGTGTGTGTGTACACTGTGTGTATACTGTGTATATACTGTGTGTATTGTGTGTGTGTGTGTACTGTGCGTGTATACCGTGTGTATACTCTGTGTATACTGTGTGTGTGTATATTCTGTGTGTATACTGTGTGTGTAAACTGTGTGGGTACTGTGTGTGCACTGTGTGTGTGTGTGTACTGTGTGTATACTGTGTGTATACTGTGTGTGTGTACTGTGTGTATACTGTGTGTGTAATGTGTGCATACTGTGTGTATACTGTGTGTATGCTGTGTGTGTATACTGTGTGTGTGTGTACACTGTGTGTATACTGTGTGTGTATATACTGTGTGTATACTGTTTGTGTGTACTGTGTGTGTGTACTGTGTGTGTGTACACTGTGTGTATACTGTGTGTATATACTGTGTGTATTGTGTGTATGTACTGTGTGTGTATACTGTGTGTGTATATACTGTGTGTATATTGTGTGTATACTGTGTGTATATTGTGTGTGTGTACTGTGTGTGTTTACTGTATTTGTGTGTACTGTGTGTGTGTAGTGTGTGTATACTGTGTGTATACCGTGTGTATACTGTGTGTGTGTGTACACTGTGTGCATATATACTGTGTGTGTACTGTGTGTATACCGTGTGTGTGTACTGTGTGTACTGTGTGTGTACATATTTACTGTGTGTATACTGTGTGTGTACTGTGTATACTGTGTGTGTGTACTGTGTGTATACTGTGTGTATATGCTGTGTGTACTGTGTTTGTACTGTGTGTGTGTACTGTGTGTGTACAGTGTGTGTGTACTGTGTGTATAGTGTGTGTATAATGTGTGTATACTTTGTGTGTGTATACTGTGTGTGTATATACTGTGTATATGCTGTGTGTACCGTGTGTGTACTGTGTGTGTGCTGTGTGTGTACTGTTTGTGTGTACTGTGTGTGTGTACGGTGTGTACTCTGTGTATACTGTGTGTGTGTATGTGTACTGTGTGTGTACTGTGTGTGTGTACTGTGTGTATACTGTGTGTGTGTACTGTGTGTATACTGTGTGTGTGTACTGTGTGTATTGTGTGTCTACTGTGTGTATACTGTGTGTGTGTACTGTGTGTGTACTGTGTTTGCACTGTGTGTGTACTGTGTGTGTTCTGTGTGTATACTGTGTGTGTACTGTGTGTATACTGTGTGTATGTACTGTGTGTATGTACTGTGTGTGTACTGTGTGTATACTGTGTGTGTACTGTGTGTGTACTGTGTGTGTGTACTGTGTGTGCACTGTGTGTACTGTGTGTGTACTGTGTATGCTGTGTGTGTACTCTGTGTGTGTACTGTGTGTACTGTGTGTGTACTGCGTGTGTGTACTGTGTGTGTGTACTGTGTGTACTGTGTATATCGCGGTGCCGGACGGGCAACTCTGTCGTGGACAGTGCTGTGGGGGGAGTTCCAATTTTGATTGGCTCCTCCCCTCATGGCATATGTGTCCACCACAGGGGCTAAACGGGGGCTCTGGACGGGTGCGAGGGGCTGGTAACCCCTCCACCTTCAATTAATTACCACAAAACCACGAATTAAAGTGAAATATGTAACAACTAAGCTTGTGCCGGAGGCCCCGGGGGGCCAGGCGTCTATGACGTCTCCTGGCCAAACCCCAATTGGCGGAGCCAGGAGATTGAATACCTACCCTCGGGGCTACTCCAGAAACAACGAAAAGCCACTACGGGTGGCCACGTGGAATGTTCGAACGCTCACTGCAGAGGAGAGGCTGCCACTCCTCTGTCGGGAGCTGGACCGGTACCGCCTGGATCTATGCGGCATTCAGGAGGTCCGGTGGACCGGCTCTGGCTCCTGCCACCATGAGGGGTGGACAGTCCTCTACTCGGGGCAGCAGACTGCCAAACAACAGGGTGTGGGTCTTCTTTTGAACAAAAGAATGAAGGGGGCGTGGGAGCGTGGCGGTGAGGTGTGGGAAGCTGTAAGCCCCAGGCTACTTTGGGCTCGCCTTCCCATCAACCGGAGGCGAGGAATGGTGGTCGTGGTTACTTATGCCCCCACCGAAGATGAACATCCGTGGAGGGATGCAGGCAAAGCCGATGAGTCAGATGCCTTCTATGACCTCCTTTCACAGGTGCTGGCTAAAGTGGCCCCTCGGGATAGAGTCATCATGTTGGGTGACTTCAATGCCCGAGTTGGTCATGATACTGGCACCTGGTCTGGAGTGATTGGAGGGCATGGGCCAGATCAGCTCAATAACAACGGTAGGAGGCTGCTAGATTTTTGTGCAGCCCATGGGCTTGTAATTACCAACACGCTGTTCCGGCATCGGCGCATCCACACAACATCATGGATGCATGCCGGGTCCAAGCAAGAACATCTGCTGGACTACATAGTGACGGACCAGCGAATGCGAGCCCATGTCCTTGACACCAGGACCTACCGTGGAGCTGATCTGCCCTCTGACCATCGACTAGTCATCTGTAAGATGCGCCTGCCATTCTTCCACTCCGGTGGTGGGTGTACACCCAGGACCCCATTCCAACCTAAAGTGGCCTGGTCTCAGTTATCTGATGAAAGTTGCAAGCGAGAATTTCATCATCGCTTGCAGCTGGGATTGGCATCGTCCCCGACTCCTCCTGATGTCGAGGGTAAATGGGCGAGGTTTAGGACTGTGACTCATGCAGCTGCAATGGCTGCTTTGGGTACGCGGTCCAGACCTCCCCAGACACCCTGGATGACAGAGGAGTTGTTCAGGATGGTTGAGAAAAAGCGACAGGCCCACTGTCATCGGCTACAGAATCCCACGTCAGAGAATGAGGAGGCTTACCGCAGCCTTCGCTCGGAGGTTCGGAGAGCCGTGAGGCGCTGCAAGGATGGGTGGTGGTCGCGGGTTGCTGAGGAGATGGAGTCTGCCTCAGTGGCCCGTGATCACAAATCGCTATTTAACTCCATCAAAAAAGTAACCTGCAGCGCCACACCTATTACCATCATTAGGGGAAAAAACGGTGATCCAATTTCCGACCCCCAGGAACAGGTTCGCAGATTTGCTGAGCATTTCTGTGAGGTCCTGGGGGAGGGAAAATCCCACAGCCAGGAAAACATCGTGGCACAAAGTGAGGATGACCCTGCTGAGGCTGCGGTGCCTCAAATATTGGATGAAGTCACCCCCTGTGAGTGGCTGGCTGAGGTGCCATCTGCTGAGGAAGTATTGAAGGCGATACGGAGTCTGAGACCAGGAAAGGCAGCGGGCAGAGATGATCTCCCAAGCGAAATGCTGAGGGAGGGTGGCGTTTGTGCACAGACTGCCCTATATGACATCATAACAACAGTCTGGACCACTGGACGGGTTCCGCAGGATTGGAAGGATGCCCTGGTGGTCCCCCTTTTTAAGAAGGGGGACCGCACAGACTGTAACAACTACAGGGGCATCTCACTCCTCAGTGTGCCGGGAAAGGTCCTGGCAAGGATTATTCAGCATCGCCTTGCCAGGCACGCTGAGGAGAGGCTTGCGGAGCCCCAATGCGGTTTCAGGAAAGGGCGGTCCTGCACGGATGCCATATTTTCTGTCCGTCTGCTACAGCAGAGGTGTAGGGAATTCCAACAAGACCTACATCTCTGCTTTATTGACCTGGTCAAGGCCTATGATACCATCAGTAGGCCTGGGCTCTGGGTCGTTCTTCGTGCTTTTGGAGTACCTGACCCTCTGCTCACGATCATTAAGGACCTTCATGATGGTGAGCGGGCCCGGGTAAAACTACGTGGCCGGGAGTCAGAGCCATTCCCTGTACACCTTGGGGTGCGACAGGGATGTCCTCTGGCTCCCACATTATTTAACATCTATTTTGACCACGTAGTTCATGAAGCCTTCAATAGCTGTACCGGGGGAATCTCCATATGGTACAGATATAATGGGAGGCTAATCGATGCCCGGGTGCGGTCAAGGGATGGCTCCCTATTGCTCAACCACGTTATGTATGCTGATGACTTGGTAATAGCTGCTCAGTCAGAGGAGGAGTTGGAGACGCTGCTGCTGAGACTGGAGCGTGCCACTAAGAGGTGGGGCCTTACCATCAGCCCCACCAAAACTAAGCACCTGCCTGGGTATTTTGTACCATCGGACACTCCACCCCCACAACTCCCAATCGGTGATGGGGCAGTTGTGGAGAGAGTGGAGAGTTTCCCATACCTGGGCAGTGTGCTTATGACTGGCTCCAGTTTAACAGCAGAGGTCTCACTCCGAATCAGTCGAGCGGCAATATCTTTTCATCGGTTGCGTAACGCTGTGTGGAAGCTACCTGGTCTGTCGCTCCGCACTAAGCTTCAGGTCTTCTCGGCCACGGTCATTCCCTCCCTTCTCTACGCTTGCGAAACGTGGACCCCCCTAATGGAACATCTTCGCCGGTTAGAAACATTTAGGCTGACCTGCCTACGATCCATCCTGGGTCTAACCAGACTGGATTGTGTGAGGAGCTCACAAATCCTTGAAAGATCTGGGCAGGGTCCCATCGGTGAGCTCCTCCGGCAGGCAAGGCTGCGATGGCTGGGTCATGTAGCCCGCATGCCCAGCCACCGCATGCCGAAACAGCTTTTGTTTGGCCGGATTGAGGGGGCTAAGCGGGCGCGGCACGGGCTAGAGAAGAGATGGAGTGATGTGGTACAGGAGGACGTGGAGCTGAGTGGACTTGCCGATGACTGGTACCAGCGGTGTCAAGATCGGCCTCTGTGGAGGAGGCTCGTGAAGGATGCTACTGGGCAGTTGGAGGCAGTCGCCCTCCAACAACAACGGAGGGCGGAGGAGCGACGCTCACAACAGCGAGCGGAGCGCCGGGTGGCTAAAGCACAGCAGGTTGGCACAGTAGGGGGCACAGGTGGTGCATCAGCCAGTCATCTCAGTCAGTCGACCCGTGGCACCTGGGTCTGCCCCGTGACCTCCTGCCAGCGGGCGTTCGACACTTCACGTGGCCTCAGGGTGCACATAGCCTGGCACAAGCGTCGTGGTGACGTCACCGCCACTTAGTGGCGAATGGCGGTTGTTGTTGTTGTTGTTGTGTGTGTGCTGTGTGTATACTGTGTGTGTACTGTGTGTACTGTGTGTATACTGTGTGTGTACTGTGTGTGTGCTGTGTGTATACTGTGTGTATACTGTGTGTGTGTACTGTGTGTTTACTGTGTGTACTGTGTGTGTGTACTGTATGTACTGTCTGTATACTGTGTGTGTACTGTGTGTATACTGTGTGTGTGTATACTGTGTGTGTACACTGTGTGTATGCTGTGTGTGTGTATACTGTGTGTGTGTACACTGTGTGTATACTGTCTGTATATACTGTGTGTATTGTGTGTGTGTGTGTACTGTGTGTCTATACTGTGTGTATATACTGTGTGTATACTGTGTCTGTAAACTGTGTGTAGTTCTGTGTACTGTGTTTGTGTGTACTGTGTGTATACTGTTTGTGTGTACTGTGTGTGTGTACTGTGTGTGTGTGTACACTGTGTGTATACTGTGTGCATATACTGTGTGTATTGTGTGTGTGTGTGTACTGTGTGTGTATATTGTGTGTATGTATACTCTGTGTACACTGTGTGTGTATACTGTGTGTATACTGTGTGTGTGTACTGTGTGTGTGTTTACTGTGTGTGTAGTGTGTGTGTACTGTGTGTATAATGTGTGTATACCGTGTGTATACTGTGTGTGTGTGTACACTGTGCATATATACTGTGTGTATACTGTGTGTATACTATGTGTGTACTGTGTGTGTACTGTATGTTTGTATATATTTACTGTGTGTATACTGTGTGTGTACTGTGTGTATACTGTGTGTGTGTGTACTTTGTGCATATACTGTGTATATGCTGTGTGTACCGTGTGTGTACTGTGTGTGTGTGTACTGTGCATACTGTTTGTGTGTACTGTGTGTATACTGTGTGTGTGCTTTGTGTGTACTGTTTGTGTGTACTGTGTGTGTACGGTGTGTACTGTGTGTGTACTGTGTGTACTGTGTGTGTACTGTGTGTGTGTACTGTGTGTGTACTGTGTGTACTGTGTGTATGTGTACTGTGTATACTGTGTGTGTACTGTGTGTGTACTGTGTGTACTGTATGTATACTGTGTGTGTACTCTGTGTGTGTACTGTGTGTACTGTGTGTGTACTGTGTACTGTGTGTGTACTGTGTGTGTGTACTGTGTGTGTACTGTGTGTACTGTGTTTGTACTGTGTGTGTGTACTGTGTGTGTACTGTGTGTATACTGTGTGTGTACTGTGTGTGTGTACTGTGTGTATGTACTGTGTGTGTACTGTGTGTATACTGTGTATATACTGTGTGTGTATAGTGTGTGTGTACTGTGTGTATACTGTGTGCGGACTGTGTATACTGTGTGTATGCTGTGTGTGTACTGTGTGTATACTGTGTGTGTATATACGGTGTGTGTATACTGTGTGTGTGTACTGTGTGTATACTGTGTGTGTACTGTGTGTGTGTGTATACTGTGTGCATACCGTGTGTGTACTGTGTGTATACTGTGTGTGTTTGTACTGTGTGTGTGTACTGTGTGTATACTGTGTGTGTACTGTTTGTATGCTGTGTGTGTATACTGTGTGTGTGTGTACACTGTGTGTATACTGTGTATATGCTGTGTGTATACTGTGTGTATACTGTGTGTATACTGTGTGGATACTGTGTGTGTACTGTGTGTGTGTGTACACTGTGTGTATACTGTGTGTATATACAGTGCGTAAAGTGTGTGTATACTGTGTGTATACTCTGTGTATACTGTGTGTGTGTATATACTGTGTGCGTGTATACTGTGTGTGTACTGTGTGTGTATACTGTGTGTATACTGTGTGTATACTGTGTTGATATGCTGTGTGTATACTGTGTGTATATGCTGTGTGTATACTGTGTGTATACCGTGTGTATACTGTGTGTGTGTGTGTACTGTGTGCATACTGTGTGTATACTGTGTGTATATGCTGTGTGTATACTGTGTGTGTGTGTGTACTGTGTGTGTATACTGTGAGTACGCTGTCTTTGTATACTGTGTGTGTGTACACTGTGTATATACTGTGTGTACTGTGTGAGTATACTGTGTGTGTACTGTGTGTGTACTGTGTGTGTGCACTGTATGTGTATACTGTGTTATACTGTGTATATGCTGCGTGTATAATGTGTGTGTATACTGTGTGTATACTGTGTGTGTGTACTGTGTGCATACTGTGTGTATACTGTGTGAGTGTACTGTGTGTGTGCACTGTGTATATACTGTGTGTATATTGTGTGTATACTGTGTGTATACTGTATGTGTACTGTGTGCATACTGTGTGTGTGTACTGTGTGTATAATGTGCGTATGCTGTGCGTGTATACTGTGTGTGTGTACACTGTGTGTATACTGTTTGTGTATATACCGTATGTATACTGTTTGTGTGTACTGTGTGTGTGTACTGTGTGTGTGTGTGTACACTGTGTATACTGTGTATATATACTGTGTGTACTGTGTGTGTATACTGTGTGTGTATACTCTGTGTATACTGTGTATATACTGTGTGTATACTGTGTATATTGTGTGTGTGTACTGTGTGTGTACTGTGTGTGTGTACTGTGTGTATGTACTGTGTGTGTACTGTGTGTATACTGTGTATATACTGTGTGTACTGTGTGTGTGTACTGTGTGTACTGTGTGTGTATACTGTGTGTCTACTGTGTATACTGTGTGTATACTGTGTGTATGCTGTGTGTGTACACTGTGTGTATACTGTGTGTGTATATACTGTGTGTATACTGTTTGTGTGTACTGTGTGTGTGTACTGTGTGTGTGTACTGTGTGTGTGTGTACACTGTGTGTATACTGTGTGCATATACTGTGTGTATTGTGTGTGTGTGTGTACTGTGTGTGTATATTGTGTGTATGTATACTCTGTGTACACTGTGTGTGTATACTGTGTGTATACTGTGTGTGTGTACTGTGTGTGTTTACTGTGTGTGTAGTGTGTGTGTACTGTGTGTATACTGTGTGTATACCGTGTGTATACTGTGTGTGTGTGTACACTGTGCATATACACTGTGTGTATACTGTGTGTATACTATGTGTGTACTGTGTGTGTACTGTATGTGTGTATATATTTACTGTGTGTATACTGTGTGTGTACTGTGTGTATACTGTGTGTGTGTGTACTTTGTGCATATACTGTGTATATGCTGTGTGTACCGTGTGTGTACTGTGTGTGTGTGTGTACTGTGCATACTGTTTGTGTGTACTGTGTGTATACTGTGTGTGTGCTTTGTGTGTACTGTTTGTGTGTAGTGTGTGTGTACGGTGTGTACTGTGTGTGTACTGTGTGTGTACTGTGTGTATGTGTACTGTGTATACTGTGTGTGTACTGTGTGTGTACTGTGTGTACTGTATGTATACTGTGTGTGTACTCTGTGTGTGTACTGTGTGTACTGTGTGTGTACTGTGTGTGTACTGTGTATGTGTACTGTGTGTGTACTGTGTGTACTGTGTTTGTACTGTGTGTGTGTACTGTGTGTGTACTGTGTGTATACTGTGTGTGTACTGTGTGTGTGTACTCTGTGTATGTACTGTGTGTGTACTGTGTGTATACTGTGTATATACTGTGTGTGTATAGTGTGTGTGTACTGTGTGTGTATACTGTGTGTGGACTGTGTATACTGTGTGTATACTATATGTATGCTGTGTGTGTACTGTGTGTATACTGTGTGTGTATATACGGTGTGTGTATACTGTGTGTGTGTACTGTGTGTATACTGTGTGTGTACTGTGTGTGTATACTGTGTGCATACCGTGTGTGTACTGTGTGTATACTGTGTGTGTGTGTACTGTGTGTGTGTACTGTGTGTATACTGTGTGTGTACTGTTTGTATGCTGTGTGTGTATACTGTGTGTGTGTGTACACTGTGTGTATACTGTGTATATGCTGTGTGTATACTGTGTGTATACTGTGTGTGTATACTGTGTGGATACTGTGTGTGTACTGTGTGTGTGTACACTGTGTGTATACTGTGTGTATATACAGTGCGTAAAGTGTGTGTATACTGTGTGTATACTCTGTGTATACTGTGTGTGTGTATATACTGTGTGCGTGTATACTGTGTGTGTACTGTGTGTGTGTACTGTGTGTGTACTGTGTGTGTATACTGTGTGTATACTGTGTGTATACTGTGTTGATATGCTGTGTGTATACTGTGTGTATATGCTGTGTGTATACTGTGTGTATACCGTGTGTATACTGTGTGTGTGTGTACTGTGTGCATACTGTGTGTATACTGTGTGTATATGCTGTGTGTATACTGTGTGTGTGTGTACTGTGTGTGTATACTGTGAGTACGCTGTCTTTGTATACTGTGTGTGTGTACACTGTGTATATACTGTGTGTACTGTGTGAGTATACTGTGTGTGTACTGTGTGTGTACTGTGTGTGTGCACTGTATGTGTATACTGTGTTATACTGTGTATATGCTGCGTGTATAATGTGTGTGTATACTGTGTGTATACTGTGTGTGTGTACTGTGTGCATACTGTGTGTATACTGTGTGTATACTGTGTGAGTGTACTGTGTGTGTGCACTGTGTATATACTGTGTGTATATTGTGTGTATACTTTGTGTGTATACTGTGTGTGTACTGTGTGCATACTGTGTGTGTGTACTGTGTGTATAATGTGCGTATGCTGTGCGTGTATACTGTGTGTGTGTACACTGTGTGTATACTGTGTGTGTATATACCGTATGTATACTGTTTGTGTGTACTGTGTGTGTGTACTGTGTGTGTGTGTGTACACTGTGTATACTGTGTATATACTGTGTGTACTGTGTGTGTATACTGTGTGTGTATACTCTGTGTATACTGTGTATATACTGTGTGTATACTGTGTATATTGTGTGTGTGTACTGTGTGTGTACTGTGTGTGTGTACTGTGTGTATGTACTGTGTGTGTACTGTGTGTATACTGTGTGTCTACTGTGTATACTGTGTGTATACTGTGTGTATGCTGTGTGTGTACACTGTGTGTATACTGTGTGTATATACTGTGTGTATACTGTTTGTGTGTACTGTGTGTGTGTACTGTGTGTGTGTACACTGTGTGTATACTGTGTATATACTGTGTGCATTGTGTGTGTGTGTGTACTGTGCGTGTATACCGTGTGTATACTCTGTGTATACTGTGTGTATATTCTGTGTGTATACTGTGTGTGTAAACTGTGTGGGTACTGTGTGTGCACTGTGTGTGTGTGTACTGTGTGTCTACTGTGTGTGTGTACTGTGTGTGTGTGTACTGTGTGTGTACTGTGTGTATGCTGTGTGTATACTGTGTGTGTGTACTGTGTGTTTACTGTGTGTACTGTGTGTGTGTACTGTGTGTGTACTGTGTGTGTACTATGTGTATACTGTGTGTGTACTGTGTGTGTACTCTGTGTACTGTGTGTGTACTGTGTGTATACCGTGTGTGTGTACTGTGTGTGTGTACTGTGTGTACTGTGTGTTTACTGTGTATACTGTGTGTGTACTGTGTGTGTACTGTGTGTATACTATGTGTGTGTACTGTTTGTATACTGTGTGTACTGTGTGTGTACTGTGTGTATGTACTGTGTGTGTACTGTGTGTATACTGTGTGTGTTTACGGTGTGTGTGTACTGTGTGTATACTGTACTGTGTGTGCACTGTGTGTACTGTGTGTGTGTACTGTGTGTGTACTGTGTGTATGCTGTGTGTATACTGTGTGTGTGTACTGTGTGTTTACTGTGTGTACTGTGTGTGTACTGTGTGTACTGTGTCTGTACTGTGTGTGTGTACTGTGTGTGTACTGTGTGTGTGTACTGTGTGTATACTGTGTGTGTACTGTGTGTGCACTGTGTGTACTGTGTGTGTACTGTGTGTATACTGTGTGTGTACTGTGTGTACTGTGTGTGTACTGTGTGTGTACGGTGTGTACTGTGTGTGTGTACTGTGTGTACTGTGTGCGTGTACTGTCTGTGTGTACTGTGTGTACTGTGTGCGTGTGCTGTGTGTACTGTGTGTACTGTGTGTGCTGTGTGTGTGTACTGTGTGTGTGTACTGTGTGTACTGTGTGTGTACTGTGTGTGTACTGTGTGTACTGTGTGCGTGTGCTGTGTGTGTGTACTGTGTGTGTGTACTGTGTGTACTGTGTGTGTGTACTGTGTGTGCTGTGTGTGTGCTGTGTGTGTACTGTGTGCTGTGTGTACTGTGTGCGTGTATTGTGTGTACTGTGTGTGCACTGTATGTGTGTACTGTGTGTGTGTACTGTGTGTGTACTGTGTGTGCGCGTGGTTTGCGAGCAGCAATGAAGGAGACGGGGCCCCCAGTTCATGGCAGGATGCGCGCTTCATCACCACCACCATCATCATTACACGCGCGCACGTGGGGTGTGCGTGGGGTTGTTCAAGGATAACCGGTAACCGTTATTTACCGGTTCCGAGAGTCTTAGAATGTTGGCTGCTGTGAAGTGCTTAAACAGTTCCACCACCAACCAAATGCAAAGGTTCCCCGTGTAGCCTTAACAGCCTGTTGGGGCAAGTGCTGTTAGCGAGCATCTATGAAGGCTGGCACGGCACACGAGCGGGTGGGTGGCCAACACCATTCCCGGCCGCCTTTGTCTCCCCAGCGGCGATGTTCACAGTCCCGATGACCCGGAGGCCAAGTTAATAGACACTGGTGTTGATGTGGGTCGTGAGCGGGAATCCAACTCAGGTGGCCAGGTTCGTAGTGCGGCAGCGCTAACCGCTACACTGCCTCCCTTCCATCACCACCTGCCAACCACAGCCACCACCACCAACCACCATCAACCAACCACAACCACCACCAACCACAACCACCATTAACCAACCACAACCACCACCAACCACCACCACCACAATCAACCAACCACCACCACAAACCACCACCAACCAACCACCAACCACCATCAACCAACCACAACCACCGCCACAACCACCACCAACCACAACCACCATCAACCAACCACAACCACCACTACCAACCACCTTCATCCACAACCACCATCACAAACCACCATCACAATCAACCAACCCCCACCACAAACCACCACCATCAACCACCACCTACCACCAACCAACCACAACCACCACCACCACAAATCACCACCACCAACCACCATCAACCACAACCTACCCACCACAACCACCAACCAACCACCACCACCAACCACTACCAGTGTGACAGACGCTTTTCCATTCGTTCCTTAGTTAAAAAAAAGATAAATACGCGTCGTGGTAAAGCGGTGATAGTTTGAAACCGGTTTTTCATGCGGTTACCGGTAACACAAACAACTTTTTTCACAACCCTGAGTGTAAACTGGCGGTGTAAATATTTTAGGCCGAGTGTGAGTGCGTGTGTGTGTGAGTGTGTCTGTGTGTGAGTATCACTGTGTGTGTGAGTGTGTATCACTGTGTGAGTCTGTGTGTATCACTCTGTGTGAGTCTGTATGTGTTTCACTGTATGTGTATTACTGTGTGTGTATCACTGTGTGTGTATCACTGTGTGTGAGTCTGTTCGTGTTTTTGATTGTTGTGGTTGCACCCGATTCAAGAGCCGAATGGCTCACAGGGCTATACCAAAATAAATAAACTGAAACTGAGTCTGTGTGTGTGTCACTGTGTGTGTGTGAGTGTCACTGGGTGTGTGAGTCTGTGTGTGTGTCAGTTTAACAGCAGAGGCCTCACTCCGAATGTGGAGAGAGTGGAGAGTTTCCCATACCTGGGCAGTGTGCTTATGACTGGCTCCAGTTTAACAGCAGAGGTCTCACTCCGAATCAGTCGAGCGGCAATATCTTTTCATCGGTTGCGTAACGCTGTGTGGAAGCTACCTGGTCTGTCGCTCCGCACTAAGCTTCAGGTCTTCTCGGCCACGGTCATTCCCTCCCTTCTCTACGCTTGCGAAACGTGGACCCCCCTAATGGAACATCTTCGCCGGTTAGAAACATTTAGGCTGGCCTGCCTACGATCCATCCTGGGTTTAACCAGACTGGATTGTGTGAGGAGCTCACAAATCCTTGAAAGATCTGGGCAGGGTCCCATCGGTGAGCTCCTCCGGCAGGCAAGGCTGCGATGGCTGGGTCATGTAGCCCGCATGCCCAGCCACCGCATGCCGAAACAGCTTTTGTTTGGCCGGATTGAGGGGGCTAAGCGGGCGCGGCACGGGCTAGAGAAGAGATGGAGTGATGTGGTACAGGAGGACGTGGAGCTGAGTGGACTTGCCGATGACTGGTACCAGCGGTGTCAATATCGGCCTCTGTGGAGGAGGCTCGTGAAGGATGCTACTGGGCAGTTGGAGGCAGTCGCCCTCCAACAACAACGGAGGGCGGAGGAGCGACGCTCACAACAGCGAGCGGAGCGCCGGGTGGCTAAAGCACAGCAGGTTGGCACAGTAGGGGGCACAGGTGGTGCATCAGCCAGTCATCTCAGTCAGTCGACCCGTGGCACCTGGGTCTGCCCCGTGACCTCCTGCCAGCGGGTGTTCGACACTTCACGTGGCCTCAGGGTGCACATAGCCTGGCACAAGCGTCGTGGTGACGTCACCGCCACTTAGTGGCGAATGGCGGTTGTTGTTGTGGGGAGCGGTGGTGTAGCGGTTAGCGCTACGCTGCACTACGAACCCGGCGACCCGAGTTCGATTCCCTCGCTCACTGCCAACATCGGTGACGATTATCTGAACCGGTCCCTGGGTCTCCCGTAGGTCGACTCAGCCTTAAATGAGTACCTGGTGCGATGTGTAGTAAACATCGCCACTGGGGAGACAAAGGCGGCCGGGCGTGGTGCTGGCCACCCAAACCCCCTCGCGTGCCGTGCCGGCCTTCATAGGTGCTGCTCGCTAAAAACACTTGCCCCAAAAGTCCGTTAAGGCTACACGGGGAACCTTTGTCTTTGTATCGTGTGGGGTGAGCGCCAATGGGGATTTTGTGAGCGGTTAGGGAGAGAGGGCAGAGGGGGGAGTGGAGAGAGGAGGAGGGAGGGGAAGGAGTTTGTAGGATGTGAGAGAGGAGGAGGTGGTGGTGGAGAGAGTGCAGTGGGGGGGAGGGGAGAGAGAGGGAGGCAGGAGGAGGAGGGAGGGGAAGGAGTTTGTAGGATGTGAGAGAGGAGGAGGAGGTGGTGGTGGTGGAGAGAGGGCAGCCGACGAAGAGAGCGGAGAGGAACGGGATTAGGGGAGCAGGAGTAGAACGCGATCGAGGGAAAGAGAGGAGGAGCGAGGAGGAGAGGGTACAGAGGGAGTCGGCGAGCAAGGGGGAGAGAGGCAGAGAGAAGGGAACAACTTCACACAGCCGGTCCTTCTTGCTGTGAAGGCGCGGGACTCGACTTGGAGCCTTCCGCTGCGAGTGGCGGCGTGGTTCGTGGTGATGGCATTCGCCGAAGGGGAAGGTGGCTTGGTCGCTTCGGCGAATCGAGGTGGATCTGCTGGATCAAGGCGGTGATGGTGGTTGTGTGAATCAAGGCACTGGAACAAGACGGTGATGGTGGTGGTGTTTGTGTGAATCAAGGCACTGGATCAAGGCGGTGATGGTGGTGGTGGTTGTGTGAATCAAGACGCTGGATCAAGGCGGTGATGGTGTTTGTGTGAATCAAGACGCTGGATCAAGGCGGTGATGGTGGTGGTGGTTGTGTGAATCAAGACGCTGGATCAAGGCGGTGATGGAGGTGGTGGTGTTTGTGTGAATCAAGACGCTGGATCAAGGCGGTGATGGAGGTGGTGGTGGTTGTGTGAATCAAGACGCTGGATCAAGGCGGTGATGGTGGTGGTGGTTGTGTGAATCCAGACGCTGGATCAAGGTTGGATCCTGCCCGGGGGGATGAGAGTTGAGCTCTCCGTGGAGCTCACAGCAGCCGCTAGTGGCATCATCTCGTGAAAAGTCGATGGTGGCCTCAAGGCAACTCTAGCGAGAGCCACCCGCCCAGTCACTGCAGCTCCACTGCTAGCGTGCTGCTGATGCCAGCCACAGCATGACCAGCGCTGGTATGTACACAGCACTCAGCCACACGACACGTTCCTGCACAAAGCTACCTCGCTGTGTGTACTTGTTGTTTAGCGGTGTACATACAGCGTGGGACGTCTGTGAAAAAAGAGCTTTGCAGATCATCGGATTCCTCCAGCTTAAGTACATCGTACGATTCCGCGTGTAGGTGCTCGCTAACAGCACTTGCCCCCTACAGTCTGTGAAGGCTATACGGGGGATCTTTGTCTTATTTTTCTTTGTACGTGGGGAGCGGTGGTGTAGCGGTTAGCGCTACGCTGCGCTACGAACCTGGCGACCCGGGGATTCGATTCCAACTCACGGCCAACAACCACGGTGACGATTATCTGAACCGGTTCTGGGCCTCCCCTAGGTCGACTCAGCCTCAAATGAGTACCCGGTGCGGTGTGTAAACATTGTCACTGGGGAGACAAAGGCGGCCGGGCGTGGTGTTGGCCACCCCAACCCCCTCGTGTGCCGTGCCGGCCTTCATAGGTGCTACTTACTCGCTATAACAGCACTTACCCCAGCAGTATGTTACAGGCTATACGGGGGATCTTTGTCTTTGGTGTTTTTTATACGTGTCTAGTGAATCACAAGCGCCGGGAAGACAAAGGCGGCCGGGTGGTGCATCTAAAGCAGTGGTGGCCACACTACCCCCAATCATATGTGTGCCAGCATTCTTAATAGGTGCTCGCGAACAGCACTTTGCCCAGCAGTCTTGCGAAGGCTATACGGGGGATCTTTGCCTTCATTTAGTACTTGTGTGTAAAACCGTGAAAGTGTCCTTGTCGATCTCTCTGTCTGTACCTTTCATCAACTACCGAGCGTGTGTCCTTGCATTAAATATATCTGCAACACAAGTAACCGTATGCAATTGTACGTAACACACTCAATAAAGTACACGACTCAAACACTAGGCTACAGGATTAAGTTACCACACACTACAACTCCCTGATTCCCACACACACTACAACTCCCTGATTCCCACACACACACAGCAAACAACAACAAATAAGTTATATTTAAAAAATGTTTTAAACACGCTTTAATGAAATGTACCGTGCGAGTAATGGAACAACTCCACGACTCCAGGAAGTGGCCCCGAAGCTTGCCACGGCATCAGCTGACCGTGGACAATTAGAGCCGAGCCGAAACATAACATATATAAAATAATGTTTCAAAATATATAAATTTCTTTTTTTTTATGATAGAATATAGTATTGTCATCGGTATGACATAAGTATACCTTGTTTGCAGTCGATATCACATTGGGAAGTGAGTTAAAATTGAGTTGCAAGATTTGAGGATGCGACACCAACAACAACAAAAACGGACAGAGTGAGTTCAATAAAAGCGTGTTTAAAAAAAAAGGTTAATATTGTTTTTCCACAACATGCGATTGATATGGCAAGACGATTTAGCGTTCCTTAAAGCCAGAGACGTTATTATTCACCAGCAGAGTAGTTAATCATTTCCACGTTGACTGCTGAGACGATTGCCTCTTGGCAGTGTCACCGTGCGAGTTGTTTCTCTCGAAGGCACAAAGGTCTCACCCCCCTCCCCCCCACCGTCGATCACTACGACGATAAGGTTTTGTTTGCGAGCGCCTATTAACGTCGGCATGGCGCCCCGGGGCCGCCTTTGTCTCCCCCGGGTGGCGACATGAACTGCGAACCGCGCCAGGTACTCGTGTTTTAGGCTGAGTCGACCTAGGGGGAGGCCCAGGACCGGTTGGGATGTTTGCCGCTTGATGTTGGCCATGAGCAGGATTTGAACTCCGGTAAAAACAAACAACAATCGGGGTTTTGCAGGGCAGTGTTGCTGATCGCTGTGCACCGACGCACGTACAAAGATCCCCCATTTCGTCTTTCTAACAGATACAGAACACCCTCAACACACACACACAGGTGTAGGCACACAGGTGTAGGCACACAGGTGAGCACCTGCACAGACACACTGACAGACACACACACACTAAGACAAAGATCCCCCGTGTAGCCTTAACAGACTGTAGGGGCAAGTGCTGTTAGCGAGCAGCACCTATGAAGGCCGGAACGGAACACGGAGGGGGTGGGTGGCCAGCACCACGCCCGGCCGCCTTTGTCTCCCCCAGTGGCGATGTTTACACACCGCAAAAGGTACTCATTTGAGGCTGAGTCGACCTAGGGGAGGTCCAGGACCGGTTCAGATAATCGTCACTCCCCTAGGTCGACTCAGCCTCAAATGAGTACCTGGTGCGGTGGATAAAAACATTGCCACTGGGGAGACAAAGGCGGTCGGGCGTGGTGCTGGCCACCCACCCCCTCGCGTACCGTTCCGGCCTTCATAGGTGCTCGCTAACAGCACTTGCCCCTACAGTCTGTTAAGGCTATACGGGGGATCTTTGTCCCCGCACACACATACACATTCACACGCTTGCACACACAGACACATTCACACACTTGCAGACACAGACACACACACATTGGCATTCACAGACGTGATTCATACACACACACAAAACAAAGACGCAACAACACAAAGCCACGAGCCCCGTGCAGAATTTCAGAATGTTGGAGGGCCACGCAAACTCTGCCCGTTCACACAACACTACACAACACAACACGTGACCTCCACCACCACCACCACCCAGTGGCCATCTGTCACCACTCGGGTTACTGAGCTGACGCGGGGAGTTATTTAATTATATATGTTAGACAGAGAGGATGGAGAGAAAAAAATCACAAATAACACTCCAACCACGTCCGGAACCTCTGGTGGCTTGTTGTGGGATCTGCTCTTTCTCTTGGCAAGGAGATTCGCTTTCATGCGGCGCTTTTATGTTTTCCAGATAAAGCCCACTGAGCTGTACAGTGGTGGTCTTTTTTTTCATAGGCGCCCTGACTATCACAATTGATAGCTTTAATCGACGTGGCTTATCGTCGTCGTCGTCGTTGTTGTGTGGGAATTTTGTAGCGGCAGCAGCAGCAGACAAACACTCTGAACGCGTGGCGATGTTGTTGCTAAATGTGGAGGAGGGGGAAAAAAATCGGAGGACCTGGAGAAAAATCCACGCGACCACCACTAAAAGAGAGAGAGAGACGCAAACTCCAAATATAAAGCAGCAGGCGTCAGGGTCGGGATCGAACCCACGACCTCCTGTGTACCAGGCGAGGTAGTTAACATCTCCTAGCCACCGTGATGATGATGAGAGAGAGACACCGCAAACTCCAAATATACAGCAGCAGGCGCCAGGGTCGGGATCGAACCCATGGCCTCCTGTACACCAGGCGAGGTAGTTAACATCTCCTAGCCACCGTGATGATGATGAGAGAGAGAGAGACACGCAAACTCCAAATATACAGCAGCAGACGTCAGGGTCGGGATCGAACCCACGACCTTCTGTATACCAGGCGAGGTAGTTAACATCTCCTAGCCACTGTGATGATGATGAGAGAGAGACACGCAAACTCCAAATATAGAGCAGCAGCAGCAGGCGCCAGGGTCTGGATCGAACCCACGACCTCCTGTGTACCAGGCGAGGTAGTTAACATCTAGCCACTGTGATGATGAGAGAGAGACACGCAAACTCCAAATATACAGCAGCAGGCGCCAGGGTCGGGATCGAACCCACGACCTCCTGTACACCAGGCGAGGTAGTTAACATCTCCTAGCCATCGTGGTGATGATGAGAGAGAGAGAATACACGCAAACTCCAAATATACAGTCGGCATCAGGGTCAGGATCGAACCTTTGGACCTCCTGCGTACCAGGCGAGGTAGTTAACATCTCCCATTCACCGTGGCTCGGTTGCTTAAGCACAGGTCCAAAACATGAAGCAGCGAGCAACACGTTAAAGAGTTATAGTCGATGAGGGCTCCGATGATTATTGAATTGAGCGGGGTAGTTTACGTGAACTTGGGGGAAATAGACCGGGGGGAGGGAATTCTCAAGGTGGGTGGATGGGTGAGTGAGTGAGAGGGCGGGCAAGTAAACGTGGTATTGTGACATGCAGTGTGGTTAGTGGGTGGGTGGATGGGTGAGTGGTCGTGTTGGTTTGCCCTGCGGTATCAGTGATTCAACGCTGTGTGAGCAAACATGAAAAGGGGTCGGTGTGGTGGTGTACTGAGTCATCGGCCAAAGCATTGTGGAGGACTCCATGAGTACAGGTCAGAGCAACAGTAACCATGTTAGTAGCGACGGAAGAGTGTTAAGGAGGCGACTGACTGCTGGTGAGTCTGCTGAGTGAGAGATCCTTCCACCCTCCCCCCCCCGTGTTACACTGACCGGAGTGGTGAAGTTTGGTCAAAACAACCCCCCCAAGAACGACACGGCTTGTGGAGGGGCCTTTGTCCAGCGGTGGGTTGGCCAAGGGCTGTGAGTTATAATCGGCTGACTATTGCTTGCCTACTATGGTAAGTTGATAAATACTCTGCACTAGTTTGTGCGTGGCTGGCGATTTGGTATGAAATGCCTCTCTGCGTACCCTTTAACATCACGTGCTATGAATGTCCTTTGTACAGTACTGGTGCCTGAAAGTAATCCATCATAGGCACTCCTGGTGTCTTTGGCTCTGAGTAATGTGGCCATTATAATAAAGAGCGGGCCTTTCTTAATCCACTGTTAGATGAAGGCTTCCCCCTCCCCGTCGATCATGGGCGTTGTTTGACCATACTTCACCACGCTGGTCAGTGCGGGGTTGGTGAAGGGGCAAGCGTATCAGGACTGGTTTCCGATATCACTCGCCACTGATGTTAGCCCTGCCCGGGGAATCCAGCATGGGCCGCAAGGGTTTGTGAGCTCACTCTGCTCACCATCGGAGAAGTGGGATGCAGACGGGACAGAGATGAGTTTAAAAAGTAGGAGGCTTTCGCAACCAATATCATCCATAACACAGGTTTTATTTGGGGTTAGATCGCGTAAATATATAAATGTTGTGTCGTTAAACCAGCCACCACCCGACACAGCCGATTAGTAAGGGGTTTGTCACGTAAACAGAACGTGCCGATTCGTTACTATTACAGCACACCGGTGTGTTGGAGAGCCAAGACACAACATTTACAATCTGAGTACGACGTTTCACCAGTAATTACAACTAGCTTCATCAGGCGACAGCCTGATTTAATCAGCCACAGACCGGCTGAACTAATGTGGAGGACAGAGACGATAGATTGGAGCGGTGGCTCTTCTTGACCAGGGGTGCATGCCGCACCCCCTTGGGGGTGCGCGTTGCCCTTGCTGGGGGTGCGAGACAGGGGCAGATATTTTTTTAAAAGGTAAACAGTCGAAGCGCAAATTAAGCACGGACGCGTGAGTTACAACTTACTTTGTTTTATAAAACCCTCTGCGTATTTGTTAACGATTGAGCGCCAAAGGGGGCTGCGGTAAAGGTTATGAGAACCGCAGGATTAGAGGAATTCGCTTAAGTTGTGTCACTGTAATTGGTTTATTTTAATTGGTATTTGAATTTGAGCTGGTATGTGATGCGCTCCTTTTATTTTATTTTTTACCCATGAATCCAGCCCCCCCCCCCATGAGTCTCCTCTTTTGGGGGGGGGCTTTAAGGATTTGCTTGGTTCGTTGCGATCGGTTGGTTTGCTTGTGCCTAGCGCTGCCACCGCATCTTTAGTCGGGGCGCCACGGTGGCTAGGAGATGTTAACTACCTCGCCTGGTGTGCAGGAGGTCCGCGGGTTCGATTCCTACCCTGACGCCTGCTGTATTTTTGGAGTTTGCGTGTCTCTCTCTTTCCCCGTGGTGGATTTTTTTTATCCAGGTCCTCTCGTTTTTCCCTCAACATTCAGAATAAATGTCACGCGTTTCGGGTATTTAGCTGCTACTATAACTTTCCACGTGATGATGACAAGCCACTTCGTTGAGCTATCATTTGTGATAGCCAGGTCGCTTCTGAAAAAGAGCTACATAGCTGCTCAGTGAGGCCTTGCCTGGTAAAAAATGTAAAAACTTTACTTTAGAATGATGGTAAGCCACTAAGTTGATCTATCATTTGTGGCCAGGTCGCTTCTGAAAAAGAGCTACATAGCTCAGTTGGGGGCCTTACCTGGGAAAAATAACATTTGTTTTTTTACACCAAACCACGTTCAAATAGGGACGAGGCTCACTCGTCGCACTGGCCTGCCAGGCTTGTTGCTCTTAATTCTTTAAACTTAAGCCCGGGGTAAGGGAGGCTGCGAGGTACACATAAAGAGCCATTCGTGCTGCAGGCCTGAAAACCATCGGGGCCAAGTGTGGGTCTGTGAACGAGTCGGCACTGCCGCCGCCAGCGACACCGTCCCAGTCGACTTGTGGCAAAAGCTCTCGATTCCTCCTTCGTCCGGCGGTAGATTGTAGATTGACACCAGGCGAGGTAGTAAACATCTCGCCGCCGTGGCCCTGAGCCATTGGTGGAAATTCCACATTCCTATGGCAGTGGACGGTATGAGTCGTAATAATAATAATTGCCCGACCGCTGTCAGTCCGCTGCTAGATGAATGCCTCTGTGCCACTTTGCTCGGCCCGGGGTTGATTGATCACACTTCATCACCCTGGTCAGTGCCCGTTGTGGGGGGGGGGGAAGGACCGGTTCAGATATCACTCGCCACTGACGCTCGCCGTGGATGGCAATCAAACTCGGTTCAGCAGGATCACAGTGTAGTGTGCTTAGCCACTGCACCACCGCTGTACAGTACGTACGTACACACTGCTTTCTGTGTTTGGTGTGTTGTCCTTCCCCCGCACCTCCGATCAGCACGGTTGGCTACAGTGAGGGAAAAAAGTATTTGATCCCCTGCTGATTTTGTACGTTTGCCCACTGACAAAGAAATTATCAGTCTATAATTTTAATGGTAGGTTTATTTGAACAGTGAGAGACAGAATAACAACAAAAAATATCCAGAAAAACGCATGTCAAAAATGTTATAAATTGATTTGCATTTTAATGAGGGAAATAAGTATTTGACCCCCTCTCAATCAGAAAGATTTCTGGCTCCCAGGTGTCTTTTATACAGGTAACGAGCTGAGATTAGGAGCACACTCTTAAAGGGAGTGCTCCTAATCTCAGCTTGTTACCTGTATAAAAGACACCTGTCCACAGAAGCAATCAATCAATCAGATTCCAAACTCTTCACCATGGCCAAGAACAAAGAGCTCTCCAAGGATGTCAGGGACAAGACTGTAGACCTACACAAGGCTGGAATGGGCTACAAGACCATTGCCAAGCAGCTTGGTGAGAAGCTGACAACAGTTGGTGCGATTTTGATTTAAAGCTTTCGTGACTGCAGGGATTCATATTCTTGGTTCTTTCGGTAATGTCACGTAGAAGGGAAACAATAAAAATATAAAACAAAAAAATTATCACGACGTTTCGACTGCAACACAAGCAATCATCATCAGTTGTGAAAACCACAGCTTAAGAAAATTTCAAATACTTTTTTTCCCTCACTGTACGTACGGAGCGAAATAAGTTCAACGTACGTACATTCTACCAATGGCATTAGACCGCCGTTCGCATTAAACCCCACCTTGCAAATTTACTGGGATCGCAGATGACCTTAATAGGTGCTCGCTAACAGCACTCCCTCTGTGCGGAGCGCCGGCGCAGTGCATAAGCGTGCCGAGCTGG
Source organism: Petromyzon marinus (assembly GCF_048934315.1). Taxonomy (NCBI): domain Eukaryota; kingdom Metazoa; phylum Chordata; class Hyperoartia; order Petromyzontiformes; family Petromyzontidae; genus Petromyzon; species Petromyzon marinus. The sequence continues at coordinate 7,717,118 of NC_133714.1, read as the reverse complement.
ACAATCCGAGTTCGATTCCCGGCCACGGCTAACATCAGTGGCGAGTGTTCTCTGAGCCCGTGCCGGCAGGGTGAAGTATGGTCAGGCGACCCCATCACAAACACGACGTGGTGGTGGGGTGGACACAACGTGGCTGTGCCTCCGTACAACAGCAGCCCCCAACAGTCGAGGGTGTCTGTCAACAACAGAGGGAGCACTGTGTTGCTCCGGACTGGACGAGTTCACTAATCGCGCGAGGGTTGGGGGGCCGAGGGTGGGATCGGGCAACGCTGCGGTGGCAAATGAACCCCCCCCCGTGTACACCGAGCTAGACCCCCCCCCCCATCATCATCAGGGGAATGGTTTGGTCCAACTTCCTTGGCACAAAAGCTGACCTCCAAAGTGACCCCTGAGGCCAAGCTGCCCTGCCCCGCTTCTGCTGCCTGCCCATCCTGCATAATAATTGCTGTGCCCTGCATTGCGTGGCGATGATATAAAGAGGAGAGGGGGGGGGGCGACACGAAAGGGAGACGCGCGTGCACATAGGCACAGACGCGCGTCCATACCCACACACGCGTCCATACCCACACACGCGTGCGTACACACACACGCGTACACACTCCAGCATGCACACACACACACAACAAGCCAACCGTGGCAGCCGGAGGTGCGAGAGAGGACAAACTAAACACAAGAAGCAGTTCTGGCATGCACGCACACAGTCTAGCATGCACACATACACACACAGTCTATCATGCACACACACACTCTAGCATGCACACACACTCTAGCATGTACACACACACACAGTCTAGCATGTACACACACACAGTCAAGCATGCACACACACACACAGTCTAGCATGCACACACAGTCAAGCATGCACACACACACTCTAGCATGCACACACACAGTCTAGCATGCACACAAACACACAGTCTATCATGCACACACACACTCTAGCATGCACACACACACACAGTCTATCATGCACACATACACACACTCTAGCATGCACACACACACACACAGTCTAGCATGCACACACACAGTCTAGCATTCACAGACACACACTCTAGCATGCACACACACACAGTCTAGCATGCACACACACAGTCTAGCATGCACACACACACAGTCTAGCATGCACACATACAGTCTGGCATGCACACACACACTCTAGCATGCACACACACACACACACTCTAGCATGCACACACACACAGTCTAGCATGCACACACAGACTAGCATGCACACACACACAGTCTAGCATGCACACACAGTCTAGCATGCACACACACACAGTCTAGCATGCACACACACACAGTCTAGCATGCACACATACAGTCTAGCATGCACACACACACAGTCTAGCATGCACACATACAGTCTGGCATGCACACACACACTCTAGCATGCACACACACACACACACTCTAGCATGCACACACACACACTAGCATGCACACACACACACGAGCATGCACGCACACAGACACTCTAACATGCACACACACAGTCTAGCATGCACACACATACACAGTCTAGCATGCACGCACACAGACACTCTAACATGCACACACACAGTCTAGCATGCACACACATACATAGTCTAGCATTCACGCACACAGACACTCTAACATGCACACACACACACACTCTAGCATGCACACACATACACAGTCTAGCATGCACGCACACAGACACTCTAACATGCACACACACTCTAGCATGCACACACACACACTCTAGCATGCACACACACACACACTCTAGCATGCACGCATACAGACACTCTAACATGCACACACAGTCTAGCATGCACACACATACACAGTCTAGCATGCACGCACACAGACACTCTAACATGCACACACACACAGTCTAGCATGCACACACATACACAGTCTAGCATGCACGCACACACACACAGTCTAGCATGCACACACATACACAGTCTAGCATGCACGCACACAGACACTCTAACATGCACACACACTCTAGCATGCACACACATACACAGTCTAGCTTGCACGCACACAGACAGTCTAACATGCACACACACTCTAGCATGCACACACGTACACACAAACACTCCAGCATGCACACACAGACACTAGCATGCTCACACACACACTCTAGCATGCACACACACACAGTCTAGCATGCACACACACACAGTCTAGCATGCACACACACACAGTCTAGCATGCACACACACACACTCTCGCATGCACACACACACACACTCTAGCATGCACACAAACTAGCATGCTCACACACAAGCATGCTCACACACTCTACCATGCACACACACATATTCTCGCATGCACACACACAGACACTCTAACATTCACACGCACACACAGAGATCCCTCTGTAGCTGCGTAGTCTGTTGTGGGGCAAGTTCCGTTAGCGAGCACCTCGTAAGGTTGGTATTACAGCACCGCCTTCATCTCCCCAAAGTTGATGTTCACAGACCACGCCAGGTACTCATTTCAGTGCCGAGGTGACCCAGGAGTGACCCAGGAGTGACCCAGGGTTTCCCCCACCCCCCCCGAAGATATCCCACGTGTATCTGCACCGATGCGAGCTGTAGCCGGGAATCGAACCCACGTGCACCGGGGCTGGTTTGGCAAACCACCACACCAACACCACGGCTCCCCACGCAACAACAGCCACCATTCATCACCACAAAGCGGCGGTGATGTCAACCGCGGCGCTTGTGCCAGACTTCGGCTGTCAGTTCATCATCAATCTCGCCTCACCGCTCATCGCCTTTTCCTAGCGGCGGCCTCGCGTTGCCCACGCCAGGTCACTTTTCTCAACAGTTAATGCGACGCCTTCTGTATATTTGGAGTTTGCGTGTTTTGTGTGTGTGCTTGAATGGTTGTTATTGCTTAACCCTTGGGATGCATGACCCCCGATACTAGAAGGCAGAAGCTACAATCCTTTGGAGCGCCACGGTGGCTAGGAGATGTTAACTACCTCGCCTGGTATACAGGTCGTGGGTTCGATGCCTGTTGTATATTTGGAGTTTGCGTGTCTCTCATCATCATCACGGTGGCTAGGAGATGTTAAATACGTCGCCTGGTATACAGGAGGTCGTGGGTTCGATCCAGACCCTGACACCTGCTGTATATTTGGAGTTTGCGTGTTTCTCTCTCTCTCATCATCATCACGGTGGCTAGGAGATGTTAACTACCTCGCCTGGTATACAGGAGGTCGTGGGTTCCATCCCGACCCTGACGCCTGCTGTATATTTGGAGTTTGCGTGTCTCTCTCGTCGTCATCACGGTGGCTAGGAGATGTTGACTACCTCGCCTGGTACATAGGAGGTCGTGGGTTTGATCCCGACCCGGACGCCTGCTGTGAATTTGGAATTTGCGTGTCTCTCTTTTTCCCCGTGGTGGATTTTTTTATCCAGGTCCTCTGGTTTTTCCCTCCACATTCAGAATAAATGTCACGCGTTTCGGGTATTTAGCTGCTACTATAACTTTCCACGTGATGATGACAAGCCACTTCGTTGAGCTATCATTTGTGATAGCCAGGTCGCTTCTGAAAAAGAGCGACATAGCTGCTCAGTGAGGCCTTGCCTGGTAAAACAAAACATCTGTTGTATTGTTTGTTGTAGTGTTGTTGTACTGTGTTTGTTGTTGTATTGTGTTTGTTGTATTGTTGTTGTACTGTGTTTGTTGTTGTACTGTATTTGTTGTTGTACTGTGTTTGTTGTTGTATTGTGTTTGTTGTTGTACTGTGTTTGTTGTTGTACTGTGTTTGTTGTTGTACTGTGTTTGTTGTTGTATTGTTGTTGTACTGTGTTTGTTGTTGTACTGTATTTGTTGTTGTACTGTGTTTGTTGTCGTACTGTGTTTGTTGTATTACTGTATTTGTTGTTGTACTGTGTTTGTTGTACTGTGTTTGTTGTATTGTGTTTGTTGTATTGTGTTGTGTTTGTTGTCATACTGTGTTTGTTGTTGTGTTGTGTTTGTTGTCATACTGTGTTTGTTGTTGTGTTGTGTTTGTTGTTGTACTGTGTTTGTTGTCGTACTGTGTTTGTTGTGTTGTGTTTTGTTGTTGTGTTGTGTTTGTTGTTATATTGTGTTTGTTGTCATACTGTGTTTGTTGTTGTGTTGTGTTTGATGTACTGTGTTTGCTGTCATACTGTGTTTGTTGTTGTGTTGTGTTTGTTGTACTGTGTTTGTTGTTGTACTGTGTTTGTTGTTGTGTTGTGTTTGTTGTTGTCACGTTCTTACCCAGTGCCCCGACTGAGCTTCATGGCTCATCAGGTTCCTCCTGCAGTATAAATAAATCAATATTTATATTTTGATGTCCTTAACGAGTGATACAAAGCCATTGCAGATGCGGATACTTTGATGGGGGGGAGGGGGGGGGGAATTAATACATGATGTATGTACGCACGTTTGAACTACTTCTGCACCGTACGTAGCAAACCGCGCTAATCGGAGGTGCGGGCGGAAGGGCAGTAAACTAAACACAAAAATCATTTCTAAAGAAATTAGTTCGTCAATATAGGTGACGACGACGATTTAAAAGTGCGTAACTCCCTGTGGCTTCCTTAATAGCAGAAGGCAGAGCGCTCCAGACGGCCGCAGAAGCGCATCTGAAAGCGCCGCGCGATCCGAGTGACCGCCTTTGTTCGATGGCCGAGCCAAAAGCCGCCGCCGCCGCTGCTGCTGCTGCAAGGATGACGGGACGACACAGGAATAAATGTTTAAACCATGCGGGCAGTGTGCGACTGTGGTCGCCCATAAATGCACCGTCGAACATAAAAGAACTCAATGCCCGCTTTCTAAACAATACAAAGGAGGAGGAGGCGGGAGGCCACGTGGCAGCGAGGATTCGCTGCTCTGCTCCTGTTGGCCAATTTGTCCGCCTCATTAGCCACCTCGATGTAAAATGACAGTTGTTACTCGACATCAGTCGTGGTCAGCCTGTAACAGACCAAGAGTCAAAAAGTAACCCCCATGAGTTCTGCAAAGAGTGAAGTCTATATATATAAATTTAGATTTAAAGCTTTCGTGACTGCAGGGATTCATATTCTCGGTTCTGTCGGTAAAGTCACGTAGAAGGGAAACAATAAAATAATACATAATAAAAATATAAAAACAAAATTCTCACGACGTTTCGACTGCAACACAAGCAATCATCATCAGGTGTGAAAACCACAGAAAGAAAATGTGATACTTTTAATTTATATATTTTTATATATTTTTATTTTATTGTTTCTTGCTGTGGTTTTCACACCTGATGATGACTGCTTGTGTTGCAGTCGAAACGTCGTGAGAATTGTATTGTTTTACATATTTTGTATTGTTTTACATATTTTTTACGTATTTTTTTTTTCCCTTCTCTATATATACACAAGTGTGTATATATTGACAGGTTTCTTTGCACAGCACGAGAGACGTGCGTTATTCTTTGCTACTTTGATAGTGGATATAACGCGACGAATGTGTAATGACGACTCGACACACTTCTCTTGAGATGGCACTTTATTGAAGGCACGTTCACTTGACATCAGGCGGAGACCCCTACTTCAACAGCCCCGAGTCTCCCGCGCATCTCCCTTATATATCGACCCGAGGCCACGCCCCCCTTCTAGATCATTCTCGCTGGCTCTGGACAATCGCTCCACCGGCAGACTCCACCGTCCTCTTCCGTCGCCTGACCACGCTCCTTTCTCGAACATTCCCATAGCCATCGGTCCCTTCGCACTCACAGCTGATACCCCTGTCATTACCTCCCGTAGCAACCGGTCCCTTCGCACTCACAGCTGATACCCCTGTCATTACCTCCCGTAGCCACCGGTCCCTTTGCACTCACAGCTGATACCCCTGTCATTACCTCCCATGGCCACCAGTCCCTTCGCACTCACAGCTGATACCCCTGTCATTACCTCCCGTAGCCACCGGTCCCTTCACACTCACAACTGATACCCCTGTCATTACCTCCCATAGCCACCAGTCCCTTCACACTCACAACTGATACCCCTGTCATTACCTCCCGTGGCCACCGGTCCCTTTACACTCACAACTGATACCCCTGTCATTACCTCCCGTGGCCACCAGTCCCTTCACACCGCATGCAGGCACTATTGTCATTAGAAATGTATTCAGGAACACATTTTCATAATGCGGACGCGAAGTGGATATAACGCGGTCGAGCGAAAGGAACTGCGTCGCAGCGCGAGTAGGAGCAAGCTGTCGTACGGCTGCCTCGGTGTAGCCTCGTCGCCCAGGGCGTTGGGATGTTGCTGGATGCTTCGAGACGCTACCCACGCGCCTCGGTCTTTGTTCGGCCTGCGTACGCATCTCGCGTGCTATCACAGACTGTGCTTTACCCCTTACATTATTTATTATAACGCGATTTTTGCCATAACGCGGTGTCCTTCAGGAACACAACAACTACCGCAGCCGTTAGAGGAAAACACGACTGTGCGTTCTACGTCACGCCTGTCCGATAGAGCCCGCATGCGGTGGATTAAAGAGCCCGCATGCGGTGGATTAAAGAGCCGCATGCGGTGGATTAAAGAGCCGCAGGTGGTGGATTAAAGAGCCTGGACGCGGTGGATGAAAGAGCCACACGTGGTGGATTAAAGAGCCTGGACGCGGTGGATTAAAGAGCCCACAGGCGGTGGATTAAAGAGCCACACACGCGGTGTATTAAAGGGCCGCATGCGGTGGATTAAAGAGCCACACGCGGTGGAATAAGAGCCTGGACGCGGTGGATTAAAGAGCACGCACACGGTGGATTAAAGAGCCACACACGGTGGATTAAAGAGCCACACACGGTGGCTCGGGAGACTCGCAGTTTGGCCACCACTGCTCTGCACCAACATTGGCCATATTTACGAAGCGAGAAGCAGGAGACGAGCAGTTACACGTTCCCCGGTCCGCACGTCCCCCCCCCCCCCCCCGCTTCTCGGCTCACGCTCCGCTAATCGATGCGCGGGAGCTTGCGCCACGAGAGTCCCCGGTGGCACAGTGGTGACGAACCGGCGTCTCCCCCGAGCCACACGTGCGGCGTCTTTAACCCCACCTCACGCGGCCTCTATCGAAGGCGGCGTAACGTAGAACGCGCTATCACAGTCGCAGCAGAGGGATGATGAATGTCTCCCGTGCTGTGCCCAAAAAAATTATCTTTGTATACACACGCACACTTTTATATACAGTGAGGGGAAAAAAGTATTTGATCCCCTGCTGATTTTGTACGTTTGCCCACTTACAAAGAAATGATCAGTCTATAATTTAAATGGTAGGTTTATTTGTGCTACTTCTTGAGCCACTCCTTTGTTGCCTTGGCCGTGTGTTTTGGGTCATTGTCATGCTGGAATACCCATCCACGACCCATTTTCAATGCCCTGGCTGAGGGAAGGAGGTTATCACTCAAGATTTGACGGTACATGGCCCCGTCCATCGTCCCTTTGATGCGGTGAAGTTGTCCTGTCCCCTTAGCAGAAAAACACCCCCAAAGCATATTGTTTCCACCTCCATGTTTGACGGTGGGGATGGTGTTCTTGGGGTCATAGGCAGCATTCCTCCTCCTCCAAACACGGCGAGTTGAGTTGATGCCAAATAGCTCCATTTTGGTCTCATCTAACCACAACACTTTCACCCAGTTGTCCTCTGAATCATTCAGATATTCATTGGCAAACTTCAGACGGGCATGTATGTGTGCTTTCTTGAGCAGGGGGACCTTGCGAGCGCTGCAGGATTTCAGTCCTTCACGGCGTAGTGTGTTCCCATTGTTTTCTTGGTGACTATGGTCCCAGCTGCCTTGAGATAATTGACAAGATCCTCCCGTGTAGTTCTGGGCTGATTCCTCACCGTTCTCATGATCATTGCAACTCCACGAGGTTAGATATTGCATGGAGCCCCAGGCCGAGGTCTTGTAGCCCATTCCAGCCTTGCGTAGGTCTACAATCTTGTCCCTGACATCCTTGGAGAGCTCTTTGGTCTTGGCCATGGTGGAGAGTTTGGAATGTTATTGATTGATTGCTTCTGTGGAAAAGTGTCTTTTATACAGGTAACATGCTGAGATTAGGAGCACTCCCTTTAAGAGTGTGCTCCTAATCTCAGCTCGCTGCCTGTATAAAAGACACCTGGGAGCCAGAAATCTTTCTGATTGAGAGGGGGTCAAATACTTATTTCCCTCATTAAAATGCAAATCAATTTATAACATTTTTGATATGCATTTTTCTGGATTTTGTTGTTATTCTGTCTCTCACTGTTCAAATAAACCTACCATTAAAATTATAGACTAACCTTTTTTTTCATTGGACAAACTTACAAAATCAGCAGGGGATCAAATACTTTTTTCCCTCACTGTATATGCATACTTGCCTCTTTTACAGAACTCGTGGATACTTCTTGGCTCTTGGTCTGTTACAGGTTGGCCGAACCCCGCAGTTGCACGTTGCGTGGGCTGCGAGTGACCCGCCGACAGGCTGCGGAGATTCTTGACATTCTCGGGGTTTTAGAGAAGAAGCGGCAACTCGCTTCATACAGTGCTGGGAGGGTCGTGCATGGTGCCCTATGGGTAGAATTGCTCCTGCCATAGGAACGTAGAGTTGCCACCGCTGTGCTGAGGGTTCTCAGCAAGAGATGATGATGATGATGATGGTAAACAATTGTAATTGCTCTTTACTCTGAAAAGCCTCATCGAGTCGCAAGACTAATTTTGGGAGAGTCCTCTATCCGCGCAATGTTTGGGCAATTCCACGAATGGGAGTTTGTGGCTTCGTGTTGTGGGAGGTAATCGGAGACCATCGGAGGAATCTCACCACGCAAATACGTGGGGCTCTGCTGGATAGGCTCCACGCCTCCTCATCCGGGTTTTACAAAGGCTCTCTGTCAACCTCTTTTACCACTCGTCGATCTGAAAATGTGCGACCAACTGAATAATGGCTTTTGGACATGACAATAATGATAATAACTGGGCCAGCTCTGACGTCGCTTCCCACTGATGTTAGCTGTGGCTGCAAATCGAACTCGGGTGGCTGAGTTCGTCGCCTGTTATACAGGAGTTACGTCGCCTGGTATACAGGAGGTTGTGGGCTCGATCCCGACCCTGATGCCTGCTGTATATTTTGAGTTTGCGTGTCTCTCTCCCCGTGGTCACGTGGATTTTTCTCCAGGTCCTCCGGTTATTCCCTCCGCACTTAGAATCAACATCACGCGTTAAGAGTATTTGGCTGCGATGCACTTCCACGTGATGAGCCGCTTCGTTGAGCTATCATGTGTGGCCAGGTCGCTTGTGAAAAAGAGCCACGTAGCTCAGTGGGCCTAACCTGTTTAAAAAAAAAAATTGCTTAGAAATCTTAGTGAGAATCGCAAGACTTTTTCAGGAGGGTCCTGCTGTATTGAGATTTTTTAGTAATTCTATCCATGAGAGTGTCTTTAATCTCGTTAAATGCAGCAGGAGTTTGGTTCAGAAAAGTCACAGAGTGGCAGAGCTCTGTCGAGCCAGTGAAAACAGAGCTTGTTGAAAGGTGTTTTGATGACGAACAGTCTGCAGAGCACACGACCTCAGCTGGTCACGTGACCTCGGTCTGCGATCTGATTGGAAGTCGCCATCCTGGCTGCCCACTTGGGGGAGCAGCGATCAGATTTGTCCATATTTTGGGGCAACGGTTGCCCTAACATTGCTCGATTGCACCGTCGCCTTTTAACTTTTGAAGAAACACATTCCCGCAGAGACATTAACCGCTTCTCGTTTTTTTTTTACGGTACAGAGATCAAGAAGCCACCTGTGGCGCCCAAGCCGCGGCTCCCAGCGCCACCCCGACCCTCCCAACCTCCCAGGCCGCCCGCCCCGCAGGTCAATCACACCGACCGCGCCAACCACAAGGACCAGGGCGACCACACCGGGGAAATAATCCACGCAGATCGAGCCAGCCACTCCGATCAAATCAACCACGCGCCTCAGGCGAATCACGCGGACCAGACCAACCACACGGACCGGGTGAACGACGCCGATCAAATCAGCCAAACGGACCAGGCCAACCACACCGGCCAGATCGCTCACGCCGGGCAGGCGAACCATGCGTCGCCCAGGAGTCAGAAACCTCCCGTGGCCCCCAAACCTAAGGTGGCTAAGAAGCCGCCGGTGGCCGAGGTGAAGCCAACGCCGCAGCAGCAGCAGGCGGTAGCGGCGGTGGCGGCGGTGAGCCCGGCTGACGGCACCAAGCCGTGTCGCGAGTGTGGCAGCCGCAACCGCAAACCGGATGTCCCGGCGACGGCGGCGCTGCTTGGCTCGTGCTGCTGCCACCGCCACCTGGATTTTGGCGCCGCCCACGGGCTGGGGCCGACGCAGTGCGGCGATGGCGGCGGCGATGGCAGCTGCTGCCTGTGCGCCGTGAGCCGCGTGGCCGCGTCGTGCAAGGGCTGCGAGGCGGCGTGCCGGTTCCGGCGCGTCTCCGACCGGCACGACACCGCAATCCATGTGCACGGCTGTGAGGCGGTGGCGCTGTTGCTGCACCGGACAGAGTTTGATGGCGGTGGCAGTGGCGACGCGGCGCAGCCGGAATCGTGCCGCGCGGCACCGGCGCCCGGCTCGCCAAAGCCGTCGCTGCCACCGCCGCCGCCGCTGCCACCGCGTTTGCGGTCGCCGGATCTGGGCGTTAAGGGATCGGAGAGCCCGCCTCTCGCCGAGGTGGCGCCGCGCTTGCGCCGCGAGCCTGCGGACGCACGGGCGGCGGGCGCCATCCGCCCCGCGGCTCCTTCAGCGAAGGCCGGCGCGGATCCCGGAGAACTCGCGCCGGACGGCCCGGCCGTGCGCGACCGCCGCTGCACTTCACCAGGCGGCGGCGCGGGAGGCACCGTCGAGGGCGAGCGATCGGGCCGCCTCCCGGTCGCGGCGCCTCCGGATGCGGGATTGACGCCGCAACGTCCGGCGAGCGCCGGCAAGAGGTCGGGTGAGAGGTCGTCGGGCTCCCCCGGACGGCCGAGAGCGCGCGGAGATGTCGGGGCCCCCGTCCCCAAGCCCAGGCGTCTGGTGCCAGCGCCTCACTTCCCGGACAGGGCCACGGAGAGCGTGGCCTCCGACGAAACGGGTCATGACGACGACCTGCCGGAAGGCGAGCGCTTTGCCGACGGCGCGATCGAGCAGAACTGCCCGCCGGCCCGGCTGCGTTCGCCCTCGGAGCTTGGCGCGCCGACGCCGACGGAATGGCCGCAGGGTGGCTCGACGGCGCGGGATGTCGCGGGCGTGGACGCCGGCGGAGAAATGGTTAGCAGCGGAAACCGGTCCCCGGCGGAACGCCCCGGCGACGAGTGCCGTCGGTCGACGACGTGTGGAAACGAACCCTGGCCTCCCGTCGGAGAACGGGCAGCGTTTGACGAGCACGTCACGCCGGGAGGCGCAGCAACCGAGCCGAGCGAGCTGGGCCAGAGGCTCCGGCGGCACGAGGAGGACGCGGAGCGGACGACCAGGGCCCCACCACTCAAACCGAAGCGGGGGGGAGGAAATGTCCAGTCGCCGGCGCCCGGCACGGCCGCGGAGTTGGAGCGAGCCCAGCGGGATGGCGACGCGGACCGGGCGGCGACGCGGAGGGGCGCCAGCGTTGGCGGCGGTGGCGGCGGTGTCCACTCGATAGACCGGAGGCGGCCGAGCTTTGGGCCTCCTCCCCCGCCGACGCTCCCTCCCAAGAAGGAACATTCGAGAGGCGACGACGCGGGCCGGAAGAGCTCCCGGGCGGCGGAGGCGGTGGCGGCGGCGGCAGCGGCGGCTTGCCTCAAGGACATCCCGCCGCCGTTCCAGCCGGCCGACATCACCCAGAGGCCGATCGCAAAGTACTCCCCCCGACCGGCGGAGGGAGACGGGCGGAGCGGCGTCGTCGGCGGCAGTGGCGGCGAAGGGAAGAAGAAGAGCTCCTTCAGGAACTTCCTTCCGCTGCGGTTTTCGGGGAAGAGCAAGGTGGAGATCCGGCTGTTTGGGAGCGCGGAGTCGCCACCGGCGCAGGGGGTTTGCAGGTGAGCGGTGGCGCCGACAAGAACGCGGGCGCGTAGAGCCGGACGGCTTCTTGCGTGCGACGCGCCGAGAGGTTCGCCCGCACCGGGAAACTGGATTTGGGGGCGGCAACTCTCACTCCCGCCACGTTGTACAAGTCTGCGGCTGACTTTTAAGTCACTTCGGTTGACGAGGTACGCGTAACGGCGTTGCCTCTTATTGCCAAGCGCGAGCCCAGTAACAAATTGCCTCAAATGTTTAAGGTGGTCGTCGTCTGACAGAGTGTAAAAAAAAGTTTAAAAAAATTTCATTTTGGAGTCCGTACAGAGTTTGGGTAATTTTTCATAATGATATCAGAATGAGCGGGTTATTTTAAGAATTTTTGTTTTTACTATTATAAAATATATATAATCTGAATTCTAGCTGACGGTGTTGGATACACCCCAGTCTATTTTTTTCGGGGGTGCCCCCTTCAGTTTCTTGGGACGCAAAACTTTGTCGCTTGTGCCTCGCTTCGCCACCGTGACCGTTGCCCTCGCCCGGCGGCAGGGACCTGCGTTGGCGAGGAGGGAGGCAGCAGCAGAGGGGGGAGCTCGCGACATCACTCACACGGAGGAGCAGCGAGAGCCAGGTCCAGCGCAGCAAAGTGAGAATCCCACAGAATCGCATATAGGCCCGCAGACTCGCGCAGAGGCCCACAGACTCGCGCAGAGGCCCACAGACTCGCGCAGAGGCCCACAGACTCGCGCAGAGGCCCACAGACTTCTACGGAGACTCGTAGTCTTTCCCAAAGAATGACTGACCTATGAGCTGTTCAACCCATTGACTGATTGAATGACCAATCACCTCACCAGCCGGCTGACCAATGAGCTCGCTCCCTCTCGCCGAGTCCCCGAGATGACGCTGCCGTCGCTGCTGCGGCGGCTTTGTCTCACGTGCAGGTGCGGACGTACACGCGCACAGGGTCGCGCAGGGTCACGCGGGACGACGGAGTGGTGGACCCCCCTCTCCCCCCGGGGCTCCGCACGCCGCCCCCCAAACCACGCTCCATCTCCTTCCCGTGCGCCAGCACGCCCAAGCACGGGTGCGCCGACTCGGGTACGAGCCGCTCGCCGGCCTGCTGACCGGCCTCATTCAACTTAAGTCACCCAGTTGACTGACCCGACTAACCAACTGAGTAACCCACTGACCCTTTACCCAGCTGACTGACCAACAAACAAACTTACTGACTAAATTATTAACTCATCATACAACCAACTGGCTGGCTAACCGACTGTCCAACTAATCAACCGTCTAGCCAACCGACCGTCTAGCAAACTGACCGTCAAGCCAACCGACCATCTAGCCAACCGACCGTCTAGCCAGTCGACCGTCTAGCCAACCGACCGTGTCGAGCCAAACGACCATCTTAGCCAACCGGCCGTCTAGCCAGTCGACCGTCTAGCCAACCGACCGTCAAGCCAGCCGACCGTCTAGCCAGTCGACCTTCGAGCCAAACGACCATCTAGCCAACCGGCCGTCTAGCCAGTCGACCGTCTAGCCAACCGACCGTCTCGCCAGTCGACCGTCCCGCCAGTCGACCATCTCGCCAGTCGACCGTCTAGCTAACCGACCGTCTAGCCAACCGACTGTCTCGCCAGTCGACCGTCCAGCCAACCGACCGTCTCGCCAGTCGACCGTCTCGCCAGTCGACCGTCTAGCTAACCGACCGTCTAGCCAACCCACCGTCTCGCCAGTCGACCGTTGAGCCAACCGACGTGCTGACTCGGGAGCCGACCGTCGTCCCGTCCCAACAGACGCCGCGTACAAGAGCGTGGAGCAGCGCGTGGAGCAGCGCGTGGAGCAGTGCGTGGTGGAGCGCGTGGCGGCGGTGCCGCCGCCACGCCCGCGTGGGAGAAGCCTTGGCTTCCAGGATCTCCTCCGCGGTGGCGGCGGCGACCCCCGGTGGGGTGACCCTCGCGCGGAGGCCCTCCGCGGCGACTCCGACCGCCGCCACCGTGTTGACGGCGACGATGACGACGACGAAGAAGAACCCTTCTCCTACGTGGACATGAACTCCTTCCTGGACGCGGAGGACGGCAGCTTCTCGGTCGCTGGCGCCAGGTGATTGCTTGGCGGCGAAGTGGTCGTGGGGTCGTGGGGGCGTGGGGGCGTGGGGGCGTGGGATCGTGGGGTCGTGGGGTCGTGGGGGCGTGCGTTTGCATCGTCATTGTCGTCATCGTTATTGTCGTCGTTATCGCCATTGTCGTCGTCATTATCGGCGTCTTTTCCATCGTCGTGCGACTCTCAGGACCGGCCGGATGAAGAGCTTCGGCGACAGCATCCAGTCGGACGAGGACGTTCCCGACACCTCGTCGGAGGATAACGACGAGGACGACGAGGAGGAGGACCGGGAGGAGGAGAAGACTGGATGCTCGATGTCGCTCAAGGCGCCAGGAACGCTGCTGCGCCCGCGTGCTCCGCCGCTGGTGAGAGACCGCGCCGTGATTTACATGCTGGGAAGACTCGCGGATCGACAAGTGCTCGCTACTCACAGCACTCGCCCCAACAGTTCTGTTCAGGCAATACGGGGGATCTTTGTATTAGGGAGTGGTGGTGCAGCGGTTAGCGTGCCGTGTTACAAACCCGGCTTACGTCTTTCTTTCTGATCCCGTGCCCCCCGCTGGACATCTGTGAAAAAGAGCTTCGCAGCTCATCGGATTTTCTCCAGGATTGATGAAGTTTCTGATTCTGACATCAGCGGCGAGTGAACCGGTCCCTAGGCCTCCCGCTAGGCTGACTCCTGGTGCGGTGTGTAAATGATGTCAGCACTGGAGAGACAAAAAGCGGCCGGGAGTGGTGCTGGCCCAGCCTAAATCGGTGCTCGCTAACGGTGCGTGCTGCAATGGGGACCATTGGGAAGCCCTAGAATGATCAAAAGTTTATTTACCGCCCTTTTCACCAGTCAATTGCAGGATGAAGGCCTCCCCACGCCGTCTCAGTGATGGAAGGTTTTGATTTTTGACCATACTTCACCACGCCCATCAATGTGGATTGGTGAATTTGGGGGGGGGGGGGTTTAAGCTATCACTCGCCACTCGACGTTAGTCACGGCTGGGGATCGAACTCGGGTTGCCGCTCTCGGAGAGCGCCGCGCCAAACCCAACGTGCTCGTCGGAGATGCGGGGGAAGGATGACAAAACGACGCATGTTGAACTTCTTTTGCACCGTACGTAGCCGCCCGTGCTAATCGGAGGTGCGGAGATTGCGCGAGTCGTACTGAACCGCAATCGCAGCGCGGTCGTGAATCGTGGTCCCAGCTCACGTTTGCTGTTGGCAAGTGCCGTAAGTATCGTTACTGCTATTATTATTATTGTTGTTGACCCCAGGTCTGCACGGGACATTAATCACACAGGCGTCGTGACTTGGCGGCCCCTTCCCAAACCGGCCCAGCCAATCCGGTTGCCCCACCCCCCCCATCCCCCCCCCCACCCCCACGCCCCCCAACCCCCATTGCGCAACCGCTCTCTCCTCCCCGTAAATGGGCGCATTGAGATGAAAGCCACCAAGGCCCTCTCTCGAGGCCCCCCCCCGCTGCCTCCGCCCCCCCCCGTAACCCCCGCCCCCCCAGCCCTCCATGCCCCCGCCCCCCCCGCCCCCCCCAGCCTCCCCCGCCCCCCCCCAGCCCTCCTGCCCCCCCAGCCCCCCCAACCCCGCCCCTTCCCCACAAATGCTCAAACAGCCCTGGGACACACAACAGGGACACACAACAGGGACACACACAGGGAGACACACAGAGACACACACAGGGACACACAACAGGGACACACAACGGGACACACACAAGGACACACACAGGGACACACACAGGGACACACAGAGACACACACAGGGACACACACAGGGACACACACAGGGAGACACACAGGGATACACACAGGGACAACCACAACAACCGCCATTCGCCACTAAGTGGCGGTGACGTCACCACGACGCTTGTGCCAGGCCATGTGCACCTTGAGGCCACGTGAAGTGTCGAACACCCGCTGGCAGGAGGTCATGGGGCAGACTCAGGTGCCACGGGTCAACTGACTGAGATGACTGGCTGATGCACCACCTGTGCCCCCTACTGTGCCAACCTGCTGTGCTTTAGCCACCCGGCGCTCCGCTCGTTGTTGTGAGCGTCGCTCCTCCGCCCTCCGTTGTTGTTGGATGGCGACTGCCTACAACTGTCCAGTAGCGTCCTTCACGAGCCTCCTCCACAGAGGCCGATCTTGACACCGCTTGTACCAGTCATCGGCAAGTCCACTCAGCTCCACGGCCTTCTGTACTACGTCACTCCATCTCTTCTCTAGCCCGTGCCGCGCCCGTTTAGCCCCCTTGATCCGGCCGAACAAAAGCTGTTTCGGCATGCGGTGGCTGGGTATGTGGGCTACATGACCCAGCCAACGCAGCCTTGCCTGCCGGAGGAGCTCACCGATGGGACCGTGCCCAGATCTTTCAAGGATTTGTGAGCTCCTCACACAATCCAGCCTGGTTAAACCCAGGATGGATCGTAGGCAGGCCAGCCTAAATGTTTCTAACCGGCGAAGATGTTCCATTAGTGTTATGCAACCGATGAAAAGATATTGCCGCTCGACTGATTCGGAGTGAGACCTCTGCTGTTAAACTGGAGCCGGTCATAAGCACACTGCCCAGGTATGGGAAACTCTCCACTCTCTCCACAACTGCCCCATCACCGATTGGGAGTTGTGGGGGTGGAATGTCCGATGGTACAAAATACCCAGGCAGGTGCTTAGTTTTGGTGGGGCTGATGGTAAGGCCCCATCTCTTAATAGCACGCTCCAGTCTCAGCAGCAGCGTCTCCAACTCCTCCTCTGAATGAGCAGCTATTACCAAATCATCGGCATACATAACGTGGTTGAGCAATAGGGAGCCATCCCTTGACCGCACCCGGGCATTGATCAGCCTCCCATTATATCTGTACCATATGGAGATTCCCCCGGTACAGCTATTGAAGGCTTCACGACTACATGGTCAAAATAGATGTTAAATAATGTGGGAGCCAGAGGACATCCCTGTCGCACCCCAAGGTGTGCAGGGAATGGCTCTGACTCCCGGCCCCGTAGTTTTACCCAGGCCCGCTCACAATCAGGAAGGTCCTTAATGATCGTGAACAGAGGGTCAGGTACTCCAAAAGCACGAAGAACAACCCAGAGTCCAGGCCTACTGATGTTATCATAGGCCTTGACCAGGTCAATAAAGCAGAGATGTAGGTCTTGCTGGAATTCCCTACACCTCTGCTGTAGCAGACGGACAGAAAATATGGCATCTGTGCAGGACCGCCCTTTCCTGAAACCGCATTGGGGCTCCGCAAGCCTCTCCTCAGCGTGCCTAGCAGAGCGATGTTGAATAATCCTTGCCAGGACCTTTCCTGGCACACTGAGGAGTGAGATGCCCCTGTAGTTGTTACAGTCTGTGCGGTCCCCCTTCTGAAAGAGGGGGACCACCGGGGCATCCTTCCAATCCTGCGGAACCCATCCAGTGGTCCAGGCTGTTGTTATGATGTCCTATAGGGCAGTCTGTGCACAAACACCACCCTCCCTCAGCATTTCGCTTGGGAGATCATCTCTGCCCGCTGCCTTTCCCGGTCTCAGACTCCGGATCGCCTTCAGTACTTCCTCAACAGATGGCACCTCAGCCAGCCACTCACAGGGGGTGACTTCTTCCAATATTTGAGGCACCACAGTCTCAGCACGGTCATCCTCACTTTGTGCCACGATGTTTTCCTGGCTGAGGGATTTTCCCTCCCCCAGGACCTCATAGAAATGCTCAGCAGATCTGCAAACCTGTTCCTGGGGGTCAGAGATTGGATCACCGTTTTTTCCCCTAATGATGGTAATAGGTGTGGCGCTGCAGGTTACTTTTTTGATGGAGTTAAATAGAGATTTGTGATCGCGGGCCACTGAGGCAGACTCCATCTCCTCAGCAACCCGCAACCACTACCCATCCTTGCAGTGCCTCACGGCTCTCCGAACCTCCGAGCGAAGGCTGCGGTAAGCCTCCTTATTCTCTGACGTGGGATTCTGTAGCCGATGACAGTGGGCCTGTCGCTTTTTCTCAACCATCCTGAACACCTCCTCTGTCAGCCAGGGTCTCTGGGGAGGTCTGGACCGCGTACCCAAAGCAGCCATTGCACCTGCATGAGTCAGTCCTAAACCTCACCCATTTACCCTCGACATCAGGAGGAGTCGGGGACGATGCCAATCCCAGCCGCAAGCGATGATGAAATTCTCGCTTGCAACTTTCATCAGATAACTGAGACCAGGTCACTTTAGGTTGAAATGGGGTCCTGGGTGTACACCCACCACCGGAGTGGAAGAATGGCAGGCGCATCTTACAGATGACTAGTCGATGGTCAGAGGGCAGATCACAGTGACATACAACAGGGACACACAACAGGGACACACACAGTGACACACACAGGGACACACAACAGGGACACACAACAGGGACACACACAGGGACACACACAGGGACACACAGGGACACACACAGGGACACACAACAGGGACACACACAGTGACACACAACAGTGACACACACAGGGACACACAGGGACACACACAGGGACACACACGGGGACACACAACAGGGACACACACAGGGACACACACAGGGACACACACAGGGACACACAACAGGGACACACACAGGGACACACAACAGGGACACACACAGGGACACACACAGTGACACACAACAGGGACACACACAGGGACACACAGTGACACACAACAGGGACACACACAGAGACACACAACAGGGACACACACAGGGACAAAGACAAAGACAAAGATCCCCCATATAGCCTTAACAGACTGTAGGGGCAAGTGCTGTTAGCGAGCACCTATGAAGGCCGGAACGGTACACGAGGGGGTGGGTGGCCAGCACCACGCCCGACCGCCTTTGTCTCCCTAGTGGCAATGTTTACACACCGCACCAGGTACTCATTTGAGGCTGAGTCGACCTAGGGGAGGCCCGGGACCGGTTCAGATAATCGTCACTGGTGTTGGCCGTGAGCGGGAATCGAACCCGGGTCGCCAGGTTCATAGCGCAGCGCGCTAACCGCTACACTATCGCTCCCCACGAAACAAAGATCCCCCATATAGCCTGTAACAGACTGTAGGGGCAAGTGCTGTTAGCGAGCACCTATGAAGGCCGGAACGGTACACGAGGGGGTGGGTGGCCAGCACCACGCCCGACCGCCTTTGTCTCCCTAGTGGCGATATTTACACACCGCACCAGGTACTCATTTGAGGCTGAGTCGACCTAGGGGAGGCCCGGGACCGGTTCAGATAATCGTCACTGGTGTTGGCCGTGAGCGGGAATCGAACCCGGGTCGCCAGGTTCATAGCGCAGTGCGCTAACCGCTACACTATCGCTCCCCACAACACACAGGGACACACACAGTGACACACACAGTGACACACACAGGGACACACAACAGGGACACACACAGGGACACACACAGGGACACACAACAGGGACACACACAGTGACACACACAGGGACACACACAGGGACACACAACAGGGACACACACAGGGACACACAACAGGGACACACACAGGGACACACACAGTGACACACACAGTGACACACACAGTGACACACAACAGGGACACACACAGTGACACACACAGGGACACACAACAGGGACACACACAGTGACACACACAGTGACACACACAGGGACACACAACAGGGACACACACAGGGACACACACAGGGACACACAGTGACACACAACAGGGACACACACAGAGACACACACAGGGACACACACAGTGACACACACAGTGACACACACAGGGACACACAACAGGGACACACACAGGGACACACACAGGGACACACAACAGGGACACACACAGGGACACACAACAGGGACACACACAGTGACACACACAGGGACACACAGGGACACACAACAGGGACACACACAGGGACACACACAGTGACACACACAGGGACACACAACAGGGACACACACAGTGACACACACAGGGACACACACAGGGACACACAACAGGGACACACACAGTGACACACACAGGGACACACAACAGGGACACACAGTGACACACACAGGGACACACACAGGGATACACACAGGGACACACAACAGGGACACACACAGTGACACACACAGGGACACACACAGGGACACACACGCACCCTGCCGCTCCCCACTGCCACTGCCGCCTTTCCGCCACCGTCGCCCTCCGCACCTCCTCCCTCCCCCTTGCCCCTTCCCCTGGGTGCCCCCGCGACCCCAAACCGTCGTGGGTTCTCGCGCGGGAGGCTCCGCTGCAGCTCGCGCACGCTCCGCGGGGCCGGGGGGGGGGCGAGGGCGGGGGGTGGGAAGCTCTTTGCGTGCCGCGGGGTGGAAGCCGCGACGCCCTTGGCTGCCACCGTGCGACTCCCTTCCCGGTTCGGCGTGGCCGCCAGGGAACGCAGAGCGGCCCGGCTCTCGGCCCCACTCCCCCGCCCCCGCGATGCTGTCGCTGTGTGACACAACATCATCTCCCGCGGCCCGACTGTTGGACGCTGCTGCTGCTGCTGATGTGAACGGTCGGCAGCTCGCCGGACTCGCCATCCAGCTCCGAACCTTCCAGCGCGGAAGTTGAAAGAACCCCGCGGGCGATCCCCTCCTCCGCCGCCGCCACCCCCCTCCCCATCGCCTCTGTCCCACCCGGCAGTTGTCAACGGGTTCGTCGCAGGCGGACCGGTCGTCAGGTCGCGTGCGGTGGGGTTAAAGCGTGGGTGGGCACGACAACCTCTCCCAGCGCGCCTGGCCGGCGTGGGAGAGTACTGGATATCTGTGAGCCGCTGGAGATCCGTGGAGAAGAGCTTACTAGCTCATCGGATTCCTCCAGTGAAGATAAATGTCCTGATTCTGAGTAGGCCGAGTACCGTCAAGAGGGGCTGTCATGTAGGGAGAGGGCCCTTCCTGCCAGGAGTTGCGTGAGCAAGCTAACGAACTCTTAACCAAACTCTTTTAATTTTACCCCACTGAGCCCGTGTAGCTCTTTTTCATAAGCGAGCTGGCTCTCAGAAACGATAGCTCCGACGAAGTGGCTTACTGTGTGGAAATTTACAGCAGCCAAATACTCTGAACGCACGATGTTGATTCCAAATGTGGAGGGAAAAACCGGACGGCCCGGAGAAAAATCCACGTGACCACAGCGTCAGGGTCGGATGGAACCCGCGACCTCCTGTATATCAGGCGAGGTAATTAACATCTCCTAGCCACCGTGGCACCCTTTCAATTGCAGGGCTGCAGCTTTGCCTCCTATGTAAGAATTACATTTTCATACAGAATAAGCATCCTAATTCCTTTTGGATGTGAGTAAAGTTTCTCACGCGGTTGCTATTTGATTAGAGGGTAAAGTGTTTGGTGGTTGTTGTTGATGTTTGTGCCACTCCTCCCTCTCTCAGAGCGATGTGGAAGTGAAGAGAAACAAGGCGTTCCACATCGCGCGCGAGATGGTCAGCTCCGAGAGAGTGTACGTATCACGGCGGCCCACCTCTCTTGAGATGCGCGCACCCTTACACCCTGCGGGGTTGCACGGCGCTCCGCACAGGAAGACCCTCCAACCCCTCCACCCCCTCCACCCCACTCTTAATGCACAAACCCTATCCTTACCTCTATCCCTGACCCGCACACAAAGGGTCGTGACCCTGTGTCTTGTGTCTCTCTAGGTTTGTTGATGTCCTGAAGCTGCTACACATTGTGAGTTTTATTTATTTATTTACACATTCAGTTGTTTAGCATGCCACCCGTTCGCTCATGCGGTCACTCACCTGCACATTCACCCACCCACTAACTCATTCACTCATCCACCTACCCGCTCGCTCGCTCACCCACCCTCTCGCTCGCTCACTCACCCACCCGCTCACCCATTTATTTACCCACCCACTCACCGAATCGCCAATTTATTTACCCACTTCTCCACTCACTCACCAACCGGCTTCTTTACTCACTCAATCACCCACCCACCTATTCATTCACTCACTCACTCACTTATTCTTTCCCTCGTCTAACTAACCCACCGACCCGCTCGCCCACTCGCTCGCTCACCCACTGGCCAACCCGCTCACCCGCCCGCCGCAGGATTTCCGTGGCGCGGTGGTGAGCGCCGGCGTGGAGGCCGGCAAGCCTCTGGTGGACGACAAGACGCTGTCCCAGATCCTCCTCTACCTGCCCCAGCTCTACGAGCTCAACCAGAGCCTGCTGCAGGAGCTGGAGGAGCGCATGGCTCACTGGTCAGTCACACGCACCACCACCGCCCCCCACCACCGCCCCCCACCACCGCCACCACCACCCCCACCACCCACCACCACTGCCCCCCACCACCGCCCCCCACCACCACCACCCACCACCGCCACCACCACCCCCACCACCCACCACCACTGCCCCCCACCACCGCCCCCCACCACCACCACCCACCACCACCGCCCCCCACCACCACCCCCCCCCACCACCCACCACCACCACCCCCCACCACCACCCCCCACCACCACCCACTACCACCCCCCCCACCACCACCGCCCCCCACCACCGCCCCCCACCACCACCCCCCACCACCACCCACCACCACCCCCCCCACCACCACCACTACCACCACCCCCACCACCACCACCCACCACCACCACCCCCACCACCACCACTACCACCACCACCACCCACCACCACCCCCCCCACCACCACCCCCACCACCACCCACCACCACCACCACCCCCCACCACCACCCCCCACCACCACCCCCCACCACCCGCACCACCACTACCACCACTACTACCACCACCTCCACCACCCCCACCACCACCCCCCACCACCACCACCCCCCCCCCCCCCCACCACCACCCCCCCCAACCACCACCCCCCCCCGGCCTCAAATGAGTACCTGGTGCAATGTGTGGTAAACATCGCCACTGGGGAGACAAAGGCGGCCGGGCGTGGTGCTGACCACCCCCCCACCGCCTTTGTGCGCCGGCGGCCGTCCTTTGTAGGCGCATCCTCGCTCACGGCACTTGCCCCTTGTCTGTTAAAGCTTGCACGGGGGATCTTTGCCTTTGCGTGCGTGTCCGCGCGGCGCACGTCAGGGAGGAGGAGCGTGAGCGCATCGCCGACGTGATCATGCGCAAGGGGCCCTACCTGAAGATGTACTCCGCCTACATCAAGGAGTTTGACCGCATCACCCTGCTGCTGGACGAGTGCTGCCGCAAGTGCCCGCCGTTCGCCGCCGTCGTGCGGGACTTCGAGGTTCGGCGAGAGCGTCGCGATGGACGATGTAAATAATAATCGTCGTCATCGCGGTGATGATGATGATGATGGTGGTGATGATACGTAATGCAGGCTTTTGTTGGGTTTTGGTCGCGTGAATATAATAAACGCGCCGTTAAACCCGCCACCACCCGACGCGGCCAGTTACGTCACGTTAATAGAACGTGGCCAATTTGTGACTAGTACAGCGCACCGGTGTGCTGGTGGGCCAAGCCACAACATTGTAATTGTATATTTACGCGATGGCACCCAAGAAAAAACCTGTTGTGGATGATATTGGTCGTGAAAGCCAACTACGTCTTAAAGTGATGATGATGATATATTGATAATGCACGATGTTGAGCGTGCGCTTGCGACGACAGGGGACGCTGCTGCTGCCGCTGCGTGGCATTCGCTCCTCGCTCGCTGTCGTAGAGAGAGAGAGAGAGGACGACTCAGAGAGAGAGGACGACTCAGAGAGAGGGGATGACTCAGAGAGAGAGAGGACGACTCAGAGAGAGGACGACTCAGAGAGAGAGGACGACTCAGAGAGAGAGGACGACTCAGAGAGAGAGAGAGGACGACTCAGAGAGAGAGAGAGGACGACTCAGAGAGAGGGGATGACTCAGAGAGAGAGAGAGAGAGAGGACGACTCAGAGAGAGGGGATGACTCAGAGACAGAGAGAGGACGACTCAGAGAGAGAAGACGACTCAGAGAGAGAGGACGACTCAGAGAGAGAGGACGACTCAGAGAGAGAGAGGACGACTCGGAGAGAGGGGATGACTCGGAGAGAGAGAGGATGACTCAGAGAGAGAGGACGACTCAGAGAGAGGGAATGACTCAGAGAGAGAGAGAGAGAGAGGACGACTCAGAGAGAGAGAGAGGACGACTCAAGAGAGAGAGGACTGGAACTGTGATGGATTCTGGAACCGTGATGGGGTTTTATAATGTAGACAGGTTCTAGACCCGAGACAGGTTATACAATCAAGGTGGGTTTCAGAACCGGCACGGGCTCAGCCAAAGTTTTACAGGACTTGTCTTAGCTTAGCCAAGTCTTCGACAAGAGGGCACTGCCTTAACCAGCTGTTCTAGATCTGGAAGCAGTTTTTTTATCCAGCTGTTTTTTTTTTTGGAATTGAGATCAGCTGTGTAAATTGTTCCACAACAGGGTCACTGGCTCGATTAACCGTTCCAGAACCAGAAGTTGACCGACGCGGGGAAAAAAAAAATATTCTCAAGCTGCAGCCAGCTTCAGCTGCGGCTGGTCCCGAGCCGGGGGCCGGTTGAGCGAAGCGTCCGAGAACCGGGGCTGACTCGGCTCTCCGAGCTCTCCCCGTCCCCACTTCCCGGGAACCGATTCACCGACCCCTTCCAGAACTGGGGATCGGCTCCGGCCGATCGTTCCGGTGCCAGGGACCACCTTGGCCAAGCATTTCAGAATTGCGTCAAAACTCGTGCTCAACGTAGGCAACCCCCCCCCCGCCCCCCACTGTCGTCGCCCCCCCCGTGCCCCCGCCCCCCCCCACGACTCTCAGATGAGCCCCCGCTGCGCCAACCTGGCCCTGAAGCACCACCTGCTCAAGCCGGTGCAGAGGATCCCCCAGTACCGGCTCCTGCTCACCGGTGAGGGCAAGCTCTCGCGTGCCTGCGTGTGTGTGTGTGTGTCGCTGTGTGTGTGTGTGGCTGTGTGTGTGTCGCTGTGTGTGTGTGTGTGTGTCGCTGTGTGTGTGTGTGTCGCTGTGTGTGTGTGTGGCTGTGTGTGTGTCACTGTGTGTGTCGCTGTGTGTGTGTGTGTCGCTGTGTGTGTGTGTGGCTGTGTGTGTGTGTGGCTGTGTGTGTGTCGCTGTGTGTGTGTGTCGCTGTGTGTGTGTGTGGCTGTGTGTGTGTGTGGCTGTGTGTGTGTCACTGTGTGTGTGTGTGTCGCTGTGTGTGTGTGTGGCTGTGTGTGTGTCACTGTGTGTGTGTGTCGCTGTGTGTGTGTGTGGCTGTGTGTGTGTGTCACTGTGTGTGTGTGTCGCTGTGTGTGTGTGTGTCGTTGTGTGTGTGTGTGGCTGTGTGTGTCGCTGTGTCTGCCTGTGGGTTTCTCTGTCTCTCTGCAGCTGTTAGTCTGGGTGTCTCCTCCTCCCCCTCCCACGTCATCTCCGTGGCAATTTCTCCGTGGCGATTTCTCCGTGGCGATTTCTTCGTTCCAATTTCTCCGTGGTGATTTCTACGTGGCGATTTCTTCGCTCCAATTTCTCCGTGGCGATTTCTACGTGGCGATTTCTCCGTGACGATTTCTACGTGGCGATTTCTTTACGTCGTCTCATTGCACTGCTGTCGCCGTATCCCCGCAGACTACCTCAAGAACCTCACTCCGGAATCCGCAGACTACAAGGACACGCAAGGTAAAGCCTCCGTCTCTCCTCCGCTGCAGTCCCCAAATCCGCTCCGCTCCGTTCCGGACTGGGGAGAAGCGGTTATGGCCGGTCTTGGGTTTTGCAGTGTACCTCGCCGGCGGTCCCCACCGCAGACAGCGCAGAGATCGACGGCGAACCGGATACGCGGAACGGAATTTGGACCGGAGCACGGAACGGAACGCCGAACGGAGCGAATTAACGCTCCGAATGAACGATCGAAAAACGGCGACCGACGTGGAACTAAAATTTCCAACACCAGGAACGGAACCGAATTGATTTAAATAATTTTTGGATCCATAATGTTGCTTTGTGAGAAGTAATATTGAGGATAAAAATGGTGGAGGTAGGTGGCTAAGTGGCTCAGAGATCGCTGAGCGAGCTTCACTGAGCCCATGGGTGCGAATCTGGGTTCTACCCGCTGCCTGTGATTAAACCGGGTTCTCAAGTGCAGTAAGTTGATGGTCTAAGCCCGGTCACGGATGACTTACACAGAGACCAATAGACTTAAACATTGACCCACAGACGTATACAGAGACCCATAGACTTACGCAGAGACCCACAGACTTACGCAGAGACCCACAGACTTGCACAGAGACCCACAGACTTACGCAGAGACTCACAAACTTACGCAGGGACCCACAGACTTACGCAGAGACCTACAGACTTACACAGAGACCCACATACATACAGCGACCCATAGACTTACAGCGACCTACAGACTTACACAGAGACCCACAGACTTACACAGAGACCCACAGAATTATGCAGAGACCCACAGACTTACACAGAGACCCAAAGACTTACACAGTGACCCACAGACTTACACAGAGACCCATAGACTCACATAGAGATGCATATGCTCACACAGTTGTCATTAAACTGGGTTCCCAAGCCC
Organism: Petromyzon marinus; assembly: GCF_048934315.1. Classification (NCBI taxonomy): domain Eukaryota; kingdom Metazoa; phylum Chordata; class Hyperoartia; order Petromyzontiformes; family Petromyzontidae; genus Petromyzon; species Petromyzon marinus. The sequence goes on along the minus strand of NC_133714.1, from coordinate 7,690,559 downwards.
AGTGAGTTGATTGGTCTCACGCGTGTCACCAATGACTTCACATGAACACAGAACTGCTTCTTGTGTTTAGTTTGTTGTTCTTCCCCCTCGCCTCTGATTAGCACGGTTGGCTACGCACGGTGTGACAAGAATTTACAACATACACGCGTACACAAAGAGCCATCGTGCCAGATTTTTGTTAAAATAATAATTGAAATGTATAATGCGCCATTCCATCCTGGGATCCCAATGTGCCGTGCGTGAAAAGCAGTGAAACTAAAACCAGAACCCAGCGGTGCCAGCAATCGCACGAAAGAAGGGAAGGCCACTTTAAAGCGACGGGGGTTTCACAGCAGACCTGAATATATCCACCGGCTCCCATTGGATGATTTCCAGTGGCAAGGCGGCGTTCCGTAGCTTGGGTGCCACGCTAACAAAAGCGCCGATCGCCACATTAAAGCGACGGGGGTTTCACAGCAGACCTGAATATATCCACCGGCTCCCATTGGATGATTTCCAGTGGCAAGGCGGCGTTCCGTAGCTTGGGTGCCACGCTAACAAAAGCGCCAATCGCCAAAAGAGCGCAACCCGGACCTGGGAGTGCTGAGCAGTTGGAGATCAGAAGGACCTTGACGGGATATATAAATGTATTAGTCCCTTGCAAGCGATGTGGGGTGGTGTGAGCCCTTTTAGAGCCTCATAGGTTCATAGCAGTATCTTAAAATCCACTCGCAATTTGACCGGTTTTTTTTAACTTAATTTTAAAATTCCAACTCCGAGAATGATTACACGGCGATCAATGCAACCGCCACGACACGACCATCGCTCCCGGTCGCGGGACGGGTGGGGCAGCGCCGCCAGAGGTCACTTGAGCGGCAGTCTCGGAGGTAGATCTACAACGTCCGCTTCCTCGGGACGTTCTCTCACGCGATCGATGTCACCCCTCTCCCCCCCCCCGCCCCGCTGGGGAGATCCGAACAGATCGTCCCGTCGCCCGGGGAATGACGCCGACGGAGGAATCGGGGAACAGAGGCATTGGGAAATCACCGGATGCGTGCTCGCGCGTGTGCGTGTACGTGTTACATCGGCCTTCATGGGTGCTCGCTAACAGCACTTGCCCCAACAGTGTGTTTGGGCTACACAGGGGATATTTGTCTTTGTGTGTGTTACATTGCGAGCAGCCGCCCTGGCGATGGTGAGCGAGGTGGCTGACCATGCCAACGACAGCATGAAACAGGGGGTAGGTGGCACGATAACGGCACACACACACACACACCCGCACACACACACCCACACACACACACCCACACACACACCCACCCGCACACCCACCCGCACACACGCACACCCACCCGCACACACACCCGCACACACACCCGCACACGCACACACACACACACCCGCACACACACCCGCACACGCACACGCACGCACACCCGCACGTGAAACCACAAAGACAAAGATCCCCCGTATAGCCTTACAAGACTGTAGGGGCAAGTTCTGTTCGCGAGCAGCACCTTTCAAGGCCGGCACGGCACACGAGGGGGTGGGTGGCCAGCACCACGCCCGACCGCCTTTGTCTCCCTAGTGGCGATGTTTACACATCGCACCAGGTACTAATTTGAGGCTGAGTCGACCTAAGGGAAGCCCAGGATCGGTTCAGATAATCGCCACTGGTGTTGGCCGTGAGCGGGAATCGAACCCGGGTTGCCAGGTTCGTAGCGCAGCATGGCGCTAACCGCGACACTGCCGCTCCCCGTGAAACCACACACACCACCCACACATACCCACCCACCCACCCAACCCCCCCACACCCACACACCCCCCCACACATACCGATACATACCCACACCCACACACCCACACTCACACACCAACACACACACACACACCAACACACACCCACACACACACACCCCCACACACACACACCCCCACACACACACACACCCACCAACACATACCGATACACACTCACACACCAACACACACACACCCACACACACAAACCCCTACACTCATTCATAAAACGAAGATCCCCCGTATAGCCTACACAGGTTATTGGGGCAAGTGCCGTTAGCGAGAACCTATGAAGGCCAGCATGGTACACGAGGGGGTGAGTGGCCAGCACCGCGCCCAACCACAGTGGCGATGTTTCCACACCGCAGCAGGCACTCACTTGAGGCTGGACCCCCACACTAACACCCCTATGCACACACACACACCCTCACACGTTGACCCACACACACAAACACAAGGGTGACGCTGCTGATAATGCAGAGGTCTTTATGATTGATAATTCTGTTGCTGCTGCTAATGATGGTGATGCTGATGATGATCGTCCTGCTGTGCCAACATTTGTTTTGACGTTTCTGCCGCTGATACTGCTGCCTGCTTGCTGAAACTGCTGATTAATTCTGATACTCGTGCTGATCACGACATTGGCTACTCATCACGTTGCTGCTGCTGCTGCTTAAATGTTTGCCGACGCTGCTGCCGTGACCGCGGACGATTCTACCGCTTCTACGAATCCTGATCCTGATTCTGCTGCTGCTGCTGCTGCTCTGGCTGCAGATGATACTGCTGATGGGTGTCGTTGGGACAGATCCTGTCCGATGTTTGACTCCCGTTATCTCATCGCTGTGAACTCTCCCAATCACCCCCCCTCCTCCACTGAGTGGGGAGCTGATTTGGACCCCCCCTCCCCTAAATCCGAATTATCGTGGCTGCCCTCCCCCCCCTTGTGCGGATAAGCTGGGTCTGTTTGTTTAGGATTAGCACGACCGTAAACAACCCCACATGGTCAGGTCATTAGCACTGACATCAACCGCGTCTGTCCCGTGTGTCCATCTGTCCATCTGTGTGTGTGTCCGCACGTTCATGTGTCCATCTATTCATGTGTCCATCTGTCCCGTGTGTCCATCTGTCCATCTGTGTGTGTGTCCGCACGTCCATGTGTTCATCTATTCATGTGTCCATCTGTCCCGTGTGTCCATCTGTCCATCTGTGTGTGTGTCCGCACGTCCATGTGTTCATCTATTCATGTGTCCATCTGTCCCGTGTGTCCATCTGTCCATCTGTGTGTGTGTCCGCACGTCAATGTGTCCATCTATTCATGTGTCCATCTGTCCCGTGTGTCCATCTGTCCATCTGTGTGTGTGTCCGCACGTCCATGTGTTCATCTATTCATGTGTCCATCTGTCCCGTGTGTCCATCTGTCCATCTGTGTGTGTGTCCGCACGTCCATGTGTTCATCTATTCATGTGTCCATCTGTCCCGTGTGTCCATCTGTCCATCTGTGTGTGTGTCCGCATGTCCATGTGTCCATCTATTCATGTGTCCATCTATTCATGTGTCCATCTGTCCCGTGTGTCCATCTGTCCATCTGTGTGTGTGTCCGCACGTCCATGTGTCCATCTGTCCCGTGTGTCCATCTGTCCATCTGTGTGTGTGTCCGCATGTCCATGTGTCCATCTATTCATGTGTGCATCTGTCCGTGTGTCCGTGCGTCTCACCACGTGTCCCGTCTGTCCATCTTTCCACACGTCCATCTGTGTGTGTGTGAGCGTGTCTGCGTCTGTCTGTCTGTGTGTCCATCTCTCCACGCGTCTCTGCAGGACAACTTTGAGAAGCTGATGCAGATTCAGTACAGCCTTACGGGACATCACGAGATAGTTCAGCCCGGGAGGGTGAGTGGTTACTAGCTCAGCCACAACCGAAACAACCATAAACAATAACAACCACAGCCACAGCATCCACAACCACAACATCCATAAACAATAACAATAACAACCATGCCAAACAAAGAATCCCCTGCATCGCCTTAACAGATTTTTAACCCTAGCTATTAATGCTTTGACGTTTGCATGGTCCTTGTACTGTTTGCCTCTCGGCGGCCTTTCGTCTCGAGCACTGACGAGCAGCCGTAACGTACGTGCGTATGTTGAACTTCTTTAGCACCGTACGTAGCCAACCGTTGCCGATCGGAGGTTCTCTCTGGCGCAGGCCAATCGGTGTCAAGGACAAGGCGTGCATTGTCAAGGCATGTTTGTTGGCATGTTTGTTGGCATGTTTTACCGCAAGTACGCGTGGTTCATGCAGACTCGATGCCTTGTAATAGGTGTCTAGTTGGTCTGTTGATATCCTAACGCCTGGATTAATCCAGAATGGGTGAAGCCTGTTCTTATTGCACCATCTCACTCTTGTAATAGGAATTATCGCGTCAACTTCAAACGCGCTGTCGCTGCACAATATGTGCTTGCCCTTTTGATCACCCACTCACCCACCCACCCACTTGCTCGCTCACCCATCCACTCGCCCACCCACTTGCACACTCACCCATCCACTCACCCACCCACTTGCACACTCACTCACTCACCCACCCACTTGCTCGCTCACCCATCCACTCACCCACCCACTTGCACACTCACTCACTCACTCACCCACCCACTTGCTCGCTCACCCATCCACTCGCCCACCCACTCACCCACTTGCTCATTCACCCACTCACTCGCCAACCCACTCATGCATTTGCGCACTCGCCCACCCACTCACCCACCCACTCACTCACTCACCTACTCGCTTACTCAGCCACTCACTCACACACCCACTCACTCACCTACTTGCTCACTCGCCCACTCACCCACCCACTTGCTCGCTCACCCACTCACTCACCCACTCACTCATTCACTCACTCACTTGCACAGACACCCACTCACTCACCCACTTGCACACTCACCCACTTACTCACTCACTTGCACACTCACCCACTCACTTGCACAGACACCCACTCACTCACTTGTACACCCACTCACTCACTCACTTGTACACTCACCCACTCACCCACTCACTTGCACAGACACCCACTCACCCACTCACTTGCACAGACACCCACTCACTCGGAGGGGCTAGGAGGAACCACGGACGAACCGGAAGGTTTACTTTCCGCCCTATCCCTCCGGCCTCGCTATTTATTTTTCACAAGCTAGGACCATTGCCCGAAACGTCGCCTGTTAAATATACAGAGCAAATTTTTTTTTTTCCTTTCAAGGCCGCGGCATCGTTATCGACGAGAGAGTTGAGTTTGTTCTCGTTGTTTGTTTGGTCGCTCGCGCCGCGTAGCTGCGTCTGACGTCCCCCCCCGTCCCCGCGGTGCCACCGCCGCCTGCTGCTCGCCACAGGTCTTCCTCAAGGAGGGGACGCTCATGAAGCTCTCGCGCAAAGTGATGCAGCCTCGCGTGTTCTACCTGGTACGGAGCGCAGACGCACCCCACCGCCGCAACACCTCTCTCCTGACCCCCCCTCCTCACTCCCTCATCACGGCCCCTCTCTGTACCCCCTCTCTGTACCCCCTCTCTGTACCCCCTCTCTGTACCCCCTCTCCTACCCCCTCTCCACCCCACTATCCGCACCCCCTCTCTGTACCCACTCTCCCCCCCCCTCCCCCCCCACTATCCGCACCCCCTCTCCGCACCCCCTCTCTGTACCCCCTCTCCCCCCCCCCCCCCACTATCCGCACCCCCTCTCCACACCTCCCCTCTCCCCACCCCCTCTCCCCCCCCCCTCCCCCCCCACTATCCGCACCCCCTCTCCACACCTCCCCTCTTTACCTCTCTCCACTTCCCTTCCACCCCGGGCCTCCCTTCCTGCCTCTCTGCCAGCCTCCCTTCCTGCCGCCTCGCTCGCTCTCCGTGTCTCTGACTCCTCAGACGGTAGCTACTCAGCTACCTTCTCTCCGTGTCTCTGACTACTCAGCTACCGTCTCTCCGTGTCTCTGACTACTCAGCTACCGTCTCTCCGTGTCTCTGACTACTCAGCTACCGTCTCTCCGTGTCTCTGACTACTCAGCTACCGTCTCTCCGTGTCTCTGACTACTCAGCTACCTTCTCTCCGTGTCTCTGACTACTCAGCTACCTTCTCTCCGTGTCTCTGCCTACACAGCTACCATCTCTCCGTGTCTCTGACTACTCAGCTACCTTCTCTCCGTGTCTCTGCCTACACAGCTACCATCTCTCCGTGTCTCTGACTACTCAGCTACCTTCTCTCCGTGTCTCTGACTACTCAGCTACCGTCTTTCCGTGTCTCTGACTACTCAGCTACCTTCTCTCTGTGTCTCTGCCTACTCAGCTACCTCCTCGCCATGTCTCTGACTACTCAGCTACCTTCTCTCCGTGTCTCTGCCTACTCAGCTACCTTCCCCGCTTCGGCTTTTCACACGCGGGGCTTTCGCCGCCAACATTATTCACTATAAAGGTTTTAGGGTTTCGATCGCTTGTGGGTATAAATGTTGTGTCGTAACCCTCCACCGCCCGACACAGCCAGTAAGGGATTTGTCACGCAAACAAAACACGCCGATTAGTGACTACTTCAGCCCACTGGTGTGCTGGAGAGTAAATCCACAACATTTACTATCTGAGTAGTCCGACGTTTCGCTGGTAATTACATCAACCAGCATCATTGGGCGATTTGCCAGAATAGTGAGTGAAGCGATCCAGCTGCTTCCTGTCTTAAATAGAGCAGCAGCAGCAGGACGACGTCATGACTGAACCCACTTGCGTAACTACACCTACCTAGCGAGCCACTTATTGATCTACCGAGTCACGTATTGATCTACACACCTAGCTAGTCACGTATTGATCTACACACTTAGCTAGTCACGTATTGATCTACACACCTACCTAGCCACGTATTGATCAACACACCTAGCTAGTCACGTATTGATCTACACACCTTGCTAGTCATGTATTGATCTAGACACCTACCTACCCACGCATTGATCTACACACCTAGCTAGCCACTTATTGATCTACACACCCAGCTAGCCACGTATTGATGTACACACCTAGCTAGTCACGTATTGATCTACATACCTAGCTAGCCTCGTATTGATCTACACACGTAGCTAGCCACGTATTGATCTAGACACCTACCTACCCACGCATTGATCTACACACCTAGCTAGCCACTTATTGATCTACACACCTAGCGAGCCACTTATTGATCTACACACCTAGCTAGCCACGTATTGATCTACACACCTAGCTAGCCATGTATTGATCTACACACCTAGCTAGCTACATATTGATCTACACACCTAGCTAGCCACCAATTGATCTACACACCTAGCTAGCCACGTATTGATCTACACACCTAGCTAGCCATGACTTGATCTACACACCTAGCTAGCCACGTATTGATCTACACACCTAGCTAGCCATGACTTGATCTACACACCTAGCTAGCCACTTATTGTTCTACACACCTAGCGAGCCACTTATTGATCTACACACCTAGCTAGTCACATTGATCTACACACCTAGCTAGTCACATATTGATCTACACACCTAGCTAGTCACGTATTGATCTACACACCTACCTAGTCACGTATTGATATACACACCTACCTAGTCATGTATTGATGTACACACCTAGCTAGCCACGTATTGATCTACACACCTAGCTAGCCACCTTTTGATCTACACACCTACCTAGTCACGTATTGATCTACACACCTAGCTAGCCACGTATTGATCTACACACCCAGCTAGCCACGTATTGATCTACACACCCAGCTAGCCACGTATTGATCTACACACCTACCTACTTATGATCGTACCCAAATACCCACATGCATAACTACCTTCAGTACTTCTATACCTACGTAAATACTTACACATCTAACTGTCTACCCACCAACATACCAAACCAACTTACCTATGTACCTATCTCCCGACCGTGCTAACCAGAGCTGCGGGGGAAGAACAGAAAACAATGTACGTACAGCATGTTGAACTTCTTTCGCACAGTACGTAGCCAACCGTGATAACAGGAGGTGCGGGGAAAGGACAACAAACCCAAACCCAAAAAGCGGCTCTAAAGAAATGAGTTTGTCAGTCTAGACGACGATGATTTAAAAGTTGCACAGCTCCCAGTGGCTTCCTGATATCGGAAGGAAGAGCGTTCCAGACGGCCGCAGAAGCAGCGCGCCTGAGAGCGCCGCGTGACGCTGCGGTGACCGCCGCCGTCTGTGTTCGACGGCGAGCAGCCCAAAGCCGCCGCCGCCGCCGCGAGGGTGACGGCCGGAGCTGGCGTGACGATGATTGACGCCGCTTGACGAGATCGGCGAGGTCTGTTGAGGTTCGTCTGCGGCGAGCACTTTTGCGTGCGACCGGGCGCGACCTCGTCACGCATTCGCTTGGTCAACCGGAAGCTAGATGCAGCTCGGTGAGCACGTTGGCAGCCAAGGCAAGGCGGGTGGCGGCAGTGGCGGGGATCTGGATGGGGGCACGTCTACCGCGGAGATGGAGCGGCGGATATCGGGGGCGCGTGCCCATGCCGCGTTGCGCCGGGCGTAGTCGAGACGAGCGAGGCGGCGGGCCCGGTCGGCGGGAGTCTCTCGGCCGCAGGGCCCCCGAGGGACGCAAACGGCTTGAGGTGGAAGGCCTCCATCCGGCAGTGGATCGATCACGGCTGCTAGCCCTGCTGCTGCTGCTGCTGGTGGTGGTGGTGGCGATGGCCAAGTCTCGGACTCTATTCCAGCATAGTTGAATACATTGCAGCGGCGGCAGCAGCAGCAGGCAGCATCGTGCGGAAACACACGTGGCACGGCGGTGTGGAGCAACAGCTGCAAATGTGGGTCAGTGGGGACGCTGGGAGGCACACGGGGGGGTAGGGGGTGGGGTATGGGGGGGGGGGGACCCTGGAATGTGCCGTGCCGCGACTGCCGCGCGCGGAGCGGAAACGCTGCCGCGGATCATGAGGCTGTGGCACAGCCGGCGCTCGGAGGGTTCGCGAGCACGCTCACGGGTTGCTAGAAAACATGGCTGGGCGGGTGGGTAGCTGGGTAGCTGGGTCACAGAGTGACAGTCTGGGCGGGTGGGTGGGTATCTGGGTGGGTGGGTAGTTAAGTCGGTGAGTGGCTGGGTAGGTAGCTGGGTAGGTAGGTAGCTGGGTGGGTGGGTATCTTGGTGGGTAGTTAAGTAGATGGGTGTGTAGCTGGGTAGGTGGCTGGGTAGATGGGTGGGTAGCTGGGTGGGTAGTTATATGGGTAGCTGGTTGATTGGGTGGGTAGCCTGGTTTGGAGATGGGTAGCCGGGTAGGTAGCTGTGTTGTTGGTTAGGTAAGTAGGCGAGTGACTGGGTAGGTGTGTGTAGCTCGAATGGGTAGCTGACGTAACATTGGCCACCACGGCGCATTCTAATGGCGCTGGATTTCACCGGCAAGTTGTGACCAACCCTCTGATCAATCTGCCCGGTCCTGTACCGTGCGAGTGGCACAACCTTCCACCGACGTTGATCCCACCGCGTCGGATCTTGCCTACGAGAGTCGTCCCTGACCCCACGCTACGGACGGACCCAACGCACGCAACGCTCTTAACCTGCGCTGTTATCCTCCGCCTCCCTCGCCACCCCCCATGTGCCCCGTGGCCACAGATGAATGACACTCTGCTGTACACCACGCCGCAGCAAGGAGGCACCTACAAGCTGAACAACATGCTGTCGCTCGCGGGCATGAAGGTACATTGCGGGGAGTCGTCGTCGTCGTCGTTGTTGTTGGTGGTGACGACGCTCGAACAAACCCCTTATCAGTGCCCTACCTTGTTACGGACCAATTCAGACCTTATTGGTCACCCCGTGCCCTTATAATGCTCAACGTTCTTCCTACCTTTGTCTTTGTGTACTGTGCACGCACAGGTGAGCAAGCCGTCGCAGGAGGCCTACCAGAACGAGCTCATCATCGTGAGCGTGGAGCGGTCCTTCATCCTCTCCGCCAGGTGAGGCCATCGCTTCCTTCCTCGTCCTTCCGCGATCCTGTTTGGGTTGGCAGAGAGAGGGTGGGGGCCAAGTGACCACACGGCCTGTTCCCCCCCCCACGTCCCCCACGACCCCACCAAACCCGTGTCTCGCTGTGATGGGCGAGTTGCGGATGGACTCAGCGGGACAGTCTGGGTGACGTAGAGTGACAGTCTGGGTAACACAGCGGGACAGTCTGGGTGAGACAGCGGGACAGTCTGTGTGACACAGAGTGACGGTCTGGGTGACACAGCGTGACAGTCTGGGTGACACAGAGTGAGAGTCTGGGTGACACAGGGTGACAGTCTGGGTGACACAGCATGACAGTCTGGGTGACACAGTGTGACGGTCTGGGTGACACAGTGTGACAGTCTGGGTGACACAGAGTGATGGTCTGGGTGACACAGCGTGACAGTCTGTGTGACACAGAGTGACAGTCTGGGTGACACAGAGTGGCTGTCTGGGTGACACAGAGTGACGGTCTAGGTGACACAGAGTGACAGTCTGGGTGACACAGAGTGACAGTCTGGGTGACACAGAGTGACGGTCTGGGTGACACAGAGTGACGGTCTGGGTGACACAGAGTGACGGTCTGGGTGACACAGAGTGACGGTCTGGGTGACACAGAGTGACGGTCTGGGTGACACAGAGTGACAGTCTGGGTGACACAGAGTGACGGTCTGGGTGACACAGAGTGACAGTCTGGGTGACACAGAGTGACACACAGTGTGACAGTCTGGGTGACACAGTGTGACAGTCTGGGTGACAGAGTGTGACAGTCTGGGTGACAGAGTGTGACAGTCTGGGTGACACAGAGTGACGGTCTGGGAGACACAGAGTGACGGTCTGGGTGACACAGTGTGACAGTCTGGGTGACACAGAGTGACGGTCTGGGAGACACAGAGTGACGGTCTGGGTGACACAGAGTGACGGTCTAGGTGACACAGAGTGACAGTCTGGGTGACACAGAGTGACGGTCTGGGTGACACAGAGTGACGGTCTGGGTGACACAGAGTGACAGTCTGGGTGACACAGCGTGACAGTCTGGGTGACACAGAGTGACGGTCTGGGTGACAGAGTGACGGTCTGGGTGACACAGCGTGACGGTCTGGGTGACACAGAGTTACGGACTGGGTGACACAGAGTGACGGTCTGGGTGACACAGAGTGACGGTCTGGGTGACACAGAGTGACACACAGTGTGACAGTCTGGGTAACACAGCGTGACGGTCTGGGTGACACAGTGTGACAGTCTGGGTGACACAGAGTCACAGTCTGGGTGACACAGAGTGACAGTCTGGGGTGACACAGAGTGACAGTCTGGGTGACACAGCGTGACGGTCTGGGTGACACAGAGTGACGGTCTGGGTGACACAGAGTGACAGTCTGGGTGACACAGTGACAGTCTGGGTGACACAGAGTGACAGTCTGGGTGACACAGAGTTACAGTCTGGGTGACACTGAGTGACAGTCTGGGTGACACAGAGTGACGGTCTGGATGACACAGAGTGACGGTCTGGGTGACACAGTGACAGTCTGGGTGACACAGAGTGACAGTCTGGGTGACACAGCGTGACGGTCTGGGTGATACAGAGTGACAGACTGGGTGACACAGAGTGACAGTCTGGGTGACACAGAGTGACAGTCTGGGTGACACAGAGTGACAGTCTGGGTGACACAGAGTGACGGTCTGGGTGACACAGAGTGACGGTCTGGGTGACACAGAGTGACAGTCTGGGTCACACAGAGTGACAGTCTGGGTGACACAGAGTGACGGTCTAGGTGACACAGCGTGACAGTCTGGGTGACACAGAGTGACAGTCTGGGTGACACAGAGTGACGGTCTGGGTGACACAGAGTGACAGTCTGGGTGACACAGAGTGACAGTCTGGGTCACACAGAGTGACAGTCTGGGTGACACAGAGTGACGGTCTGGATGACACAGAGTGACAGTCTGGGTGACACAGAGTGACAGTCTGGGTGACATAGAGTGACAGTCTGGGTGACACAGAGTGACGGTCTGGGTGACGGCATAGGCTCGTTCAGCGCATGGCCCCACCACCAGTGCCGGATTAAGCTAGTGTGGGGCCTGTAGCTTATGTTATAAACGGGCCCTAAATAAATAAAAACGTAAATATTAAAACACATACATTTTTTTTACTGTAATTGTATTTTTCATTTGCTATACAGCCACATAATGCGACAAATCGCGAACCTTAAACACTCGGTCGTTTGTAAAAGTTGATGGAAGTATAGTACTATAGTAATAGAGCAAGTGCAGAATCACTGAACCGGAATCGATAGCTTGAAAGCATTTAGCGCGGGGCCCTTGAAAGTGCGAGGCCCGTAGCTACTACACGTGTAGCTACTACATGTGTGTACAACATATGTACATGTGTAGTAGCTACTTCATGTGTAGTAGCTACTACACGTGTAGTAGCTACTACACATGTAGCTACTACACATGTACAGTGAGGGAAAAAGGTATTTGATCCCCTGCAGATTTTATACGTTTGCCCACTGACAAAGAAATGATCAGTCTATAATTTTAATGGTAGGTTTATTTGATAAGTGAGAGACAGAATAACAACAACAAAAATCCAGAAAAACGCATGTCAAAAATGTTATAAATTTTAAATGAGGGAAATAAGTATTTGACCTCCTCTCAATCAGAAAGATTTCTGGCTCCCAGGTGTCTTTTATACAGGTAAGGAGCTGAGATTAGGAGCACACTCTTAAAGGGAGTGCTCCTAATCTCAGCTTGTTACCTGTATAAAAGATACCTGTCCACAGAAGCAATCAATCAATCAATCAGATTCCAAACTCTCCACCATGGCCAAGACCAAAGAGCTCTCCAAGGATGTCAGGGACAAGATTGTAGACCTACACAAGCCTGGAATGGGCTACAAGACCATTGCCAAGCAGCTTGGTGAGAAGGTGCCAACAGTTGGTGCGATTATTCGCAAATGGAAGAAACACAAAAGAACTGTCAATCTCCCTCGGCCTGGGGCTCCATACAAGATCTCACCTCGTGGAGTTGCAATGATCATGAGAACGGTGAGGAATCAGCCCAGAACTACACGGGAGGATCTTGTCAATGATCTCAAGGCAGCTGGGACCATTGTCACCAAGAAAACAATTGGTAATACACTACGCCGTGAAGGACTGACATCCTTGCAGCGCCCGCAAGGTCCCCCTGCTCAAGAAAGCACATATACATGCCCGTCTGAAGTTTACCAATGAACATCTGAATGATTCAGAGGACAACTGGGTGAAAGTATTGTGGTCAGATGAGACCAAAATGGAGGTCTTTGGCATCAACTCAACTCGCCGTGTTGGAGGAGAAGGAATGCTGCCTATGACCCCAAGAACACCATCCCCACCGTCAAACATGGAGGTGGAAACATGCTTTGGGGATGTTTTTCTGCTAAGTGGACAGGACAACTTCACATCAAAGGGACGATGGACGGGGCCATGTACCGTCAAATCTTGGGTGAGAACTTCCTTCCCTCAGCCAGGGCATTGAAAATGGGTCGTGGATGGGTATTCCAGCATGACAATGACCCAAAACACACGGCCAAGGCAACAAAGGAGTGGCTCAAGAAGAAGCACATTAAGGTTCTGGAGTGGCCTGCCAGTCTCCAGACCTTAATCCCATAGAAAATCTGTGGAGGGAGCTGAAGGTTCGAGTTGTCAAACGTCATCCTCGAAACCTTAATGACTTGAAGAAGATCTGCAAAGAGGAGTGGGACAAAATCCCTCCTGAGATGTGTGCAAACCTGGTGGCCAACTATAAGAAACGTCTGACCTCTGTGATTGCCAACAAGGGTTTTGCCACCAAGTACTAAGTCATGTTTTGCAGAGGGGTCAAATACTTATTTCCCTCATTAAAATGCAAATCAATTCATAACATTTTTGACATGCGTTTTTCTGGATTTTTTTGTTGTTTTTCTGTCTCTCACTGTTCAAATAAACCTACCATTAAAATTATAGACTGATCATTTCTTTGTCAGTGGGCAAACGAACAAAATCAGCAGGGGATCAAATACTTTTTTCCCTCACTGTACGTGATCTAACCCAAAAAAAACCCCTCATTAACTAAATAAGGATTGGTGCAAAATTAACTGTGTTACCGAAGTCATCTAACCAGTGCATAATCATTTTTAAAATAAAATACTCTTCCCCCGAATAACAGGTGGATCGGACACGTTTCTTGTGTAGATCATTCGTAAGGTTCGTAAACGTCAAAGTAAATTGGCGGCGATTCTCGTACACACACACACGCCTTTTGGCGTCATCTGGTCCAACACCAGTGGAGACTAGGCTCTAAGAAAAGCTGTCTCGGGTATGGACCAATCAAATTCAAGGACAGTGCATATCATTATCAGAGTTGTCTCTTTTTGTTTGCATTTTGACTGCTTGTGTTGTGGTTATTGCAAACATGATCCCTTGTATAAAGGTGCCAGTTTTTGTGCCAGATAAAAGGGTAAAAGCCTATTACTATATCTTGCTACTTGCAAAGGAGATCTCATAATCATCAACATGATTATCTCATGACCTGTGGCATCATTACCAGCATTATCTAATGGCCTCCTGGCCATTATCGACATCATTAATATTATATTCATATTCTTAGTTCTTTCGGTTAAGTCACGTAGAAGGGAAACAATAAAATAATAAAAATATAAAACAATATTTTATTGTTTCCCTTCTACGTGACTTTACCGAAAGAACCAAGAATATGAATCCCTGCAGTCACGAAAGCTTTAAATCAAAATCATTAATATTATCAACGTGCTTATTTCATGACCTAATGGCATCATCAATACCATTGTCAATTATCATTAATCATAATTAACTCATGACCTGGCATCATGTATGGATGCATGTATGTTGAACTTATTTTGCACCGTACGTAGCCAAGCGTGCTAATCGGAGGTGTGGGGGAAGGACAATAACTAAACACAGAGCAGTTTGAAAGACATTAGTTTTCAATCTCGACGATTTAAAATGATGATGATCATCATCGTTGTCTGATGACCTCCTGAACTTTGCTCGGCTACTCGAGAGCGAGGGCTACCGTGCCACGCTGGCGTTTCCGCCGCCGTTGCGTTCATCACCTTTTCCACGAAGCCGGGAGAAGACGTGAGTGCGAGCTGGAGAGAGCGAGAGCGAGAGAGCGAGAGAGAGAGCTGGAGAGAGAGAGAGAGCGAGAGAGAGAGAGAGAGCGAGAGAGAGAGAGAGTTAGATCTGGCGCACGAACGGGTTGTTGGTATTGGACGCCCCGTGGCT
Source organism: Petromyzon marinus (assembly GCF_048934315.1). NCBI lineage: Eukaryota > Metazoa > Chordata > Hyperoartia > Petromyzontiformes > Petromyzontidae > Petromyzon > Petromyzon marinus. Next base: position 7,675,498 of record NC_133714.1, on the reverse strand, counting down.
GCCACTCGGTCCGTTTGTGCCGATGGAAGGAAGTCGACCAATCGGGAGCCGCTTGCTGCAGGCCGACCCAGGAATGTTTCCAAACGGAAGGCTCGCACACGTGTGTGTGCATGTGTGTGTGCATGCGTGTGTGCGTGTGTGTGTGTGCGTGTGTGCGTGCATGTGTGTGTGCGTGCGTGTGTGCGTGCGTGTGTGCATGCGTGTGTGCATGCGTGTGTGCATGTGTGCATGCGTGCGTGCGTGTGCGTGTGTGTGGGGAGCGATAGTGTAGCGGTTAGCGCACTGCGCTATGAACCTGGTGACATGGGTTCGATTCCCCTCACGGCCAACACCAGTGACGATTATCTGAACCGGTCCCGGGCCTCCCCTAGGTCGACTCAGCATCAAATGAGTACCTGGTGCGGTGTGTAAACATCGCCACTAGGGAGACAAAGGCGGTCGGGCGTGGTGCTGGCCACCCACCCCCTCGTGTACCGTTACCGGCCTTCATAGGTGCTCGCCAACAGCACTTTCCCCAACAGTCTGTTAAGGCTATACGGGGGATCTTTGTCTTTGTGCGTGTGTGTGTGTGCATGCGCGCGCATGGGCCAGTCATGCCGGGCAATTTTTTTGCACTCAACAAGTTTAAACAAAACTCTTGCAAAGGGGAGAGATTTGATTGAGACTTAAAGCACTTGAAGAGTGATCAGCAAGCTGGAAGGCCAGGACATTAAGCGAGCCTCGGTGTGTGTGTAAGAGGCGGTCACTCAGCCTCAAATGAGTCACTGGTGTGGCGTGTAAACATCAGCATTGGGGAGACAAAGGCGGCCGGGCGTGGTGCTGGCCACCCACCCCCTCGTGTGCCGTGCCGGCCTTCATAGGTGCTACTCGCTAACAGCACTTGCCCCTACAGTCTGTTGAGGCTACACGGAGGATCTTTGTTTTTTTTACGCGGTTTTTGTGAGTGTTATTATTTCTTTCATAATAATCACCATCAGCATCTATCCACTGCTGGATGAACCGTCATCGCCCGCACCGGTGCCGGTGTTGCTACCGCTCCATGACGCCCATGCACAGAAAACCGATCCATCCGATTGCTCCATCTCCGTGGCGGTCGTCGTCTCTCGGACGCTTCCTCTTCCTTTGTCCGGCCGACGTTACGTGCTTTTTTTTTTTCGTAAATCGTGAAAATGGATCTCTCTGAGAACGTGAAAACTGAAAAAACGCACGCACACAAGCTGTCCACTCCGTTCTATAAGTGAGCCTCTGTTTTGCAAGTCTGGGGATTTCACTGCACGCACACCCACGGACGCACGCACGAACGCGTTCCAACTCGCACGCTCCCAACTCGCGTTATAACCTCTGCGCCGGGACGCGGGTATAATGTTTCGTTATTTTATTATTTTTATTATTAATAAGACGATGTTTGGTCGTTTTTTTCTTCCTGTATTTACCACCAGACGGACAGACCTATGGAGAGACAGGCAGGCAGGCAGGCAAACAGATGGTCAGACATACATACGGACGGACTTATGAACAGACAGATAAATGGACAGATAGGCACGTGGACAGTCACACAGGCAGACTGACAGACAGAAGGAAAGGGCGGGCCGGCGGACGGACGGATATTGCATCGGCATCGCAATGAGCTACAGAGCGGCTCCCGCGTTACGAGCAGAAAGATGACCAAATGAAAATAAAATCACGACGGGGGGGGGGGGGAGGGGGGCGAGGTTGGGGGGGGGGGCGGCATCGCTAATGAGGAAACCGCGTGTGTGCTGGCAGTGCGTGACCCGCACGTGCGCACAGCAGAGCTGCTGCCCGCCCCCGCAGAGAGTGGCCGTCCGCGCCCCCCCCCCCCCCCCGCCACCGAGTCCTTGACTTAGAGACGGAACGTGCCGGCGCCAATCGCGGACGCGGCGCAGAAAAACCGCGAGCGGCCCGCGACCGTTCCTCGGTGCCGTGGGCCCCGCGGGGGGTGCCGTGGGCGCCGCGGGGGGTGCCGTGAGCGCCGGGCCGCACCGCCACACCGTGGGGGTGTACGCCGCTCCTGCAGGTGGGCGACCCGGCCGTGATGGTGAACGCGCCGCGGTCTCGACGCGGTCGGCCTGCTGCTGCCGCAGCCGACCTACGATCCTCCCCCGAACCCTTCTGGGATCACGCCGCCGCCGCCGCCGCCGCCGCCGCCGCCGCCGCCGCCGCTGCTGCCGCCACCACCGCCACTGCCGCTGCCACCCATCCTAGAACCTCACCCAGGCCCAGAAGGACAGAGTGGAACAGCGCGGACGTCCGCAATCATAAACACCTCCTCATTCGATAACCCAAACGTCATGGCACCTCCCGGCTTTGACATTCCTCCCGGTGGTACCCATCGACCGCATCAGGAGACCATCCAACAGCAGGCCGATGCGCGTATCTCCTTCATCGATGGAACATTTAAGACGCATCCAACATTTAGTGCGGCTTTGGCCATGCAACCATAGCTATGGACCCCATATAGTGAACCCATACAGACACACATGAAGACAAAACGACTCAAGAGACCCTCACTACGGACCGCGCAGTAAACCCACTGTGGTTCTGTGCTCCTTCAACGGAGGAGGAGGAACAGCGACACGACACGAACTCTCTCTCTGCTGAAGCCCTCTCGTCGTGGCCAGCAGCAGCAGACCTCGACATTGGCACTTAGCTCCTGTACTACAGTGCTGGCACACGGCAAGAATAAGAGTTTACGGGTTCAGTGTTAGTCTATGGGTTCAGTGTTAGTCTATGGGTTCAGTGTTAGTCTATGGGTTCTGTGTTAGTCTATGGGTTCAGTGTTAGTCTATGGGTTCTGTGTTAGTGAATGGGTCCTGTATTAGTCTATGGGTCCAGTGTTAGTCTATGGGTCCTGTATTAGTCTATGGGACCAGTGTTAGTCTATGGGTTCCGGGGTGAGTTTATGGGTCCAGTGTTAGTCTATGGGTTCTGTGTTAGTGTATGGGTTCAATGTTAGTCTATGGGTTCAGTGTTAGTCTATGGGTCCTGTATTAGTCTATGGGTCCAGTGTTAGTCTATGGGTCCTGTATTAGTCTATGGGACCAGTGTTAGTCTATGGGTTCCGGGGTGAGTTTATGGGTCCAGTGTTAGTCTATGGGTCCAGTGTTAGTCTATGGGTCCAGTGTTAGTGTATGGGTCCAGTGTTAGTTGTATGGGTCCAGTGTTAGTCTATGGGTCCAGTGTTAGTCTATGGGTCCAGTGTTAGTCTATGGGTCCAGTGTTAGTCTATGGGTTCAGTGTGAGTCTATGGGTCCAGTGTTAGTCTATGGGTCAAGTGTTAGTCTATGGGTCCAGTGTTAGTGTATTGGTCCAGTGTTATTCTATGGGTCCAGTGTTAGTTGTATGGGTCCAGTGTTAGTCTATGGGTCCAGTATTAGTCTATGGGTCCAGTGATTGTATCTATGGGTCCAGTGTTAGTGTATGGGTCCAGTGTGAGTCTATGGGTCTAGTGTTAGTGCATGGGTCCAGTGTTAGTTGTATGGGTCCAGTGTTAGTCTATGGGTCCAGCATTAGTCTATGGGTCTAGTGTTAGTCAATGGGTCCAGTGTTAGTTGTATGGGTCCTATGTTAGTCTATGGGTCCAGTGTTAGTGTATCAGTCCAGTGTTAGTCTATGGGTCCAGCGTTAGTCTATGGGTCCAGCGTTAGTCTATGGGTCCAGTGTTAGTCTATGGGTTCAGTGTTAGTCTATATGGGTCCATTGTTAGTCTATGGGTCCAGCGTTAGTGTATGGGCCCAGTGTTAGTCTATGGGTCCAGTGTTAGTCTATGGGTCCTGTGTTAGTCTATGGGTCCTGTGTTAGTCTATGGGTCCAGTGTTAGTGTATAGGTCCATGTTAGTGTACGGTAAACCCACTGTGGTCTGCACTCCTTCAACGGAGGAGGAGGAGGAACAGAAACACGACACGAACTCTCTCCCTGCCGAAGCCCTCTCTTCGTGGTATTTTGCTCCTGTATCTCTGGCAAACGCAAGAACGGAATGTTTCCCATTTTAGTTTCGTCCGAGGGAGAGAGCGAACGCGAGAGGGATGAGGAATGCCGAGGCGCGAGGGAGCCACCGCACTCCTTTATTGAACCCAGGTGTGGCAGCTGAACGGCTAAAGAGACACAAAGCTCCTTTTGTGACCTCGAGACACGGGGGGGGGGGGAGGGGAGGGGGCGGGGGAGTGTGCCGGGGGCTGGGGGCAGCGACAAGAGACCACGGCGAACACCGGAATGGCTCGGTCACGAAGGCGACGGCAGCAGCGTGCGTTTACCAAATTGAGATTTATGTCGGTGTGCGCACGCAGCTGCGTTCTGCACGAACGCCGCGGTGGCGACCTCGCCTGGTATACAGGAGGTCGTGAGGTCGATCACGACCCTGACAACGCCTGGGTGTTCGGAGTTTGCGTGTCTCTCTCACCCTCATCATCATCACGGTGGTTAGGAGATGTTAACTACCTCGTCTGGTATACAGGAGGTCGTGAGGTCGATCACGACCCTGACAACGCCTGGGTATTAGGAGTTTGCGTGGCTCTCTCACCCTCATCGTTATCACGGTGGCTAGGAGATGTTAACTACCTCGCCTGGTATACAGGAGGTCGTGGGGTCGATCCCGACCCTGACGACGCCTGCTGCTGCTGCTGTATATTTAGAGTCTGCGTCTCTCTCACGACGACGACGACGATGATGATATGCCGCTCCGTTGTGTGACCCAGGTCGCTTCTGAAAAAGAGCGGCATAGCTCGGTGGGGGCTTACGTGCCAAAATACAAAAAAACACAAATAGTTTAGTTTTAAGTGTCGCGTCCGGAGGAGTGCGAGTGGTAAAGCGAAGACTTGGCCGGACTTTGCGGCCGACTTTTATTTTTCCACAAGGTGAGTCGAGGTCGAGGCCTGGGGCGAGTTCTGGGATGAGAGGCGGCACCGGGGGCCTGCGAGGTGGCCACGAGGCGCTAAGATGGCCACGGATCCTCGAATCCATCCGTGCAGAGCCTTGAGCGTTACCGCGCACTCTTATGCGTGGCTTTTTGTCGTGTGTTCCGGGTTTTTGTGGATTCCTACAAAAGCTGTAATGCTTCATCCAGTAGATGGCAGTACAGCGACGGATTCTTACATCCATCTGCACGGAGCCTCAGAGCGTGGTGGTGGTTTTCCTCCGCGTGCCACGAAGCCGCGAACTTCTCACCGCAGACGGAATTCCCTAAGCCCCCCACCCCATCCATAATCACCCAGGAATGTCCTTAACGCTCGTGACGTCACTCCACATCGACCAGCCCCCCCCCCCCCGCCATTAATATTCATGAGCAGATGACGTCCTCCAAATGGACACCCGCCCACCCCTCATTAATAATCATGCGCAGGTGACGTCACTCCAACATCGAACAGCTCCCCTCATTAATAATCATAAGGTGACATCCTCAAAATGGACACCCCCCCTCCATTCATAATAATTAGCGGCTGACGTCACTCCACATGGGGGGCCGAGGCGCCTCCCCCCCCCCCCTCCTCGGCGTCAACTCACAACCCTCACTACAAAAGCAGAACCCTCACGTCACGTGATCTCCGTAACGCTGTTGAGACATCAAAGTAAAAAGGACGTCACGATGAACAAGGGATTATAACCTTTAAATGAAATAGGTCTGTGTCACCGCGCCCTTACAAATCGCACACGAATTGATGCAATGAATATATCACGTCGCGGTCTGATTTTCGCTTGCAAGTTTCAGTTTTACTGCAATGCACCCCGTACTTGGACGGTCAAAAGGCTAGTTTGATTTATAAACTCCGAGTGAGATTACCGAAGAGATGTAGGCGAGAGAGAGAGAGAGAGATGTAGTGAGGTGAGAGGGATGTAGGCGGCAAGATGAACGAGAGACGCGGCCTATCCGGCGCTGACGTTTGTACCGATTCACCGACTTGTGCGCTCACCCGGTGCCTCCGCCGAACGAATCGCCAGTGCCCTGTGCCGGATCTCCCGGCGCTCGTGACGGACGTGGGCTGACGATCGCCCTGTGACCCCACCCCCCGCCCCCGTTAAGCTCGGCGAGCGAGCGGGACGAGTGGCTGCTGGCGATCTCCTGCGCCATCGACGACTACACACGCAAGCGCATCTCCTTCACCCACACCTGCGGAGGCGCCGGTGGTGACGGTGGTGACGGTGGCGGTGACGGCGGCAGCGGCCAGGTGAGTCTTCTTAGCCGGGTGGCGGTGGTGGCGGCGGTGGTGGAGGTGGTGGCGGCAGCGGTGGTGGTGGCTAGTGAAGCGAGTTGGCATGCTCTTCAACGAACACGGCGACCCCGAGTTCGATTCCTGCTCACGCCCAACACCACTGACGATGATCTGAACTGGTCCTGGGCCTCTTCCCCTAGGTCGACTCAGCCTCAAATGAGTACCTGGTGCGGTGTGAACATCCCCACTTTGGAGACAGAGGCGGCCGGGCGTGGTGCTGGCAACCCACCCCCTCTTGTGCCGTGCCGGCCTCCATAGGTGCTACTTGCTAACAGCACTTTCCCCAACAGTCTCTTAAGGCTACACGGGACAGGGGGGAGGTCTTTGCCTTTGGTGGCAATGGTAGTGGTGGTGGCTACGCCGCTGCACGTGGCTGCCTGTAGTGATCCAGTGCTGCGGAGGCAGCAGCAGCAGAGAGGGTTGCTGGATCACCGCATACACAGACGTTGCGAAATTCCCTTCCAGTGGGTGTCCAGGAGGTGGTGCCGTACCTTGAACTCGCCAGCAGGAGGCGCTACAGCGAGTGGATGAATCGTCATCTGTTTCCGTTTGTACGGGGATAGAGCTTTGTCCTCTCGCAAGGCGTGGGCATTTTTAATCAGTGCGCCTGTTTTCATTCCACACACGTGATGAATAATAATAATGATAATAATAAAGAACTCCGTTGGTACGGGGATAGAGCTTTGTCCCCTCTCGCAAGGCGTGGGCATTTTTAATCAGTGCGCCCTGTTTTCATTCCACACACGTGAATAATAATAATGATAATAATAATTAAGAACTCGTCTTGAAATAAAAACCCAATGCCAGGACCCTCCTGAGAAAGGGCCCGACAACTCAGTGTGGCTTTCTTGGATTAAAAAAAAAAGTAAATAATTATGAATATTACTTGGTATTAGATGCCCCCCAGTAGACTGCCCCTGGAACTCTACCGGGCAGCAGCACGTCCCACTGGACGAAGGCCCCGGGGCCGGCCCAGGACACGCTGCTGTTGGCGGAACGATGTCGCTCGGTTGGCCTGGGAACGCGTGGGGATTCCCCAGGAAGAGCTAGAGTCTGTGTGTAGTAGTGTATGGTGTAGTGTAGTTGTGTATATTGCAGTGTGTAGTAGTGTGTAGTGTAGTTGTGTGTAGTAGTGTATAGTATAGTGCATAGTAGTGTATAGTGTATTGTAGTGTGTAGTGTAGTGTATAGTAGTGTATACTGTAGTGTAGTAGTGTATAGCAGTGTAGTGTATAGCAGTGTATAGTAGTGTCGTGTATAGTAGTGTATAGCAGTGTAGTGTACAGTGTAGTGAATAGTGTAGTAGTGTATACTAATGTAGTGCTGGAGTCTGTTGCCAGGGAAAGGGAGGTCTGGACCATCATTACTCAACACGCTGCCGCCGTGACCCTCACCAAGACAAGCGGACTGAGAAACAGACGAACTTCGTATTAGGAGTATTATGATAATAATAAAAAGATGGTTACATCTTTTTTTTTAATACAAGAAAGACAACATATTGACACCTTTTCCCGTGTAACATACATCCCACCGTGTTGTTACCGTACTGTGTTCTCAGACGCAGCAAAAAAACACACCCTCAAAAAATGACCTGTCAACAAATCTCCCTCCGTCAGTCAAACGGAGGTCACCCTCTGTAGCCCAACAACACATCAAGAAGGATGGAACCACCGCCCCCCGCACCCCCCCTCCCCCCCCCATCAACCGAGCGTAGCGAAATACCAGCCAAATCCTTGGAGAAACCAGGGCCTTGAAGATGCGATAATGGCTGGATGAACCATTTCCCTAAATTGCACTTATTCTGGTCCCTCCAGATCGGCAGTTTCGCATCGTCCGTGACGATGTTCACTCAGCCCCTCTGTGCCTTCAGTGTTCTTCATTCCCCCTAACATCCAAAAAGAAGAATCGCGATTTCCCAGAGTGACCACAAACTGGGTGCGTCATATATTCCAACAATTTTAAATTATTATTAGAAACCCCAAATAAACTTGAACTTTGAACTTGCGCGTTCCCGCCCCTCCCTGGCCCCCATCCCCGCCCCGCGGCCCCGCCACCCCCTGCAGATGGACACGTTCCAGCGCTCCGAGTCCCAGCTGGGACACAAGGCTCCCATCTGGATCCCCGACTCGCGCGTCACCATGTGCATGATCTGCACCTGCGACTTCACCCTAACCTGGCGCAGGCACCACTGCCGAGCCTGCGGCAAGGTGATTAGCGACGTCCCTTACGGCGCCACGGTCTCTAGGAGGTGTTAACTACATCGCCTGGCACGCAGGAGGTCGTGGGTTCCATCCCGACCCTGACAACGCCTGCTGTATATTTGGAGTTGCGTGTCTCTCTCTCATTCTTCATCACGGTGGCTATGAGATGTTAACTACCTCGCTTGGTTTACCGGAGGTCGTGGGTTCCATCCCGACCATGACAACGCCTGCTGTATATTTGGAGTTTGCGTCTCTCTCTCTCTCTCTCTCTCCCCGTGGTTGCGTGGATTTTTTCTCCGGGTCTTCCGGTTTTTCCCCTCCACGTTTAGAATCTACGTCACGCGTTCAGAGTACTTGGCTGCTATAAATTTCCACGTGACGATAAGCAGCTTCGTTGAGCTATCTGAAAGAGAACTATGTCGCTCAGTGGGCCTTACCTGGTAAAATAAAAAAAGTTTATAGTCGTTTTTTTGTTTACATTCCCGAGGTCCCTTCCTGCGATCGCGCGTTCCGCCCAGCCCCGCTCACTCCACGTAACAGTTAGGTATGACGTCACGTGATGGATCGTCGGTGGACGTAGTGTAGCGGGTGTTTATTGGCAAGCATGCCGGTGAATTGCCTCATTGCTTCAGTAAGGGATCTGTATTCTTTAGTCAAGGTCTTTGTTGTTCCGTACATACTTGCTGCAAGACATGAAAAAGCACATCTGTTTGCTTAGTTAGGATGAGGTCATTATTAACACGGGCGTGTTCTCTAATCCACATGTTCCTCTTCCTGTCTCTCAGCGTAATTCCTAGCACGCATCTCTCCACGCTGGGCGAATGAGCGACCGTGTGAGTGGCTAAATTAATCGGCGAGATCTTAGCGAGCGACTCAGCGAGCGAGTTCGAGTCGATCTTGCGTGACCAGCTTGAGAACTCAAGAGACCGGGGTAAGGAGAGGGCCTCCTTTGCAGGAGCGAACTGGGTCACCAACATGACGGAACGAAAATAAACCAACGGTGACGTTTAAACCGACAAAAGTCACAACAACCATGGGAGCGTCGTGCCGCTGGGATCCGACGCGCCGTTGGTGCCGATGAAACTGGCAATGTGTGTGCGCCCGCCGATAGCGCCGCGGTTAAGCAGGAAACGGCGCGGAGATAAGTAACCCTGGTCACCCGGTTGCATTTTTTCGCCCCTCCCGCCCCCCCACCACGATCCCCGACCCACCGTACCACCCCCACCCCGTCGGTGTATTCCCACGGGGGGGTTCAGATCATCTGTCAGGGCTGCTCCTACCACCGGTACCCGCTCAAGTACCGCAAGGATCGTCCGGAGCGCGTGTGCGACCAGTGCTACGCGTCGCTCGGCAAACGCGGTCGGTGACGCTCCTGCCTCTACACCTCTCATCTCACTCTACTCCGCTCCACGCACTCTCCTACCTCTCATCTCACTCTAGTCCCCTCCACGCACTCTCCTGCCTCTACACCTCACTCTACTCCGCTCCACGCACTCTCCTACCTCTCATCTCACTCTAGTCCCCTCCACGCACTCTCCTACCTCTCATCTCACTCTAGTCCCCTCCACGCACTCTCCTGCCTCTACACCTCACTCTACTCCGCTCCACGCACTCTCCTACCTCTCATCTCACTCTAGTCCCCTCCACGCACTCTCCTACCTCTCATCTCACTCTACTCCCCTCCACGCACTCTCCTACCTCTCATCTCACTCTACTCCCCTCCACGCACTCTCCTACCTCTCATCTCACTCTACTCCCCTCCACGCACTCTCCTGCCTCTACACCTCTCATCTCGCTCTCCCCCCACCCCCCGTGCTCCCCCCACGGCTGTAACGAGTGACGCCGCTGTGCGCGCTGTTTCCCTGGCGGCGTGGACAGACAAGACGGTGGTGCTGGGGAGGAGTCCCCCGTCTCAGAGTCGCTCGCCGGGGGGGGCGCTGTCGTCGGTGCTGCACAGCATCACCCCCTCGCCCGGACGCAAACTCAAGAGGGTTCCCGCGGCACTCAAGCAGGTGCCAACAGCCCTCCGCCCCCTGCCCCCCACCCCGCCCCCCCCCCCCTCCACCCGCCCCCCCGCTCCAACGTAGCCCACGTAGCCCCTGTGAAGGCCGGCAAGGCGCACGACAGACTGCGACGGATGGCCCGCGCGTGCAGACAGCCCATCCCGAAGGCAGACGGACGGACACCCTGCCGCGCGGACGCCCAGACGGACGGCAAGACGAAGGCTTCCCCTCGCGCCAGTCCCACCGGGTAGCCTTTGACAGGTCGTTGTGAGCGAGCGTTGTGAGCGAGCGTTGTTAGCGAGCGCCTCTTAAGGGCCGGCACGGCCGGCGAGGGCGCGGCTGTGCTGGCAACCGCTGCCAAACAGATAGAGGCACAAACAAAGAACGGAGATCCCCCGTGTAGCCTGTAACAGACTGTAGGGGCAAGTGCTGTTAGCGAGCACCTATGAGGGGGTGGGTGGCCAGCACCACGCCCGGCCGCCTTTGTCTCCCCAGTGGCGATGTTTACTACACATCGCACCAGGTACTCATTTGTGGCTGAGTCTACCTAGCGGAGGCCCAGAGCCGATTCAAATCATCATTACCGGCGTTGGCCGTGAGCGGGAATCGAACCCGGGTCGCCAGTTTCGTCGCGCAGCGTAGCGCTAACCGGTACACATGCGCGCGCACACACACACACACGTGCATTTGCGCGTGCGCGTACGTGTCACGTGTGTGCCTGCCTGCGTGCGTGTTCTCGCGTGTGCGTACCTTTCGTTATGTGCGTGCGTGCGTGCGTGTCATAACCACCTGCCCGTGCGCGCGTGCGCGAACGCGTGCACGTCGCGCCCGGCGTGCTTGTGGGTGCGCGTGCCCTGCTGTGCGTTTGCGTGCGCGCGTGTCGCAACCGCCCGCCCGTGCGCGTGTCACGCCCGCAGGTGGCGGGCACCGAGGGCTCGTCGATGAGCGGCTACCTCCAGCGCTCCAAGGACAACCGCAAGCCGTGGCGGCGCCTCTGGTTCGTGGTGAAGGACAAGGTCCTGTACACGTACGCCGCCAGCGAGGTACGTGCGTGCTTGTGTACGTGCGTCTGTACGTGTGCTGAACGTCTTAACGCACCGTGCGTAGGCGACGGCGCTGAACGGGGATGCGGGGGGAGGACAACAAACTAAACACAAAAAGCAGTTCTCAAGAAATTGGTTTTCAATCCAGATTTATTTTCAAATTCCTTCATGACCCCCTTCCATCTTAATGTTATCCTCCTCCCTTCTCCCGTTTACCTCCCTCCCTCCCCTCCCTCTACCACCATTGCTCTCTTCCTTCATCTTCCACCTCCTCGTCCACCGTCTCCTCCGTCTTCCCGACCTCCGTGTCGTGGCCGTGCCAGGATGTGGTGGCGATGGAGAGCCAGCCTCTGCTGGGCTTCACCGTGCAGGGCCCGACTGCTCGCGACTGCAGCTTCCAGCTTTTCCACAAAACCACGCTCTTCCGGGCCTTCCGCGCCGAGGACAGCGCCACCGCACTCAGGTCCGGGGCATGGTGGCGTGGGCGGCGTGGGAGGGGTGGGGGGGGCAGGTAGCAGGGGCAGTCGAGAAATCGAATCGACAATCGAGTAATCGATCTCTTAAGTAATCGGATTACAGCCAAGCTTGAAACACCACCGTGGCTAGGAGATGTTAACTTCCTCGCCTGGTGTGCAGGAAGTCGTGGGTTCGATCCCCACCTTGACGCCTGCTGTATATTTGGAGTTTGTGTGTCTCTCTCTCATCATCATCACGATGGCTCGGAGATGTTAACTACCTTGCCTTGTATGCATGAGGTCGTGGGTTCGATCCCCACCCTGACGCCTGCTATATATTTGGAGTTTGCGCGTCTCTCTCCCCGTGGACGCTTGTATTTTTCTCCAGGCCCTCCGGTTTTTCCCTCCACGTTTAGAATTTCCACTTCATTGAGCTATCATTTGTGGCCAGATGATTTCTGAAAAAGAGCTATATAGCTCAGTGGGCCTTGCCTGGTAAAATAAAAATAGTTTAAATAGTTTTAAAGACGATGGCCTCGAAGGTTGACGATCGGACTGTCTCCCGGGTTTTCTCTCCTTCTCCGCAGGTGGGCAGAGGCCATAAAGGCGGCCACGGTGCTTGAGACCGGCGATCCGCTCTCACCCCCTTTCTGATGCTGCGCCCCGTTCCTGCGACTGCCGGCGGCCGGCGGTGGCGGCGGTGGTGGCGGCGGCGGCGGAAGCCCTATGTCGGCCGGACGTTTCTCTCCCGAGCCTCGCACCGACGATTCGCCGCATCTCCGAGTGCAGCCGCGAGTCGGGGTGTCACGATTAATGCGTGGGGTTGGGGTTGAGGTGGGGAGGGTGCCGAAATTAAATACAGAATTGTTTCCCTGGGTGTTTTTGTCGCGGGACTGGACGGGTCGGCGTTGTGCGACCGCCGTAGGGATTCATGATAGCGATGCTGAGCGGGGGGAGCACGAGGGAGACGGGTTCGGGCTGTAATGTGTCGGCTGCAGGGTAGGCCCCAGGGATTCCAAACTCCGTTCCTTATGTCCTACCGTGCTTCCCCTTTCCACCGCTGCCCGTCTTCTCCGTTGAATCACGGGTGAAGTCGTTATACGCTTGTCGCACATGCCGGATGATTGCTAAACACGTACCCCGTACCCCGCCACCCCCCCCCCATCCCCGTCTTAATTCGAGTTGGCGCTGTCTGATGGTGCTGCCACATTTCCCATGCGCGCACGCGGTGCTATCTACGCCACGTGGAACGTACACTCGCGCTCTCTGAATTTGAATCCGTGCTCTCTGCGGCCTGTGTGGGCCAAAGATGAAGAAGGCAAAAGTCCCCGCCTATAGACGTCGCAGCAAAGTGCTGTTGGGGGATCGTGCTGCTCGCGAGCACCTATGAAGGGCCACGTGCGAGTCACGTGCAACGCACACACAGAGGATCTCTTATTTGGAATAATTCCTCTACGTGTCACGTGAGGCACGCATGTACACACGTACATGCGCGCAGTGCAGTCGGTGTTCTCCTATAACGCGGTAGTAGTCGCGTTCCCGAAGAACACCGCGTTACGGGAAAGTCGCTTTCAAATAAATAATGTAGGGCTAAAGCACAGTCCGCGATAACACGCCAGATGCGCACGCAGGTCGAAGAGAAAGACCGAGGCGCGTGGGTAGCATTTTGAAGCATCCAGCAGCAATCCCGCCTTGTGCGACGATGCTACGCCGAGGCAGCCGTACGACCGCTCGTTCCTACTCGCACTGCGACGCATTTCCATTGGCTCGATCGCGTTATATCCACTTCGCACGCACGTTATAAAAAAAATTATCTTCCCTACTGCATTCAGCATCTCGTTATATCCAATTCGCGTCGTCAAAACAACACGTGGTGTTGTAGGAGAACAGACCGCATCTCCATTTGAATTTGGATCAGCGCTCTATGTCAACGTGGATCACGTTGACCAATCATCAGGTTTGTGAGGCGTGCACAGCTACCGATTTACATTTCGGAGGACAATTGGGCGGCCGCGTGATTGCAGTCGCTAAACGAGCGGCGGCGCAGCGGTTAGCGCACGGTGGTACGACGCTGGATGAAGGTTATATACTCGTTGAGTTGCGTGACGGAATGGAAGAGAGCAGGTCTCTCGGCTGTGGCATTTTAATTGTTTTTTTGAGTTTGCGGTAACTATATCCGTTCACACTCGCTAGTATTGTATATTAATGGCAGTATTTGCAGATTCAGTAAGGGAACAACTTGCAGTATTGTATCGGCTGATGTCCTTCATGTTAATATTAATATCACAGAGATCTTGTCGGTTGATTTTTTCCCCGTAACTATTGGCCGGCGGCGGGCGATCGTCATAATAACAATTTGCCATGCTTAGTCCACCGCTGGATGAGAAGGCCTCCCCGTGCCGTAGGTTGCCAAACTTTCACCCGTTGCCAAACTCTCGCCGCGCTGTGAAGTTCTAAGGGGAGTCGTCACCTCCGTTATTCGACCGTGCGGTCTCGCTCAGCCCCGACCGCGTATGAACGAGCGACAATACAGGGTGTTTGAGAAAGATGGACCCAATTTCAAAGCAGTATATTTCACGATGGCAACATGTTACAATTACACAAAAAGTTACAAACGGTTTAATGGCTATCAAGTTTTACTAACCATTTCATAAATGCTCTATGTGCCCTCCACCTGCTGTACGGACAACATTGAGACGAGAGTTGAATTCGCCCCAAACGCCTCTCTTCTCACGTTTTCCTCTGAGGTGCGTGGCCGCCCTGTGCTCTTCCCCTTACATAAACAGCAGCCCGTGTCCTCAAATCGTTGGTACCAACGACGAATGCTCTTTGACATTGGCGGATCAATGCCAAACTCCGTTGAAACGCATGCTGCACCACAATTACGGATTCAGACTTACTGAACTGCAGAACGCAAAATGCCCCTTGTGTTGTGGTGGGGTCACCGTCTTGCCAATGACTGAGGCTAGGGGCTGTTTGTGCGCTGGGAGAGGCATCTAGCGGTAATCATTTGAAACTCTATGCCCCGCCCTCTCTATGCCCCGCCCTCTCTATGCCCCGCCCTTTCAAGTGGAAAGAGTTTCATTCATGGGCGGTTCGTGGTTGCAGAGATAAGGCGATTTCAAATAGGGTCCATCTTTTTAAACACCCTGTACATTTCACGCGAGATTTGAAACGAACAAAAAAAAACGCCAACGCGAAAATCTCGAGCGCAGTTTTCGGCTTCATTTAGCCCAATTCTGTTCTCTCGGTCGTTAAAACTCGAGGCGCGCGTTTCGGCTTCCCGAGCTCGTGTGTGCGATTACTTGACTGTGGAAATCAATGCGAAGCCGATACACTACACTACGCGTACGAAGTGTCCGAATTAAAGTATTACATTTTTTTCTACATTCGCAAATACTGAAGAGTGTTATATCAGTAATAACTTTATGGATACAATTCTCACCAGGGTCCAGTGCGTTCCTTAATCCGGGGTGCACACCTGAGCGGTCAGTTGCGCGAAACTCGGTTGCATGCAACTGAGTTGCGTACCGCGCGTGGGGCGTCCTCTGCAATGGGTTGCGAGCAGTTGCGCGGCGGAGAGACAGACTCGACTTCCAAGCGTCGATTTTGCTCGGCGGGGTTTTTTTTTTAGCAACGGATTTGATCGCACGCTGCACGTTTTTCCGCGGCCGCGATTCTGACGTGGACGAACGGAGCTGACCATGGACGTGTGCGTAGCTGTGCGGTTACGGGCGTGGCCGCCACGTACCCACGCTGCACAACCACTCGCTCGGAACGTGGACAAAGCGGCCGCGGGCAACGCTATTTAGAAGTTTCACGCGGCGATCTTGAAGAGCCGGCCTGGTTGCATGGAAACTGACCGCTCGCGGTGTGGCCCGGACTTTAGATGGCAGCGCGGGTCGAGGGGCACGTTCACAGTGTGTTCAGAATTATCATCGCACGGCTCCCTGCCCCTACACGTTTCTGCTCTTCCGTAGTCTACTGTTTGTCTTTGGCCCTTTCCAGCGCTCTTAAGTGCACCTTTGCTAGATTATTTGAACTTGATAGTTGTAATTGTGCTCTATCCCCTAAAGTACTACCTCCTCGGGTTCGTCTTAATCAGCAGAGGTGCCGGGGTCCCATCACAATCCTGTGATCAAGGTGCACCACCGATGTATGTTCTCGTTTTAGCGTCAAACGGGTAAAGGCATGCCCCTGCAATTTCTCGCTCGTGCCACTGCTGGCCTCCACTAGAGGGCCTACTCTCCCGCGCTCGCCAGGCGTCTCTCGCAATCGGTGCGTGCGAGCGCTCACGCCCTTTAACCCCCACCATGCGCGACCTGCCGACCGACTAACTTCGGGCCGAATCATTTATACCGCTGGGCGGACGAGAGGCGGGGAGAGCTTTTTAGAAACGCATCGTGAAGTGACACTAATTTAGAGGAAGGGCCCTTGCCTACAGTGTGTCGAAGGTTTTCGTCATTTTTCATCACGTGGGCCCCAGAATGCCACACTGAACTGTGGGAAGTTGGCGATTATTCTACCATTGGTGCCTTCTAATAATTATTATTATTCTAATATATAATTGCGTGCCTCTACCAAGTCTGTACCACAGCGGCGTGGCGTGGTTGGAGTGAGCCCTGGCGCAAAGGAATTAATTGGGATCCCCCCCTCTGGCCCCCTGCGGTGCATTCCCTGTTGCAGTTTCACTGCCTGCGCACTCGGTAGTCACGCCAAACGCCGCACCATAGCCTCGCCACGTGCGGCTGGAGGTGGCAGCAGTACAGTCCCTGGATTCGACCACGAGATCAAATAACACCCCCCCCCGCCCCTTTCCCATTGAGACACATGGAGGAACATCGGCTCTTTCGCAAAGGTCACCCGGGTCACGTCGAGTTTATATCGTAAGGGGTCTAAAAGAGACGCAAATATATTGGTGCCTTTGGGTTTGCGGGGAGAGCTGAAGACGTCTGTCCCCTGCTAACGTCCGTGTGAGCCTGAAGGCTGACCGGGCCCTCTCTCGTCTCCACCGAGGCCGATCTGCACGGCGATGCGAACAACGAATCCCATTTGGCCAAGCTGAGAGAGAGAGAGTGCGAGTGGCATGGCGTGTTTGGCAGTGGGCTCCGGTGCCAGGAATGGAATTGGAGGAGTTGGTGGGCCGCTCTCTTGCCCTCTCTCGCTCTCCTCGTCCAATCTCCCCTCCACTCTCTGCAGCTTGGCACCGCCGCCGCCCCCCCCCCCTTCCTCTCTCCTCCAGTGCAGTTGCACCGCCTGCACACTCGTTGGTGCTACGCCACTGGGTGTCTGCTCGCCGTGCGTCAAGTTGCACTCGCGCGATCACGTTGTTTACAAGGGTCAAATATTAACGCTTCATCTAACTTAATTGTGTACAAAGCGCGTTTTGAAATTAGCTCATGAAGCAGCACCTGGCTTGTGTGTATTTTTTTGTTGTTGGTTTAAACTAAAGTGACGTTCCAGTTGCAGTAAGCTGTTTCCGGGGGACAGTTGTTTTAAACGTGTAATAATACCTTTTTTTAAATATTAAAATTAAACTTGCAATACACACAAACTCGGCACGTGTAGCGGTACGTTGTTGCGTTTCGGCTGTCACGTCGCTCGTGCCGAGTTATGGTTTCAAAACATGGTCCATTAATATCAAACAAGTATGGAACAAAACATCGAAAAGCCTGCAAAGAAGCATGGGAGGAACGCATTTTTGCAATTGTACTGAAGAGGCAAAGGAGGGGGGGGGGGACACGTGGAGTAGAGCATACGCAGGTTATATATTCGTTCTTTCGGTAAAGTCACGTAGGAGGGAAACAATACGTGACTTTACCGAAAGAACCAAGAATATGAATCCCTGCAGTCACGAAAGCTTTAAATCAAAATATGCAGGTTAATTACGTCATGAGCACGAGTGGCCGTGTACGGTGCAAAAGAGGTTCAACATGCACGCAACTTTACATACCGTTAGGAAAATTGAAGTCTTTGTTAGAAGGAGACGTCATAGCAGGAAGGGGTCGATGGCCAAGACTTATTGCGGAGCGGCAGCTCGGGTGGAGCTAAACGCGTCCGAGAAGACATCCACCGAGGAGATGGAGCGATGGGATGGGTTCACGTGTGCCAGTGCTGGGTGGATTATTGTATCGCAGGATCGCATGAATGTATGTTTGACTTCTTTCACACCGTACGTAGCCAACCGTGATAATGCGGGGGAAGAACAACAAAAATGAATGCGTTTGTCAATCTAGATGACGTAAAAGTGCGTCGCTCCAGTGGCTTCCTAATATCGGCAGGAAGAGCGTTCCAGACGGACGCAGGAGCGCATCCGAAAGCGCACGAGCGAGGCAGTGACCGTCTTTGTTCGATGGCCAGCCAAAAGCCACTCGAGAGAACTGGCTGCGGCTTGGGATCCAGGAGCATGACCTGACCTTGGCTGATAATGATGATGATGATTAATGAAAGGGTGCATGCTGGGAAGGATGACACACACACACGGCGACCTGAAGTTGCCTGGATATTTTTTTTCCCGTGGTCTCAGCTGATGGCATTCAATTATGGGGTCAAGGGCATGCGACCTTTCCGTGCAGACCTCCAGACCGCGATTATCATCGGGTCAAAAGGTCGAATTCCCGCAAGGAACGGCAACAGCTGGGGCGTCAGGCGAAACACCAATTAGGTGCAGTGATTTGCGCGGCGGTTCCAATTAACGCGGACAGCCTTGGTTTGTGGTTCCCCGACTGCCTCGCAGCATCTCAGCTTTCCTTCAATCCACTGCTGGATGAAGGCCTGACCCCACACTGTGTCGGTTATGGTGTGTTTGTGGCATAAGCTGTGTTCTTTGGATTGTAAGACGCTCCTGAAAGTAAGACTGTGCCCTGGTATCTATAGAGGAGCTAATCTTGATTTGAAGCTTTCGTGACTGCAGGAATCCATACTCTTTGGTTCTTTCGGTAAAGTCACGTAGGTAGAAAAATAGAATTAATCACGACGTTCCGATCGCAACACAAGTGGTCGTCCTCGGGCGGAAAAAATATAATCCAGTAGTGGAACTGCTAAACTAGCTAGTGACTTTGCCTAAAGAACCAAAGAGTAATTGAGGAGCTGTATACAAATCTTGGCGCGCGCACACACACACACGCTGTATTACAAGACGCAACCTCAAGATTTCCTAAAATCAGGGTTAAAGCTGTTGCGTCGTTATAATTCAAATAATACGGTCAGTCACTGGTTTGTGTTCAGTTGTTTTGTCTTTCCCACGCACCTCCGATTAGCGTGGTTGGCTACGTACGCTGCGAAAGGAGTTCGACGTGCCTGCGTAAAATCACGTTTTTCTAAAAAAATACAGAGTGCTTCAAAGTGTTGTTAACACTTGTGAGAATTTGCAACAACACCACAAGAAATGTGCTGCTGCCTCTGGGCTCTGGAGACCACCTGGAGAAGATTCCGGGCCACGTGTTGACAACGATGGCGAACGAGTGGAGACTCTTCGACTTTTTGAAGCTATTAACATACTTTTTTTCCCATCATGTTACAGTGTATTCATCCATTTTTTCCCCATTCAAAATGATAGTCCCGTATAAGTGTGAACATCTCTTTTGAAGCACCCTGGACATGTGTGCATGTAGAACTTCTTTCGTGCCGTACGTAGCCAACCCGTGCTCATCGGAGCCGCCCTGTAAGTCCACCTAGGCGCCTCGGAGCACTTCACAACCGCCCGCACGGCTCATCCAAGTCACCGCATCTGAAAGGGGCACCCCCGGTGGTAGCTCTCCCTGTGCGGCACAGGCACGTTCAGCGCATGGCCCCACCGCCAGTGCCGGATTAAGCTAAGTGCGGGGCCTGTAGCTTATGTTATGAAGGGGCCCTAAATAAAAAAAAACGTAAATATTAAAACACATACATTTTTTTTTACTGTAATTGTATTTTTCATTTGCTATACAGCCACATAATACGACAAATCGCGAGCCTTAAACACCCGGTCGTTTGTAAAGGTTGATGGCAGTATAGTACTATAGTAATAGAGCAAGTGCAGAATCATTGGACATGAATTGATAGCTTGAAAGCGTTTAGCGCGGGGCCTTTGAAAGTGCGATGCCAGCAGCTACTACACATGTAGTAGCTACTAGCATCGCACATGTAGTAGCTACTACACATGTATAGTAGCTACTACACATGTTGTAGCTACTACACATGTACAGTGAGGGAAAAAAAGTATTTGATCCCCTGCTTATTTTGTACGTTTGCCCACTGACGAAGAAATTATCAGTCTATAATTTTAATGGTAGGTTTATTTGAATAGTGAGAGACAGAATAACAACAAACAAATACAGAAAAACGCATGTCAAAAATGTTATAAATTGATTTGCATTTTAATGAGGGAATACGAATTTGACCCCCTCTCAATCAGAAAGATTTCTGGCTCCCAGGTGTCTTTTATACAGGTAACGAGCTGAGATTAGGAGCACACTCTTGAAGCAATCAATCAATCAATCAGATTCCAAACTTTCCACCATGGCCAAGACCAAAGAGCTCTCCAAGGATGTCAGGGACACGATTGTAGACCTACACAAGGCTGGAATGGGCTACAAGACCATTGCCAAGCAGCTTGGTGAGAAGGTGACAACAGTTTGTGCGATTATTCGCAAATGGAAGAAACACAAAAGAACTGTCAATCTCCCTCGGCCTGGGGCTCAATGCAGGATCTCACCTCGTGGAGTTGCAATGATCATGAGAACGGTGAGGAATCAGCCCAGAACTACACGGGAGGATCTTGGCAATTATCTCAACGCAGCTGGGACCATAGTCACCAAGAAAACAATTGGTAACACACTACGCCGTGAAGGACTGAAATCCTGCAGCGCCCGCAAGGTCCCCCTGCTCAAGAAAGCACATATACATGCCCGTCTGAAGTTTGCCAATGAACATCTGAATGATTCAGAGGACAACTGGGTGAAAGTGTTGTGGTCAGATGAGACCAAAATGGAGCTCTTTGGCATCAACTCAACTCGCCGTGTTTGGAGGAGGAGGAATGCTGCCTATGACCCCAAGAACACCATCCCCACCGTCAAACATGTAGGTGGAAACATTATGCTTTGGGGGTGTTTTTCTGCTAAGGGGACAGGACAACTTCACCGCATCAAAGGGACGATGGACGGGGCCATGTACCGTAAAATCTTGTGTGAGAACCTTCCCTCAGCCAGGGCATTGAAAATGGGTCGTGGATGGGTATTCCAGCATGACAATGACCCAAAACACACAGCCAAGGCAACAAAGGAGTGGCTCAAGAAGAAGCACATTAAGGTCCTGGAGTGGCTTAGCCAGTCTCCAGACCTTAATCCCATAGAAAATCTGTGGAGGGAGCTGAAGGTTCTAGTTGCCAAATTTCAGCCTCGAAACCTTAATGACTTGGAGAAGATCTGCAAAGAGGAGTGGGACATAATCCCTCCTGAGATGTGTGCAAACCTGGTGGCCAACTACAAGAAACATCTGACCTCTGTGATTGCCAACAAGGGTTTTGCCACCAAGTACTGTCATGTTTTTCAGAGGGGTCAAATACTTATTTCCCTCTTTAAAATGCAAATCAATTTATGACATTATTGACATACGTTTTCTGGATTTTGTTGTTGTTATTCTGTCTCTCACTGTTCAAATAAACCTAGCATTAAAATTATAGACTGATCATTTCGTTGTCAGTGGGCAAACGTACAAAATCAGCAGGGGATCAAATACTTTTTTCCCTCACTGTAGTTGCTACTTGTGCTACTAAGGATAATCCGGCACTGTCCCCCACCCGGCCATTCCGGGCGACAGCATTACGGGCGAGGGTGCAGAAGTACAGTCCAACGTTGTTACAACAAGCTGGTGTCTGCTGGTCCACCACTATCCACCGAGGTAGCCTGTAACACCCGGTTATGCATGGCGGGTCACCTGCAATCATCAACCGTGACCAGTTGCAATCCAACGGTGGCACTATACGCAGACTGTTACAATCCCAGCACTGTGGCATTGTATAATTGATTCCCCATTCTCGAGAAAGACGGATTACACTTTTTTTAACTGCGGCACACGGTCAAGCCACTGCTGGACGAAGGCCGCTGTGAGGGTTGTTTGACCATACTTCACCACGCTGGTCAGTAAGGGATGGGAATGAGGCGGAGGCCCAATATCGTTTCGCATATAAACTGGATCGCGGCTGGGTATTGAACTTTGGTGCGCTAACCTCTGCGCCACGGGCTCCACGCCACTTGAACGATTCCACATGCACGCAAATGTCATTGTGGACCACAACCTGCCATCACCAGCCATGGTCAATCCACTGCTCATTGAAAGCAGTCGATTGACCGTGACTGGTGATGGATTGGGGAGGCCTTCATCCAGCAGTGGATTGGCCATGGCTGGTGATGGATTGGGGAGGCCTTCATCCAGCAGTGGATTGACCGTGGCTGGTGATGGATTGTGGGGGCCTCCATCCAGCCGTGGATTGACCGTGGCTGATGATGGATTGGGGAGGCCTTCATCCAGCAGTGGATTGACCGTGGCTGGTGATGGATTGGGGAGGCCTTCATCCAGCAGTGGATTGACCATGGCTGGTGATGGATTGGGGAGGCCTTCATCCAGAAGTGGATTGACCGTGGCTGGTGATGGATTGGGGAAGCTTCCATCCAGCAGTGGATTGACCATGGCTGGTGATGGATTGGGGAGGCCTCTATCCAGCAGTGGATTGACCGTGGCTGGTGATGGATAGGGGAGGCCTTCATCCAGCAGTGGATTGACCATGGCTGGTGATGGATTGGGGAGGCCTTCATCCAGCAGTGGATTGACCATGGCTGGTGATGGATTGGGGAGGCCTTCATCCAGCAGTGGATTGACCATGGCTGGTGATGGATTGGGGAGGCCTTCATCCAGCAGTGGATTGACCGTGGCTGATGATGGATTGGGGAGGCCTCCATCCAGCAGTGGATTGACCGTGGCTGGTGATGGATTGGGGAGGCCTCCATCCAGCAGTGGATTGACCGTGGCTGATGATGGATTGGGGAGGCCTCCATCCAGCAGTGGATTGACCGTGGCTGGTGATGGATTGGGGAGGCCTCCATCCAGCAGTGGATTGACCGTGGCTGGTGATGGATTGGGGAGGCCTCCATCCAGCAATGGATTGACCGTGGCTGGTGATGGATTGGGGAGGCCTTCATCCAGCAGTGGATTGACCGTGGCTGGTGGTGGATTGGGGAGGCCTCCATCCAGCAGTGGATTGACCATGGCTGGTGATGGATTGGGGAGGCCTCCATCTAGCAGTGGATTGACCATGGCTGGTGATGGATTGGGGAGGCCTCCATCCAGCAATGGATTGACCGTGGCTGGTGATGGATTGGGGAGGCCTTCATCCAGCAGTGGATTGACCGTGGCTGGTGGTGGATTGGGGAGGCCTCCATCCAGCAGTGGATTGACCATGGCTGGTGATGGATTGGGGAGGCCTCCATCTAGCAGTGGATTGACCATGGCTGGTGATGGATTGTGGGGGCCTCCATCCAGCCGTGGATTGACCGTGGCTGATGATGGATTGGGGAGGCCTTCATCCAGCAGTGGATTGACCATGGCTGGTGATGGATTGGGGAGGCCTCCATCCAGCAGTGGATTGACCGTGACGTGATGGATTGGGAGGCCTTCATCCAGCAGTGGATTGACCGTGGCTGGTGGTGGATTGGGGAGGCCTCCATCCAGCAGTGGATTGACCATGGCTGGTGATGGATTGGGGAGGCCTCCATCCAGCAGTGGATTGACCGTGGTTGGTGATGGATTGTGGAGGCCTTCATCCAGCAGTGGATTGACAATGGCTGGTGATGGATTGGAGAGGCCTCCATCCAGCAGTGGATTGCCCGTGGCTGGTGATGGATTGTGGAGGCCTTCATCCAGCAGTGGATTGACCATGGCTGGTGATGGATTGGAGAGGCCTCCATCCAGCAGTGGATTGACCATGGCTGGTGATGGATTGTGGAGGCCTCCATCCAGCAGTGGATTGACCATGGCTGGTGATGGATTGGGGAGGCCTCCATCCAGCAGTGGATTGACCATGGCTGGTGATGGATTGGGGAGGCCTCCATCCAGCAGTGGATTGACCGTGGCTGGTGATGGATTGGGGAGGCCTCCATCCAGCAATGGATTGACCGTGGCTGGTGATGGATTGGGGAGGCCTTCATCCAGCAGTGGATTGACCGTGGCTGGTGGTGGATTGGGGAGGCCTCCATCCAGCAGTGGATTGACCATGGCTGGTGATGGATTGGGGAGGCCTCCATCCAGCAGTGGATTGACCATGGCTGGTGATGGATTGGGGAGGCCTTCATCCAGCAGTGGATTGACCGTGGCTGGTGATGGATTGTGGAGGCCTCCATCCAGCCGTGGATTGACCGTGGCTGATGATGTATTTGGGGATGCCTTCATCCAGCAGTGGATTGACCATGGCTGGTGATGGATTGGGGAGGCCTCCATCCAGCAGTGGATTGACCGTGACGTGATGGATTGGGAGGCCTTCATCCAGCAGTGGATTGACCGTGGCTGGTGGTGGATTGGGGAGGCCTCCATCCAGCAGTGGATTGACCATGGCTTGTGATGGATTGGGGAGGCCTCCATCCAGCAGTGGATTGACCGTGGTTGGTGATGGATTGTGGAGGCCTTCATCCAGCAGTGGATTGACCATGGCTGGTGATGGATTGGAGAGGCCTCCATCCAGCAGTGGATTGCCCGTGG
This sequence comes from Petromyzon marinus, assembly GCF_048934315.1. Lineage (NCBI taxonomy): Eukaryota > Metazoa > Chordata > Hyperoartia > Petromyzontiformes > Petromyzontidae > Petromyzon > Petromyzon marinus. The sequence continues at coordinate 7,650,842 of NC_133714.1, read as the reverse complement.
CTGGTGATGGATTGTGGAGGCCTTCATCCAGCAGTGGATTGACCATGGCTGGTGATGGATTGGAGAGGCCTCCATCCAGCAGTGGATTGACCATGGCTGGTGATGGATTGTGGAGGCCTCCATCCAGCAGTGGATTGACCATGGCTGGTGATGGATTGGGGAGGCCTCCATCCAGCAGTGGATTGACCATGGCTGGTGATGGATTGGGGAGGCCTCCATCCAGCAGTGGATTGACCGTGGCTGGTGATGGATTGGGGAGGCCTCCATCCAGCAGTGCCTGATGGAGACGATGCGTGGGCTTGGCGAAGTTGAGACTGCGATGATTTGCAGGTGACCGCCATGCATAACCAGATGCTATAGGCTACCTCGGTGGACATCCAAGGCAACGGCTGTTGCACAATGTTAGACTGTACTTCTATGGTCCCCGTCATCACCAGCACGCAATGACCAGCGTGGTGAAGTATGGTCTAATAACCACGCCTGAGCAGCTATGGATAACATGAACAGAGGGGCTCGCACGCATGCACGAGGTGGTCCAGAAGTCTTGTGACCCCCCCACTATTAATTAACCCCTAACATTGCTTCCCCTACCCCCTCATGCATAATCGTTGTCCGTGTTAAATGAACGTTACTTTTAATGATTATTTTTAGTGAATTAGATTGGGGGTCACGAGACATCTGGAACACCCCGGTACGTGTTCTTGTCCGTTGTATACCCTACAAAGTTTGGCGGAGTTTCCAAATGAATGTACCCCACTCGTCGTTTGTTGTTGGCGATGAGTTATCGCCGTGGCCGCCGCTCTTGTCATGACAACAACTTTTCTCAAGTTTGTGAAGGGCTACAGTATAGATTACTTTAAACCCCTCTCTCTGCGATACTCTGCAAAGTCACTCAGAGCCATTACGTGAGGGGCCACGACCACGACCTCGACCCCCCCTCATATATTCATACGCGACGATAACAAAATGTTAATTTATTTATAATTAACATGTTAATTTCATGCTAATTACATGTCGGCCCCCCGAGCGTCTCCAGAGGGAGGGCCCCCCTTGCGAAGCTCACGGTAATGAGATGATAATTAATGCGAATTACATGCGGATGCTCAGGGCGTCATTGGCCAGGGCACCCATCGCATCGCGCACGTCAATCGTATGATAATTTATGTTAATAGTATAGCGAACGGGCAGACGCCGTTAATGAAATGTTAATGTATGCAGATGCTACAAAGCCCCGCCCCATGGGAGACAACACCCCGCCCCCCCCGCAAACGCCATGTTAACGATACGTCAACGCTACTCGCTCGTCACCGCCGCTCAGAGCCACGCCCCGCGCTCAGGAACCCCCGCCCAACGCGAGGGAATGCGACGCCCCTCGAAAACTCCCCCCCCTCCCCGCTGCCACCCCCTCCTAATGAGATGCTAATTACATGCAACGCGCGCGCGCGGGGCTGACCAGTGGCGCGGCGCTAACGCGGGGTCGTGACCCATGACCCCGAGGGGTCGCGACCCCTGACCTCGCCCCCCCCCTCTTCCCCCCCCCTACCGCCCTGCACGTCGCCTGAGAAGACGCGGGACGCTTCCAGGTAGGCGCAGCAGGGCCGCCCCCCCCCCCATCACCCCCGCACCCCATCGCGGCTGTAAATCGCTCTGTTTTATTCGTCATTAATTTAACGCGAAACATTTTTGTTTCGTCTTCAGCGTTTGTGGCAGCGTTGGTGTTGGTAGAGGTGGTGTGGGGGGAGGGAGGTTGGTGGTGGTGGTTGTTGTTGTTGGTGGTGGTGAGGGAATCATCATCGGTGGTCGCCTTTTGTTGTGTTGAGAAGCCGTGGCGGCGTTACACAGAACGTGTTAATAGCGAGACGATGACCCCCACCACCACCACCATCACCCAACCACCACCACAAGTCGCTGGGTCGGACTCGACTGGACGCATGCGTTAGGCCGCTACTGTTCGCGGTACAACGACGATGACGATAACAACAACAATTACAATCAATATTATTGTCGCTTCGTTCTAACTGATATTAACGTAGCCAACCGCCCCCCCCCCCTCGTCTTTCCTCCCCCCCCCCCGCTGTCGCTGTTGGTTGATGCTGGTCGGCCGCTTGTTAAGTGGATGTCGGAACTTGACTTGCTGCTGGCTTGACCGCCGCGTGGACGGTGATGGTTGCGCGAGCGAGCCGGGGTTTGGTTGAGGTTGGCGGTGCTTTGGTCGGGTCAGCGTGGTTAGTCAGTCGGCGGGTTTGTAATGGTTAGTGATGGTGGTGGTAGTCATGGTAGTGTAGATTGTCGTGATGGTAATGGTTAGTGATGGTGGTGGTAGTCATGGTAGTGTCGATTGTCGTGATGGTAATGGTTAGTGATGGTGGTGGTGGTCATGGTAGTGTAGATTGTCGTGATGGTAATGGTTAGTGATGGTGGTGGTAGTCATGGCAGTGTAGATTGTCGTGATGGTAATGGTTAGTGATGGTGGTGGTGGTCATGGTAGTGTAGATTGTCGTGATGGTAATGGTTAGTGATGGTGGTGGTGGTCATGGTAGTGTAGATTGTCGTGATGGTAATGGTTAGTGATGGTGGTGGTAGTCATGGCAGTGTAGATTGTCGTGATGGTAATGGTTAGTGATGGTGGTGGTAGTCATGGTAGTGTCGATTGTCGTGATGGTAATGGTTAGTGATGGTGGTGGTAGTCATGGTAGTGTAGATTGTGATGGTAATGGTTAGTGATGGTGGTGGTGGTCATGGTAGTGTAGATTGTCGTGATGGTAATGGTTAGTGATGGTGGTGGTAGTAGTCATGGTAGTGTAGATTGTCGTGATGGTAATGGTTAGTGATGGTGGTGGTAGTCATGGTAGTGTAGATTGTCGTGATGGTAATGGTTAGTGATGGTGGTGGTAGTCATGGTAGTGTAGATTGTCGTGATGGTAATGGTTAGTGATGGTGGTGGTAGTCATGGTAGTGTAGATTGTCGTGATGGTAATGGTTAGTGATGGTGGTAGTAGTCATGGCAGTGTAGATTGTCGTGATGGTAATGGTTAGTGATGGTGGTGGTGGTGGTCACGGCAGTGTAGATTGTCGTGATGGTAATGGTTAGTGATGGTGGTGGTAGTAGTCATGGTAGTGTAGATTGTCGTGATGGTAATGGTTAGTGATGGTGGTGGTAGTCATGGTAGTGTAGATTGTCGTGATGGTAATGGTTAGTGATGGTGGTGGTAGTCATGGTAGTGTAGATTGTCGTGATGGTAATGGTTAGTGATGGTGGTAGTAGTCATGGCAGTGTAGATTGTCGTGATGGTAATGGTTAGTGATGGTGGTGGTGGTGGTCATGGCAGTGTAGATTGTCGTGATGGTAATGGTTAGTGATGGTGGTGGTAGTAGTCATGGTAGTGTAGATTGTCGTGATGGTAATGGTTAGTGATGGTGGTGGTGGTCATGGTAGTGTAGATTGTCGTGATGGTAATGGTTAGTGATGGTGGTGGTAGTAGTCATGGTAGTGTAGATTGTCGTGATGGTAATGGTTAGTGATGGTGGTGGTACTCATGGTAGTGTAGATTGTCGTGATGGTAATGGTTAGTGATGGTGGTGGTGGTAGTCATGGTAGTGTAGATTGTCGTGATGGTAATGGTTAGTGATGGTGGTGGTGGTCATGGTAGTGTAGATTGTCGTGATGGTAATGGTTAGTGATGGTGGTGGTGGTAGTCATGGTAGTGTAGATTGTCGTGATGGTAATGGTTAGTGATGGTGGTGGTGGTAGTCATGGTAGTGTAGATTGTCGTGATGGTAATGGTTAGTGATGGTGGCTGTAGTCATGGTAGTGTAGATTGTCGTGATGGTAATGGTTAGTGATGGTGGTGGTAGTCATGGTAGTGTAGATTGTCGTGATGGTAATGGTTAGTGATGGTGGTGGTAGTAGTCATGGTAGTGTAGATTGTCGTGATGGTAATGGTTAGTGATGGTGGTGGTAGTAGTCATGGTAGTGTAGATTGTCGTGATGGTAATGGTTAGTGATGGTGGTGGTAGTAGTCATGGTAGTGTAGATTGTCGTGATGGTAATGGTTAGTGATGGTGGTAGTGGTAGTCATGGTAGTGTAGATTGTCGTGATGGTAATGGTTAGTGATGGTGGTGGTGGTAGTCATGGTAGTGTAGATTGTCGTGATGGTAATGGTTAGTGATGGTGGCTGAAGTCATGGTAGTGTAGATTGTCGTGATGGTAATGGTTAGTGATGGTGGTGGTAGTCATGGTAGTGTAGATTGTCGTGATGGTAATGGTTAGTGATGGTGGTGGTAGTAGTCATGGTAGTGTAGATTGTCGTGATGGTAATGGTTAGTGATGGTGGTGGTGGTCATGGTAGTGTAGATTGTCGTGATGGTAATGGTTAGTGATGATGGTGGTAGTAGTCATGGTAGTGTAGATTGTCGTGATGGTAATGGTTAGTGATGGTGGTGGTGGTCATGGTAGTGTAGATTGTCGTGATGGTAATGGTTAGTGATGGTGGTGGTAGTAGTCATGGCAGTGTAGATTGTCGTGATGGTAATGGTTAGTGATGGTGGTGGTGGTAGTCATGGTAGTGTAGATTGTCGTGATGGTAATGGTTAGTGATGGTGGTGGTAGTCATGGTAGTGTAGATTGTGATGGTAATGGTTAGTGATGGTGGTGGTGGTCATGGCAGTGTAGATTGTCGTGATGGTAATGGTTAGTGATGGTGGTGGTGGTCATGGTAGTGTAGATTGTCGTGATGGTAATGGTTAGTGATGGTGGTGGTGGTCATGGCAGTGTAGATTGTCGTGATGGTAATGGTTAGTGATGGTGGTGGTAGTAGTCATGGTAGTGTAGATTGTCGTGATGGTAATGGTTAGTGATGGTGGTGGTGGTCATGGCAGTGTAGATTGTCGTGATGGTAATGGTTAGTGATGGTGGTGGTGGTCATGGCAGTGTAGATTGTCGTGATGGTAATGGTTAGTGATGGTGGTGGTGGTGGTCATGGCAGTGTAGATTGTCGTGATGGTAATGGTTAGTGATGGTGGTGGTAGTAGTCATGGCAGTGTCGATTGTCGTGATGGTAATGGTTAGTGATGGTGGTGGTGGTATTCATTGCAGTGTAGATTGTCGTGATGGTGGTTGGTGGTGGTGGTGATGATTATGATGATGTTAATGATGATGGTCGTGGCGAATAGAATGATGGTAGTACTGGATCGGTACTATGATGGTGGTGGTTATAGTGATTATTACGAAGATGGTAATGACGGTCGTGGTGATGACGGTGATAGTGATATTAGTTTGGATTATGATGAGGTTGATGATTCGGATGATGGTGGTGGTACATTATTAATGATGGCTATGGTGAATATAGGATTATGACAATGGTAATGATGGTGCGCTTGATTGTAGTGTTTAGGATTAATGTGATGATTAGGTTCATGGTAATGATGGTGATGCTGGTATTGATGGTGAAGTTTAGGATGATGGTAATGGTCGTTTTAATGGTGACAATCTTGATGAGGATGATGGCGGTCATGTTGATGATTTGAGTGATGGTTATGGTGTTGGTAATGGTGGTGTTATGTGATCATGATGGTGGTTGTGACGATGGTGATTGTAATGACAGTGGTGATGGTGAAGATTGGGAAGATAATAAATTGTTAGTGACGGAGGTGATGGTGAATATTAGGGTGATGCTTGTGATGATGATTTGGATTATACCAATCCTGGGCAGTGAGGATTATCATGGTTATTAGGATAATGGTAAAATACAGTTGTGATAGTGATTGCAATTATTGTGGTGATGGGGATAAATAGGATTATGGAAATGCCGGTAATGATCAAGATGATAATGATGGTCATTGTAATGATTAGGAAGATGCTAATAATCACCTTAATGAGCTTAAGTATCCAAATTTTCAGGATGATGAGTAATAATTAAGATGATCGTGGTGCTTTGATATTGATTTTAATTATGCTAATTATGATCGCGATTATGATGGTGATGTTATTGGTGTTATTCGTAATTATATAATGGAGGTGGTAATGATTATGATGATAGTTGCAGTGATGTTAATGATGAGAGTGGTAACAAATATAATGATGGTAGTGGTATCGATGACTATCGTGATTATGATGGTGTTGGAAAGGGAGATAGTCATGGTGATAATGGTAATGTTTATAAACATTGGTAATCATGATAATTAATTATAATTTTGGATGCAAATTTTATTGGTGTTGGTTGTGGCAGAGATGGTGGCGTGATAACGATTGTAATGGGGAGAATGAAACCAGTAACTGGAATGGCTGTAATAATAATTGTACAGACGTTAGTAATAATGGTGCTAAGGGTAACGATGAATGCGAAGATAGTACAATAATTGTAATTATGATAATGCCGATGCTAACAGCGACGATAGACAATGCTAATGGCAGACCTTCGAGTAATGACCATTTTGTTGCTGATGCTGATGATGATTGATTAATGGTGGCAAGGATGAAGAGTGACTCTGGCGGTGACTCTGACCGTGACCTTGTCTCTTGCTCTCATTCCACCTTCCGCCTACGCAAACCCTAATTATTATTATTCCCATCCACTTTTGTCTCTCCCCATTACGCTATTGCGCATCTGTTTCGGTCAGTGTTGGAGGAGGTGTTTTTTTTTGTGGGGGGTTTTAACGATGGCATCTCAGCGTCGTTCGCTCCGCCGAGAGCCGTTGCCTTAACTCGCCTTAAGCAGCTGATGTCAAAGGGCTGAGTTTATAATGGCCTGCTTAGGGCGTACAGTGTAGATTCATACACCCATGCGCGCGTGTGCTTGTATGCGCGCGCGTGTGTGTGTGTTCCACTTTGCTATAAAGGCACGCCGTTTTAAACCGGCGTCTTTTAAAGGGCTGTCGATTTCTGATGCGGCACGTGTTATTTTGAAACGGTGGCGTTTTACCCCGGTGACCTTTGTGCCCAGTGCCTTTTGAGGTTCCTTTAAGATTCTTAAGGCTCGCTCTCTCCGGTATGTGCTGCCTGAACTCCCCCCCCCCCTGCCGTTTTCTAGCTGCGGTCGCCGCGAATGCATCCGATCGCCAAACGTATTTTTTTCTTTCGTTCCAAAGACTTGAGAGATTTGGGACCCCCCCCCCCCCCCGGCGTCGTATACGTTCCGTCACACGCGCTTGTACGGCTCTTTTCTCAGTCCGCTGCTGGATTGAGGGCCTCCTCGTGCCGCGCGGGTTCGGGAGTTTATTTAACCCGGCATACTCTGCTCAAGTAAAAATCCAGAAGTGGATGGTATGTAAGTTCAGTAGGACAGTGTATTTTTGCTGAACTCTACCCTCACTACCCACCACGCAGCACCGCAGCCTAAAATACCTGTTATCCTTGTCGATCTCCCACCCAAGCACTATCCATGGTCAGCTGAGCTTCTGAGGTCTGACGAGACTGAGTGCATTCCCAGTGATTTGTGTGAGATATGAACGTATTTGGGTGGCAGGCTGGCACAATTCTAAGACTTGTGCCTCACAGCAAGACGGAGCTGGGTCCGATTCCTGACTCGAGGGCTTTTCTGCGTGGCAATTGTTTGTTCTCCCCACGTTCTGTGTGGGTTTCCTCCAGGTTCTCCGGTTTCCTCAAATAGTTAAAAGCATACAAAGTCACCTGTGTTGGCCAAACATCCCCAATGCAGAACTCTCCTGACTAACAAATAATATTCAGACTCCACAAAGTGTCGCTTTCCCGGGTAAATAAGCAATCATTATGATACACATTCAAAACTTGCTAAGTGATACAAGTCAAAACCTGTGTGGGTGCGTTTATGATTACAGATTGCCTAGATGCTGATCATTATTTCACGTCTTGTAAATGTGAATGGCTCACGCGTGCATTTTTTACATGCACAAATCACTCGCGAAGAATTATATTTGTCGAAACGTTGCAGACGACAAAATCACGAGACTCGGGAGATTCCTTCCTAGATAAGTGACATTATTAATGTAAGCTGGCCGAGCGGTGGCACAGTGGTCAGCTGCATACTGTACCTTGAAACTCGCAATCTGAGTTCGATACCCGGCCGCTGCTCACATCAGTGGCAAATGAAGTCTGAACTCGAGCTAGGCCTCTCTCACTTTCGATGAACCCGCATTGATCGGCTTGGTGAAGCACAGGAAGCCAACGTTTACGACCAACACAGTGCGAGGAGGTATTAATTCAGGATTTTGATTGGCAAACGGGCTGCAGCGTATTATTAATAATAATTACAATTTATGTCGTGCTTTTCATCAAGGATCTCAAGGCGCTGTAAAGGACACAGTAGCAGCAGACACCCAGCATAAAATAATATAATTTAATAATACAAAAAATTTACTACATGAAGTATAAATGTCATAAGCGGAAGCATATTAATTGGTTTTAAGGAGCATTTTAAAAATGGCCACAGACTCAAAGATCCTGATATCTCGTGGAAGAGCGTTCCATAGCATGTGGGCTACACGGGGAAAACCTCGGTCACCCATAGATCCAAACCTCGATCTGGGAAGACAGAGAAGATCTGCATCCCCAGATCTTCGGGACCTTGAGGGGACACAAGGGTGGAAGCATGTTAGTGATGTAGGCTGGAGAAAGATGGTTCACTGATTTTACAAACTAGCTCACGGGGTACGGTGAACCCTTGAAAGGCATTGTACGACTTCAACGTCTGCGCAGCAGTCCAGTACGACGGCGTTGCATGTCTGACTCACTAGGGACTGAGTTAAAGGCAGATGTGCAAAAAGGGTCGATTATATACGTGAACATCTATAGAAAAACGACAAGTTACAGTGTACACAAAGACTGCGCTGGAGACAGTTTAATTGGCCATGGCAGATTCGTGACTGTTGGATACGCGACGTACTGCACGCGCGTATATTTTTAAGACGCAATGACCAATGTTGTGCCTCGCCTAGCCCTCCGACCTGGGTCAACCGTGATAACGTCTTGCGTGGGCCCAAAGATTTTGGCCTTGGCTGCGGGGGGTTAATTAAAGGGGAGTAAGAATGCGTGCGGTGGGGGATGCTGCCGTGGACTTGCAAGTCCAGAGGTCATCGGTTCGATCTCCCGACGTGGCATTTGAAACAATGTGCGAGTTTTGTCAAGTCCGCCCAGAAGTGTAAAATAAGGTAAAACAGTCGATCGGCATGTTGCCTGCGATGGAGTAAAATGTGGGTACTCTCACCTCATCCAAGACATCTGGCCAGTGTGTAGGAGTCGGTATGTCTGTAGAATTTTCACACTGTATGTAGCCAACCGCGTTAATCGGAGGGTCGTGGGAAGGACAACAAACTAAACACAAAAAAGCAGTTCTAAAGAATGGATGATTTAAAAGTGCTAATATCGGAAGGAAGAGCGTTCCAGACGGCCGCAGAAGCGCACCTGAAAGCGCGCGATGCGGTGACCACCGTCTTTGTTCGATGGCCCAGCTAAGAGCCGCTGCTGCGAGGATGACCGGGAGTGAGCATGGTGATGGTCTATGCTCCTCTAGTGAGGGCTTCTTTATAACTCAACCGAGTGGAGGCCTTCCCCCCCCCCCCCCGTAGTGGCATGAGCAAGTCATTGCAGGGCTTCTTTTATCTGTGAGAACATGCAGCTGCAAATCGATCAGAATATATATCAAATATAATATTTATTCACACTGGAGGTATCCGACGAGGTATTAAGGCCTTTTGTTTTTTTGACAGCTGTCCTGTAGGGGCAGGTCAGAATGTTTCGACAGCAATACAAAAACGCAATAGGAGTGCAAGGTAGAGGGAAGGTAAACAAATCACTAATCAATCGTGGGTTTCTGTGTTTTCAATCTGAACGTTTCCGGAAGGGCACGCCTCCCCCCATCATGGTATGTGACTGCCAGTTTGCACGTACAATGCTGTATGCTTCACCGCTCGCCTGAAGGGACGGTCACACTTTCAGCTCTCGTGAGTCGGTAGTCTAGACAAAATACAGCCGCACTTTCAGCTAATTTCTGAGTTGGTGGTCTAGAGTCATAGTTGAAAATCGTATGTTGTAAAACTCCCTCCACCTGACGCAGCCATTTAATAAATTCGTCACGTGAACAATAGTTCCAATTTATTACTGCTTCAGCACCACCGGTGTGTTGTTAAGACAGCAATTTATCAACCAGCATCATTGGGCAGTTTTGCCAGATTTGTGAAAATGTCCTCCAGTCATTTGCCTTAAATTGGGGGTGTGATGTCATCGATGTGGCGGCCTAGGCAAGGCTGAGAGCTTTGTACTTGCAATGTCAGGTTTCACATCACTTCCACATGAGGCGTGATGTGAGCTGTGCCTCCCTGCTGTTTGTGAGCATTACAACCTGTCACAGTGTTATTTCTACTAAGACAAAGATCCCCCCCCTCCATAGCCTTAACAGACTGTTGGGGGCAAGCGGTGTTAGCGATTACCAATGAAGAGCGGCACGGACCACGAGGGCGGTGGGTGGTCAGCACCACGCCAAAGTGGTGATGTTTACACATCGCACCAGGTAGTCAGATTATCGTGGCTGGTGTTGTGCGTGAGTGGAAATTGACCTCGGGTCGCCATTCATGTTGCGCAGCACGCTGCAAAAAAAGACATCCCCTGTATAGCCTTAACAGACTGTTGGGGCAAGTGTTGTTAGCGAGCAACCAATGAAGGCCAGAACGGCACACGAGGGGGTAGGTGGCCAGCACCACGCCCGGCCGCCTTTAGCCTCCCTAGTGGCGATGTTTTCATGCACCGCACCGGGTACTCATTTGAGGCTGAATCGACCTTTGGGAGGCCCAGGACCGGTTGAGATAATCGTCACTGATGTCGCTAGGTTCGTAGCGCAGCGCGCCAACCACACGCACACACGCATACGTGTTTCCGGTGTGCTTTGCGTGTCGCCCGCATCGTGCGCATAGAAAATATAACATGGAGTCGTGGCGGTCGGCAAACGCACGTGAAGGGCGATCAAAACGAGAACCTGCGGGGTGGCTCAAAAATACCTGCACGAGCAATTGAGCCAGAGTATAGGGGGAGGAGGTGGGGAGGTGTAAAGTTGCAGCTTACAGAGTGCATTTCAACGTCGCATAAGCGACCGTCACCTGTCCGCCCGCAACCCAATGCAACGCAGCATTTGTGCACGTTCTCGTCGTCATTTTGTATGGATGTTCAGAAATTCGACCGTTTCACACGCGGTGAAGTAATTCCTCATCTCGCGCGTACGTCCGCTTAGTTCTGAAGCGCAGTGAAGCATTTCCCCGTGTTTGGGGCAACCCGCGCTGCACTTTTGTCCAGTGCCATATTATTGCATGGTGGTGTAACTGTCATTTTCTATGGATGTTCACGTATCTGACCTTTTCCTACATCCGCCTAATCCTCAGTTCCCATCGAGATGGATATGCCATGTTTGTAGTGTATTCCATGAAAAGTCTAAGCTTGTAAAATTGCTGCCTACAAAGTGAGTGGATTTACGCGAGGGTTGTTCATCAGTCGTCGATTTTTCCATCATCGTTATCGGAATTGATTATTGATTTCCAAAGGCATGTGATTGATAATGGAATCCATTTCAATTTTAGTAACGATCTCACTGATCGGCACTCGCGAACTGCACAACCGCAAGGCGCGTGCTCCAGTGTGATTGGTCAGTGGCAACCATGATCAGGTACCAACGGCAGGGATCATTAGTCTCCATGTGGTACTGTTGAGGAAGGTGCTGTCAATGAGCACCTACGAAGGCCGGGACGGCGCACGAGAGGGTGGGTGGCCAGCAACACGCCCGGCTGCCTTTGTCGGCCCCAATGCTGATGTTTGCGCACTGCACCAGGTACTCGTTTCAAGCTGAGTTGACCTAGGAGCCACTAAGGATCGGTTCAAATATTCATCATTGCTAATCTGGTTGTGCGCCGGAATATAACTCGGGTCACCCGGTTCGTAATGCCCTGCGCTAACCACCTGCACTCCCCCACCCACCCAATGTTCCAACACAAAGACAAAGATCATCCGTATAGCGTTAACAGACTATTGGGGTTGGGGCAAGTGCTGTTAGTGACCGCGTATGAAGGCTGAAACGGAGCACAAGGGAGTGGGTGGCCAGCACCATGCCCGGCCACCTTTGTCTTCCAAGTGGCAATGTTTACACATCGTACCAGGTACTCATTTGAGGCTGAGAGACCGGTTAAAATAATTGTCACCGGTGTTGGCCGTGAACGGAAATCGAACTCTGGCCGTAGGGTTCGTAGCACAGCGTGCTAACCACTACACTACCGCTTCCCACAACGTTCCAACACACACACACACACACGGACGCACATGGCTGGACTTTACTTGTATTATTACACTTTGCAATGTGTGCTGCAAACCGATAATCGATGTAATCATTTTTTAGCATGCGATTGTGGATATCGCTCACACAAAAACCCTTCCAAAAAATGAACAAAACTCTAAATTAGACAATGACTAGCAGGTTACTTAAAATCATAAGACACGTAGGTAAAATAATAATAATAGGAAGAAGAAATGAATAAAAATTAATTGAATTAAATTAGACAATGACTAGCAGGTTACTTAAAATCATAAGACACGTAGGTATAATAATAATAAGAAATAAATAAAAATTAATTGAATTAAAAATTACCAGTTATTTTGCTGATGAAGGAAGCTTGTGTTGTCTCCGAAACGTCGTGATTTGATTATTTTAATTTTAAATTAAATTTGTATTATTATTACCTACGTGATTTTACCTAAAGAACCAAAGAGTATGGATCATTGCAGTCACGAAAACTTCAAATCTAGAATTAAAATCATTAGTTTTTTTTTTACTGACAATGAGAGAGATGAGTTGAGATCACATACTTTCAAGTGACTGGCCTTGAGACATTTTTTTCCCCTCTGTTATTTTTATCAATTTTTATTTTTTACATTTAAACATCACCCATTAAAAATCAAATAAAAAAGTACGCACGATGGCCATCGTTTAAACATGTGCAATTTGTAGTAATATTTGCCCATTTTTTTAATATGAAGAGTTTCTGTGACGCTTCTGGTTGTCCAGGTCACTCGCCGTGTGCGGCTGCGTTGTCCTATTACTCTGCACCATAAGCCCCGGCGCTTTATGGCCGTAGGCAGACTGCAGGGAGAGAAAGGAGAGCAATTGGGTTTAATTTTTTTGCCATAGAATATCACCGTGGGGGAGGATGATGTATTTTATCTTACGGGCGTCAGATCACACGGAATGTGCCCCATCTCCCCGTTAGCTCTCCAGAAGACGAGCGGGTGTGTTTGAGCCCGTGTATAGTGCTTGCATTTAGAAGGGAAACAATAAAATGAGAAAAATTTTAAACAATCAAATTCTCATGACGTTTCGACTGCAACACAAGCAATCATCATCAGGTGTGAAAACCACAGCAAGAACATTTTCTTGCTGTGGTTTTCACACCTGATGATGATTGCTTGCAAGAACATTTTCTTGCTGTGGTTTTCACACCTGATGATGATTGCTTGTGTTGCAGTCGAAACGTCGTGAGAATTTTATTGTTTTATATTTTTGTTTCCCTTCTATGTGACTTTAGCGAAAGCACCAAGAATATGAATCCCTGCAGTCATGAAAGCTTTAAATGAAAATTTAGTGCTTGCATTATTATTATTAATTATAATGTTTATGCTTGTTTAGCCAGGAAAGTCTCATGACGGGGTTTTTTTTTCAGCAGGGTCCTGCCAAGTTTTCGCAGTTACGGGGACGATATTGCTACACGTAACCCAAACCGAGTAGTTTGCAGGTACATTTTTTTGCATTTTAGTCAATACCGGTGACACTGTGTGTGTGTGTGTTTTACATTAGCCGGTAACTACCGTGCACAGAACAAATGTAAACCGCTGTGGGGCTACACAGTTGGCAGCAGATGGCAGTGCAGAGAAACCAGTTGTTGGACCGCACTTTCGTGTCTATGCTCCCTGCCACAGCGTGGGGTAGGCCCTCATCCAACAGTTTGTTGACATAATGGCTGCAACGTGCACACGTCACATCGCGGAGTTAATTTCACACTATCTTGTATCGACGTATCATAATGCTGGATGAAGGTTATCCCGTGACGCGTCAGTCGTGGGGGTTGTTTGACCATACTTCACCATGCTGGTCAACGAGGATTGTTTAAAGGGGGGTGGGGGAGGGGGAGGGCGGTCTGCACTTCCCAGAATCGTGTACCACCGAACAAAGTGTGGTGAGTGACGGTAACCACGTTCATTGTCAATATCTCTGTAGTGGTGTCGCTTTACAACACAGTGAGAACGCTGGACAGGCTATTACAGACAGCCTAAGTACCCACCCAGGTCTCCTTTGCAGCAGAGCTAATTAAAGACCACCAAACATCCCAGTTTGGCCCCCAGCCGGGGCAGTCGCGGTGGTTTCATCAAAGCTGTTCTGGTGTCTCCCACCCCCGCACCACTACTCCCACCCCTCCCCCCCCAAAAGGCATTTGCAAAAAATTGTCAATTTTGTTTTTGTTTAAAATGTTCTGTCCTCCTGCTCAACTCACGATGAGGACAATGAGCGGGGCTACCTGAGTCGTGGGCGGAGTTGGCATCGGAGTAGCCGGGGCCTACGTGCGGCAGGCTGCTGGGGCCAGCCAACGTCAGTGCGAGGAGGAGGCTTGACCCCTTCAGCCTCTGTCCAATCGTCAGTATAAATGGATAACACCGTGCACTGTTTGGTCGATCGGCAGCACAGGCGAGGTGGGGCAAAGTGTGGGTTACTCGCACACAGGCGCTGGTGTACGACGAGAGGCGGCTGCCAGCTCATCGTGTGTCCCGATTGAGCCTCCCACAAATGTGAACTGTGAGACGCTTCGGAGAGTAATGGCACAGCCCCATCCCTCTGCCCGGCGAAAAAATAAGTTATGGAGATCTGGAAACAAACACATGTGCACGCAACTACTGGGTGATCAAACGCTCCCCTTAAATTTTGGTTTCAAAATACAGGACCCGCCCCCCTCAAAAGTGGCATCTTATAATTCGAAGAATTAATTACACACACACACGTTTCTTTATTCTTCTTGAACAATGTGTGTTGCGTAGGTGTGCGTGTGTGTGTGTACGCGTACGCAGCCTCATAGGGCCAACAAGCCGTCCGTGCCGGTGCGTGTGTATTGATTATCGAGCCTCCGAGAGGTTTTTTTTTATGCTGGGTGAGCGTTCCGTGCGTGTGTCCGTGTGTTGCATCCTTCGTTTCAAGTCTATTGCTGCTGCACGGCGCTCTAGCGTGCCATGATGCACACGAGCGCACATGCGCGTGTGTGCATTTGTTAAGAAGCTTGCGTAACAGCAGCCTGTACGGCTATACGGAGGAACTTTTTAATGTGGGGAGCGGTAGTGTAATGGTTAGCACAATACGCTACAAACCTGGTTCAATTACCGCTCACATCCAACATCACGGAACTGCTCCTTGGCCTCACCTTGATCGTCTCAGTCAGCCTTAAATGAGTACCAGGGGCACTGCATAAACAGCACTGGGGGACAAGGGCGGCCAGGCAGGGGTAGTTTTGGCCACACCACCCCAGCTCTTTACGCTCCGCCGGGCTTCGTAGATGTTCACGAACAGCAGTTGTGCTCAAACAGCCTGTGTAGACCGCACTGGGGGGGGAGGGGTGGGGGTTGGTGGTGTGGGAGGAGGGATCCAAGTCTCATTGTGCTTTATTTTTAAATGCTATCTTTTCTCCGCTATTTAATCAAAGGCGAAAGCCCTGCAGTTCAAAGCGAAGAAGAAAACCACTGGCCTGCTGCACTGCTTGGCGGACAATGGAAAAAACTCTTTGGGGCTATGTTAGGCAGAAGGCTCAATGCACAGGGCTATAATTGGAGGTTCTCTTCGGGCAAGACGTGACAGGCTTATTAGGGCATATTTGCCATGGCCGGGGGTCGCTTTCCATAAGGGCGTGAGGGTGTACAGAATCGGATTGTGTGTTATTTCATTGTTGTAAAGTTATTTCGGGGGGCGGGGCAGGGTTTATCCCTCCCCCGTTTGCAAATTGGAAATCGCGCCAGAAGGATTCGGTGGCACAGTGCACACACATCTTGCGTTCCGTGCGCCTTTGAAGCGTTCCTTTTAAATATAACAATTATTTCCGCTGATAGTGCGTAAATGCGTAACCGTCTGTGTTTTGGCCCCTTTTATGCTGAGCCTACAACGGCTTTTATTGGTCTGCGATGCCAGAATGAGGCCAACGCAGTGCCTTGAGAAAGAAACCTCTTCGTCGTCGTGAGATGAAGAATCCTTTCGGATCCCTCGCAGACCAGCGTTGCCCTTTGTGTTAGAGAATGGCCAACGGAAGCGGATATCACAGCAACCTCTGAAATTCCATTAAGCTCCCCGATCCACATGGTAGGGGGCAGCACTTCTTTCCCGCCCGCCCGCCGGAAAATTCTTGGCACGATCGTCAAACAGACATTTGTAATTCCCCAAGCTTGCATGTAGCAGACCATTAAGTGCGGAAACCAAATTTAGTGCGATGGGGTTTCTTTTTTACTTGGAGTAGTTATTGGGACGCCGTGATGGCAAGAGGGACGCCGCTGTGGTGACATGTTAACTACCTCGCCAGGTATGCAGAAGTTTGTGGGTTCGATTCCGACCCTGACGCCTGCTGAATATTAACTACCTCACCTGGTCGTGGGTTCCATGCCGAAAATGAGGCCTGCTGTATATTTGGAGTTTGCGTGTCTCTTTTATCATCACCACGGTGGCTAGGAGATGTTAACTACTTCACCTGGTATACAGGTGGTCGTGGGTTCTATCCTGACAATGACGCCTGCTGTATATTTGAAGTTTGCGTATCTCTTATCACCACGGTGACTAGGAGATGTTAGCTACCTGCTTGGTATGCAGGAGGTTGTGGGTTCGATCCTGACCCTGACGCCTGCTGTATATTTGGAGTTTGCGTGTCTCTCTCCCTGTGGTCGCGTGGATTTTTATCCACGTCCTCCGGTTTTTCCCTCCACATTTAGAAACATGCGTTTGAAGTAGTTGGCTGCTACGCATTTCCACATGATGATAAGCCACTTTGTTGAGCTGTCATTTGTGATGGTCAGGTCGCTTCTGCAAAAGGGCTATATAGCTCAGTGGGCCTTACCTGGTAAAATAAAGCGTTAGTTTAATAGTTTAGTTTATTGAGAACCCAGTTTAATTGGAGGCGGCTGAAACGTGGAGTCAGACACAAGATCTGCATCAGTACTAAGGTCAGTACCGTGACTGACCTCTGAGCGATCTGGCCACTGCGTTGAGTAGAACTTTTTAATCTTGATTTTAAGCTTTCGTGACTGCAGGAATCCATACTCTTTGGTTCTTTCGGTAAAGTCACGTGAGTATGAAATAAAATAAATCACGACGTTTCGGGCGCAACACAAGCGTCCGTCATCAGGTGAGAAAGCATCTGCTGCTGAGGCAGACTGCTACTTCAATGTCAACCAAATGTGAAGTTAACTTGATCGCTAAATTCAACCTGTCAAAAAAGAAGCCAAAGCCACACGTTCAAAAGTTAGATGTGAACAAGAGTGTCATCAATCATAGTAACATCCCAATTTCCAACAGCCTAAAATCGGTACTAGCTAAAGGGTTGAATTTCTCAGTCACCCCTAAACACATCCCAGTGGATGATATCATTGCCCAGGTCGACGTAGCCCTCAAAGGCTTGGGACACATCCCGGCAGACGTTGCTAGATCTGAAATCGCTGCTATCCTCAAAAACGCTAAGAAACCCATTAGCAACATCAGCAAGGACGAGCGTTTTGAACTCTTTAAATAAAAAAACATAGATGACATAGTCATCCTCTCAGCCGACAAGGGCAATGCCACTGTCATCATGGATAAAACCACTTACAACAACACAATTCAGAACCTTCTTAATGATGGCAGCTATACCAAAATCAACAGAGATCCCACCAACTGCCTTGCCATAAAAAACAATATAATCACTAAATTGACTTCTCTAATCGATCAGACCAAGCAGAGCTCCCTAAAACCTTCGGCTGCTAGACCACCCAGAATTTATGGCCTTCCAAAAGTCCACAAAGTAGGTACCCCGCTCCGTCCTATCGTCTCCACCATTAACTCACCCACCTACAAACTGGCCCTGTTTCTGTCTGAGACCCTGCTTCCTTTCACGGGCAAGTCCACCTCAGCTGTACTTAACTCAGCTCACTTGGTTTCTCTAATCAAGGACATCTCACTGTCTTCTCCAGATTATTTGCTTGTCAGTTTCGATGTAGTCTCTCTGTTCAACAATGTACCTGTACCTGACACCATTGCATTCATTAAAGACTTGGTCCAACAAGGACTGAATCCAGATTTACCAACTTTGTTAAGGCACTGCCTTACCAACACATACTTCACCTGGAATGGTACATTCTACAAACAAAATTAGGGTACCCCAATGGGTTCTCCCTTATCGCCAGTGGTAGTGAATGTTTTCATGGAGAAATTTGAGATAGATGCCATCCAGACATCCACCCTACGTCCTTCCTTGTGGAAGAGATACGTAGATGACACATTCGTCATCTGACCACATGGCCTGCCAGCACTGAATCAATTTCTCAACCACATCAATTCCATACACCCGTCTATCAAATTCACCATGGAAGTGGAAAAGGATGGCAAGCTACCATTCCTGGATGTTTTGATCGAGAAGAGACCTGATGGCTCGTTGGGACATTCAGTCTACAGGAAAGCCACCCACACGGATGCCTATCTAAAGCCTGACTCCCACCACCATCCAGCCCAGAAAAATTCCCTCATCAAAACACTACACAATAGGGCCCATTGCATCTCTGACCAGCACCACCTAGCCAGTGAGCTGGAGCGCCTACACCAAGCCCTCAGGATGAATGGATATTCTGACCGTACAATCCGCAAAGCTGTCTCCCCAGCTATGGGGAGACAACCATCTGAGGACCCAATCAAAACCATCACCTTGCCATATATAGCAGGGGTTATCAAAAATATTTCCAAAATCTTAAACAAACACTAGATCCAGGTTCGTTTAAACACAGTACACAAAATCCGTGATTGAATCCCATCTGTAAAGGATGTGATTCCTGACATGCAATACCCTGGTGTCTACAAACCGAGTTGTGGTTGCGGCAGCAGTTCCATTGGGGAAACGAAACGACATCTCGGCCGCGTTCGTAAACACAAGGCAGATCTGAAACACGGTAGGACCAATACCTCTACCGTTGCCGGTCATTGGTTTAACGCTGTGGGCTCATGAAATAGATTTTTCTAAGACGGTGGTACTCTGCAAACCTACCGGCTATCTTCAGAGATTTGTTCATGAAGCCATTCAGATATATAAACACAGACACAACTTCAACTGACAAGATGGGTACAAACTGAGCAATCTTGGAAGGACGTTATTAACCAGGTAAAGTCTTAACTGCCTGTGATGTTTCCATCCTACCTGCCTATGTCAGCTGTTATTTCCGACTCTCTGTCTCTCTCTATGCCTCTCGCTTAGATCTCTCATGCTCACATGTCCTTTGCATTGCACTTTCATGTCTTTGTATTGAACTCTTATGCTCACATGTCATTTAGATTGTACTCTCATGCCCACATGTCCTTTGGATTGCACTCTCATGCCTTTGGATTGCACTCTCATGCTCACATGTTCTTTGGATTACACTCTCATACCTTTGGATTGCACTCTCATGCTCATGTTCTTTGGATTACACTCTCATGCTCACATGCCCTACAGTCCATCTCTCACAATCGCAGGACGTTATTAACCAGGTAGTCATAACTCGCTGTGATGCTTCCGTCCTTCCTGCCGTTTGGCTGTTATCTCCGACTCTCTGAGTTGCATTGCTCTGTGGGATGCCTTGCATTAACGGGCTGGGGTCTCACTAACATGGCCACTTCTGCTCCCTTAGCCTCGATGTATCGTTGGTTCTTACTGTGTTATGGGCTGTGTGTCTCACTGGCATGGCCACTGTTGCGGTGGTTCTCTTGCGTTGACGCTCCTGCCTCTTGGAGGCCACTCTTCGATCTTACGTTAACATGCTAATTTCTCACATTAACATAGCCACTTCAGTGCCCTCGTCGAAAAGGCCGCTCTTCGATCTCACATTAACATGCTAATCTCGCACATTAACATAGCCACTTCCGTGCCCTCGTCGAGAAGGCCGCTCTCCGTTCTTACATTAACATCATGCTAATTTCTCACGTTAAAGTCACTAGCCCCGCCCACTTTATAACCCTTGGGCTACACCCATTTCAAACCATTTAAAACAGTCTGCCTCAGCAGCAGACCATTGCTTTCCCACCTGATGACGGACGCTTTGTGTTGCGCCCGAAACGTCGTGATTTATTTTCTTTTATACCTACGTGACTTTACCGAAAGAACCAAAGAGTATAGAACTTTTAAAATTTCACTGAATTTTGCCGCCTATGGGCTTTGACAGCATCTGTGTGTGAACGGCATCACAAGATGAAGGTTGGAAGAAAAAAAAACACAGGGCAGAGATTTATCCCGGGGCAACGCACGTCCTTGCTTCTGCCTAATAAGCATTCATCATGATCTATCCTCCTCAACCAAGATGCTGACATTCCGCGCGACTACGCGACGCGACAATCCAACTAGCACCCGAGTACGAGCTGATTTTATCACTCCATCTCTTACAGTGAACGTCCTCTCGAGTTTGTTTCCTCCGTTGGCTTCTACTCGTTAGTCTCGACCAGAGGCCGTCATCTCTTCTGGCGGTGTCGTGTACTAACTTTCTTTTAGCAGTGATAATGTCTCTGCCTAGTGTATGTCCTCTTGACCATTTGTTCCTCTTTCTGTCTCTCAGTGTGATTCCCAGAATGCACCTCCCTATGCTTCTTTGTGCACTCTTTAGCTTTTCTTGGTCAGTGTTTCATGTTTCCGTTCCGTACGTCACAGCATGATGCGCGGAGAAGCGTCTAGAGCTCGACAGATCGAGACAGACGAAACGTAGACCCGACTCGGTTCATTTTCTAGACGTGCAGCGCTCCAGTGCGCGCGGAAATTCATTGAACAGGTGCAATAACGTAGCATGGGCCTATCCGTGGCCCTTAGTCCTGCTTTAGCTTGGCAAGGCGGTCGTGGTGGCAGCACAATCCCCTCTTACGGCTTCCCCCTCTCTGCCCCCCTCCCTCAATCCCGGTGGGGGGGGGGGCTCAGTGTGCCGGGGGCGTGGTGCTGTGTAAGGTCACCGCTCGGAAAGTCCTGCGCCGACCTTGTGTTGATCCCCTCCCCTCCTCCACTCCCTCCCACCCCTCCCGTGCGTCTGGGCGGCCTCCCCACACGCACGCGTCTCCTCCCTGCTCGCCCGCCTGCCTGCCTGCCGCACTGGCAGTCCCATCGATTGAGCGAGCGCGTGTGCGCGCGTGCGTCGGTGTGATCGTCCAGACGTCGCCGGGCACCCCCGCGCACTGTAAAATCCGTCTGGGAAATTTGCAAATGGACGGCGCGGCCCGTCTGCTCTCCTGTGCTCCGCGGCCGCAATCGCCGTCGCGCGCTCGCTAAACCGTACGGGCGGGCGGGCGGGCGGGCAAAAGCCGCTGGCAGCCGCTGTCCTCCTCTTCCTCCAGCCGCAGCAGCAGCAGCAGTGGCGGCGGCGGCGGCGGAAGCAGCAGCGACCGTGTTGTGAGTAACGTAAATTGTTGCGCCGCGCGCCGTAGCGACGACGAGCCGGTTTCGAAACGCCTCCACCCGCCGCCCGTTTAGTTAAACGGTCGGGAGCGGGGGGTCACGCGGAGGCTCGGCGGGGAGGGAAGTGAGCGCTTGACCTTTACCCAGCCAGACGCGGCGGTGGCGCTGCACCTCTTCGCGGACGCTGCCGTCATCGCTCGAGCCTCCGCGGCCGCCGCTGAGAATGGAATGCCTCTTGGCTTCCTGCGTTTTGTGACTTGTCTGCCCCCTCCCACCCCCCCCTCCCCCGGTTGTCAACTATAATACGACAGTGGCAAGTTGCTCGTCGGCATGCTTTAATCATCTCCGGATACCTCCCTCGCCTAGGTTAGATGCCACCCAGAGGCGCAGACCTTGGCATGCATATCAAGCAGAGGGTGTTATCGAGAGGCCGCATTAGTATGAATGCTGCACCGGGTGAAGTGGTAAATAATAAATAAGCCCCGGCGGTTGAGGCATACTTAGCAACAGCTTTTGGGGGGGCGGGGGGGAGAAAGGGCATTTTCATTGTGGCCGGTGTTGGCGGATGGATTGCCCTGGCGGTTTGGCTCCTGCGCCGTTGGGTGGCTTTGCCACAATGGGAGGCAGGCGTGGTGGATCGCACAGAATAGGCGTGCCCAGGACCAGTTCGGGTTTTTAACATCCATGTTGGCCGCGGCCGGAAATCGAACTCGGGTTTTTTGCCAGGATCGTCGTGCAGTTTCTGGACCATTATACAGCCGCTGCCTTCCGAAAAGGGCACACCGGATCTCATTGGGCTCTCACAAGGTTAAATAAAGGATGCCAGTAGATGGCAGTACAGCAAGTGGGTTTGTGAAGCTCGTCTGTCTCTCTAGACCCTTGGGTGCAGTTCCAAAAACGAGTCATTCTCACAGTCAAAATGTCAAATCCTCTCAGTGATACGTATTCAATGTGATTTTGACGTTAATTATAGTTTAGAAAATGATGGCTTAGTTGTGGAATAAGGCATTCGTTTGACAAGTGAAGAAAACCGTATGCTCCATCGCCATTTCAGTGCGGATGAGTCAGAGTTTGTCCGAGTACGTCCGACACCGCGGCTTGTCATGAGCGTTCCTCCATTATATACACTCCTAATTGGTTGACGCACTTTGCCCAAAGCGAAACGCACCTTTCGCCATCATACCAACGATTGCCTGCGTCTTTAAAGCGTACGAAATGTACGTCCAAAAAAAATTGCTTGGGCGAGTCGTTGCGTGGATTATTCCGCGACTTCTCTGGTTTTCCCTTCCACGCACAAAACAACGTACCAGCGGCAGGAAACTATTGTCAAAAAGAGTCTCAAGGCTCGGTGAGGCTTTCCTGGATAAATAAATGAACTTATTTATTATTCTTGGCAGAAGTCACAAGGCACTCGCCCAGTCATGTGTGGCAAAGCGTGCTCCGTAAAGAAGACATGTGCAACCACGTGACGTCAGTTGTGAGTTACGTGCAGTAGCAATGTTTGTACATGGTACCCCCCCCCTCCCCAGATCTCCCTTCAACAAAGGGATTACGAACCTCCACGATGCTCGTGTGGTGAAATAAAGGATGGCAAAATATATCTATTGCGGAATAATAAGCGTGCTTAGGAATTCTATAATTCATAATGATAAATATAATAAGCGTACAGACCTTGGTCAATCCACTATTGGATGACGTTCTACCAATGCCGTGTCGGCCGTGGGTGTTGTTTGACCATACTTCGCCACACTGGTCAATGCAGGCTGGTGAAGGGAGTGGGCCAAGGATCCGTTCAGGGTCAGTTCGGGTGCCCCCGGGTCATCGGGTTCGTAGCTCAGCGTGCCAGCCGCTTTGCATTCTTATCGTGTTTCACCCTTTTTGTGTTTGCTTCTTGAAACGCGCTGAGCCAACTGTGTCGCGAGCGTTCATCAGATGTACCCCAACGGCTCGGCCGTGACTCAGAGCGGAGTGGAATGTGTTTTGAGATATCGCGACCGGGTCGGCAGGTCAGTCCGGTGCAATTCAAGCTCAGGGTTGCGGTGCCCCCGCCGTCAGTTATTTATAAAAATTACCCCAAAAATTTAATCACTACAAAAAGGACTATCTAAATCCCAACAATTACTTAATTCTCTGAAATCCCACCTAAGTAGATTACCAGTCTTGCCGCCACCCACCACCATTTCTAATGACTA
Organism: Petromyzon marinus; assembly: GCF_048934315.1. Taxonomy (NCBI): domain Eukaryota; kingdom Metazoa; phylum Chordata; class Hyperoartia; order Petromyzontiformes; family Petromyzontidae; genus Petromyzon; species Petromyzon marinus. Next base: position 7,627,037 of record NC_133714.1, on the reverse strand, counting down.
AAAAAAACACCAGGCCGCTGCAAGTTCATTTCACCATTGCGTACGGACAGTAGTCGTTTTTCAGGTCAGGCGACAAATCTGCTGTGTCTCCCCTCCACCGTTTCATTGCCAAAATGTTATTTTTTTCGTTTCACTACATTTTGCGGAGAGGGCTTCTTTTTTTGTGGGGGGGGGGGGGAACCGTTCGAGTCCGTCTGTCGGCTTGCCGGCCCGCCGTTGTGTGTCCTGTCGCCACTTTTTGCCGTTTTCCCCGCACGCACGCACACGTGCGCACGAGCCTGCCTGTCCATCGTTTTGCCCGTCGCTGGATTAATCCCGCTGCCAACAATATGTGTGAAACCCGGTCGTCAGGATTAATTGCCCGTTGGGGGCCAGTAGGGGTGCAGGGGGGCGCAGATGGAGGGAAAACAAAGCGAGGAAAATGCCAACCGTCATCATTGCCAGGACTCTGCCCCGGTGGCGGCGATGACGGCGGTCAGGGTCAGGATGTACCCTCGCCGGGCGCACTTCAAGGTCTATGGTCTGGGCTCATTAATCAAGTTGATAGGCAGTAGTCGAACCCAGGGGAGCACCTGTGTTAGCTCCACCCGGGTTAATAACAATAAGTTGTTTTTAAATAAAGCGCCACCCGTTATATGCTGGGGTGTCCCAGACTGCTTCACGTGTGTGACGAGCAACTCGCATCACATCTCCCCTCGAACGTTCGAAAGGACGCCCCAAGTGGCAGCTGTCCCTGTGCAGCACAAGGTTATTCGGCACCTGGTCTGCGAGCGGGCATTTGTCTTGCCGTTAGTGGGCGATGATCGCTACGTGTAATCCCGATCGAGTAATTTAGTTTGCCCACCAGTCTTGGCTTTCCCAGGATCGTCCTCTTTTCTTGTTGAGACATCTCTCCTGGAGAGATCTGTAAGTCCTTCCCATAACATGAAAATTCCCAGTTATTATCAAATCGCGCAGTGATACACCATTCGAGACAATGCATTTACATTTTGGCTCTCCGCTCTTCAAGTCCTTGTGAGATATTATTTTTCTTCCCATGACATGTCCCAATGTTTCACACCTCGGGTAATGGATACGGTCATCCATTACCCAAGTCTGCTGTGATACGGATGTTAAATAGAGAGAGAGGAGCTGTGGCATCATTTGCAAGAGATCGTCGTTGTGTGTGCAGGTTTTATTTCGCCCTACGTTTTTTGCTTGTATGATATTTACTGTTCTTATGCGGGCACGTGTACAGCCCTCTGTCTCTATACTGCTGGATGGGGCCTGTCCCCGTGCTGTGTGGTTCGTGGGGGTTGTTTGACCATACTTCCGCCATGCTCGTCAATGCAGGACCGGTTCAGATGTCACTCGCCACTAATGTTAGCCGTGGCGAGAAATCGAACGCAGGTTTTAGTTAAATGAATTATTATTTAGTTTCAAATTGCTCACGACAACAGCGAAGTCATCATCTTCGTCACCGGTCATTGTTTGTCCGCTGCTGGATGAAGGCCTCCACGCGCCATCACCATGCCGCATGGTCCTGCGATGCGACAGTCCATGCGGACTGATCCCTTTGCGCCGTCTACGCGGTGGCCGCCCTCTCGGGCCGATTCTCGCCTTTGGTTTTTGGCTGTCAGTCTGTCACCAGTTCCAGTAATGTTATGACATTATGTTAGGAGACTCCTCTGCTGCCTCGAAGGTTTTCCGTTCAAAGCAGATGACTTTGTCAAGGCTGACAATTCAGTTCAGGAAATTTTACTCGTCCACCCCATCTGTGCTTTGACCCCGATGCCGATTCTCACTGAAGCTAGGCACGTAACAAGGCGTCGATTCATTCGGCATCGTTTCCAATGCTCGCGATGCGTGCATCTAATCGTGCGTGTGAGAATCAGCTAGTTATAATTATGCTAATTACAAGTGAGGCAAAAATAAATCAAGAGACAAAACGAATGTGCCAGTAAAAAATATATAATGAAAAGCTAATTATTGAATCGACCGTGAATCAATATTGGTGACAAAGTATAGATTTGGGTGAAACGTCATGATGTCCGACGGTTCGCTCCCAGATTGACATTGGGGCCCATAGACATACATAGAGACCCGAAGACTCAGAGAGACCAGTACAACTCACATAGAGACCCAGAGATTCTGAGAAACCCATAAGACTCGCACAGAAACACATACACTCAGAGAGACCCATAGACTCACACATAGACACATACACTCAGAGAGACCTATACAACTCACACAGAGACCCAGAAATTCAGAGAAACCCATAATACTCACACAGAGACCCATAGGCTCACACAGAGACCCATAGATACAGACTCATAGAATCGCAAAGCAAAGGAAGGAATGGAAGAGAATGGGGGCTGGGGGAGATCTTTGCCCAGCAGTGGGAATTTTACAGCCTGACAGCAACCACAACGGCGACAACAGCGCGAGGCACTGGGCTCGTGTTTGTCTCCGAGGTCACCGCAGGGCTTCCGATTGGTCTTGGGCCGCCGGCAGCTTGGGCTTAATCCCTGGGAGTTGGTGCCGACCCCGAGCGGAGCGGAGTGAATCGTCCACCTGATTAGGTTCCGCTCGAGCGCACATTTATTTTGTGAACTGTTTACCCCCGAGCGTGGATTAGTTGCCCTCTCTCCGATGGACTTTGTTTATACGTCTCGTAAATACTTACTTAAAACCCTCGACGCGCCAACAATAACATTATCCCTTGACGATTTGTGGGGAGAGGGCTTGCAAATGAAAAAAAAAATGAGGTGGCCGGGTGGATCAGAGGTCAGAGACGCCGAGCCGGCATCACCGAAATCCTGGTTTCAAATCCGGGTTTCAGCCACTTGCCTGCGATTAAACCAGGTTCTCGAGTGCAGTGAGTTGATGGTCTCAGCCCGGTCACCAATGATTAGGGCGTCAAGGGTGGCGAGATTTTAACTATCTCGCCTGGTATGGAGGATGTCGTGGGTTCGTTCCCGAACCTTGACGATGCCTATTGTATATTTGGAGTTTGCGTTTCTTTCCGTGGTCGCGTGGAATTTTTTCCGGGTCTTCCGGTTTTTCCCTCTACGTTTAGAGTATTTGGCCGAAATGAATGTCCACATGATGATAAGCCGCTTCGTTGAGCTATGATTTGTGGCCAGGTGGCTTCTGAAAAAGAGCTACATAGTCCGGTAGGCCTTACCTGGTAAATAAAAAAATTGTTTAAGTTTAGAATAATATCACGGTCACCAATGATTCACCTATATTTGCAAAAATTCTAGCACCGTGGCTTATAAATGCTCGTTTTGATTAATGTGCCTCCTCCCCCCTTTCTTACCTATATAACCTCTTGCCACGGCAGCTCTCCCGCAGACTTCAGCATTTTCTTGCTGTGGTTGTCCCACCTGATGAGGATCACTTGTGTTGCGATCGAAATGTCGTGATTTGTTTTATTTCATTTTATTTCTACCTTCGTGACTTTGCCGAAAGAACCAAAGAGTATATAGGTTTACTTTTAAATAAAGGTGCGCACTAAAGCAGCACCGTATATTTTCCAAATCAAAAGACGCTCCGGAATTAAGACACACCCCCCCCCCCCCAAGCGTGTGCTCAGTCTTAAAATAATAATAATAATACAAATCCGGTCACACAGAGACAAAGATCCCCCGTATAGCCATTAACAGACAGTTGGAGAAAGTGCTGTTTGCGAGCACCGACGAAGGCCGACACGGCACATGAGGGGGTGGGTGGCCAGCACCATGCCTGGCCGCCTTAGTCTGTCTAGTGGCGATGTTTTACTCACCACACCAGGTACTCATTCGAGGTTTAGTCGACGTAGGGGAGGAGGCCCGAGACCGGTTCATATATTCGCCACAGTTATTGGTCCTGAGTGGGAATCGAACTCAGCTCGCCAGGTTCTTAGCGCAGCGCGCTGACCGCTACAACACCGCTCCCCATGCGCATGCAAACACCGAACCGTATTGTAACACATACCCCCAACCTTTTATTTAAAATGTCTATTATAATCCGGAGAATACGTTACGTGACGTCATCTTCTGGGGTCCTACTCTTCCGCACAGTGGGCTCGTGCACTTCTAGTTGCCAGAGTACAGTTCAGAGTAGAACTTCCTGCATCTCGTGATACGATGCGGATAGCAGCACAATTGGAATACATTTTATAAGGGGGGGGGGAATTACGATGCTAATAAAATAAAACCTCCTTTGGCACTCGCTCGTTCAACTGCGTTTCAAAGCGCTTCTGGTTGCGCTCCTGACCCGTGCCTGCCAAAAGAGCATGACTGTTTACAGCTTTCGCGAACGCTGGGAGCCCCGTGCAATTACTCGAGTGCAGTTTGCCAGAGTCGTTTTTTTCTCGTGTAATATTTTTTTTCCTTCACGTTCAATGTGGGCTTAGAGCGGAGGACAACCGGAGATGAATCGGATGGTGAAATGCGATTGTGCGGACGGATAAGCCGGCACGACGCCTGACAGAACCCGCAAAAGGACGGGCAAACTTCGAGAAGGTTCACAGCCGCGGGGCGTCAGTGGCGCCCCGCAACCATTGCGGCCAAGTGATTGTTATTATTATTATCACCACCACGCTTGTTTACCCAGGAAGAATCTGACCAGGCCTCGAAATACCCCTCTTTCAGCTGGGTCCTGCCAAGTTTTCCGCACGGCCGGGGGGGGGGGACCCCGGTGTTGACGTTACGTGTAATCCCAAATGAGGAATTTGCAGGGATATTTGGCCAACTCCAGTATGAGTGAGTTTGTCGCCTGAACCGGTTCTGAATACCGCCTCCCGCTCCCCCCACTTACAAATTCGCCCTAACCTACTTGGTGAAGTATCGTAAACCACCACCCCCCTTATTACCTGAGGAGGCCTTTATCCAACAGTGGATTGGCAAACAGCTCTACATTATTATTATTATGATGAAACTATAGTGCCAAACATGCAACAACAACAAAAAAACACCCCATGAGTTTATTATTAATATTACTCTTTGGCGTGTGTAATTTCTGTAGAAATGTAGAAACATTCACGGGTCCACTTGTATTTGCAGGGACTTGTTGCAGGCAATGTAAATTACACACATTGTTACCGTTGTCATGATAAGCCCTTTGTCAGCCGCCGGCGGCCTTGATGAGTCCCCCCGTACGCCTGCGTGCATACAAATTCATCGTGCAGCGTTTTGTACAAATAAACATTTGGCTGTTCGCACAACAAGGAGGGTCATCTTCGTACGCCTGGCAACGTAGTTGGCGAGAATCGGCGAGGTTTTCCTGCACTATCAGCGGGCCAGGTGGCTCGGAGGTCGAGCGAGCGAGCGACCGCTCGCAGTCTTGTAGATAGACTCGCCCCCTCCATGGGAATGAGGATTTTCCACAACGGGCTTTCTGTGAACAGGAGATGAGCACCCACCTCAGTGCCCATTTGAGCAAGAAATCACTTTGACTTTTGACGAATTACGGGCGTGGCGATGTATAAATCAATTGATTAAGAGTCAATCGTTAAGCCCAAGGCACATCGATTGAATCGTGTGCATTGACGCTCGATTGTGACAATCGATTGTCTATATATTTTTTTATTTGCGGTGCACTATCTGATTTCATCGCTCCGTCTCCTAGGCGCACGTATCCTCGGGCACGCTCCCTCCTTGAGCCGATGCTCTGTCACGCGTCTCGACCAATGGCCGTCGTCCCTTTGTCCAGCCGTGACGTGCCCTCGCCAAGAAGCCCGCTTTCTTTTACCGGCGATGTGATGTCACCAGGTCCCAAAGCCCTGCTTAGCTTCTGAGTTCCACCGCCAGTTTCAGGCTGCATGCTGGGAGAATTGGCCTTTGACTGCGAACGTCGATCCAAGCATGGTGCAACTTGCGCAGAACCGCAACAGAACACCACCACCAACGTGAATCTTCATTCCATACGAACGTACCCCAGTTATTTTCCTTCTACAGTGCCGTAATTGCCGTTTCTTTTTTTTTTTGCCTTGACCCAGATATCTAGTTGGCAGCCGCCCATCCAAGTGCTAAACCACGCTCCAAACCCCCTCGCTCTAGCTTCGAATATCCGACGGGGTGCATTCGGCACGATTGCGTCGTCGGGTCATCTAGCTTTAGGGGTATTACCTCGTCACATTGGACCGCTTGTGGACTTGGGATAATATTCACTGCTATGTCAGGGCATTCACTAGGAGGGATTTGGCGACAATCTGAACCTGGGCTGCTGAAGAAACACGGGAGGACATTAACGCATCGCCGCGTACGTGTAAATGTGCCTCTCGCGCGCGCGGGTCTCCTGGTCAGATGCCAAAATGAAAACATTACACGTGTACAGTGTTCACAACAGCGTAGAGTACCGTATAGTGCACTGTAAAAACCAACGAGGGCTAGGTGTTTGGCAGTGCATACGGCCGTTGTGCGCATGGTGGCTTGTAACGTAACACGATGGCAGCGTGGATCAGGCACAAACCCACGCGAGAGAATACCTTCCCGCGGCTACCTTCGTTGTAAATGGGAGGCATCGTTACGAGCGTGGTTCGTTAGAAAGCAGCACCGAGGGGCGTTTTCTCGGAACTACATTGAGAGGCATAAAGAGGGTATCTGGGTTAATTACATCATTCAAACTGCTAAGTAAAGTCAATGGGCATGGGCGGGACACATCACTGCCGGAAGGGATGATGGCCAATGGTTGAGGATTATGGCGGAGTGGCAGCTCACGAACGGAGCGCGGCGTCCAAGAATTTGAGCGGGTGCGGTGATAAAATCAGCTCGTTGCGCTGGTGTCGTGTCGGCCGTGACACGGCAGGGTCGCGGGATATGGTGGTGGCTTGGGTGAAGGGAGGCATCCATCCAGCAGTGCATTGACCGAGTCTGCCAATAATGACACGGCAGGAGTGCGGCCGAAATCTTTACGGCTTGAAACTTGGCCGCCCGTTTGCTCGCAACTACAGTGAGGGAAAAAAGTATTTGATCCCCTGCTGATTTTGTACGTTTGCCCACTGGCAAAGAAATGATCAGTCTATAATTTTAATGGTAGGTTTATTTGAACAGTGAGAGACAGAATAACAACAAAACAATCCAGAAAAACGCATGTCAAAAATGTTATAAATTGATTTGCATTTTAATGAGGGAAATAAGTATTTGACCCCCTCTCAATCAGAAAGATTTCTGGCTCCCAGGTGTCTTTTATACAGGTAACGAGCTGAGATTATAAGCACACTCTTAAAGGGAGTGCTCCTAATCTCAGCTTGTTACCTGTATAAAAGACACCTGTCCACAGAAGCAATAAATCAGATTCCAAACTCTCCACCATGGCCAAGACCAAAGAGCTCTCCAAGGATGTCAGAGACAAGATTGTAGACCTACACAAGGCTGGAATGGGCTACAAGACCATTGCCAAGCAGCTTGGTGAGAAGGTGACAACAGTTGGTGCGATTATTTGCAAATGGAAGAATTACAAAAGAACTGTCAATCTCCCTCGGCCTGGGGCTCCATGCAAGATCTCACCTCGTGGAGTTGCAATGATCATGAGAACGGTGAGGAATCAGCCCAGGACTACACGGGAGGATCTTGTCAATGATCTCACGGCAGCTGGGACCATAGTCACCAAGAAAACAATTGGTAACACACTACGCCGTGAAGGACTGAAATCCTGCAGTGCCCGCAAGGTCCCCCTGCTCAACAAAGCACATATACATGCCCGTCTGAAGTTTGCCAATGAACATCTGAATGATTCAGAGGACAACTGGGTGAAAGTGTTGTGGTCAGATGAGACCAAAATGGAGCTCTTTGGCATCAACTCAACTTGCCGTGTTTGAAGGAGAAGGAATGCTGCTTATGACCCCAAGAACACCATCCCCACCGCCAAACATGGAGGTGGAAACATTATGCTTTGGGGGTGTTTTTATGCTAAGGGGACAAGACAACTTCACCGCATCAAAGGGACGATGGACGGGGCCATGTACCGTAAAATCTTGGGTGAGAACCTCCTTCCCTCAGCCAGGGCATTGAAAATGGGTCGTGGATGGGTATTCCAGCATGACAATGACCAAAAACACACGGCCAAGGCAACAAAGGAGTGGCTCAAGAAGAAGCACATGAAGGTCCTGGAGTGGCCTAGCCAGTCTCCAGACCTTAATCCCATAGAAAATCTGTGGAGGGAGCTGAAGGTTCGAGTTGCCAAACGTCAGCCTCGAAACCTTAATGACTTTAAGATCTGCAAAGAGGAGTGGGAAAAAATCCCTCCTGAGATGTGTGCAAACCTGGTGGCCAACTACAAGAAACGTCTGACCTCTGTGATTGCCAATTAGGGTTTTGCCACCAAGTACTAAGTCATGTTTTGCAGAGGGGTCATATACTTATTTCCCTCATTCAAATGTAAATCAATTTATAACATTTTTGATATGCGTTTTTCTGGATTTTGTTGTTATTCTGTCTCTCACTGTTCAAATAAACCTACCATTAAAATGATAGACTGATCATTTCTTTGTCAGTGGGCAAACGTACAAAATCAGCAGGGGATCAAATACTTTTTTCCCACACTGTAGTTGCTGTGCTTCAGAAAAAGGAAAAAAAAATCCAGTGGAGGAAAAAATTCCGCTGCAATTTTTGTAAAAAAAAATAATAATTCAACAGCCACTTGATGTTAGAGCCTCCCACATCTTGACCTCGTTAACCCAGCCGGGGCCCGGCAAGCGTTGAGCACAACGCCAATTCTCGGACGCGAACGTCAGCCCGGTTGCCCCAAAACCCCCACCATCCCACCACAGCTGCCCCCCGCCGTCCCCCCCCCCCCCATAGCGTTCCCAGCCGCACGCGTGATGTGACGTAACCACCCAAATAAGGGCACTCTCCGACGCCACCCTCCCCGGGGCTAAGACGGCTCTGCCCTTTGCCAGCAGTGGTGGCGGGAGTTGATTATCCTTATGCCGGTACCCCGGGGTACCAAGTAATACAAAATGGCCGAGGCAATTACATATTTTATTTCTGGGAAACATTTTTTTTCCAGGAGTGAACTTAACTTTGCGTCCGGGGTACCAATCAATCTGAAATCAGTGCCCACTCCGCGATGTCGAAACGCCAAACAACAGCATAAAAAATACGTTATCGAAAAATTCAACTTTGAATAGTGCATCTTGTACGGCTCGTCGAGATGAGTCGATTGCCGCATCGCCGACCATCAACAGACTAAAAATTACTGCATCACGGAAATTATGCGAGGTACCGCCATAAGGTTCAGTTGCGCCTTCGTCTGTCCGGTGGGGGGAGACACAGAGGGATGCGTCTTTGTCGTGGCTTCGGTTTTTCTTTTGTCGGTTATCGGTGTGCGAGCCGCGTTCCGATTTTCGGTTACTGCACTTGTGCAGCCCGACGTCCGCGTATCCGACAGTCGCGCGTCTGCGCCCTGGCTAATAAACAGCCCGTGCGTGCAGCACACCGCGCTTTGTCGCTTTCTAGACTTGTTCACAAATCCGATCTTTTCACACGCTCATGTACTTTTTAATGTCAACGTTAGTCGGAACAGTTCCCCATGTGTAAAGCAGTTCATTTTAGTCCAGTAACAGAATTTGTGAATTTTGTAACTGTCATTTTCCAAAACATGTTCGCATATCCAACCCTACATCATTAGACCTCCTTTGCCAGTACCAAAATGTAATAATAGGGTTTTCCCCCTTTTTTCTGGCAACAAAACTGAAACCTTTTTACAAGGATTCATGTCTGCATTAACCACAATACCTGCAGTCAAAATGCAAACAAAAAACATACTATGATAATATATGCATTGTCCTTGAAACTGATTGGTCCACACTAAGGGACGGCTTTCTTTTGAGCCTCGACCCAATTGGTCGAGGCCTTTTGGCGTCATGTGGTCGAGCACCAATTGGGTCGAGGCTCAAAAGAAAGCCGTCCCTTGATGTGGACCAATCAGTTTCAAGGACAATGCATATATTATCATAGTATATTTTTTGTTTGCATTTTGACTGCAGGTATTATGGTTAATGCAGACATGAATCCTTGTAAAAAGGTTTCAGTTTTGTTGCCAGAAAAAAGGGGAAAAACCCTATTATTATATCCAACCCTTTTTGCATTACCATTGAGTCGGGTATGCAACGTTACGCGAGACGTCGTGTGGGACTCTGACCGAATCGCTCGGGATTGCGCCCGATCCCGTCCAATCTCGGAAGCTAAGCTGGTCTCAGCCTGTTAACAGTGTTTGGATGGGTCACCACCAACTGGGCATGAACAGGTGTTGAAGGCTGTCCGGGGCTACGCTTTGGGGCAGTGTCGCAAAATATACGTACTTTGTTGCGTGTTGTTCGACCATGCTTCACCACAATGGTTAGTGTGGTTTGCCGTCTGGGACCAGTGGAGATATCACTCACCGCTGGGGTGCCGCGATGGCGAGATGTTAACTACCTCGCCTGGTATACAGGAGGTCGTGGGTTCGATCCCGACCCTGACGCCTGCTGTGTATTTGGAGTTTGCTTGTTCTCTGTCTCTCATCATCATCATCACGGTGGCTAGGAGATGTTAACTACCTCGCCTGGTGTACAGGAGGTCGTGGGTTCGATCCCGACCCTGACGCCTGCTGTGTATTTGGAGTTTGCTTGTTCTCTGTCTCTCATCATCATCACGGTGGCTAGGAGATGTTAACTACCTCGCCTGGTGTACAGGAGGTCGTGGGTTCGATCCCGACCCTGACGCCTGCTGCTGTATATTTGGAGTTTGCGTGTCTTTCTCTCTCATCATCATAACGGTGGCTAGGAGATGTTAACTACCTCGCCTGGTAGACAGGAGGTCATGGATTCGATCCCGACCCTGACACCTGCTGTGTATTTGGAGTTTGCGTGTCTCTCTCTCTCTCATCATCATCACGGTGGCTAGGAGATGTTAACTACCTCGCTTGGTGTACAGGAGGTCGTGGGTTCGATCCCGACCCTGACGCCTGCTGTATATTTGGAGTTTGCGTGTCTCTCTCTCATCATCATCACGGTGGCTAGGAGATGTTAACTACCTCGCTTGGTGTACAGGAGGTCGTGGGTTCGATCCCGACCCTGACGCCTGCTGTGTTTTTGGAGTTTGCTTGTTCTCTGTCTCTCATCATCATCACGGTGGCTAGGAGATGTTAACTACCTCGCCTGGTATACAGGAGGTCGTGGGTTCGATCCCGACCCTGACGCCTGCTGTATATTTGGAGTTCGCTTGTTCTCCCCGTGGTCGCGTTGGTTTTTCTCTGGGTCCTCTGGTTTTTCGCTCCACGCTTAGAAGCAACGCACGTTCAGAGTATTTGGCCGCACTAAATTTCCACGTGATAATAATCCGCGTCGTTGAGCCATCATTTGTGGCCAGGTCGCCTCTGAAAAACAGCCTTGTGGGCCTTACCTGGTAAAATAAAAATGTTTATTAAATAGTTTCATGGATGTTAGGCATGGCCTGGAATCAAACACAATTTGACGGGTGCATAGCACAGGGAATTGCGCTGACCACCCCACAGTGAGCTCTTCATTATGATTTTCAGCCATGATCGATCCACTGCTAGATGAAGGCCTCCTGCACGTGGTCATAATTCATTGCTCCATCTCCACGGTGGTCATCAGTGAGCTCATACCTGATGATAAAAAGTTTTTTTTATCTGTCATAAAATTTTCTCCCTACGATGCAAAGCGGTTATCTCACATTGATTGATATCACGACTGTGAAACAATATACTGCAATGGGCTTAAGTAGTTACCAACCGTGTTTAGTCAGAGTGAAGGGAATTCTATTATGCAGGGATAAAAGCATGGTTTTTATACTGTAAAGCATTTAGAACTGTACGTGTTCTGTGCTTTTGTGGCACTATACAAATCCTCTGAGGTGGATCGTTGGCGCAGTGGTTGGCGCACCAGGATATTAATTCGCCAAACTAAGTTCGGTTTCCAACCATGGCCAACATCTGGTGGCAACCACTATCTGCTGGGTATGGGCACTGCCACCTCTTCAAAAACGCCTGGTTTGGCGAGGAAAAATACCCTCTAGAGGGGCTTCTCTTCTTGTAGTGGAGGCCTTTTCCGCACCTCCGATTAGCACGGTTGGCTACGTATGGTGCGAAAGAAGTTCAACATACGTACGTATTTCCGGCAGCAGGAGTTTGAGCATTCAATTGCACGTTTCCCTGTGTAGCGTGAATGGTTACAACAGCTCTCAAGGATTGTATACAATAGGCATCCATACTCTTTGGTTCTTTGGTTCTCTACCTACGTGACTTTACCGAATAGAACCAAAGAGTATGGATCCTTGCAGTCACGAAAGCTTCAAATCTAGAAAACAATAGGCATCGTCAGTGGTCGGGATCGAACCCACGACCTCCTGTATACCAGGTAAGGTAGTCAATATCCCGACACTGCGGTCAAAGATGATGCGCTTTTGCGGCTGTTTGGAATGCTCTTCCTTCCGATATTCGGAAGCCACTGCAGCTCTGCAATTTAAAATAATCTAGAACAACTTTTGTTGTGTTTAGCTTGTTGTCCTTCCCCTCTCCCACCGCTCTTCCGATTTGCACGGTTGGCTACGTACGGTGCGAAAGAATTTCAACGTACATACATACATTGTATCTCGTGTTACTTCTGAGAGGGTGATTAGGAGGGGGGGGGGGTGTGGGGGGGGCGACCGTAATTGACGCTTTTATCGCAGCACCTCCACCCCCGGCGCCATTTTCGTACCGTCGCTGCGGCCGGTTTCGCGGGAACCGGGGCGGCCCGTGGTCATCTCCTGCGCGGCCGCGGCTCCGTGCGCTCTCTCTCGCGGGTCTCCCGTCGCTCTCCACTGGGCATCTGTGGAAAAAGAGCTATGCAGCTCATGGGATTGCCCCGGTATAAATGAAATATTCTGATATTCCGATTCTGCTCGATCCAGGCGACGTTTGGTCCGCAGACGTTTCGGTGACCCTTGACCAGCCACTCGGCCGGCGGTCGGCGCGTCTGCCGTGGTTATCGGCGTTGGTAGAGGAGCGGGCTCGATGCTCTGCGCAAGAGACAAAGCTCCCCTTGTAAGCTTAACAGACTGTTGGGGCAAGTGCTATTAGCGAGTAGCACCGAATGAAGGCCAGCACTGTGGCACACGAGGGGGTGGGTGGCCAGCACCACGATCGGCCCCGGTCTTTGTCTCCCCAGTGTTGATGTTTACACACCGCACCAGGTACTCCTTTTTAGGTTGAGTTAACCTAGGGGAAGCCCAGGACTGGTTCAGATATTCGTCTGCAGTGTTGGCCGTGAGCGGGAATTGAACTCGGGTCACCAGGTTCGTAGTGCAGTGCGCTAACCGTGACACACACAGTTAAACGCAAGTATATAGAGGCTGATCCATGTATTGATACACCACTGATTGCTAATGGTCCTCTTGCTTTCATCTCAACAGCTGATTGAATATTGTGAAAGCGCTGGCTCCATATCTTACACGGGAGAGTGTGTAAGAGGTTTAATAAGTGAATTGAGATCGGTGGTAAATGTCTGGAGGCTTTGAAATAAATTGTTGTTTTCACTATGCATTGTGCTCTATTATTTTTCGCAGGGCATCCATAAATGAGTGACCCAGTATATATCACGTAACACAATATATTAATTAACATCCTCGTGGAGAATATAAATTACAAAATAAACATGCAGACAGTTCGCCTCCTTCATGTAATAGAAAAGTATTTTTTTTACATTTCCCGTCAACCACAAGGCTTTCTGGGAGTGCATAATTTCAATGTGCCCGTAACATATGGCAGTTCACCTGCATTGATTCGAGCAAGCCTGGCTGCTGATGAGACACCTTATGTCGAAACCGGCCCAGAGTAAAATTATAATCGTGGATCGAGTGCGAATGTTTCTGCGAGGCGATGCCTAACATCTCGTGAACCCAGCGTATCGTCAAACTGGCACGTCCTCGCTTCACGCATTGTTCACACAACACATTTTCGCTATAACGCGCTTCTTCCATTCAGGAACACTTTTCGTGCAACGTGGAACGTGCGCACTGTTATAACGCGCTGTGCGCACCCGGTTTCTGGGTGGTCGATGATGAACTACTTTCTTGAGCTGCGTGGCTGAACGGTACAGCGATGCAGTCCGCGGAAGGATACGGTGAACGCGGCAGCGTGCCCTCGGTTATTTGTCCTGCCATTTCACTGCGCGTGCGTACATGCGTCGAATCTCGCCAAACTTTATCGGTGCATTATTTACGCGGAAATTGTTTCTGCTTCGCGCCGCACTTGTTCAGGAACGCGTCCAACCGCGTCAAACGAGTGATTCCCGCACCCACGTCGGGCGCCGGGAGATCGTCCGCAGTTGTACGTGGCCCACGACGCGACACTCAAACCGTTCACGGTTGTTCTTCGCCAACTGCTTGGACGCCAGCTATCGGCAGCTTCGTACCGTTGCTTGCGTTTGCGCGGCGCTACTAAAAAAAACTCGGTGTTTGCTTTCGCGACGCTGCAGGGGTCAGCCCTTGCTCCGAGCGCTTCGCGTGGCGCCCTCTGACCTACGCCCCCCCCCCCGCCGCCGAGCCGTTGTCTCGTGCACTGCTGACACGGGCCGGAGGTGTCGCTGGTTAGTTTTGAGCGCCGCCACTGCGGGGTTGCGCTTTTCGCCACGGCGGCGTTGCTTGATCGCCGCGAGGTTTCCGGCTGTTGGAATTGCCCCACGGCTGCGACGGGTCACGAAGGCTAATTGGTAAAAATAAAAACGTGTTCGGTAGATGCGTAGGAAATTAACGCTGACACCCCCCCCCACTCCCTCAGTGACGATTCTTAACCCAAAAACCTCTATTATGGACGACTCTTATGTTCTGTCTCGTTTGCGCCATTAGCCTGAATGCCACTTCAGCGGAGGTGGGGTCATTTATAGTTTACATGAGTCGCCGCCGATGTTAGCCGTGCTCAGTCATGGACCAAGGTCGCTATGTTCGTGGAGCAGTGCGCCAACTGCTATGCCTTCACTCCCAATTACAGCTGCATTGGTAGCTGGAGTTACAAATACCACTGCGATTAAAATTACAATTGATGAATTACAATTGTCTTTGGTGCCAGCTCTGAAAATTATCATACAATTTTCAAAAGACTTTTAATAAATTGTTAATAATTGATTGTCACACGCATGATTCGACACTTGTCTCTTAAGTATAAACATTTACATCAGTCGGCATCTTGAGATGCTCTTATTTTTACGTGCATTATAGATTCATATTTAATGTTGAAAGCATGAATGCATTAGCTCTGTCTGTCCGTCTGGAAGGGTGGGTCGTAATAATCCAATACGAATTAAAGTTTCAAGAAAAGTTGCATAGCTTTTAACAACAACACCTTAACCATGCAGAAAGCCAGCCAAATGTATCAAACACCCAATCCAGTGCTAAACGGACCTAATACGTGACTTTACCGAATAGAACCAGAGAGTATGGATATCCTTGCAGTCACGAAAGCTTCAAATCTAGAATTAATGCAGCGCCGTTACTTTCACCAACTAAATTTCTCCGAGAGCAAACGCATGTTGGATAGCCGCTTAGACAGAATCAAAATATGTATTCATACTGGAGGAATCCGATGAGCTATAGAGCTCTTGTTTTTTACAGATGTCCAGTAGGGGCACTGGGTCAGGGCGTTATAATAAACAATCCTAAACAAATCAGTTTTCATTTATTTGGAATAACCATGTGAGCCATTCGGTTCTTGATTCGGGTGCAACCGCAACAAACAATAAAATACAAGATACATTTAAGATTTACTGTTCGCAAATTGAGATATCCCCTACAAAAACGATAAAATCTTCCAGAAAAAGCACCATTTGTTTATGCTGCATACTAAACTGCAAAAAAAATCCCATTTTGATGTTAGATCACAATAACAATCATAATACAATTTAGATTAAATTTTTAAGTCTAACTCAATACTACATCAAAAAAATCTGGCTAAACTAAACCTTTCTAGAAGTTACTAAAAATAAAACGAGACCATCCCCATCCTAGTAGGCAAAGCCCACTGAGCTATGAACTTATTTTTCAGAAGTGATTCGGCCACAAATCATAGCTCAACAAAGTGGCCTATCATTTTGGGCATTTATCGCGCCAAAATAATCTGAATAGTCCAAGGAACGTGCGTGATTTTTCTTCCTTCCTTAAACCGCATTAAGGATGATTACTCGGGGGGGGGGGGCAGGGGGTGCGGGGGGGGGGGCGCGTTCCCCAATTCAACTCAGCAGCCGCGTCTCACTCACAGCCTAACGCTCTTACGCGTAAGAAGACGTTGCGGTTCGGATGTACGGCCAAGCCTGCGTGTGTAATTATTTATCTGCCTAATTGCCTCGCTGCTTAATTGGGCTCCCCGAGTCTCGTTAAAATGCGGCGGAGCATATTGTTTGGGGGAGTTTTATTCCCAAGATCGAAAGCGCCATTGCATTCGCATCGTCCGCCTGACCGTAGCAACATTGGGGGGGGGGGGGCTCGGTAAAATGAGCGAAGCTTTCGTCTAATGTCGTGTCGGTAGTAGGGACTTGACCTAGAGAATTTTTAAATAAAAAGCATCGCACTAAACTTGATGAGACAAACGGTAGCAAAAAGGACTTTAGGCAAATATGCTAATGGTTTTTTTTGTCCTGTTAGCTACCCCTTCATCAGCTTCCTTGCCGCTAATTAAATAGATGAACGTGTGTTTGAAAGTGTAACAGTAATCCTTACGTATGCGCGATTCTGCCTAACTTGTGTGGTGTTAAGACCCACGTGTGTGTGTGTGACCGGCCGACCTCATGCAGAGTTGACGCCTGCCTCTGCGTTTGTTTTTCCGTGAGTTTTTGCATTTAATTTGCGCGCGCGTGATCTCGGTGAACATTTGAATCCCAGATGATTGAGGTGCCAAGTGTAATCTGCTGCTTGTAGTTTCGTGTTGTTAGCCTCCGTCTTTATAAGGACAAAGTGGCATGTGTATTGCTGTAGTGATTAATTTAGCTGTGTTGAGTGTAAAAAAAAAACACTTGGCATTTGGGACCTGGGTTTCTGTGGTTATGCAACACATTTTTAACCTTTTCCTCAACATTGGCATTAGCCGCCACCATGGTCGCTCCTGCGCATTGCTCCATCTCCTTGCCTATCGTACCGTTTGATGGTCAAACTGATCTAGATTTGAAGTTTTCGTGACTGCAGGTATCCATACTCTTTGGTTCTTTCGGTAAAGTCATGTAGGTATAAAATAAAAAAGATAGAAAAATATAAATTAATACTTCAGCAGTTGACCACTTCAGCAGTTGCTTCTTGCTGTGGTTGTCCAACCTGATGACGGACACTTGTGTTGCACCCAAAACGTCGTGATTTAATTTATTTTTATTTTTTATTTTATACCTACGTGACTTTACCGAAGGAACCAAAGAGTATGGTCAAATTGATATTCCTCATATTCTGAGCCGTACTTTAGCCAAATTCAGAACCAAATTTAGCCAAATTAACGAAAACCAATGTGATGTTTTTTTTTGAGCGACCGTTAGCGACAGGGCGTAGGTCATTGACTCGTCACGCTTGAGACCCCGGTTTAATAACGGGCGGCTGAAACCTGGACTTGAACCCGTTGTCTGTCCGGTGGCCATACGAAGCGCTCTTGACCTCTGAGCCACCCTGTCACCTCAGTGATACTGGGTATTTGATGGCCACTTCAGTTGCGTTGGTAAATTTCCTACGCATGAATTATCAGCAAAACGAACCTTTCGGTTAAGTGCAGACTTGGTTTGTGGGCGAGCCATTCCCAGTGCAGCAACTACGTGGAAAATTGATACGGGTGCGGAAACTGAACGCAGTGCATTATGCAACCAGCTTTGCAGTGTTTTTTTTCTCCCAATGTGCATGGAATATTTAATGTATCATTAATTTAATTATTAGTGTCCCATATTTCTCTTTCTGAATGGCAATCGTATTTTAGTTGTGCACGGCTTATGCGGCCGATGAAGTCTAGTTTTGTGCATGTCGTGTTATTATAACTATGATGAGAAGCCTAATTAATAAACCTGAAAATAACACGTGGGTTTACGGGTTAGTTCCATGGTCGAGAGCTTTCAACACAAACCATATATATAGGCAGAACTCCGTCATGCCTCTACACATCGTCAGCCTCAGCCACGGTTAGTCCGCTGCTGGATGAAGGCCTCCCAAAGCCGCCACCACTACCTCGCACAATCCTACTGTAGTGGATTCAACTGAGTCGCAGACGCACTTCTTGGAGGCAACACATTTATTGATACCAACACAAAGGGGTAACTGCCCCTTTACCAGATCACAACCGATGGTGGTGGACCACCAGACTAACTACACTAATTACACCGTAGCTAGCTACGTAACCACCAGGCTAACTACACCAATTACACGGTAACTAGCTACGTGATCACCAGGCTAACTACACTATTCACACTGGCAATAGCTACAACGGACGGGACCCCGGCTTGGGTCCCGGTCCACGTGTTGGTGCCTCTTCTCGGACGTGGAACGTAGAACGTAGATCTTCAGATGACAACAGCAATGCTGAACCCCGGTCCCTGTGGGGACCCGGTTTATATCCTTACTGGCCGTGGCTGGCTCCGCCCTGGCCATACCCACCTTCTTGAATCCTCTAGCAGGATCTCGCCACGACACGTGACTACCCCCAGCCCCCCCACCGGGGGCCCTGTGTAGACTATACTAGTCACGTGCCCTCCGGGGTCAACCAGAGTGCCATGGCCCACATTAACCCCATTCCCGGGCCGACACTCTCATACCCCATCCTCTAGGGCTCGGTGCCACTCAGCGCCATGACCCAGTGCTCACCGAGCCCCTCCAGGGCCGGTACTACACCCACATATACGGGGTGTCCGCGATGTGAGTACGTCGCGCGATGTGAGTACGTCGCACGACGTGCCTCACTAGGGCCAGCACCACACTACACTACACTACTATGCAATAATCCATCCAACCACCTGCACAGATGCCTGTTTCTACACCTAGAATACAAATTGTATTCAGTCCATCAGCCTATTGGGTTTCCAGACCAATGATATCAAGCGAGCAAATTCCGAACTGGTTTTGACCTTCGGCATCTCATCGGTGGAGTCAGACTTGCTCAACCAATGCTGCTGGATTACCAGATGTTTTTTGACAAGAGCACTCTATTGAAATCATAGGGCCCCAGTTCAACGCCAAGTGCAAAGCTATTCAAGACCTTCTGATGTCTTCTATCGGTGACGTGACAGCTGATCGAGGTGTGAATCAGTTTTGGTGGGGGGGGGGGGGCATACGCTATTCATCGGCACGATTTTAAATTCCGTCGGTCTTGATTCGATTAAAGAGCAAGAAAGCTCGAAGCCTTACATCCCGTATCGGCGCGCACATTGATGTTGCCATTAGTGACTTGAAATAAGATTGAGGTTTTCAGTTTTAGTCCAGGTTTCAGCTGCCCGTGGTCGAGCTGGGTTCACGTAATAGTCGTGTTAAGGCATCCGCTCTGTCATCAGTGACTGTGCAAAAAGGAAAAAGGCATCAAGATTAATTTTGGTTTTGTAACTCTGAGAATTAAGAAAATGTGTTTGATTGATTTTTGGGATTAACATTACTCTCAGTTTTAGGGTGGGCGGAAAGGTGCCGTGGAACGCCCGAGTGTTGATAAGAGGTCACTCGATTATCCGGTGGGTTCGTGGGGGAAGGGGCGCCGGATTTTCAAAAATGCCGGATAATCACGACAATCTTTAAAATAGCTTATTTTTGCACATTCTCGTATAACATCATGTTATTAGGTGTTGTGAATATGTTTTTAAGTGTTTGAAATAATTTTACTATGTTGCAATTGACATAAATAAACATACAAATAGACAAAAATAAATATTCTAATTGATGAAGTTACAGTATTTACTGTGCTGTACTTACCACTCCAATCTCGAAGACTCTGCATGGGGCGATGTACGTGGCAGCACTAAGCTCTGATTTAAACAACCATGAGTTTGAGAATGGCCGGACTGGTGCAGCCTTTCGACCGGTGCTTCGGCGAACGCCGAGTTACACAACGCACTTTTCGCCGGATCGCACCGTGTATATTTTTTGTTTTTACTTCTTTAGTTGTTAGCCATGGAAAATGTATATACGTGCAGTATTTTCACTGTTGAAGTTGTATGTAGTGTATAATGTACCATATATTATATTTGACGCTGAAATCAAGCATCGCTACGTTTTTTTGTCACGCACACGGTGCCGATCGCCGGACTGGTCACAGCCTTTGGAGTGGTTTTGCCGGTTTCGCCGGATCAGCCCGGGACCGCCGGAAAATGTTGGAGGCAGCCGGATAATCGCGCGGTGCCGGATAATCGACAATCAACTCTAGTTCTGTGGACCGTTCTCCAACACGTGGTGATGCACCGCCATGCGAGAGCTCCGAATGATTTTCTTCGTCACGTGACGTGACACCAGCGGCACAGTCGGCGTGTGCTTTCGGGATGAGGCCTTTCTACATATTTTTGTTCACACATCAACAATGAGAATGCTTGAGGATGTGGCGGGCACGCACGCACATCGCAGATTCCACTCGGAATCAGTGGCTGAGAGAGCACAAAAGGGTGGGGGCGATAGGTCCAGCACGAATGACACGACTGACGAACAGCAGATATTGTGTAAGTGCACCTCACGGTCAAGAGAGCATCAGGCCTACACTTCTTCGGGAGAGACGTTTTCGGATCCGCTAGAACGCGCGAGTGACATTCTGACCTCTGGTTCCGTAACGGTCAATATCTTTTTTTGTTTACTGTTGGATAGAGAACAAGATTAAAGGGGGGGGGGGGGGGTGGGTGGTATCATTCGCGAGCGGTCCTTTCACTCGTTGCGCACGTCCGCTGTTCGATCACCGTCTCGACGTGTTCACGTCATGGGTAGAATCTTAAGGCCAAGTTATTAATCGTACCTACTGCGTGGGGTGTTGCGAGGCACTTTTCTTCGTGGAAAGATAAGTAGC
Source organism: Petromyzon marinus (assembly GCF_048934315.1). NCBI lineage: Eukaryota > Metazoa > Chordata > Hyperoartia > Petromyzontiformes > Petromyzontidae > Petromyzon > Petromyzon marinus. The sequence continues at coordinate 7,606,106 of NC_133714.1, read as the reverse complement.
AGGGCGAGCGGTGCAGCGGTGGTTTAACGCGCCACGTTATGAAACAGGCGACCTGAGTTTGATTCCCAGCCTCCACCAGCGCCTGCCGTGCTATGTTTCACCCAACCCTTACTGACCAGCGTGGAAAAGTACGGTTACGCAACCTCTGTGACTGACGCTGCATGCAGAGGCCTGCACCCAGAAGTAGGATTGACAAAAGGGCTGTAACTAATGCGCATGCGCATACGATTTGAATGTTTTAAATGAGCCGATAGGCGACGTATTGTTATGCCTAGGTAATATGCCCATCTACCCGTCAGGTGATACTCATAAGCACAAACTCCAAAAGCCCTGAAACAATCACTGTGGAACTCAGCGAGGCAGCTCACCAATTTTTGGAGTGACATTTGAAAATGGGAAATTTTATTTTAAAGCATTTTTATTTCAAAATACATGTTTAGCTGCGCACCAGCGTGCGTTTGGACGCACCCATTTTTGGAGTGACATTTGAAAATGGGAAATTTTATTTTAAAGCATTTTTATTTCAAAATACATGTTTAGCTGCGCACCAGCGTGCGTTTGGACGCGCGCGTGTGGGTGTAAGGGCTTGCCACGCGCTTTCATAAAGGAAACGAGGCTCCCCAAATAGACTGACTGGGTCTTTCAGATTGCGAATTTTGCGTTTTCTGCCAACTTGCCCTCGTGGCTTAGTTTGGCTCTTAACTGCTGCCTGACTCATCTGCGCCGACTCCTAAGAATCCCAAGTTTAAAAAAAAATCAGCGGCAAATGGAAATTGTCGCTGCCCTCAACTGAAGTTGGAAACGCGTAAAGATGCAAATACTGATCTGTGAAGCTCACTTGCAAAAATCGTTACGTAACCAATCGAAAGCCTATTTGCCAGAGCAATGGCCTACTGCTTAAATACGCAAACAAACCATATTAATAAAAATCTTAACAATGATTAACTTTCAACGTACATACATAATTGAAAACTCGTTTCTTTAAAACTGATTTTTGTGTTTAACTTGTCCTTTTCCCGCACCGCCAATGAGCACGGTTGGGTATGCACGGTGCGAAAGAAGTTCGACGTACATTCACACTCTCAAAACGACACCATGTACGTGTTATTACGATGATTATGGAGGAGGCGGCACGCGATGTTGAACTTCACAGTTGAATAGTAAACTGTCGGAGGTTACCTGCAACTGCCTTGATTTCGCCCAGGAAGGATGGAGGTATCTGACTTCCAAAAGTCATGGTTGGCTGAGAGTTTCATCGGCCGCCAATTACCAATCCACGATTGTATGGATGTACGTATGTACCTTCTTGCGCACCATACGTAGCCAACCGTGCAAGTCGGAGGTGTGGATGAATGGCTGCCCACGACGTGTCGGCGGTCGTTGGGCCTGTTGGCCCACACTTGACCACGCTGGCCAGTGTGGGTTTGGCGAAAGGCACGACCCCGAGACCGGTTTTGTACACTGCTGGCCACCGATGTTATTCGTGGCAGGGAGTTGAATTTCGGTCGCTGGGTTCTCAGCGAATTGTGCTTATCACTGGCGCCACCGCTTCATACTTTGAAGTCTGACAACAAAAATTTATTAGGCCTGTAATTCAGAAGAAATGATCTGCCCAATTTTATTTAATAAACTTTAGAGGCTCGTAAAAACGCACCACCATCCCAACCTGGATGAATATGCCAGCTCGTCTTGAGTACGTCCGACACCGCTGTATTTTATGAGAATTTCTCGCTTATCAAAAATGATGGACACGTGATTATCGAGTTGAATGACCGCCCTCATTGGTTGTTGTGCCATGCCCAAGTCCTCAAGGAACATAAACCATCATCACGTGAACTCATGTCATCCTCGCAGTGGCTTTTGGCTCGCCATCGAACGGTCCCTGGATCGCGCGCTTTCAGATGCTCTCCTGCAGCCCCCTGTACCTCTCTTCCGATATTAGGAAGCCATTCGAGACTATGTACTTTTAAATCTAGATTGAAATTTCCTTTTTTTCGAACTGCTTTTTTGTGTTTAGTTTTGTTGTCCTTCCTCCACACCGGCGATTAGCGCGGTTGTCTGCGTACGGCACGAAAGACGTTCAACGCACATACAAGTAAAAATGCATTATACGAACGATAATTACCCACGTGTGTACGGCTTCTGAAACGTTTGTCCGCAAATGGTGGAATTGACCCCCACCCCCCCCCCCCCCCACATGCGCTCACCGCGATGCATCACGTCGGGTCAAGTGACAGCAGAGTAGTCGCCTTTAATGGCAGGTGCGAGATTGCGTCATTTGTCTGCGCGCGGTTCGCGAGGTGCGGCGTCTTGGGAGACTCGTGACCCCCCCCCACACCCCCCAAAGACGAAAAAGCCGCGGCAAATAATCTCCGCGTAGATTCTAAAGCAATCCAACGCGTTTATTTTTTTTCCCCCTTGCTGTAGTTCGGCGCATTCGGGTGAAGGTTTGTTTTCTTGCAAATAGGCGCGCGCTCCCGGCTGTGACATGGTTGAGAAAGGACGGTCGTTCACGACGAAACATGCAACAAAAACAGAGAAGCGAGGAGAGACGCGTGCTTGGAAGTTGCATTGAGAGGCAGGATAGAGCAACGCGTGGATTGGAGAACGCAACGTACACAGGTTAGAGACGGCAATTCAGACTGTTGAGAAAAGCGAGCGGGGCTTGGGCAGGGCACGTCGCGGCTAGAAGGGACGATGGTCGGGAAATGATGATGGCGGGAGTGGCAGCCAAGGAATAGAGAGAATTGTGTCCGAGAGAACGTCCGCTGTGGAGGCGGAATGATGAAATGGACTCGTTTGCAGGTGTTGTGGGGAATATTACGTCACATGCACCTCCGATTCGCGCAGTTGGCTACGTACGGCGCGAAAGAGGTTCAACATACATACAGAACCATTAGAGATGGCGATTGCTTGGGGAGACCTTGATCCAGCAGTGGATTGATCATGGCTGTTGCTGATGATGACGATCATTATTTTGGGTCAACCGCCCTCCGTGGCTCAGACATGACTTGGTGTTTATCCTCCGCCACCCGAGTTCAAAAGCACACATGAGAACAATTCGGCGCGTGTGTAAGCATCGCATTGTGACACAGAGGCAAAGAAAAAATGCAAATCCTTCACGCGCGTCCAGAAGTCATGTTCTGTGCGAGGAGTTGATTTTCTTCTATCGGAACGGACTTGTGTGGCCCGGTGCTTAGATCGTTTGCAATTTTGCAAATTGTAAAAGGTTGATGAGTTCAGTTGCTGGTCAGGGAAGTTGACTTTTATTCTTTATCTCTCTGCTGAGGGTTTTAAAATGACTGGGTAACCCAGGTCGGCCTTGCAAAAAAGGCACCGATTCTCGTGTCTCCATGATGCGTAACATGGCAATACCACGATATATCACGCAGTCTAATATCCACGAATATCATGTACTCCGTTTCGCAAAAATATCGTTATATCATGGTACATAATTTCCTTAAATTATTTATTTCCCGGACATATATAAGTATTCGCGAATATATGTAATCAGGAATATTCTCGCGCGGTCGGATCGCGAGAACCAGCTGTGCCGTGGTGACGGCAGCTGCGGGGGTTCAACCGGTTCATCGACCTTTTCCTGGTGGAAAAGCCCACCGCACCGCGCCACCGCTGCCCCAAGGTTCCAGGGTGAACGCGTTACATTGAAACCGGCAGCCCAAGATGCCCGCGTGATAACCCTAGCCCTTGCACCCCCTAGCCCTGATATTGACCTTGATCGGGCCACCTCAAACCGCCCGCGCGCTTTTGCGCGTAATTTTTTTTTATTTAAAAGTAGCACGCTCCCCTGCTGTGAAGTGGCGACGCAGCCGCTGGCATCGGCTGTCGCCAGCTGTGCCGCCACGACGCTCCTCCCTGCCTCTGCCGGTTCTCCCGGGAAGGAAATGAGATAACGGAACTGTTGCCCAAAATTAAGAGGGCGCTACGGTGGTATACGGGAGGTCGTGGGTGTAATCCCGACCCTGACGATGCCTGTATATATGGAGTTTGCGTGTTTTTTTTCTCTCTCCCCGTGGTGGTGGCGTTGATTTCTCTCCGGGTCTTCCGTTTTTTTCCCTCCACATTTAGACACGTGCGTTTAAGAGTATTTGGCTGATATATAAGTGTCCACGTGATGAGCCGCTTCGTTGATCTGTCATTTGTTCTAGCCAGGTCGCTTCTGAAAAAGAGTGACGTAGCTCAGTGTGCCTTGCCTGATAAAATAAAAATAGTAAACGTAATTTAGTTAAGGGAAAATGCTTTTTTTATATCTCATTCTGGCAATTTATTTAATTCTGAGTTACAGTTCTAATTACTAGACACACTATGCCCTCGTAAAAGAGGCCACTTCACGCGCGTCCCAACAACGGTGATCCAAAGGCCGCAGGTTCCATTCGATTCTGAAACGATGCGGAAAGTTTCTTAAACCCCCCCCTTCCCTCACCAACTGTGTCGACCCAGCACTGTGAGTGGGTTCACCACAGCTGATCGGCTGGTCATGCCCCTTGGGGGAGGGGGGAGGTTTCGGTTTAAGGGTGGGGCTGCTACTGCCACGTCTTGCAGGTTATCTGTGCCAGCATGGAAGAATAAGCCAAAAAATAACCCTCCAGAGATGATCTCCGGGAGAGCTCTGTCTAGTGGAGGCTTTTCGGTCAGCGAGACATTTCATGGCTGCTCAGAAGCAGAGGGGGAGAACTCTATATTTTATGCAAGCTGAAAAAAAATCCCCCAGCACTTTGAAGATCCCAGAAAGATGTACAGATTTCCCAGAATGGCTCTCTTAAAAAAAGGACGATCCTGCGAAAACTAGGGCGGGTGGCGTGAGGGGGTGGAGGGGATTTGGGGGGGGGGGGCTAAGCGTGCGCGTGGCAGGGCTGAAGCGTGGAGCCCACAGCAGATGTGACGTCTCCCACGCTTCTGCAGAGGCCTTGGAAGGGACAGTGCCGACCGGGGGGAAGGTGGTGTCGACAGGCACGGGGCGCAGCGTTATCACCGTATCCAGGGGTGGTCTGCGCTACGGGAGCCTTGTCGCTCCGCTGCTGGATGAAGGCCTCCTCCCCCACGGCAGCATCGATTGGGCCGTGCGTCACCACGCTGCTCAGAGGGACACTTGGGACCGGTTCATATATCACTCGCCACTGATGTTCGCTATGACTGGGAGTCGAACTCGGGTCGTGGGGCTTTGTAGCGTAGTGCGCTAACTAATGTGCCACTGCTGTCCCATATTCATAATAATAGCAATCTCCTTAAACCTTTCCCGTTCCTGGACGACTGCAAGTTGCAGGGTGGGGGGGTCCCTTGCTCATTGCTGAATCTCGGAACGCGCGAGCGGCTCGGTGTTAATTTTATTTAGAGAGGCGCAGTAGCAGCGCCGTTGTTTTTAAATACGTCGTACTCACCGCAGCGACACGACCGCCGCGCTGTACGAAAGCCTGAGCCAGACTGTGCCACACGCCGTCCCGCATGGCCTTTTAATCCCGCTTCCGGAATCGAAAGTATAACTGATGACGTATATGTACGTAGACATACGTCGTCAGAACGCAATTGGAAGTAAAACCGATGTACGTCTTCGGAATTGGAAAGGGTTAATTTACCCAGGAAAGGCTTGCCGAGTCTCAAGACTTATTTTATCAGGGTGGTCCTACACTAGGCTGTTTGGCCAATCTCATTCATGAATAATGTATCGATCCACTGCCGGACGACGGCGTCTCCCTGCCGCGTCGGTCGCGGGGGGTCGTTGAACCGGGCTTCACCAGGCGGGTCAGTTACGGGCTGGCCGGAGGGGTGGGGGCGGCAGCACCCAGCATGGGTTCGTGTATCGCTTGCTATCGATGTTGACCGTGACCGGGAAATGAACTCTCCGTGTCGCGGGTACGTAACGTCAGCGAGTTTAAATACCGTGGCATCGCTCAACCCCCGCATTAATTTATTACGAGGTATTTCATGATGCATGAGATACGTGGTAAATATTGTATAATAGTCATTTTTAGTTTTTTTTTACTGCTACGTTATTTAAAAGGGGATTTTTTTTTTATCATTTGACCAGGTAAGGCCCACTGAGCTGTACATCTCTTTTTCAGAAGCGACCTGACTCTCACAGATGATAGCTCAGCGAAGTGGCTTATCACCTGGAAATTTATGATAGGCAAATACTCTCAGTGCCTGTTTCTAAATGTGCAGGGAAAACCCGGAGAAAAATCCACGCGACCATGGGGTGATCATGCAAACTCCAAATATACAGCAGCAGGCGTCAGGGTTGGGATCGAACCCACGACCTCCTGTATACCAGGCGAGGTAGTAAACATTTCCTAGCCACCGTGATGATGATGACGATGACAGAGAGACACTCAAACTCCAAATATACAGCAGCAGGCGTCAGGGTCGGGATCGAACCCACAACTTCCTGCTTACCAGGCGAGGGAGTTAACATCTCCTAGCCACCGTGATGATGATGATGACAGAGAGACACGCAAACTCCAAATATACAGCAGGCGTCAGGGTCGGGATCGAACCCACAACTTCCTGCTTACCAGGCGAGGGAGTTAACATCTCCTAGCCACCGTGATGATGATGACAGAGAGACACGCAAACTCCAAATATACAGCAGCAGGCGTCAGGGTCGGGATTGAACCCGCAACTTCCTGCTTACCAGGCGAGGGAGTTAACATCTCGCCACAGTGGCGGCCAAACGAATACGTGAGAGCGGCCTGCGAAGAAGATTGTACAATTCTCGCTAAAGCTGCGACAGTGCATCGAATCGTCGATAAACGCCGGACCTCTGTGCTCGCGATAGCTGCGTCGAATTGCTCGTGTTGTAAAAAAATCTCCGTTTATTTATTCATTTATTCATGCGCGTTGTGTGCAGTAAAACCTCCCATGATGCTCGTTATGACTTTTCGTGTTTAGTTTGCCGTTCTTCCCCCGCACCTCCAATTAGCACGGTTGGCTTCGTACGGTGCGAAAGAAGTTCAGCATACATACGTCGGCGAAACGTCTGTACCCAGTTGTTCAGTGTCATGTGGATCGCTCTCCGACGACATCATCACCAGTGGCAGTGCCGCTGCTGCTGAAGCGGCGATGAATTAGAGACTTTCGTTTATTATTACCGTTTCTTTTTTATTATCCAACAAGTTCACGGTAGAGAGCGCGAGCGACGGGGAGTACAGATATTCCACGCGACAAGCCCGAGGCCAGGTGCCCTCGGGGTAGTTGGAAGGCAGGGTAGATAGGCTCACTGCCCTACTCACATAGGGGCACCGATCAGCTACGTGTATTTTTTTTGGCCAGGGGTGGGGGGGGGCGAAGACAAGGATGGGGGGCGGGGAGTTTACGACGACGACTTAATAATTCTATTAATTGGCTTCGTTGGGTGGAGGAGGGCTCACGATACACGTTTTACTTCCGCAGTCTGATGCAAAAATATATTCTGAATCGAAACGAGACTAATCTGGGGGGAGAGCCTGTTACATTTGTGGGTCGTGCTGAAAATATTATTAGCACTTGAAAAATTACGACCGAGAAAATGAAATCAGTTTATCACGTAGGCTTTCACGACCAATATCATCCATAGTATGGGTTAGAGCGTGTTATTATTTACGCAAACAAACCTTATACTATAAAAATAAAACCCCATTCGCGCGCAATAAACATCGAACGGCGCTTCGTTAACGCTCCGCAGCTTAAAAAGCGAGCCGCTAAACGTTCTGCGATTTCATACTCGACATTAACTGCCATCGTGAAACAATGATAATAAAAAAAGAATTTGGCACGGTTGCACGTTTTTTTGCAGCATGACGCGCGGGACAGCATTGGCCACGTGCGGTTGGACTGCCGCGACATTCCTCGTTATTTAAGCGGTTTTCATAATCAAGGTTTCCTTGGGTTCGATCTCATGAGCATAAATGTGTTGTTAACCCATCGCCAACCGACACAGCCTAAGGGTAACGTTTGTCACGTAAACAAAACACGCCAATTGGTTACCATACTCTTGGTTCTTTCGGTAAAGTCACGTAGGTAAAGAAAATAATGAAACGTAAAAATAATTTATATTTATTTTTATTTTATTATTATTTATTATTTTCTTTACCTACGTGACTTTACCGAAAGAACCAACAGTATGGATCCTTGCAGTCACGAAAATTTCAAATCTAGACTTGGTTACCACTTCAGCACACCGGTGTGCTGGAGAGTAAACCCACTACAACATTTGCAATTTGAGGACCGTGACGTTTCGATGGCAATTACATCAACCAGCATCATCGGGTTGTCGAGACATTTATACTTGCGTGATCTAACCCCCCCCCCCCCCCCCCCCCAAAAACCCCTTTTGTTATGAATAAGATTGGTTTCGAAAGCCTCCTCGTACTTCTCCTGCGTGTTAATCGGTTTTTACTGCCGATCGCGGTGTGTCCCGGGGGAGATGCCGCCTCCGTCTGGCATCGTCCGCCACGTAACAGGATCGGTCGCGGAACGTAAATTTAGAATCCGTCTGTGCCGACGGCTCCATTAATTCCGCGGTCGCAGAGGCTGCTTCCGCTTGGAATACGGTTCCTTTTTTGTAACGCTGCGTATTGGAGGGCCAGTAGGTGATTTACCGACTGGTAGTGGTGAAGTATGGTCAAACAATTCCCACGGCCGACACAGTGGGGAGGGAGGCCTTGATCCAGCAGTGGCTCGACAAAGTGACTGTAAATGATTGTTACTCATTATTGTTATTATTTTATATGCCAATAAAACTTGAAGCTAAGAGACCACATCTAGACAGAAGAGACGATCAGAGACAATACACACTTTTGTTGTAATGATCACTTTTCCTACAGTTTTGCACTCTGATAGTATGTTGAAACTGTATCGTTCTTTTTTGAGTTGTAACTCTCTGACCCACTCCTACTGGACATGTGTTAAGAAGAGCTTCGTTGCTCATTGGGTTTCTCCAGGTTAAATAAATATTCTGATTCTGAATAGAGAGATACGGATTAGCACGGTTGGCTACCTATGGTGCGAAAGAAGTTCAACGTACATACATACACTTAAATTAATTAATTCTCGAATTGAATCCTTGGCCTTGAATCGTCACGATCCATCGGATTGCCGGGTACAAGGGGAAGGAGGATTGGGGGGGGCGTGGGCTGAATTGTTACCGTATTCTCAGTGTTATGAGACGCTCCGGAAAGTAAGACGCACCCAAAACTTGTGCGCCATGCCAAGAAAGTTGCACAATTCTGGTCTCACTCGCGGAGGGGGGGGGGGGTGTGTGCTTCATAATCCAGAGAATACAGTAATGCTCACGGCGTTCAAGAATCCCATCGCTCGCGCTGACATCTCCTGGCCACCTTGGAGGCGAAGCCCAAAACACCACCTGGTACACGCCAGGCTCGCGGTGTATGGGCGTGTGCAGCGTGCACTTGCGACGGCGTGTTTGTGCGAAGCTCACTTCTAGACACATTGCCGGGGCAGGATGTTCACGCCGCCCTTTTGAGGGTGGCTCGGTCGGCTCTTTCCCACTGAGCCTATCCTGCCGAGTTTTCGCAGTCGGGGGGCAATGAGTGATTTGCGGGTAGTTTTTTCAGCAGCGTCGCGATGTTTGGCCAATACCAGTGGCATTGTGTCTTTCTTTAGCTATTGGAAGAAACCGTATAACCCGGAGGAGACCATGCAGAACAGGGGGAGTCGATACAAACGTCACGCAGGAAAGGCCCCTCTTGCTGCGAGGCACAAAGTGTTACCACCATGCAATCCTGGCGCCCTTCGTCAAATTTGTACCATGACACCGGTTTCGAATGAAGTCGGGTGACCTTCGACGTGATCCGTAGTTCAAACAAATCAATCGAGACGCCGGCGTATGGCAGCACGAGCAGTTTATGAATGAAATTAGTAACTGGCGCGATGAATGAATGAATGAATCTTGAACGTCCGCCGTGAAGCAAAGCGGCGCGTATTCGTATGGCGTACGGCTCGTACGCCGGCACCGGCGCGGTAATGACCAGGGCGGCCGGCGGAAATTCCGAGCCGCGGAGCTCGGCAACAAAGCGGCGAACGCGCGTACTGCCGCTGGGCCAGGGAGGCTCAATGCGGAGAATGCGTCGGTGGTTATGTCCCCACAGGGGGTGACTGCTTGGAAAAAAGCAGTTCACGTGATGCTGCTGACACATCCGGTCCTGATGACATCTGGCCACAAGCCCCCCCCACCATCCTCGCTGGTGGTGGCCGCGGCGGCGGCAGCTTTATCGAGGAGTAGCTGTAATTTCCATTGGGAAGCGGAGCGAGGTCATTTTCATCGTCTTTGCTTCGTGCGCACGTCTCTGTGTGTGTATCTCTCTCTCCGTCTACTCACCCCCCCCCCCCAACGGGGCTGAGATTTCACGCGGGCACTGTACTCGGCGCCGCTAACAAAGTGCCAGCCCAGGGTAGCGGTGGAGAGAAAATGGTCGTGCCTGATGGTGATGTAATTTGTGTGGAGTGCCGTAGCTAGGAGAGGAGCTGGAGAGAGAGAATGGTTCCCCTAATGCACCTCCGATTAGCACGGTCGGCTACGTACATTGCGAAATAAGTTTGACATACATACATAATGAGTTCTCTGACGATGACGTACGAAGTGCAGTTTTTAAGGAGAGCAGCAGTGGAGAGTGAAGGGCCGGTGTTGTTGATACAAATGGTGCTAACGAGTAATCGGATGAAGACGCGTTGAGTGCAGTTGTTGTAGAGAGTGCAGCAGTGGTGAGAGAATGGCTGCCGACGACGACGACGATGATGATGATATTGTGCGTTCCGCAGGTGCTAGCGAGGGCAGGATGTCCGACTGTGCCGAGGCCGTGAGTGACTCTCCCTCGCTCGCCACGGACGGAGCGGACAGCCCGCGGCGGGGACAGGTAATCCGCGGACACTCGACACAACACTCCCGAGTTAACCATTCCGAGTAGTTAACAATGCACACGGACAGCCCACAGTTGCAACGGGCGACGTACGTAGAGACGCACAAAACACTCAACACTCGTAACGTGCTGTGACACCTGTAGATAAACAATTTAACGCTGTTCATCTACAGGTCACGGCAGGGTCCGGCAACACACCCAGACACGCGAAACACTCCTTATGAAACACTCCTCCATCAACACTACAGATGAAGCACATTCATACTCTGCAGGTAGAAATCAAAAATGCAACGATACACAAGTAGAATTCCAGCCATCACACTCCAACTTATCACAATCCACCCTATCACAATCCACCCTATTGCTCTCCACCCCAGGTTGCCAGGGCATTCCAATAATAGAGCCAACGACACGCATGTACAGTGAGGGAAAAAAGTATTTGATCCCCTGCTAATTTTGTACGTTTGCCCACTGACAAAGAAATGATCAGTCTATAATTTTAATGGTAGGTTTATTTGAACAGTGAGAGATAGAATAACAACAACAAAAATCCAGAAAAATGCATGTCAAAAATGTTATAAATTGATTTGCATTTTAATGAGAGAAATAAGTATTTGACCCCCTCTCAATCAGAAAGATTTCTGGCTCCCAGGTGTCTTTTATACAGGTAACGAGCTGAGATTAGGAGCACACTCTTAAAGGGAGTGCTCCTAATCTCAGCTTGTTACCTGTATAAAAGACACCTGTCCACACAAGCAATCAATCAGATTCCAAACTTTCCACCATGGCCAAGACCAAAAAGCTATCCAAGGATGTCAGGGACAAGATTGTAGACCTACACAAGGCAGGAATTAGCTACAAAACCATTGCCAAGCAGCTTGGTGAGAAGGTGACAACAGTTGGTGTGATTATTCGCAAATGGAAGAAACACAAAAGAACTGTCACTCTCCCTCGGCCTGGGGCTCCATGCAAGATCTCACCTCGTGGAGTTGCAATGATCATGAGAACGGTGAGGAATCAGCCCAGAACTACACGGGAGGATCTTGTCAATGATCTCAACGCAGCTGGGACCATAGTCACCAATAAATCAATTGGTAACACACTATGCCGTGAAGGACTGAATCCTGCAAAGCCTGCAAGGTCCCCCTGCTCAAGAAAGCACACATACATGCCCGTCTGAAGTTTGCCAATGAACATCTGAATGGTTCAGAGGACAACTGGGTGAAAGTGTTGTGGTCAGATGAGACCATAATGGAGCTCTTTGGCATCAACTCACCTCGCCGTGTTTGAAGGAGGAGGAATGCTGCCTATGACCCCAAGAACACCATCCCCACCGTCAAACATGGAAGTGGAAACATTATGCTTTGGGGGTGTTTTTCTGCTAAGGGGACAGGACAACTTCACCGCATCAAAGGGACGATGGACAGGGCCATGTACCGTCAAAACTTGGGTGAGAACCTCCTTCCCTCAGCCAGGGCATTGAAAATGGGTCGTGGATGGGTATTCCAGCATGACAATGACCCAAAACACACGGCCAAGGCAACAAAGGAAGAAGCACATTAAGGTCCTGGAGTGGCCTAGCCAGTCTCCAGACTTTAATCCCAAAGAAAATCTGTGGGGGGAGCTGAAGGTTCGAGTTGTCAAACGTCAGCCTTGAAACCTTAATGACTTGGGGAAGATCTGCAAAGAGGAGTGAGACAAAATCCCTCCTGAGATGTGTGCAAACCTGGTGGCCAACTACAAGAAACGTCTGACCTCTGTGATTACCAACAAGGGTTTTGCCACCAAGTACTAAGTCATGTTTTGCAGAGGGGTCAAATACTTTTTTCCCTCAGTAAAATGCAAATCAATTTATAACATTTTTGACATGCGTTTTTCTGGATTTTTTTGTTGTTATTCTGTCTCTCACTGTTCAAATAAACCTACCATTACAATTATAGACTGATCATTGCTTCGTCAGTGGGCAAACGTACAAAATCAGCAGGGGATCAAGTAATTTTTCCCTCACTTGTACGTACGTGTATATGCTGAACACCCAAACGACGGCGCTCACGGTTTCAATTGGCGACGGACTTGAGCAAAGTTCAGCGAGAAAACCTCAGCGCGCGCGCGCGCTTGCAACCAAGAGGAGAGCGGCAGGCAGGCGCGCCCAGCAGGCCCCCGCCGCTGCCGTCGCAGCTTCCACGTCGATCGTTTGCCGCCGCTCCCGAGCGTCGTAGCGAGGCACGTAAACAAACTGGGACGGCGGGTCCCTGCGCCGCCGCCGTGCGGCGAGGAAATTTGCCGCGATTGTCTCTCCGTGACGACGCAAATTATTCGCCCGCTGGTGGGAGGAGGGGGGGCGGGCGGGGGGTGCGGCGGTTCAGCCGGGTTGCGTTGCTGTTCATGCCGTTGTCGTCATTGTCGTCGTCGGTCGTGTAAGCGTTTGTGTAAAACAGTTGGCGTGGCAGAAGGTGGGAAGGCCCCCCCCTCCCCACTCCCACCACCCCCCACCCCCTCCCCCCCCGGGGTGGCTGGCGGTGCACGATTCATCAACGTGCGATTCGATGGACGCGATTCAAATCGCTTGATCATATTACCCGGATTATGAGAAGGGCTTTCCCCCCCCAACCCATCCACCCACCGCCCACCCCCCCACTCCCTCGTGGCCGTAGTTTGAATCAAAACTTTGGGATGTGTCTTAACCCTTTCCCATTCTGAGACGTCTGCAAGTTGCAGGGTGGGGGGGGGTAGGGGGTCCCATTCACCGCTGAATCTGGGAACGCACGAGCGACTCAGCATTAATTTATTTAGAGAGGCAAAGTAGCACCGTTGTTTTTTAAAGACATTTGCACTTTCCGCAAAGAACCGTGGCGGAAGGACCACACTCTACGATAGCTGACGCCAAACTGCGTCACACGCCCTGCCGCATGGCCTTGTGGGGAGCCTCGGTACCAATAAAGTTATTTCATATTAGTTTTTGTTTCGGTTCCGTTCCAATGACATACACGTACGTCATCGGAAAGGAATCGGAAAGGGTTAAAATTATCCGGTAGGTGTAGGTGTCTGTGAGCAACATTTGTATAAATGCATTGGCACCGGGCACAATTATGGGGTGTGTTTTACTTTCTGGAGCTTTTCCTAGTAGAGACAACTCGGTCATCAGTCATTTTTTTTCAATAATTTTTTTTACTGACTGGTACCGTCTTGGTTTGTGTTTTTGTGGGTTTGTGCATTTAATTGGCCTAAATCTTTCGTTAGCATTTCATTTGCATGTACTTATCATAAGCAGCAATAGCCGTGGCCACTGCACTGCTGAAGGTAGGCCTCCCCAGGCCTGCCGCTTTCTCTCAGGACCCTGCCTATTTATAATGATCCACTTAGCGCTGCACACGTGGATGTGCGTTGTGACGACGACGACGACGCGTGACGACGACACGTGACGACCACGCGTGACGACGACGACGCCAAGGGGGACGACGCCAAGGGGGGGGGGGGGTGGGCCATGACATTACGCTGCCCTAAAAATATCCTCATCCATTTAGCGCTTATTTTTGTTACGTAACCCATGATTTTTGAACAAAGCTTTCACCAATTTGCGCCAGAATTTTACATGGTAAGTAGTCCCTAATAGCAACGCAGCCATGGAACAATAATCCAATTTATATCGGGTCATCATCATCATCATTATGAGAGTTATTATGGCCCCATGGTACAGACAGACAGATTGATAGACAGAGCTAATGCATTAACGCTTGAAGGATTCGTTGAACATTGTTGTATAACAACGAGTCTCGATTAGTTTCGGAGAGTTAACGCTGCCATGGATCGCTGCTGTTGCCCGTGAAGTGAAAACTATTGGAAATTTATAGCAGCCGAATACCTCTAAAACGCGTGATGTTGATTCTAAATGTGGAGGGGAAAACCGGAGGACCCAGATAAAAATCCACGCGACTACGGGGAGAACACGCAAACTCCAAATATACAGGCATCGTCAGGGTAGGGATCCAACCCACAACCTCCTGTATACCAGACGAGGTAGTTAACATCTCGACATTGTGGTGCCCCATTTCACACGGTTTGCACCCAATTTCATCAAGACAGACATACGAAAGCAGGGACTCATGGACGGATGGGACCGGACTAACGCACTGACGCTTTTCACAATTATTTAGAAAGCGTAAAAAAAAAGAAAGGGGGACACAGAATAAGAAAAAAAAAAGCAAACCCCGTCACGTTTGATTTAGCGGCGTGTACCCGTGTGTTATTATTATCGAGCGTGTGTCTGCCTGTGGGGGCGTTGCGCCTTAGCCAACGCGAGCCGATCAATAAGGGTCAAGCGAAGACCGTGATCGCACGCGCGTTTTTGTGTCTCCCTACCCCCCCCCCCGGCACCCCTCCGCCCCCCAACCATTGCCACCACCACCACTTGCGCAAACGCATGCAGCTGCCGTCTGCGCACTTACCCCAGTCACGCCTCGGTAATCCCATTTCACGTCGCTTCACGCCGGCTCGGGAATCAAAGCGCCATCAGTCTGTCAGTGACACCATCGCTGCTGCCAACGGCCCGGGCGGGGACAATGATAAAGAAGATGATGGTGGTGGTGGTGATGGTGGTGATGGCGGTGGTGATGGTGGTGATGTTAAAGTGAGAGGTGCGGCCCTGCAGCTGCTTGCCCACACCATTTTAGGCGCGGGAGTGGCAAGATGTTAACTACCTCGCCTGGTATGCAGGAGTGCGTGGGTTCGACCCTCACCGCGGCACCTGATTATTTGCTTGTTCTCCCCGTGGGCGCGTGGATTTTTCTCCGGGTCCTCCGGTTTTTCTCTCCACATTTAGACTCGACGTGCGCTTAGAGTATTTGCCTGATTTTAATTTGCTACATCATGATGATAAGCCACTTAGTTGAGCTGTCAGTTGTGGTGAGGTCGCTTCTGAAAGTGAATTACACAGCTTCGTGGGCCTTACCTCGCAAAATAAAAAATAATTTAGTTTGGGAGCTCTGGGGACCCCCTCTAGAGGGTATGTTAGGCCTAATCTTCTACACTGGCCAGACGTCTTATGAGAAGAGGGGGGCTTACCCAGACTTTAGCCCACCACGCGCGACCTGCCCGATCAGCTGACCGTGTTGGATCCCTCTTCCGCTGCTAGGTGCACCGAGCCGGTGGGAGGGAGAGTTTTAAGACTCTCCCCATTGTTTGAACTGCCTTGCTGGGAGTTTGAATCGATCCGGTTCACCTCTCTATTGCAAGCCCAGTGGTGTGTGAGCCATCACATCACAGTGGCAGCAGCAGCAGCTGACGATGATAACGATCATTTAACACGCAGGAGGAATTCGCGACTAATATTAACCATAATAGAGGTGTTTTTTTCCGGTGTTAGATCGTGTAAATATAAATGTGTCGTTAAATCTGCCACCACCACCCGACACAGCCAATTGGGTAAGGTTTGTCACTTGAATTAAACAACCCACAACGTTTACTCAGATTGTAAAATATTGGGGTTTTACTCTCCCATCTAACCCAAAAAACCCTCTTGTGGATAATGATCACGATGACTGTGTTGGCAGTGTCTAACACTTGGAAGATTTCAGGTGTGAACTCGTGTTTAATTATTTTTCTAATCTAGTGTTTGTGTGTGTAAGACACATTTTAATAATAATTAAAGTTGATAAAGCACCCTTAAACAATTATTCGCAGGGGGCTATGCATGGAAAGGCAAAAAATAGTTAAACATCGACCAAGGAAAGACGAAGTGGGAAAGACTTTTGAAAATAACAAAAAAATGGAGAGAAATCAATTTTAAACAGATGTGTTTTTAGTCGAGATTTGAAGATGTGTAGTGGCTCGGAATTCCCCTGACCTTGAAGGGCAGGGAGTTACAAAGCGTAGGTGGCGGAAAAAAGCCATCACCACCCCCCAAGTGTGTAGCCCAGAGACCGTGGGACAGTGAGCAAATCTCCAAATCACCTGGAATGCACTCATTGGAGCATCCGAAGCTAAGCAGGGTTGAGCCTCGATAGTGCTTGAATTGATGACCGCCGTGCATGCCAGGCTGTCATAGGCAGCCGCAAAGCTGTGCTACGTGGTGGCCAACAGAGGGCAGTCCAGCAAAATCTATTTTTGTACTGTGATTCTGTGATCCCACAGGACCACGTTGCCCAACCTTAGCAACCGCCACTGACCAGCGTGGTGAAGTATAGTCAAATAACCCCAACCACCCGCATGGTGCGACAGGGTGACGCTCATCCAGCATTTGTAGAAGAAAATGGTTGTGCTTGCAAATAACATAAATTGTCCATCATAGAGGTACAGAACGTGCCAATTTGTCACAAGTACAGCACACTGGTGTGTTGGAGAGCCAAGCCACAACATTTACAAACTGAGTATGACGTTTCGCCAGTGATTACAACTAGCTTCATCAGGCGATAGCCAGATTTTGCCTGATGAAGCTAGTTGTAATTACTGTTGAAACGTCATACTCAGTTTGTAAATGTTGTGGCTTGGCTCTCCAACACACCGGTGTGCTCTGCTAGTGACGAATTGGCCACGTTCTGTTTACCTGTTAACCCTTACTAGGCTGTGTGTCGGGTGGTGGCGGGTTTTAACGATGCATTCATATAATTACAGGATCTAACCCAAAATCCTCTATTATGAATGATAGTGATCGCGAAAGCCTACGTGTTAAACTAACATAAATTGTAATAAGATATATGCAAATGTTATGTTTATGCAAATGGTGAGAACGATTGAGATGGAACAAATGGGTTCACCGCAAACAAGGCAGACAGAGCAGACGAGCCGCACAATAATAAGACATTGCGGACAAGATACGCGGTACAAATGTGTCGGTACAGATGCAACGGCGCAGACAGAATGAGACAAGATGGCCCAAGCAAGACATTACAAACATGGCAGAGATTAAATAGCGCACACAAGACCGTACAAACAAAACAAGAATAATCCTCAATCCGTGAATCAAATTGCGACCCTGAGTCATTAATTGAATTTTGTATCACGAGATGGTGGTGCATTCTTAACATTCCCGGTGTGTTTGTATTTATGTCATTACACTACGGGGAATGCAAATGCAGTGGTCCGTGCACTGCACTACGAACCCTGTAAACTGAGTTTAATTCACAGCCGTGGCTGGAAAGTGGTGTCTGAACCTGGTCTAGCCAGGCCTTGCCTATAGCTTCATATGATGAGTGTGCCTGGTACGGTGCATAAATATGCACGCTGAACTTCTTTCGCACCGTACGTAGCCAACCGAGCTTATCGGGGCTGGGATTAGTACGGTATATTGGCTCTGGGGAGACAAAGGTGAGCCTGGCGTGGTACTAACCACACCATCCATTAACGTGCCATGCTGATCTTAGCAGATGCTCGCTAACAGCATTTTCCCCCAACAAAGTGATGTAAGGCTCCACTGGGGCTCTTTGAACAGTGACGGCTTTTTCTTTCACCGAAATGTCACGGCGAGCGTGCAGCAGTAATAAAATGTGGAAATGACTGTCCCGCAAGAGTTAAGTGTGGTCGGTACTTGCTGCATAAGCCCACAATCTAGCCCCGCACACCCCTCCAACAAGCATGGTGATTGCCCCCTTCCAAGCACTATCCTGGCTCAACCCCGCTTAGCTTCCGAGATTTGAAGAGATGTACGTGCGTGTGTTGAACTTCATTTCACACCGTAGGTAGCCAACCTAACTAATCAGAGGTGTGGGGGAAGGATAACAAACTGAACACAATGCATAAGCTCTGTCCCGTCCATGTGTCCGTCTGCAGTGGGAGAGTCAGGATAACATTTACAAATATGACCCAGTATATGGCTGAAGATTTAGTACAAAGTTGCCTTACTTGTAGGGACTTACCCGATAAAAAAACTGGCAGATTCACGAAAGGGTTGCCCAAAAACTTGGTAACTAAAACCAGCGCTGAAAGAACAAAACTTTTGTGGGGCCAAGGAGATGACGTCACTCGTTCGCCTCCCCGTAACGCCATGATGCTCGACGTGATGCAGCACACGCATGGCCGACTCTTCATTGAATAGCATCACGTGATCGTTAACGTCCGCTGTGAAGGTGACGGCGTGGAGTACTCGTGGTTTATGCACTTAGTGTAAATACACTTGTAGTATTAATACACTTATAGTATTAATACAATTGTAGTATTAACCAGGGCGGTCGCAGGGTCTGAACCAGGGTGGTCGCGGGCTCTGAATCACAAACCTATGCAGCAAGAGATGAACGCGCTGCAGCTCGGCCTGTCGCCGCCCCGATCAACCGTTCGCGCTTCATTAACGGGATTAAAAGAGACTTTAAAGTTACGGCAAAGCTCACCATTATAGTACTTTAGTGATGCCACTGCCGATGCTGAAGTGTAGCTTGGACGGCACTGTCGTGTTACGATTAGAGTGCTTCTCTCTGTGACCTTAAATCAAATCAATTATAGAACTGCGCTGGCAGTGGTGCAGGAGCACGCATATTGGGACCGCCATCCCTCCCCCCCCCCACGGAGATGGAATCCTCACAGCGATCATTTAAATCCAAGCACACGGGCGTTACGGTGGTGAAATGTTCGATACCTCGCCTTGTATACAGGAGGGCCTGAAGTCTCCTGTATATTTGGAGTTTGCAAGTTTACTTGTGATGGCGTGGATTAAAAAAAAAATAAAAGTTTTTCCCATTTTAAATAACGCAGCAGTAAAAAAAGCCTAAAAATGACTATTATACAATATTTACCACGTATCTCATGCATCATGAAATACCTCGTAATAAATTAATGCGGGAGTGGAGCGGTGCTACGGTATTTAAACTTGCTGCTGTTACTAACCCGGGCCACGGAGAGTTCATTTCCCGGTCACGGTCAACATCGATAGCAAGCGATACACGAACCCATGCTGGGTGCTGCCCCCCCCACCCCTCCGGCCAGCCCGTAACTGACCAGCCTGGTGAAGCACGGTTCAACGACCCCCCGCGACCGACGCGGCAGGGAGACGCCGTCATCCGGCAGTGTATCGATACATTATTCATGAATGAGATTGGCCAAACAGCCCAGTGTAGGAGCACCCTGATGAAATAAGTCTTGAGACTCGGAAAGCCTTTCCTGGGTAAATTAACCCTTTAGTTCGAGTAGTTTAGAACGACTCTCCTAAGGGCTTCCACACCCGTGCCCCAAAAAACACCGCTAAAGTTACTATGACCAAAATGCAGAGAGATCACACATCCACCCTATTTGGGTCACCGCTACGTGACACTGACGTTCCCCTCTCCCATTAAAAATCCCTCCTGCACGTTATCCGGAAACTCGGAAGACTTCTTCACAATTCTGGAAAATGGCCTGATGGAGCTGGTTGTAATCAATGAAATATCCGACTCAAATTGTAAATATTGTGGGTTTACTCTGAAACACACTGGTACGCTGAAGTAGTAACTGATTGGCACTTCTTGTTCACGTGACAAACCTTACTGATTGGCTGCGTCGGGCGGTGGTGGGTGAACGACGCATTTTTACTCACGCGATCTCACCCAACAAAAAAACCTTTATTATGAATAATATTGGTCGCGAAAGTCTACGTCGTGGCAAACCGGTGTGCATGCCGCCACGTCCAATGCGCACGCGTGATTTGCCTTCCCCTCGGTTTCCCTCTTTTCTTTTTACTCGGCGCGCTGTGCCACCCAGCTGCTCGACCCGCCGCCCCCGCAGACGGACGTGAAGCTGTTGTCAGCTGTGGGCGCCGACCTCGCCGCCAAGCAGTTCCTGCTGGCCAGCGCCGGGGTCGGCGGCTCAGCGGGCGGCGCCGGCGGGCAGCCTGTGGTCGGGCGCATTCCCGTGATCCTGGCCACCGGTGACGGTGGTGCAGCGCAGCACCTTCAGGTGAGAGAGAGAGGCAGCTCGCTCGCTCGCTTGCGTCCCCACAAGCGCTTGCGGAGCTGACTCCGTCAAAGAGTCCCGTCGGGGAAGTTGCGCAGTCGCACCTCCAATTAGCGCGGTTGGCTATATACGGTGCGAAAGAAGTTCAGCATACATGCATATATAAAAGGCAACCCTGCGCTTGCTTAGGCCACTGTTGGAGGAACAATCTGCCGATCGACGGAGTCCACGAGAGGGAGTTCCAGATAGTCCTCTCCGGTCGGGTTTTATTTAGCCTGCTCTTCCATTGTGCACCACACGTTTAGCAACCCAAGAAGTAGTGTGGGGGATTTCTCTGGCTGCAGAACTCCCCGACTTGAATTTCTTAAGACGTGGCGAAGCGGCCTGGCGGTAGCGCGCTCGCCGCTTGTTGCAGAGGGTCACGGTTCGAATCCGGCGGCCGCCCCGATTATATTGCCGCACGGGTGTGATGACCCTAGTAATACTACAACGCGCCGTCTGCTTCACACCGGATGCTAAAAGATCCCTTGACGTCGTTCGCAAGAGTAGGCCATTTTGCGTGCTGGTATCGAGGTCCAGATTAGCCAAATTCGTCGTCTTCAAGGTGACGTGTCGCCCACGGCGGTAGCGCGGGTGCCCTCCTCGCTCCCCGCGGAGACCGCCCCGCCCAGGATTAATCCCGCGAGTTTATTAACCGTGGTGGATACAGGGACACCTCTACTTATGAACGAGTTAGGTTCCAGAGGTCTGTTCGTAAGTCGATTTGTTCGTAAGCCCAACTTTACTCCCGTCGATTCCAAACACATTGTATGGCATGTACACTAAACGCGGGGAATGGCTTTCCAAGTTGTATAATCTCCTGTACATGTAGATGCCACTGGTTTTTCACGTTCTGCATATGTAGATGCCACCACCGTTATCTAATGCGCGGTGGTTGACAGATTTGTTTTATATATATTTTATTATTTTATTGTTTCCCTTCATCGTGACTTTACCGAAAGAACTAAGAATAAGAATTACTGCAGTCACGAAAGCTTTAAATCAAAATTTAACCGCCTCTACGGGGAGGGTTTTCACATAACTTTAAGATCCTTCAACAAACTCCGGGATAAGAAGGCTCAGCTGATCGAGTCTCTCACCTTTCTGAAGCGATGCCGTGACTCTGGGGTAATACCAATCGCATTTACACTGACCTCTGCTGCTGTAACGTCTTCTAATGCGAAACGAATTATTTTCAAAACTAGCTTATACGCACCGAACTAGATCAGTTAGACAAGACACTCTACAAATCACACTTATCATTGACGGCAACAATGTCCACATCGGATTGGGAACATGTAGACAATATGACTGCCTCTTCAGCTGCTACTATGTCGACCAAATGTAAGGACAACCTGATTTCCAAATTTAACCTCCTCTTCAACAAAAGACCGGACCCACACACCAAAAAGTTAGATGTTAACAAAGTCGTAATTAATCGCAGTAACAGTTCTATTTCCGATGGTCTGAAATCCGTTTTAGCTGAAGGTCTAAACTTTGCAGTCACACCTAAACACATACCAGTTAATGATATAATTGCCCAAGTAGACGTTGCTCTCAGGGGTCTGGGTCACATAGTTGCAGACGTAGCAAGATCTGAAATCGCTGCAACCCTCAAAAACGCTAAGATGCCAGCTAGCAACCTCAGCAAAGATGAGCGTTTTGAATTATATAAATTAAAAAAGAGGGATGATATTGTAGTCCTCTCAGCTGACAAGGGCAATGCTACTGTCATCATGGATAAAATAGAATACAACAACAAAATTAAATAATTACTCGACGATGGTAGTTATACAAAAATAAAAAGAGATCCCACCAACAGCCTCGTCACACAAACCAACAAAATAATTTCTGATTCAACCGCATTAATTGATCAATCTTAACAGTTTTCGTTGAAACCTTCTGCTGCCAGGCCACCAAGATTATAAGGCTTACCAAAAATACATAAAGTAGATACACCCCTTCGTCCCATCGTCTCTACTATCAACTCCCCCACCTACAAACTGGCTCGTTTTTTGTCTGAAATCCTGCGTCCTTTCACTGGAAAAACCACCTCTGCGGTACAAAATTCTACTCACCTGGTATCAACAATCAAGGGTATTTCCCTGTCCCCAGACGACCTGCTTGTCAGTTTTGATGTAGTTTCCTTATTCACCAAGGTTCCTGTACCTGACACCATCGCAATCATTGAAGACTTGGTTCATCAAGGACTAAACACTGAGGTACCCCCCCTGGTGAGACACTGTTTAACCAATACATACTTCACTTGGAATGGAACTTTCTACAAACAAACTGAGGGCACCCCAATGGGCTCCCCCTATCTCCGGTTATAGCTAACATTTTCATGGAGAAATTTGAGACTGACGCCATCCAGACTGCCACTCTGCGCCCAACCTTATGGAAGAGGTACGTGGATGACACTTTTGTCATCTGGCCACATGGCCGGCCTGCTCTAGACCAATTCTTCGACCACATCAATTCCATACACCCAGCCATCAGATTTACCATGGAAGTCGAAAAAGATGGCAAGCTACCTTTTTTGGATGTCCTAATTAAAAAGAGACCTGATGGTTCAATGAGCCACTCTGTCTACAGGAAAGCTACCCAAACGGATGCTTATCTGAAACCGGATTCCCACCACCATCCATCACAGAAGAATTCTCTCATCAAGACTCTGTATCATAGAGCCCAATGCATATCCGACCAGGAACACATAGGCAGTGAACTCAAGCACGTACACCAAGCTCTTAAGGCTAATGGTTACTCCGACTATACAATCCGCAAAGCTATCACTTAAACCATGAAGAAGGACCCTCTTGAGGAGCCTTTCAAAACCATCACTTTACCCTACATTGCGGGGATCACAAAAAAGATCTCCAAAATCTTGAATAAACACAAGATCCAGGTCCGTTTCAACACATTACATAAAATCCGTGATCTGGTTCCGTCTGTAAAAGATGTGATTCCGGACATACAATACCCTGGTGTCTACAGACTAAGTTGCCTCTGTGGTAGTAGTTACATTGGAGAAACCAAACGCCATGTCTCGGACCGCATTCGTGAACACAAAGCAGACCTTAAACACGGTAGGACCAACACCTCGGCCGTGGCAGATCATTGTTATAATTCAGTAGGCTCACATGACATTGACTTTTCCAAGATAGAGGTTCTTTGTAAGCCATCTGGCTACCATGAGAGATTCGTTCATGAGGCTATCCACATATACAAGCACAGAGACAATTTCAACCGAGAAGATGGATTCTGGCTTAGCAATCATTGGAAAGATTTGATAAACCATTTCAGGTCTTAATTGATTGTTCACGCTTACAGTGGCTTTCAGACAGCATACATTAATTTTTCGTCTCCCCCCTTCTCTTTTCAGAACATAGATGGACTAGTCCTTCTAAATAAACTGCCAAATCGCTGCGCGTGGCGCTAACGTTTTTATAAATAAATAAATACACCGCTAAAAAATAAAAAATTTTATGCAAACCGACACACCTGATGACGACCGTTTGTGTTGTGGTCGAAACGTCGTGATAATTTTTATTGTTTTATATATATTTTATTATTTTATTGTTTCCCTTCAATGTGACTTTACCGAAAGAACTAAGAATAAGATTTGTTCCTATCTATGAAAGTCCAATGGTCGTAAGTAGAGGATTCTCTGTATAGCAAACTAAACTGTTTATTTTTACCAGGTAAGGCCCACTGAGCTATATAGCTCTTTTTCAGAAGCAACCTGACCATAAGTTAAAGCTCAACGAAGTGGCTTATCACGTGGAAATTTATTGCGGCCAAAAACTCTTACATGCACGTTTCCAGATGTGGAGGGAAAAACCGGAGCACCCGGAGAAAAATCGATGTGACCACGGCGAGAACATGCATAGACTCGCATAGGGATCCATAGACTCACATAGGTACCCATAGATTATTATGTTGACCCATATACTCACAGAGACTCATAGACTCACGTATTCACCCATATAACTTTTATGTTGACCCATATACTCAAACAGAGACCCATAGACTCACATATGAACCCAATGACTCTTAAATTGACCCATAGCCTCACATAGGGACCCATAGATTATTATGTTGACTCATATATTCACAGAGACTCATAGACTCACGTATGGACCCATATACTCTCATATTGACCTATATACTCACACAGAGACCCATAGACTCACATAGGGACCCATAGACTCTTATCTTGACCCATATACTCACACAGAGACCCATAGACTGACATAGGGCCCCATAGACTCCCACTGTTCCTGTGCAGGTTTTCGGGATGCGGTTGCATTTAGATGCTGCATAAAATCCGCACACTCTTGAATTGTGTTGCTTCCATATCGGAGCGTTCATTGTGGCTGGGCGCAGTGGGCTGATTTCCACGCTGCACACACGCACACACACGCGCGCCCGCACGCACACACGTGCACATGCACACATACACGCACACACACAAGCACACCACTCACGCAAGCACACCACTCACACGCATACGCACACACACATGCACACACATGCGCATGCACACATACACACGCACACATGAGGAATTGAAAGCCTTGGCCCAATTATGCGTTATTGATCACAGGGCCGTATCGACTGCAGAGGATTGAGCATCGACTCGTGCGTGAGGATCGATTGATGCACCCGACGCCTCGTTTAGCCGGCAACGAGAGGCCATGGCCGGATGAGGTTGGGATGGCAAAACTGGTGTTGGGCACCCAACGCTTCGTGCCAGCTTTCCTAAAAATATTTCCATCGCACGGGCTGTTTAAAGCGTTTAAAAAAAAAGTGCTAACCGTGTGGCTTAGGTGAGAAGCGCTGAGCCGGCGCTGTCGAGAACCTGGGTTTGAAATCTGGCTTGAGCTGCAGAGCCTGTGATTAAAACATGGGTTCTCAAGTGTAGCGAGTTGATGGCCTGATGCCGGTCACCAATGTCTTGTGTAGAAACCCATAGACTGATATAGACTGAGTTGTGGTTAAACTGGGTTCACAATTGTAGTGAGTTGATGGCCCCAGCCCAGACAACAATGCCTTGCTTAGAGACCTAAAGACTTGCATAGAGACTCAAAGGCTTGCATAGAGACCCATAAACTTGCACAAAAACCCATACGCTCGTGTGGACTGAGTGGTGATTAAACTGGATTCTTAAGTAAAGCAAGTTGATGGTATCATCCTGGGTCACTAATTACTGCCCATTAAAACAACCCATCACATTAAATTGGCTTTTGACGCTAATTTGGCTGAATGCCACATCTTAACAATTAAATGTATCAATTTGACTTTCATGTTATGAGTCGTGACTGGGTCGTCCTTTGTAAATTGGAGCTGTTCATCCCAATGAGTCTTGCTGCCATCAATAGGATCTGAGCCTGATTACTCTTGTGTGTCAGGGCTTGTGAAAAATGCTGTTCTCCCCTACAGAATCAGAAAATTGTATTAATCCTGGGGAAATCCGATGAGCTACGAAGCTCTTATAAACAGATGTTTAGTAGGGGCACGGGTTCAGGAAGTTGCAACAACAAACGATGAAAAAAAGAACGCAATAGGAGTGCAGAGTATAGGAAAGCAAAGCAAATTACTAAAAATAAATACAGTAAAACCTTGGATTGCGAGCATAATTCGTTCCGGAAACGTGTTTGTTATCCAAAGCACTCGTATATCAGTTGTGATCACGTGACGCTCGGCAGACAAAGCGTGTTCGTACCACTCGTATTGCAAGACCCTCGCTCGTTTATCAAATTAATATTTATTTTAAAAATTTGCTCGTCTTGCAAAGCACTCACAGACCAAGTTACTCGCAATCCAAGGTTTTACTGTACGTGAAATAGATTAAGTATATACGTTCAAATTGCGTAAGTACACCAATTCCCAAGCTTGGCCAAGGCAATAAAACAACAGCAAGAACAGTCCCAGACCACACCAAGACAACGACACACAGTGCCTCAATACAAATGTATCACTTGAATTGATCTCAGATGTAGCTCTGTGATATTCGCTTCTGTGGGATGTTCTCTTATTATTATTATTATTATGTATTCTTGTTTACTCGGGAAAGCCATGCTGGATTCCATGACTGTTTTCAAAGTAGAGGGGAATGGTTGCTATGTATCAATCGCAATTGAGCAATTAGCGGGTATTTTGTTTGTTGTTGTTGGGAAAATTTGGATCGTGAAACTGACACGGAGGGTCATGCAACACTGCAAGTGATCCGAACGGATTCATCTTCTACATGTGACGACAATGGCACAATCGGGATAGAACTGACGAAAATAACTTATTCATTAAAATGTAACGTTTTATTAAATGGTGACTTACTTGATGAGATATCACACAGATACTCAGGCTGAGCAAGGTTTGTGTGTGGGGTTAGGGATAGATGATATTTTGGGGAGATAGAAGAAACCTCCGCAAGTCCACTCTCTGGATTTTATTCCGTAAACGCTCTTTTGAAATGTGTAACAAAGGACAACAACTTCCTCTCTGGCAATTAATGCCATGAAATCCATCTGCAGATCCTCAGTAGCTAATAGTCAACGCTGTGACTTTTATAGTACAAACCCCCCACCCCCGCCCTTTCTGTGAGCAATGGCATGCTCCACAGGCATAATCACGTTGACGCTCGAGACGGATTGTGCCATTTCCCATGGGGGGTGTTTTGTAGGAACGCAGGTGGGTCTTGCTTTGCGGTCAGTGCCGCGTGACCATTCGCAACGGGAGAAGCGGTGTGTCCCAGGGTCTTTAGTGCATACGGTAATGGGATGTTGCCACAGTGTAATGGTGAACAAACACTGCGCTTGCAACCCAGAGATCGCCAGTTCAATTAAATCTCCCGGCGCCTGCTTCAAGGCCCTCGCGTCCGTGGTCCCGGCGACTGCGATCCAGTTCGCCTCTAAAATGAACGGCAAGGCCGTGTTCTTTTTGGAGTCGGGAGAGAGTGGCCTTTGCAGCCATGGCCCAGGGGTTGACGGTGGGTGACCGGTACGTCGCTCTGGAGCCACTGTCCTCACCAGCGGCGCCGGTGATCCAGGTTGCCACCCTACATCCTGGACAAGGACATCCAAGAACGCGTGACGACACTGGGCAACGTCAGAATTGTGCCCCACAATTTACTATATACCAAGGCCACCATCAGGTGTCATCTCTTGAAGGGTGAGGGACACTTTAGGAGGGAGTGGAGAGGGAACTAATTTTTCAGCCACTTCAGCAGCACCCCCTCGGGAGTAGCAAATGTGTTCTCACCAAACTTGGTGGAAGGGAAGGCCCTTGACGTCACGATGCAGATCAGCAAGACCACCATTCACCTTGTGAATTGTGTACGCTCCAACCACTGACAGCGAGAGACCCAGGTTTCTGTAGCGCGCCTCTTTAACAGCGAAGGCGCTCTTAGTACAAAGAGTGAGGAAGTAATATCAATAAGGGGATTTTACAGCGACCTCTTGTCTCCCGAGGAAACATCTGCGCCTGCCCAAGAGGAGATCTGGAGGGACCTCCCTGCCATCGGGAGGAAGCGAACGAGCTGCTGGAGCAAGGGTTCATGGCGAGCGACCCGGAACGCAGCAGTGAAGTCCCTGGCAAAAAATAAATGTCCGGGGATCGAGGCTCTCACGCCGCACGAGCAAGACCGAGCAGTTCTTGGAAGAAGCGGTGGCCACAGGAGCCATGCGTCTCAGTCGCGGAGGAGGGCGGTGCTCACCCTGCTCCTTAAGAAGGATGCCCTGAGGCATCGGAAAAATTTGCCATGGTTGTCAGTGCTGTGCACAGAATACAAAATCCCGGCCAAAACGCTGTCCTCCAAATTGAAGACGGTGCTGGCTGAGGTGGTGGAGAGCGACAAGGCCTACACGGATCTCATCGCCCTCTCCGAGAGAATTGTGCTCCTACTCACGCTCCTCTCTCTCGACCAGGAGAAGGCGTTCGACAGGTTTTGATCTTGGGTATCTGCTGGGAACATCGAGGGCTTTTGTGTTTGGGGCCGGATTCATTGGTTTGATCTTTCCTGCCTTACCCCGAAGCCCAGTGGTGCAGTTTCACCACCAAGACACGCTGAGGACCCACAAAGATCTCGCCTGGAGAGAGACCCTCCCCTGCGAAGGCCAAGATAAACCTCTGTGGAGGAGTTTCTACTTCAGGCCGTCCTTACAAGTGCAATGGGAACTTCAGTAGGAGCCTGGCCCACACCACCACCAACGCCGTCCGAGCGAGGTTCATGAATACCGACCCTCAGTCTTCTCTGTGCGGTGAGCAGATGGAAACGGTAGCACACCTGTACACCCAGTGCAAGGCTCTGGATTCATTATTCAATCTCCTGCGAAACATGCTGCTGAAGGGCAACCTGCACTTCTCCCCCACGGTGCTCATCTTTGGCCAGGGGGGAGACGGGGCTAACGAACGCCGCGACGGCCTCGTGACTGCCCCGATGAGCTACGCCAAGCTGGCCATCTACAGGGCGAGGGATGCGGCGGTGGAAAGGAGCCGCTCACCAAACGCCCGCGGCATCTTCAGGGCCCTGCTCTCTGCCAGAGTGTGGCTGGAGTTCCGCCACGCCCAGCTCACCGGGGATTTTGGCAACTTCCTGCATCGGTGGGCGGCGGAGGGCGCCGTGTGCTCTGTGCTGGACAATGGAGAGCTGGTTATGATGGACAGAGCTTGGCCTCCTCCTCCTGGCAGAATTTCTTTATTTGCATGTGTATAGCGCACTTCCTTATGGGCACATTCATTTCGTTTGCTGCACTTACGTCCAAGGTTATGGACAATCACGAGTAAAACAAACAAAAAAAACAACAACAAAAACAAAATGATGACTGAAGGGTGCTCACGATGGTGAACAAACCTGAGACTGATGGGGGAAAAAAGAGGGAGGAGGAGGAGGACTGCACGCACGAGCCGCTCGGCAGCGACATCCATTCTCCCCGTCACGCCCGGCGCTCTTTGTGGGAGAAGAAAGGGGGCATTGATCGTTTTTTAGCGGTGCTGCTGCTGCTGCTGCGGAGAGAAAGGCGGTGGCGGAGGGGCAAGGTCGCCGCGCCGGCGCGTGCGTGTAACCTCTCCGGCACGTACCCCCGAGTCCAAATGGCGGCGGTGGTGGCGGCACTGATGATGATGCCACCGCCCCCCGCCGCCCCCCCCCCCATGGCGACCAAATCGGTTTTGCTGTCCCGCCGCTGTTGTTGCCGTTGAAGTCGTTTTGTTTTGGGCTGACCGCGCGTAGGGATCGGAGAGCGGACAATCGCAAGAACCCGAATGCCGCGTTGCCGTCCAGCTTCTGTCTTGCTGTCAGTCGCTTGTGTTGGAAAATGTATGCGTACAGATAATCTTTTCTTGTTACGATATCGTTAGTATTGTTACGGCAGTGCGATATTCGTCACATATATGCGCACTGTTTTAGTTATGGATTTTAATCGTGTGTACGCGTGCCGTCACGTGTGTTGCTGTCGTGTGTGTCGGTCGACACCCCGGGACGCCCTTGCAAACGAGACGTTTCATCTCGAGCGATTTTTTTTTGCTGGTGAAATATTTGAACGAATTAAATAAAAATCACTCGAGGACTTAACGGCCAGCCCTCAATTTATCCAGGGTGATGGGGCGGCGAGGTGGCTCGGCGGAAGAGCGACCGGCTCCCGATCAAAAAGTTGCAAGTTCAAATCATGGTTTTGGGGGTTTGCTCAGCCCATCATCTATCTCTCCGGTGTCAATTAAATAAGTACCACAATATTCTTAGTTTTTTCGGTAAAGTCACGTTGAAGAGAAACAACAAAATAACAAAATATATATAAAACAATAAAAAATTCTCACGACGTTTCGACCATAACTCAAACGGTCGAAACGTCGTGAGAATTTTTTTATTGTTTTATATATATTTTGTTATTTTGTTGTTTCTCTTCAACGTGACTTTACCGAAAAAACTAAGAATATGAATTACTGCAGTCACGAAAGCTTTAAATCAAAATTTAAGTACCACAATGTTCTGACTCTGCAGAACTGTGATCAGGCCTCAACCTTCACTTGAACAAGAATTCGCCTGGGAGTTTTTCACTCTTGAGTAATCGTAATACATTAATAATTCTATTGTACAAGCCCCTTTGCCGTCAGTCCAATCCTGGATGAAAGTCTCTCCCCGTGGCCGTGTCAGTCGCAGGGGCTGTCCGCTTCGCGTCTCTGACCTCTGAGCCACCGGCCGACCACCTCTACAATGCGCCGCAATGTTAAACAGAGACAATCGATTTTTGAATGAAATTGTTGCCGTCCCACCCTCGTGCTCTCTGCTCTAATCTACCGCCCTCCCCGCTCTGACCCCTGATCCACGACCCCCGGCATCTTCCCCCCTCCCGCCTCGACGGCAACGCCTACCCCATTCCTGCCTTCGCCGAACCGCTGCTTGTCAGCTGGTGACGGACGCCGGCACGTCAGAGTACCTGAGCGCCATTCAGGGGGGTCCCAAGGAGAGTGGGGGGCCCTCATCGGCAGCGGCGGCGGCGGCGATGCCGGTGAAGCACGAGGCACGGCTAGTGCCGTCCACGGTGGAGCACTGCGTGGTGTGCGGGGACGTGGCGTCCGGTGAGCCCGTGGGCATGTGGCCAATCCTCGTGCCCCTGCTCACTCTTCCTCGACAATCCTACTGCTCACTCTCCCTCTACACTCCTCAACAATCCTACTGTTCACTCCTCTACAATCCTATTGTTCACTCCTCTATAATCCTACTGCTCACTCCTCTACACTCCTCTACAATTCTAGATTTGAAGCTTTTGTGACTGCAAGGATTCATACTCTTTGGTTTTATTCGGTAAAGTCACATAGATAAAATAAAACAAAATTAAAGAAAATAATTAAATCACGACGGTTATGAGACAACACAAGCTTCCGTCTTCAGGTGGAAAAGTCAACGCAGATTTTCTTTTATTTTGTTTTATTTTATCTACGTGACTTTACTGAATAAAACCAAAGAGTACTCCTCTACAATCCTACTGTTCACGTCTCTACAATCCTACTGTTCACTTCTCTACAATCCTACTGTTCACTCCTCTACAATCCTACTGTTCACTCCTCTACAATCCTACTGTTCACTTCTCTACAATCCTACTGTTCACTCCTCTACAATCCTACTGCTCACTCCTCCTACACTCCTCTACAATCCTACCACTCACGCCTCTACAATCCTACTGTTCACTCCTCTACAATCCTACTGCTCACTCCTCTACACTCCTCTACAATCCTACTGTTCACTCCTCTACAATCCTACTGTTCACTACTCTACAATCCTACTGTTCACTCCTCTACAATCCTACTGTTCACTCCTCTACAATCCTACTGTACACTCCTCTACAATCCTACTGCTCACTTCTCTACAATCTTACTGCTCACTCTTCCTCTACACTCCTCTACAATCCTACTGCTCACTCCTCTACAATCCTACTGCTCACTCCTCCTGCTTCTCTTCCTCACTCTACTCCCTCTGCGGTCTGGGACTGTGTTGTTGTTGTTTTCGCTGTCTTGCCCAAGCTTGATAAATCGGACTGAATGTATTATTTATATATGTATTGTGACTTGCTTATCCTTCTAAATTAACTTGCTGACCCACCCGTACGGGACATCTGTGAAAAACAACTGCTCGTTGTTGTGGTTAGTTTTGTTGTCCTTCCCCCGCACCTCCGATGAGCACAGTTGACCTACGTACGGTGCGAAAGAAGTTCAGCATACATACATACATAGCTCATAGGATTCCTCCTCCAGTCTAAAGAAATATTATGATTTCCATTCTCTCTACAGCAGTGGATAATACCCCGGCAGATGACGATTTAATGACGACGATGCTCATGATGTTGCCACATTCTCTCGATCTCCCTGTCGTCTCTCCTCCTCCTCCCCCTGCTCCACTCAGGGCGCCACTATGGTGCCATGAGCTGCGAGGGCTGCAAAGGCTTCTTCAAGCGCAGCGTGCGTCGCAGCGTCGTCTACACCTGCCGCGGCAACCGCGACTGCCTCATCACCAAAAACCACCGCAACCGCTGCCAGTACTGCCGGCTGCAGAAGTGTCTGCTCATGGGCATGCGGCAGGAGTGTAGGTCGCGCCGCTACGGTACACATGCACCGCCACGGCAAGGGACAGAGGATGGGGGGGGGGGGGCGTGGGGGATGGGGGGGGGGTATTCATAATGGCTGTGTCAGAGCCGGCACAGCTGAGATGTAGAATTGGTATCTCCGAGAGCGCCGGTTTTGACCGCGTGCGATTTTTCGTGGGTCGTCCAGCTACGGGGGTCAACTAGGGGGAAAGGGGGAATGGTTATACGTACGTGCGTTGAACTTCCTTCGCACCGTACGTCGCCAACCGTGCTAATCGGAGGTGTGGGGTAAGGACAAACAAACTTAAACACAAAAATCAGTTTTAAAGAAATGAGTTTTCAATCTAGATTTAAAAGTGCATAGCTGCAGTGGCTTCGTAATCAGCTTTAGTGGCTTCCTCAGCCATTGTGAACCACAATAGAAGATCCTTTGTTCCAATCTAGGCAGATGTTTGTATGCCGGGTTCTCAAGTGTCGTGACTTTAATGGTTTGCAAACACACCGTCAACCCTTCTGTGGCTTTTACAAGCCTCAGTCATCAACGCTAAACCCCGAGGTGGCCATGTGCCGCAGAGGACAGTGCACCGAGCTGGCAACGCTGAGGCCCTGGGTTTAAATCCAGGCGACTGTCTGCGATCAAACTAGGCCCTCAAGTGTGGCGAGCTGATGGTCTCAGCCCGCGCACAAAAAAAGTCGCAAGTGCGCTTAGTTTGACAAAGTTCCAGTTCGGAGAAATAAATATGTTGGGTTGACTTTGCTGGGGCGAACATGACAGAGGGGTTTAGAAAGCGTTACTTAGTACTTTGTAGACCAGAGGTCAATGGAAAGGGCCTCAGGAGTAGTTCTCCGATATCCGCTTCCACAGATCTCTTTCTCTCTAACACGAAAGGGTGTGACTGCTCTGCGAAAGATCCTGATGGATGCGTCATATCGTGACGTGACAGCTAAATGGCACACTGGGAACATAAAAATAGTGAATCTTTTTTCTTAAAACAAATATGCGTGCTTCGCGGTTTGGATTTTGTGGGAGGCAAATTCTCTTTGGTGAAAAGAAAAACCACCTAGGGGCTGCTTACGGTGCGAAAGTAGTTCAACGTACACACACACACAATAAAACACACAACTCGGACGCGGGAAACGTCGGCTAGTGGCGGCAATGCGTGTTCGTTTCCTCACTGATCTCAGAGGTGGCACCGCGCTTTTGGGCCTCGCCAAGGAAAAGCGTGAATCGACCCGGGGTGGTGCATGGACCTTGCACTGAGAGACTGCTGCATGTTGATTCTAAATGTGGCGGGAAAAAAACGACCATGGGGAGATCACGCAAACTACAAATATACAGTAGGCGTCAGGGTTGGGATCGAGCTCACGACCTCCTGTATACCGGGCGAGGTAGTTAACATCTCGCCACCATGGCATCCAATTTCCCGTAGAAAAATCCACGTGACCACAGGGAGATTGACACGCAAACTCCAAATATGCAGGCGTCAGGTTTGGGATCGAACCCACAAACCTCCTGTATACCAGGGCACCGTGGCATCTAATCATCACTCGCCACCGATGTTAGCTGTGACTTAGAATCAAATGTAATCAGTGGGTTCGAAGCGCAGTGTGTGAGCCAGAGTTCCACTGATCCCCCACATATTATAAACATTATCAAGAGTATAACTCAATCTTGTTGAAAAGTCTCCCTATCTGATATGTATTTTTGTACCCTCTTCACGCATCCTCACTGCAACGGTTTCATTTTTTTAAGGACGCTTTTATTATTTATAATCAATGAATATATTTTTTTACTCAGCCCCAGGTTACTGAGAGTTTGCATGACTGAGTCGGAGGCTTTTTTTCATTCAGCCTCTCGACAAAGGCTAAGCAGGATGGTGTTTGATATTCATTCCTCCTTTCAGACATCTGTTTAAGAGAATTTAAACGTTCATCGGTAGAGAAACCTTACCTGAACACCACTTGTTCCTGTGGTTGTTGGTTGGCCCCTCAATGTTTTGATGATGACAAAATCGATGATGCTGACAACGATCATGATGATGATGACCATTATGATGATGATAAGGATGATACTGCCAATGATAACATGCTGATTTTGATGATGTGAATGACGATGATGAAAATAATGACGATGATGACCATTATGATGATAAGGATGTTACTGACAATGATAACGTTGATTCTGATGACGTGGACGACAATAACGACGACGACGATGATGATGAATGCGATGACGACGATGGTAGCCCTTTGCCATCGCTGACCGAACTCTGGCCGTTTGTCGGCAGCGGTGCAGAACGAGCGGAAGCCTTCGGACAAGGCGGGCAGCGTTTCATCGGGAAAACCGTACGGCAGGAAAGACTACTCGGGGCCCGTGTCGTCCTTCTCCTACAAGAGCAGCGCTCGGTACGGGTGTGCCAAACCAAATACTTTTTCTTTTCGTTTGTTCCTTTCGTCATTTGTTTTTTCCTCGCATGTGCTATTGGTGTTATGTGGGGCGCGCCACGGTGGCAAGATGTTAACTCCCTCGCCTGTTATACAGGAGGTCGTGGGTTCCATCCCGACCCTGACGATGCCTATATATTTGGAGTTTGCATGTTCCCTCCGTGGTCACGTGGATTTTTCTCTGGGTCCCCCGGTTTTTCCACGCTTTCAGAGTATTTGGCTGCTATGAATTTCCACACGATAAGCCACTTCGTTGCAGCTATCATTCGTGGTCAGGTCGCTTCTGAAAAAGAGCTAAAAAGCTCAGTGGGCCTTACCTGCTGAAATAAAAAAGAGTTAAGTTTAAAGTGTCCAGTCGGATTTCTCGCAGCGCAGTATCACCCTCTGTGTTAGAGAACGGCCCAAGGAAGCGGGTATCACAGAGCTAGCTCTGAGATATCTCCAAGTGACCGTTGGTCTGACACGGTAGAGACAGCTTTCCTTGCTCAATAAAAGAGGAGGTTTATTATCTATAGATGATAAGATTTAGTCCCGGTTCAGAAGTTGATTGTTCAGTCGGACCAGGTACAAACATGTTGGGAAGAAATGGTGGTCGTTTGTCATCACCCCCCTATAATGCCGCTCCTGCCCTCCCTGCTGAGATGGTCTTGAGTCTTTAGAGAGTTTTACCGAAAGAAAAGAAATCCAATACAGAATTGTGTCAATCCACTGTGGGATGAAGGCTTCCCCGCATCATTGAGGTCATGGAGATTGATTGATCTTACGTCACTACTTTTTGGCAGGGCGGGGAACGAATTATCCGAAAGCCAGTTGAGACGTCACTCGCTATACTGAATGGCAGAGACCCAGGATCTAATCAGATATCACTCGCCACCGATGTTACCCATAGTCGGGAATTGAACTCGGGTTGCCGGGCTACATTGCGTGATGTGGTGTGGCGCGGCGTGGTGTGGTGTTGTGGCAGGCTCCTCGCACCATTTGACTCGTCGCCCATGGAGGAGGGACACCAGGCTCTGCGGCGTCACGATGGCTCCATGCTGCAGAGCAGCAAGGTGAGTGGCTTCACAGAGCCCCTTCCCCTTGTCCCAAATCTTTCGCGTGAATCCTGCAATTTGTCCCCCGGTTTAACGCTTTTCTCGCCTCGAGCTCGAGACCCGTGGCTCGTGCGAAACGCGGTGGGGTGGGGGGGGGGGGCTACTCGAGCCGTAGGCGTCGATTGGCAAGAGGAGTGGGGAGGAGGGACTATTAGAAGACCACTCACTGTGTGCGGAGCTAGCGGTTGAGTGGACGTGGCTATGTAAAAGTGGGAGGGGGGGAGGAAGGGAATGAGACGAGACAGGAGGGGAGGGAGGGAGGGAAAGAGACGGGAGGGAAGGAGGGAGCTGCCAGCTCTTCATGTGTCCTGGGCGATACAACGCGGAGAAGAGCGTGGGGTGCCATCGCAAACCCAATTTGTTTCGTTTTGTATTGCAACCCCCTCCCAGCTGTCGTCCGGCCGAGGGGACCTGAACACCCTGGCGAGCGTGGTGACGTCCCTCGCCAGCCTCAAGAAGGAGGGCGGCGGCTGTGGCCTCGGCGGCTTCGACAGCCAGAGCAATGGCGATGGCGCCGGAGCCGGCCTCGGCTGGCAGAACGGGCACACGCCTGTCGCTCCCTCCAGGTTCGTACACGATGACCTGAACCCCCGCCACGACCTTGCCGTGGCCTCGCCACGACTCCGCTGCAACGCCGAGCTCCACCGACACCCCACCGTGATCACACCACGACCTCACCACGACCCCACCGAGAAGCCACGACGATGTCACCACCACTTCACCACAATCTAATCTCAGCCCTGCCACGACCCTGCCACGACCCCACCACGACCCCGCCACGACCCCATCACGACCCCCGCCACTACCCCGCCACGACCCCACCACGATCCCACCATGACCGCACCACGACCCCACCATGACCCCGCCATAATCCCACGACGACCTCAGAACTACCCCACCAAGATCCGAACGTGGCTCCACCATGACCTCACCATGACGCCACCACGACCCCACCATGACCCCACCGTAATCCCACCACAAATCCATCACGATCCCACCGCTACCCCGCCCGTGACCCCGCCACGAACCCACTGTGTCCACACCCCCACAGCAGCCCCCTGCCAGCCACTCCCTTTGTAATGAGGCCGTGTCCAATACACACGTGGCTGGGCCCGTCCGTGTCAAATCAACAAGGGCTCGTCAACTGCATTTTTATTAGATTTTCCTGTAAGGTTTGGCAGCAAGTGGTGTGAGAGATACGGAGACAGGTTTCCCAAATTTTCTTCACGTTGTTACTCACCACGATAGTAATATCTAACAGGGGTGGGTGGTGGGTTGGGGTTGACAGCGCTGGCGCGACACACGTATCCTTACAGGCATTGTTAGGAATATCTTAAAGGGGCCTGAGCAAGACAGAAAGCCATTCGCAAGCGCAGCGAGCGGCAGAGGCCAGGACAGAGGCCTCTTGGATTTGGTGAGGTCTTCCAGAAATATGGCCAATATTTTGAGGGATTCAAATTATGAATTGTAATTTATTTTCTGTGTTGGACATTCTGATTGTCAAGCAATCATATTAGTTGTCCGTTTCTTTTCTAAATGAAAACGATTTGTTCACGTTTGCAAACGATCTACGGAGTTAAATGCCAGTGTTTTACATAAAATTGGTGGCATAATTATGGTCAACACAGTAAGAAATAAAAACGGTGATATATGCATATATATGAATGGTGGAAGAGACCAACATTTTAAGCACAATCTATAAAATCACATTTGTGTGTCCTATTATTGATATCATTCATATCCATTCACAACATGTGACATGCATAAGACAAAGATCCCCTATATAGCCTTAACAGACTGTGGGGTCAAGTGCTGTTAGCGAGTAGCACCTATGAAGGCCGGCACGGCACACGGGGTAGGTGGCCAGCACCATGTATCCCAAGTGGCGATGTCTTCCAAGTGGCGATGTTTATACATCGCACCAGGTACTAATTTGAAGCTGAGTCGACCTAGGAGAGGCTCAGGACCAGTTCAGATAATCGTTATTGGTGTTGGCCATGAGCAGGAATAGAACTCGGGTTGCTGGTTTCGTAGCGCAGCGCGTTTACCATGGAGAAAGATAAAGATCCACGTATAGTCTTAACAGACTGTTGGGGAAAGAGCTGTTAGCGAACACATGCACACACACACACGTGCGCAGCAGCTGCTGTTAACAATTCTGCTCTGCTACGTGTCGCGGGCATGTGTCCCGCGTGTGCGTGTAGGGGCTTTGGGGCGCTGGGCAAGGCTCTGGGGGTCTCCCGCGACGGGGGAGAGGGGGCCGATAGAGGATCCCACTCCGAGCTCCCCTCCACAAGGTGACTGCCATCGCGACGGGCAAGCCGCACTGCCCCTCGTTAGGACTAAACTAAACAATGTTTTGTTTTGCCAGGTAAGGCCCCACTGAGCTATGTAGCTCTTTTTCAGAAGCGACCTGGCCACACAAATGATAGCTCAATGAAGTGGCTTATCACGTGGAAATTTATAGCAGCCAAATACTCTAAAACGCATGTTTCTAAGTGTGGAGGGAAAAGCCGGAGGTCCCGGAGAAAAATCTACGTGACCACGGGGAGAACACGCAAACTCAGAATATACAGGCATCGTCAGGGTCTAGATCGAACCCACGACCGCCTGTATACCATGCGAGATAGTTATAATCTGGCCAACATGGCGGTAACGAGACGGTCCGTGCGGTGCCCGCTGTGCCCACGGTGACTTTAATGAGCTGGTAACTGGGTGGCCGACAAATATCAGGCAGTTTAGCAACATTGCTATGAGCAATCCTGACTGTTGATGAGACACTGGAAATCGAAAACCGGTCCAGAGTTTGTGTTGATCCAATGCTGTTGTGATTATGCACTCCCAGGTGTCTGTGTGGCTGATGGGATGTAAAACATTTTTTAAATATTATTTATTATTCAACTGGGTTTTCAAGTGCAGTGAGTTGAAGGTGTGAGGCCGGTTACCGAATCCGACGTTCAATTTGACGAGAAATCGAACTCGGGTCACCAGGTTCATAGTGCATTACGCTAACCACTCTTCCACCGGATTCTCTGCCGCTAAGATGGTTTATAAACCAAACATTCTCCAGAAGCGCTTGTTTCAGCACATAATCCCTGGAGCAGTGGTGGCGTTGCTGATTATTTCTACGATTATGTTTGCTCCTTGTCCTGTCTTAGATCTCGGCCCAAGATGGAGCCGTGCTGTGGAGAGTCGCTGCTGACCGCAGACCATGCCGAGTTTGAGGTATCTGCGCACAGAGTGCTTGCTTACATACAAAGTGCTTGTCACAAGGGAACCACAATACCTTGCTGATCTCGTCAAAGAGCATAAGCCATCGTGCGAACTCCGGTCATCATCGCAGCAGCGGCTTTAGACTGGCCATCGAACAAAGACGGTCACCGCATCGCGCGCTTTCAGATGCACTTCTGTGGCCGTCTGGAACGCTCTTCCTTCCGTTATTTGGAAGCCACTGGAGCTACGCAACGTTTATATGTAGATTGAAAACTCATTTGTTTAGAGCTGTTTATTTTAGTTTGTTGTCCTCCGCACCTCCAATTTAGCGCGGTGGGGTACTTACGGTGCGAAAGAAGTTCAGCATACTTACACGCAGAACCATCGGGCACAGCGACAGCCGGAACACCACCGCTTGGTTCCGACCCAAGCTTCGCTACAGTCGCCGAGCAATGTAACACTCGCTGGTAGTCAGAGGTGCTACGGCGCAGAGGTCATGGTGCTGAGCCAGCACCGTGGAGATTGGGGCGGTGGCACTGCCCAGCGGTAAGCACAATTTCTGCTCGGCGCAGAGGCTTGTGCTTTGTATCCGGCAGG
The DNA here is from genome assembly GCF_048934315.1 of Petromyzon marinus. Classification (NCBI taxonomy): domain Eukaryota; kingdom Metazoa; phylum Chordata; class Hyperoartia; order Petromyzontiformes; family Petromyzontidae; genus Petromyzon; species Petromyzon marinus. The sequence continues at coordinate 7,565,918 of NC_133714.1, read as the reverse complement.
CCGCTCTGGTAAATACTGCGGGTGCATCTACCTTAAATTATGCCCCCCAAGTTTTTTCACGGTGGTCCGTTAATAGATTCCCATGATGTCGTTTAAAAAGAGTAGGCCATTGTGCGCCGGCGTCTTGGTCCAAATTTGGCACAAATTGTAGGATGACCCACGAACATCGCCCCCCTGCTCTAAAAACTATTTCAGACCATAATTATAGGGGTTTTCCCCTGTTTCCTGGCAACAAAACTGAAACCTTTTTACAAGGATTCATGTCTGCAATAACCACAATACATGCAGTCAAAATGCAAACAAAAAACATACCATTATAATATGATGCATTGTCCTTGAAACTGATTGGTCCACACCGAAGGGACGGCTTTCTTTTGAGCCTCGACCCAATTGGTGCTCGACCAGATGACGCCAGAAGATCATGTTCCGTGAAATCTAGCGGCCTCCTTCGTGACAGCCTTGTGCCGTAAGAACGGCGCGACGTGCCAAACGTTCTTAATGATCATTATTCGTGATTATCCCAAGCGCGATTCCGGGCTTCCGCCTCCCCCGATTAATGCCATGCTCATACTCGCCTCGTACTTTCGCGCGCGCCAGATTCATTCTTAGCAGCTCCTCACTCAGTAACTGGGTACCCATGTGACCGCATTAGACGTCGGCAAGTCGTCCCGATGCACTTTTACGAGCAATAAACACCTTAGGAGCGAGGTTGAGAGCTCTAAGGAGGAAGATCTTGGGGAGAGTTGATCAGAGGAGAGAGGACGTCACGGTGAGTTGATCGGAGTAGAGAGTGAGTTGAGAGTTGCAGACAACGGGGGGGTCTTTATCAATTAAGCAGTAGCCAACCAACCGTGCTAATCGCACCTCCGATTAGCACAGTTGGCGACTTGCGAACGTACGTACAAACTTACAGACGACGCGCTCACAGTCTTCACCCCCACTCTACGTGTGTAAGGAGTTAAATAGATTTTCATAATAGAGGTTTTTTTGGGTTGTATCGCGTAAATATATAAAACCCGCCACCACCCGACACAGCCAGCTAGTAAGGGTTGTCACGTAAACAGAACGTGCCAATTCGTCACTAGTACAGCACACCATTGTGTTGGAGAGACAAGCCACAATATATACCATCGGAGTACGACGATTCGCCAGTAATTACAACTAGTTTCATCAGGCGACAGCCAGATTTGTGGAGAAGTCCACTTGTTTTGTTCCTTATATAGAGGCGTAGATGTGGTGATCTAACCCAAAAAACCTCTTATGTATGATATTTTTCGCGAAAGCCTACGTGTTAAATAGATTTTCACTTGGATTATCAGTGTGCGTTGGTTTTATCTGTGTGTAATTCACACTCCGTGCCCCGCCCACTCGGGTCAAAAGTCAAAAAAGTGATTTGCTGCTCGGATGAGCATTAAGGCGGTGCTCGTTTCCTGTTTACACCCGCCCTTAGCCAGTTGTGGAAATTCCCCATTCCTGTGCCGGGGGCGAGTCTTGTCTGTCGAACAATGGTTGTTGACTTCCCCAAAGGGTATTGCTCATTTTATCCACCCCAGACGGATGATGGGCTGTGTCAATGCCAAACCAGGATTTCACCTCGCAAGCATTGCGATTTCGAGCCACATGCTCTTCTGCTGAGCCACTGACTCCCGTATTATCCCGGATATAAATTTGAGAGCTGGCCACAACGTCGTGGAGCGATTTTATTTCGGTAATAATAGTCCACAAATATTTCAACCCGAGAAAATCTCCCCGATTGGACGTCTCGTTTGACACGCACGTGAGCAAACGAGTGATGGCACCTCGACAAACACTTAGAATCTACGACCCGCACGGCGTGCATTCATACGGTGAATATCGCACTCGCATGGAATGCATGAAGAAAGCATATCCATAAATAATTAAGCAGTGCGCACCGCCGGTTCGTGTTAAATGTTCCCTGGGTGCAACAGTTGTCAATGTTGTGCGGGTGAGCTGTAATTCAGAGTCAGAATCTATATCCTGGAGGATTCCGATGAGCTACAAAGCTCTTTATAAAAATTTTTTACAGATGTCCGAGTCGATTAAACTTTTAAATAAGCCAAGACCGGCGGTATGTTTGAGTGCGTCTGGGCGATCGTTCCACGCGGTCCAAGCATCTCTCTGCGTCGCCGTCGTCGAGCGAGAGAGAGCACGGCCTCTTCGGGGCTTCCTCTCTCGTCGCGCTCAATTCGTTTTAAGAAACCGTGCGGGCGAAGAGCTTATTAGACGTCGGCGGAGGAAGTTGATCCGTTGCCCGTGGGAGTCTGACGTCCTCTGCGCCCGCCGCGCGTCTCTTTCCCTCTCTCTCTCTCTCTCCGCAGCTGACGATGCCGCTGCCCGTGCCAGACACCATGAACATCAGCTACATCTGCGAGTCGGCGTCGCGTCTCCTCTTCCTCTCCATGCACTGGGTCCGCTCCATCCCGGCCCTCGCGACGCTCGGGTGCGTACCCGGCCAGCGCCATGGGCGCTGTGCCGCCATTGCCGCCAACCACCTCCCACGCTCCCCCCTTTTGGTTACAGCAGCGGGCACGGCAGGAAGAGGAGGCAGAAAGAACTTCGCAAAAGCTGAGAGTAGGCCGCTCGCTAAAGGAGAGAGATGATGGGAATGCTCACGTGGTCGCCTTATCCGATCGGATACATTTTCGTGCTCGTAATATGTGTGTGCGCTGACCTGTGCGTGAGAGAATGTATTCTTATGAGTCTTATTACTCTTGTGTACCTCGTTGAATCTCGTGATGCATTTTCAGGAGTGTCCTGCCGAGTTTTCGCAGAAAGGGGGCGATGTTGTTGCTGCCTGCGTGTCATCCAAATGTAGTTATTTGCTTGTGTGTATTTGAGTTGAGTAATTGACAATTTGGACCGTGACGTCAGCAACGCAGTGTGGCCTATTTTTTTTTTTGCTAACGACGTCACGAGATCTTTCGACATTCCACCATGCGTGAAGCAGACGGTGAAAACAACCGCCAGCAATGACCAAGAGCGGCCCCTCGGTTTAGAGCCGTTGGCGTCTGCAGCAAGCGGTGAACCCGCTACCGCTCGGCCGCGTCACCACTAAGAGACATGATGACGGTCGTCATTAGGGAATTCTAATTTTAATACATTCTTTATACTCGTGATGCGTGCATCCGAGTGTTGAAGCTTATTTATATCTATGGCATGCTTTTTTTGCCAGTGTCAAGATGATAAAAAAAAACAATAGGCCTTTACCCTTTTCCGGCAAAGAATACAGGCGTGAAGATGTTCGCGAGCGTTAGGATGCGGAGCAACGGCGCGATGGTTAGCGAACTGAGCCGTGAATCCGCCCATCTGAGTTCGATTTCCACCCCCATACCGCACCACCCCACCTCCCCTACAACCCCTCCCCCCGCCTGCCCCCCCCCCATCTCCCGTGGTCGGTGGGGTTCTCAGGCAGGAGTGCTGCACGGGACTTGTGCGCGCGTGCTGGAACGAGCTGTTCACGCTGGGGCTGGCACAGTGCGCCCAGGTGATGAACCTTCCGGCCATCCTCGCTGCGGTCATCGCGCACCTCCAGAGCAGTCTGCAGCAGGGTAAGGGGAGGGACGCGCGCGGGACTTGCAGGCATGACTGTTGCGGAGGCGTGCTAACGCGCGCGTGCGTGCGTGCGTGCGTGCGTTTACAACTGCGGTAGTGTAGCGGTTAGCGCGCTGCGCTACAAACCCGGCGATTTGAGTTCGATTCCGGCTCACGGCCAATACCGTCGACGATTATCTGCACCGGTCCTGGGCCTCCCCTAGGTTGACTCAGCCTTAAATTAGTTCTTGGTGCAATGTGTAAACATCGCCACCCGGGAGACAAAGGCAGTCGGGCGTGGTGCTCACCACCCACCCTTTTGTGTGCCGTGCCGGCCTTCAGAGTTACTCGCTAACAGCACTTTCCCAGAAAGTCTGTTCAGGCTATGAAGGGGGTCTTTGTGTAAATTAAATAATTTCCCATTCAGATATGCTCATTACCAATGCTATGGACTCCCACTACTGTAGATTCTACAGGTATTACAAGGACATACAAAACTCAGGAATAAAATAATAAAATCTGCAGAACGCAAACTCTTCGAAGTTGCGGGAAGGCTTGTTTAACTCGCAAGAGACTAACCAACTATCTATTTTCATTTTGCTAGGTAAGGCGCACTGAGCTTCTAGCTCTTTTTCAAAAGTAACCTGACCGAAAATGATAGCTCAACGAAGTGGCATAGAATGTGAAAATGTATAGCAGCCAAATTCTCTAAACGCGTGATGTTGATTCTAATTGTGGAGGGAAAAACCGGAGGACCTGGAGAAAAATCCACGCGACCACGGGGAGAGAGACACAGCAAACTCCCAAATATACAGCAGGCGTCAGGGTTGGAATCAAACCCACGACCTCCTGTATAACAGGCGAGGCAGTTAAGATCTCGACCCCACAGCGCCTTATTAGTGGAGTTGGTTAAACATCCCAACATAAGTGCACAGAACTCGGGCAACTGTTGACGACGGTTGTAGTTGCCTCCAAAGTGCGTGTCCGTCGTAGCTTCCGACTTAAAAGCTGCGATTTGCACTCGCGACACTGCATCAAAATAAAACATCACTATCTCTGAATCGGCTGAAGCCTCCCGTAAGTCACGTGACTTGTCTGCATTCACCCTCACCTCTGAATCCCTCCCCTCTCATCTTAATATCTCGTATCTCTCTCAATAAATCACCTCAAGCCTCCCGTAAGTCACGTGACTCCTGCGTGGCCACCCCCGCTCTGAACCCCTCCCCTATCTCCGTGCCGCCGCCCACTATGAAAACAGACGCTGCTCCTCCTCCGTGTAGCAGCAGCAGCGTAGAGGCCCTGATGCAGCCTGTTCCTCTCGATCATCACCTCTCCTGACCCCTGTTTGCTCCCGTTTCTCCGTTACCTTTCCCATTTCTTTCTTCTCATTTCCCATTCAATCCGATGAGCTACAAAGCTCTTTTTCACAGACGTCCAGTAGGGGCATGGGGTAAGAACGTTACAAAAACAAACAGTACAAAAACATGATGGTAGTGCACAGTACAAGAAAGGTCAAAGTATATACAGTATTTATATCCTTGTCTCTACTCCAGGGGCAGAGCCATGATTTTGACTTTGGGGGGGGCTGACTTCAATATTCTGAGATATCCAGTGTAATGTTTTCCAATGGGCGCCACAAATGTATGAAACAAATTCTATTGGATTTGAACGCGGAGTTTATTAATAGGTCGGAGCCGCTGATGTGGCTAATAAGTTCGATAAGTTCGAAAGGCTGCCGCTCAAGCAGCCTGTAGGGCAGCACGAGGTGGCAGCCTGCAGGGCAGCACAAGGTGGCAGCCTGCAGGGCAGCACACAGGGTAGCAGCCTGCAGGGCAGCACAAGGTGGCAGCCTGCAGGGCAGCACAAGGTAGTAGCCTGCAGGGCAGTACGAGGTGGCAGCCTGCAGCATTTTGCAGCAGCTGGATATCCGGTTATCCCGATTACCGACTGCTCTACTCCCCTTCCCGTGGGGTGCCACTTGGTGAATGCGAGGGTGGAGGGGTAACCCCGTGATGGCGTGCGTGTGTGTGCATGCGTGTGTGCGTGTCCCCGCGTGGGGAGCGGTAGAGTAGCGGTTAGCGCTACGCTGCGCTACGAACCTGGCGACCCGGGTTCGATTCCCGCTCACAGCCAACACCAGTGACGATTATCTGAACCGGTTCTGGACCTCCCCTAGGTCGACTCGACCTCAAATGAGTACCTGGTGCGGTGTGTAAACATCGCCACTGGGGAGACAAAGGCGGTCTGGGCGTGGTGCTGGCCACCCCACCCCTTCGTGTACCGTTCCGGCCTCAATAGGTGCTCGCTAACAGCACTTGCCCCTACAGTCTGTTAAGGCTATACGGGGGATCTTTGTCTTTGTGCGTGTGCGTGCGTGCGTGTGTGCACGCGTACTCGCGGCGCGTGCAGACAAGCTGCCGGCGGAGCGCGTGAAGCTGGTGGTGGAGCACGTGTGGAGGCTGCAGGAGTTCTGCCACAGCATGTCGCGGCTCGGCGTGGACGCGTTTGAGTTCGCGTGCCTCAAGGCCATCGTGCTGTTCAGCCCAGGTGGGTCCCCCGCGCTCAGCCCCACCCGGCCGCGCATCGCCTGCAACGTCAACGCCACGACACCGTCACCGTCACCGATGCCACCGTGACAACCACCCACCAACACCGCTGTTGGGCGTGATCACCACTGCCACCGCCAGCACCGCCACCGCTGCCTTCACTGCCCACAAACGCCAACGCCGTCGGCACAACCGCCACCAGCACTGCTGCTTGCAATGACCGCTCCTCCGCCTCCTCTGCCACCGCCACTGCCGCCACCAGCGCCGCCGCCACTGCCCTCGCCTGCCCCCCTTAATTCGTACTTCCGCACGGCGCGAGCCGAGCTTTACTTTCGCTGAGCACCATTCCCTCGCCGAGGGCGGCATCGGACTTTGCCATCGGTGGCCAACCACCCGCCGACGCGCACCGTGTGACCGCAAGAGGGCCCTCGCGCTCACGGAAGCTCGCTCGCTCAAAATTAGAAACACAGGTGTCACAAGGTTCAGGTTGATGGCATAATAACCCTGGGGTGTAGAACCGTTTTACTTATTGACGAGCCTTCGGCGGGCCGCGCTTTGACGCACGCACACTCGCCTCGGCACTGTGCAATCATTATCTGGCCGTCACGCTCCACGGTACGTACGGTGGGTGGCCAGCACCACGCCCGGCTGCCTTTATCTCCCCAGTGGCCGTGTTTACACACACCAGCACCAGGTACTCATTTGAGGCCGTGTCGACCTAGGGGAGGCCCAGGACCGGTTCACATAATCGTCACCGGTGTTGGCCGTGAGCGGGAATCGAACTCCGGGTCCCCGGGTTCGTAGCGCAGCGTAGCGCTAACCGCTACGCTACTACCGCTCGCTCCCCTTCCTAACCCCCCCCTCTCCACCGCTATCGCCGACCTGAATTGACCGCTAGGTGGCAGTGAAGCCACGGCAGTGGCTGGCGAGATCTGTGAGTGAGTTTGCGGGATTGTGTTGAGTGGCTCTCTTCTCTATTGACTTCGCATCGGCAGACAAAGAGATGTTGATTTGAAATTGTCGTAGTGATGGTGATCGCCTGCGAAAGTGCGTGCGCAGTCGTGCGTATGCGATGATGTTGTGCATGCGTGTACATTTTGTGTGTGTGTGTGTGTGCGCGTTCACGCGTGCGTGTAGCATCGTGCGTGTGCGATCGTGCATTTAAAATCGTGAATGTAGATTCATACGAGCTTTCACAATCGCGCATGTACAATTTTTCCATCACGCTGTGCGTGCAATGCTGCCTGTGTCCTGGTGAGTGTACAGGAGTGCGTGCGTGAAGCTGCGTGTGTGCCGCATGTGTGACGGTGCGTGTGTGAGGAGCGGTAGTGTAGCGCTGCACTTTGAACCCAGCGACACAAGTTTGATTCCCGCTCATGGCCAACACAGTGATGATTTTCTGGGCCTCCACTAGGTCGACTCAGCCTCAAATGGGTACCTAGTGCGATGTGTAAATATCGCCACTGAAGAGACAAAGGCGGCCGGACGTGGTACTGGCCACCCACCCCCTCGTGTGCCATTCCAGCCTTCATAGATGCTCTTGAACAGCGCTTGCCCCAAACAATCTGTTAAGGTTGTGCGTGTGTGTGATAGCGCGTGTGCGTCCGCGTGCGATGGTGCGTGTACAATAGTACATGCGTGATGGTGTGTGTACGTGTGTGTATCCGTGCGTACCCTTAGACCACCCTGGGCTGGTGAACGTGGAGCAGATCAAGCAGCTGCAGGAGAGAGCCACGCTGGAGCTGCGGGGATACATGGAGTCTGCTCATCCCGACGACAGCACCAGGTGGAGCCAAACGTCCTCCTCTCCCAACCTCTCCCTGCGTCTCTCTCTCAGTCTCTCCCTCACCTGACCTCTCCCAAACGCCCCAGAACTAACTCTTCCTTGCCTCTCCCCAGCCTCTCCCAACCTCTCTCCCTCCTTCTGGCGCTCTCATTCACGAGACAAAATAAAACCTAATTTGTCAGGAGACGAGTGTGACATTACACAAATAAATTACAATCGACTTTTGAATGCGTGGTGGAACGTGTTTAACACTGCCGCACGATTCACAGTGACGGCATCACAACTCATGTATTTTTGTCCTTTTCCCCCAAATTTTAACCACGACTGTGCTGTCGGCGTGATGTCGTGATGAGACGGAGAATTTAATCGGATCTCTCGGAGGGTAGTCCCAACCCTCCAGCCCGCGGACACGTACATGTGCATACGTGAGTGTGTTTGTGTGCGTGCGTCCGTGTGTGCTGCACGGGATGGAGAAGAGATGGAGCGATGTGGTACGAGAGGATATGGAGCTGAGTGGACTTGCCAATGACTAATACCAGCGGTGTAAAGATCGGCCTCTGTGGAGGAGGCTCGTGAAGGACACTGCTACTGGGCAGTTTGAGGAAGTCGCCCTCCAGAAACAACGGAGGGCAGAGGAGCGACGCTCACAACAATGAGCGGGGCACCGGGCGGCTAAAATGCAGCAAGTTGGCAAGTTTGTACCTGGGTCTGTCCCGTGAGCTCCTGCCAGCGGGCGCTCGACACTTCACGTGGCCTTAAAGTGCACGTAGCCTGGCACTGGCGCCGTGATGACGTCACCGCCACTTAGTGGCGAGTGGCGGTTGTTGTTGTTGATGTACTGGGAATATTTGTGCGCGCGTGCGTTCGTGTACATGTGTACGCGTGTACGCGTGCATACCCAGGCTGCTGCGGCTGCTGCTGCGCCTCCCCGCGCTGCGTCTCATGAGCTCCGCCGTGACGGAGGAGCTCTTCTTCGTGGGCCTCATCGGCACCGTGCAGATCGACAGCATCGTCCCATACATCCTGCGCATGGACTCCGACGACTACAAGGTGTGACCTCCGACCCCCCTCCCAGCGGCACCTCCGGACCCGGACCTCGAGTGCACGTGGAGCAAAGGAAAAACGGAGAGAAAGAAAACGATGAATGACCGCCGCCCGCGCCGCCCGCCCGCCCGCCCGCCTGCCCGATTCCTTCTTCCTCCTCCACCGAATCCGACAACTTGTGACTCTTGCGTTTACTCCTGCATCGGCGCGTAGCACTTCGGACGTTCTCCACCAAAGGAGAGCGAATTTCCGCCCCCCATTTTTAATGCCGTGTAAGCGTGCGTGTTTCGTGCGCCACCTCTTCTGGCCTCTCCGCAACACTCCAGACACCTCACCCCGTCCCCCCACCACCGCCCTTTCCCCGCCGCCGCCGACGACCGTCGGGCAATGGGATTTTGAACGACGTCGCAAGGCAGCGGCGGCGGCGGCGGCCTTACGCTTGATTTTCCCCGCAGCCCGCAGCTAAGAAAGACGCGGTGAGCTGCGTTTACCCTCCTCCTTCCCCCGAAAGATGACGAACAGTTAAACAAAAAGGAACAGAACGGGGGGGGGGTGAAAAAAAAAAGACGACGCAAAAATTACCGTAATAATGAAAACAAAACAAGCAAAACGAAAACAAAGCCCTGCTCCTACGAACATTCTCCTCTCCGAACGAATTTCATTTTTGTTTTGCTAGACTCGTCCAAAGGATTTTTACAGCCGGAAGTTTCGTGCGCGGGGGGGGAAGGTGGTCGAGTAGTTTGTTTCGGTCGGTAGTCGTGCCCAGCTCCGTTTCGGAACGCTTATTTCGTTGTCGTTGCCACCGCTGAGATTTCCTCTCCACCCGCAAGCCTACGACGGGCACGGCGTGGTGGGAGTCGGGGGGTGGGCGGGGGAGAAGCCGTGGAACGCGCGGAGACTTTTCTTCTCTATCGCTTCCGCTGTAAAACGGCATCAAGAGGTTATTTTTTTCCTTTCCTGAAACGATGCGGCGCGATTGTACGTTGCTTCTGAAAAACTGTGCACCCGCACGCACGCACTCTCCACACACGATGTATAGTTTTTAAATTAAGAAACGTACGCTTGCACCCTCTCTAAGCAGCATTTCACGCAACGCACCCACTCATACCCCCCTTTTCCTCGGCCTCTCCTGACTTTTTTTTGCACTTTGGAAGAACGTTACTGTTTTATAATCCGAAGAGCCTAAATCGCTGTAGACTACGTATATAAAATATATATATTAAACAAACAAAAAAACTACAAAAATTGTACGGGGGAGAGAGAGAGAGCGAGCGAACGAGAGAGAGAGAAGAACCGAACGTAAAGACGAAATCGTGCGGCAATGTTGCGAAGGAAGATGCCGGCTTCCTGAAGGCGGAGCAATGACGGGACAAGCAGAGGCACGCGCCGCGGTCGTTTTGAACAACGGCGTCGCTGCGGGAAACAAACAAAAAGGTTTCAAAAGAGAGGGGAAATCATGGAAAGAAGAGGAAATAAAAATACAAATCGTCATCCCTTTAATGCGCGGCACTCATCCTCCTGCACTCGCCCTTCTCCCTCCCTCCACAGGGGGGTCACGGGGTCAGCGTTAACATTGCACTTATTTTTCGCTTTTAGTCTTTTACGGGGGACGCGTGGGGAAGCGGAGACTGCGCGTGCGCGCGCCGACTCTGCCGCTAACGAGAGGTGAGAGAGACGCTGGGGAGGGAAGGGGGGGCGGCACGGCCAGCCACGTTCGCTGTTTTCCGCTGGCGCTCGGCTTTTCCACCACCGTTTCGGGAACTCCCCTCCCCCGGGTTCCAATCTTGTTCGAGGGTCGACCCGGCCCGTTGTTGCTTCCAGGGTGGACAAAGTAAAGTATTGCTTTTTTGCTGTAAGGGTCCCGCCCGTCGGGCAGACTGTCCCCTGCCGTGGGATTGTGAAATTGACACCGCTTGATCTTCTTGGTGGGTTTTTACCAGTGCAGCTGAGTGCACCCCCCCCTCTCCCCGGCCACCCCCCTCAACCCCGCTCGTTTTGACGTTGGCTTCCGGGTGCTCTGACTCAGGTGGCGCCATCGTGGTGGCGTTGTTGTCCTGGTTGTGAGCTTGCGGGGGTTTTAACGTTGACCCTCCTGGGGTTGAACCGCGATCCCTGCGTTTTTTTAGTTTTTGCCAAAACCGCCTTTCCCAGGGCCACCCCCCCCCCCCCGCCCCCCCGGCAGAGCCGGTCTGCGCGCCCGGTCCCAACGCTCACCCGCGTGCCCGTCGTTTGTAATTATTATTTTTGACTACGAAAAAAAGGAAGAAAAAAAATGATATATATGAATCGCATGTTTGAATTGCACCTTTTTTTCCTATAGCACAACACGAATGCACATCGCTGTCGGGGGGGGGGGGGAGAGGTCCTTCTCCCACGCGCGCATTCTCATTGTCATCGTCGCCGTTGTCGTCGCCATTATTATTGTTATTATTGCTACTATCACCTTTTACTTGCCGCTCAAAGGCACACGTATTTCTCGAGACGCGGGAGAAGCGAGCGAAGTTAAACTTTGCGCTCCCCGCGCCCACCGGCGCTTTTCGGTGAAAGGTGGGGGGAGGAATCTGTCTTTTTTTTTCTTCGTGGGGCATATTTCGTTGCATTTTTATTTTATATATATTTTTTAGAAACCCCCCCCCCCCCCCCCCCACCTCGTCATTTCCACACGGCGACTGCCACCGCTTGCGAGAGCATGCAGAGCGAAGAAAGGCGCTGTGGGGTTTCGTTGGCGATGGTTACATTCCATTGAGCGCGGAAGTTCGGGGAGGTTACGGAGCGGTGAGATGAGTCGCGGGGGTCCCAACGGTGCGTTACGGAACACCGGCTGTGTCCCGCTGCTGCTGCTGCTGTATGCAAGTGTGCAGTCGAGCGTCGCTGCGTGCGTGCGTCAGCCAGGGTGCGGGGCGCGCGTTCGGGAAGAGTTCGCACGTGTGGCGTGGTTTCTGTGTTTGCTCCACAGAGCGTTGCATTGTTGTTATTTTTTTACATCGTATCGTAGTCATCGATAATAATAATAACATTATTATTACGACTGTGTAGGTTTTATTTTGCGATTCGGCTGCAGAGCTCTCCGGTGCATTCTTCTGGTCGTGCCGCCTGACGTTCTTTTGTTCACGATGTCTTGACGTTTCGGCGCACGCGGCTGGGAGCTCGTTCAGGAACTGTGTTTTTGAACGCGTCGTGGGTTCGAATTATTTTGGTTCGCTGAAGGAGACGCGGTAACAACGCGAGAACGCACCAAGCACGCCTGTCGTCTTCGTCGTCGTCGTCATCACGAGTTTTCAAATTTCCCTCGATAAGCTCTGTTGTGTGTAGTCACTTGCTGCGTTTTGCCTGGATCATGTGATGCCTTAGATCCTACGAAAACGAGGGCCGGGTGGCCGATGCGTGCTTTTGGGATGCGCTTTGAGCCCTCTGGCAACCTCGGGTCGCAGAGGCAGTGGTTCCATCGGTCGCCCCCCCCCCTGAGCGATGAGGGGCATGCAACAACGACGATAGTTGCGGCCACGCGGATGCTTCATGTCGTTTTTCAGTTTTAAGAAAACTAAAAATCAGTCCTAATTAAACGTTTCTTCGCTAACGGCGGCGACGTTTTTCAAATCGATGGAATTTCAAAATCCAAGCGGTGTTTTATTTTCTTCGTGCTTTCTTTTGGTCGCACTGGCATTTGAGCACCTTGGGCGGTTCGCCGTCGCTTAAAGAGGCGAGCGAGCGAGCGAGGAGGAGGAGGAGGAGCGAAGAGCGGAGGGTCGCAGACGGACGGACGGACGCACGCGCACCGCACTCGCGCAGACAACACAGATGAAGCCGCGCTTGTACCGACGGTGTGTCACGTTGCGCCGCTTGTGCTGCCGCGTAGCTCTCTCTCTCCGAACGCAGCCCCAATTCAGGGGGCCCCGAGCGCGCCGACGCCGTCGCCAGGCGCGCGACGTGTCCCGGCCGGGGCGGGGGGGGGAGCGAGCTTTGAATTGCAGCGTTAAAAATAAACAGAAAACATTCTCCTCCGCGCCGAGCGACACGCGGGACAACCCGCAAACGCGCAGTGGGCGGGGCGGTGGAGTTGGCGACGATGGCGAGCCTGCGCCAGGCCGCAACCTGCTCGCGGTTTTGCGTTCTTAAAAAGTGGCACCCTTTGCCCGCCCGCCGCGTGCTCAGTCGCGTCCCCCGGTCGCCCTGCGGTCACGTCAGAAATTTCCTCCTGAAGTCGCACTTTTTGTTAAATGCTTGGCGGGAACGGAAAGGTGGGGGGGGGGGGGGGTGTGTGGAGAGGCGACGATCGGTGCCGTGCCGGCAGCTGTGGTTCCGTACACCCCGGTGGGGTGGTGGCGAGTGAAATGATGCATCTGAGCTTTACGATGCACGTGGTCAGGTTGTGCGCGTAGGCGCTGATGGGGGTTTTCGTTTGGGTTCGCGTATGTGCTGGGGGTGGAGCGGTGGAACTGCGGTTAGCGCACGCTGCGCTGTGAATCGTGCGGCTATAACGCGCCTTCTGGTCGGTGAATCCGGCACCCCACGCTTCGATTCCCGGCACCTCACGGTTCGAGCCTGAACGGGAACGGAACCCATCCTGGGCGCACCGCCCGTTGGCCAACGCGAACTGACCAGTGTGGCGAAGTTTGGTTCGAAAACAACGCCCAATTGCCCGTGGAGAGTCCTTCATCCAGCGGTGGATTGATAATGGTCTTCAAATTATGACTGTCCTTCGTTGCAATTGTATGTTGCGCGATCACCTTTCAAGTTGATTTTTTTTTCCGTGTCAACCAAGTGAGACGACCAACACGACACCGGGATGAGGCTCATTTTTCCGGGTTACCGAAAATGCTGCGTGAAGCCCCCTCGCCACGCTTCATGCTGCGCAGTTCAACTTTGAACAATTCGTTGTTCCGTTTTTTTTTGTTTGGCACATTGTTCCTTGCGTTGTCGCCAAACAAAAGGTCGCAATTTGGGATTCAATAATTGATTCCTTGCGATACGATTCGTTCTCACCCCTTGGATTCGACAACCGATTGGTTTGGGGTTTTATTTTTGTTAACGCCGCTATTAGATTATTTGTCACGGTGTGTGTAGGCGTCCACGAGTCAATTCAAACATCGTCGTCAGCCGGTAGCGCCTCTAATGGCTGCGGGCGGTGGGGGGGGGCTGAAGCCGATCTGATGACCCTGTACAACTCGAGAAACGGAACAAAAAAAACCCCCATTATTGAGTCTTGCACGCGCGCGATTCAGCGTGCGTGTCGCGAGCCCCCTAAGAATCCACGTTAATCCGATGCATCGTTCGATCCCCGGGGCACGCGCGCGTACACGCGCGTCGCACACACGCGAGTACGTGTGTGTGTGTGTGTGCGCGACGCTCGTGTGCACGCCACTCCCCCGCCCCCACGTCGCCAACCCACAGTGGAGGTGACGCTATGCTCTGGAGCAGGGGTGGGGAGCCACGGTGGCTAGGAGATGTTAGCTCCCTCGCCTGGTGTACAGGAGGTCGTGGGTTCGATCCCGACCCTGACGCCTGCTGCTGCCGCTGTATATTTGGAGTTTGCGTGGCTCTCTCCCCGTGGTGGTCGCGTGGATTTTTTCCTTGGTTTCTTTCCTTCAAGATTTAGAAACACCGCGATAAGCCGCTTCGCCGAGCTGTAATTTGTGATGGCCAGGGGTCGCTTTTGAAAAACAGCCACATCGCTCAGTGGGGCCTTACCTGGTAAAATACAAAATAGTTTAGTTGATGAAAAAACAACTTTAGTTTTCAATTTTCCTTACCGAGGGCCAAATAGGACTTCACACACCTTTGGCGGCCAACCACACGTGAGCACTCCTCGCAACCGTGCGCTCGCGTTGTCACTCGTTTATAGAAACGCGCAAAAATATCCCGCGCGCCGACCAAGCGCATGGAGGCACTCGCAGTGACGAAAGCGACCGAGCGCGTGGCTGTCCAATTAACAAAAAACCACGGCGTCGTAGCCAGGTGGTGAAAAACGTTGACCTACTCCCCCCCCCCCCCTCTAGCGCTCGAGTAGTGGTTCCTCCTCCTGCTGCTGCTGCTGCTGCCCTGCTCTAGAAGCCGGGTGTCGAATCCTGCGACGACCGTGTCACCGGTGTGCGTCCTCCGCCAACCGGGGTTGTGTGGAGGTCGTTGGCTCCTCACTTCCCAAGTTTGTTTTCTCCTTCCACCCCCCCCCCCCCACTTCACGAGAGGTTTTTGTTGGTCGTGCCGTAGCAATCGTAGCCACCTCCCCCCACCCCCCCCCGCGTCCCCCCCCCACCGAGATGATGTAAAAATGTTCACGGCGGGGGGGCCCGCGGAGTGGTTTGGTGGTCGCTGGGGTGCGACGCCGCAAAGCGCTGAGGATATTTCTCGGCTTCATTCCTCCCCGTCGCCCGACGGGAAACATGACGTTTTACCGGGCTCGGCGTCACGTCATTGTCATCGGTTACCGTCTCTCCGCCCCGCCGCATCGAAGGCCCCTCGCCCGCCCGCTGTCCTGCGACGCAGCGGATCCGTCTCTCTCCCTCGTGGGCCCTCCCACGCGCGAGCTCATCGTGCCGTCGCTCCGTCTCCGCGGGGGCGGCGGCGGCGGCGCCGTCGCGCGCCGTTCCTTCCCCTCGTTCCGTCACCCTGACCACTTCCCGGGCACGATGCTTCCCCGGTGCGGTCTGTCCTCCGCAGATCCCCGATCCTTCCATCGGAGCAGCGAGCCGGCGCACGCAACAGCCGGTTTAAACACTACACGGGCGCGATCACCGTCGCCCCTACGGTGATTGGTCGGCGAACACGCGCAGGGCGATTGGGGTGGTGATGTCGTTGTGCGTCCGATGAAGTGGCAAGTGAGGTCCGATTGTCCACCCTCCAGACCTGTCCCACCCCCACCCTCCCCCAACCTCCCGACCCCCGTTACCTTTTCTGCTTCGATGCCTTAAAATGCTTGCGCGGAGTTTGTGTGGCAGTGCTTTGTGTTGCTGCGTTTACGGCTGTCTTCAGCTATACATTTTCGAGCATTATTTTATCATTATTGTTAATATTATTACTTATTATATTTACAAGCACCCTAGCATGAAATGCTAGCATGACCTATTCTTTGAATAAGGCAGTTATGACTGTCCGCTGTACATAGCTTGGCAGCTACATTTGATATACCGTATTAAATAATAAACGACTGCTCAACAGCAAAGTGTGTCTCGGATGTGTGTGGATGCGAGAGGCGCTGGCCACCCACCCCCTCGTGTGCCGTGCCACGGCCTTCATAGGCGATACTCGCTAACAGCACTTGCCCCAACAGTCTGTTAAAGGCTTCACGGGGGATCTTTGTCTCGTTGTGTGTGCGCCCTTTAGGGTTATCAGTCGCTCACCCTCCCGGCTTCCCGATCAATGTGAGGGAGGTGGGTGCACAGTGCCAATCTCGCTCGACGACGCATCCATGAAAGTCTATGTTGAATGAGTGGGCGAGTGAGCAGGTGTGAGTGAGTTGATGAACGAGTGAGTTGGTGAGCGAGCGAGCGAGTAGGTTGGTGAGCGAGCGAGTAGGTTGGTGAGCGAGCGAGTAGGTTGGTGAGCGAGCGAGCGAGCGAGTAGGTTGGTGAGTGAGCGAGTGAGTGGGCGAGCGAGTGGATGGGAGAGTGAGTGTGTGCGTGAGTGGGTGATGTGAAGCTCGCAGTCACTGGGGATCCACAGTCATGTGGGAAGGCAGCCAGGCGGTGAGCCAGCGCTAAAGTTATGCCCAAGCTCTGTGCTCCTCTATGTATAGTATTATGTTATTTTAGCCAATGAATACAAGTTTTCCACAATAGGCTTTTTGTGTGTGTACAATCGTATAAATATAAATGTTGTCGTTAAACCCACCACCACCAGACACAGCCAATCAGTGAAGTTTGTCACATCAACAGAACGTGCCAATTCGTTACGAGTTCAGCACTAACCGGTTGTGTAGTTGGAAAGTCGGAGATTATCCGATGCGAAAGTCTGCGTGTTAAACTGAGTGAATGTTTGTACGTGCGGGAGGGACCCGGAACGTCCCGAGATAACCCCACGCGTGTGTCGCGTCCAGATTGAAGTCCACACTTTTGCTGAACCCTTGGTTCGCCAGGGGTACACGCAGTGCCGGATTAAGCTGTAGTATATGTTATAAAGGGGCCCTAAATAAAAAAAAACACTTTAAAAAGCACATTTTTTAACTTGCATTGTAAATAAATTTTATTTTTTCATTTGCTATACAGCCAGATAATACGACAAATCGCTCACCTTAAACACCCAGTCGTTCATAGTTGAAGGCGGTATAGTACTATAGTAATAGAGCAAGTGCAGACTCACTGAACCGGAATTGATAGCTTGAAAGCATTTAGAGCGGGGCCCTTGAAATTGTGGGGCCCGTAGCTATATATGTAGCTACTACACATGTACAGTGAGGGAAAAAAGTATTTGATCCCCTGCTGATTTTGTACGTTTGCCCACTGACAAAGAAACGATCAGTCTATAATTTTAATGGTAGGTTTGTTTGAACAGTGAGAGAATAACAACAACAAAATCCAGAAAAACGCATGTCAAAAATGTTATAAATTGATTTGCATTTTAATGAGGGAAATAAGTATTTGACCCCTCTGCAAAACATGACTTAGTACTTGGTGGCAAAACCCTTGTTGGCAATCACAGAGGTCAGATGTTTCTTGTAGTTGGCCACCAGGTTTGCACACATCTCAGGAGGGATTTTGTCCCACTCCTCTTTGCAGATCTTCTCCAAGTCATTAAGGTTTCGAGGCTGACGTTTGGCAACTCGAACCTTCAGCTCCCTCCACAAATTTTCTATGGGATTAAGGTCTGGAGACTGGCTAGGCCACTCCAGGACCTTAATGTGCTTCTTCTTGAGTCACTCCTTTGTTGCCTTGGCCGTGTGTTTTGGGTCATTGTCATGCTGGAATACCCATCCATGACCCATTTTCAATGCCCTGGCTGAGGGAAGGAGGTTCTCACCCAAGATTTGACGGTACATGGCCCCTGTCCATCGTCCCTTTGATACTGTGAAGTTGTCCTGTCCTCTTAGCAGAAAAACACCCCCAAAGCATAATGTTTCCACCTCCATGTTTGACGGTGGGGATGGTGTTCTTGGGGTCATAGGCAGCATTCCTCCTCCAAACACGGCAAGTTGAGTTGATGCCAAAGAGCTCCATTTTGTCTCATCTGACTTTCACCCAGTTGTCCTCTGAATCATTCAGATGTTCATTGGCAAACTTCAGACGGGCATGTATATGTGCTTTCTTGAGCAGGGGGACCTTGCGGGCGCTGCAGGATTTCAGTCCTTCATGGTGTAGTGTGTTACCAATTGTTATCTTGGTGACTATGGTCCCAGCTGCCTTGAGATAATGGACAAGATCCTCCCGTGTAGTTCTGGGCTGATTCCTCACCGTTCTCATGATCATTGCAACTCCACGAGGTGAGATCTTGCATGGAGACCCAGGCCGAGGGAGATTGACAGTTCTTTTGTGTTTCTTCCATTTGCGAATAATCGCACTAACTGTTGTCACCTTCTCACCAAGCTGCTTGGCAATGGTCTTGTAGCCCATTCCAGCCTTGTGTAGGTCTACAATCTTGTCCCTGACATCCTTGGAGAGCTCTTTGGTCTTGGCCATGGTGAAGAGTTTGGAATCTGAATGATTGATTGCTTCTGTTGACAGGTGTCTTTTATACAGGTAAGCTGAGATTAGGAGCACTCCCTTTAAGAGTGTGCTCCTAATCTCAGCTCGTTACCTGTATAAAAGACACCTGGGAGCCAGAGATCTTTCTGATTGAGAGGGGGTCAAATATTTATTTCCCTCATTAAATTGCAAATCAATTTATAACATTTTTGACATGCGTTTTTCCGGATTTTTTTGTTGTTATTCTGTCTCTCACTGTTCAAATAAACCTACCATTAAAATGATAGACTGATCATTTCTTTCTCAGTGGGCAAACGTACAAAATCAGCAGGGGATCAAATACTTTTTTTCCCTCACTGTAGCTACATATGTAGCTACTTGTGCTACATATGTAGCTACTTGTGCTACATATGTAGCTACCTGTGCTACATATGTAGCTACCTGTGCTACAATTGTAGCTACCTGTGCTACATATGTAGCTACCTGTGCTACATATGTAGCTACCTGTGCTACATATGTAGCTACCTGTGCTACATATGTAGCTACCTGTGCTACATATGTAGCTACCTGTGCTACATATGTAGCTACCTGTGCAACTAGGATAATTCGGCACTGGGTCCACGGCACCCCCTCGACCCCCACGGGGAAGGGAGTTTCACAACAACGTCTGTGTGTGTGTGTGCTCGCGCGGCGATCCACCAAACACCTCGCTGCTACCGCTGCCTCCACAGCGTTGGGTCACTGGAGGCAGCCCACGTGAAGCAACGGTAGCCAGCACGGGACCAGGTGAGCAGGTGGGTGAGCGAGCGGGCGAACGAGCCGAGTGTGTGTGCAGTGGATGGACAGGTGAGTGTGTGACTTGGGGAGTGAGAATGTTGGCGAGCGGGTGGGTGGGTGAGCAGTAGTGTAGCGGTGAGCGTGCTGTGCTACGACCAGTTCGATTCCTGCTCACGGCCAACACCAGTGTTAATTATCTGAACCAGGTCCTGGGCCTCCCCTAGGTCGACTCAGCCTAAAATGAGTACCTGGTGGGGTGTGTCAACATCGCCACAGGGGAGACAAATGCGGCCGGGCGTGGTCGCTGGCCACCCACCCCCTTGTGTGCCGTTCCGGCCTTCATAGGTGCTCGCAAACAGCACTTGCCGCAACAGTCTGTTACAGGCTACACGGGGGATCTGTGTTTATGTGTGTGTGTGAGGGAGAGAGAGTGGGCGCGCGAACCAATGGGTTTACCGGATTATCCTTAGTAGCTGAAGTCGCTACAGATGCTACGGGCCCTGCACTTTCAAGGGCCCCGCACTAAATGCTTTCCAGCTATCAATTCCGGTTCAGTGATTCTGTACTTGCTCTATTACTATAGTACTATACCGCCTTCAACTTTTATGAACGACCGGGTGTTTAAGGTTAGCGATTCGTCGTATTATGTGGCTGTATGGCAAGTGAAAAAATACAATTACTTTACTGTGCGAAGTTAAACATTTGCGTGTTTTAATATTTACGTTTTTTTTTTATTTAGGGCCCCTCTATATAACATCATGCTACAGGCCCCGCACTAGCTTAATCTGGCATTGGGTTAGCCGATAGGCGAGAGCGAGTGGGCGAGCGGGCCTGCCCTTACCCACTGACCAGATGACTTGAAGGACGAGTCAGTACCCACACTTCACCCCACCACACGCGACCCGCCAATCAAGCGACTGAAATGCGGCGTTGCTCATCCGTGCTGCTGGGCGGACAGACGGACGGGTTGACCTGATGGATTTAAGAAACTCGCCACCCCGTTGTTTCAGCAGCCGCCCCGGGGAGTTGGAATCGAACCAGCGAACCTCTGGATTTGCCCCATTAACAACCACGACGACAGCCCTCGCTTAAACGAACAAAAACAATTAAATATCTACATCCTATTTGTGAGAGCCCCCAACTAAACTCGTGTGGCACGTGGGATCCTGTATGAGCGAACCCATGGACACACCACAGAGACCCATAGGCTCGTCACGCACCACAATTCAGCCACCCACTCACTCAAAACACCCGCTCACTCATCCGCTCACTCACCAATCCACTCACCCATTCAGCCACCCACTCACTCATCCACTGATGCACTCACCCACTTCAGCCACCCACCTGCTCACTCATCCACTCACTCCCGCACTCACCAAACCACTCACCCATTCAGCCACCCACTCAAAACACCCGCTCACTCATCCACCCACCCGCCCACCCACTCACCCATCCACTCACCCACCCACTCACCCACCGACTCACCCATCCACTCACCCACCCACTTACCCATCCACTCACCCACCCACTTACCCATCCACTCACCCACACGGCGCACGCAGGCAGGCAGGCAGGGAGCGGTGTGGACGCATCAATAACTGAGCGCCGTCTCTCTCTACAATGGAATTATTTATTGGAAAGGACACTTGAATTAATGATGGAATGATTGATTGAATGAATTAACAAATGAATCATTTAGGCGGTGGTGGTGGTGGGGGGTTGCTACTGCATCGCCCATGACCGCCGTCTTACAGCCTCGCCGGTGGGGTGGAAGGGGAAGCGCTGTCCCGTGCGGCCTCGCCAACCGTGTACGTTGATCTTCTTTAGCACCGTACGTAGTCAACCGTGATAATTGGAGGTGCGGGGGAAGGACAACAAACGATGCACGGTGAACTTCTTTCGCACCATACGTAGCCAACCGTGATTATCGAAGGTGCGGTTGGTCGGGGGAAGGAGAGCAACACTAAGGAGCAGTTCTAAAGAAATGAGTTTGTCAATCTAGATGATGATTTTTAAAAGTGCATAAGCTCCAAGTGGCTTCCTAATATCGGAGAGCGTTCCAGACGGCCGCAGAAGCAGCGCATCTGAAAGCGCCGTGCGGCGCGGTGATCGCCACCGTCTGTGCGCCGCCGCTGCTGCTGCTGCTGCTGTCACCGCTGCTGCGAGGATGACGAGCGAAGTTGGCGTGGCCCGATGGTGTATAGCCCCTTGACGAGATGGTGGGCGAGGTTGAGCACGGCTCAGGTGTGGCGAGCCACTTTGTGTGTCTGTTGCGTGCGCAATGAGTGTGACTTTAGAGGAACTTACTGGAAAGTTCCAGGACGATCGGCCAGGGGTGTTGTTGTTGTTGTTGTGACACGTGTCCCCCCCCCCACCCCCCAGAACCTTCTGCAGAGAAAGCTAGGCACGGGTGTGAACGTGTGCTGCAGGTTTCAGGAACTCCACCTCCGAAACAACACTCCTGGACCACCCGAAGACGCGGCGCGGCGAGGGACTCTTGCGTGCACGCGCGTGTTCACCCAGGAGGAATCGTTCCTGGCAGAGCCCTCCTGGCGGGAGGGAGCGAAACGCTGTGGTCCAGCATCACTCTTCCCGTTCCCTTCCCCCTTTGTGCGCGCCGCCGCTTTCCTGACATTTGCTCGCCCGGGATAATTGACGCGGTGGCGTCGTCGTCTCCCGAGAGGCGGCGAGGAGGAGGAGGAGGGCAGGATGGATGAGCCAGACGGGTGTCACGACATCTCTCGGCTTTCCCGTGAGGGGTCTCGTTCGCTCTCACCCACGCCCGCCACGTCGCAACATCGCGAATGCCGCTGGTACCCCCCCCCCCCGCCCGCTTCGCCCGCGGCCTGTTGATCGCAAATCGGGTTCTCAGATATCAGCTGTCGGGTATCAGATCTCCGATCTCAGCTGCCGGAACTCAGCTGTCACATCTCAGCTCTCGGAACTCAGCTGTCATTTCAGTTGTCAGATCTCATCTCTCAAATATCAGATTTCAGATCTCGGAACACAGCTGTCACATCTCAGCTGTCATTTCAGTTGTCAGACCTCAGCTCTCAAATATCAGCTGTCAGATTTCGAATCTCAGCTGCTGGAAATCAGCTGTCAGATCTCGGATCTCAACTCTCAGATATCAGCTGTCACATCTCAGCTCTGGGAACTCAACTGTCAGATCTCAGATGTCAGATCTCAGCTTTCGGATCTCAGGTCTCGAATCTCAGCCGTGAAATCTCTGATTCCAGCTGTCGGAACTCAGCTGTCAGATCTCAACTGTCATCTCAGTTGTCAGATGTCAGATCTCAGCTGTCAGATATCAGCTGTCGGATCGCAGATCTTATATATCAGTTGTCAGATATAAGGGCTCGGATCTCAGCCGCCAGATCTCAGCTGTCATCTCATTTGTCAGATTTCCGCTCTCGGATATTAGTTGTCAGATCTCAGATCTATCACCTGTCGGATCTCAGCTTCTCAGATCTATCAGCTGTCGGATCTCAGTTTCTCAGATCTATCAACTGTCGGATCTCAACTTCTCAGATCTATCAGCTGTCGGATCTCAGTTTCATAATAAAGGTTTTTGGGTTAGACCGTGTTATTTATAAATGTGTCGTAACCCTCCACCACCTTACACGGCCAATCAGCAAAAAAAAGTGCCACGTTGACAAAAGACAATTAGTTCCCGACTTTAGCCCACCGGTGTGTTGAAGAGTGAATCCACAACATTTGCAGTTTGAATACGCCGTTTCGCTGTTAATTACATCCAGCATCATCGGGCAATTCGCCAGAATGGTAAAGCCCTCACTTGCTCTCGGTCTTAAATAGAGCAGCAGGGTGACGTCATCATTTAACTCATTTCAGGTGCAGTGACTTGAGGCGGAGGGGGGTATTGTAATTATATAATCGATTGGTAATCAGTCAATAGTTATGATTAGTAATGAGTTGTAGATTAGTGCTTAGTTGTAATGTGTGTTATTGTGATTATATGCTACATTACTAATCCGTTAATTAATGTGTTTCCCCTATAAGGAATTGTAATATGTATTATTTAATGATACGTTTCCAAGCCGCACTAAGCCTATAGCTATCAGAACGGTTAAAGTTATTTCTGTTTCTCTCAATTTCAATGGATTATCTAATTAGTCTTTGCCAGTAATAATTAGTTTTACACAACACTTCAACGTTATCAAAATCAATTGAGTGTCCTTGTTGGCGAACATGTTCTGCCACTGCCGACAGTTGTGTTTGAGATAATTTAATATTTCTTTGGTGTTCTTTTAGTCTTATGCTGATGTTACGTCCCGTCTGTCCAATATAGCATCTGCCACATAAACAATTAATCCGATATACACCTTCTGTTGATAATTTAGGTAATTCATCTTTAGTGCAAGATACTAGTTTTTGAATTTTGTGTACTGTACCAAATCTTACTGTAATGTTTTGCTTTTGCAAAACACGGGCTAATTTGTCTGTTACTCCTGAGATATATGGAATATTAATTGTTTTAAGAATCTGATCGCTTTCAGCAGTGTTGCTTTGCGATCGTGATTTGGCATTCAGTGCTCTGTTAATTTGAGTATTGTTGTAGCCATTCTGTCGTAATTCTTCTTTAACGTGTTTAATCTCTCTCACTAGACTCTCACCATCTGACACTGTTTTAGCCCGATGTATGAGCGTCTTGATAAGAGAGGATTTCTGAGCTGGATGATGATGCGAATCTGCATTCAGATAGGCATCAGTGTACGTTTGCTTTTGTGTAAACGCTGTGTGTTATTTTACCGTTTATGCCATGTTCAAGCAAAATATCTAGGAACGGGAGTGTGTTATTCACCTCCATTTACATGGTGAACTGGATGGCCGGTTTTTGTGTATTGAGATTATTTAGAAAATCATTAAGTGTATCTTTACCATGTGGCCAGACAACCAAAGTGTCATCCACATATCTAAACCAAAAAGATGGTTTTAATGTGCTCGAGGTAAGTGCTCTTATTTCAAAGTTTTCCATGTACAGATTTGCCATAGCAGGAGATAAATGAGAGCCCATTGCTGCTCCTTCCTTTTGTTTAAAGAAATCCCCTCTCCATAAGAAGTAAGTGTTATTTAAACAATGGTCAGCAAGTTTCGGAATATCTTTTGGTAAACCTGTATTCTTTACTAGTGTATCAAGTAATTTAAGCGATTCGTTCACTGGAACCTTAGTGAATAGAGAAATCACATCCAAAACTTACCAGAATATCATTAGGATTAAGTTTCATATCTTTAATCACATTCACAAGATGTTCTGAATTTCTTATGAATGAAGATGTCCAACCGATGTAGGGCTGTATTTGTTTAGATATATATTTTGCTAATTTATAAGTGGCAGAGCCAATTGTACTGACTATGGGTCATAATGGGATGCCGATTTTATTAATCTTTGGTAGCCCATACAGTCTAGGTGGTTTTGAGGCCCTTGGCTTAATTTGGTGTTGCTCATTCTTAGGGATTAATGAATTTCCAATTATTGCAGTAGTCTTACGTTCTAAAGTGTTAGTTGGATCTCGTTTAATTTGAATGTAGGTACTTTCCTCTAGTATATTTCTCATTTTATTATCATAATCGGCTCGTGACATCACTACAGTAGTGCGGCCTTTATCAGCTGCCAGGATTCGGATATCTTTATTTACAGGGAGCTCTCTTAAGGCGTTTGCTTCGTTGGAGCTAATATTTACTTTTAGAACTTTGCTATTCTCAATTATTTTGGCAACCTCGTGTCTAGTCATCTCTGCCTCATTATGTGGAAGGAGTCTTACTGCTGATTCTACCTTAGCAATGATCTCATACACCGGAATTGTGCGTGGGGTAACGGCAAAGTTAAGGCCTTTAGAAAGGACAGAGATCATGTCACTAGTTAAAACAGTGTTAGTCAAGTTCATTACGGTTTTGTTTTTAAATTGATCGTTTTTAGTAGGGATTTGTTTATTATGAAGTCTAGAAAATGTATTAATTTGGTTAGTTTTTGTTAGATTAAACACATTATCAGCCGATTGTTGTGTTATGGTATCGATTATATTCCAATAATGCATGGATACACTATTGCTTATATCTAAGTGTAACTGCTTTAGCGATTCCGAAATGCAACAATTCACTCTTGTTGTGCTGTATTCTCTCTATTAATAATAATTCGCTAGCTTTGTGTCGTATTTGGTTAGCTTTAGAAGACTTTATGTGATGTGTTATTTTAGCTGCGTTTGGTATTACCTTTGAATCTCTGCACCTTTTGAGGAACGCCAGTGAAGATACGTCATATTCAAACTGTAAATGTTGTGGATTCACTCTTCAACACACTGGTCGGCTAAAGCAGTGAACTAATTGTCTTTTGTCAACGTGACACTTTTTTAGCTGATTGGCCGTGTTGGGTGGTGGAGGGTTACGACACATTTATATATAACGCGATCTAACCCAAAAACCTTTATTATGAATAATATTGGTCGCGAAAGCCTACGTGTAAAACGGATCTCAACTTCTCAGATCTATCAGCTGTCGGATCTCAGCTTGTCAGATCTATCAACTGTCGGATCTCAACTTCTCAGATCTATCAGCTGTCAGATCTCAGCTTCTCAGATCTATCAGCTGTCGGATCTCAGCTTCTCAGATCTATCAACTGTCGGATCTCAACTTCTCAGATCTATCAGCTGTCGGATCTCAGCTTCTCAGATCTATCAACTGTCGGATCTCAACTTCTCAGATCTATCAGCTGTCGGATCTCAGCTTCTCAGATCTATCAACTGTCGGATCTCAGCTTCTCAGATCTATCAACTGTCGGATCTCAACTTCTCAGATCTATCAGCTGTCGGATCTCAGCTTCTCAGACCTATCAACTGTCGGATCTCAACTTCTCAGATCTATCAGCTGTCGGATCTCAGCTTCTCAGATCTATCAACTGTCGGATCTCAACTTCTCAGATCTATCAGCTGTCGGATCTCAGTTTCTCAGATCTATCAACTGTCAGATCTCAGTTTCTCAGATCTATGAACTGTCGGATCTCAGTTTCTCAGATCTATCAGCTGTCGGATCTCAACTTCTCAGATCTATCAACTGTCGGATCTCAGCTTCTCAGATCTATCAGCTGTCGGATCTCAACTTCTCAGATCTATCAACTGTCGGATCTCAACTTCTCAGATCTATCAACTGTCGGATCTCAGCTTCTCAGATCTATCAGCTGTCGGATCTCAACTTCTCAGATCTATCAACTGTCAGATCTCAGCTTCTCAGATCTATCAACTGTCAGATCTCAACTTCTCAGATCTATCAGCTGTCGGATCTCAACTTCTCAGATCTATCAACTGTCAGATCTCAGCTTCTTAGATCTATCAGCTGTCGGATCTCAGCTTCTCAGATCTATCAGCTGTCGGATCTCAACTTCTCAGATCTATCAGCTGTCGGATCTCAACTTCTCAGATCTATCAGCTGTCAGATCTCAACTTCTCAGATCTATCAACTATAGGATCTCAACTTCTCAGATCTATCAACTATAGGATCTCAACTTCTCAGATCTATCAACTATAGGATCTCAACTTCTCAGATCTATCAACTGTCGGATCTCAGCTTCTCAGATCTATGAACTGTCGGATCTCAACATCTCAGATCTATCAGCTGTCGGATCTCAACTTCTCAGGTCTTTCAACTGTCAGATCTCAACTTCTCAGATCTCAGCTTCTCAGATCTATCAGCTGTCGGATCTCAACATCTGCGATCTATCAGCTGTCGGATGTCAACTTCTCAGATCTATAAACTGTCGAATGTCAACTTCTGAGATCTATCAACTGTCGGATCTCAGCTTCTCAGATCTATCAGCTGTCGGATCTCAACTTATCATATCTATCAACTGTCGGATCTCAGATCTATCAACTGTCGGATCTCAACTTCTCAGATCTATGAACTGTCGGATCTCAACATCTCAAATCTATCAACTGTCGGATCTCAGCTTCTCAGATCTATGAACTGTCGGATCTCAACATCTCAGATCTATCAGCTGTCGGATCTCAACTTCTCAGATCTCAGCTTCTCAGATCTATCAGCTGTCGGATCTCAACATCTGCGATCTATCAGCTGTCGGATCTCAACTTCTCAGATCTATCAACTGTCGGATCTCAACTTCTGAGATCTATCAACTGTCGGATCTCAGCTTCTCAGATCTATCAGCTGTCAGATCTCAACTTCTCAGATCTATCAACTGTCGGATCTCAGATATATCAACTGTCGGATCTCAACTTCTCAGATCTATCAACTGTCAGATCTCAACTTCTCAGATCTATCAACTGTCGGATCTCAACTTCTCAGATCTATCAACTGTCAGATCTCAGTTTCTCAGATCTATCAACTGTCAGATCTCAACTTCTCAGATCTATCAACTGTCGGATCTCAACTTCTCAGATCTATCAACTGTCGGATCTCAACTTCTCAGATCTATTAACTGTCGGATCTCAGTTTCTCAGATCTATCAACTGTCGGATCTCAACTTCTCAGATCTATCAACTGTCGGATCTCAACTTCTCAGATCTATCAACTGTCAGATCTAAGTCTCTCAGATCTTTCAGTTTGAGAACTGAGATCTCGGATCTCTGTTCTCAATCCCCCCCCACCCTCCCCCTCAATTACAGCTTTGACTCTCGGTCCATGTCTTTAACCTGAGCGTCTCAACTCTCCAATGCCCCCCCTTCCCAGTATCCGTCATTTCTCAAGTCCCATCTCTACCCATCAACTCGGAGGGCCTCCTTCATCTGCAACCTCAATTCGCTCTCCGCGGCTGCTCGATAGCCGAAAACTGTCGCTCTATTGCCGATTCATGGAAAGTTTTACTTCCCGGAACCGAGTCCATTGAGCTAAAATAATTCCTTTTTCAAGTGGGACTTTCCAACTCACCCACTCTAATCCATAATAAAGGTTTTTTGTTGTTGTTGGGGTTAGATTGCGTGAATATACATGTTGTCTCGTTAAACCCCGACACCACCCGACGCAGCCAATGAGTAAGGAGGTTTGTCACGTAACACAAAACGCGCCGATTCGTCACTCGTACAGCACGCCCGTGTGTTAGAGAGTAAACCCACACCATTTACAATTCGCGTGCTCTATCTGTCCACTCCCTCTCTATGTCTGTCCACTCTCGGCCCTCTGCAAATCAACGTCCCCTTACCCCCACTCTCCCAACTGATGATCCTGTGACTTCGACGTCTGTCCTACAAGTCGCGTCTGCGCGTGTACGTTAGGCTTCTTTCGCAACCGTACAAAGCCAACTGTACGAATCGGAGGTGGGATTAGCATGGTTGGTTGGCTACTGGTTAGCTGATCAACAGAGAGCCCCTAGTGTCTGCAACTCTCAACTCACTCTCTACAGATCAACTCACCGTGACGTCCTCTCTCCTCCGATCAACCCTCCCCAAGATCGTCCTCTTTAGAGCTACCAGTCTCACGAGACCTACTCAAAACGATCAACTTTTTATTTATTTTATCAGGTAAGGCCTCCACTGAACTATTATTTAGCTATTTCTTTCATAAGCGACCTGGCTATCACAAATGATAGCCCAACGAAGTGGCTTATCATCATCACGTGGAAATGTATAGCAGCCAAATACTCGAAACGCGTGATGTTTATTGTAAATTTGGAGGGTAAAACCGGAGGGCCAGGATAAAAATCCACGTGACTATCGGGAGAAAGAGAGACACGCAAACTCCAAATAGGCAGCAGGCGCCATGGTGGAGATTGAACCCACGACCTCCTGTATACCAGGCGAGGCCGTTAACATCTCCCCCTGGGGGGTTGACAGCTACAGGGGTGGAGGTCTCTCGAAGTTGAGAGCTCTAAGCAAAAAGATATTGTGAAGAGTCGATTGGACGAGAGAGCAGAAGTCACGATGAGCTTATCTGAGCGCCACGGTGGCTCAGAGATGTTAACTACCTCGCCTGGTATACAGGAAGTCCTGGGTTCAATCCCGACCTTGACGCCTGCTTTATTGTTGGAGTTGGCGTGTCTCTCTGTCATCATCATCACAGTGGCTAGGAGATGTTAACTACCTCGCCTGGTGTACAGGAGTTCGTGGGTTCAAACCCGACCCTGACGCCTGCTGTATAGTTGGAGTTTGCGTGTCTCTCTCTCTCATTATCATCACGGTGGCTAGGAGATGTTAACTACCTCGCCTGGTATACAGGAGGTCGTGGGTTCCATCCCGACCCTGACGCCTGCTGTATGTTTAAAGTTTGCGTGTCTCTCTCTCTCATCATCATCACGGTGGCTAGGAGATGTTAACTACGTCGCGAGGTATACAGGAGGTCGTGGGTTCGATCCCGACCCTGACGCCTGCTGTATATTTGGAATTTGCGTATCTTTCTCTCTCATCATCATCACGATGGCTAGGAGATGTTAACTACCTCGCCTGGTATACAGGAGGTCGTGGGTTCGATCCCGACCCTGACGCCTGCTGTATAATCGGAGTTTGCGTGTCTCTCTCTCTCTCTCTCCCCATGGTTGTGTGGATTTTTCTCCGGGTCCTCCGGTTTTCCCCCTCCACATTTAGACTCATTACGCGTTTCGAGTACTTGGCCGCTATTTATTTCCACGTGATGATGAAGATGGTGATGATGAAAACAAATAATAGCGATACAGCAGCTCAGTGGGGCATTACCTGGTAAAAATAAAATAAAAAAATAGTTTATAGTCTAGTTGCGAATGTACATCTCTCTTCATCTCGTGACATGACACCGGAAAGATGGGGTGGGGGGGGGGTGAATAAAATAATAAAATCGCACTCATTTATTTAAATAACAATGATAATGAGATGAGGAGGCGGCTGTGGCTCTCTCATCACCGGCGGCGTGGCCTCCTCCGAGCGCCTTCTTCCGCGTCTCTCCGCTCTCCCCGAGGCCCTTCTCACCCCAGCAACCGCCGTGACCTTGTTGACCCCTTTGTCAGGAAGGTGGTGACTTATTGATGTCCCCGCAAGGGGTGGGGGCGGCGCTGTAGAGCTGAGGCTTCATCTTGGCGATCGCTCGCTCTCCCCCCCCCCCATGGAATTACCTCTGGGCAGGAGACGCCAACGAAGGGATCGGTCCGCTGTTGTCGTCATCGCCACCCTCATCGTTGTCGTCGTCGTCGTCGCTATCATTGTCAGGAGCCATGATCTATCCGCCGTTCGATGCAGGTCCGTCGCTCAGCAGTCCATTGTCGAATCTCTCCGCCAAAGCGTCATCACTCGCACCGCATGGAGCAACCACTCCGCCTCTCGCCACAGGAGCCGTCGCCGCTCGCTCGCTCGCTCGCCACTGAGAGTTCTGAGCGCAGTCGTTTTGTGCCCTCCCAACCACAGGACGGGTCATTTGCCGCTCAGTGACCGCGACGTCGACCACAAAGCGCTCGTGCCAGGCTAGGTGTACTTGCCAGGGCGGCGGTGACGGCTAACGCTGCTGCTGCTGCTGCTGCACGTGGGCTGCCTGTAGTGAGCCAGCGCTGTGTGGAGGTAGCGGCAGCAGCGAGGGTTGATGGATTACCGCGCACGCACACAACACACACAGATGTTGTTGTGAACCATCCCCTTTCCCCGTGGGTGTCGAGGAGCAAGCCGTATACCCTGGCTCGCCAGGAGAAGGCCAGGACAGCAGAGCGTGGACTCATCGCCATCTGTTTATTCCATCCGTACGGGGATCGAGTGTTGCTCCCTCGCGCGCGTGGGTTATTTTTTGTCCCGAGTGCTCTGGTTTCCTCCCACTTGTGTAAGTGCTCATCATTAGTTGGCTGAAAAAAAAACTCCAACGCAAAACACCTGTGAAGAAGAGTCCTATGACTATCTCTTGGATGAATAGGTAACTTGTAATTAGTAGTAATAATCATTATATCTTATTAACACAGAGCTCATATTTTTTTTCGCAGCGGCTCAGCTCAAGCTCCAGTGTTGCGTATGCGGCAGCAGCAACAGCTAGGGTTGGTGGATCACCGCGCACACACACAGATGTTGTTGTGAACCTTCCCCCTTTTCTCCGTGGGCTACGAGGAGCAAGCCGTACCCCCTTGCTCGCCAGGAGAAGGCGGCACGGCGGAATGCGCACCCCGCCCGGCCCATTCTGTACGCGCGTGGTCGTTCTCTCGGTGAGTGGGTGAGTTGGCCAACACCACTCCCTGGCCGCCTTTGTCTCCCCCTGGCGTTGTCCGCACACCGCGCCAGGCACTCAATTGAGGCCGATTCAACCTACAGCAGAAGGCCCAGGGCCCGTTCCGAAAAGCGTTGTGTCCGTCGGCTTCGTAGCGGCGGCGCTACCCACAGCCACACCGCCGTTCCCCACACCTGTCAACCCCTTATCACTGGAGTCTATGGGAGACTTTAACATTGGAGTCTATGAGAGACGTTAACACATTCCTGCGGAGGGAGCTGGTAGGAACGTTGGGTTGCTCGACCAATGGCTAGGGTCAACGGCGGCACCACGTGGTGTATTCCGCAAATATGCCCGACTGTGAGGGCGGGCACAAGCCGGCGTGAGTAGGTTAAACGTTGAGTTTTATAAGGGCACCACGGGGTGACCAGCCCCTCCCGACCCAGCCCCACCCTTCCCACCCCCCACCCAGCCCCTCCCCACCCTCCCCTCCCCACCCAGCCCCTCCCATTTTTGGATGCACGACGGACCGACGGACACTAATCCCCTGTGGGCTGGTGTAACCAGGAGGTTCCTACCAGTATCATTGGAGTCTTTGAGAGACTTTAACATTGGAGTCTATGGGAGACTTTAACATTGGGGTCTATGGGAGACTTTAACATTGGAGACTATGGGAGACTTTAACATTGGAGTCTATGGGAGACTTTAACATTGGAGTCTATGGGAGACTTTAACATTGGAGTCTATGGGAGACTTTAACATTGGAGTTTATGGGAGACTTTAACATTGGAGTCTATGGGCAACTTTATCATTGGAGTCTTTGGGAGACTTTAACATTGGAGTCTATGGGAGACTTTAACATTGGAGTCTACGGGAGACTTTATCATTGGAGTCTATGTGAGCCTAACATTTGAGTCTATGGGAGACTTCAACATACCTGTCAACCCCTTATCAGTGCCCTACCTTATTACAGACCAATTCAGACCTCATTGGTCACGTTCATTCTACAAAGTCCCATCACAAGGGGAGAAACACAAACAAAAACACATTTTTTTGCCCGTATTGAAACGGCTGTACGCCGCGTGGGCCTGAAAACTCAATTTCCCTCCACAAGAATACGGGGTAAACCCTGTGGGTTGACACGGTGTGGTTCCCCTACGCAGCGCTCCCGGCACACAACGATTCCGGCACGCAACGATTCCGGCACGCAACGATTCCGGCACACAACGATATACCGTCACACAACGCTCTCACGCACTTGCCGCTCAATGCGGGTTTTGGCGCCATGGTCCACGGCGGGACTGAAACATTTCTCGAGCAGAAAAAAAAAGATCGCATGCTTTTTATTTTTCCTTCCCCCGCCCCCCCCCCGCTGCATTTTATTTACAAACCAAATATACAGCGTTCGCCCGCCGGTGATAGCACATGGGGAGATGGGCGCTTTAATCCGCAGGTGAGAATCAATGCCTCCCGATAACCCCTCTAACCGTTGGCACATCCGAACCGAGCCCGCACGGTACGCGTGGTTTTCCCTCCACTGGCTATATGAACCGTGACAAGTTGGCCTTAAAATACATCCAAAAATCTGGCTGGGGGCCAAGCAGGGCCAGGGGTGGGGAGTTAATCATTTTCGTCGTTGATCATATCGGTTCCCGACGGTGTCTAGGAGATGTTAACTACCTCACCTGGTATACAGGAGGTAGTGGGTTCGATCCCGAGCCTGATGCCTGCTGCTGTATATTTGGAGTTTGCGTCTCTCTGTCCCTGTAATGTTCGCGTGGATTTTTCTCCAGGTCGTCCGGATTTTCCCTCCACATTAAGAATCAACAAAACGCGTTTAGAGTATTTGGCTGCTATAAATGTCCACGTGATGATGATGATGATGACACGCCACTTCGTTGAGCTTTCATTTGTGATGGCCAGGTCGCTTCTGAAAAAAAAAATTTGTTTAAAAAAAATCGGTGACTGACTGACGAAAGGACCGTTCGTTGCGTGCGACGTTAGCGGCTCGGCTCGGCTACGGCAGTGGAACGAAACCAGAACCTGGTGCTTCCATGAGCGTTGCCGGGGCTTGGCGGCTGGGCACGGCACGGGCGCGGCTCGGTTGTGTCCAGCGGACACGGGTAGAGGAGGCATTGCACAGCACGTGTACGCTTTCTGCACATGTATGCACGCCGCACGTGTACATACACAGCACGTGTACGTAAACAGCACGTGTACGCATTCTGCACGTGTGCGTACGCAGCACGTGTGCGTTCATGCGCAATGTACGCTGCGTGTGTACGCACACATCACGTGTACGTATGCAGCACGTGTACGTACGTGCACCGCGCACATACGTACACGTATACGTATGTGCGCGGTGCACGTACGCTGCACGTGTATGTACGCTGCACGTGTAAGTACACTGCACGTACGCTGCACGTGTATGTACGCTACACGTGTAAGTACACACGTGGAGCGAGTCCGAAGGCGACATTTCAGACGGAGGTACGAAATGATGCAGCCAAAAGCAAGATTCAGCGTCGAGGTGTATAATATTTATTTTTCTTTGTATATTTCCCCGAAATAAAGGCTACAGGTTAAAATATCGTATTTAGTCGTCGTAATCATAATAATATTATCATACAGAAGACTGTACAAGTACTGTGGGGTGTGGGGGGGGGACGATTGGATTGACGTTAGCGATGAGAATTGTTGCGATGAAAATTCCAGTCGAGAGAATTCACCGTTGGTCAAGATCCTGAACGAAAAAGCAGTCGCCGGTCTGACTCGAGTTGGATTTTAAACTTCGATCAGGCTGGGGTCGGGAGACAATCGATTGGTAAAACAATAGCAGCAGCAGCAGTGGCAAAGTGAATAACGGACGGTAAAGGAACGGGACTCGGGAGTGAGCAGCAGGCAATGCTGCGGGGGAATTCGGAGCGGCCACTCTCTCCAGCAAGGAATTTTACTGAACTATAATCACATTAAAAAAAAAAAACTATTAACAATATATTTGTTTTATTTTACCGGGTAAGGCCCCCACTGAATTATACGTAGCTTTTTTTCAGAAGCGACCTGGCTATCACAAATGATAAATGAACGAATTGGTGGCTGATATCATCACGTGGACATTGATAGCAGTCACAAACACTCTAAAACGCGTGGTGATGTTGATTCTAAATGCGGAGGGGAAAAAAACCCGGAGGACCCAGAGAAAAATCCACGCGACCACGGGGAAAGAGAGAGACACGCAAACTCCGAATATACAGCAGCAGGCGTCAGGGTCGGGATCCAACCCACGACCTCCTGTACACCAGGCGAGGGAGTTAACATCTCCTAGCCACTGTGATGATGATGAGAGAGAGAGACACGCAAACTCTAAAGATACAGCAGGCGTCAAGGCCGGGATCGAACCCACGACCTCCTGTATACCAGGCGAGGGCGTTAACATCTCCTAGCCACCGTGATGATGATGAGAGAGAGAGACGCAAACTCTAAACATACAGCAGGCGTCAGGGTCGGAATCCAACCCACGACCTCCTGTATGCCAAGCGAGGGAATTAACATCTAGCCACCGTGTTACAGAGACCTGATATGACATCTACCGACAGGGGGAAATCTTCCTTGGGGGTTCAATCGACGGAATCAAAACAAATCCGCGAGGCTATCGCGGATTTTACGTCGGCGTTGGGTCCATCAGGTTCGGGGGTTTATAGTTGGGTTGGTGGTGGATCGGAGTTACGGCTTTAGGTTTTCGGGTGAGCAATTATGGGTTAGGAGTTGGTGGGTGCTTAACGTTTAGGTGTTTAGGGTTGGGGTTTAGCGTTCAGGGGTTTATGATTAGAGATAGGGGGGGTTAGGGTTTAGAGGGTTTGTGGTGTAGGGTTTGGGATTCGCGTTTTTAGGGCATTAGGGTTCGAGGTGAGACTTTAGGGATTTCAGGTCAAGGGTTGGCGTTTAGGAGCCAGGGTACATGTGGACGTTTATGAGTCGGGGTTAGTGTTGAAGGGTTCGGGTCATCGATAGAGTTTATGGGTCGGGGGCTAGAATTAGGGAGGGGTTTAGAGTTAGGGAGGGGTTTAGGGTTCGAGTTGAGGGATTCGAGTTAGGATTGAGGTGGTGGTTGTGGTTTGGGGTGCAGGGATTCGTCTCGGGACCCAGGGTCGTGGACTGGGGGTGTCTCAGAGCAGTTTACTTTGCTCTGTCTGCCGGGGGCAGTAAACCTCGGCCTCTACGGAATGTGCCATGGTGTGAACATCGTGATCGCAAAGGGACATCGCATGCCACTTTCAAAATAACAAACACCGTTGACGCTGATGGTGCTGATGGTGCTGATGGTGTTGATGATGGCGTTGATGATGATGGCGATGCTGATGGTGTTGATGATGGTGTTGATGGTGATGCTGGTGATGCTGATGGTATTGATGGTGTTGATGATGGCGGTGCTGATGGTGTTGATGATGGTGTTGATGGTGATGTTGGTGATGCTGATGGTGATGCTGATGGTGATGCTGATGGTGATGCTGCTGATGATGGCGATGATGATGGTGTTGATGGTAATGTTGGTGATGTTGATGATGATGCTTGAGGCTGTAATAAAGACGGCGACGCTGGCGCGTGGCTGCACGATCGACCGATGGCCCAAGACTCGAAAGCGCCGCTCTCCGGCCAACATTCACAACACCACCACCTCCTGCTCCTCCTGCTCCTCCTCCTGCTCACCAGCATCATCATCACCATCGACAACATCATCGTCGTCAACACCATCATCGACCTCGCCATCTCCACCATCATCAACATCGCCGCCGCCCAGACGCCGATCCCGAAAGCGCCGCTGCTGCCGCCGCTGCTGCTGCCGCCGCCGCTGCTGCTGCTGCTGCTGCCACTGCTGCTGCTGCTCGTGACGGAGGCTGCTGGCGAGAATCTCGCTCCACAGTCGCGCAGCTCCGTCGCAATCGACGCCGCCACCGCGACGCGCCGCCGCCGCCGCTCGAAGGCCGCAGCCGGGCCCCAGCAGAGAGCCGAGGGCCCTGCGGCCCGGGTGCTGCCGCTTCTCCGGGAGGACGCGGGGCCCCGCGCGAGGCCCCGTCAGGGCCCACAACTCGGCCTCCCTGCGTCCGGGGTGCTGCCGCTTGCGGGGGCCCGACCGGGAGGGGGCCCCCGGCACCTCCTCGGCGGCCCTCCGGCCCGGGTGCTGCCGCTTCGTCGGCGAGGGCCTCGAGTCCAGGCCTTCGGAAGAGGAGGGAGCTGAGAGAGAGGAGATAGATGAGAGAGAGGAGAGATGATAGGGAGATGATAGAGAGGAGAGAGATGAGAGAGAGAGGAGAGATGATAGGGAGATGATAGAGAGGGGAGAGAGAGTTGATGGAGAGAGGAGGGAGCTGAGAGAGGAGAGAGATGAGAGAGAGGATAAAGAGAGTGATGAGAAAGATGATAGAGAGGAGAGAGATGAGAGAGAGGAGAGATGATGGAGATGATAGAGAGATGATAGAGAGATAGATGAGAGAGATGATAGAGAGGAGAGAGATGAGGAGAAAGAGATGATGGAGATGATGGATAGATGATAGAGATGATAGAGAGATGATGGAGAGGAAAGAGATGATAGAGAGGAGAGAGAGATGATAGAGAGATAGATGAGAGAGAGATGCGAGAGAGAAGAAAGAGATGATTGAGAGGAGAGAGAGAGGTGAGAGAGGAGACATCGTGGTTAGCTAGAGGGGTCGAATCTCAACGGGTCGTCATCATTCACCATCGTCAAGTTTCGCTGTCACCGACGTGACGCATCATTGCAGATTCGCCCCCATCGCTTCCTGTCGTCCACTCCATTCGCATCATCTCCACCCTTAGAACATTCACACCAGACTCGTTGGATCATTCTTAATTCTTCCGTAAATCGCCTTGGGGACTGTCCATAATTGACGTCACGTGATTTTTGACCCCCCCCCCCCCATCGTCACACGGCGTCACAAAAGTCAGACCCCCCTCAAATATGACGTCACAAAGCTCTGCCACCCCCCCCCCCCCCCCCAAAATATAAAACATGCTTCAAATCGCTTTAAACTATTGTCATTGTAGTGCGTATTTAATGTGGCGCTGCACTCTGATGTTGTGGGAGAAAACATTTATTAAAAGGCATATTTAATTAAGTAGAACGTGTTGTCTATATTTATTTAAA
Source organism: Petromyzon marinus (assembly GCF_048934315.1). Classification (NCBI taxonomy): domain Eukaryota; kingdom Metazoa; phylum Chordata; class Hyperoartia; order Petromyzontiformes; family Petromyzontidae; genus Petromyzon; species Petromyzon marinus. The sequence continues at coordinate 7,528,328 of NC_133714.1, read as the reverse complement.
GTTACGCATTTTGATGTGACGTCACATTTCTCAAACACCCCCCCCCCCCCTTCGTCACACATCGTCACAAATGTCTGACCCCCCCCCCCTAGGTGCGTGACGTCATTTATGTACGGCCCCATGGTTGTTAAGTCGCTATATAAATGCCGTTAAGGTGATTTAAGATGAGCCCTTTGATGAGAAGCGACCTGGCTACCACAAACGAGAGCTCAACGAAGTGGCTCGTCGTCATCATCATCATCATCACGTGGACATTTATAGCAGCGGGCAAATACTCAAAGCGCGTGACGTTGATTCTAAACGTGGAGGGAAAACCCGGACGACCTGGAGAAAAATCCACGCGGCCATCACAGAGAGAGAGAGACGCGCACAAACTTCTAAATACAGCAGCAGTTGTCAGGGTCAAGATCGAACCCACGACCTCCTGTATACCAGGCGAGGTCGTTAACATATCCGAGCAACCGTGATGATGATGACAGAGAGACGCACAAACTCCAAATGTACAGCAGGTGCCAGGGTCGGGATTGAACCCACGACCTCCTGTATACCAGGCGAGGTAGTTAACATCTCCTTGCCACCGTAATCACCCAGAATGCTCTCTGCGAGAGTTATTGGGATCCCGGCCCCCAGTTACAGACGGACTTGCCAGAGCTCATGCTTACACAGCCACAAACTCACGCGGTAACACGCCTACAGCTCTCTCGTCAGTCCACTGCTGGATGAGTCCCTCTCCTCACCAAGGGGGGGTGGGGGGTATTTGACCATACTTCACCACGCTGGTCAGTGCGAGTTGGTTTGATTGTGGACACAACAGAGATGGGACTACACACATTGATCTCCACCATCAACTCCAACACCATCATCACCACCCCCATCACCTACATAATCATTCACACCATCACCTCCATTATGATCATCATCATCATCAACCCCACCATCACCTCCACCATCACCACGACGCTTGTGCCAGGCTATGTGCACGCTAAGGCCACGTTAAGCGTCGAACGTCCGCTGGCAGGATGTCACGGGGCAGACCCAGGTATGAAATGACTGGCCGATGCCCCATCTGTGCCCCCTACTGTGCCAACTTGCGGTGTTTAAGCCGCCCGGCGCTCCGCTCGCTGCTGTGAGCGTCGCTCCTCCGCGACTGCCTCCCACTGCCCAGGAGCAGCAGCGTCGTTCACGAGCCTCCTCCACACAATCATCATCATCACGATCACCACCATTAACTCCATCATCAACACCACCACCATCACCCACAATCACCTCCAGCATCATATCACTCCTATCATCACCCCCCACCAGCTGACAACAGGGGGACATTCCCCCCTCCCCCACCACTCCCTTATACACAGCCGTGGACATTCCGCAGTGGATAGAGAATGGATGCCAGGATGGCGTTACTTTCAAAATGCAGGTGAGTTCTGAACACAAGATATCGACCTTCAGGTCTCGGCGGCGGTCGAAGCAAGCTGGCAATCCCGTCTATAAACTGAGCCTCTGTGTTATTATCTCGAAGCAAGCTGGCAAGCCCGTCTATAAACTGAGCCTCTGTGTTATTATCTCGAAGCAAGCTGACAAGCCCGTCTATAAACTGAGCCTCTGTGTTATTATTTCGAAGCAAGCTGGCAAGCCCGTCTATAAACTGAGCCTCTTGTGTATTATTTCGAAGCAATCTGGCAAGCCCGTCTATAAACTGAGCCTCTGTGTTATTATTTCGAAACAAGCTGGCAAGCCCGTCTATAAACTGAGCCTCTGTGTTATTATCTTGAAGCAAGCTGGCAAGCCCGTCTATATACTGAGCCTCTGTGTTGTTATCTCGAAGCAGGCTGGCAAGCCCGTCTATAAACTGAGCCCTCTGTGTTATTATCTCGAAGCAAGCTGGCAAGCCCGTCTATAAACTGAGCCTTTGTGTTATTATCTCGAAGCAAGCTGGCAAGTCCGTCTATATACTGAGCCTCTGTGTTATTATCTCGAAGCAGGCTGGCAAGCCCGTCTATAAACTGAGCCCTCTGTGTTATTATCTCGAAGCAAGCTGGCAAGCCCGTCTATAAACTGAGCCTCTGTGTTATTTTCTCGAAGCAAGCTGGCAAATCCGTCTATCAACTGAGCCTCTGTGTTATTATATCGAAGCAAGCTGGCAAGTCCGTCTATAAACTGAGCCTCTGTGTTATTATCTCGAAGCAAGCTGGCAATCCCGTCTATAAACTGAGCCTCTGTGTTATTATTTCGAAGCAAGCTGACGAGCCAATCGATAAACTGAGCCTCTGTGTTATTATTTCGAAGCAAGCTGACGAGCCAGTCTATAAACTGAGCCTCTGTGTTTTTATTTCGAAGCAAGCTGGCAAGCCCGTCTATAAACTGAGCCTCTGTGTTATTATTTCGAAGCAAGCTGACAAGCCCGTCTATAAACTGAGCCTCTGTATTATTATTTCGAAGCAAGCTGACAAGCCCGTCTATAAACTGAGCCTCTGTGTTATTATTTCAAAGCAAGCTAGCAAGCCCGTCTATAAACTGAACCTCTGTGTTATTATCTCGAAGCAAGCTGGCAAGCCCGTCTATAAATTGAGCCTCTGTGTTATTATTTCGAAGCAAGCTGGCAAGCCCGTCTATAAACTGAGCCTCTGTGTTATTATCTCGAAGCAAGCTGGCAAGCCCGTCTATAAACTGAGCCTCTGAGTTATTATTTCGAAGCAAGCTGGCAAGCCCGTCTATAAACTGAACCTCTGTGTTATTATTTCGAAGCAAGCTGACGAGCCAGTCTATAAACTGAGCCTCTGAGTTATTATTTCGAAGCAAGCTGGCAAGCCCGTCTATAAACTGAACCTCTGTGTTATTATCTCGAAGCAAGCTGGCAAGCCCGTCTATAAATTGAGCCTCTGTGTTATTATTTCGAAGCAAGCTGGCAAGCCCGTCTATAATCTGAGCCTCTGTGTTATTATCTCGAAGCAAGCTGGCAATCCCGTCTATACACTGAGCCTCTGTGTTATTATTTCGAAGCAAGCTGACGAGCCAGTCTATAAATTGAGCCTCTGTGTTATTATTTCGAAGCAAGCTGGCAAGACCGTCTATAAACTGAGCCTCTGTGTTATTATTTCGAAGCAAGCTGACATGCCCGTCTATAAACTGAGCCTCTGTGTTATTATTTCGAATCAAGTTGGCAAGCGCGTCTATAAACTGAGCCTCTGTGTTATTATCTCGAAGCAAGCTGGCAAGCCCGTCTATAAACTGAGCCTCTGTGTTATTATCTCGAAGCAAGCTGGCTAGCCCGTCTATAAACTGAGCCTCTGTGTTATTATCTCGAAGCAAGCTGGCAATCCCGTCTATAAACTGAGCCTCTGTGTTATTATTTCGAAGCAAGCTGGCAAGCCCGTCTATAATCTGAGCCTCTGTGTTATTATTTCGAAGCATGCTGGCAAGCCCGTCTATAAACTGGGCCTCTGAGTTATTATTTCGAAGCAAGCTGGCAAGCCCGTCTATAAACTGAACCTCTGTGTTATTTTCTCGAAGCAGGCTGGCAAGCCCGTCTATAAATTGAGCCTCTGTGTTATTATTTCGAAGCAAGCTGGCAAGCCCATCTATAATCTGAGCCTCTGTGTTATAATCTCGAAGCAAGCTGGCAAGTCCGTCTATAAACTGAGCCTCTGTGTTATTATCTCGAAGCAAGCTGGCAAGCCCGTCTATAAACTGAGCCTCTGTTTTTATTTCGAAACAAGCTGGCAAGCCCGTCTATGAACTGAGCCTCTGTGTTATTATTTCGAAGCAAGCTGGCAAGCCCGTCTATAATCTGAGCCTCTGTGTTATTATTTCGAAGCAAGCTGGGAAGCCCGTCTATAAACTGAGCCTCTGTGTTATTATTTTGAAGCAAGCTGGCAAGTCAGTCTATAAACTGAGCGTCCGGAACCTTCATAATCATCGTCCGGACCCGTATCTTAAATAGAGGGGTAGGACCGCTGATGAGACACTAGGTGTGGAAGCGATTCCTTGCCTATATAAACATATGACAGTCCACCAGCGTTGAGAGAAATAGACTGGATGTGGAAACCGGTCCAGAGTTTGTTTTTCTCGTCTTGAATGAATGCTGCTTACATTAACCACTCCCAGAAGGAAGGCCCAAAGGTGTAAGGTATATATATTTTTTTCCGCGGAGAGACCGATTTGTGGATATATTATTTATTGTGGAAGACAATTGTCGGAATCAAATACCGTATTCTTACCCGAGTAAAATACGCGCTGTGTTTTTTTTTTTATAAAATGACCGCAAAAAAGTTTTGGGTGCGTCTTACTTTCCGGAGTGTCGTATAATTCAGAGAACATGGCAATGGTGTCATCAGCCAATCGGATCTCTCGCGTTCAAAAGAAATGCATTGTGACGCGTTAACTGGTTATAACCAAAAAAATTACATAGATCCCCCGTATAACCTGTAACATACTGTAGGGGCAAGTGCTGTTAGCGAGTGGCACCTATGACGGCAGGAACGGCAATCGAAGCGGGTGGGTGGCCAGCACCACGCCCGGCCGCCTTTGTCTCCCCAGTCACGATGTTTACCCACAGCACCGGCTACTCATTTGAGGCTGAGTCGACCTAGGTGAGCTCCAGGGACCGGGTTCAAGATAATCGTCACCGGTGTTGGCCGTGAGCGAGAATCGAACCTGGGTGGCCGGGTTCATAGCGCAGCGTAGCGCTAACCGCTGCACCACCGCTCCCCCACCCACCCACCCGCTCGCCCGCGTTAATCACTCCCCAGGGACCGGGTTCAGAGAATCGTCACCGATGTCGGCCGTGCGAGCGGCGGGGGAGGGGCGGGCGGAGGGGGGATCGAACCCGGGTGGCCGGCTCCGTGGCTCAGCCCGGATTCAACGCCCCCTCCCCCCATCCCACTTCGACCGCCAACGCCACCGCGTACCGAGCAGGGCGCCGCTGGGAGCACCGCTGCTGGCGGCTCGGAGCAGGGAGCGCAGGACGAGGCCCAGCTCCGAGGGGCCGTCGGAGAGCCCCGCGGGGCCCGGCTGGGCATGGTCGGAGGCTCCCCGCAGCTGTTGCACCCCCCACGTGGGGACGGCGAGCAGCAGCAGCAGCAGCCACAGCGCGCACGTGGCCATGGCGAGCTGACGGGCGTGGAGGAGAGAGACAGAGATACGGGGAGAGAGAGACACGGGGAGAGAGAGAGACAGAGACACGGGGAGAGAGAGAGACAGAGACACGGGGAGAGAGAGAGACAGAGACACGGGGAGAGAGACAGAGACACGGGGAGAGAGAGACAGAGACACGGGGAGAGAGACAGAGACACGGGGAGAGAGACAGCGACACGGGGGGAGAGACAGAGACACGGGGAGAGAGAGAGGCAGATACACGGGGGGAGAGACAGAGACACGGAGAGAGAGAGAGACAGAGACACGGGGAGATAGACAGAGACACGGGGAGATAGACAGAGACACGAGGAGAGAGACAGAGACACGGGGAGAGAGACAGAGACACGGTGAAAGAGACAGATACACGGGGAGAGAGACAGAAACACGGGGGGAGAGACAGAGACACGGGGAGAGAGACAGAGACACAGGGGGAGAGAGACAGAGACACGGAGAGAGAGACAGAGACACGGGGAGAGAGACAGAGACACAGGGGGAGAGAGACAGATACACGGGGAGAGAGACAGAGACACGGGGAGAGAGACAGAGACACGGGGAGAGAGACAGAGACACGGGGAGATAGACAGATACACGGGGAGATAGACAGAGACAGGAGGAGAGAGAGACAGAGAGACAGAGACACGGGGAGAGACACAGAGACACGGGGGGAGAGAGAGACATAAACACGGGGAGAGAGACAGAGACACGGGGAGATAGACAGAGACACGGGGAGAGAGAGACAGAGACACGGGGAGAGAGACAGAGACACGGGACAGCCAGGGATGAGTGAGTGAGTGATTGTGAGGGGCAGTGGCTAGGAGATGTTAACGACCTCGCCTGGTGTGCAGGAGGTCGTGGGTTCGTCCTCGATCCTGACGCCTGCTGCTGTATATTTGGAGTTTGCGTGTCTCTCTCTCCCTGTGATGGTCGCGTGGATTTTTCTCCGGGTCCTCCGGGTTTAGAGTATTTGGCTGCTATAAATCCCCACGTGATGATGAGCCACTCGGCTGAGCTATCATTTGTGATCTGATAAAGAGCAACATCGCTCAGTGGGGCCTTACCTAGTAAAATAAAACAAATAGTTTACTTAAAGCCAATGGCGGAGCCAGGATTTTCAGGTAGGGTGCAACCCCTCCAGCAATGAACAATGATAAAGGAGTTGTTAGTAAGTAAGGACTTGTCCCTTGCTTTTTATTTGACGCGTGTGCGGCGATGGCGCAGACATCGATCGAGGGTCGAATTCGAACCGCGTTGTGTGATCGGCATCTCACTCGCTGAAGGTGTTGATGCCTTCAGGGAAGTTGTGAACTCTGTATACGCAACTGCGCACAATTCTGTGAGTCACTTATAACCGCTTTGCCGTTACGTATTGCCAATTATGGACTCAAACTATTGTCCTATCATCTCATAGACTCCCTGGCACGTAATAATATGCTACACAGTGGCAGTTGGGGTCGCAAAATTCCGATTCGTTACTAATAAACCCTAATGATCCGATCGAAATTAGGGATTTCGATCGGATAATTGGGGGGGGGCACGTGCCACCCCCCCCCCGCCCCCACTGGCTCCGCCAGTGCAGTTAAAGCAACTGGCGCTACGAACTTGGCTACCCGTGTTCGATTCCCGACATCGATTACGAATATATCTCGTCCCTGGGCCCTCCGTTGGGTCGACTGAGCCTTGAATAAAGTACCCGGTGGAGAGACAAAGGCGGCCGGGCGTGATGCTGCCCATCCACAGACTCCGGTGCAGCGTTCTGGCCTCAATAGGTGCTACTCGCGAGCAAGCACTTGCCCCAACAGTCTGTCGAAGGCTACACGGTGAAATAGTTGTCTTTGGTAGAGTTGCCACCTCGACTACAGCCGCCTAACTGTGAAAGTTTGGCAGGACCCTCTTGAAAAACCAAAGAGAGTAATGAGACTCGATGAGGATTCCTGGATAACAGAGGGGGAATGTTAAATAAATAATACATTTATTATACTGGAATTAAGTTTAACGCAGAACCGATGCCAGATCGCGGTACAAATCAATTTATGCCGCCCTTGAAGACCACACAGACGACCGGTGTGAGTGGTGGTGAGGTGTGGGTGGTGGTGAGTGGTGGGTGATGGTGAGTGGTAGTGAGTGGTGGGTGGTGGTGAGGTGTGAGTGGTGGTGAGGTGTGAGTGGTGGTGAGTGGTGGGTGGTGGTGAGTGGTGAGTGGTGGTGAGTGGTGGGTGGTGGTGAGTGGTGGGTGATGGTGAGTGGTGGTGAGTGGTGGTGAGGTGTGAGTGGTGGTGAGGTGTGAGTGGTGGGTGGTGGTGAGTGGTGGTGAGTGGTGCGTGGTGGTGAGGTGTGGGTGGTGGTGAGTGGTGGGTGGTGGTGAGTGGTGGTGAGTGGTGCGTGGTGGTGAGGTGTGGGTGGTGGTGAGTGGTGGATGGTGGTGAGGAGTGAGTGGTGGGTGGTGGTGAGTGGTGGGTGATGGTGAGTGGTGGTGAGTGGTGGTGAGGTGTGAGTGGTGGTGAGGTGTGAGTGGTGGGTGGTGGTGGGTGGTGGTGAGGTGTGAGGTGTGGGTGGTGGTGAGTGGTGGGTGGTGGTGAGGAGTGAGGTGTGGTTGGTGGTGAGTGGTGGGTGGTGGTGAGGTGTGGGTGGTGGTGAGTGGTGGTGAGGAGTGAATCGAGGCCGGATATCGCGCTAACTACTGCGCCACCGCTCATCACGCACACACAGACATACAAGACAAAGATGCCCCCTATAGCCTTAACAAACTGTTGGGGCAAAGTGCTGTTAGCGAGGGGGTGGGTGGCCAGCACCACGCCCGGCCGCCTTTGTCTCCCAAGTGGCGATGTTTATACACCGCACCAGGTACTCTGTGGGGAACCGTAGTGTACCGGCGATCCGGGTTCGATTCCCGCTCACGGCCAACACCGGTGACGATTATCGGAACCGTTCCTGGGCCTCCCCTAGGTCGACTCAGCCTCAAATGAGTACCTGGTGCGGTGTGTAAACATCTCTACTGGGGAGACAAAGTCGGCCGGGCATGGTGCTGGCCACCCACCCCCTCGTGTGCCGTGCCGGCCTTCATAGGTGATCGCTAGCAGCACTTGCCCCAACAGTCTGTGCCAGGCTATACGGGGGATCTTTGTCTATGTGGGTGTATCTATCTCTGTAACTCTGTGAATGTGTGTGATTCTCTTTATATCTATGTGTGTATCTGCGTGTGTATATCCATGTATCTGTGTATCTGTGTGTATCTCTGTGTATCTGTGTGTATCTCCGTGTATCTATGTGTATATGTGTGTGTATCTGTGTGTGTATCTGTGTGTGTATCTCTGTGTATCTGTGTGTATCTGCGTGTGTATCTGCACGCACCTGTTGATACGCACCCGCAATAAGAGGCGATACCACGTCTCTCAGCTGTCTACTCCACCGCCTCAACCACACCGCCACAACCTCCTCTGCCACCACCACCACCACCACCTATCCCTCTCCCTGTCTCCAACTTATGCTGCCGCTGCTATCTGGTCTCCTCCTCCTCTTCCTCCTCCTCTTCTCTCTCCGCGCGCTCTGAGCTCGGACCCCATTTATAGGATTTCCAGAAGGAGAAGGAGAGGGAGGAGGAGGCCGAGTGGCAGTGGGGGGTGTGGGTGGAGGTGTGGGTGGCTGCGTGCGTCTGTGTGTGTGGGTGGATAAGTGTCTCTGTGTGTGTTTCACTATGTGTGCGAGTCTGTGTGTGTGTGTCACTGTGTGTGCGAGTCTGTGTGTGTGTCACTGTGTGTGTATCACTGTGTGTATGGGTCTGTGTGTGCGTGTCACTTTGTGTGTGTGTCACTGTGTGTGTATCACTGTGTGTGCGAGTCTGTGTGTGTGTGTCACTGTGTGTGTGAGTAGTGTAGCGGTTATCGCGCTGCGCTATGAACCTGGCGACCCGGGTTCGATTCCCGCTCACGGCCAACACCAGTGACGATTATCTGAACCGGTCCCGGGCCTCCCCTAGGTCGACTCAGCCTCAAATTAGTACCTGGTGCAGTGCGTAAAAACATCACCACTAGGGAGAGACAAAGGCGGCCGGGCGTGGTGCTGGCCACCCACCCCCTCGTGTGCCGTTTCTGGCCTTCATAGGTGCTCGCTAACAGCACTTGCCCCTACAGTCTGTTAAGGCTATACGGGGCATCTTTGTCTTTGTGTGTGTGTGCTGGCCACCCACCCCTTCGTGTGCCGTACCGGTCTTCATAGATACTCGCTAACAGCACTTGCCCCATCAGTCGATAAAGGCTATACGGGGGATCTTTGTCTTTATGTGTGTGGTTGGGTAATTGTGTGTGTGTGTGTGCGCGCGCGCGCGTCGGGATGGCTTCCCGTTCATAGGTGCTCACCAACAGCACTTGCCCCAACAGTCTGTTAAGGCTATACGGGAAATATTTGTCTTTACGTGCGTGGTGTTGGCCACCCATCCCCTCGTGTGTCGTGGCGCCCGTCATAGGCACTCGCTAAAAGCACTTGCCCTAGCAGTCTGTTAAGGCTACACGGGAGATCTTTCTCTTTGTGCGGTAGTGTGGAGCGGTGGCGCAGCGGTTAGCGCTCCCATTCCCTCCGTCAGTGAATGACGGATATTGAGACGGGTTCCCGGGGCCTCCCCTAGGTCGACTCAGACTCAAATGAGTACCCAGTACGGAGTGGTAAGCATCGGCATTGGGGGAGACAAACGTGGTCGGGCGTGGTGCTTCGGCCACACCACCCCCCTCGTGCCTTGCACCGACCTCTGGAATGTGCTCGCGAACAACACCAGGGGCCGATTTGTTCATCGAAATTGATTTTTCCCTGTGACGATCATTTCCTCGTCGTATGCATTTTTTTTGTAATTTTATGTTTTGCCGGTACGCGTATATACTGTATTTTCCTCTCTCACTCGTTATTTATGTGTTCATCTTTTGTCGTTGTTTAATCTTGTTTATGTTTTGCTAAGTTGGCCGCCTGAGGCACGCGCGCTCCCGGGCCGCTCCCGGGCCGCTCCCGGGGGCGCGCTCCCAGCAGCGGCTGGCGGGGGCCGCTTGTGAGGGGGCCGATGGGGCCGGAGGAGCCGGGGGGGCCGCGGGGGGGGGGGGGTCGACGGAGCTGGGCCGACGGAGCCGGGGGGATGGTGACGGAGCCGGGGGGGGGCGACGGAGCTGGGGGGGGGGGGCGACGGCGCGAGCAGAGGGAGCCGACACTGACTCACTCACACATCATGCACTGACTCATTCATCATGCGCTTACTCACTCACACATCATACACTCACTCACTCACACATCATACACTGACTCACTCACACCATACACTGACTCACTCGCACATCATACACTGACTCACATCATACACTGACTCACTCACACATCATACACTGACTCACTCACATCATACACTGACTCACTCACACATCATACACTGACTCACTCACACATCATACACTGACTCACTCACACATCATGCGCTTACTCACTCACACATCATGCACTGACTCACTCACACATCATACACTCGCACAACCACTGACCCATTCACTCATCATACACAGGTTCACTCATCGTGTGCTGACTCGCTCACACATCATACACTCACTCACTCAACATGCGCTGACTAACACATCGTGCGCTGACTCACACATCATACACTCACTCAAGCTACTACTGACTCACACATCATACACTGACTCACACATCACACATTGACTCACTCACTCATCATACACTGACTCACTCATCATACATTGACTCACTCATACGCTGACTCACACATCATACGCTGACTAACACATCATGCGCTGACTCACACATCATACACTCACTCAAGCTACTACTGACTCACTCACACATCATACACTGGGAGTGTCGTGCTGCCAGCGATGGCTGCAGGTTTTGCCGTACGTGTTATGTATATCGTTTATTGTTAAATAAAAAATCACACTTCCTATGATTACTGTTGTTACATTGTTTTTATAGCTTTATTTTGGTGATTCGAAAACATGGTTAATCTAAATTGTCTTATGGTTGTTGTTGTTGCTGGCTTGCACCACATTGTGATTTTTGCACACAGCGTTTTAATACGTTTTTTTCGTGTGGAATATTTGCTGGTTTATTCCAGGATGTTTCTGTTACGCGTTGTCGCTTTGGGATGTTCTGTGTTCAAATTTTGTTCGTTGCGGTTGCGCCCGACTTAAGAGCCGCATGGCTCACAGGGCTGTACCTAATACGTGAAAACTTGAAAATTTAATTTGGGGGGGGGGGGGTGTTTGGTTTTTGTATCGTCTGCGTAAGGGACCAGCGAATTGATGCGTTGTGGGATGACAATTGCACGAATGGCGCGAGAAAAAATTAAAGTTAATTACTCGAAGAGGCTGTGCGGGCGATTGTTTTGCCTTTGTGTGTGGCTGGAGAGCGGTGGCTAAAGTGGTGAGGGCACTGCATTACGAATCAGGCTAAAGGCTTCACGTCAATTGGTTGAGTGACGCCTGAACGGGTTTTGGGATGCCAACCACAAATTTCATCCAACCAGCGTGGTGAAGTATGGTCAAACAACCCCCAGGACCGACACAGATAGGAGTGGCCCTTTTTTCCCAGCAGTGGTTTGACAATCAGAGATTCGTTGCGCATGATAGGAGCAAGACGTTCAGGAGCTAAGTGACAATGTCGAGGTCCTCCTGCTGCCGCTGGCCACGGAGAGAGGGCTTCAGGAGAGAGAGAGTTCGTGTCGAGTCGCTATTCTTCGTCCTCCGCTGAAGGAGCTCACTGGACCCATAGACTAACACTGGATCCATAGACTAACACTGGATCCATAAACTAACACTGGACCCATACACTAACACTGGACCCATACACTAACACTGGTCCCATAGACTAACACTGGACCCATAGACTAACACTGGACCCATAGACTAACCCTGGACCTAAAGACTAACACAAGACCCAAAGACTAATACTGGATCCATAGACTAACACTGGACCCATAGACTAACACTGGACCCATACACTAACTCTGGACACATAGACTAACACTGGACCCATAGACTAACACAAGACCCAAAGACGAATACTGGACCCATAGAATAACACTGGACCCATAGACTAACACTGGACCCATAGACTAACACTGGATCCATAGACTAACACTGGACCTATAGACTAACACTGGACCCATAGACTAACCCTGGACCCATAGAATAATGGACCCATAGAATAAAACTGGATCCATAGACTAACACTGGACAAATAGACTAACCCTGGATCCATAGACTAACACTGGACCATAGATTAACACTGGACCCATAGACTAACACTGGATCCATACACTAACACTGGACCCATAGACCAACACTGGACCCATACACTAACACTGGACCCATAGACCAACACTGCACCCATACACTAACACTGGACCCATAGACTAACACTGGACCCATAGACTAACAAAGAACCCATGGACTAACACTGGACCTATAGTCTAACACAGGACCCATAGACTAACACAGGACCCATAGACTAATACAGAACCCATAGACTAACACAGGACCCATAGACTAACACAGGACCCATAGACTGACACAGAACCCATAGATTAACACTGGACGCATAGACTAACACAGAACCCATCGATTAATAGAGAACCCATAGACTAACACAGGACCCATAGACTAACACATGGTCCCATAGACTAACACTGAACCTAAAGACGAACACTGGATGCATAGACTAACACAGAACCCATAGACTTATACAGAACCCATAGACTAACACAGGACCCATAAACTAACACTGGACCCTTAAACTAACACTTGACCCATAGACTAACACAGAACCCATAGACTAACACAGGACCCATAGACTTACACAGGACCCATAGACTAACACAGAACCCATAGACTAACACAGGACCCGCAGACTAACACTGGACCAATAGACTAGCACAGAACCCATAGACTAACACAGACCCATAGATTAATAGAGAACCCATAGCCTCACACAGGACCCATAGACTAACACATGGTCCCATAGACTAGCACTGAACCTATAGACGAACACTGGATGCATAGGCTAAAACAGAACCCATAGACTAATACAGAACCCATAGACTAACACAGGACCCATAAACTAACACTGGACCCGTAAACTAACACTGGACGCATAGACTAACACAGAACCCATAGGCTAATACAGAACCCATAGACTAACACAGGACCCATACACTAACACAGGACCCATAGACTAACACAGGACCCATAGACTAACACAGAACCCATAGACTAACACAGGGCCCATAGACTAACACAGGACCCGCAGACTAACACTGGACCCCTAGACTAACACGGAAGCCATAGACTAACACTGGACCCATAGACTAACACTGGACCTATACACTAACACAGGACCCATACACTAACACTGGACCCATACACTAACACATGGTCCCATAGACTAACACTGAACCCATAGACTAACACTGGACGCATAAACTAACACTGGACCCATACACTAACACATGGTCCCATAGACTAACACTGAACCCATAGACTAACATTGGACGCATAGACTAACACTGGACCCATAGACTAACGCTGGACTCATAGACTAACACATGGTCCCATAGGCTAACACTGAACCCATACACTGACACTGGACGCATAGACTAACACAGAACCTATAGACTAATACAGAACCCATAGACTAACACAGGTCTCATAGACTAACACTGGACCCATAGACTAACGCTGGACTCATAGACTAACACATGGTCCCATAGACTAACACTGAACCCATACACTGACACTGGACGCATAGACTAACACAGAACCCATAGACTAATACAGAACCCATAGACTAACACAGTACCCATAAACTAACACTTGACCCATAAACTAACACTGGACTCATAGACTAACACAGAACCCATAGACTAATACAGAACCCATAGACTAACACAGGACCCATAGACTAACACAGGACCCATAGACTAACACAGAACCCATAGACTAACACTGGACGCATAGACTAACACAGAACCCATAGATTAATAGAGAACCCATATACTAACACAGGACCCATAGACTAACACATGGTCCCATAGACTAACACTGAACCTATAGACGAACACTGGACGCATAGACTAACACAGAACCCATAGACTAATACAGAACCCATAGACTAACACAGGACCCATAAACTAACACTGGACCCTTAAACTAACACTGAACACATAGACTAACACAGAACCCATAGACTAATACAGAACCCATAGATTAACACAGGACCCATACATTAACACAGGACCCATAGACTAACACAGGACCCATAGACTAACACAGAACCCATAGACTAACACAGGACCCAAAGACTAACACTGGACCCATGCACTAACACAGGACCCATACACTAACACAGGACCCATACACTAACACTGGATCCATACACTAACACATGGTCCCGTAGACTAACACTGAACCCATAGACTAACACTGGAAGCATAGACTAACACTGGACCCATACACTAACACATGGTCCCATAGACTAACACTGAACCCATAGACCAGGGGTCGGGAACCTTTTTGACTAAGAGAGCCATGAAAGCAAAAAATTTGGAAATTTATTTCAGTGAGAGCCATATAATATATTTTAAAAGTGAATTCAATTAAATGTCAGTATAATAAGCCTCTGAATTTATTCTTTTAAATAATGTTGTTATAACACTCACCATTAATGCGACTTCTGGTGCTGCATGGATTTGCTGATGTCTTTGTAGTCGGGTTGGTACTTGGTGAGGTTAAGCTTCATGCAAGCGTTGAGGCTTTCATCCGTTAAACGTGATCGTAGGTTGGACTTGATGTTTTTAATATGTGAGAATGACTGCTCACATGCATACGTAGATCCAAACATGGTCAATACAGCAATACTCACATGCTGCAGTGTGTGGTATGTGACAGGAAGCGCGTTCCAAGTTTTGAGAATCAGCTGGTCTTCGGGTTGGAGTTTTTTCATTTCTGTCCACATGTGCTTGCTCGCCAACTCCGCTTTCTGTCGTGTGATTCTTTCCAAATCTTCATTCAGTGACTTGAACTTATTCACCCACATGTCTGAGGCCTTCAGGTCAGCCACTTCTGCTTCAAAATCTCTGACGGAGACACCAGGGATGTAATTCAGGTCGGCTGTGTTCAGTGAACACTCGTTTGGATGGGTGATGAACTTAAAAAGACGAGTGTGCTCACGAAATTCTCCAAAGCGTGCTTTGAAGGACTGTAGGAGACTGGATGTGCAGCCAGCTAGCTGGTGGAGATCAAGGTTTTGAATGGGCTCACTTGCTGTGCATGCATCTTTAAATTGGCTCAGTTTTTCAAAATGTAGTAAACGACCTGTTTCAAGATCCGTGATGAAAAGCTCCAGCTTGTTTTCAAAAGCAAATACAGCTTGTTGAAGGGATAACACTGTATTTCCAATGCCTTGCATTTTCACGTTGAGCTGGTTCAGATGTTCAGTCAGATCTACGAGATAGTAAAACTTGAGGAGCCACTCGGTGTCGGCTAGCTCAGGATGCCCGACGCCTTTCATTTCAAGGAAAGTCCGGATTTCGTTCAGGCAAGCCGCAAAACGGCTAAGCACCTTCCCTCTTGACAACCAACGCACATTGCTGTGCAAAAGCAGACCAGGATAGTTATTTACAACTTCATCCAGCAGTGTTTTAAACTGGCGATCATTTAAGGCTCGGGCAACAATAAAGTTGATCACACGAATGACCAGCGACATCACTTCGCCAAACTGCCTGTCACACATCTGAGCACAAAGTGCCTCCTGGTGTATAATGCAATGGAAACTTAGGATGGGTCTATTTTCATGTTCACGGAGAAGCGCCATAAATCCTTTGTTTTTCCCCACCATACACGGAGCACCATCAGTGCACACTGAGAGAAGTTTATCCATAGGTAGACTTTTTTCTTGAGCAAACTCCATGAAAGACTTGAATAAATCCTCACCTCTTGTGGACCCTTTTAATGGCAGAACAGCAAGACTTTCTTCGCGCAGTGTGTCACCAACAGCATATCTTGCAATCACGCTGAACTGCGACAAATGGCTCACGTCTGTCGACTCATCCAAAGCCAGAGAAAAGAACGGCGCTGCATTTATGTCCTTCACTTGCGTTTCCTCCACTTTGTTTGCCATCACGATGGTACGATCATGAACAGTTCTTGCCGACAGAGGCATGTCTTGTATCCGTTTGATTATCTTGTCTTTGTTCGGAAGATCATCAAAAAGTTCATTGGCTACATCCAGCATGAACGTTTTAGCATACTCGCCATCTGTGAATGGTTTTCCGTTCCTCACTATTGCTAAAGAACCAGCAAAGCTAGCCGAATTATAGTCACCTTGCCGGGTCCATACGCGGAGTTGCTGCTGGCTAGCTTGCACCCTGCTCAGAAGCTCTTGGCACGCTTTCTTTCTGCTGTCTCCCGCAGGGTATTTTGATGCAAAGGTAGCGTGGCGCGTGTCGAAGTGCCGCTTTACATTCGACCGTTTCAACGGTGTAATTTTGTCATTGCAAATTAGACACACCGCAGAACCCGCTCTCTCCACAAAGGCGAATTCTTCGGTCCATTCGTCCTGAAATGTACGATACTCGTCGTCTTTTTTTCTTTTCGCCATCTTCTTCGTCGAAGGGTTAGCTTTGAGCTAATGACCGAGCAGACGCAGTCTCAGACTGATTCAAAAGGGGGCGTTTACCTGTTTTACCCAGCAACGGCAAACGTAGGCCAGTATCATCCAATTAAAATAATGGACAATTGCTCCTGCAGCCCTGAACAGGACATGCGCAGTGAAAAATCGATGGATGGATTAAAACAAGTGAGAATATTTCGTTTTATCTGCGAGCCATATGCAATCATCAAAAGAGCCACATCTGGCTCGCGAGCCATAGGTTCCCGACCCCTGCACTAACACATGGTCCCAAATACTAACACTGAACCCATAGACTAACACTGGAAGCATAGACTAACACTGGACCCATACACTAACACATGGTCCCATAGACTAACACTGAACCCATAGACTAACACTGGACGCATAGACTAACACAGAACCTATAGACTAATACAGAAACCGTAGACTAACACAGGTCTCATAGACTAACACTGGACCCAAAGACTAACGCTGGACTCATATACTGACACATGGTCCCATAGACTAACACTGAACCCATGGACTAACACTGGATGCATAGACTAACACAGAACCCATAGACTAATACAGAACTCTTAGACTAACTCAGTACCCATAAACTAACACTTGACCCATAAACTAACACTGGACTCATAGACTAACACAGAACCCATAGACTAATACAGAACCCATAGACTAACACAGGACCCATAGACTAACACAGAACCCATAGATTAATAGAAAACCCATAGACTAACACAGGACCCATAGACTTACACATGGTCCCATAGACTAACACTGAACCCATAGACGAACACTGGATGCATAGACTAACACAGAACCCATAGACTAATACAGAACCCATAGACTAACACAGGACCCATAAACTAACACTGGACCCTTAAACTAACACTGGACGCATAGACTAACACAGAACCCATAGACTAATACAGAACCCATAGACTAACACAGGACCCATAGACTAACACAGGACCCATAGACTGACACAGGACCCATACACTAACACAGAACCCATAGACTAACACAGGACCCATAGACTAACACAGGACCCATAGACTAATACAGAACACATAGACTAACACAGGACCCGCAGACTAACACTGGACCAATAGACTAGCACAGAACCCATAGACTAACACTGGACCCATACACTAACACTGGACCCATAGACTAACACTGGACCCATACACTAACACTGAACCCATAGACTAACGCTGGACCCATAGACTAACACTGAACCAATAGACTAACACTGGACCCATACACTAACACTGGACCCATAGACTTACACTGGACCCATAGACTAACACTGGACCCATATACTAACACTGAACCCATAGACTAACACAGAGCCCATAGACTAATACAGAACCCATAGACTAACACAGAACCCATAGACTAATACAGAACCCATAGAATAACACAGGACCCAAAGACTAACACAGAACCCATAGACTAACACAGGACCCGCAGACTAACACTGGACCCCTAGACTAACACAGAAGCCATAGACTAACACTGGACCCATAGACTAACACAGTACCAATAGGCTATCACTGGACCCATAGACTCACACTGGACCCATACATTAACACTGCACCCATAGACTAACAAAGAAACCATGGACTAACACTGGACCTAAAGAGTAACACAGGACCCATAGACTAACACAGGACCCATAGACTAACACACAACCCATAGACTAACACAGGACCCGAAGACTAACACTGGACCCCTAGACTAACACAGAAGCCATAGACTAACTCTGGACCCATAGACTAACACTGGACCCATACACTAACACAGGACCCATACACTAACACTGGACCCATAGACTAACAAAAAACCCATGGACTAACACTGAACCTATAGACTAACACAGGACCCATAGACTAACGCAGGACCCATAGACTAACACACAACCCATAGACTAACACAGGACCCGCAGACTAACACTGGACCCATAGACTAACACTGGACCCGTACACTAACACAGGACCCATACACTAACACTGAACCCATAGACAAACACTGGACGCATAGACTAACACAGAACCTATAGACTAATACAGAAACCATAGACTAACACAGGTCTCATAGACTAACACTGGACCCATAGACTAACGCTGGACTCATAGACTAACACATGGTCCCAGAGACTAACACTGAACCCAGAGACTAACACTGGACGCATATAGACTAACACAGAACCCATAGATTAATAGAAAACCCATAGACTAACACAGGACCCATAGACTTACACATGGTCCCATAGACTAACACTGAACCCATAGACGAACACTGGATGCATAGACTAACACAGAACCCATAGTCTAATACAGAACCCATAGACTAACACAGGACCCATAAACTAACACTGGACCCTTAAACTAACACTGGACGCATAGACTAACACAGAACCCATAGACTAATACAGAACCCATAGACTAACACAGGACCCATAGACTAACACAGGACCCATAGACTGGCACAGGACCCATACACTAACACAGAACCCATAGACTAACACAGGACCCATAGACTAACACAGGACCCATAGACTAATACAGAACACATAGACTAACACAGGACCCGCAGACTAACACTGGACCAATAGACTAGCACAGAACCCATAGACTAACACTGGACCCATACACTAACACTGGACCCATAGACTAACACTGGACCCATACACTAACACTGAACCCATAGACTAACGCTGGACCCATAGACTAACACTGAACCAATAGACTAACACTGGACCCATACACTAACACTGGACCCATAGACTTACACTGGACCCATAGACTAACACTGGACCCATAGACTAACACTGAACCCATAGACTAACACAGAGCCCATAGACTAATACAGAACCCATAGACTAACACAGAACCCATAGACTAATACAGAACCCATAGAATAACACAGGACCCAAAGACTAACACAGAACCCATAGACTAACACAGGACCCGCAGACTAACACTGGACCCCTAGACTAACACAGAAGCCATAGACTAACACTGGACCCATAGACTAACACAGTACCAATAGGCTATCACTGGACCCATAGACTCACACTGGACCCATACATTAACACTGCACCCATAGACTAACAAAGAAACCATGGACTAACACTGGACCTAAAGAGTAACACAGGACCCATAGACTAACACAGGACCCATAGACTAACACACAACCCATAGACTAACACAGGACCCGAAGACTAACACTGGACCCCTAGACTAACACAGAAGCCATAGACTAACACTGGACCCATACACTAACACTGGACCCATACACTAACACAGGACCCATACACTAACACTGGACCCATAGACTAACAAAAAACCCATGGACTAACACTGAACCTATAGACTAACACAGGACCCATAGACTAACGCAGGACCCATAGACTAACACACAACCCATAGACTAACACAGGACCCGCAGACTAACACTGGACCCATAGACTAACACTGGACCCGTACACTAACACAGGACCCATACACTAACACTGGACCCATACACTAACACATGGTCCCATAAACTAACACTGAACCCATAGACAAACACTGGATGCATAGACTAACACAGAACCTATAGACTAATACAGAAACCATAGACTAACACAGGTCTCATAGACTAACACTGGACCCATAGACTAACGCTGGACTCATAGACTAACACATGGTCCCAGAGACTAACACTGAACCCATAGACTAACACTGGACGCATAGACTAACACAGAACCCATAGACTAATACAGAACTCTTAGACTAACTCAGAACCCATAAACTAACACATGACCCATAAACTAACACTGGACTCATAGACTAACACAGAACCCATTGACTAATACAGAACCCATAGACTAACACAGGTCTCATAGACTAACACTGGACCCATAGACTAACACTGGACCCATACACTAACACTGAACCCATAGACTAACACTGGACCCCTAGACTAACACAGAAGCCATAGACTAAAACTGGACCCATAGACTAACACAGTACCAATAGACTATCACTGGACCCATAGACTCACACTGGACCCATACACTAACACTGAACCCATAGACTAACAAAGAACCCATGGACTAACACTGGACCTATAGACTAACACAGGACCCATAGACTAGCACAGGACCCATAGACTAACAAAAAATCCATGGACTAACACTGGACCTATAGACTAACACAGAACCCGCAGACTAACACTGGACCCATAGACTAACATTGGACCCATACACTACCACAGGACCCATACACTAACACTGGACCCATACACTAACACATGGTCCCGTAGACTAACACTGAACCCATAGACTAACACTGGAAGCATAGTCTAACACTGGACCCATACACTAACACATGGTCCGATAGACTAACTAACCCTGGACTCATAGACTAACACATGGTCCCATAGACTAACACTGAACCCATAGACTAACACTGGATGCATAGACTAACACAGAACCCATAGACTAATACAGAACTATTAGACTAACTCAGTACCCATAAACTAACACTTGACACATAAACTTACACTGGACTCATAGACTAACACAGAACCCATAGACTAATACAGAACCCATAGACTAACACAGGTCTCATAGACTAACACTGGACCCATAGACTAACACTGGACCCATACACTAACACTGAACCCATAGACTAACACCGGACCCATAGACTAACACAGAAGCCATAGACTAACACTGGATCCATAGACTAACACAGTACCAATAGACTATCACTGGACCCATAGATTCACACTGGACCCATACACTAACACTGGACCCATAGACTAACAAAGAACCCATGGACTAACACTGGACCTATAGACTAACACAGGACCCATAGACTAACACAGGACCCATAGACTAACACACAACCCAAAGACTAACACAGGACCCGCAGACTAACACTGGATCCCTAGACTAACACAGAAGCCATAGGCTAACACAGGACCAGCAGACTAACACTGGACCCCTAGACTAACACAGAAGCCATAGACTAACACTGGACCCATAGACTAACACAGTACCAATAGACTATTACTGGACCCATAGACTCACACTGGACCCATACACTAACACTGGACCCATAGACTAACAAAAAACCCATGGACTAACACTGGACCTATAGACTAACAGAGGACCCATAGACTAACACAGGACCCATAGACTAACACACAACCCATAGACTAACAAAGGACCCATACACTAATACTGGACCCATATACTAACACTGGACCCATACACTAACACATGGTCCCAAATCCTAACACTGAACCCATAGACTAACACTGGAAGCATAGACTAACACTGGACCCATACACTAACACATGGTCCCATAGACTAACACTGAACCCATAGACTAACACTGGACGCATAGACTAACACAGAACCTATAGACTAATACAGAAACCGTAGACTAACACAGGTCTCATAGACTAACACTGGACCCAAAGACTAACGCTGGACTCATAGACTAACACATGGTCCCATAGACTAACACTGAACCCATGGACTAACACTGGATGCATAGACTAACACAGAACCCATAGACTAATACAGAACTCTTAGACTAACTCAGTACCCATAAACTAACACTTGACCCATAAACTAACACTGGACTCATAGACTAACACAGAACCCATAGACTAATACAGAACCCATAGACTAACACAGGACCCATAGACTAACACAGGACCCATAGACTAACACAGAACCCAGAGACTAACACAGGACCCATAGACTTACACATGGTCCCATAGACTAACACTGAATCCATAGACGAACACTGGATGCATAGACTAACACAGAACCCATAGACTAATGCAGAACCCATAGACTAACACAGGACCCATAAACTAACACTGGACCCTTAAACTAACACTGGACGCATAGACTAACACAGAACCCATAGACTAATACAGAACCCATAGACTAACACAGGACCCATAGACTAACACAGGACCCATAGACTGACACAGGACCCATACACTAACACAGAACCCATAGACTAACACAGGACCCATAGACTAACACAGGACCCATAGACTAATACAGAACACATAGACTAACACAGGACCCGCAGACTAACACTGGACCAATAGACTAGCACAGAACCCATAGACTAACACTGGACCCATACACTAACACTGGACCCATAGACTAACACTGGACCCATACACTAACACTGAACCCATAGATTAACGCTGGACCCATAGACTAACACTGAACCAATAGACTAACACTGGACCCATACACTAACACTGGACCCATAGACTTACACTGGACCCATAGACTAACACTGGACCCATAGACTAACACTGAACCCATAGACTAACATAGAACCCATAGACTAATACAGAACCCATAGACTAACACAGAACCCATAGACTAATACAGAACCCATAGAATAACACAGGACCCAAAGACTAACACAGAACCCATAGACTAACACAGGACCCTCAGACTAACACTGGACCCCTAGACTAACACAGAAGCCATAGACTAACACTGGACCCATAGACTAACACAGTACCAATAGGCTATCACTGGACCCATAGACTCACACTGGACCCATACATTAACACTGCACCCATAGACTAACAAAGAAACCATGGACTAACACTGGACCTAAAGAGTAACACAGGACCCATAGACTAACACAGGACCCATAGACTAACACACAACCCATAGACTAACACAGGACCCGAAGACTAACACTGGACCCCTAGACTAACACAGAAGCCATAGACTAACACTGGACCCATAGACTAACACTGGACCGATACACTAACACAGGACCCATACACTAACACTGGACCCATAGACTAACAAAAAACCCATGGACTAACACTGGACCTATAGACTAACACAGGACCCATAGACTAACACAGGACCCATAGACTAACACACAACCCATAGACTAACACAGGACCCGCAGACTAACACTGGACCCATAGACTAACACTGGACCCGTACACGAACACAGGACCCATACACTAACACAGGACCCATACACTAACACATGGTCCTGTAGACTAACACTGAACCCATAGACTAACACTGGAAGCATAGATTAACACTGGACCCATACACTTACACATGGTCCCATAGACTAACACTGAACCCATAGACAAACACTGGACGCATAGACTAACACAGAACCTATAGACTAATACAGAAACCATAGACTAACACAGGTCTCATAGACTAACACTGGACCCATAGACTAACGCTGGACTCATAGACTAACACATGGTCCCAGAGACTAACACTGAACCCATAGACTAACACTGGACGCATAGACTAACACAGAACCCATAGACTAATACAGAACTCTTAGACTAACTCAGTACCCATAAACTAACACATGACCCATAAACTAACACTGGACTCATAGACTAACACAGAACCCATAGACTAATACAGAACCCATAGACTAACACAGGTCTCATAGACTAACACTGGACCCATAGACTAACACTGGACCCATACACTAACACTGAACCCATAGACTAACACAGGACCCCTAGACTAACACAGAAACCATAGACTAACACTGGATCCATAGACTAACACAGTACCAATAGACTATCACTGGACCCATAGACTCACACTGGACCCATAGACTCACACTGGACCCATACACTAACACTGAACCCATAGACTAACAAAGAACCTATGGACTAACACTGGACCTATAGACTACCACAGGACCCAGAGACTAGCACAGGACCCATAGACTAACACACAACCCATAGACTAACACAGGACCCGCAGACTAACACCGGACCCCTAGACTAACACAGAAGCCATAGACTAACACTGGACCCATAGACTAACACTGGACCCATACACTAACACTGGACCCATAGACTAACAATGGACCCATACACTAACACTGAACCCATAGACTAACGCTGGACCCATAGACTAACACTGAACCCAAAGACTAACACTGGACCCATACACTAACACTGGACCCATAGACTAACAAAGAACCCATGGACTAACACTGGACCTATAGACTAACACAGGACCCATAGACTAACACAGGACCCATAGACTAACACACAACCCATAGACTAACACAGGACCCGCAGACTAACACTGGATCCCTAGACTAACACAGAAGCCATAGACTAACACAGGACCAGCGGACTAACACTGGACCCCTAGACTAACACAGAACCCATAGACTAACACCGGACCCATAGACTAACACAGTACCAATAAACTATCACTGGACGCATAGACTCACACTGGACCCATACACTAACACTGGAGCCATAGACTAACAAAAAACCCATGGACTAACACTGGACCTATAGACTAACACTGGAAGCATAGACTAACACTGGACCCATACACTAACACATGGTCCCATAGACTAACACTGAACCCATAGACTAACAAAGAACCCATGGACTAACACTGGACCTATAGACTAACACAGGACCCAGAGACTAGCACAGGACCCATAGTCTAACACACAATCCATAGACTAACACAGTACCCGCAGACTAACACTGGACCCCTAGACTAACACAGAAGCCATAGACTAACACTGGACCCATAGACTAACACTGGACCCATACACTAACACTGGACCCATAGACTAACAATGGACCCGTACACTAACACTGAACCCATAGACTAACACTGGACCCATAGACTAACACTGAACCCAAAGACTAACACAGGACCCATAGACTAACACAGGACCCATAGACTAACACACAACCCATAGACTAACACAGGACCCGCAGACTAACACTGGACCCCTAGACTAACACAGAAGCCATAGACTAACACAGGACCAGCAGACTACACTGGACCCCTAGACTAACACAGAAGCCATAGACTAACACCAGACCCATAGACTAACACAGTACCAATAGACTATCACTGGACCCATAGACTCACACTGGACCCATACACTAACACTGGACCCATAGACTAACAAAAAACCCATGGACTAACATTGGACCTATAGACTAACACAGGAACCATAGACTAACACAGGACCCATAGACTAACACACAACCCATAGACTAACACAGGACCCATACACTAACACTGGACCCATACACTAACACTGGACCCATACACTAACACATGGTCCCATAGACTAACACTGAACCCATAGACTAACACTGGAAGCATAGACTAACACTGGACCCATACACTAACACATGGTCCCATAGACTAACACTGAACCCATAGACTAACACTGGATGCATAGACTAACAGAGAAACTATAGACTAATACAGAAACCATAGACTAACACAGGTCTCATAGACTAACAATGGACCCAAAGACTAACGCTGGACTCATAGACTAACACATGGTCCCA
The DNA here is from genome assembly GCF_048934315.1 of Petromyzon marinus. NCBI lineage: Eukaryota > Metazoa > Chordata > Hyperoartia > Petromyzontiformes > Petromyzontidae > Petromyzon > Petromyzon marinus. Next base: position 7,502,147 of record NC_133714.1, on the reverse strand, counting down.
TAGACTAACACTGAACCCATAGACTAACACTGGACGCATAGACTAACACAGAACCCATAGACTAATACAGAACTCTTAGACTAACTCAGTACCCATAAACTAACACTTGACCCATAAACTAACACTGGACTCATAGACTAACACAGAACCCATAGACTAATACAGAAATCATAGACTAACACAGGACCCATAGACTAATACAGAACCCATAGACTAACACAGGACCCATAAACTAACACTGGACCCTTAAACTAACACTGGACGCATAGACTAACACAGAACCCATAGACTAATACAGAACCCATAGACTAACACAGGACCCATAGACTAACACAGGACCCATAGACTAACACAGGACCCATAGACTAACACAGAACCCATTGACTAACACAGGACCCATAGACTAACACAGGACCCAAAGACTAATACAGAACACATAGACTAACACAGGACCTGCAGACTAACACTGGACCAATAGACTAGCACAGAACCCATAGACGAACACTGGACCCATACACTAACACTTTACCCATAGACTAACACTGGACCCATACACTAGCTCTGAACCCATAGACTAACGCTGGACCCATAGACTAACACTGAACCCATAGACTAACACTGGACCCATACACTAACACTGGACCCATAGACTAATACAGAACCCATAGACTAACACAGGACCCATAGACTAACACAGGACCCATAGACTAACACAGAACCCATAGACTAACACTGGACGCATAGACTAACACAGAACCCATAGATTAATAGAGAACCCATATACTAACACAGGACCCATAGACTAACACATGGTCCCATAGACTAACACTGAACCTATAGACGAACACTGGACACATAGACTAACACAGAACCCATAGACTAATACAGAACCCATAGACTAACACAGGACCCATAAACTAACACTGGACCCTTAAACTAACACTGAACACATAGACTAACACAGAACCCATAGACTAATACAGAACCCATAGATTAACACAGGACCCATACATTAACACAGGACCCATAGACTAACACAGGACCCATAGACTAACACAGAACCCATAGACTAACACAGGACCCAAAGACTAACACTGGACCCATGCACTAACACAGGACCCATACACTAACACAGGACCCATACACTAACACTGGATCCATACACTAACACATGGTCCCGTAGACTAACACTGAACCCATAGACTAACACTGGAAGCATAGACTAACACTGGACCCATACACTAACACATGGTCCCATAGACTAACACTGAACCCATAGACCAGGGGTCGGGAACCTTTTTGACTAAGAGAGCCATGAAAGCAAAAAATTTGGAAATTTATTTCAGTGAGAGCCATATAATATATTTTAAAAGTGAATTCAACTAAATGTCAGTATAATAAGCCTCTGAATTTATTCTTTTAAATAATGTTGTTATAACACTCACCATTAATGCGACTTCTGGTGCTGCATGGATTTGCTGATGTCTTTGTAGTCGGGTTGGTACTTGGTGAGGTTAAGCTTCATGCAAGCGTTGAGGCTTTCATCCGTTAAACGTGATCGTAGGTTGGACTTGATGTTTTTAATATGTGAGAATGACTGCTCACATGCATACGTAGATCCAAACATGGTCAATACAGCAATACTCACATGCTGCAGTGTGTGGTATGTGACAGGAAGCGCGTTCCAAGTTTTGAGAATCAGCTGGTCTTCGGGTTGGAGTTTTTTCATTTCTGTCCACATGTGCTTGCTCGCCAACTCCGCTTTCTGTCGTGTGATTCTTTCCAAATCTTCATTCAGTGACTTGAACTTATTCACCCACATGTCTGAGGCCTTCAGGTCAGCCACTTCTGCTTCAAAATCTCTGACGGAGACACCAGGGATGTAATTCAGGTCGGCTGTGTTCAGTGAACACTCGTTAGGATGGGTGATGAACTTAAAAAGACGAGTGTGCTCACGAAATTCTCCAAAGCGTGCTTTGAAGGACTGTAGGAGACTGGATGTGCAGCCAGTTAGCTGGTGGAGATCAAGGTTTTGAATGGGCTCACTTGCTGTGCATGCATCTTTAAATTGGCTCAGTTTTTCAAAATGTAGTAAACGACCTGTTTCAAGATCCGTGATGAAAAGCTCCAGCTTGTTTTCAAAAGCAAATACAGCTTGTTGAAGGGATAACACTGTATTTCCAATGCCTTGCATTTTCACGTTGAGCTGGTTCAGATGTTCAGTCAGATCTACGAGATAGTAAAACTTGAGGAGCCACTCGGTGTCGGCTAGCTCAGGATGCCCGACGCCTTTCATTTCAAGGAAAGTCCGGATTTCGTTCAGGCAAGCCGCAAAACGGCTAAGCACCTTCCCTCTTGACAACCAACGCACATTGCTGTGCAAAAGCAGACCAGGATAGTTATTTACAACTTCATCCAGCAGTGTTTTAAACTGGCGATCATTTAAGGCTCGGGCAACAATAAAGTTGATCACACGAATGACCAGCGACATCACTTCGCCAAACTGCCTGTCACACATCTGAGCACAAAGTGCCTCCTGGTGTATAATGCAATGGAAACTTAGGATGGGTCTATTTTCATGTTCACGGAGAAGCGCCACAAATCCTTTGTTTTTCCCCACCATACACGGAGCACCATCAGTGCACACTGAGAGAAGTTTATCCATAGGTAGACTTTTTTCTTGAGCAAACTCCATGAAAGACTTGAATAAATCCTCACCTCTTGTGGACCCTTTTAATGGCAGAACAGCAAGACTTTCTTCGCGCAGTGTGTCACCAACAGCATATCTTGCAATCACGCTGAACTGCGACAAATGGCTCACGTCTGTTGACTCATCCAAAGCCAGAGAAAAGAACGGCGCTGCATTTATGTCCTTCACTTGCGTTTCCTCCACTTTGTTTGCCATCACGATGGTACGATCATGAACAGTTCTTGCCGACAGAGGCATGTCTTGTATCCGTTTGATTATCTTGTCTTTGTTCGGAAGATCATCAAAAAGTTCATTGGCTACATCCAGCATGAACGTTTTAGCATACTCGCCATCTGTGAATGGTTTTCCGTTCCTCACTATTGCTAAAGAACCAGCAAAGCTAGCCGAATTATAGTCACCTTGCCGGGTCCATACGCGGAGTTGCTGCTGGCTAGCTTGCACCCTGCTCAGAAGCTCTTGGCACGCTTTCTTTCTGCTGTCTCCCGCAGGGTATTTTGATGCAAAGGTAGCGTGGCGCGTGTCGAAGTGCCGCTTTACATTCGACCGTTTCAACGGTGTAATTTTGTCATTGCAAATTAGACACACCGCAGAACCCGCTCTCTCCACAAAGGCGAATTCTTCGGTCCATTCGTCCTGAAATGTACGATACTCGTCGTCTTTTTTTCTTTTCGCCATCTTCTTCGTCGAAGGGTTAGCTTTGAGCTAATGACCGAGCCGACGCAGTCTCAGACTGATTCAAAAGGGGGCGTTTACCTGTTTTACCCAGCAACGCCAAACGTAGGCCAGTATCATCCAATTAAAATAATGGACAATTGCTCCTGCAGCCCTGAACAGGACATGCGCAGTGAAAAATCGATGGATGGATTAAAACAAGTGAGAATATTTCGTTTTATCTGCGAGCCATATGCAATCATCAAAAGAGCCACATCTGGCTCGCGAGCCATAGGTTCCCGACCCCTGCCATAGACTAACACAGGACCCGCAGACTAACACTGGACCCATAGACTAACACGGAACCCATAGACTAAGACACAACCCATAGACTAACACAGAATCCATAGATTAATACTGAACCCATAGAATAACACTGGACCCATACACTAACACTGGACCCATAGACTAACACTGCACCCATAGACTAACACTGGACCCATAGACTAACATTGAAACCCATAGACTAACACTGAACCCATAGACTAACACAGAACCCATAGACTAATACAGAACCCATAGACTAACACAGAACCCATAGACTAATACAGAACCCATAGACTAACACAGTACCCAAAGACTAACACAGAACCCATAGACTAACACAGGACCCGCAGACTAACACTGGACCCCTAGACTAACACAGAAGCCATAGACTAACACTGGACCCATAGACTAACACAGTTCCAATAGACTATCACTGGACCCATAGACTCACACTGGACCCATACACTAACACTGCACCCATAGACTAACAAAGAAACCATGGACTAACACTGGACCTAAAGAGTAACACAGGACCCATAGACCAACACAGGACCCATAGACTAACACACAACCCATAGACTAACACAGGACCCGCAGACTAACACTGGACCCCTAGACTAACACAAAAGCCATAGACTAACACTGGACCCATAGACTAACACTGGACCCATACACTAACACAGGACCCATACACTAACACTGGACCCATAAACTAACAAAAAACCCATGGATTAACACTGGACCTATAGACTAACACAGGACCCATAAACTAACACAGGACCCATAGACTAACACACAACCCATAGACTAACACAGGACCCGCAGACTAACACTGGACCCATAGACTAACACTGGACCCATACACTAACACAGGACCCATACACTAACACTGGACCCATACACTAACACATGGTCCTGTAGACTAACACTGAACCCATAGACTAACACTGGAAGCATAAACTAACACTGGACCCATACACTAACACATGGTCCCATAGACTAACACTGAACCCATAGACTAACACTGGATGCATAGACTAACACAGAACCCATAGACTAATACAGAACTCTTAGACTAACTCAGTACCCATAAACTAACACTTGACCCATAAACTAACACTGGACTCATAGACTAACACAGAACCCATAGACTAATACAGAACCCATAGACTAACACAGGTCTCATAGACTAACACTGGACCCATAGACTAACACTGGACCCATACACTAACACTGAACCCATAGACTAACACAGGACCCCTAGACTAACACAGAAGACATAGACTAACACTGGATCCATAGACTAACACAGTACCAATAGACTGTCACTGGACCCATAGACTCACACTGGACCCATACACTAACACTGAACCCATAGACTAACAAAGAACCCATGGACTAACACTGGACCTATAGACTAACACAGGACCCAGAGACTAGCACAGAACCCATAGTCTAACACACAACCGATAGACTAACACAGGACCCGCAGACTAACACTGGACCCCTAGACTAACACAGAAGCCATAGACTAACACTGGACCCATAGACTAACACTAGGACCCATACACTAACACTGGACCCATAGACTAACAATGGACCCATACACTAACACTGAACCCATAGACTAACGCTGGACCCATAGACTAACACTGAACCCAAAGACTAACACTGGACCCCTAGACTAACACAGAAGCCATAGACTAACACTGGACCCATAGACTAACACTGGACCCATACACTAACACTGGACCCATAGACTAACAATGAACCCATACACTGACACTGAACCCATAGACTAACGCTGGACGCATAGACTAACACTGAACCCATAGACTAACACTGGATGCATAGACTAACACAGAACCCATAGACTAATACAGAACTCTTAGACTAAGTCAGTACCCATAAACTAACACTTGACCCATAAACTAACACTGGACTCATAGACTAACACAGAACCCATAGACTAATACAGAACCCATAGACTAACACAGGTCTCATAGACTAACACTGGACCCATAGACTAACACTGGACCCATACACTAACACTGAACCCATAGACTAACACAGGACCCCTAGACTAACACAGAAGCCATAGACTAACACTGGATCCATAGACTAACACAGTACCAATAGACTGTCACTGGACCCATAGACTCACACTGGACCCATACACTAACACTGAACCCATAGACTAACAAAGAACCCATGGACTAACACTGGACCTATAGACTAACACAGGACCCAGAGACTAGCACAGGACCCATAGTCTAACACACAACCCATAGACTAACACAGGACCCGCAGACTAACACTGGACCCCTAGACTAACACAGAAGCCATAGACTAACACTGGAACCATAGACTAACACTGGACCCATACACTAACACTGGACCCATAGACTAACAATGGACCCATACACTAACACTGAACCCATAGACTAACGCTGGACCCATAGACTAACACTGAACCCAAAGACTAACACTGGACCCATACACTAACACTGGACCCATAGCCTAACAAAGAACCCATGGACTAACACTGAACCTATAGACTAACACAGGACCCATAGACTAACACAGGACCCATAGACTAACACAAAACCCATAGACTAACACTGGACCCGCAGACTAACACTGGACCCCTAGACTAACACAAAAGCCATAGACTAACACAGGACCAGCAGACTAACACTGGACCCCTAGACTAACACAGAAGCCATAGACTAACACTGGACCCATAGACTAACACAGTACCAATAGACTATCACTGGACCCATAGACGCAAACTGGACCCATACACTAACACTGGACCCATAGACTAACAAAATACCCATGGACTAACACTGGACCTATAGACTAACACAGGAACCATAGACTAACACAGGACTCATAGACTAACACACAACCCATAGACTAACACAGGACCCATACACTAACACTGGACCCATACACTAACACTGGACCCATACACTAACACATGGTCCCATAGACTAACACTGAACCCATAGACTAACACTGGAAGCATAGACTAACACTGGACCCATACACTAACACATGGTCCCAAAGACTAACACTGAACTCATAGACTAACACTGGACGCATAGACTAACACAGAACCTATAGACTAATACAGAAACCATAGACTAACACAGATCTCATAGACTAACAATGGACCCAAAGACTAACGCTGGACTCATAGACTAACACATGGTCCCATAGACTAACACTGAACCCATAGACAAACACTGGACGCATAGACCAACACAGAACCCATAGACTAATACAGAACTCTTAGACTAACTCAGTACCCATAAACTAACACTTGACCCATAAACTAACACTGGACTCATAGACTAACACAGAACTTATAGACTAATACAGAACCCATAGACTAACACAGGACCCATAGACTAACACAGGACCCATAGGCTAACACAGAACCCATAGACTAACACTGGACGCATAGACTAACACAGAACCCATAGATTAATAGAGAACCCATAGACTAATACAGGACCCATAGACTTACACATGGTCCCATAGACTAACACTGAACCCATAGACGAACACTGGACGCATAGACTAACACAGAACCCATAGACTAATACAGAACCCATAGACTAACACAGGACCCATAAACTAACACTGGACCCTTGAACTAACACTGGACGCATAGACTAACACAGAACCCATAGACTAATACAGAACCCATAGACTAACACAGGACCCATAGACTAACACAGGACCCATAGACTAACACAGGACCCATAGACTAACACAGAACCCATAGACTAACACAGGACCCATAGACTAACACAGGACCCAGAGACTAATACAGAACACATAAACTAACACAGGACCCGCAGACTAACACTGGACCAAAAGACTAGCACTGAACCCATAGACTAACGCTGGACCCATAGACTAACACTGAACCCATAGACTAACACTGGACCCATACACTAACACCGGACCCATAGACTAACACTGGACGCATAGACTAACACTGGACCCATAGACTAACACTGAACCCATAGACTAACACAGAACCCATAGACGAATACAGAACCCATAGACTAACACCGAACTCATAGACTAATACAGAACCCATAGACTAACACAGGACCCAAAGACTAACACAGAACCCATAGACTAACACAGGACCCGCAGACTAACACTGGACCCATAGACTAACACGGAACCCATAGACTAATACAGAACCCATAGACTAACACAAAATCCATAGACTAACACTGAACCCATAGAATAACACTGGACCCATACACTAACACTGGACCCATAGACTAACACTGGACCCATAGACTAACACTGGACCCATAGACTAACATTGAAACCCATAGAATAACACTGGACCCATAGACTAACACAGAACCCATAGACTAATACAGAACCCATAGACTAACACAGAACCCATAGACTAATACAGAACCCATAGACTAAGACTGGACCCAAAGACTAACACAGAACCCATAGACTAACACTAGACCCATAGACTAACATTGAAACCCTTAGACTAACACTGGACCCATAGACTAACAAAGAACCCATAGACTAATACAGAACCCATAGACTAACACAGCACCCATAGACTAATACAAAACCCATAGACTAACACAGGACCCAAAGACTAACACAGAACCCATAGACTAACACAGGACCCGCAGACTAACACTGGACCCCTAGACTAACACAGAAGCCATAGACTAACACTGGACCCATAGACTAACACAGTACCAATAGACTATCACTGGACCCATAGACTCACACTGGACCCATACACTAACACTGCACCCATAGACTAACAAAGAAACCATGGACTAACACTGGACCTAAAGAGTAACACAGGACCCATAGACTAACACAGGACCCATAGACTAACACACAACCCATAGACTAACACAGGACCCGCAGACTAACACTGGACCCCTAGAGTAACACAGAAGCCATAGACTAACACTGGACCCATAGACTAACACTGGAACCATACACTAACACAGGACCCAAACACTAACACTGGACCCATAGACTAACAAAAAACCCATGGACTAACACTTGACCTATAGACTAACACAGGACCCATAGACTAACACAGGACCCATAGACTAACACACAACCCATAGACTAGCACAGGACCCGCAGACTAACACTGGACCCATAGACTAACACTGCACCCATACACTAACACAGGACCCATACACTAACACTGGACCCATACACTAACACATGGTCCTGTAGACTAACACTGAACCCATAGACTAACACTGGAAGCATAGACTAACACTGGACCCATACACTAACACATGGTCCCATAGACTAACACTGAACCCATAGACTAACACTGGATGCATAGACTAACACAGAACCTATATACTAATACAGAAACCATAGACTAACACAAGTCTCATAGACTAACACTGGACCCATAGACTAACGCTGGACTCATAGACTAACACATGGTCCCATAGACTAACACTGAACCCATAGACTAACACTAGATGCATAGACTAACACAGAACCCATAGACTAATACAGAACTCTTAGACTAACTCAGTACCCATAAACTAACACTTGACCCATAAACTAACACTGGACTCATAGACTAACACAGAACCCATAGACTAATACAGAACCCATAGACTGACACAGGTCTCATAGACTAACACTGGACCCATAGACTAACACTGGACCCATAGACTAACACAGTACCAATAGACTATCACTGGACCCATAGACTCACACTGGACCCATACACTAAAACTGAACCCATAGACTAAGAAAGAACCCATGGACTAACACTGGACCTATAGACTAACACAGGACCCAGAGACTAGCACAGCACCCATAGTCTAACACACAACCCATAGACTAACCCAGCACCCGCAGACTAACACTGGACCCCTAGAATAACACAGAAGCCATAGACTAACACTGCCACCATAGACTAATGCTGGACCCATAAACTAACACTGAACCCAAAGACTAACACTGGACCCATACACTAACACTGGACCCATAGACTAACAAAGAACCCATGGACTAACACTGGACCTATAGACTAACACAGGACCCATAGACTAACACAGGACCCATAGACTAACACACAACCCATAGACTAACACAGGACCCGCAGACTAACAATGGACCCTAGACTAACAAAGAAGCCATAGACTAACACAGGACCAGCAGACTAACACTGGACCCCTAGACTAACACAGAAGCCATAGTCTAACACTTGACCAATAGACTAACACAGTACCAATAGACTATCACTGGACCCATAGACTCACACTGGACCCATACACTAACACTGGACCCATAGACTAACAAAAAACCCATGGACTAACACTGGACCCATAGACTAACACAGAACCCATAGACTAATACAGAACCCATAGACGAACACAGAACCCATAGACTAATACAGAACCCATAGACTAAGACTGGACCCAAAGACTAACACAGAACCCATAGACTAACACTAGACCCATAGACTAACATTGAAACCCATAGACTAACACTGGACCCATAGACTAACAAAGAACCCATAGACTAATACAGAACCCATAGACTAACACAGAACCCATAGACTAATACAAAACCCATAGACTGACACAGGACCCAAAGACTAACACAGAACCCATAGACTAACACAGGACCCGCAGACTAACACTGGACCCCTAGACTAACACAGAAGCCATAGACTAACACTGGACCCATAGACTAACACAGTACCAATAGACTATCACTGGACCCATAGACTCACACTGGACCCATACACTAACACTGCACCCATAGACTAACAAAGAAACCATGGACTAACACTGGACCTAAAGAGTAACACAGGACCCATAGACTAACACAGGACCCATAGATTAACACACAACCCATAGACTAACACAGGACCCGCAGACTAACACTGGACCCCTAGAGTAACACAGAAGCCATAGACTAACACTGGACCCATAGACTAACACTGGACCCATACACTAACATAGGACCCAAACACTAACACTGGACCCATAGACTAACAAAAAACCCATGTACAAACACTTGACCTATAGACTAACACAGGACCCATAGACTAACACAGGACCCATAGACTAACACACAACCCATAGACTAGCACAGGACCCGCAGACTAACACTGGACCCATAGACTAACACTGGACCCATACACTAACACAGGACCCATACACTAACACTGGACCCATACACTAACACATGGTCCTGTAGACTAACACAGAACCCATAGACTAACACTGGAAGCATAGACTAACACTGGACCCATACACTAACACATGCTCCCATAGACTAACACTGAACCCATAGACTAACACTGGATGCATAGACTAACACAGAACCTATTTACTAATACAGAAACCATAGACTAACACAAGTCTCATAGACTAACACTGGACCCATAGACTAACGCTGGACTCATAGACTAACACATGGTCCCATAGACTAACACTGAACCCATAGACTAACACTAGATGCATAGACTAACACAGAACCCATAGACTAATACAGAACTCTTAGACTAACTCAGTACCCATAAACTAACACTTGACCCATAAACTAACACTGGACTCATAGACTAACACAAAACCCATAGACTAATACAGAACCCATAGACTAACACAGGTCTCATAGACTAACACTGGACCCATAGACTAACACTGGACCCATAGACTAACACAGTACCAATAGACTATCACTGGACCCATAGACTCACACTGGACCCATACACTAAAACTGAACCCATAGACTAAGAAAGAACCCATGGACTAACACTGGACCTATAGACTAACACAGGACCCAGAGACTAGCACAGCACCCATAGTCTAACACACAAACCATAGACTAACCCAGCACCCGCAGACTAACACTGGACCCCTAGAATAACACAGAAACCATAGACTAACACTGGACCCATAGACTAACACTGGAACCATACACTAACACAGGACCCAAACACTAACACTGGACCCATAGACTAACAAAAAACCCATGGACTAACACTTGACCTATAGACTAACACAGGACCCATAGACTAACACTGAACCCATAGACTAACGCTGGACCCATAAACTAACACTGAACCCAAAGACTAACACTGGACCCATACACTAACACTGGACCCATAGACTAACAAAGAACCCATGGACTAACACTGGACCTATAGACTAACACAGGACCCATAGACTAACACAGGACCCATAGACTAACACACAACCCATAGACTAACACAGGACCCGCAGACTAACAATGGATCCTAGACTAACAAAGAAGCCATAGACTAACACAGGACCAGCAGACTAACACTGGACCCCTAGACTAACACAGAAGCCATAGACTAACACTTGACCAATAGACTAACACAGTACCAATAGACTATCACTGGACCCATAGACTCACACTGGACCCATACACTAACACTGGACCCATAGACTAACAAAAAACCCATGGACTAACACTGGACCTATAGACTAACACAGGACCCATAGACTAACACAGGACCCATAGACTAACACACAACCCATAGACTAACACAGGACCCATACACTAACACTGGACCCATACACTAACACTGGACCCATACACTAACACATGGTCCCATAGACTAACACTGAACCCATAGACTAACACTAGAAGCATAGACTAACACTGGACCCATACACTAACACATGGTCCCATAGGCTAACACTGAACCCATAGACGAACACTGGATGCATAGACTAACACAGAACCCATAGACTAATACAGAACTCATAGACTAACACAGGACCCATAAACTAACACTGGACCCTTAAACTAACACTGGATGCATAGACTAACACAGAACCCATAGACTAATACAGAACCCATAGACTAACACTGGACGCACAGACTAACACTGGACCCATACACTAACACATGGTCCCATAGGCTAACACAGAACCCATAGATTAATAGAGAACCCATAGACTAACACAGGACCCATAGACTAACACATGGTCCCATAGACTAACACTGAACCTATGGACGAACACTGGATGCATAGACTAACACAGAACCCATAGACTAATACAGAACCCATAGACTAACACAGGACCCATACACTAACACAGTACCCATAAACTAACACTTGACCCATAAAATAACACTGGATTCATAGACTAACACAGAACCCATAGACTAATACAGAACCCATAGACTAACACAGGACCCACAGACTAACACAGGACCCATAGACTACTACAGAACCCATAGACTAACACTGGGCCCATAGACTAACACGGAAACCATAGATTAATACAGAACCCATAGACTAACACAGAATCCATAGACTAACACTGAACCCATAAAATAACACTGGACCCATACACTAACACTGGACCCCTAGACTAACACTGGACCCATAGACTAACACTGGACCCATAGACTAACATTGAAACCCATAGAATAACACTGGACCCATAGACTAACACAGAACCCATAGACTAATACAGAACCCATAGACTAACACAGAACCCATAGACTAATACAGAACCCATAGACTAAGACAGAAACCAAAGACTATCACAGAACCCATAGACTAACACAGGACCCGCAGACTAACACTGGACCCCTAGACTAACACAGAAGCCATAGACTAACACTGGACCCATAGACTAACACAGTACCAATAGACTATCACTGGACCCATAGACTCACACTGGACCCATACACTAACACTGCACCCATAGACTAACAAAGAAACCATGGACTAACACTGGATCTAAAGAGTAACACAGGACCCATAGACTAACACAGGACCCATAGACTAACACACAACCCATAGACTAACACAGGACCCGCAGACTAACACTGGACCCCTAGACTAACACAGAAGCCATAGACTAACACTGGACCCACACACTAACACATGGTCCCATAGATTAACACTGAACCCATAGACTAACACTGGAAGCACAGACTAACACTGGACCCATACACTGACACATGGTCCCATAGACTAACACTGAACCCATAAACTAACACTGGATGCATAGACTAACACAGAACCTATAGACTAATACAGAACCCATAGACTAACACAGGTCTCATAGACTAACACTGGACCCATAGACTAACGCTGGACTCATAGACTAACACATGGTCCCATAGACTAACACTGAACCCACACACTGACACTGGACGCATAGATTAACACAGAACCCATAGACTTATACAGAACCCATAGACTAACACAGTTCCCATAAACTAACACTTGACCCATAAACTAACACTGGATTCATAGACTAACACAGAACCCATAGACTAATACAGAACCCATAGACGAACACAGGACCCATAGACTAACACAGGACCCATAGGCTAACACAGAACCCATAGACTAACACTGGACGCAGAGACTAACACAGAATTCATAGATTAATAGAGAACCCATAGACTAACACAGGACCCATAGACTAACACATGGTCCCATAGGCTAACACTGAACCTATGGACGAACACTGGATGCATAGACTAACACAGAACCCATAGACTAATACAGAACCCATAGACTAACACAGGACCCAAACACTAACACAGGACCCATAGACTAACACAGGACCCATAGACTAACACTGAAAACATAGACTAACACAGAACCTATAGACTAATACAGAACCCATAGACTAACACAGGTCTCATAGACTAACATTGGACCCATAGACTAACGCTGGACTCATAGACTAACACATGGTCCCATAGATTAACACTGAACCCATACACTGACACTGGACGCATAGACTAACACAGAACCCATAGACTTATACAGAACCCATAGACTAACACAGTACCCATAAACTAACACTTGACCCATAAACTAACACTGGATTAATAGGCTAACACAGAACCCATAGACTAACACAGGACCCATACACTAACACAGGACCCATAGACTAACACAGGACCCATAGACTAACACAGAACACATAGACTAACACAGGACCCATAGACTAACACCGGACCCATAGACTAACACAGAACCCATAGACTAACACAGGACCCACTGACTAACACTGGACCAATAGACTAGCACAGAACCCATAGACTAACAGAGAACCCATAGATTAATGGAGAACCCATAGACTAACACAGGATCCATAGACTAACACATGGTCCCATAAACTAACACTGAACCTATAGACGAACACTGGATGCATAGACTAAAACAGAACCCATAGACTAATACAGAACCCATAGACTAACACAAGACCCATACACTAACACAGGAACCATAGACTAACACAGGACCCATAGTCTAACACAGAACCCATAGACTAACACAGGACCCATAGACTAACACAGGACCCGCAGACTAACACTGGAACCCTAGACTAACACAGAAGCCATAGACTAACACTGGACCCATAGACTAACACTGGACCCATACACTAACACAGGACCCATACACTAACACTGTACCCATACACTAACACATGGTCCCATAGACTAGCACTGAACCCATAGACTAACACTGGACGCATAAACTAACACTGGACCCATACACTAACACATGGTCCCATAGACGAACACTGAACCCATAGACTTACATTGGACGCATAGACTAACACAGAACCTAAAGACTAATACTGAACCCATAGACTAACACAGGTCTCATAGATTAACACTGGACCCATAGACTAACGCTGGACTCATAGACTAACACATGGTCCCCTAGACTAACACTGAACCCATACACTGACACTGGACGCATAGACTAACACAGAACCCATAGACTAATACAGAACCCATAGACTAACACTTGACCCATAAACTAACACTTGACCTATAAACTAACACTGGACTCATAGACTAACACAGAACCCAGAGACTAATACAGGACCCATACACTAACACTCGACCCATACACTAATACATGGTCCCATAGACTAATACAGAACCCATAGACTAACACAAGACCCATACACTAACACAGGAACCATAGACTAACACAGGACCCATAGTCTAACACAGAACCCATAGACTAACACAGGACCCATAGACTAACACAGGACCCGCAGACTAACACTGGACCCCTAGACTAACACAGAAGCCATAGACTAACACTGGACCCATAGACTAACACTGGACCCATACACTAACACAGGACCCATACACTAACACTGGACCCATACACTAACACATGGTCCCATAGACTAGCACTGAACCCATAGACTAACACTGGACGCATAAACTAACACTGGACCCATACACTAACACATGGTCCCATAGACTAACACTGAACCCATAGACTTACATTGGACGCATAGACTAACACAGAACCTAAAGACTAATACTGAACCCATAGACTAACACAGGTCTCATAGACTAACACTGGACCCATAGACTAACGCTGGACTCATAGACTAACACATGGTCCCCTAGACTAACACTGAACCCATACACTGACACTGGACGCATAGACTAACACAGAACCCATAGACTAATACAGAACCCATAGATTCATAATAAAGGTTTTTGGTTTAGATCGCGTTTATTTATAAATGTGTCGTAACCCTCCACCACCCGACACGGCCAATCAGCAAAGAAAAGTGTCACGTTGACAAAAGACAAATAATTCACTACTTCAGCCCACTGGTGTGTTGAAGAGTTAATCCACATTTACAGTTTGAGTACGACGTTTCGCTGGTAAATACTTCCAGCATCATCGGGCAATTCGCCAGAATGGTAAAGCCCTCGCTTGCTCCCAGTTTTATATAGAGCAGAAGAGTGACGTCATCACTTAACTCATCAGGTGCAGTGATTAGAGGCGGAGGGGGGGGGTAATGTAATTATATAATCGATTAGTAATCAGTCATTGGTTATGATTAGTAATGAGTTGTAGATTAGTAATTCTTTAAATCAAAATGTAATGTGTATTATTTAATAATACGCTTCCAGGCCGCACTGAGCCGGTAGCTGTCAGAGCGATTAAAGTTATTCTTGTTCCTCTCAATTTCAATGGATTCTCTAATTAGTCTTTGCCAGTAATAATTAGTTTTACACACCACTGCAACATTGTCAAAATCAATTGAGTGTCCTTGTTGACAAGCATGTTCTGCCACTGCCGACAGTTGTGTTTGAGATAATTTAATATTTCTCTGATGTTCTTTTAGTCTTACGCTGATGTTACGTCCCGTCTGCCCAATGTAGCAGCTGCCACATGAACAATTAATCCGATATACACCTTCTGTTGATAGTTTAGGTAATGCGTCTTTAGTGCAAGATACTAGTTTTTGAATTTTGTGTACTGTACCAAATCTTACTGTAATGTTTTGCTTTTGCAAAACGCGGGCTAATTTGTCAGTTACTCCTGAGATATATGGAATTTTTTATTGTTTTAACAATCTGGTCGCTTTCAGTAGTATTGCTTTGCGATCGTGATTTGGCATTCAGTGCTCTGTTAATTTGAGCATTATTGTAGCCATTCTGTCGTAGTGCGTCTTTAACGTGTTTAATCTCTCTCACTAGACTCTCACCATCTGACACTGTTTTCGCCCGATGCACGAGCGTCTTAATAAGAGAGGATTTTTGAGCTGGATGATGGTGTGATTCTGCATTCAGATAGGCATCAGTGTGCGTTTGCTTTCTGTAAACGCTGTGTGTTATTTTACCGTTTAGGCCATGTCCAAGCAAAATATCTAGGAATGGGAGTGTATTATTCACCTCCATTTCCATGGTGAACTGGATGGCCGGGTTTTGTGCATTGAGATGATTTAGAAAATCATTAAGTGTATCTTTACCATGTGGCCAGACAACCAAAGTGTCATCCACATACCTAAACCAAAAGGATGGTTTTAATGTGCTTGAGGCAAGTGCTCTTATTTCAAAGTTTTCCATGTACAAATTTGCTATAGCAGGGGATAAAGGAGAACCCATTGCAGCTCCTTCCTTTTGTTTAAAGAAATCCCCTCTCCATAAGAAGTAAGTGTTATTTAAGCAATGGCCAGCAAGTTTCGGAATATCTTTTTGTAAACCGGTATTCTTTACTAGTGTATCAAGTAATTTAAGCGATTCGTCCACTGGAACCTTAGTGAATAGAGAAATCACATCAAAGCTTACCAGAATATCATCAGGAGTAAGCTTAATATCTTTAATCACATTCACAAGATGTTCTGAATTTTTTATGAATGAAGATGTCTTACCGATGTAGGGCTGTATTTGTTTGGTTATATATTTTGCCAATTGATATGTGGCAGAGCCAATTGTACTGACTATGGGTCGTAATGGGATGCCGATTTTATGAATCTTTGGTAGCCCATAGAGTCTAGGTGGTTTTGAGGCCCTTGGCTTAATTAGGTATTGCTCATTTTTAGGGATTAATGAATTTGCAATTATTGCAGTGGTCTTACGTTCTAAAGTATTAGTTGGATCTCGTTTAATTTTAATGTAGGTACTTTCCTCTAGTAAATTTCTAATTTTATTATCATAATCGGCTCGTGACATCAGTACAGTAGTGCGGCCTTTATCAGCTGCTAGGATTTGGATATCCTTATTTACACGCAGCTCTCTTAAGGCTTTTGCCTCGTTAGAGCTAATATTTACTTTTGGAACTTTGCTATTCTCAATTATTTTAGCAACCTCATGTCTAGTCATCTCTGCCTCATTATGTGGAAGGAGTCTAACTGCTGATTCTACCTCAGCAATTATCTCATCCACTGGAATTGTGCGTGGGGTAACGGCAAAGTTAAGGCCTTTAGAAAGGATAGAGACCATGTCACCGGTTAATACAGTGTTGGTCAAGTTCAGTACAGTTTTGTTTTTACATTTTTGGTTTTCAGTAGGGATTTGTTTATTATGTAGTCTAGAAAATTTATTAATTTGGTTAGTTTTTGTTAGTTTAAACACATTATCAGCCGATTGTTGTGTTATGTTATCGATTATATTCCAATAATGCATAGATACACTATTGCTTATATCTAAGTGTAACTGCTTTAGCGATTCCGAAATGTAAGATAATTCACTCCTATTGTGCTGTATTCTCTCTATTAATAATAATTCGCTAGCTTTGTGTAGTATTTGGTTAGCTTTAGAAGACTTTATGTGATGTGTTATTTTAACTGCGTTTGGTATTACCTTTGAATCTCTGCACCTTTTGAGGAACGCCAGTGAAGATATCAATTTCATCCGCTTAATGCGAAGCTTCTCCAATTTTCTGGTTTTAAGAAAAGTATCCTCCCCATAGAGGTTAGTCAGTTTAACACGTAGGCTTTCGCGACCAATATTATTCATAATAAAGGTTTTTGGGTTAGATCGCGTTTATTTATAAATGTGTCGTAACCCTCCACCACCCGACACGGCCAATCAGCAAAGAAAAGTGTCACGTTGACAAAAGACAAATAATTCACTACTTCAGCCCACCGGTGTGTTGAAGAGTTAATCCACATTTACAGTTTGAGTACGACGTTTCGCTGGTAAATACTTCCAGCATCATCGGGCAATTCGCCAGAATGGTAAAGCCCTCGCTTGCTCCCGGTTTTATATAGAGCAGAAGAGTGACGTCATCACTTAACTCATCAGGTGCAGTGATTAGAGGCGGAGGGGGGGGTAATGTAATTATATAATCGATTAGTAATCAGTCATTGGTTATGATTAGTAATGAGTTGTAGATTAGTAATTCTTTAAATCAAAATGTAATGTGTATTATTTAATAATACGCTTCCAGGCCGCACTGAGCCGGTAGCTGTCAGAGCGATTAAAGTTATTCTTGTTCCTCTCAATTTCAATGGATTCTCTAATTAGTCTTTGCCAGTAATAATTAGTTTTACACACCACTGCAACATTGTCAAAATCAATTGAGTGTCCTTGTTGACAAGCATGTTCTGCCACTGCCGACAGTTGTGTTTGAGATAATTTAATATTTCTCTGATGTTCTTTTAGTCTTACGCTGATGTTACGTCCCGTCTGCCCAATGTAGCAGCTGCCACATGAACAATTAATCCGATATACACCTTCTGTTGATAGTTTAGGTAATGCGTCTTTAGTGCAAGATACTAGTTTTTGAATTTTGTGTACTGTACCAAATCTTACTGTAATGTTTTGCTTTTGCAAAACGCGGGCTAATTTGTCAGTTACTCCTGAGATATATGGAATTTTTATTGTTTTAACAATCTGGTCGCTTTCAGTAGTATTGCTTTGCGATCGTGATTTGGCATTCAGTGCTCTGTTAATTTGAGCATTATTGTAGCCATTCTGTCGTAGTGCGTCTTTAACGTGTTTAATCTCTCTCACTAGACTCTCACCATCTGACACTGTTTTCGCCCGATGCACGAGCGTCTTAATAAGAGAGGATTTTTGAGCTGGATGATGGTGTGATTCTGCATTCAGATAGGCATCAGTGTGCGTTTGCTTTCTGTAAACGCTGTGTGTTATTTTACCGTTTAGGCCATGTCCAAGCAAAATATCTAGGAATGGGAGTGTATTATTCACCTCCATTTCCATGGTGAACTGGATGGCCGGGTTTTGTGCATTGAGATGATTTAGAAAATCATTAAGTGTATCTTTACCATGTGGCCAGACAACCAAAGTGTCATCCACATACCTAAACCAAAAGGATGGTTTTAATGTGCTTGAGGCAAGTGCTCTTATTTCAAAGTTTTCCATGTACAAATTTGCTATAGCAGGGGATAAAGGAGAACCCATTGCTGCTCCTTCCTTTTGTTTAAAGAAATCCCCTCTCCATAAGAAGTAAGTGTTATTTAAGCAATGGCCAGCAAGTTTCGGAATATCTTTTTGTAAACCGGTATTCTTTACTAGTGTATCAAGTAATTTAAGCGATTCGTCCACTGGAACCTTAGTGAATAGAGAAATCACATCAAAGCTTACCAGAATATCATCAGGAGTAAGCTTAATATCTTTAATCACATTCACAAGATGTTCTGAATTTTTTATGAATGAAGATGTCTTACCGATGTAGGGCTGTATTTGTTTGGTTATATATTTTGCCAATTGATATGTGGCAGAGCCAATTGTACTGACTATGGGTCGTAATGGGATGCCGATTTTATGAATCTTTGGTAGCCCATAGAGTCTAGGTGGTTTTGAGGCCCTTGGCTTAATTAGGTATTGCTCATTTTTAGGGATTAATGAATTTGCAATTATTGCAGTGGTCTTACGTTCTAAAGTATTAGTTGGATCTCGTTTAATTTTAATGTAGGTACTTTCCTCTAGTAAATTTCTAATTTTATTATCATAATCGGCTCGTGACATCAGTACAGTAGTGCGGCCTTTATCAGCTGCTAGGATTTGGATATCCTTATTTACACGCAGCTCTCTTAAGGCTTTTGCCTCGTTAGAGCTAATATTTACTTTTGGAACTTTGCTATTCTCAATTATTTTAGCAACCTCATGTCTAGTCATCTCTGCCTCATTATGTGGAAGGAGTCTAACTGCTGATTCTACCTCAGCAATTATCTCATCCACTGGAATTGTGCGTGGGGTAACGGCAAAGTTAAGGCCTTTAGAAAGGATAGAGACCATGTCACCGGTTAATACAGTGTTGGTCAAGTTCAGTACAGTTTTGTTTTTACATTTTTGGTTTTCAGTAGGGATTTGTTTATTATGTAGTCTAGAAAATTTATTAATTTGGTTAGTTTTTGTTAGTTTAAACACATTATCAGCCGATTGTTGTGTTATGTTATCGATTATATTCCAATAATGCATAGATACACTATTGCTTATATCTAAGTGTAACTGCTTTAGCGATTCCGAAATGTAAGATAATTCACTCCTATTGTGCTGTATTCTCTCTATTAATAATAATTCGCTAGCTTTGTGTAGTATTTGGTTAGCTTTAGAAGACTTTATGTGATGTGTTATTTTAACTGCGTTTGGTATTACCTTTGAATCTCTGCACCTTTTGAGGAACGCCAGTGAAGATATCAATTTCATCCGCTTAATGCGAAGCTTCTCCAATTTTCTGGTTTTAAGAAAAGTATCCTCCCCATAGAGGTTAGTCAGTTTAACACGTAGGCTTTCGCGACCAATATTATTCATAATAAAGGTTTTTGGGTTAGATCGCGTTTATTTATAAATGTGTCGTAACCCTCCACCACCCGACACGGCCAATCAGCAAAGAAAAGTGTCACGTTGACAAAAGACAAATAATTCACTACTTCAGCCCACCGGTGTGTTGAAGAGTTAATCCACATTTACAGTTTGAGTACGACGTTTCGCTGGTAAATACTTCCAGCATCATCGGGCAATTCGCCAGAATGGTAAAGCCCTCGCTTGCTCCCGGTTTTATATAGAGCAGAAGAGTGACGTCATCACTTAACTCATCAGGTGCAGTGATTAGAGGCGGAGGGGGGGGTAATGTAATTATATAATCGATTAGTAATCAGTCATTGGTTATGATTAGTAATGAGTTGTAGATTAGTAATTCTTTAAATCAAAATGTAATGTGTATTATTTAATAATACGCTTCCAGGCCGCACTGAGCCGGTAGCTGTCAGAGCGATTAAAGTTATTCTTGTTCCTCTCAATTTCAATGGATTCTCTAATTAGTCTTTGCCAGTAATAATTAGTTTTACACACCACTGCAACATTGTCAAAATCAATTGAGTGTCCTTGTTGACAAGCATGTTCTGCCACTGCCGACAGTTGTGTTTGAGATAATTTAATATTTCTCTGATGTTCTTTTAGTCTTACGCTGATGTTACGTCCCGTCTGCCCAATGTAGCAGCTGCCACATGAACAATTAATCCGATATACACCTTCTGTTGATAGTTTAGGTAATGCGTCTTTAGTGCAAGATACTAGTTTTTGAATTTTGTGTACTGTACCAAATCTTACTGTAATGTTTTGCTTTTGCAAAACGCGGGCTAATTTGTCAGTTACTCCTGAGATATATGGAATTTTTATTGTTTTAACAATCTGGTCGCTTTCAGTAGTATTGCTTTGCGATCGTGATTTGGCATTCAGTGCTCTGTTAATTTGAGCATTATTGTAGCCATTCTGTCGTAGTGCGTCTTTAACGTGTTTAATCTCTCTCACTAGACTCTCACCATCTGACACTGTTTTCGCCCGATGCACGAGCGTCTTAATAAGAGAGGATTTTTGAGCTGGATGATGGTGTGATTCTGCATTCAGATAGGCATCAGTGTGCGTTTGCTTTCTGTAAACGCTGTGTGTTATTTTACCGTTTAGGCCATGTCCAAGCAAAATATCTAGGAATGGGAGTGTATTATTCACCTCCATTTCCATGGTGAACTGGATGGCCGGGTTTTGTGCATTGAGATGATTTAGAAAATCATTAAGTGTATCTTTACCATGTGGCCAGACAACCAAAGTGTCATCCACATACCTAAACCAAAAGGATGGTTTTAATGTGCTTGAGGCAAGTGCTCTTATTTCAAAGTTTTCCATGTACAAATTTGCTATAGCAGGGGATAAAGGAGAACCCATTGCTGCTCCTTCCTTTTGTTTAAAGAAATCCCCTCTCCATAAGAAGTAAGTGTTATTTAAGCAATGGCCAGCAAGTTTCGGAATATCTTTTTGTAAACCGGTATTCTTTACTAGTGTATCAAGTAATTTAAGCGATTCGTCCACTGGAACCTTAGTGAATAGAGAAATCACATCAAAGCTTACCAGAATATCATCAGGAGTAAGTTTAATATCTTTAATCACATTCACAAGATGTTCTGAATTTTTTATGAATGAAGATGTCTTACCGATGTAGGGCTGTATTTGTTTGGTTATATATTTTGCCAATTGATATGTGGCAGAGCCAATTGTACTGACTATGGGTCGTAATGGGATGCCGATTTTATGAATCTTTGGTAGCCCATAGAGTCTAGGTGGTTTTGAGGCCCTTGGCTTAATTAGGTATTGCTCATTTTTAGGGATTAATGAATTTGCAATTATTGCAGTGGTCTTACGTTCTAAAGTATTAGTTGGATCTCGTTTAATTTTAATGTAGGTACTTTCCTCTAGTAAATTTCTAATTTTATTATCATAATCGGCTCGTGACATCAGTACAGTAGTGCGGCCTTTATCAGCTGCTAGGATTTGGATATCCTTATTTACACGCAGCTCTCTTAAGGCTTTTGCCTCGTTAGAGCTAATATTTACTTTTGGAACTTTGCTATTCTCAATTATTTTAGCAACCTCATGTCTAGTCATCTCTGCCTCATTATGTGGAAGGAGTCTAACTGCTGATTCTACCTCAGCAATTATCTCATCCACTGGAATTGTGCGTGGGGTAACGGCAAAGTTAAGGCCTTTAGAAAGGATAGAGACCATGTCACCGGTTAATACAGTGTTGGTCAAGTTCAGTACAGTTTTGTTTTTACATTTTTGGTTTTCAGTAGGGATTTGTTTATTATGTAGTCTAGAAAATTTATTAATTTGGTTAGTTTTTGTTAGTTTAAACACATTATCAGCCGATTGTTGTGTTATGTTATCGATTATATTCCAATAATGCATAGATACACTATTGCTTATATCTAAGTGTAACTGCTTTAGCGATTCCGAAATGTAAGATAATTCACTCCTATTGTGCTGTATTCTCTCTATTAATAATAATTCGCTAGCTTTGTGTAGTATTTGGTTAGCTTTAGAAGACTTTATGTGATGTGTTATTTTAACTGCGTTTGGTATTACCTTTGAATCTCTGCACCTTTTGAGGAACGCCAGTGAAGATATCAATTTCATCCGCTTAATGCGAAGCTTCTCCAATTTTCTGGTTTTAAGAAAAGTATCCTCCCCATAGAGGTTAGTCAGTTTAACACGTAGGCTTTCGCGACCAATATTATTCATAATAAAGGTTTTTGGGTTAGATCGCGTTTATTTATAAATGTGTCGTAACCCTCCACCACCCGACACGGCCAATCAGCAAAGAAAAGTGTCACGTTGACAAAAGACAAATAATTCACTACTTCAGCCCACCGGTGTGTTGAAGAGTTAATCCACATTTACAGTTTGAGTACGACGTTTCGCTGGTAAATACTTCCAGCATCATCGGGCAATTCGCCAGAATGGTAAAGCCCTCGCTTGCTCCCGGTTTTATATAGAGCAGAAGAGTGACGTCATCACTTAACTCATCAGGTGCAGTGATTACTTTGGTTGTCTGGCCACATGGTAAAGATACACTTAATGATTTTCTAAATCATCTCAATGCACAAAACCCGGCCATCCAGTTCACCATGGAAATGGAGGTGAATAATACACTCCCATTCCTAGATATTTTGCTTGGACATGGCCTAAACGGTAAAATAACACACAGCGTTTACAGAAAGCAAACGCACACTGATGCCTATCTGAATGCAGAATCACACCATCATCCAGCTCAAAAATCCTCTCTTATTAAGACGCTCGTGCATCGGGCGAAAACAGTGTCAGATGGTGAGAGTCTAGTGAGAGAGATTAAACACGTTAAAGACGCACTACGACAGAATGGCTACAATAATGCTCAAATTAACAGAGCACTGAATGCCAAATCACGATCGCAAAGCAATACTACTGAAAGCGACCAGATTGTTAAAACAATAAAAATTCCATATATCTCAGGAGTAACTGACAAATTAGCCCGCGTTTTGCAAAAGCAAAACATTACAGTAAGATTTGGTACAGTACACAAAATTCAAAAACTAGTATCTTGCACTAAAGACGCATTACCTAAACTATCAACAGAAGGTGTATATCGGATTAATTGTTCATGTGGCAGCTGCTACATTGGGCAGACGGGACGTAACATCAGCGTAAGACTAAAAGAACATCAGAGAAATATTAAATTATCTCAAACACAACTGTCGGCAGTGGCAGAACATGCTTGTCAACAAGGACACTCAATTGATTTTGACAATGTTGCAGTGGTGTGTAAAACTAATTATTACTGGCAAAGACTAATTAGAGAATCCATTGAAATTGAGAGGAACAAGAATAACTTTAATCGCTCTGACAGCTACCGGCTCAGTGCGGCCTGGAAGCGTATTATTAAATAATACACATTACATTTTGATTTAAAGAATTACTAATCTACAACTCATTACTAATCATAACCAATGACTGATTACTAATCGATTATATAATTACATTACCCCCCCCTCCGCCTCTAATCACTGCACCTGATGAGTTAAGTGATGACGTCACTCTTCTGCTCTATATAAAACCGGGAGCAAGCGAGGGCTTTACCATTCTGGCGAATTGCCCGATGATGCTGGAAGTATTTACCAGCGAAACGTCGTACTCAAACTGTAAATGTGGATTAACTCTTCAACACACCGGTGGGCTGAAGTAGTGAATTATTTGTCTTTTGTCAACGTGACACTTTTCTTTGCTGATTGGCCGTGTCGGGTGGTGGAGGGTTACGACACATTTATAAATAAACGCGATCTAACCCAAAAACCTTTATTATGAATAATATTGGTCGCGAAAGCCTACGTGTTAAACTGACTAACCTCTATGGGGAGGATACTTTTCTTAAAACCAGAAAATTGGAGAAGCTTCGCATTAAGCGGATGAAATTGATATCTTCACTGGCGTTCCTCAAAAGGTGCAGAGATTCAAAGGTAATACCAAACGCAGTTAAAATAACACATCACATAAAGTCTTCTAAAGCTAACCAAATACTACACAAAGCTAGCGAATTATTATTAATAGAGAGAATACAGCACAATAGGAGTGAATTATCTTACATTTCGGAATCGCTAAAGCAGTTACACTTAGATATAAGCAATAGTGTATCTATGCATTATTGGAATATAATCGATAACATAACACAACAATCGGCTGATAATGTGTTTAAACTAACAAAAACTAACCAAATTAATAAATTTTCTAGACTACATAATAAACAAATCCCTACTGAAAACCAAAAATGTAAAAACAAAACTGTACTGAACTTGACCAACACTGTATTAACCGGTGACATGGTCTCTATCCTTTCTAAAGGCCTTAACTTTGCCGTTACCCCACGCACAATTCCAGTGGATGAGATAATTGCTGAGGTAGAATCAGCAGTTAGACTCCTTCCACATAATGAGGCAGAGATGACTAGACATGAGGTTGCTAAAATAATTGAGAATAGCAAAGTTCCAAAAGTAAATATTAGCTCTAACGAGGCAAAAGCCTTAAGAGAGCTGCGTGTAAATAAGGATATCCAAATCCTAGCAGCTGATAAAGGCCGCACTACTGTACTGATGTCACGAGCCGATTATGATAATAAAATTAGAAATTTACTAGAGGAAAGTACCTACATTAAAATTAAACGAGATCCAACTAATACTTTAGAACGTAAGACCACTGCAATAATTGCAAATTCATTAATCCCTAAAAATGAGCAATACCTAATTAAGCCAAGGGCCTCAAAACCACCTAGACTCTATGGGCTACCAAAGATTCATAAAATCGGCATCCCATTACGACCCATAGTCAGTACAATTGGCTCTGCCACATATCAATTGGCAAAATATATAACCAAACAAATACAGCCCT
Organism: Petromyzon marinus; assembly: GCF_048934315.1. Taxonomy (NCBI): domain Eukaryota; kingdom Metazoa; phylum Chordata; class Hyperoartia; order Petromyzontiformes; family Petromyzontidae; genus Petromyzon; species Petromyzon marinus. The sequence goes on along the minus strand of NC_133714.1, from coordinate 7,474,963 downwards.
ACATCGGTAAGACATCTTCATTCATAAAAAATTCAGAACATCTTGTGAATGTGATTAAAGATATTAAACTTACTCCTGATGATATTCTGGTAAGCTTTGATGTGATTTCTCTATTCACTAAGGTTCCAGTGGACGAATCGCTTAAATTACTTGATACACTAGTAAAGAATACCGGTTTACAAAAAGATATTCCGAAACTTGCTGGCCATTGCTTAAATAACACTTACTTCTTATGGAGAGGGGATTTCTTTAAACAAAAGGAAGGAGCAGCAATGGGTTCTCCTTTATCCCCTGCTATAGCAAATTTGTACATGGAAAACTTTGAAATAAGAGCACTTGCCTCAAGCACATTAAAACCATCCTTTTGGTTTAGGTATGTGGATGACACTTTGGTTGTCTGGCCACATGGTAAAGATACACTTAATGATTTTCTAAATCATCTCAATGCACAAAACCCGGCCATCCAGTTCACCATGGAAATGGAGGTGAATAATACACTCCCATTCCTAGATATTTTGCTTGGACATGGCCTAAACGGTAAAATAACACACAGCGTTTACAGAAAGCAAACGCACACTGATGCCTATCTGAATGCAGAATCACACCATCATCCAGCTCAAAAATCCTCTCTTATTAAGACGCTCGTGCATCGGGCGAAAACAGTGTCAGATGGTGAGAGTCTAGTGAGAGAGATTAAACACGTTAAAGACGCACTACGACAGAATGGCTACAATAATGCTCAAATTAACAGAGCACTGAATGCCAAATCACGATCGCAAAGCAATACTACCGAAAGCGACCAGATTGTTAAAACAATAAAAATTCCATATATCTCAGGAGTAACTGACAAATTAGCCCGCGTTTTGCAAAAGCAAAACATTACAGTAAGATTTGGTACAGTACACAAAATTCAAAAACTAGTATCTTGCACTAAAGACGCATTACCTAAACTATCAACAGAAGGTGTATATCGGATTAATTGTTCATGTGGCAGCTGCTACATTGGGCAGACGGGACGTAACATCAGCGTAAGACTAAAAGAACATCAGAGAAATATTAAATTATCTCAAACACAACTGTCGGCAGTGGCAGAACATGCTTGTCAACAAGGACACTCAATTGATTTTGACAATGTTGCAGTGGTGTGTAAAACTAATTATTACTGGCAAAGACTAATTAGAGAATCCATTGAAATTGAGAGGAACAAGAATAACTTTAATCGCTCTGACAGCTACCGGCTCAGTGCGGCCTGGAAGCGTATTATTAAATAATACACATTACATTTTGATTTAAAGAATTACTAATCTACAACTCATTACTAATCATAACCAATGACTGATTACTAATCGATTATATAATTACATTACCCCCCCCTCCGCCTCTAATCACTGCACCTGATGAGTTAAGTGATGACGTCACTCTTCTGCTCTATATAAAACCGGGAGCAAGCGAGGGCTTTACCATTCTGGCGAATTGCCCGATGATGCTGGAAGTATTTACCAGCGAAACGTCGTACTCAAACTGTAAATGTGGATTAACTCTTCAACACACCGGTGGGCTGAAGTAGTGAATTATTTGTCTTTTGTCAACGTGACACTTTTCTTTGCTGATTGGCCGTGTCGGGTGGTGGAGGGTTACGACACATTTATAAATAAACGCGATCTAACCCAAAAACCTTTATTATGAATAATATTGGTCGCGAAAGCCTACGTGTTAAACTGACTAACCTCTATGGGGAGGATACTTTTCTTAAAACCAGAAAATTGGAGAAGCTTCGCATTAAGCGGATGAAATTGATATCTTCACTGGCGTTCCTCAAAAGGTGCAGAGATTCAAAGGTAATACCAAACGCAGTTAAAATAACACATCACATAAAGTCTTCTAAAGCTAACCAAATACTACACAAAGCTAGCGAATTATTATTAATAGAGAGAATACAGCACAATAGGAGTGAATTATCTTACATTTCGGAATCGCTAAAGCAGTTACACTTAGATATAAGCAATAGTGTATCTATGCATTATTGGAATATAATCGATAACATAACACAACAATCGGCTGATAATGTGTTTAAACTAACAAAAACTAACCAAATTAATAAATTTTCTAGACTACATAATAAACAAATCCCTACTGAAAACCAAAAATGTAAAAACAAAACTGTACTGAACTTGACCAACACTGTATTAACCGGTGACATGGTCTCTATCCTTTCTAAAGGCCTTAACTTTGCCGTTACCCCACGCACAATTCCAGTGGATGAGATAATTGCTGAGGTAGAATCAGCAGTTAGACTCCTTCCACATAATGAGGCAGAGATGACTAGACATGAGGTTGCTAAAATAATTGAGAATAGCAAAGTTCCAAAAGTAAATATTAGCTCTAACGAGGCAAAAGCCTTAAGAGAGCTGCGTGTAAATAAGGATATCCAAATCCTAGCAGCTGATAAAGGCCGCACTACTGTACTGATGTCACGAGCCGATTATGATAATAAAATTAGAAATTTACTAGAGGAAAGTACCTACATTAAAATTAAACGAGATCCAACTAATACTTTAGAACGTAAGACCACTGCAATAATTGCAAATTCATTAATCCCTAAAAATGAGCAATACCTAATTAAGCCAAGGGCCTCAAAACCACCTAGACTCTATGGGCTACCAAAGATTCATAAAATCGGCATCCCATTACGACCCATAGTCAGTACAATTGGCTCTGCCACATATCAATTGGCAAAATATATAACCAAACAAATACAGCCCTACATCGGTAAGACATCTTCATTCATAAAAAATTCAGAACATCTTGTGAATGTGATTAAAGATATTAAACTTACTCCTGATGATATTCTGGTAAGCTTTGATGTGATTTCTCTATTCACTAAGGTTCCAGTGGACGAATCGCTTAAATTACTTGATACACTAGTAAAGAATACCGGTTTACAAAAAGATATTCCGAAACTTGCTGGCCATTGCTTAAATAACACTTACTTCTTATGGAGAGGGGATTTCTTTAAACAAAAGGAAGGAGCAGCAATGGGTTCTCCTTTATCCCCTGCTATAGCAAATTTGTACATGGAAAACTTTGAAATAAGAGCACTTGCCTCAAGCACATTAAAACCATCCTTTTGGTTTAGGTATGTGGATGACACTTTGGTTGTCTGGCCACATGGTAAAGATACACTTAATGATTTTCTAAATCATCTCAATGCACAAAACCCGGCCATCCAGTTCACCATGGAAATGGAGGTGAATAATACACTCCCATTCCTAGATATTTTGCTTGGACATGGCCTAAACGGTAAAATAACACACAGCGTTTACAGAAAGCAAACGCACACTGATGCCTATCTGAATGCAGAATCACACCATCATCCAGCTCAAAAATCCTCTCTTATTAAGACGCTCGTGCATCGGGCGAAAACAGTGTCAGATGGTGAGAGTCTAGTGAGAGAGATTAAACACGTTAAAGACGCACTACGACAGAATGGCTACAATAATGCTCAAATTAACAGAGCACTGAATGCCAAATCACGATCGCAAAGCAATACTACTGAAAGCGACCAGATTGTTAAAACAATAAAAAATTCCATATATCTCAGGAGTAACTGACAAATTAGCCCGCGTTTTGCAAAAGCAAAACATTACAGTAAGATTTGGTACAGTACACAAAATTCAAAAACTAGTATCTTGCACTAAAGACGCATTACCTAAACTATCAACAGAAGGTGTATATCGGATTAATTGTTCATGTGGCAGCTGCTACATTGGGCAGACGGGACGTAACATCAGCGTAAGACTAAAAGAACATCAGAGAAATATTAAATTATCTCAAACACAACTGTCGGCAGTGGCAGAACATGCTTGTCAACAAGGACACTCAATTGATTTTGACAATGTTGCAGTGGTGTGTAAAACTAATTATTACTGGCAAAGACTAATTAGAGAATCCATTGAAATTGAGAGGAACAAGAATAACTTTAATCGCTCTGACAGCTACCGGCTCAGTGCGGCCTGGAAGCGTATTATTAAATAATACACATTACATTTTGATTTAAAGAATTACTAATCTACAACTCATTACTAATCATAACCAATGACTGATTACTAATCGATTATATAATTACATTACCCCCCCCTCCGCCTCTAATCACTGCACCTGATGAGTTAAGTGATGACGTCACTCTTCTGCTCTATATAAAACCGGGAGCAAGCGAGGGCTTTACCATTCTGGCGAATTGCCCGATGATGCTGGAAGTATTTACCAGCGAAACGTCGTACTCAAACTGTAAATGTGGATTAACTCTTCAACACACCGGTGGGCTGAAGTAGTGAATTATTTGTCTTTTGTCAACGTGACACTTTTCTTTGCTGATTGGCCGTGTCGGGTGGTGGAGGGTTACGACACATTTATAAATAAACGCGATCTAACCCAAAAACCTTTATTATGAATAATATTGGTCGCGAAAGCCTACGTGTTAAACTGAGAACCCATAGACTAACACTTGACCCATAAACTAACACTTGACCTATAAACTAACACTGGACTCATAGACTAACACAGAACCCAGAGATTAATACAGGACCCATACACTAATACTCGACCCATACACTAATACATGGTCCCATAGACTAACACTGAACCCATAGACTACAACTGGACCCATACACTAACACTGGACCCATACACTAACACTGGACCCATAGACTAACACTGGACCCATAGACTAATACAGAACCCATAGACTAACACAGGACCCATAGACTAACACAGGACCCATAGACTAACACAGAACCCATAGACTAACACTGGACCTTTAGACTAACACTGGACCTATAGACTAACACAGGACCCATAGACTAACACAGGACCCATAGACTAACACACAACCCATATACTAACACAGGACCCGCAGACTAACACTGGACCCCTAGACTAACACAGAAGCCACAGACTAACACTGGACCCATAGACTAACACTGGACCCATACACTAACACAGGACCCATACACTAACACTCGACCCATACACTAATACATGGTCCCATAGACTAACACTGAACCCTTAGACTACAACTGGACCCATACACTAACACTGGACCCATAGACTAACACTGGACCCATAGACTAATACAGAACCCATAGACTAACACAGGACCCATACACTAACACAGGACCCATAGACTAACACAGGACCCATAGACTAACACAGAACCCATAGACTAACACAGGACCCATAGACTAACACAGGACCCACAGACTAACACTGGACCCCTAGACTAACACAGAAGCCATAGACTAACACTGGACCCATAGACTAACACTGGACCCATACACTAACACAGGACCCATACACTAACACTGGACCCATACACTAACACATGGTCCCATAGACTAACACTGAACCCGTAGACTAACACTGAACGCATAAACTAACACTGGACCCATACACTAACACATGGTCCCATAGACTAACACTGAACCCATAGACTAACATTGGACGCATAGACTAACACAGAACCTATAGACTAATACAGAACCCATAGACTAACACAGTACCCATAAACTAACACTTGACCCAGAAACTAACACTGGACTCATAGACTAACACAGAACCCATAGACTAATACAGAACCCATAGACTAACACAGTACCCATAAACTAACACTTGACCTAGAAACTAACACTGGACTCATAGACTAACACAGAACCCATAGACTAATACAGAACCCATAGACTAACACAGGACCCATACACTAACACAGGATCCAAAGACTAACACAGAACCCATAGACTAACACAGGGCCCGCAGACTAACACTGGACCCATAGACTAACACGGAACCCATACACTAACACTGGACCCATAGACTAACACTGGACCCATAGACTAACACTGGACCCATACACTAACACATGGTCCTGTAGACTAACACTGAACCCATAGACTAACACTGGAAGCATAGATTAACACTGGACCCATACACTAACACATGGTCCCATAGACTAACATTGAAACCCATAGACCAACGCTGGACCCATAGACTAACACGGAACCCATAGACTAATACAGAACCCATAGACTAACACAGAACCCATAGACTAATACAGAACCCATAGACTAACACAGGACTCAAAGACTAGCACAGAACCCATAGACTAACACAGGACCCGCAGAATAACACTGGACCCCTAGACTAACACAGAAGCCATAGACTAACACTGGACTCGTAGACTAACACAGTACCAATAGAATATCACTGGACCCATAGACTCACACTGTACCCATACACTAACACTGAACCCATAGACTAACAAAGAACCCATGGACTAACACTGGACCTATAGACTAACACAGGACCCACAGACTAGCACAGGACCCATAGACTAACACACAACCCAGAGACTAACACAGGACCCGCAGACTAACACTGGACCCATAGACTAACGCTGGACTCATAGACTAACATATGGTCCCATAGACTAACATTGAACCCATACACTGACACTGGACGCATAGACTAACACAAAACCTATAGACTAATACAGAACCCATAGACTAACACAGGTCTCATAGACTAACACTGGACCCATAGACTAACGCTGGACTCATAGACTAACATATGGTCCCATAGGCTAACATTGAACCCATACATTGACACTGGACGCATAGACTAACACAGAACCCATAGACTAATACAGAACTCTTAGACTAACACAGTACCCATAAACTAACACTTGACCCATAAACTAACACTGGACTCATAGACTAACACAGAACCCATAGACTAATACAGAACCCATAGACTAACACAGGACCCATAGACTAACACAGGACCCATAGACTAACACAGCACCCATAGACTAACACTGGACGCATAGACTATCACTGGATCTATAGTCTAACACAGGACCCATAGACTAACACAGGACCCATAGACTAACACACAACCCATAGACTAACACACGACCCGCAGATTAACACTGGACCCCTAGACTAACACAGAAGCCATAGACTAACACTGGACCCATAAACTAACACAGTACCAATAGACTATCACTGGACCCATGGACTCACACTGGACCCATACACTAACACTGGACCGATAGAATAACAATGAAACCATGGACTAACACTGGACCTATAGAATAACACAGGACCCATAGACTAACACAGGACCCATAGACTAACACAGAAGCCACAGACTAACACTGGACCCATAGACTAACACTGGACCCATACACTAACACAGGACCCATACACTAACACTGGACCCATTCACTAATACATGGTCCCATAGACTAACACTGAACCCATAGACTAACACTGGACGCATAGACTAACACAGAACCTATAGACTAATAAAGAACCCATAGACTAACACATGGTCCCATAGACTAACACTGATCCCATAGACTAACACTGGACGCATAGACTAACACAGAACCCATAGACTAATATAGAACTCTTAGACTAACACAGTACCCATAAACTAACACTTGACCCATAAACTAACACTGGACTCATAGACTAACACAGAACCCATAAACTAATACAGAACCCATAGACTAACACAGGACCCATAGACTAACACAGGACCCATAGACTAACACAGAACCCATAGACTAACACTGGACACATAGAATAACACAGAACCCATAGATTAATAGAGAACCCATAGACTAACACAGGACCCATAGACTAAAACATGGTCCCATAGACTAACACTGGACCCATAGATGAACACTGGATGCATAGACTATCACATAACCCATAGACTAATACAGAACCCATAGACTAACACAAGACCCATAAACTAACACTGGACCCTTAAATTAACACTGGACGCATAGACTAACACTGAACCCATAGACTAATACTGAACCCATAGACTAACACAGGACCCATAGACTAACACAGGACCCATAGACTAACACAGGACCCATAGCCTAACACAGAACCCATAGACTAACACAGGACCCATAGACTAACACAGGACCCATAGACTAACACAGAACACATAGACTACACAGGACCCGCAGACTAATACTGGACCAATAGACTAGCACAGAACCCATAGACTAACAAAAGACCTATACACTAACACTGGACCCATAGACTAACACTGGACCCATACACTAATACTGAACTCATAGACTAACACTGGACCCAAAGACTAACACTGAACCCATAGAATAACACTGGACCCATACACTAACACTGCACCCATAGACTAACACTGGACCCATAGACTAACACTGGACCCATAGACTAACACTGAACCCATAGAATAACACTGGACCCATAGACTAACACAGGACCCATAGATTAACACAGAAGCCACAGACTAACACTGGACCCATAGACTAACACTGGACCCATACACTAACACAGGACCCATACACTAACACTGGACCCATTCACTAATACATGGTGCCATAGACTAACACTGAACCCATAGACTAACACTGGACGCATAGACTAACACAGAACCTATAGACTAATACAGAACCCATAGACTAACACAGGTGTCATAGACTAATACTGGACCCATAGCCTAACGCTGGACTCATAGACTAACACATGGTCCCATAGACTAACACTGATCCCATAGACTAACACTGGACGCATAGACTAACACAGAACCCATAGACTAATACAGAACTCTTAGACTAACACAGTACCCATAAACTAACACTTGACCCATAAACTAACACTGGACTCATAGACTAACACAGAACCCATAAACTAATACAGAACCCATAGACTAACACAGGACCCATAGACCAACACAGGACCCATAGACTAACACAAAACCCATAGACTAACACTGGACGCATAGGCTAACACAGAACCCATAGATTAATAGAGAACCCATAGACTAACACAGGACCCATAGACTAAAACATGGTCCCATAGACTAACACTGAACCCATAGATGAACACTGGACGCATAGACTATCACATAACCCATAGACTAATACAGAACCCATAGACTAACACAAGACCCTTCAACTAACACTGGACCCTTAAACTAACACTGGACGCATAGACTAACACAGAACCCATAGACTAATACTGAACCCATAGACTAACACAGGACCCATAGACTAACACAGGACCCATAGACTAACACAGGATCCATAGACTAACACAGAACCCATAGACTAACACAGGACCCATAGACTAACACAGGACCCATAGACTAACACAGAACACATAGACTACACAGGACCCGCAGACTAACACTGGACCAATAGACTAGCACAGAACCCATAGACTAACAATGGTCCTATACACTAACACTGGACCCATAGACTAACACTGGACCCATACACTAATACTGAACTCATAGACTAACGCTGGACCCATAGACTAACACTGAACCCATAGAATAACACTGGACCCATACACTAACACTGGACCCATAGACTAACACTGGACCCATAGACTAACACTGGACCCATAGACTAACACTGAACCCATAGAATAACACTGGACCCATAGACTAACACAGAACCCATAGACTAATACAGAACCCATAGACTAACACAGAACCCATAGACTAATACAGAACCCATAGACTAACAGCGGACCCAGAGACTAACACAGAACCCATAGACTAACACAGGACCCATAGACTAACACACGGACCCATAGACTAACACTGAACCCATAGACTAGCACTGGACCCATAGACTAAGACTGGGCCCATAGACTAACACAGAACCCATAGACTAACACAGGACCCGCAGACTATCACTGGACCCATAGACTAACACGGAACCCATAGACTAATACAGAACCCATAGACTAACACAGAACCCATAGACTAATACAGAACCCATAGACTAACAGCGGACCCATAGACTAACACAGAACCCATAGACTAACACAGGACCCATAGACTAACACACGGACCCAAAGACTAACACTGAACCCATAGACTAGCACTGGACCCATAGACTAAGACTGGGCCCATAGACTAACACAGAACCCATAGACTAACACTGGACCCATAGAATCACACTGGACCCATACACTAACACAGAACCCATAGACTAACACTGGACCCATAGACTAACACAGGACACATAGACCAACACTGGACCCATAGACTCACATTGGACCCATAGACTAACACAGGACCCATAGACTAACACAGGACCCATAGACTAACAGAGAACCCATAGACTAACACAGGACCCGCAGACTAACACTGGACCCATAGGCTAACACAGAACCCATAGAATAACACTGGACGCATAGACTAATACAGGACCCATAGGCTAGCACTGGACCCATACACAATCACTGGATTGATAGACTAACACTGGACCCATACGCGAATACTGAACCCATAGACTAACACTGGACCCATAGACTAACACTGAACCCATAGACTAACACTGGACCAATAGACTAACACTGGACCCATACACTAGCACTGGACCCATACACTAACACATGGTCCCACAGACTAACACTGAACCCATAGACTAACACTGGACCCATAGACTAACACAGAACCCATAGACTAATACAGAACCCATAGACTACCACAGATCCAATATACTAATACAGAACAATAGACTAACACAGGACCCATAAACTATCACAAGAACCATAGACTATCACAGAACCCAGAGACTAACACAGGACCCGCGGACTAACACTGGACCCATAGACTAACACTGAACCTATCGACTAACCCTGGACCCATAGACTCACACTAGACCCATACAATAACACAGGACCCATAGACTAACACAGGACCCATAGCCTAACACAGAACCCATAGACTAACACAGGACCCATAGACTAACACAGGACCCATAGACTAACACAGAACACATAGACTACACAGGACCCGCAGACTAATACTGGACCAATAGACTAGCACAGAACTCATAGACTAACAAAGGACCTATACACTAACACTGGACCCATAGACTAACACTGGACCCATACACTAATACTGAACTCATAGACTAACACTGGACCCAAAGACTAACACTGAACCCATAGAATAACACTGGACCCATACACTAACACTGCACCCATAGACTAACACTGGACCCATAGACTAACACTGGACCCATAGACTAACACTGAACCCATAGAATAACACTGGACCCATAGACTAACACAGGACCCATAGATTAACACAGAAGCCACAGACTAACACTGGACCCATAGACTAACACTGGACCCATACACTAACACAGGACCCATACACTAACACTGGACCCATTCACTAATACATGGTGCCATAGACTAACACTGAACCCATAGACTAACACTGGACGCATAGACTAACACAGAACCTATAGACTAATACAGAACCCATAGACTAACACAGGTGTCATAGACTAACACTGGACCCATAGCCTAACGCTGGACTCATAGACTAACACATGGTCCCATAGACTAACACTGATCCCATAGACTAACACTGGACGCATAGACTAACACAGAACCCATAGACTAATACAAAACTCTTAGACTAACACAGTACCCATAAACTAACACTTGACCCATAAACTAACACTGGACTCATAGACTAACACAGAACCCAAAAACTAATACAGAACCCATAGACTAACACAGGACCCATAGACTAACACAGGACCCATAGACTAACACAAAACCCATAGACTAACACTGGACGCATAGGCTAACACAGAACCCATAGATTAATAGAGAACCCATAGACTAACACAGGACCCATAGACTAAAACATGGTCCCATAGACTAACACTGAACCCATAGATGAACACTGGACGCATAGACTATCACATAACCCATAGACTAATACAGAACCCATAGACTAACACAAGACCCTTCAACTAACACTGGACCCTTAAACTAACACTGGACGCATAGACTAACACAGAACCCATAGACTAATACTGAACCCATAGACTAACACAGGACCCATAGACTAACACAGGACCCATAGACTAACACAGGATCCATAGACTAACACAGAACCCATAGACTAACACAGGACCCATAGACTAACACAGGACCCATAGACTAACACAGAACACATAGACTACACAGGACCCGCAGACTAACACTGGACCAATAGACTAGCACAGAACCCATAGACTAACAATGGACCTATACACTAACACTGGACCCATAGACTAACACTGGACCCATACACTAATACTGAACTCATAGACTAACGCTGGACCCATAGACTAACACTGAACCCATAGAATAACACTGGACCCATACACTAACACTGGACCCATAGACTAACACTGGACCCATAGACTAACACTGGACCCATAGACTAACACTGAACCCATAGAATAACACTGGACCCATAGACTAACACAGAACCCATAGACTAATACAGAACCCATAGACTAACACAGAACCCATAGACTAATACAGAACCCATAGACTAACAGCGGACCCAGAGACTAACACAGAACCCATAGACTAACACAGGACCCATAGACTAACACACGGACCCATAGACTAACACTGAACCCATAGACTAGCACTGGACCCATAGACTAAGACTGGGCCCATAGACTAACACAGAACCCATAGACTAACACAGGACCCGCAGACTATCACTGGACCCATAGACTAACACGGAACCCATAGACTAATACAGAACCCATAGACTAACACAGAACCCATAGACTAATACAGAACCCATAGACTAACAGCGGACCCATAGACTAACACAGAACCCATAGACTAACACAGGACCCATAGACTAACACACGGACCCATAGACTAACACTGAACCCATAGACTAGCACTGGACCCATAGACTAAGACTGGGCCCATAGACTAACACAGAACCCATAGACTAACACTGGACCCATAGAATCACACTGGACCCATACACTAACACAGAACCCATAGACTAACACTGGACCCATAGACTAACACAGGACACATAGACCAACACTGGACCCATAGACTCACATTGGACCCATAGACTAACACAGGACCCATAGACTAACACAGGACCCATAGACTAACAGAGAACCCATAGACTAACACAGGACCCGCAGACTAACACTGGACCCATAGGCTAACACAGAACCCATAGAATAACACTGGACGCATAGACTAATACAGGACCCATAGGCTAGCACTGGACCCATACACAATCACTGGACCAATAGACTAACACTGGACCCATACACTAGCACTGGACCCATACACTAACACATGGTCCCACAGACTAACACTGAACCCATAGACTAACACTGGACCCATAGACTAACACAGAACCCATAGACTAATACAGAACCCATAGACTACCACAGATCCAATATACTAATACAGAACAATAGACTAACACAGGACCCATAAACTATCACAAGAACCATAGACTAACACAGAACCCAGAGACTAACACAGGACCCGCAGACTAACACTGGACCCATAGACTAACACTGAACCCATCGACTAACCCTGGACCCATAGACTCACACTAGACCCATACAATAACACAGAACCCATAGACTAACACTGCACCTATACACTAACACAGAAACCATAGACTAATACTGCACCCATAGACTAACACAGGACCCATACACTAACACTGAACCCATAGACTAACACATGGTCCCATGGACTAACACTGATCCCATAGACTCACACGGGACCCATACACTAACACTGGACCTATAGACTAACACAGGACCCATAGACTAACACAGGACCCATAGACTAACACACAAACCATAGACTAACACAGGACCCGCAAACTAACACTGGACCCCTAGACTAACACAGAAGCCATAGAGTAACACTGTACCCATGGACAACACAGTACCAATAGACTATCACTGGACCCATAGACTCACACTGGACCCATGCACTAACACTGGACCCATAGACTAACAAAGAACCCATGGACTAACACTGGACCTATAGACTAACACAGAACCCATAGACTAACACAGGACCCATAGACTAACACACAACCCATAGACTAACACAGGACCCGCAGACTAACACTGGACCCCTAGACTAACACAGAAGCCATAGACTAACACTGGCCCCATAGACTAACACTGGACCCAAACACTAACACAGGACCCATACACTAACACTGGACCCATACACTAACACATGGTCCCATAGACTAACACTGAACCCAAAGACTAACACTGGACGCATAGACTAACACTGGAACCATACACTAACACATGGTCCCATAGACTAACAATGAACGCATAGACTAACACTGGATGCATAGACTAACACAGAACCCATAGACTAACACTGGACCTATAGACTAAGACAGGACCCATAGACTAACACTGGACCCAAACACTAACACAGGACCCATACACTAACACAGAACCCATAGACTAATACAGAACCCACAGACTAACATAGGACCCATAGACTAACACTGGACGCATAGACTAACACAATGGACCCAAACACTAACACATGGTCCCATAGACTAACACTGGATGCATAGACTAACACAGAACCCATAGGCTAATACAGAACCCATAGACTAACACAGGACCCATAAACCAGCACTGGACCCTTAAACTAACACTGGACGCATAGACTAACACAGAACCCATAGACTAATACAGAACCCATAGACTAACACCGGACCCATAGACTAACACAGGACCCATAGACTAACACAGGACCCGCAGACTAACACTGGACCCATAGGCTAACACAGAACCCATAGAATAACACTGGACGCATAGACTAATACAGGACCCATAGGCTAGCACTGGACCCATACACAATCACTGGATTGATAGACTAACACTGGACCCATACGCGAATACTGAACCCATAGACTAACACTGGACCCATAGACTAACACTGAACCCATAGACTAACACTGGACCAATAGACTAACACTGGACCCATACACTAGCACTGGACCCATACACTAACACATGGTCCCACAGACTAACACTGAACCCATAGACTAACACTGGACCCATAGACTAACACAGAACCCATAGACTAATACAGAACCCATAGACTAACACAGGACCCATAGACTAACAGAGAACCCATAGACTAACACAGGACCCGCAGACTAACACTGGACCCATAGGCTAACACAGAACCCATAGAATAACACTGGACGCATAGACTAATACAGGACCCATAGGCTAGCACTGGACCCATACACAATCACTGGATTGATAGACTAACACTGGACCCATACGCGAATACTGAACCCATAGACTAACACTGGACCCATAGACTAACACTGAACCCATAGACTAACACTGGACCAATAGACTAACACTGGACCCATACACTAGCACTGGACCCATACACTAACACATGGTCCCACAGACTAACACTGAACCCATAGACTAACACTGGACCCATAGACTAACACAGAACCCATAGACTAATACAGAACCCATAGACTACCACAGATCCAATATACTAATACAGAACAATAGACTAACACAGGACCCATAAACTATCACAAGAACCATAGACTATCACAGAACCCAGAGACTAACACAGGACCCGCGGACTAACACTGGACCCATAGACTAACACTGAACCTATCGACTAACCCTGGACCCATAGACTCACACTAGACCCATACAATAACACAGGACCCATAGACTAACACAGGACCCATAGCCTAACACAGAACCCATAGACTAACACAGGACCCATAGACTAACACAGGACCCATAGACTAACACAGAACACATAGACTACACAGGACCCGCAGACTAATACTGGACCAATAGACTAGCACAGAACTCATAGACTAACAAAGGACCTATACACTAACACTGGACCCATAGACTAACACTGGACCCATACACTAATACTGAACTCATAGACTAACACTGGACCCAAAGACTAACACTGAACCCATAGAATAACACTGGACCCATACACTAACACTGCACCCATAGACTAACACTGGACCCATAGACTAACACTGGACCCATAGACTAACACTGAACCCATAGAATAACACTGGACCCATAGACTAACACAGGACCCATAGATTAACACAGAAGCCACAGACTAACACTGGACCCATAGACTAACACTGGACCCATACACTAACACAGGACCCATACACTAACACTGGACCCATTCACTAATACATGGTGCCATAGACTAACACTGAACCCATAGACTAACACTGGACGCATAGACTAACACAGAACCTATAGACTAATACAGAACCCATAGACTAACACAGGTGTCATAGACTAACACTGGACCCATAGCCTAACGCTGGACTCATAGACTAACACATGGTCCCATAGACTAACACTGATCCCATAGACTAACACTGGACGCATAGACTAACACAGAACCCATAGACTAATACAAAACTCTTAGACTAACACAGTACCCATAAACTAACACTTGACCCATAAACTAACACTGGACTCATAGACTAACACAGAACCCAAAAACTAATACAGAACCCATAGACTAACACAGGACCCATAGACTAACACAGGACCCATAGACTAACACAAAACCCATAGACTAACACTGGACGCATAGGCTAACACAGAACCCATAGATTAATAGAGAACCCATAGACTAACACAGGACCCATAGACTAAAACATGGTCCCATAGACTAACACTGAACCCATAGATGAAGACTGGACGCATAGACTATCACATAACCCATAGACTAATACAGAACCCATAGACTAACACAAGACCCTTCAACTAACACTGGACCCTTAAACTAACACTGGACGCATAGACTAACACAGAACCCATAGACTAATACTGAACCCATAGACTAACACAGGACCCATAGACTAACACAGGACCCATAGACTAACACAGGATCCATAGACTAACACAGAACCCATAGACTAACACAGGACCCATAGACTAACACAGGACCCATAGACTAACACAGAACACATAGACTACACAGGACCCGCAGACTAACACTGGACCAATAGACTAGCACAGAACCCATAGACTAACAATGGACCTATACACTAACACTGGACCCATAGACTAACACTGGACCCATACACTAATACTGAACTCATAGACTAACGCTGGACCCATAGACTAACACTGAACCCATAGAATAACACTGGACCCATACACTAACACTGGACCCATAGACTAACACTGGACCCATAGACTAACACTGGACCCATAGACTAACACTGAACCCATAGAATAACACTGGACCCATAGACTAACACAGAACCCATAGACTAATACAGAACCCATAGACTAACACAGAACCCATAGACTAATACAGAACCCATAGACTAACAGCGGACCCAGAGACTAACACAGAACCCATAGACTAACACAGGACCCATAGACTAACACACGGACCCATAGACTAACACTGAACCCATAGACTAGCACTGGACCCATAGACTAAGACTGGGCCCATAGACTAACACAGAACCCATAGACTAACACAGGACCCGCAGACTATCACTGGACCCATAGACTAACACGGAACCCATAGACTAATACAGAACCCATAGACTAACACAGAACCCATAGACTAATACAGAACCCATAGACTAACAGCGGACCCATAGACTAACACAGAACCCATAGACTAACACAGGACCCATAGACTAACACACGGACCCATAGACTAACACTGAACCCATAGACTAGCACTGGACCCATAGACTAAGACTGGGCCCATAGACTAACACAGAACCCATAGACTAACACTGGACCCATAGAATCACACTGGACCCATACACTAACACAGAACCCATAGACTAACACTGGACCCATAGACTAACACAGGACACATAGACCAACACTGGACCCATAGACTCACATTGGACCCATAGACTAACACAGGACCCATAGACTAACACAGGACCCATAGACTAACAGAGAACCCATAGACTAACACAGGACCCGCAGACTAACACTGGACCCATAGGCTAACACAGAACCCATAGAATAACACTGGACGCATAGACTAATACAGGACCCATAGGCTAGCACTGGACCCATACACAATCACTGGACCAATAGACTAACACTGGACCCATACACTAGCACTGGACCCATACACTAACACATGGTCCCACAGACTAACACTGAACCCATAGACTAACACTGGACCCATAGACTAACACAGAACCCATAGACTAATACAGAACCCATAGACTACCACAGATCCAATATACTAATACAGAACAATAGACTAACACAGGACCCATAAACTATCACAAGAACCATAGACTAACACAGAACCCAGAGACTAACACAGGACCCGCAGACTAACACTGGACCCATAGACTAACACTGAACCCATCGACTAACCCTGGACCCATAGACTCACACTAGACCCATACAATAACACAGAACCCATAGACTAACACTGCACCTATACACTAACACAGAAACCATAGACTAATACTGCACCCATAGACTAACACAGGACCCATACACTAACACTGAACCCATAGACTAACACATGGTCCCATGGACTAACACTGATCCCATAGACTCACACGGGACCCATACACTAACACTGGACCTATAGACTAACACAGGACCCATAGACTAACACAGGACCCATAGACTAACACACAAACCATAGACTAACACAGGACCCGCAAACTAACACTGGACCCCTAGACTAACACAGAAGCCATAGAGTAACACTGTACCCATGGACAACACAGTACCAATAGACTATCACTGGACCCATAGACTCACACTGGACCCATGCACTAACACTGGACCCATAGACTAACAAAGAACCCATGGACTAACACTGGACCTATAGACTAACACAGAACCCATAGACTAACACAGGACCCATAGACTAACACACAACCCATAGACTAACACAGGACCCGCAGACTAACACTGGACCCCTAGACTAACACAGAAGCCATAGACTAACACTGGCCCCATAGACTAACACTGGACCCAAACACTAACACAGGACCCATACACTAACACTGGACCCATACACTAACACATGGTCCCATAGACTAACACTGAACCCAAAGACTAACACTGGACGCATAGACTAACACTGGAACCATACACTAACACATGGTCCCATAGACTAACAATGAACGCATAGACTAACACTGGATGCATAGACTAACACAGAACCCATAGACTAACACTGGACCTATAGACTAAGACAGGACCCATAGACTAACACTGGACCCAAACACTAACACAGGACCCATACACTAACACAGAACCCATAGACTAATACAGAACCCACAGACTAACATAGGACCCATAGACTAACACTGGACGCATAGACTAACACAATGGACCCAAACACTAACACATGGTCCCATAGACTAACACTGGATGCATAGACTAACACAGAACCCATAGGCTAATACAGAACCCATAGACTAACACAGGACCCATAAACCAGCACTGGACCCTTAAACTAACACTGGACGCATAGACTAACACAGAACCCATAGACTAATACAGAACCCATAGACTAACACCGGACCCATAGACTAACACAGGACCCATAGACTAACACTGGACCAATAGACTAGCACAGAATCCATAGACTAACACTGGACCCATACACTAACACTGAACCCATAGACTAACGCTGGACCCATAGACTAACACTGAACCCATAGACTAACACTGAACCCATACACTAACACTGGACCCATAGACTAACACTGGACCCATAGACTAACACTGGACCCATAGTCTAACACTGAACCCATAGACTAACACTGGATCCATAGACTAACACAGAACCCATAGACTAATGCAGGAGCCATAGACTAACACGGAAAACATAGACTAACACAGGACCATCAGACTAACACTGGACCCATAGACTAACACAGAACCCATAGACTAACACTGGACCCCTAGACTAATACAGACCCCATACACTAACAAATGGTCCCATAGACTAACACTGAACCCATAGACTAACACTGGACCCATACACTAACACTGGACCAATACACTAACACTGGACCCATACACTAACACATGGTCCCATAGACTAACACTGAACCCATAGACTAACACTGGACCCATAGACTAACACCGGACCCATACACTATCACATGGTTCCATAGACTAACACTGAACGCATAGACTAACACTGGATGCATAGACTAACACAGAACCCATAGACTAATACAGAACCCATAGACTAACACAGGACCCATAAACCAGCACTGGACCCTTAAACTAACACTGGACGCATAGACTAACACAGAACCCATAGACTAATACAGAACCCATAGACTAACACAGGACCCATAGACTAACACAGGACACATAGACTAACACAGAACCCATAGACTAACACTGGACGCATAGACTAACAAAGAACCCATAGACTAATATTGAACCCATAGACTAACACAGGACCCATAGACTAACACAGGACCCATAGACTAACAAAGAACCCATAGACTAACACAGGACCCGCAGACTAACACTGGACCAATAGACTAGCACAGAACCTATAGACTAATACAGAACCCATAGACTAACACAGGTCTCATAGACTAACACTGGACCCATAGCCTAACGCTGGACTCATAGACTAACACATGGTCCCATAGACTAACACTGATCCCATGGACTAACACTGGACGCATAGACTAACACAGAACCCATAGACTAATACAGAACTCTTAGACTAACACAGTACCCATAAACTAACACTTGACCCATAAACTAACACTGGACTCATAGACTAACACAGAACCCATAAACTAATACAGAACCCATAGACTAATACAGGACCCATAGACTAACACAGGACCCATAGACTAACACAGAACCCATAGACTAACACTGGACGCATAGGCTAACACAGAACCCATAGATTAATAGAGAACCCATAGACTAACACAGGACCCATAGACTAAAACATGGTCCCATAGACTAACACTGAACCCATAGATGAACACTGGACGCATAGACTATCACATAACCCATAGACTAATACAGAACCCATAGACTAACACAAGACCCATAAACTAACACAGGACCCTTAAACTAACACTGGACGCATAGACTAACACAGAACCCATAGACTAATACTGAACCCATAGACTAACACAGGACCCATAGACTAACACAGGCCCCATTGACTAACACAGGATCCATAGACTAACACAGAACCCATAGACTAACACAGGACCCATAGACTAACACAGGACCCATAGACTAACACAGAACACATAGACTACACAGGACCCGCAGACTAACACTGGACCAATAGACTAGCACAGAACCCATAGACTAACAATGGACCTATACACTAACACTGGACCCATAGACTAACACTGGACCCATACACTAATACTGAACTCATAGACTAACGCTGGACCCATAGACTAACACTGAACCCATAGAATAACACTGGACCCATACACTAACACTGGACCCATAGACTAACACTGGACCCATAGACTAACACTGGACCCATAGACTAACACTGAACCCATAGAATAACACTGGACCCATAGACTAACACAGAACCCATAGACTAATACAGAACCCATAGACTAACACAGAACCCATAGACTAATACAGAACCCATAGACTAACAGCGGACCCAGAGACTAACACAGAACCCATAGACTAACACAGAACCCATAGACTAACACACGGACCCATAGACTAACACTGAACCCATAGACTAGCACTGGACCCATAGACTAAGACTGGGCCCATAGGCTATCACAGAACCCATAGACTAACACAGGACCCGCAGACTATCACTGGACCCATAGACTAACACGGAACCCATAGACTAATACAGAACCCATAGACTAACACAGAACCCATAGACTAATACAGAACCCATAGACTAACAGCCGACCCATAGACTAACACAGAACCCATAGACTAACACAGGACCCATAGACTAACACACGGACCCATAGACTAACACTGAACCCATAGACTAGCACTGGACCCATAGACTAAGACTGGGCCCAAAGACTAACACAGAACCCATAGAGTTAACACAGAACCGATAGACTAACACTGGACCCATAGACTCACACTGGACCCATGCACTAACACTGGACCCATAGAATTTCAATAGACCCATAGACTAGCACAGAACCCATAGACTAACACTGGAACCATAGACTAACAATGGACCCATACACTAACACTGGACCCATACACTAACACTGGACCCATACACTAACACTTGGTCCCATAGACTAACACTGAACCCATAGACTAACATTGGATGCATAGGCTAACACAGAACCCATAGACAAATACAGAACCCATAGACTAACACAGGACGCATAGACTAACACTGGACCCCATAGACTAACACTGGAACCATAGACTAACACATGGTCCCACAGACTAACACTGAACCCATAGACTAACACAGAACCCATAGATTGATACAGAACCCATAGACTAACACAGGACCCATAGACTAACACAGGACCCATAGACTAACAGAGAACCCATAGACTAACACAGGACCCGCAGACTAACACTGGACCCATAGGCTAACACAGAACCCATAGAATAACACTGAACGCATAGACTAATACAGGACCCATAGACTAGCACTGGACCCATACACAATCACTGGATCCATAGACTAACACTGGACCCATACACGAATACTGAACCCATAGACTAACACTGGACCCATAGACTAACACTGAACCCATAGACTAACACTGGACCCATAGACTAACACTGGACCCATACACTAACACTGGACCCATACACTAACACATGGTCCCACAGACTCACACTGAACCCATAGACTAACACTGGACCCATAGACTAACACAGAACCCATAGACTAATACAGAACCCATAGACTACCACAGATCCAATATACTAATACAGAACCCATAGACTAACACAGGACCCATAGACTATCACAAGAACCATAGACTAACACAGAACCCAGAGACTAACACAGGACCCGCAGACTAACACTGGACCCATAGACTAACACTGAACCCATCGACTAACACTGGACCCATAGACTCACACTAGACCCATACAATAACACAGAACCCATAGACTAACACTGCACCTATACACTAACACAGAAACCATAGACTAATACTGCACCCATAGACTAACACAGGACCCATACACTAACTCTGGACCCATAGACTAACACATGGTCCCATAGACTAACACTGATCCCATAGACTCACACTGGACCCATACACTAACACTGGACCTATAGACTAACACAGGACCCATAGACTAACACAGGACCCATAGACTAACACACAACCCATAGACTAACACAGGACCCGCAGACTAACACTGGACCCCTAGACTAACACAGAAGCCATAGAGTAACACTGTACCCATGGACAACACAGTACCAATCGACTATCACTGGACCCATAGACTCACACTGGACCCATACACTAACACTGGACCCATAGACTAACAAAGAACCCATGGACTAACACTGGACCTATAGACTAAAACAGAACCCATAGACTAACACAGGACCCATAGACTAACACACAACCCATAGACTAACACAGGACCCGCAGACTAACACTGGACCCCTAGACTAACACAGAAGCCATAGACTAACACTGGCCCCATAGACTAACACTGGACCCATACACTAACACAGGACCCATACACTAACACATGGTCCCATAGACTAACACTGAACCCAAAGACTAACACTGGACGCATAGACTAACACTGGAACCATACACTAACACATGGTCCCATAGACTAACACTGAACGCATAGACTAACACTGGATGCATAGACTAACACAGAAGCCATAGACTAACACTGGACCTATAGACTAACACAGGACCCATAGACTAAGACTGGACCCAAACACTAACACAGGACCCATACACTAACACAGAACCCATAGACTAATACAGAACCCATAGACTAACATAGGACCCATAGACTAACACTGGACGCATAGACTAACACAATGGACCCAAACACTAACACATGGTCCCATAGACTAACACTGGATGCATAGACTAACACAGAACCCATAGACTAATACAGAACCCATAGACTAACACAGGACCCATAAACCAGCACTGGACCCTTAAACTAACACTGGACGCATAGACTAACACAGAACCCGTAGACTAATACAGAACCCATAGACTAACACCGGACCCATAGACTAACACAGAACCCATAGACTAATACAGAACCCATAGACTAACACAGGACCCATAGACTAACACTGGACCAATAGACTAGCACAGAACCCATAGACTAACACTGGACCCATACACTAACACTGAACCCATAGACTAACGCTGGACCCATAGACTAACACTGAACCCATAGACTAACACTGAACCGATACACTAACACTGGACCCATAGACTAACACTGGACCCATAGACTAACACTGGACCCATAGACTAACACTGAACCCATAGACTAACACTGGATCCATAGACTAACACAGAACCCATAGACTAATGCAGGAGCCATAGACTAACACGGAAAACATAGACTAACACAGGACCATCAGACTAACACTGGACCCATAAACTAACACAGAACCCATAGACTAGCACTGGACCCATAGACTAATACAGAACCCATACACTAACAAATGGTCCCATAGACTAACACTGAACCCATAGACTAACACTGGACCCATACACTAACACTGGACCCATACACTAACACTGGACCCATACACTAACACATGGTCCCATAGACTAACACTGAACCCATAGACTAACACTGGACCCATAGACTAACACCGGACCCATACACTATCACATGGTCCCATAGACTAACACTGAACGCATAGACTAACACTGGATGCATAGACTAACACGGAACCCATAGACTAATACAGAACCCATAGACTAACACAGAACCCATAGACTAATACAGAACCCATAGACTAACAGCGGACCCATAGACTAACACAGAACCCATAGACTAACACAGGACCCAAAGACTAACACAGAACCCATAGGCTAACACAGGACCCGCAGACTAACACTGGACCCATAGACTAACACGGAACCCATAGACTAATACAGAACCCATAGACTAACACAGAACCCATAGACTAATACAGAACCCATAGACTAACAGCGGACCCATAGACTAACACAGAACCCATAGACTAACACAGGACCCATAGACTAACAGAGAACCCATAGACTAACACAGGACCCGCAGACTAACACTGGACCCATAGACTAACACAGAATCCATAGACTAATACAGAACCCATAGACTAACACAGGTCTCATAGACTAACACTGGACCCATAGCCTAACGCTGGACTCATAGACTAACACATGGTCCCATAGATTAACACTGATCCCATAGACTAACAATGGACGCATAGACTAACACAGAACCCATAAACTAATACAGAACTCTTAGACTAATACAGTACCCATAAACTAACACTTGACCCATAAACTAACACTGGACTCATAGACTAACAAAGAACCCATAGACTAATACAGAACCCATAGACTAACACAGGACCCATAGACTAATACAGGACCCATAGACTAACACAGAACCCATAGACTAACACTGGACGCATAGACTTAAACTGGACCTATAATCTAACACAGGACCCATAGACTAATACAGGACCCATAGACTAACACACAACCCATAGACTAACACTGGACCCATAGACTAACACTGGACCCATACACTAACACTGAACCCATAGACTACCACTGGACCCATAGACTAACACTGATCCCTTAGACTAACACTGGACCCATACACTAACACTGGACCCTTACACTAACACTGGACCCATACACTAACACATGGTCCTGTAGACTAACACTGAACCCATAGACTAAAACTGGAAGCATAGACTAACACTGGACCCATACACTAACACATGGTCCCATGGACTAACACTGAACCCATAGACTAACACTGAACCCATAGACTAACACAGAACCTTTAGACTAATACAGAACCCATAGACTAACACAGATCCCATAGACTAATACAGGACCTATAGACTAACACAGAACCCATAGACTAATACAGGACTTATAGACTAACACTGGACCCGTAGACTATCACAGAACCCATAGACCCATAGACTAATACAGGACCTATAGACTAACACTGGACTTGTAGACTAACACAGAACCCATAGACTAATACAGGACCTATAGACGAACACAGAACCCATAGACTAATATAGGACCTATAGACTAACACTGGATCCATAGGCTAACACAGAACCCATAGGCTAACACAGAACCCATACACTAACACTGGACGCATACACTAACACTGAACCTATAGACTAACACAGAACCCATTCACTAACACAGAACCCATACACTAACACAGAACCCATAGACTAACACAGAACCCATAGGCTAACACAGAACCCATAGGCTAACACAGAACCCGTAAACTCTTATTTTTGGCGTGTGGCAGCACTGTAGTGCAGGAGCTAAGTGCCAATGTCGAGGTCTGCTGCTGGCCACGGCGAGAGGGCTTCAGCAGAGAGAGAGTTCGTGTCGTGTCGCTGTTCCTCCTCCTCTGTTGAAGGAGCTCAGACCACAGTGGGTTTACTGTGGGGTCCGTAGTGTGGCTTTGTATGCCCACAATCGCTCTGCTGTGGCTTGATCTTTCTCGTATCTCCATGGGTCTCTAGTTTGTTTTTAGTTTGTGTCTCTATATGAGCCTCTGTGTCTCCATATGAGTCTCTATCTATCTCTCTCTGTCTCCACGCTTCTCTGAGTATGCTTTGCTACGCGTCTCTATGGGTCTCTACGCATCTCTATGAGTCGCTGTGGGTCTCTTATCGGTCTCTCTTTGCCTCTTATGTGTCTCTACGTTTCCCTACGCGTCTCTGGGTTTACAACGTGGGTCCATTGTTCTGCGTTGTGTGGCCGCAGTCGTGCTACCACTGTTGGCTGTGCCTTCGATTTCCCACTTGTGAAGATGTTTGTTACGTTGAACTTCTTTCGCACCGTACGTAGCCAACCGTGCCAATCGGAGGGTGGATGAGTGTGTGGATGAGTGACCACGTGACTGGGTGAGTGACTGTGTGAGTCTACGTACGTGTGTACGCTGAACTTCTTTCGCACCGTACGTAGCCCGCCGTGCTAATCGGAGGTGCGATGTGCTCATCAGCCCTGCTGTTGATGATCGATCTGACGCTGATGTTGCTTCCACCGCCACTTTCCTTCGAGGAGGAGGAGGCGGAGGAGGTGGAGGAGGGATGTCTAAGCTAGGAGGGGGTGTGGGGTCTCGAATGAAGGAAGTGGTTGTTATTCTGGACGTCCACTCTGTTCGCCAGCGTTCTACCTCAAACTGGGTGCGACATTCTAGGATGGGTGACAGGAGAAAGGGGTGGGTGGGTGGGTGGAGAGGTCGCGATTTGAGTTTGGCTGCCAGGAGGAGGTGGCACCGTTGAGGTGTTGGTTGATAACGGCTGTAGGCGGTGGTCGTCCGTAAGGAAAACGTCAACTCCCTTGCAGTCTTCGTCTTCCTCGTCTTAATCTTACTCTTAATCTTCTTATTTCTTCTTAATCTACTTCTTAATCTTCTTCTTAATCTTCTTATTCTTTTTACGTCTTCTTAATCTTCTTCTTAATCTTCTTCTTACTTCTTCTTAATCTTCTTAATCTTCTCCTTCTTACTTATTCTTAATCTTCTTCTTTTTCTTAATCTTCTTCGTCTTCCTCTTCTTCTTCCCCATATGGCTGGGGGGGGACCCAGTGTGTCCAGTCTGACTGTCGAGCTTGACGATCCGTGCGCCACTGCTTCGCCGGTCGAGGCGGAGCGAGCGGCGTCGCGATGCCACCCGGGGGACATTGGATCTGTCGGGGGGGGGGGGGGGGGGTGGCCCAGGCGTTTCGTTTGGCACGTGGCGCGATCGTCTCACCTGGGCGAGTGGCCACGGTTCACGATTCGGGTTCCGGCTTCTCTCACGTTATCCCTCCTGGAGCTTCACAGTGGCCCGCGTCTTCTTCTCCTTCCCAGGCCCCTTGCTCCTTGAAGCGCGCGGGCGGTCGAGAGATTGTCACCAAGCTGTTTTTTTGTTTATTTGTCTTTGCCCCAAAACGATTTTATTATTCTCAAGACGATATCAGGCGCGCAGTGCTAACCACGCATTGCCGATTGCAATGTAATGGACACCTCTGTCTAAAATCGCATGTTTCAATCAATTGTTTCTGTCAACTCTACGACTCCCCGATGTCTTTCCCAAGCTCTGACAGCCCTGTGGGAGAAGGGAAAATGGTGAGAGGAGGAGGGGGGGGGTAGGGAGGTGGGTAAAGGACCTCAACGTCCTTGCCAATGCCCCTAAGAATCAACGTCCACTCGAGGAGAGGCAGTGAAGGAGGTTCCATATTTCTGGGTGGTCAGCTTCCTCCCTGCCCATTTTAGTTTCGCAACTTAGACGCTGTCCCAAGTCGTTTCCTTTTCCGTTCTTGCGTGCGACGCTTGAGACGGCTGCGATGTCGCCGTTCGAGGGAGCCGCCAGCTACCGCCGGGATTGCAGTGGTCCATGTCTGCGGTCGACCCAATGAGTTGTGGCCGTTGGCGGGGTCTGATGGGTTTAGAGCGGATTCCAGTACGGCGCTGTAGAGAAAGCATCGCAAGTTGACCCGAGAAATACTAAACTATTTTTTTTATTTTATTTAACCAGGTTCGGTCCCTACTGAGCCATGTAGCTCTCTCTCTCTCTCTCAGAAGCGACCCCGCAAATGAGAGCTCAACGAAGATGGCTCAGCATCATCATCATCATCGTCGTCGTCGTTGTGGATATCTTTGGCAGCCAGGTACTCTGAACGCGTGATGTTGATTCTCAATGTGGAGGGGGGAAACGGGAGGACTCGGAGAAAAATCCACGCGACCACCGGGAGAGAGAGAGACGCAAAAACTCCAAATATACAGCAGCAGGCGTCGTCAGGGTCGGGATTGAACCCACGGCCTCCTGTACAACAACAACAGCAACAATAACAACAACTCGTCCTGCGGATGCTTTCGTCTGAGCGGTGGGTTGACAAAGGCTCCGTGCATCGTTGTTATTTTAAAACGCGCGCATCAATGGTCTCTTTGACAATCGCCTTTGATTCAGTTTCACCCATCTCATCCGCGATATTCATTCAATCAAAATTAATTACGCGTAACACTCACTCCCTCCCTCCCCCTCCATCTCACCCTCCCTCTCTCCCATCCCCGCCCCCCCCCTCCCTCCCACCCTCCGCCCCTCTCACACTCCCATCCTACCCCCTCCCTCCCACCCTCCCTCCCCCCCCTTCTCTCTCACCCTCACTCCCACCCTCCCTCCCCCGCTCCCTCCCTCCCCCTCCATCTCACC
The DNA here is from genome assembly GCF_048934315.1 of Petromyzon marinus. Lineage (NCBI taxonomy): Eukaryota > Metazoa > Chordata > Hyperoartia > Petromyzontiformes > Petromyzontidae > Petromyzon > Petromyzon marinus. The sequence continues at coordinate 7,445,654 of NC_133714.1, read as the reverse complement.
CTCCCTCTCTCCCTCCCCCTCCCACCCTCCCTCCCACCCTCCGCCCCTCTCACACTCCCATCCTCCCCCCTCCCTCCCACCCTCCCTCCCCCTCCCCCCTCCCTCTCACCCTCCCTCCCCCGCTCCCCCACTCCCACCCTCCCTCTCCCCCCTCCCACCCTCCCCCCCCCTTCCTCACTCCCACCCTCCCACCCTCCACTGTGAACGAGAGCACGAGAACCTTGCCTCTCCATTCCGCTGCCCTCTCTGTCCACACAGAAGCATCATCATTATTATTTATTATTATTTATCATTATTATTTATCATTATTATGATCTATCAGTATTATTTATAATCATTATTATTTATCATTATTATTATTTATCATTACTAATATTTATCATTATTATTATTTATCATTTATCATCATTATTATTATTTATCAGTATTATGATTATTTATCATCATTATTATTATTTATCATTATTATTTATCACTATTATTTATCATCATTATTATTATTTATCATTATTATGATTATTTACACACCAACAGCCGCAGTGACCTCGAGGTCTAAAGAGAGATAATCTCGTTCCAAAATTAATGAACGCATCCGTCCCAAATTTGTCTCCTCACTTACAAAACAATTTGCATTTGTTGAAGTGTTTTTGTTATTAACAAAATATCATCATCATCATCATCTGTGAGTGCATGCGTCCAGCAGAATTACTAAATTATGTTTTTATTTACATTTTATTTTACCAGCTAAGGCCCCAATGAGCTATGCAGATGTTTTTCATAAGCGACATGGCGAAAAACGGTAAGCTCCTCGAAGTAGCTTATCATCATCATCATCACGTGGGAATTTATAGCAGCTAAATGCTCTGAACGATGTTGATAGTGACGTTGATTCTAAATGCCCAGGGGAAAAAACCGGAGTACCCGGAGAAATATCCACGCGACCACGAGGAGAGAGACACGCAAACTCCAAATCAGGGTCGGGATCAAACCAACGACCTCCTGCACACCAAGCGATGGAGTTAACATCTCCTAACCACCGTAGTGATGATGAGAGAGAGAGAGACACGCAAACTTCAAATATACCGCAGGCGTCAGGTGTCGAGATCAAAACAACGACCTCCTGTACACCAGGCGAGGTAGTTAACATCTCCTAGCCACCGTGATGATGAGAGAGAGAGACACGCATACTTCAAATATACAGCAGCAGGCGTCAGGGTCGGGATCGCACCCACGACCTCCTGCACACCAGGCGAGGTAGTTAACATCTCCTAGCCACCGTGGTGATGATGAGAGAGAGACACGCAAACTCCAAATATACAGCAGGCGTTAGGTGTCGAGATCAAAACAACGACCTCCTGCTCACCAGGCGAGGTAGTTAACATCTCCTAGCCACCGCGGCGAAGACTCTGGACACATTTTCAGTGTCTCATCAGCAGTGAGTCTCTTTGTCAGGGCAGGGGGTAATAATAATGATTCAAGCACGTGCACATGGACATCATTTAATCTATCCATCTCCTCCAGCAGACGTTCTCACCGACGCGTTCCATTCCTTCTGTCTGCCGCTCCGTTCTCGGTGTTGACCATCGCCCTGCGTCTCTTCTGGCCAAGGGTCACTCACTGTCGCTTACGATGTCAACGGTGTCATTCATCCCGTGTCACGTTCTCCGATTAGAGCCACGCATTCCACTTTCTGTCTTAATGCCATTATGATGTATGAGCATATGAAGAAGGGTCATTGCCATTGCCAAAAAAAACATCGCCTATTATATATAGCGTTTTTTTTATTTTTCAAGGTAACACAAAGACAAAGATCCCCCGTGTAGCCTTAACAGACTGTTGTGGCAAGTGCTGTTAGCGAGCTGCACCTATGAAGGCCGGCACGGTACACGATACACGAGGGGGGTGGGTGGCCAGCACCACGCCGGGCTGCCTTTGTCTCCCCGAGTGGTGATGTTGACTCCACATCGCACCGGGGGCACTCATATAAGGCCGAGTCGCCCTAGGGGAGGATCAGCATCGAGTCGGGTAAAATCGCGAGTGGTGTTTGGCCGCGGGCGGGAATCGAACTTGGGTGGTCGGGGGTTGGTGGCTCTGCGAGGTCGAGGATCATTACACCCGACGTGCGTCTCCCCAATCATCCTTCAAATCCCCGTCCTATCATTCGTCCGTTGTCGTTGAGGGCCACGTTTTTCCGAACTATTTTTTTGGTTTTTAAATGTTACCAGGTAAGGCCCCACTGAACACTGCGCAGGTCTTTGTCAGAAGCGAGCTGGCTCTAACAAACGGTAGCTCCAACGAAGTGGCCCACCACGTGGACATTTATAGCGGCCAAACACTGTGAACGCACGACGTCGATTCTCAATGTGGAGGGGGGAACAGCCGGAGGACCCGGAGAACAAAAATCCACGCGACCACGTGGAGAGAGACACCGCAAACTCCAAATATACAGCAGCAGGCGTCTGGTGTCGAGATCAAACCCACGACCTCCTGTATATCTAGCAAGGTAGCTAACATCTCCTAGCCTCCGTGATGATGTTGAGAGACAGAGACACGCAAACTCCAAACATACAGCAGGCTTCAGGGTTCGGTATCAAACCCACGACCTCCTGTATACCAGGCGAGGGCGTTAACATCTCATAGCCACCGTGGTGATGATGAGAGAGAGACACCGCAAACTCCAAATATACCGCAGGCGTCAGGTGTCGAGATCAAACCAACGTCCTCCTGTATACCAGGCGAGGTAGTTAACATCTCCTAGCCTCCGTGATGCTGTTGAGAGAGAGAGAGACACGCAAACTCCAAATATACAGCAGCAGGCGTCAGGTGTCGAGATCAAACCAACGACCTCCTGCACACCAGGCGAGGTAGTTAACATCTCCTAGCCACCGCAGCGAAGACTCTGGAAACATTTTCAGTATCTCATCAGCAGTGAGTCTCTTTGTCAGGGCAGGGGGTACTAATAATGATCCAAGCACGTGCATATGCACATAATTTAATCGATCCATCTCCTCCAGCAGGCGAGGGCGTTAACATCTCCTAGCCACTCCGTTGTTTAACCCGCGACTCCCGTGGACGTCGCTTTGTGATGACTAATGCATTGCGCCGTTGCATCTCGGGGAGCGGTCAATATTGATGCGGAGAGGCGAACGCCGTGGAATTGATGCCGCTCGTTTCCTCGCCAGAGCACTGACCTCGGCCCTGCCCTACAACTGGCCCCCTTCTGCTTTCGCGAGCGTCGTTTACGTGAAAGGTGGGGGGGGGGGGTGGGAGATCCAGAGCGACAGGGGTTCATCTCGCAAGAGCGGACCTGTCTGCGTGTGTCCCGCGTGGCCCTTAGTGCGGCCCACGGCGATAGGGGCCGTCCATTGAGTAGGAACGCAAAAATCTGTCAAAACTTTAACCCTCCCCCCCCCACTCCCTGTACGCACGCGGACTTTTTACACCTCCCCCCCCACCTGAATCCCATAGAACGGCCGATATTTAATCCACGCAGAAACGATCAAAGGTTAATAATATTAACGTGTTTAAGCAAACAGATAGACCACCGCCGGACTATCTAACTCATTTGAAAGCCAATGTAAACAAATTATTATCGAGGCTTCACCCCCACCCCCCATACACAAGCGCACGCATTTGGGTTAACCCCCCCTCCCCCCTCCACGCGTACGTCCTAAATGGATGGCCCCTTACACTACGAGTGACAACACTTCCGAATCATCGTGCTGTCAACCCCCACGCACCCCACCCACCGATGGGTTCAAATGCGATGTCTTATCGGCGAAAGTGGCACCCCTCTGTGAAAACGAGAGCAAAAACCGCCGCTCTATGAAGAGCTTGCACCATCGGTGTCGCCTTCCTGCCGGCAAGGCGGCGCGAGCGAGCAATCCGTAAGGAGAAGTTGCTCATCAGTCGGGTAAGTGGGTGGCAGTGAAGGTGGTGGTGGCGGTAAGAACGATGTGGAGCTGTGTTGGTGCGTGTCACGTGCTCATCACGGATGAGTTCCCCTTCATTGATAAATTATTCATTTAGGTAGCAGAAAGTTTGTGGGTTCGATCCCGGCCATGACGCCTGCTGTATATTAAGGAGTTTGCGTGTTTCTCTCTCTCTCATCATCATCACGGTGGCTAGGAGATGTTAACTACCTCGCCTGGTGTATAGGAAGTCATGGGTTCTCTCCCGACCATGACGCCTGCTGTACACTTGGAGTTTGCGTGTCTCTCTCTCTCATCATCATCTCTATCATCATCACGGTGTCTATGAGATGTTGACTACCTCGCCTGGTGTACAGGAAGTCGTGGGTTCTATCCCGACCATGGCGCCTGCTGTTGTATATTTGGAGTTTGCGTGTCTCTCTCTCTCTCATCATCATCTCTATCATCATCACTATGGCTAGGAGATGTTGACTTCCTCGCCTGGTGTACAGGAAGTCGTGGGTTCTATCCCGACCATGACGCCTGCTGTTGTATATTTGGAGTTTGCGTGTCTCTGTCTCTCTCATCATCATCTCTATCATCACTATGGCTAGGAGATGTTGACTACCTCGCCTGGTGTACAGGAAGTCGTCGGTTTTATCCCGACCATGACGCCTGCTGTTGTATATTTGGAGTTTGCGTGTCTCTCTCTCCCCGTGGTCGCGTGGAATGTTTTTTTCTCCAGGGTCCTCCGATGTTCCCCCTCCACATTCAGAATCAATGTCGCGTCTTCGGAGTAATTCGGCTGCTAATTGACATTCGCACGCGATGCCGACGATCACGAGCCGCCTCTCGCCTAATTCTCATTTGTGAGGGCCAGGTCGCTTCTGACAAAAAGAGAGCGACGCAGCTAAGTGGGGCCTTGCCTGGTAAAACAACAACAGCAACAACAACAGCAGAACAACAGCAGCAACAACAACAGCAGAAGTTTATAGTTTAGTTTGCAATTGGGGGGTAGAGTACGTGGTCCCACGACACGAGCGCCTCGTGGTGGTGGCGGAGCGCCGCCTGGCGGCTGCAGAGAGAGGGGAGGGGCCGTGAGAGTGGGGGGTGGAGGGGAGGGCCGTGAGAGTGGGGGTGGAGGGGGAGGGGCCGTGAGAGTGGGGGGTGGAGGGGAGGGGCTGTGAGAGTGGGGGGGTGGGAGGGGAGGGGCCGTGAGAGTGGGGGGTGGAGGGGAGGGGCCGTGAGAGTGGGGGATGGAGGGGAGGGACCTTGAGAGTGGGGGGTGGAGGGGAGGGGCCGTGAGTGGGGGGTGGAGGGGAGGGGGCCGTGAGAGTGGGGGGTGAAGGGGAGGGGCGTGAGAGTGGGGGTGGAGGGGAGGGGCTGTGAGAGTGGGGGGTGGAGGGGAGGGGCCGTGAGAGTGGGGGGTGGAGGGGAGGGGCCGTGAGAGTGGGGGATGGAGCGGAGGGACCTTGAGAGTGGGGGTGGAGGGGAGGGGCCGTGAGTGGGGGGTGGAGGGGAGGGGCCGTGAGGAGTAGGGGGTGGAGGGGAGGGGCTGTGAGAGTGGGGGGTGGAGGGGAGGGGCCGTGAGAGTGGGGGGTGAAGGGGAGGGGCCGTGAGAGTAGGGGGTGGAGGGGAGGGGCCGTGAGAGTGGGGGTGGAGGGGAGGGGCCGTGAGAGTGGGGGGTGGAGGGGAGGGGCCGTGAGTGGGGGGTGGAGGGGAGGGGCCGTGAGAGTGGGGGGTGGAGGGGGAGGGGCCGTGAGAGTGGGGGGTGAAGGGGAGGGGCCGTGAGAGTGGGGGGTGAAGGGGAGGGGCCGTGAGAGTGGGGGGTGGAGGGGAGGGGCCGTGAGAGTGGGGGGTGGAGGGGAGGGGCTGTGAGAGTGGGGGTGGAGGGGAGGGGCGGCCGTGAGAGTGGGGGTTGGAGGGGAGGGGCGGGCGTGAGAGTGGGGGTTGGAGGGTGCCGTGAGAGTGGGGGTGAAGGGGAGGGGCGGCCGTGAGAGTGGGGGGTGGAGGGGAGGGGCGGCCGTGAGAGTGGGGGGTGGAGGGGAGGGGCCGTGAGAGTGGGGGGGTGGAGGGGAGGGGCCGTGAGAGTGGGGGGTGAAGGGGAGGGGCCGTGAGAGTGGGGGGTGAGGGGAGGGGCCGTGAGAGTGGGGGGTGGAGGGGAGGGGCCGTGAGAGTGGGGGGGTGGAGGGGAGGGGCTGTGAGAGTGGGGGTGGAGGGAAGGGGCGGGCGTGAGAGTGGGGGGTGGAGGGGACGGGCGGCCGTGAGAGTGGGGGGTGAAGGGGAGGGGCGGCCGTGAGAGTGGGGGGTGAAGGGGAGGGGCGGCCGTGAGAGTGGGGGTTGGAGGGGAGGGGCGAGCGTGAGAGTGGGGGTTGGAGGGGAGGGTGCCGTGAGAGTGGGGGGTGAAGGGGAGGGGCCGTGAGAGTGGGGGGTGGAGGGGAGGGGCGGCCGTGAGAGTGGGGGGTGGAGGGGAGGGGCCGTGAGAGTGGGGGGGTGGAGGGGAGGGGCCGTGAGAGTGGGGGGTGGAGGGGAGGGGCGGCCGTGAGAGTGGGGGGTGGAGGGGAGGGGCGGCCACGAATCTTCACCTCCATGCCACGTGTTCACCTTTCATGACAACTCGACTCTATGGGTGTCTGTGTGACTCTATGGGTGTCTGTGTGACTGTATGGGTGTCTGTGTGACTCTATGGGTGTCTGTGTGACTCTATGGGTGTCTGTTTGAGTCTATGGGTGTCTGTGTGACTCTATGGGTGTCTGTGTGACTCTATGGGTGTCTGTTTGAGTCTATGGGTGTCTGTGTGACTCTATGGGTGTCTGTGTGACTCTATGGGTGTCTGTTTGAGTCTATGGGTGTCTGTGCGACTCTATGGGTGTCTGTGTGACTCTATGGGTGTCTGTGTGACTCTATGGGTGTCTGTGTGACTCTATGGGTGTCTGTGTGACTCTATGGGTGTCTGTTTGAGTCTATGGGTGTCTGTGTGACTCTATGGGTGTCTGTTTGAGTCTATGGGTGTCTGTGTGACTCTATGGGTGTCTGTGTGACTGTATGGGTGTCTGTGTGACTCTATGGGTGTCTGTGTGACTCTATGTGTGTCTGTGTGAGTCTATGTGTGTCTGTGTGAGTCTATGTGTGTCTGTGTGAGTCTATGGGTGTCTAGTCTGTGGGTGTCTGTGTGAGTCTATGGGTGTCTGTGTGACTCTATGGGTGTCTGTGTGACTCTATGGGTGTCTGTGTGAGTCTATGGGTCTCTGTGTGAGTCTATGGGTGTCTGTGTGGGTCTATGGGTGTCTGTGTGACTCTATGGGTCTCTGGGTGAGTCTATGGGTCTCTGTATGAGTCTATGGGTGTCTGTGTGAGTCTATGGGTGTCTGTGTGAGTCTATGGGTGTCTGTGTGACTCTATGGGTGTCTGTGTGACTCTATGGGTGTCTGTGTGAGTCTATGGGTGTCTGTGTGAGTCTATGGGTGTCTGTGTGACTCTATGGGTGTCTGTGTGAGTCTATGGGTGTCTGTGTGAGTCTATGGGTGTTCGTGTGAGTCTATGGGTGTCTGTGTGAGTCTATGGGTGTCTGTGTGACTCTATGGGTATCTGTGTGAGTCTATGGGTGTCTGTGAGTCTATGGGTGTCTGTCTGAGTCTATGGGTCTCTGTGTGAGTCTATGGCTGTCTGTGTGACTCAGTGGGTGTCTGTGTGAGTCTATGGGTGTTTGTGTGACTCTATGGGTGTCTGGGTGAGTCTATGGGTCTCTGTATGAGTCTATGGGTGTCTGTGTGAGTCTATGGGTGTCTGTGTGAGTCTATGTGTGTCTGTGTGAGTCTATGGGTGTCTAGTCTGTGGGTGTCTGTGTGAGTCTATGGGTGTCTGTGTGACTCTATGGGTGTCTGTGTGACTCTATGGGTGTCTGTGTGAGTCTATGGGTCTCTGTGTGAGTCTATGGGTGTCTGTGTGGGTCTATGGGTGTCTGTGTGACTCTATGGGTCTCTGGGTGAGTCTATGGGTCTCTGTATGAGTCTATGGGTGTCTGTGTGAGTCTATGGGTGTCTGTGTGAGTCTATGGGTGTCTGTGTGACTCTATGGGTGTCTGTGTGACTCTATGGGTGTCTGTGTGAGTCTATGGGTGTCTGTGTGAGTCTATGGGTGTCTGTGTGACTCTATGGGTGTCTGTGTGAGTCTATGGGTGTCTGTGTGACTCTATGGGTGTCTGTGTGAGTCTATGGGTGTCTGTGTGAGTCTATGGGTGTCTGTGTGACTCTATGGGTATCTGTGTGAGTCTATGGGTGTCTGTGAGTCTATGGGTGTCTGTCTGAGTCTATGGGTCTCTGTGTGAGTCTATGGCTGTCTGTGTGACTCAGTGGGTGTCTGTGTGAGTCTATGGGTGTTTGTGTGACTCTATGGGTGTCTGTGTGACTCTATGGGTGTCTGTTTGAGTCTATGGGTGTCTGTGTGACTCTATGGGTGTTTGTGTGACTCTATGAGTGTCTGTGTGACTCTATGTGTGTCTGTGTGAGTCTGTGTGTGTCTGTGTGAGTCTATGGGTGTCTGTGTGACTCTATGGGTGTCTGTGTGACTCTATGGGTGTCTGTGTGAGTCTATGGGTGTCTGTGTGACTCTATGGGTGTCTGTGTGACTCTATGGGTCTCTGTGTGAGTCTATGGGTCTCTGTGTGAGTCTATGGGTGTCTGTGTGAGTCTATGGGTGTCTGTGTGAGTCTATGGGTGTCTGTGTGAGTCTATGGGTGTCTGTGTGATTCTATGGGTGTCTATGTGAGTCTATGGGTGTCTGTGTGACTCTATGGGTGTCTGTGTGACTCTATGGGTGTCTGTGTGAGTCTATGGGTGTCTGTGTGACTCTATGGGTGTCTGTTTGAGTCTATGGGTGTCTGTGTGACTCTATGGGTGTCTGTGTGACTCTATGGGTGTCTGTGTGACTCTATGGGTGTCTGTGTGAGTCTATGGGTGTCTGTGTGAGTCTATGGGTGTCTGTGCGACTCTATGGGTGTCTGTGTGAGTCTATGGGTGTCTGTGTGACTCTATGGGTGTCTGTGTGACTCTATGGGTCTCTGTGTGAGTCTATGGGTCTCTGTGTGAGTCTATGGGTGTCTGTGTGAGTCTATGGCTGTCTGTGTGACTCTATGGGTGTCTGTGTGACTCTATGGGTGTCAGTGTGAGTCTATGGGTGTCTGTGTGAGTCTATAGGTGTCTGTGTGAGTCTATGGGTGTCTGTGTGAGTCTATGGGTGTCTGTGTGAGTCTATGGGTGTCTGTGTGAGTCTATGGGTGTCTGTGTGACTCTATGGGTGGCTGTGTGAGTCTATGGGTGTCTGTGTGAGTCTATGGGTGTCTGTGTGACTCTATGGGTGTCTGTTTGAGTCTATGGGTGTCTGTGTGACTCTATGGGTGTCTGTGTGGCTCTATGGGTGTCTGTGTGACTCTATGGGTGTCTGTGTGAGTCTACGGGTGTCTGTGTGAGTCTATGGGTGTCTGTGTGAGTCTATGGGTGTCTGTGTGAGTCTATGGGTGTCTGTGTGACTCTATGGGTGTCTGTGTGACTCTATGGGTGTCTGTGTGACTCTATGGGTGTCAGTGTGAGTCTCTGGGTGTCTGTGTGAGTCTATAGGTGTCTGTGTGAGTCTATGGGTGTCTGTGTGAGTCTATGGGTGTCTGTGTGAGTCTATGGGTGTCTGTGTGAGTCTATGGGTGTCTGTGTGAGTCTATGGGTGTCTGTGTGAGTCTATGGGTGTCTGTGTGACTCTATGGGTTCCTGTGTGAGTCTATGGGTGTCTGTGTGAGTCTATGGGTGTCTGTGTGAGTCTATGGGTGTCTGTGTGAGTCTATGGGTGTCTGTATGAGTCTATGGGTGTCTGTGTGAGTCTATGGGTGTCTGTGTGACTCTATGGGTGTCTGTGTGAGCCTATGGGTGTCTGTGTGACTCTATGGGTGTCTGTGTGACTCTATGGGTGTCTGTGTGACTCTATGGGTGTCAGTGTGAGTCTATGGGTGTCTGTGTGACTCTATGGGTGTCTCTATGCGAGTCTGCGGGCCTCCGTGCGCCCGTCAAACCCCGCCACGCGTGTGAACTCGGTTAAGTCACAGGCTGCGGTTGTAACCTGAATTGGAACCCAGAGGATCTCAGCGGTAGGCGGCCTCAACGCTATGACCTCTGACCTCGGAGCCACGCGACCTCTTAATAGCACTCCTGCAATGAGCACCGCTTGTTTCACTTGGTTCTAGGAATTTAGAAAGACGGGGGGGGGGGGGGGGGGTTCCCCCCCCCCACCCCACTCCCCCCCATGCGTGCCTCGTGGCTACGCGTGTTGATGTGGCCTTGACACGCGTGCGGTGTGAGCCAAGGCTGTAGAGGACATTGGACGAGTGCGTTTGGCAATTAATTAGGGACAGAACGTGAATGAACAAAGGGTGGGGGGAGGGGGTTATAGACATCATCAGCGGTGGGATCAATAAATTATCAGTGTAATTAACCTGCATCAGCATTGTCACTGAGGGTCGCTTCAATGTATAATAAATCATCGTCGGCAGCAGGAATTATGAAGGTGATCACCATCCGTTTGCAGATGACATCCCGCCGTCATCAGTAGCAGCAACAACAGCACCAATGATCAGCGCCACTCATCATCATCAGCAGCAGCAATTTCCCACGTAATTAACCACCATCATCATCAGCAGCAGACTGATGCAGATGAGATGCGATCTGAGAGAGAGAGAGAGATATGTCGACGAGAGGCAGGGATGGAGCGAGACGAGTCCGCGTCTTTATGTCCTGGAGGAATCGTCGCATTCGGATCCCTCCAGGGGCAGCGCGTGATGGAGCCACGTGGGGGTAGGGCTTCTCGGCGGTGGCGCGTTCGCCACTTCGAATCAAGCGGCCACCCTCGTAAATACCGCGGCGGCGGCAGTGGTGGTGGTGGTTTTAGCCAGACCCAAAGACAAAGCGCCGTCCGTTTCACCCCAAAGGGTGCCCCGTTCAAGATCCCGTGACGTCGTTCGCAAGCGGAGGCGTCACGGTCCGAACTTGTCATCCATCGAGCAATAGTCACCGCAGATGACTCGGTTGGAGTCCACGCACAGCGATGTTCTTGAACGGACAGCAAACACGAAGTTTGAGCCACAATCGCACTTCTCCGGCCTGTCTTTCATGTGTCTCGATGTGTGTCTATCAGTCTCTATATCGCTCTCTCTCTCTCTCTCCGGGTTTCTCCGTCTCTCTGAGTCTCTCTACATATCTCCCTGCATCTCAGAGTATCTTGACTTAAAGCTTTCGTGACTGCAGGAATTCATATTCGACGGGTCTTTTGGTAAATTCACCTAGATAGGTTATTTTCTGGATGACCACCACAGTCGCACAACCACCACCACTACTACTACTGCTGGACAGTGCCGAATTAAACTAGTGCGGGACCTGTTGTATATGTTATAAAGGGGCCCTAAATAAAAAAAAAAACAAATATTAAAACACATACATTTTTAACTTGCATAGTAAAGTAATTGTATTTTTTTCATTTGCTATACAGCCAGATAATACGACACAAATCGCTGACCTTAAACATCCAGTCGTTCGTAAAAGTTGCAGGCGGTATAGTACTATAGTAATAGAGCAAGTGCAGAATCACTGAACCGCAATTGATAGCTTGAAAGCATTTAGCACGGGGCCCTTGAAAGTGCGGGGCCCGTAGCTACTACACGTGTAGTAGCTACTACATGTGTGTAGCTACTACACATAGCTACTACACATGTGCATCAGCTACCCCACGTGTGTATCTACTACATGTGTATCTACTACGTGTGTAGCTGCTGCACGTGTAGCTGCTACACGTGTAGCTGATGCACGTGTAGCTGCTACACATACGTAGTAGCTACTGCATGTGTAGTACTACGTGTGTAGCTACTTTTGCTACTACGATAATCCGGCACTGCTGGTGGAGTGTTTTAATTTTCCCACGTGTGCATCAGCTATCCGCATGTGTGCAACAGCTATCCCACGTGTGCATCAGCTATCCCACGTGTGCTTTAGCTATCCCACGTGTGCGTCAGCTATCCCACGTGTGCATCAGCTATCCCACGTGTGCATCAGCTACCCCACGTGTGCGTCAGCTATCCGCACGTGTGCATCAGCTATTTCACGTGTGCATCAGCTATCCCACGTGTGCATCAGCTACCCCACGTGTGCATCAGCTATCCCACGTGTGCATCAGCTACCCCACGTGTGCATCAGCTATCCGCACGTGTGCATCAGCTATCCCACGTGTGCATCAGCTACCCCACGTGTGCATCAGCTATCCCACGTGTGCATCAGCTATCCCACGTGTGCATCAGCTACCCCACGTGTGCATCAGCTACCCCACGTGTGCATCAGCTACCCCACGTGTGCATCAGCTATCCCACGTGTGCATCAGCTACCCCACGTGTGCGTCAGCTATCCGCACGTGTGCATCAGCTATCCCACGTGTTTATCAGCTACCCCACGTGTGCATCAGCTATCCGCATCTATTGTGCACCGCGAGCGAGCAGCTCGGAGTGAGATCAACACCGGGAACTTTCTATGTGCGCAGCGGCTCTCTGCGAGTGCTGAGTGTACCGTGATGGGCTTCCTTGCGTTGTAAACACGCCGCTGGAAGCATCGCAATCGGAATGAAATTGGAATGACTGTATATATATACGTATTTAAATAAACAATAATAATTCCATCATCCGTCGGGAACACGCGTTGAGTGGCTTGTGGAGAGGTGTGTGTGGTGTGTGTGTTCTCCCTTTTGTTCTCTCTTTATGTCGATGACTTGGGCACTGACCTGGATCATTCCAGGGCAAATATTTTTGCAGATGACGTGATTGCTAAGCTACGGGGTGATTTCAACAAACTACATCAGCTAGTTGCTCTTAAACTAGTCCTGAATACCTCCAAAACCAAGGTGCTATGCTTCTCACCGGGACTAAAGCAGGAAGTTATTTTTCCCCAATTAGATTCCTTAAATAATTATCAAATAAAGCAAGTCAAGATCTATAAGTATCTTGGGGTCATCCTGGATTCAAAACTGAATTTGGAAGATCACATTGATTATATTGGTAAAAAGACAAAAATAAAAATTGGTTTTCTGTATCGACACAAGCACTGCTTCTCCCCAATGTTCCGTTTGGAATTGATAAAAGCTAACATACTGCTTCTACTTGACTACTGTGACATCGTGTATAAATCAGCCCCAAGTACTGTACTGAAGAAGCTTGATTCCATCTATCACTCGGCCTGAAGATTTACATTGAACTGCCCATATAGGACTCACCAATGTGATCTCTACATTGGGTCAAACTTAACATCTCTTAATGTTCGACGGCTTGTGCACCAGATCTTATTTATTCACGACAAAAAATCCGCAGACTACCTGCTGGATCTCCTCTCTGTTTCAAAGAACAAATTTGACCTCAGGTCTTCGCTCATTTACCAGCTTCACATTCCCTATTGCCGTACAAAAACTGGAGGAAGGTCCTTTGCTATTGATGCCCCTAGGGTCTGGAATGCTATTGCCAATAAACTGCAACTTGAATCGCTACCAACGAGATCTTCTCTCAAAACTGCTCTAGAGGAGTTGTACACCCCTAGCTGCCACTGCCATTCATTGACGTAAAATAAAATAAAATATTTCGCTCCAGATGACGCTGCAAAGTATTATCTGTATTTTGATTTAGCGTGCTGATCTTAAAGGTGCATTGAAACATGTGATACTCCGACTGATGCTTCTGTTGTTGTAGAGTAACTCATGCAGCCAGCTATGGCTCTAGGATTTGGTGTTACATGTTATTTATGTAGTTTATTGTAAAAAAAATTCGGTCACAGTCCCTATGATCACTGTTACGTTGCAATTATGGCTTTATTTTTTGGTGATTTCGAAAACGTTTTTTGGTTTGGACATGTTTGTTTTGTTGTAGTACAGAGTTAGACTGATGGCCTTAATCTAAGTTTTCTCGTGGTTGTTGTTGTTGTTTGACTTGCATCCCACTGGGATTTTTTGCACACAGCGTTGGTGTACGGTTCTTTTTTCAGGAATATTTTGCTGTTTTTTCATGGATTTTCTGTTTGCACAGTCACACATAGTCACTTTAAGAAGCTTTCTTGTTCGTGTTTTTGTTTTTTTGTTTGTTGCGGTTGCACCCGATTCAAGAGCCGAATGGCTCACAGGGCTATACCAAATACATGACCTGAAAAAATGAACTGAACTGTGTGATGTGTGGTGTGTGTGTGGTGTCTGTGGTGTGTGTGTGGTGTATGTGTGTGGTGTGTGTGTGTGGTGTGTGTGTGTGTTTTGTGTGTGGTGTGTGTGTGGTGTGTGTGGTGTGTGTGTGTTGGGTGTGTTGGGTGTGTGTGGTGTGTGTTGTGTGTGTGTGGTGTTTGTGTGGTGTGTGTGTGTGTGTGGTGTGGTGTGTGTGTGGTGTGTTGTGTGTGGTGTGTGTGTGGTGTGTGTGGTGTGTGTGGTGTGTGTGGTGTATGTGTGTGGTGTGTGTGTGTGGTGTGTGTGTGTTTTGTGTGTGGTGTTTGTGTGGTGTGTGGTGTGTGTGTGTGTGGTGTGGTGTGTGTGTGGTGTGTTGTGTGTGGAGTGTGTGTGTGGTGTGTGTGGTGTGTGTGTTGTGTGTGTTGGGTGTGTGTGGTGTGTGTGTGGTGTGTGTGTGGTGTGTGTGGTGTGTGTGTTGTGTGTGTGGTGTGTGTGTGTGTGGTGTGTGCTGGGCAGGACGCTGTCGGCCTTTATTAAAGTCAGGGGGACTTGAGCGACTCCTCGAGAGCTCTACACGGGGCTCGTCACCCCCGACCCTCAGGTGGTATCAGCGTCGGCGTTCTCTCGTGGCCAGGGCCGGATTAACCCCGCAGGCTACTACAGCCTCACATTGCGTAGGCCATCCTTCAGGCCCCCTCCACTCGCCATACCGAAGTCAGCATCAGAATATGTATTTATAGACTGGAGGAATCTGATGAGCGATAAAGCTCTTTGTTTTTTTAGTACAGCTGTCCAGTTCGTGGCACCACGGGGTCAGAACGTCCCAGCTGGACGTCGGTGGCACGGCCATCGCAGTCTTGGGGCGCCACGCACTGACCAGCGTGGTGAAGTATGGTCAAATACCCCCCCCATCCCCCCTGCCCGTGGTGAGGGGAGGCACTCATCCAGCAGTGGACTGACGAGAGAGCTGTAGGCGTGTTACCGCGTGAGTTTGTGGCTGTGTAAGCATGAGCTCTGGCAAGTCCGTCTGTAACTGGGGGCCGGGATCCCAAGAACTCTCGCAGAGAGCATTCTGGGTGATTACGGTGGCTAGGAGATGTTAACTACCTCGCCTGGTATACAGGAGGTCGTGGGTTCGATCCCGACCCTGACGCCTGCTGTATATTTGGAGTTTGCGTGTCTCTCTCTCTCATCATCATCACGATGGCTAGGAGATGTTAACTACCTCGCCTAGTATACAGGAGGTCGTGGATTCCATCCCGACCCTGACGCCTGCTGTATATTTGGAGTGTGCGTGTCTCTCTCTCATCATCATCACGATGGCTAGGAGATGTTAACTACCTCGCCTGGTATGCAGGAGGTCGTGGGTTCCATCCCGACCCTGACGCCTGCTGCTGTATATTTGAAGTTTGCGTGTCTTTCTCTCTCATCATCATCACGATGGCTAGGAGATGTTAACTACCTCGCATGGTATACAGGAGGTCGTGGGTTCGATCCCCGACCCTGACGCCCGCTGCTGCTGTATATTTGAAGTTTGCGTGTCTCTCTCTCTCATCATCATCACGGTGGCTAGGAGATGTTAACTACCTCGCCTGGTATACAGGAGGTCGTGGGTTCCATCCCGACCCTGACGCCTGCTGCTGTATATTTGAAGTTTGCGTGTCTCTCCCCGTGACCGCGTGTCGTTTTTTCCTCCGGGTTCTCCGGTTTTCCCCGTCCACATTAAGAATCAACATCACCACGCGTTCGGAATGTTTTGCCTGCTAAACATTTCCACGCGATGATGGGCAAAGTCGCCACTGCTGTTGAGCGATCACCTGTGACGGGCCAAGTCGCTTCTGAAAAATAAAACTAGTTTGGATTACGATGATATCATTCGTGCACTTTGCCACAGGGACACTCAATTGATTTTGATAACGTTGAAGTGTTGTGTAAAACTAAGTGTTATTGGCCGACTCTAATTCGATAATCTGACAGCTGCAGGCTTAGTGCGGCCTGGAAGCGTATTATTAAGTAATACATCTTCCAAACTGCATTCCTTATAGAGGAAACACATACTACTTAACTGATTGCTAATCTATTATATAATTGCAATACCCCCCCACCTCCGCCTCTGATCTCTGCACCTGATGGGTCCCGTGATGACGTCGTCTTGCTGCTGCTATATTTAAGTCTGGAAGCAGCTGGATCGCTTCACTATTCTGGCAAATCGCCCGTTGATGTCGGTTGATGTACAGTGAGGGAAAAAAAGTATTTGATTCCCTGCTGATTTTGTACGTTTGCCCACTGACAAAGAAATGATCAGTCTATCATTTTAATGGTAGGTTTATTTGAACAGTGAGAGACAGAATAACAACAAAAAAAATCTAGAAAAACGCATGTCAAAAATGTTATAAATTGATTTGCATTTTAATGAGGGAAATAACATGACTTAGTACTTGGTGGCAAAACCCTTGTTGGCAATCACAGAGGTCAGACGTTTCTTGTAGTTGGCCACCAGGTTTGCACACATCTCAGGAGGGATTTTGTCCCACTCCTCTTTGCCGATCTTTTCCAAGTCATTAAGGTTTCGAGACTGACGTTTGGCAACTCGAACCTTCAGCTCCCTCCACAGATTTTATATGGGATTAAGGTCTGGAGACTGGCTAGGCCACTCCAGGACCTTAATATGCTTCTTCTTGAGCCACTCCTTTGTTGCCTTGCCCGTATGTTTTAGATCATTGTCATGCTGGAATACCCATCCACGACCCATTTTCAATGCCCTGGCTGAGGGAAGGAGGTTCTCACCCAAGATTTGACGGTACATGGCCCCGTCCATCGTCCCTTTGATGCGGTTAAGTTGTCTTGTCCCCTTAGCAGAAAAACACCCCCAAAGCAAATGTTTCCACCTGAAAATTGATCACGATATAATTTTCTCCGATACCAAGGTTCTTTGCAAACCCACGGGTTTTTATCAGAGATTTGTTCACGAGGCAATTCAGATCTACAAGCACAGACACAATTTCAACCGAGAAGATGGTTTCAAATTAAGCAACCATTGGAAAGATGTTCTAAATCGAACCAAACATTAAACTAATTTTCAATGGTACAGTATATTTTTCAAGTAGTGGTACATCAAAACTTTGGCAGCTCTTAAATTCCCCTTTCACACCATCAATAGGTAAACTCCCCCCCCCCCCCCGCGCCAAACGGCAAGTGCACCCGTACACCACCTCTATGCTAAGTCGGTCAATCAAATGCTAATTTTTATGCTAATTCCTTTGTCAAGGCACCTTGTTTCCTCGCACACAGCTTAAGGGTCGCGGTCTGAGCGTGGCTGTGTTTCACTCCAGCGCTGTCCTCGAGACAGCCTGATCCCTTCACCTGATGAAGGCCGCTTGTGTTGTGGCCGAAACGTCGTGATTTTTGTTGTTTTATTTTTTACCTACGTGACTTTACCGAATAGAACCAAAGAGTATGTTGTCACCTTCTCACCAAGCTGCTGGGCAATGGTCTTGTAGCCCATTCCAGCCTTGTGTAGGTCTAGAATCTTGTCCCTGACATCCTTGGAGAGCTCTTTGGTCTTGGCCATGGTGGAGGAGTTTGGAATCTGATTGATTGATTGCTTCTGTGGACAGGTGTCTTTTATACAGGTAACGAGCTGAGATTATGAGTGTGCTCCAAATCTCAGCTCGTTACCTGTATAAAAGACACCTGGGAGCCAGAAATCTTTCTGATTGAGAGGGGGTCAAATACTTATTTCCCTCATTAAAATGCAAATAAATTTATACCATTTTTGAAATACGTTTTTTCTGGATTTTTTTGTTATTCTGTCTCTCACTGTTCAAATAAACCTACCATTAAAATTATAGACTGATTATTTCTTTGTCAGTGGGCAAACGTACAAAATCATCAGGGGATCAAATACTTTTTTCCCTCACTGTAATTACCAGCGAAACGTCGTACTACTCAGATAGTAAAAGTTGTGGATTTTATAGAAAAAGAACGGATACTACTACGCCGTAACGTGATAACAAATGTAATGTTCATAGCTTCAAAAAGTCAAAGAGTCTCTCCACTCGTTCGCCATCGATGTCAACACGTGGCCCGGAATCTTCTCTCGGTAGCCTCCAGAGCCCGGAGGAGGCAGCAGCACACGTCACGTGGTGTTGTTGCAAATTCTCAAAATTGTTATAAAAGGAGAGTGTGGGAGTGGAGTGAGATGAGAGGGGGAGAGGTTAGAGAGTGCGTGCAGGGGAGTGGAGAGAGATGAGAGGGGAGAGGTAGGAGAGTGAGTGGAGTGAGATGAGAGGGGAGAGGTAGGAGAGTGCGTGGAGGGGAGTGGAGTGAGAGGGGTTGAGGTAGGCAGGAGCGAGTCCATGCAGAACCACGAAGACGGCGATCCTCGTCTTGACAGTGATCCGCAGTTTGCGTTGGGAGCCAGCGGAGCGCACGGGCGACTCCGCCCCCTTTGTTGTCTCTCTCCCATTGTTGTCTCTCTATCCCTTTGTTGTCTCTCTCCCATTGTTGTCTCTCTCCCTTTGCTGTCTCTCTCTCCCTTTGTTGTCTCTCTCCCTTTGTTGTCTCTCTATCCCTTTGCTGTATCTCTATCCCTTTGTTGTCTCTCTCCCTTTGTTGTCTCTCTATCTCCCATTGTTGTCTCTCTCCCTTTGTTGTCTCTCTCCCATTGTTGTCTCTCTCCCTTTGCTGTCTCTCTCTCCCTTTGTTGTCTCTATCCCTTTGCAGGAACGTGCCCCTGAAGAGCTCCCCAAACACAGCGCTCTGCACGTGGCTGTGTCAAGGCGCTGCATTCCCGGGACCTGGCGGACCTAGCGGACACAAAATGGAGAGACCATTTCTCTCCCCTCATTGCAACCAACCCTCAGTGGAAACAAATGTACAAGTCTCCCGTAGCCAAACGCTGCGGTGACCTCCAGTGGAGGTTGGCACACTCCACGTTGCCATCAGCCGTGTGGCTCAGCCGAATCTCGCCAGGGGTAACAGACTTGGTGCATTTCCTGCGGTGCCAGGGAGGATCTGCCCCACCAGTACTTACACTGCCAGCGGCTCAAACCAATGTTCCGCCTTTTGGAAGACATCTTCAAGAAACTGGGGGTGCCCTTCTACAACAGCAGCTTCGTATATGGGGTGGTGCCTTACCTGGCTAACAAGCGCCATGACCTCGCCAACTTCGCCTGTGCTCAGGCCAAGTTGGCTGTGTATAGAACGAGGAAATAGTTGCTGGAAGGTGCCACTGACGGCTGCTCTGTGCTGCTTCCAGTGTTCAGGGGCCTGCTTAAGGCGCGGCTCCGGCTGGAGCACGCCATGTACCACACACACGTGTCGGTGATGTGCAGCGCGTCTTCCTCGAACGCTGGGGAGCCGGACAAGCCCCTCTCTGTACCAGCGTGGACGGCACCCCCCACGTGTTCACCTTCTGAAGCGCTCGCTCGTCACTGTGGCGTGCGCGATGACCACCACCACCACGTGACTATTCGTTGTGTTGTATGCGGTGCATTTAGCGCCACAGCGCGTGGATGTACAGTGTTTGTTTATTTGTGTTGCTGGTGACTTTGTGTTTTTCGTATCGAAATCGCCTCCAGTGCTGTTGCTGCTGGCGGCAATAAAAGTTGTTTAAAAGTCAAAAGTCCCCCTTTATTGCCTCTCTCTCTCCCTTTGTTCTATCTCCCTTTGTTCTCTCTCTCTATCCCTTTGTTCTCTCTCTCCCTTTGTTGTCGCTCTCTCTCTCTCTCCCTCGCCCTTTGTTCTCTCTCTCTCTCTATCCCTTTGTTGTCGCTCTCTCTATCTATTCCTTTGTTGTTCTCTCTCTCTCCCCCGCGCTTTGTTGTCTCTCTCCCTCGCCCTTTGTTCTCTCTCTCTCCCTTTGTTCTCTCTCTCTCCCTTTGTTGTCGCTCTCTCTCTCCCTTTGTTGTCGCCCTCTCGCTCCCTCGCCCTTTGTTGTCGCTCACTCTCTATCCCTTTATTGTCTCTCTCTCTCCCTCTCCCTTTGTTCTCTCTCTCTCCATCCCTGTTGTCTCTCCCTCGCGCTTTGTTGTCTCTCTCTTTGTTCTCTCTCTCTCCCTTTGTTCTCTCTCTCTCCCTTTGTTGTCGCTCTCTCGCTCCCTCACCCTTTGTTGTCGCTCTCTCTCTCTCTCCCTCTCCCTTTGTTCTCTCTCTCTCTCTATCCCTTTGTTGTCTCTCTCTCTCCCTCGCGCTTTGTTGTCTCTCTCTTTGTTCTCTCTCTCTCTATCCCTTTGTTGTTCTCTCTCTCTCCCTTTGTTCTCTCTCTCTCTATCCCTTTGTTGTCTCTCTCTCTCCCTCGCGCTTTGTTGTCTCTCTCTTTGTTCTCTCTCTCTCCCTTTGTTGTTCTCTCTCTCTCCCTCGCCCTTTGTTGCTGCGACGCTCTGCGTGCCCCCCCCCCCCCACCACCTCCTCCTTCTCGGTCCCTGCGTGTCGAGGACACGGCACACTGACGTTGTGGCTCTGTGAGGAGATGCGGGGGGGGGGGGGGATCTGGTGGGGGGCTGGGGGGGTGGGGACCTGGGGGGCTGGGGCCTGGGGGGGAGCTGGGGGGTGGCTGGGGGTGGGGGCCTGGGGGGGGGGACAGGCGGCCAGCGGTCTCCGTGTTAGGACGCCCCGACACAACCTCCCTCTCTCTTTGTTCCGCTCGGCAATCACGAGCAGTGGCAATACCCCCCCACCCCCACACACACACACACTCGCTGTCAATCAATCCACTGCTGGACAGCTCTGGATACAAGTGCCTCAGTGGCCAATGGCCCAATCCGTCAAGCGACCGGCGACAAGCAGCACGACCAAAGTTGCAAATTGGGAGGGTGGAACACCGCACCTCCGATTCGCGCGGTTGGCTACGTACGGTGCCAAAGAAGTTCAACGCACGTACATAACACGTGTCTGGAATTGAGCAAGTAGTAGTTGTTGTTGTTGTCGTTGGGGGTGGCAGGGGGTAGAGACGATGGTGGCTAGGAGATGTTAACTACCTCGCCCGGTACGCAGGAGGTCGTATGTTCGATCCGTACCCTGACGCCTGCTGTATATTTAGAGTTTGCACGTTCTCGCCGTGGTCACGTGGATTTGTCTCCGGCTCTTTCCTCCACGTTTATATTTAAAAAAAAAACATCACACGTTTGAGAGTATTTGGCTGCAATACACTTCCGCGTGATGACGACGCTAAGCCGCTTTCGTTGAGCTATTATTTGTGATGGCCAGGTGGCTTCTGAAAACAAAGAGCTCTGACACAGCTCAGTGGGGGCCTTATCTGGTGAAATGTAAAAAAAATAGTTACAACAAAAATGGTTGACTCAACCAACCGCACTACGTTGAATGCTATGAAGAGATTACTATTTAAAATAATAATTAAGAGATTTCTAACGCGCATTATGTCTCACGGACATCAATGAGCACGGCTCTGGGAGGCGCGGAGACAAATTCAGTGTCGCTCGAAATTCGGCCGAAAGACGCGGGGCCACTAATAACAAAGTGGGGCCTTAATAAAATACGTGGGGGCCTTTAGCAGTGAAGTAGGGCCATAATCAAAGACGTGGGGCCTTAATCAAAGACGTGGGGGCCTTAATCAAAGACGTGGGGGCCTTTAGCAAAGACGTGGGGGCCTTTAGCAGTGAAGTGGGGCCACTAACAACGAAGTGGAGCCTTAATCAAAGACGTGGGGGCCTTTAGCAGTGAAGTAGGGCCTTTAGCAGTGAAGTGGGGCCTTTAGCAGTGAAGTGGGGCCTTTAGTAAAGACGCGGGGCCTTTAGCAGTGAAGTGGGGCCTTTAGCAGTGAAGCGGGGCCTTAATCAAAGACGTGGGGCCTTTAGCAGTGAAGTTGGGCCTTAATCAAAGACGTGGGGCCTTAATCAAAGACGTGGGGGCCTTAATCAAAGACGTGGGGGCCTTAATCAAAGACGTGGGGGCCTTTAGCAAAGACGTGGGGGCCTTTAGCAGTGAAATGCGGCCATAATCAATGACGTGGGGCCTTAATCAAAGACGTGGGGCCTTAATCAAAGACGTGGGGGCCTTTAGCAGTGAAATGGGGCCATAATCAATGACGCGGGGCCTTTAAAAAAAAGACGCGGGGCCTTAAAGTGTCTCCTGAAAGTCGGCGTAGATCAGCGTTCTTCATTGCAAGGCCCGCAGGCCCCCGACAACACCGCCACCCATCATCATCATCATCGCCGTGCTGCTGTCACAAACCCAACAATTGTTTCAAATGTGTGGCGGCCCTCACACTCGTGATGTCTCATCGGCGAAAGTGGCCCCCTTCTCAAGAGTCGTGGAGAACGCCGGTGGAGCAGTGGAATGCTTCTGGGGATGACGACGATTATGATGACGATGATGACGACGACGATGATGATGATGACGACGATTATGACGACAACGACGATGAAGACGACAATGAAGACGACGACGATTATAATTACGACGATGATGAAGACGACGATGATGAAGACGACAATTAAGACGACGACGATTATGACGACGACGATGATGAAGACGACGATGATGAAGACGATGATGATGAAGACGATGATGATGAAGACAATTAAGAAGACGACGATGATGAAGACGATGACGACGAAGACGACGACGATGAAGACGACGACGATGATGAAGACGACGATGATGAAAACGACGATGATGAAGACGACGATGATGAAGACGACGATGATGATGAAGACGACGATGATGAAGACGACGATGAAGACGACGACGATGATGAAGACGACGACGATGATGAAGACGACGATGATGATGAAGACGATGATGATGAAAACGACGATGATGATGAAGACAACGATGATGAAGGCGACGATGATGAAGACGACGATGATGAAGACGACGATGATGAAGACGACGATGATGAAGATGACGACGAAGACGACGATGATGAAGACGACGATGATGAAGACGACGATTATGACAATGACGATTATGACAACGACGATGATGAAGATGACAATTAAGAAGACGACGATGATGAAGACGACGATGATGAAGACGACGATGATGAAGATGACGATGATGAAGACGACAATTAAGAAGACGACGATGATGAAGACGATGGTGATGAGGACGACGATGATGAAGACGATGGTGATGAGGACGACGATGACCGCGTTCCGGACGGCGTGCGGCTGGACACACAGAAACGATGCCCGGCAGTGACCACGATGATCGTCTCTCTCACGCCGTCTCTTGCCTCGAGAGTTGTTTGACCATACTTCCCCACGCTGGTCAATGCGGGTGGGGTCGGGGTGGGGGGGGGACTGGCTCAGATGTAACTCGTCACTGGTGTTTGTCGTAGCCGCTGGGATAGAACTTCGATCCCCGGGGTTCAAAGCGTCGTGCGCACGAACCGCTAGCGGTCACGGCAGTTGCTTGACCATACTTCACCCACGCTGGTCACGATGCCAAGCTATTTGTTTTGGCAGGCACGGCTCTGCTGATGACACCCCGAGGGTCGAAGCCAGGCCAGAGCTTGTTGGTTTAAACCAGGAGCCGGCAACCCGAGGCTGCGGAGCCGCGTGCGGTGGCTCTTTAAGGACTGCAGTGGCGGCTCTTGAAATTTGAAACAAATGTCTCTTCTTGTTATTGTGGTTGCTGACCCCTGTTTACCATGGGAGATCAAGTTTACCATGGGAGTTCAAGTTTACCATGGGAGTTCAAGTTTACCATGGAAGTCCAGTTTACCATGGAAGTCCAGTTTACCATGGGAGTTCAAGTTTTACCATGGAAGTCCAGTTTACCATGGGAGTTCAAGTTTACCATGGGAGTTCAAGTTTACCATGGGAGTCCAGTTTACCATGGGAGTTCAAGTTTACCATGGGAGTTCAAGTTTACCATGGAAGTCCAGTTTACCATGGAAGTCCAGTTTACCATGGGAGTTCAAGTTTACCATGGAAGTCCAGTTTACCATGGGAGTTCAAGTTTACCATGGGAGTTCAAGTTTTACCATGGAAGTCCAGTTTACCATGGGAGTTCAAGTGTACCATGGGAGTTCAAGTTTACCATGGAAGTCCAGTTTACCATGGGAGTTCAAGTTTACCATGGGAGTTCAAGTTTACCATGGAAGTCCAGTTTACCATGGAAGTCCAGTTTACCATGGGAGTTCAAGTTTACCATGGGAGTTCAAGTTTTACCATGGACGTCCAGTTTACCATGGGAGTTCAAGTTTACCATGGGAGTTCAGTTTACCATGGGAGTACAAGTTTACCATGGAAGTCCAGTTTACCATGGGAGTTCAAGTTTACCATGGGAGTTCAAGTTTACCATGGGAGTTCAGTTTACCATGGGAGTTCAAGTTTACCATGGAAGTCCAGTTTACCATGGAAGTCCAGTTTACCATAGGAGTTCAGTTCACCATGAGAGTCCAGTTTACCATGGAAGTCCAGTTTACCATGGGCGTTCAAGTTTACCATGGGAGTTCAAGTTTACCATGGGAGTTCAAGTTTTACCATGGAAGTCCAGTTTACCATGGGAGTTTAAGTTTACCATGGGAGTTCAAGTTTACCATGGGAGTTCAAGTTTCCCATAGAAGTCCAGTTTACCATGGGAGTTCAAGTTTACCATGGAAGTCCAGTTTACCATGGGAGTTTAAGTTTACCATGGAAGTCCAGTTTACCATGGGAGTTCAGTTTACCATGGAAGTTCAGTTTACCATGGAAGTCCAGTTTACCATGGGAGTTCAAGTTTACCATGGGAGTTCAAGTTTTACCATGGGAGTTCAAGTTTACCATGGAAGTCCAGTTTACCATGGGAGTTCAAGTTTACCATGGGAGTTCAAGTTTTACCATGGAAGTCCAGTTTACCATGGGAGTTCAAGTTTACCATGGGAGTTCAAGTTTTACCATGGAAGTCCAGTTTACCATGGGAGTTCAAGTTTACCATGGGAGTTCAAGTTTACCATGGAAGTCCAGTTTACCATGGGAGTTCAAGTTTACCATGGGAGTTCAAGTTTTACCATGGACGTCCAGTTTACCATGGGAGTTCAAGTTTACCATGGGAGTTCAGTTTACCATGGGAGTTCAAGTTTACCATGGAAGTCCAGTTTACCATGGGAGTTCAAGTTTACCATGGGAGTTCAATATTTACCATGGAAGTGCAATTTGCCATGGGAGTTCAAGTTTACCATGGGAGTTCAAGTTTACCATGGAAGTCCAGTTTACCATGGAAGTCCAGTTTACCATGGGAGTTCAAGTTTACCATAGGAGTTCAAGTTTACCATGGGAGTTCAAGTTTTACCATGGAAGTCCAGTTTACCATGGGAGTTCAAGTTTACCATGGAAGTCCAGTTTACCATGGAAGTCCAGTTTACCATGGGAGTTCAAGTTTACCATGGGAGTTCAAGTTTTACCATTGACGTCCAGTTTACCATGGGAGTTCAAGTTTACCATGGGAGTTCAGTTTACCATGGGAGTTCAAGTTTACCATGGAAGTCCAGTTTACCATGGGAGTTCAAGTTTACCATGGGAGTTCAAGTTTTACCATGGAAGTCCAGTTTACCATGGGAGTTCAAGTTTACCATGGGAGTTCAAGTTTACCATGGGAGTTGAAGTTTCCCATAGAAGTCCAGTTTACCATGGGAGTTCAAGTTTACCATGGAAGTCCAGTTTACCATGGGAGTTCAAGTTTACCATGGAAGTCCAGTTTACCATGGGAGTTCAGTTTACCATGGAAGTCCAGTTTACCATGGAAGTCCAGTTTACCATGGGAGTTCAAGTTTACCATGGGAGTTCAAGTTTTACCATGGGAGTTCAAGTTTACCATGGAAGTCCAGTTTACCATGGGAGTTCAAGTTTACCATGGGAGTTCAAGTTTTACCATGGAAGTCCAGTTTACCATGGGAGTTCAGTTTACCATGGGAGTTCAAGTTTACCATGGGAGTTCAAGTTTACCTTGGAAGTCCAGTTTACCATGGAAGTCCAGTTAACCATGGGAGTTCAAGTTTACCATGGGAGTTCAAGTTTATCATGGAAGTCCAGTTTACCATGGGAGTTCAAGTTTACCATGGGAGTTCAAGTTTTACCATGGAAGTCCAGTTTACCATGGGATTTCAAGTTTACCATGGGAGTTCAAGTTTACCATGGAAGTCCAGTTTACCATGGGAGTTCAAGTTTACCATGGGAGTTCAAGTTTACCATGGAAGTCCAGTTTACCATGGAAGTCCAGTTTACCATTGGAGTTCAAGTTTACCATGGAAGTCCAGTTTACCATGGGAGTTCAAGTTTACCATGGAAGTCCAGTTTACCATGGGAGTTCAGTTTACCATGGGAGTTCAAGTTTACCATGGGAGTTCAAGTTTACCTTGGAAGTCCAGTTTACCATGGAAGTCCAGTTAACCATGGGAGTTCAAGTTTACCATGGGAGTTCAAGTTTATCATGGAAGTCCAGTTTACCATGGGAGTTCAAGTTTACCATGGGAGTTCAAGTTTTACCATGGAAGTCCAGTTTACCATGGGATTTCAAGTTTACCATGGGAGTTCAAGTTTACCATGGAAGTCCAGTTTACCATGGGAGTTCAAGTTTACCATGGGAGTTCAAGTTTACCATGGAAGTCCAGTTTACCATGGAAGTCCAGTTTACCATTGGAGTTCAAGTTTACCATGGGAGTTCAAGTTTACCATGGGAGTTCAAGTTTACCATGGGAGTTCAAGTTTACCATGGAAGTCCAGTTTACCATGGGAGTTCAAGTTTTACCATGGAAGTCAAGTTTACCATGGGAGTTCAAGTTTACCATGGGAGTTCAAGTTTACCATGGGGGTCCAGTTTAACATGGGAGTTCAAGTTTACCATGGGAGTTCAAGTTTACCATGGAAGTCCAGTTTACCATGGAAGTCCAGTTTACCATGGGAGTTCAAGTTTACCATGGGAGTTCAAGTTTACCATGGAAGTCCAGTTTACCATGGGAGTTCAAGTTTACCATGGGAGTTCAAGTTTTACCATGGAAGTCCAGTTTACCATGGGAGTTCAAGCTTACCATGGGAGTTCAAGTTTACCATGGAAGTCCAGTTTACCATGGGAGTTCAAGTTTACCATGGGAGTTCAAGTTTACCATGGAAGTCCAGTTTACCATGGGAGTTCAAGTTTTACCATGGACGTCCAGTTTACCATGGGAGTTCAAGTTTACCATGGGAGTTCAGTTTACCATGGGAGTACAAGTTTACCATGGAAGTCCAGTTTACCATGGGAGTTCAAGTTTACCATGGGAGTTCAAGTTTACCATGGAAGTCCAGTTTACCATGGGAGTTCAGTTTACCATGGGAGTTCAAGTTTACCATGGAAGTCCAGTTTACCATGGAAGTCCAGTTTACCATGAGAGTCCAGTTTACCATGGAAGTCCAGTTTACCATGGGAGTTCAAGTTTACCATGGGAGTTCAAGTTTACCATGGGAGTTCAAGTTTTACCATGGAAGTCTAGTTTACCATGGGAGTTCAAGTTTACCATGGGAGTTCAAGTTTACCATGGGAGTTCAAGTTTCCCATAGAAGTCCAGTTTACCATGGGAGTTCAAGTTTACCATGGAAGTCCAGTTTACCATGGGAGTTTAAGTTTACCATGGAAGTCCAGTTTACCATGGGAGTTAAGTTTACCATGGAAGTCCAGTTTACCATGGGAGTTCAAGTTTACCATGGGAGTTCAAGTTTTACCATGGAAGTCCAGTTTACCATGGGAGTTCAAGTTTACCATGGGAGTTCAAGTTTACCATGGAAGTCCAGTTTACCATGGGAGTTCAAGTTTACCATGGGAGTTCAAGTTTTACCATGGAAGTCCAGTTTACCATGGGAGTTCAAGTTTACCATGGGAGTTCAAGTTTACCATGGAAGTCCAGTTTACCATGGGAGTTCAAGTTTACCATGGAAGTCCAGTTTACCATGGGAGTTCAAGTTTACCATGGGAGTTCAAGTTTACCATGGAAGTCCAGTTTACCATGGAAGTCCAGTTTACCATGGGAGTTCAAGTTTTACTATGGCCGTCCAGTTTACCATGGGAGTTCAAGTTTACCATGGGAGTTCAGTTTACCATGGGAGTTCAAGTTTACCATGGAAGTCCAGTTTACCATGGGAGTTCAAGTTTACCATGGGAGTTCAGTTTACCATGGGAGTACAAGTTTACCATGGAAGTCCAGTTTACCATGGGAGTTCAAGTTTACCATGGGAGTTCAAGTTTTACCATGGGAGTTCAAGTTTACCATGGAAGTCCAGTTTACCATGGGAGTTCAAGTTTACCATGGGAGTTCAAGTTTTACCATGGAAGTCCAGTTTACCATGGGAGTTCAAGTTTACCATGGGAGTTCAAGTTTTACCATGGAAGTCCAGTTTACCATGGGAGTTCAAGTTTACCATGGGAGTTCAAGTTTACCATGGAAGTCCAGTTTACCATGGGAGTTCAAGTTTACCATGGGAGTTCAAGTTTTACCATGGACGTCCAGTTTACCATGGGAGTTCAAGTTTACCATGGGAGTTCAGTTTACCATGGGAGTTCAAGTTTACCATGGAAGTCCAGTTTACCATGGGAGTTCAAGTTTACCATGGGAGTTCAATATTTACCATGGAAGTGCAATTTACCATGGGAGTTCAAGTTTACCATGGGAGTTCAAGTTTACCATGGAAGTCCAGTTTACCATGGAAGTCCAGTTTACCATGGGAGTTCAAGTTTACCATGGGAGTTCAAGTTTACCATGGGAGTTCAAGTTTTACCATGGAAGTCCAGTTTACCATGGGAGTTCAAGTTTACCATGGAAGTCCAGTTTACCATGGAAGTCCAGTTTACCATGGGAGTTCAAGTTTACCATGGGAGTTCAAGTTTTACCATTGACGTCCAGTTTACCATGGGAGTTCAAGTTTACCATGGGAGTTCAGTTTACCATGGGAGTTCAAGTTTACCATGGAAGTCCAGTTTACCATGGGAGTTCAAGTTTACCATGGGAGTTCAAGTTTTACCATGGAAGTCCAGTTTACCATGGGAGTTCAAGTTTACCATGGGAGTTCAAGTTTACCATGGGAGTTGAAGTTTCCCATAGAAGTCCAGTTTACCATGGGAGTTCAAGTTTACCATGGAAGTCCAGTTTACCATGGGAGTTCAAGTTTACCATGGAAGTCCAGTTTACCATGGGAGTTCAGTTTACCATGGAAGTCCAGTTTACCATGGAAGTCCAGTTTACCATGGGAGTTCAAGTTTACCATGGGAGTTCAAGTTTTACCATGGGAGTTCAAGTTTACCATGGAAGTCCAGTTTACCATGGGAGTTCAAGTTTACCATGGGAGTTCAAGTTTTACCATGGAAGTCCAGTTTACCATGGGAGTTCAAGTTTACAATGGGAGTTCAAGTTTACCATGGGAGTTCAAGTTTACCATGGAAGTCCAGTTTACCATGGGAGTTCAAGTTTACCATGGAAGTCCAGTTTACCATGGGAGTTCAGTTTACCATGGGAGTTCAAGTTTACCATGGGAGTTCAAGTTTACCTTGGAAGTCCAGTTTACCATGGAAGTCCAGTTAACCATGGGAGTTCAAGTTTACCATGGGAGTTCAAGTTTATCATGGAAGTCCAGTTTACCATGGGAGTTCAAGTTTACCATGGGAGTTCAAGTTTTACCATGGAAGTCCAGTTTACCATGGGATTTCAAGTTTACCATGGGAGTTCAAGTTTACCATGGAAGTCCAGTTTACCATGGGAGTTCAAGTTTACCATGGGAGTTCAAGTTTACCATGGAAGTCCAGTTTACCATGGAAGTCCAGTTTACCATTGGAGTTCAAGTTTACCATGGGAGTTCAAGTTTACCATGGGAGTTCAAGTTTACCATGGGAGTTCAAGTTTACCATGGAAGTCCAGTTTACCATGGGAGTTCAAGTTTTACCATGGAAGTCAAGTTTACCATGGGAGTTCAAGTTTACCATGGGAGTTCAAGTTTACCATGGGGGTCCAGTTTAACATGGGAGTTCAAGTTTACCATGGGAGTTCAAGTTTACCATGGAAGTCCAGTTTACCATGGAAGTCCAGTTTACCATGGGAGTTCAAGTTTACCATGGGAGTTCAAGTTTACCATGGAAGTCCAGTTTACCATGGGAGTTCAAGTTTACCATGGGAGTTCAAGTTTTACCATGGAAGTCCAGTTTACCATGGGAGTTCAAGCTTACCATGGGAGTTCAAGTTTACCATGGAAGTCCAGTTTACCATGGGAGTTCAAGTTTACCATGGGAGTTCAAGTTTACCATGGAAGTCCAGTTTACCATGGGAGTTCAAGTTTTACCATGGACGTCCAGTTTACCATGGGAGTTCAAGTTTACCATGGGAGTTCAGTTTACCATGGGAGTACAAGTTTACCATGGAAGTCCAGTTTACCATGGGAGTTCAAGTTTACCATGGGAGTTCAAGTTTACCATGGAAGTCCAGTTTACCATGGGAGTTCAGTTTACCATGGGAGTTCAAGTTTACCATGGAAGTCCAGTTTACCATGGAAGTCCAGTTTACCATGGGAGTTCAGTTCACCATGAGAGTCCAGTTTACCATGGAAGTCCAGTTTACCATGGGAGTTCAAGTTTACCATGGGAGTTCAAGTTTACCATGGGAGTTCAAGTTTTACCATGGAAGTCTAGTTTACCATGGGAGTTCAAGTTTACCATGGGAGTTCAAGTTTACCATGGGAGTTCAAGTTTCCCATAGAAGTCCAGTTTACCATGGGAGTTCAAGTTTACCATGGAAGTCCAGTTTACCATGGGAGTTTAAGTTTACCATGGAAGTCCAGTTTACCATGGGAGTTCAGTTTACCATGGAAGTCCAGTTTACCATGGGAGTTCAAGTTTACCATGGGAGTTCAAGTTTTACCATGGAAGTCCAGTTTACCATGGGAGTTCAAGTTTACCATGGGAGTTCAAGTTTACCATGGAAGTCCAGTTTACCATGGGAGTTCAAGTTTACCATGGGAGTTCAAGTTTTACCATGGAAGTCCAGTTTACCATGGGAGTTCAAGTTTACCATGGGAGTTCAAGTTTACCATGGAAGTCCAGTTTACCATGGGAGTTCAAGTTTACCATGGAAGTCCAGTTTACCATGGGAGTTCAAGTTTACCATGGGAGTTCAAGTTTACCATGGAAGTCCAGTTTACCATGGAAGTCCAGTTTACCATGGGAGTTCAAGTTTTACTATGGCCGTCCAGTTTACCATGGGAGTTCAAGTTTACCATGGGAGTTCAGTTTACCATGGGAGTTCAAGTTTACCATGGAAGTCCAGTTTACCATGGGAGTTCAAGTTTACCATGGGAGTTCAAGCTTTACCATGGAAGTCCAGTTTACCATGGGAGTTCAAGTTTACCATGGGAGTTCAAGTTTACCATGGGAGTTGAAGTTTCCCATAGAAGTCCAGTTTACCATGGGAGTTCAAGTTTACCATGGAAGTCCAGTTTACCATGGGAGTTCAAGTTTACCATGGAAGTCCAGTTTACCATGGGAGTTCAGTTTACCATGGAAGTCCAGTTTACCATGGAAGTCCAGTTTACCATGGGAGTTCAAGTTTTACCATGGAAGTCCAGTTTACCATGGGAGTTCAAGTTTACCATGGGAGTTCAAGTTTTACCATGGAAGTCCAGTTTACCATGGGAGTTCAAGTTTACCATGGGAGTTCAAGTTTACCATGGGAGTTCAAGTTTACCATGTAAGTCCAGTTTACCATGGGAGTTCAAGTTTACCATGGAAGTCCAGTTTACCATGGGAGTTCAGTTTACCATGGGAGTTCAAGTTTACCATGGGAGTTCAAGTTTACCATGGAAGTCCAGTTTACCATGGAAGTCCAGTTAACCATGGGAGTTCAAGTTTACCATGGGAGTTCAAGTTTACCATGGAAGTCCAGTTTACCATTTTAGTTCAAGTTTACCATGGGAGTTCAAGTTTTACCATGGAAGTCCAGTTTACCATGGGAGTTCAAGTTTACCATGGGAGTTCAAGTTTACCATGGAAGTCCAGTTTACCATGGGAGTTCAAGTTTACCATGGGAGTTCAAGTTTACCATGGAAATCCAGTTTACCATGAAAGTCCAGTTTACCATTGGAGTTCAAGTTTACCATGGGAGTTCAAGTTTTACCATGGAAGTCCAGTTTACCATGGGAGTTCAAGTTTACCATGGGAGTTCAGTTTACCATGGGAGTTCAAGTTTACCATGGAAGTCCAGTTTACCATGGAAGTCCAGTTTACCATGGGAGTTCAAGTTTACCATGGGAGTTCAAGTTTTACCATGGAAGTCCAGTTTACCATGGGAGTTCAAGTTTACCATGGGAGTTCAAGTTTACCATGGAAGTCCAGTTTACCATGGGAGTTCAGTTTACCATGGAAGTCCAGTTTACCATGGAAGTCCAGTTTACCATGGGAGTTCAAGTTTACCATGGGAGTTCAAGTTTACCATGGGAGTTCAAGTTTTACCATGGAAGTCCAGTTTACCATGGAAGTTCAAGTTTACCATGGGAGTTCAAGTTTACCATGGAAGTCCAGTTTACCATGGGAGTTCAAGTTTACCATGGGAGTTCAAGTTTTACCATGGAAGTCCAGTTTACCATGGGAGTTCAAGTTTACCATGGGAGTTCAAGTTTACCATGGAAGTCCAGTTTACCATGGGAGTTCAAGTTTACCATGGAAGTCCAGTTTACCATGGGAGTTCAAGTTTACCATGGGAGTTCAAGTTTACCATGGAAGTCCAGTTTACCATGGGAGTTCAAGTTTTACTATGGCCGTCCAGTTTACCATGGGAGTTCAAGTTTACCATGGGAGTTCAGTTTACCATGGGAGTTCAAGTTTACCATGGAAGTCCAGTTTACCATGGGAGTTCAAGTTTACCATGGGAGTTCAAGTTTTACCATGGAAGTCCAGTTTACCATGGGAGTTCAAGTTTACCATGGGAGTTCAAGTTTACCATGGGAGTTGAAGTTTCCCATAGAAGTCCAGTTTACCATGGGAGTTCAAGTTTACCATGGAAGTCCAGTTTACCATGGGAGTTCAAGTTTACCATGGAAGTCCAGTTTACCATGGGAGTTCAGTTTACCATGGAAGTCCAGTTTACCATGGAAGTCCAGTTTACCATGGGAGTTCAAGTTTTACCATGGAAGTCCAGTTTACCATGGGAGTTCAAGTTTACCATGGGAGTTCAAGTTTTACCATGGAAGTCCAGTTTACCATGGGAGTTCAAGTTTACCATGGGAGTTCAAGTTTACCATGGGAGTTCAAGTTTACCATGTAAGTCCAGTTTACCATGGGAGTTCAAGTTTACCATGGAAGTCCAGTTTACCATGGGAGTTCAGTTTACCATGGGAGTTCAAGTTTACCATGGGAGTTCAAGTTTACCATGGAAGTCCAGTTTACCATGGAAGTCCAGTTAACCATGGGAGTTCAAGTTTACCATGGGAGTTCAAGTTTACCATGGAAGTCCAGTTTACCATTTTAGTTCAAGTTTACCATGGGAGTTCAAGTTTTACCATGGAAGTCCAGTTTACCATGGGAGTTCAAGTTTACCATGGGAGTTCAAGTTTACCATGGAAGTCCAGTTTACCATGGGAGTTCAAGTTTACCATGGGAGTTCAAGTTTACCATGGAAATCCAGTTTACCATGAAAGTCCAGTTTACCATTGGAGTTCAAGTTTACCATGGGAGTTCAAGTTTTACCATGGAAGTCCAGTTTACCATGGGAGTTCAAGTTTACCATGGGAGTTCAGTTTACCATGGGAGTTCAAGTTTACCATGGAAGTCCAGTTTACCATGGAAGTCCAGTTTACCATGGGAGTTCAAGTTTACCATGGGAGTTCAAGTTTTACCATGGAAGTCCAGTTTACCATGGGAGTTCAAGTTTACCATGGGAGTTCAAGTTTACCATGGAAGTCCAGTTTACCATGGGAGTTCAGTTTACCATGGAAGTCCAGTTTACCATGGAAGTCCAGTTTACCATGGGAGTTCAAGTTTACCATGGGAGTTCAAGTTTACCATGGGAGTTCAAGTTTTACCATGGAAGTCCAGTTTACCATGGGAGTTCAAGTTTACCATGGGAGTTCAAGTTTACCATGGAAGTTCAGTTTACCATGGAAGTCCAGTTTACCATTGGAGTTCAAGTTTACCATGGGAGTTCAAGTTTACCATGGGAGTTCAAGTTTACCATGGAAGTCCAGTTTACCATGGGAGTTCAAGTTTTACCATGGAAGTCAAGTTTACCATGGGAGTCCAGTTTACCATGGGAGTTCAAGTTTACCATGGGAGTTCAGTTTACCATGGGAGTACAAGTTTACCATGGAAGTCCAGTTTACCATGGGAGTTCAAGTTTACCATGGGAGTTCAAGTTTACCATGGAAGTCCAGTTTACCATGGGAGTTCAGTTTACCATGGGAGTTCAAGTTTACCATGGAAGTCCAGTTTACCATGGAAGTCCAGTTTACCATGGGAGTTCAGTTCACCATGAGAGTCCAGTTTACCATGGAAGTCCAGTTTACCATGGGAGTTCAAGTTTACCATGGGAGTTCAAGTTTACCATGGGAGTTCAAGTTTTACCATGGAAGTCTAGTTTAAGATGGGAGTTCAAGTTTACCATGGGAGTTCAAGTTTACCATGGGAGTTCAAGTTTCCCATAGAAGTCCAGTTTACCATGGGAGTTCAAGTTTACCATGGAAGTCCAGTTTACCATGGGAGTTTAAGTTTACCATGGAAGTCCAGTTTACCATGGGAGTTCAGTTTACCATGGAAGTCCAGTTTACCATGGGAGTTCAAGTTTACCATGGGAGTTCAAGTTTACCATGGAAGTCCAGTTTACCATGGGAGTTCAAGTTTACCATGGGAGTTCAAGTTTTACCATGGAAGTCCAGTTTACCATGGGAGTTCAAGTTTACCATGGGAGTTCAAGTTTACCATGGAAGTCCAGTTTACCATGGGAGTTCAAGTTTACCATGGAAGTCCAGTTTACCATGGGAGTTCAAGTTTACCATGGGAGTTCAAGTTTACCATGGAAGTCCAGTTTACCATGGAAGTCCAGTTTACCATGGGAGTTCAAGTTTTACTATGGCCGTCCAGTTTACCATGGGAGTTCAAGTTTACCATGGGAGTTCAGTTTACCATGGGAGTTCAAGTTTACCATGGAAGTCCAGTTTACCATGGGAGTTCAAGTTTACCATGGGAGTTCAAGCTTTACCATGGAAGTCCAGTTTACCATGGGAGTTCAAGTTTACCATGGGAGTTCAAGTTTACCATGGGAGTTGAAGTTTCCCATAGAAGTCCAGTTTACCATGGGAGTTCAAGTTTACCATGGAAGTCCAGTTTACCATGGGAGTTAAAGTTTACCATGGAAGTCCAGTTTACCATGGGAGTTCAGTTTACCATGGAAGTCCAGTTTACCATGGAAGTCCAGTTTACCATGGGAGTTCAAGTTTTACCATGGAAGTCCAGTTTACCATGGGAGTTCAAGTTTACCATGGGAGTTCAAGTTTTACCATGGAAGTCCAGTTTACCATGGGAGTTCAAGTTTACCATGGGAGTTCAAGTTTACCATGGGAGTTCAAGTTTACCATGTAAGTCCAGTTTACCATGGGAGTTCAAGTTTACCATGGAAGTCCAGTTTACCATGGGAGTTCAGTTTACCATGGGAGTTCAAGTTTACCATGGGAGTTCAAGTTTACCATGGAAGTCCAGTTTACCATGGAAGTCCAGTTAACCATGGGAGTTCAAGTTTACCATGGGAGTTCAAGTTTACCATGGAAGTCCAGTTTACCATTTTAGTTCAAGTTTACCATGGGAGTTCAAGTTTTACCATGGAAGTCCAGTTTACCATGGGAGTTCAAGTTTACCATGGGAGTTCAAGTTTACCATGGAAGTCCAGTTTACCATGGGAGTTCAAGTTTACCATGGGAGTTCAAGTTTACCATGGAAATCCAGTTTACCATGAAAGTCCAGTTTACCATTGGAGTTCAAGTTTACCATGGGAGTTCAAGTTTTACCATGGAAGTCCAGTTTACCATGGGAGTTCAAGTTTACCATGGGAGTTCAGTTTACCATGGGAGTTCAAGTTTACCATGGAAGTCCAGTTTACCATGGAAGTCCAGTTTACCATGGGAGTTCAAGTTTACCATGGGAGTTCAAGTTTTACCATGGAAGTCCAGTTTACCATGGGAGTTCAAGTTTACCATGGGAGTTCAAGTTTACCATGGAAGTCCAGTTTACCATGGGAGTTCAGTTTACCATGGAAGTCCAGTTTACCATGGAAGTCCAGTTTACCATGGAAGTTCAAGTTTACCATGGGAGTTCAAGTTTACCATGGGAGTTCAAGTTTTACCATGGAAGTCCAGTTTACCATGGAAGTTCAAGTTTACCATGGGAGTTCAAGTTTACCATGGAAGTCCAGTTTACCATGGGAGTTCAAGTTTACCATGGGAGTTCAAGTTTTACCATGGAAGTCCAGTTTACCATGGGAGTTCAAGTTTACCATGGGAGTTCAAGTTTACCATGGAAGTCCAGTTTACCATGGGAGTTCAAGTTTACCATGGAAGTCCAGTTTACCATGGGAGTTCAAGTTTACCATGGGAGTTCAAGTTTACCATGGAAGTCCAGTTTACCATGGAAGTCCAGTTTACCATGGGAGTTCAAGTTTTACTATGGCCGTCCAGTTTACCATGGGAGTTCAAGTTTACCATGGGAGTTCAGTTTACCATGGGAGTTCAAGTTTACCATGGAAGTCCAGTTTACCATTGGAGTTCAAGTTTACCATGGGAGTTCAAGTTTTACCATGGAAGTCCAGTTTACCATGGGAGTTCAAGTTTACCATGGGAGTTCAAGTTTACCATGGGAGTTGAAGTTTCCCATAGAAGTCCAGTTTACCATGGGAGTTCAAGTTTACCATGGAAGTCCAGTTTACCATGGGAGTTCAAGTTTACCATGGAAGTCCAGTTTACCATGGGAGTTCAGTTTACCATGGAAGTCCAGTTTACCATGGAAGTCCAGTTTACCATGGGAGTTCAAGTTTTACCATGGAAGTCCAGTTTACCATGGGAGTTCAAGTTTACCATGGGAGTTCAAGTTTTACCATGGAAGTCCAGTTTACCATGGGAGTTCAAGTTTACCATGGGAGTTCAAGTTTACCATGGGAGTTCAAGTTTACCATGTAAGTCCAGTTTACCATGGGAGTTCAAGTTTACCATGGAAGTCCAGTTTACCATGGGAGTTCAGTTTACCATGGGAGTTCAAGTTTACCATGGGAGTTCAAGTTTACCATGGAAGTCCAGTTTACCATGGAAGTCCAGTTAACCATGGGAGTTCAAGTTTACCATGGGAGTTCAAGTTTACCATGGAAGTCCAGTTTACCATTTTAGTTCAAGTTTACCATGGGAGTTCAAGTTTTACCATGGAAGTCCAGTTTACCATGGGAGTTCAAGTTTACCATGGGAGTTCAAGTTTACCATGGAAGTCCAGTTTACCATGGGAGTTCAAGTTTACCATGGGAGTTCAAGTTTACCATGGAAATCCAGTTTACCATGAAAGTCCAGTTTACCATTGGAGTTCAAGTTTACCATGGGAGTTCAAGTTTTACCATGGAAGTCCAGTTTACCATGGGAGTTCAAGTTTACCATGGGAGTTCAGTTTACCATGGGAGTTCAAGTTTACCATGGAAGTCCAGTTTACCATGGAAGTCCAGTTTACCATGGGAGTTCAAGTTTACCATGGGAGTTCAAGTTTTACCATGGAAGTCCAGTTTACCATGGGAGTTCAAGTTTACCATGGGAGTTCAAGTTTACCATGGAAGTCCAGTTTACCATGGGAGTTCAGTTTACCATGGAAGTCCAGTTTACCATGGAAGTCCAGTTTACCATGGGAGTTCAAGTTTACCATGGGAGTTCAAGTTTACCATGGGAGTTCAAGTTTACCATGGAAGTCCAGTTTACCATTTTAGTTCAAGTTTACCATGGGAGTTCAAGTTTTACCATGGAAGTCCAGTTTACCATGGGAGTTCAAGTTTACCATGGGAGTTCAAGTTTACCATGGAAGTCCAGTTTACCATGGGAGTTCAAGTTTACCATGGGAGTTCAAGTTTACCATGGAAATCCAGTTTACCATGAAAGTCCAGTTTACCATTGGAGTTCAAGTTTACCATGGGAGTTCAAGTTTTACCATGGAAGTCCAGTTTACCATGGGAGTTCAAGTTTACCATGGGAGTTCAGTTTACCATGGGAGTTCAAGTTTACCATGGAAGTCCAGTTTACCATGGAAGTCCAGTTTACCATGGGAGTTCAAGTTTACCATGGGAGTTCAAGTTTTACCATGGAAGTCCAGTTTACCATGGGAGTTCAAGTTTACCATGGGAGTTCAAGTTTACCATGGAAGTCCAGTTTACCATGGGAGTTCAGTTTACCATGGAAGTCCAGTTTACCATGGAAGTCCAGTTTACCATGGGAGTTCAAGTTTACCATGGGAGTTCAAGTTTACCATGGGAGTTCAAGTTTTACCATGGAAGTCCAGTTTACCATGGGAGTTCAAGTTTACCATGGGAGTTCAAGTTTACCATGGAAGTTCAGTTTACCATGGAAGTCCAGTTTACCATTGGAGTTCAAGTTTACCATGGGAGTTCAAGTTTACCATGGGAGTTCAAGTTTACCATGGAAGTCCAGTTTACCATGGGAGTTCAAGTTTTACCATGGAAGTCAAGTTTACCATGGGAGTCCAGTTTACCATGGGAGTTCAAGTTTACCATGGGAGTTCAGTTTACCATGGGAGTACAAGTTTACCATGGAAGTCCAGTTTACCATGGGAGTTCAAGTTTACCATGGGAGTTCAAGTTTACCATGGAAGTCCAGTTTACCATGGGAGTTCAGTTTACCATGGGAGTTCAAGTTTACCATGGAAGTCCAGTTTACCATGGAAGTCCAGTTTACCATGGGAGTTCAGTTCACCATGAGAGTCCAGTTTACCATGGAAGTCCAGTTTACCATGGGAGTTCAAGTTTACCATGGGAGTTCAAGTTTACCATGGGAGTTCAAGTTTTACCATGGAAGTCTAGTTTAAGATGGGAGTTCAAGTTTACCATGGGAGTTCAAGTTTACCATGGGAGTTCAAGTTTCCCATAGAAGTCCAGTTTACCATGGGAGTTCAAGTTTACCATGGAAGTCCAGTTTACCATGGGAGTTTAAGTTTACCATGGAAGTCCAGTTTACCATGGGAGTTCAGTTTACCATGGAAGTCCAGTTTACCATGGGAGTTCAAGTTTACCATGGGAGTTCAAGTTTTACCATGGAAGTCCAGTTTACCATGGGAGTTCAAGTTTACCATGGGAGTTCAAGTTTACCATGGAAGTCCAGTTTACCATGGGAGTTCAAGTTTACCATGGGAGTTCAAGTTTTACCATGGAAGTCCAGTTTACCATGGGAGTTCAAGTTTACCATGGGAGTTCAAGTTTACCATGGAAGTCCAGTTTACCATGGGAGTTCAAGTTTACCATGGAAGTCCAGTTTACCATGGGAGTTCAAGTTTACCATGGGAGTTCAAGTTTACCATGGAAGTCCAGTTTACCATGGAAGTCCAGTTTACCATGGGAGTTCAAGTTTTACTATGGCCGTCCAGTTTACCATGGGAGTTCAAGTTTACCATGGGAGTTCAGTTTACCATGGGAGTTCAAGTTTACCATGGAAGTCCAGTTTACCATGGGAGTTCAAGTTTACCATGGGAGTTCAAGTTTTACCATGGAAGTCCAGTTTACCATGGGAGTTCAAGTTTACCATGGGAGTTCAAGTTTACCATGGGAGTTGAAGTTTCCCATAGAAGTCCAGTTTACCATGGGAGTTCAAGTTTACCATGGAAGTCCAGTTTACCATGGGAGTTCAAGTTTACCATGGAAGTCCAGTTTACCATGGGAGTTCAGTTTACCATGGAAGTCCAGTTTACCATGGAAGTCCAGTTTACCATGGGAGTTCAAGTTTTACCATGGAAGTCCAGTTTACCATGGGAGTTCAAGTTTACCATGGGAGTTCAAGTTTTACCATGGAAGTCCAGTTTACCATGGGAGTTCAAGTTTACCATGGGAGTTCAAGTTTACCATGGGAGTTCAAGTTTACCATGTAAGTCCAGTTTACCATGGGAGTTCAAGTTTACCATGGAAGTCCAGTTTACCATGGGAGTTCAGTTTACCATGGGAGTTCAAGTTTACCATGGGAGTTCAAGTTTACCATGGAAGTCCAGTTTACCATGGAAGTCCAGTTAACCATGGGAGTTCAAGTTTACCATGGGAGTTCAAGTTTACCATGGAAGTCCAGTTTACCATTTTAGTTCAAGTTTACCATGGGAGTTCAAGTTTTACCATGGAAGTCCAGTTTACCATGGGAGTTCAAGTTTACCATGGGAGTTCAAGTTTACCATGGAAGTCCAGTTTACCATGGGAGTTCAAGTTTACCATGGGAGTTCAAGTTTACCATGGAAATCCAGTTTACCATGAAAGTCCAGTTTACCATTGGAGTTCAAGTTTACCATGGGAGTTCAAGTTTTACCATGGAAGTCCAGTTTACCATGGGAGTTCAAGTTTACCATGGGAGTTCAGTTTACCATGGGAGTTCAAGTTTACCATGGAAGTCCAGTTTACCATGGAAGTCCAGTTTACCATGGGAGTTCAAGTTTACCATGGGAGTTCAAGTTTTACCATGGAAGTCCAGTTTACCATGGGAGTTCAAGTTTACCATGGGAGTTCAAGTTTACCATGGAAGTCCAGTTTACCATGGGAGTTCAGTTTACCATGGAAGTCCAGTTTACCATGGAAGTCCAGTTTACCATGGGAGTTCAAGTTTACCATGGGAGTTCAAGTTTACCATGGGAGTTCAAGTTTTACCATGGAAGTCCAGTTTACCATGGGAGTTCAAGTTTACCATGGGAGTTCAAGTTTACCATGGAAGTCCAGTTTACCATGGGAGTTCAAGTTTACCATGGGAGTTCAAGTTTACCATGGAAGTTCAGTTTACCATGGAAGTCCAGTTTACCATTGGAGTTCAAGTTTACCATGGGAGTTCAAGTTTACCATGGGAGTTCAAGTTTACCATGGAAGTCCAGTTTACCATGGGAGTTCAAGTTTTACCATGGAAGTCAAGTTTACCATGGGAGTCCAGTTTACCATGGGAGTTCAAGTTTACCATGGGAGTTCAAGTTTACCATGGAAGTCCAGTTTACCATGGAAGTCCAGTTTACCATGGGAGTTCAAGTTTACCATGGGAGTTCAAGTTTACCATGGAAGTCCAGTTTACCATGGGAGTTCAAGTTTACCATGGGAGTTCAAGTTTTACCATGGAAGTCCAGTTTACCATGGGAGTTCAAGCTTACCATGGGAGTTCAAGTTTACCATGGAAGTCCAGTTAACCATGGGAGTTCAAGTTTACCATGGGAGTTCAAGTTTACCATGGAAGTCCAGTTTACCATGGGAGTTCAAGTTTTACCATGGACGTCCAGTTTACCATGGGAGTTCAAGTTTACCATGGGAGTTCAGTTTACCATGGGAGTACAAGTTTACCATGGAAGTCCAGTTTACCATGGGAGTTCAAGTTTACCATGGGAGTTCAAGTTTACCATGGAAGTCCAGTTTACCATGGGAGTTCAGTTTACCATGGAAGTCCAGTTTACCATGGAAGTCCAGTTTACCATGGGAGTTCAGTTCACCATGAGAGTCCAGTTTACCATGGAAGTCCAGTTTACCA
Organism: Petromyzon marinus; assembly: GCF_048934315.1. Taxonomy (NCBI): domain Eukaryota; kingdom Metazoa; phylum Chordata; class Hyperoartia; order Petromyzontiformes; family Petromyzontidae; genus Petromyzon; species Petromyzon marinus. Next base: position 7,403,857 of record NC_133714.1, on the reverse strand, counting down.
TGGGAGTTCAAGTTTACCATGGGAGTTCAAGTTTACCATGGGAGTTTAAGTTTTACCATGGAAGTCCAGTTTACCATGGGAGTTCAAGTTTACCATGGGAGTTCAAGTTTACCATGGGAGTTCAAGTTTCCCATAGAAGTCCAGTTTACCATGGGAGTTCAAGTTTACCATGGAAGTCCAGTTTACCATGGGAGTTTAAGTTTACCATGGAAGTCCAGTTTACCATGGGAGTTCAGTTTACCATGGAAGTCCAGTTTCCCATGGGAGTTCAAGTTTACCATGGGAGTTCAAGTTTTACCATGGAAGTCCAGTTTACCATGGGAGTTCAAGTTTACCATGGGAGTTCAAGTTTACCATGGAAGTCCAGTTTACCATGGGAGTTCAAGTTTACCATGGGAGTTCAAGTTTTACCATGGAAATCCAGTTTACCATGGGAGTTCAAGTTTACCATGGGAGTTCAAGTTTACCATGGAAGTCCAGTTTACCATGGGAGTTCAAGTTTACCATGGAAGTCCAGTTTACCATGGGAGTTCAAGTTTACCATGGGAGTTCAAGTTTACCATGGAAGTCCAGTTTACCATGGAAGTCCAGTTTACCATGGGAGTTCAAGTTTACCATGGGAGTTCAAGTTTTACCATGGCCGTCCAGTTTACCATGGGAGTTCAAGTTTACCATGGGAGTTCAGTTTACCATGGGAGTTCAAGTTTACCATGGAAGTCCAGTTTACCATGGGAGTTCAAGTTTACCATGGGAGTTCAAGTTTTACCATGGAAGTCCAGTTTACCATGGGAGTTCAAGTTTACCATGGGAGTTCAAGTTTACCATGGGAGTTGAAGTTTCCCATAGAAGTCCAGTTTACCATGGGAGTTCAAGTTTACCATGGAAGTCCAGTTTACCATGGGAGTTCAAGTTTACCATGGAAGTCCAGTTTACCATGGGAGTTCAGTTTACCATGGAAGTCCAGTTTACCATGGAAGTCCAGTTTACCATGGGAGTTCAAGTTTTACCATGGAAGTCCAGTTTACCATGGGAGTTCAAGTTTTACCATGGAAGTCCAGTTTACCATGGGAGTTCAAGTTTACCATGGGAGTTCAAGTTTACCATGGGAGTTCAAGTTTACCATGGAAGTCCAGTTTACCATGGGAGTTCAAGTTTACCATGGAAGTCCAGTTTACCATGGGAGTTCAAGTTTACCATGGGAGTTCAAGTTTACCATGGAAGTCCAGTTTACCATGGAAGTCCAGTTAACCATGGGAGTTCAAGTTTACCATGGGAGTTCAAGTTTACCATGGAAGTCCAGTTTACCATTTGAGTTCAAGTTTACCATGGGAGTTCAAGTTTTACCATGGAAGTCCAGTTTACCATGGGAGTTCAAGTTTACCATGGGAGTTCAAGTTTACCATGGAAGTCCAGTTTACCATGGGAGTTCAAGTTTACCATGGGAGTTCAAGTTTACCATGGGAGTTCAAGTTTTACCATGGAAGTCCAGTTTACCATGGGAGTTCAAGTTTACCATGGGAGTTCAAGTTTACCATGGAAGTCCAGTTTACCATGGGAGTTCAAGTTTACCATGGGAGTTCAAGTTTACCATGGGAGTTCAAGTTTCCGATAGAAGTCCAGTTTACGATGGGAGTTCAAGTTTACCATGGGAGTTCAAGTTTACCATGGAAGTCCAGTTTACCATGGAAGTCCAGTTTACCATGGGAGTTCAAGTTTACCATGGGAGTTCAAGTTTTACCATGGGAGTTCAAGTTTACCATGGAAGTTCAGTTTACCATGGGAGTTCAAGTTTACCATGGGAGTTCAAGTTTTACCATGGAAGTCCAGTTTACCATGGGAGTTCAAGTTTACCATGGGAGTTCAAGTTTACCATGGGAGTTCAAGTTTACCATGGGAGTTCAAGTTTACCATGGAAGTCCAGTTTACCATGAAAGTCCAGTTTACCATTGGAGTTCAAGTTTACCATGGGAGTTCAAGTTTACCATGGAAGTCCAGTTTACCATGGAAGTCCAGTTTACCATGGGAGTTCAAGTTTTATCATGGAAGTCCAGTTTACCATGGGAGTTCAAGTTTACCATGGGAGTTCAAGTTTACCATGGAAGTCCAGTTTACCATGGTAGTTCAGTTTACCATGGAAGTCCAGTTTACATGGAAGTCCAGTTTACCATGGGAGTTCAAGTTTACCATGGGAGTTCAAGTTTTACCATGGGAGTTCAAGTTTACCATGGATGTCCAGTTTACCATGGGAGTTCAAGTTTACCATGGGAGTTCAAGTTTTACCATGGAAGTCCAGTTTACCATGGGAGTTCAAGTTTACCATGGGAGTTCAAGTTTACCATGGGAGTTCAAGTTTACCATGGAAGTCCAGTTTACCATGGGAGTTCAAGTTTACCATGGAAGTCCAGTTTACCATGGGAGTTCAGTTTACCATGGGAGTTCAAGTTTACCATGGGAGTTCAAGTTTACCATGGAAGTCCAGTTTACCATGGAAGTCCAGTTTACCATGGGAGTTCAAGTTTATCATGGAAGTCCAGTTTACCATGGAAGTCCAGTTTACCATGGAAGTCCAGTTTACCATGGGAGTTCAAGTTTACCATGGGAGTTCAAGTTTAGCATGGGAGTTCAAGTTTTACCATGGGAGTTCAGTTTACCATGGGAGTTCAAGTTTACCATGGGAGTTCAAGTTTACCATGGAAGTCCAGTTTACCATGGGAGTTCAAGTTTACCATGGAAGTCCAGTTTACCATGGGAGTTCAAGTTTACCATGGAAGTCCAGTTTACCATGGGAGTTCAAGTTTACCATGGGAGTTCAAGTTTACCATGGAAGTCCAGTTTACCATGGAAGTCCAGTTTACCATGGGAGTTCAAGTTTACCATGGAAGTCCAGTTTACCATGGGAGTTTAAGTTTACCATGGAAGTCCAGTTTACCATGGGAGTTCAGTTTACCATGGAAGTCCAGTTTACCATGGGAGTTCAAGTTTACCATGGGAGTTCAAGTTTTACCATGGAAGTCCAGTTTACCATGGGAGTTCAAGTTTACCATGGGAGTTCAAGTTTACCATGGAAGTCCAGTTTACCATGGGAGTTCAAGTTTACCATGTGAGTTCAAGTTTTACCATGGAAGTCCAGTTTACCATGGGAGTTCAAGTTTACCATGGGAGTTCAAGTTTACCATGGAAGTCCAGTTTACCATGGGAGTTCAAGTTTACCATGGAAGTCCAGTTTACCATGGGAGTTCAAGTTTACCATGGGAGTTCAAGTTTACGATGGAAGTCCAGTTTACCATGGAAGTCCAGTTTACCATGGGAGTTCAAGTTTACCATGGGAGTTCAAGTTTTACCATGGAAGTCCAGTTTACCATGGGAGTTCAAGTTTACCATGGGAGTTCAAGTTTACCATGGGAGTTCAAGTTTACCATGGAAGTCCAGTTTACCATGGGAGTTCAAGTTTACCATGGAAGTCCAGTTTACCATGGGAGTTCAGTTTACCATGGGAGTTCAAGTTTACCATGGGAGTTCAAGTTTACCATGGAAGTCCAGTTTACCATGGAAGTCCAGTTTACCATGGGAGTTCAAGTTTATCATGGAAGTCCAGTTTACCATGGAAGTCCAGTTAACCATGGGAGTTCAAGTTTACCATGGGAGTTCAAGTTTAACATGGAAGTCCAGTTTACCATGGGAGTTCAAGTTTACCATGGGAGTTCAAGTTTTACCATGGAAGTCCAGTTTACCATGGGAGTTCAAGTTTACCATGGGAGTTCAAGTTTACCATGGAAGTCCAGTTTACCATGGGAATTCAAGTTTACCATGGGAGTTCAAGTTTACCATGGAAGTCCAGTTTACCATGGGAGTTCAAGTTTACCATGGGAGTTCAAGTTTAGCATGGGAGTTCAAGTTTAGCATGGGAGTTCAAGTTTTACCATGGGAGTTCAGTTTACCATGGGAGTTCAAGTTTACCATGGGAGTTCAAGTTTACCATGGAAGTCCAGTTTACCATGGGAGTTCAAGTTTACCATGGAAGTCCAGTTTACCATGGGAGTTCAAGTTTACCATGGAAGTCCAGTTTACCATGGGAGTTCAAGTTTACCATGGGAGTTCAAGTTTACCATAGAAGTCCAGTTTACCATGGAAGTCCAGTTTACCATGGGAGTTCAAGTTTACCATGGAAGTCCAGTTTACCATGGGAGTTTAAGTTTACCATGGAAGTCCAGTTTACCATGGGAGTTCAGTTTACCATGGAAGTCCAGTTTACCATGGGAGTTAAAGTTTACCATGGGAGTTCAAGTTTTACCATGGAAGTCCAGTTTACCATGGGAGTTCAAGTTTACCATGGGAGTTCAAGTTTACCATGGAAGTCCAGTTTACCATGGGAGTTCAAGTTTACCATGGGAGTTCAAGTTTTACCATGGAAGTCCAGTTTACCATGGGAGTTCAAGTTTACCATGGGAGTTCAAGTTTACCATGGAAGTCCAGTTTACCATGGGAGTTCAAGTTTACCATGGAAGTCCAGTTTACCATGGGAGTTCAAGTTTACCATGGGAGTTCAGTTTACCATGGGAGTTCAAGTTTACCATGGGAGTTCAAGTTTACCATGGAAGTCCAGTTTACCATGGTAGTTCAGTTTACCATGGAAGTCCAGTTTACCATGGAAGTCCAGTTTACCATGGGAGTTCAAGTTTACCATGGGAGTTCAAGTTTTACCATGGGAGTTCAAGTTTACCATGGATGTCCAGTTTACCATGGGAGTTCAAGTTTACCATGGGAGTTCAAGTTTTACCATGGAAGTCCAGTTTACCATGGGAGTTCAAGTTTACCATGGGAGTTCAAGTTTACCATGGGAGTTCAAGTTTACCATGGAAGTCCAGTTTACCATGGGAGTTCAAGTTTACCATGGAAGTCCAGTTTACCATGGGAGTTCAGTTTACCATGGGAGTTCAAGTTTACCATGGGAGTTCAAGTTTACCATGGAAGTCCAGTTTACCATGGAAGTCCAGTTTACCATGGGAGTTCAAGTTTATCATGGAAGTCCAGTTTACCATGGAAGTCCAGTTAACCATGGGAGTTCAAGTTTACCATGGGAGTTCAAGTTTAACATGGAAGTCCAGTTTACCATGGGAGTTCAAGTTTACCATGGGAGTTCAAGTTTTACCATGGAAGTCCAGTTTACCATGGGAGTTCAAGTTTACCATGGGAGTTCAAGTTTACCATGGAAGTCCAGTTTACCATGGGAATTCAAGTTTACCATGGGAGTTCAAGTTTACCATGGAAGTCCAGTTTACCATGGAAGTCCAGTTTACCATGGGAGTTCAAGTTTTACCATGGAAGTCCAGTTTACCATGGGAGTTCAAGTTTACCATGGGAGTTCAAGTTTAGCATGGGAGTTCAAGTTTTACCATGGGAGTTCAGTTTACCATGGGAGTTCAAGTTTACCATGGGAGTTCAAGTTTACCATGGAAGTCCAGTTTACCATGGGAGTTCAAGTTTACCATGGAAGTCCAGTTTACCATGGGAGTTCAAGTTTACCATGGAAGTCCAGTTTACCATGGGAGTTCAAGTTTACCATGGGAGTTCAAGTTTACCATGGAAGTCCAGTTTACCATGGAAGTCCAGTTTACCATGGGAGTTCAAGTTTACCATGGAAGTCCAGTTTACCATGGGAGTTTAAGTTTACCATGGAAGTCCAGTTTACCATGGGAGTTCAGTTTACCATGGAAGTCCAGTTTACCATGGGAGTTCAAGTTTACCATGGGAGTTCAAGTTTTACCATGGAAGTCCAGTTTACCATGGGAGTTCAAGTTTACCATGGGAGTTCAAGTTTACCATGGAAGTCCAGTTTACCATGGGAGTTCAAGTTTACCATGTGAGTTCAAGTTTTACCATGGAAGTCCAGTTTACCATGGGAGTTCAAGTTTACCATGGGAGTTCAAGTTTACCATGGAAGTCCAGTTTACCATGGGAGTTCAAGTTTACCATGGAAGTCCAGTTTACCATGGGAGTTTAAGTTTACCATGGAAGTCCAGTTTACCATGGGAGTTCAGTTTACCATGGAAGTCCAGTTTCCCATGGGAGTTCAAGTTTACCATGGGAGTTCAAGTTTTACCATGGAAGTCCAGTTTACCATGGGAGTTCAAGTTTACCATGGGAGTTCAAGTTTACCATGGAAGTCCAGTTTACCATGGGAGTTCAAGTTTACCATGGGAGTTCAAGTTTTACCATGGAAATCCAGTTTACCATGGGAGTTCAAGTTTACCATGGGAGTTCAAGTTTACCATGGAAGTCCAGTTTACCATGGGAGTTCAAGTTTACCATGGAAGTCCAGTTTACCATGGGAGTTCAAGTTTACCATGGGAGTTCAAGTTTACCATGGAAGTCCAGTTTACCATGGAAGTCCAGTTTACCATGGGAGTTCAAGTTTACCATGGGAGTTCAAGTTTTACCATGGCCGTCCAGTTTACCATGGGAGTTCAAGTTTACCATGGGAGTTCAGTTTACCATGGGAGTTCAAGTTTACCATGGAAGTCCAGTTTACCAATGGAGTTCAAGTTTACCATGGGAGTTCAAGTTTTACCATGGAAGTCCAGTTTACCATGGGAGTTCAAGTTTACCATGGGAGTTCAAGTTTACCATGGGAGTTGAAGTTTCCCATAGAAGTCCAGTTTACCATGGGAGTTCAAGTTTACCATGGAAGTCCAGTTTACCATGGGAGTTCAAGTTTACCATGGAAGTCCAGTTTACCATGGGAGTTCAGTTTACCATGGAAGTCCAGTTTACCATGGAAGTCCAGTTTACCATGGGAGTTCAAGTTTTACCATGGAAGTCCAGTTTACCATGGGAGTTCAAGTTTACCATGGGAGTTCAAGTTTTACCATGGAAGTCCAGTTTACCATGGGAGTTCAAGTTTACCATGGGAGTTCAAGTTTACCATGGGAGTTCAAGTTTACCATGGAAGTCCAGTTTACCATGGGAGTTCAAGTTTACCATGGAAGTCCAGTTTACCATGGGAGTTCAAGTTTACCATGGGAGTTCAAGTTTACCATGGAAGTCCAGTTTACCATGGAAGTCCAGTTAACCATGGGAGTTCAAGTTTACCATGGGAGTTCAAGTTTACCATGGAAGTCCAGTTTACCATTTGAGTTCAAGTTTACCATGGGAGTTCAAGTTTTACCATGGAAGTCCAGTTTACCATGGGAGTTCAAGTTTACCATGGGAGTTCAAGTTTACCATGGAAGTCCAGTTTACCATGGGAGTTCAAGTTTACCATGGGAGTTCAAGTTTACCATGGGAGTTCAAGTTTTACCATGGAAGTCCAGTTTACCATGGGAGTTCAAGTTTACCATGGGAGTTCAAGTTTACCATGGAAGTCCAGTTTACCATGGGAGTTCAAGTTTACCATGGGAGTTCAAGTTTACCATGGGAGTTCAAGTTTCCGATAGAAGTCCAGTTTACGATGGGAGTTCAAGTTTACCATGGGAGTTCAAGTTTACCATGGAAGTCCAGTTTACCATGGAAGTCCAGTTTACCATGGGAGTTCAAGTTTACCATGGGAGTTCAAGTTTTACCATGGGAGTTCAAGTTTACCATGGAAGTTCAGTTTACCATGGGAGTTCAAGTTTACCATGGGAGTTCAAGTTTTACCATGGAAGTCCAGTTTACCATGGGAGTTCAAGTTTACCATGGGAGTTCAAGTTTACCATGGGAGTTCACGTTTACCATGGGAGTTCAAGTTTACCATGGAAGTCCAGTTTACCATGAAAGTCCAGTTTACCATTGGAGTTCAAGTTTACCATGGGAGTTCAAGTTTACCATGGAAGTCCAGTTTACCATGGAAGTCCAGTTTACCATGGGAGTTCAAGTTTTATCATGGAAGTCCAGTTTACCATGGGAGTTCAAGTTTACCATGGGAGTTCAAGTTTACCATGGAAGTCCAGTTTACCATGGTAGTTCAGTTTACCATGGAAGTCCAGTTTACATGGAAGTCCAGTTTGCCATGGGAGTTCAAGTTTACCATGGGAGTTCAAGTTTTACCATGGGAGTTCAAGTTTACCATGGATGTCCAGTTTACCATGGGAGTTCAAGTTTACCATGGGAGTTCAAGTTTTACCATGGAAGTCCAGTTTACCATGGGAGTTCAAGTTTACCATGGGAGTTCAAGTTTACCATGGGAGTTCAAGTTTACCATGGAAGTCCAGTTTACCATGGGAGTTCAAGTTTACCATGGAAGTCCAGTTTACCATGGGAGTTCAGTTTACCATGGGAGTTCAAGTTTACCATGGGAGTTCAAGTTTACCATGGAAGTCCAGTTTACCATGGAAGTCCAGTTTACCATGGGAGTTCAAGTTTATCATGGAAGTCCAGTTTACCATGGAAGTCCAGTTAACCATGGGAGTTCAAGTTTACCATGGGAGTTCAAGTTTAACATGGAAGTCCAGTTTACCATGGGAGTTCAAGTTTACCATGGGAGTTCAAGTTTTACCATGGAAGTCCAGTTTACCATGGGAGTTCAAGTTTACCATGGGAGTTCAAGTTTACCATGGAAGTCCAGTTTACCATGGGAATTCAAGTTTACCATGGGAGTTCAAGTTTACCATGGAAGTCCAGTTTACCATGGAAGTCCAGTTTACCATGGGAGTTCAAGTTTTACCATGGAAGTCCAGTTTACCATGGGAGTTCAAGTTTACCATGGGAGTTCAAGTTTAGCATGGGAGTTCAAGTTTTACCATGGGAGTTCAGTTTACCATGGGAGTTCAAGTTTACCATGGGAGTTCAAGTTTACCATGGAAGTCCAGTTTACCATGGGAGTTCAAGTTTACCATGGAAGTCCAGTTTACCATGGGAGTTCAAGTTTACCATGGAAGTCCAGTTTACCATGGGAGTTCAAGTTTACCATGGGAGTTCAAGTTTACCATGGAAGTCCAGTTTACCATGGAAGTCCAGTTTACCATGGGAGTTCAAGTTTACCATGGAAGTCCAGTTTACCATGGGAGTTTAAGTTTACCATGGAAGTCCAGTTTACCATGGGAGTTCAGTTTACCATGGAAGTCCAGTTTACCATGGGAGTTCAAGTTTACCATGGGAGTTCAAGTTTTACCATGGAAGTCCAGTTTACCATGGGAGTTCAAGTTTACCATGGGAGTTCAAGTTTACCATGGAAGTCCAGTTTACCATGGGAGTTCAAGTTTACCATGTGAGTTCAAGTTTTACCATGGAAGTCCAGTTTACCATGGGAGTTCAAGTTTACCATGGGAGTTCAAGTTTACCATGGAAGTCCAGTTTACCATGGGAGTTCAAGTTTACCATGGAAGTCCAGTTTACCATGGGAGTTCAAGTTTACCATGGGAGTTCAAGTTTACGATGGAAGTCCAGTTTACCATGGAAGTCCAGTTTACCATGGGAGTTCAAGTTTACCATGGGAGTTCAAGTTTTACCATGGAAGTCCAGTTTACCATGGGAGTTCAAGTTTACCATGGGAGTTCAAGTTTACCATGGGAGTTCAAGTTTACCATGGAAGTCCAGTTTACCATGGGAGTTCAAGTTTACCATGGAAGTCCAGTTTACCATGGGAGTTCAGTTTACCATGGGAGTTCAAGTTTACCATGGGAGTTCAAGTTTACCATGGAAGTCCAGTTTACCATGGAAGTCCAGTTTACCATGGGAGTTCAAGTTTATCATGGAAGTCCAGTTTACCATGGAAGTCCAGTTAACCATGGGAGTTCAAGTTTACCATGGGAGTTCAAGTTTAACATGGAAGTCCAGTTTACCATGGGAGTTCAAGTTTACCATGGGAGTTCAAGTTTTACCATGGAAGTCCAGTTTACCATGGGAGTTCAAGTTTACCATGGGAGTTCAAGTTTACCATGGAAGTCCAGTTTACCATGGGAATTCAAGTTTACCATGGGAGTTCAAGTTTACCATGGAAGTCCAGTTTACCATGGGAGTTCAAGTTTACCATGGGAGTTCAAGTTTAGCATGGGAGTTCAAGTTTAGCATGGGAGTTCAAGTTTTACCATGGGAGTTCAGTTTACCATGGGAGTTCAAGTTTACCATGGGAGTTCAAGTTTACCATGGAAGTCCAGTTTACCATGGGAGTTCAAGTTTACCATGGAAGTCCAGTTTACCATGGGAGTTCAAGTTTACCATGGAAGTCCAGTTTACCATGGGAGTTCAAGTTTACCATGGGAGTTCAAGTTTACCATAGAAGTCCAGTTTACCATGGAAGTCCAGTTTACCATGGGAGTTCAAGTTTACCATGGAAGTCCAGTTTACCATGGGAGTTTAAGTTTACCATGGAAGTCCAGTTTACCATGGGAGTTCAGTTTACCATGGAAGTCCAGTTTACCATGGGAGTTAAAGTTTACCATGGGAGTTCAAGTTTTACCATGGAAGTCCAGTTTACCATGGGAGTTCAAGTTTACCATGGGAGTTCAAGTTTACCATGGAAGTCCAGTTTACCATGGGAGTTCAAGTTTACCATGGGAGTTCAAGTTTTACCATGGAAGTCCAGTTTACCATGGGAGTTCAAGTTTACCATGGGAGTTCAAGTTTACCATGGAAGTCCAGTTTACCATGGGAGTTCAAGTTTACCATGGAAGTCCAGTTTACCATGGGAGTTCAAGTTTACCATGGGAGTTCAGTTTACCATGGGAGTTCAAGTTTACCATGGGAGTTCAAGTTTACCATGGAAGTCCAGTTTACCATGGTAGTTCAGTTTACCATGGAAGTCCAGTTTACCATGGAAGTCCAGTTTACCATGGGAGTTCAAGTTTACCATGGGAGTTCAAGTTTTACCATGGGAGTTCAAGTTTACCATGGATGTCCAGTTTACCATGGGAGTTCAAGTTTACCATGGGAGTTCAAGTTTTACCATGGAAGTCCAGTTTACCATGGGAGTTCAAGTTTACCATGGGAGTTCAAGTTTACCATGGGAGTTCAAGTTTACCATGGAAGTCCAGTTTACCATGGGAGTTCAAGTTTACCATGGAAGTCCAGTTTACCATGGGAGTTCAGTTTACCATGGGAGTTCAAGTTTACCATGGGAGTTCAAGTTTACCATGGAAGTCCAGTTTACCATGGAAGTCCAGTTTACCATGGGAGTTCAAGTTTATCATGGAAGTCCAGTTTACCATGGAAGTCCAGTTAACCATGGGAGTTCAAGTTTACCATGGGAGTTCAAGTTTAACATGGAAGTCCAGTTTACCATGGGAGTTCAAGTTTACCATGGGAGTTCAAGTTTTACCATGGAAGTCCAGTTTACCATGGGAGTTCAAGTTTACCATGGGAGTTCAAGTTTACCATGGAAGTCCAGTTTACCATGGGAATTCAAGTTTACCATGGGAGTTCAAGTTTACCATGGAAGTCCAGTTTACCATGGAAGTCCAGTTTACCATGGGAGTTCAAGTTTTACCATGGAAGTCCAGTTTACCATGGGAGTTCAAGTTTACCATGGGAGTTCAAGTTTAGCATGGGAGTTCAAGTTTTACCATGGGAGTTCAGTTTACCATGGGAGTTCAAGTTTACCATGGGAGTTCAAGTTTACCATGGAAGTCCAGTTTACCATGGGAGTTCAAGTTTACCATGGAAGTCCAGTTTACCATGGGAGTTCAAGTTTACCATGGAAGTCCAGTTTACCATGGGAGTTCAAGTTTACCATGGGAGTTCAAGTTTACCATGGAAGTCCAGTTTACCATGGAAGTCCAGTTTACCATGGGAGTTCAAGTTTACCATGGAAGTCCAGTTTACCATGGGAGTTTAAGTTTACCATGGAAGTCCAGTTTACCATGGGAGTTCAGTTTACCATGGAAGTCCAGTTTACCATGGGAGTTCAAGTTTACCATGGGAGTTCAAGTTTTACCATGGAAGTCCAGTTTACCATGGGAGTTCAAGTTTACCATGGGAGTTCAAGTTTACCATGGAAGTCCAGTTTACCATGGGAGTTCAAGTTTACCATGTGAGTTCAAGTTTTACCATGGAAGTCCAGTTTACCATGGGAGTTCAAGTTTACCATGGGAGTTCAAGTTTACCATGGAAGTCCAGTTTACCATGGGAGTTCAAGTTTACCATGGAAGTCCAGTTTACCATGGGAGTTCAAGTTTACCATGGGAGTTCAAGTTTACGATGGAAGTCCAGTTTACCATGGAAGTCCAGTTTACCATGGGAGTTCAAGTTTACCATGGGAGTTCAAGTTTTACCATGGAAGTCCAGTTTACCATGGGAGTTCAAGTTTACCATGGGAGTTCAAGTTTACCATGGGAGTTCAAGTTTACCATGGAAGTCCAGTTTACCATGGGAGTTCAAGTTTACCATGGAAGTCCAGTTTACCATGGGAGTTCAGTTTACCATGGGAGTTCAAGTTTACCATGGGAGTTCAAGTTTACCATGGAAGTCCAGTTTACCATGGAAGTCCAGTTTACCATGGGAGTTCAAGTTTATCATGGAAGTCCAGTTTACCATGGAAGTCCAGTTAACCATGGGAGTTCAAGTTTACCATGGGAGTTCAAGTTTAACATGGAAGTCCAGTTTACCATGGGAGTTCAAGTTTACCATGGGAGTTCAAGTTTTACCATGGAAGTCCAGTTTACCATGGGAGTTCAAGTTTACCATGGGAGTTCAAGTTTACCATGGAAGTCCAGTTTACCATGGGAATTCAAGTTTACCATGGGAGTTCAAGTTTACCATGGAAGTCCAGTTTACCATGGGAGTTCAAGTTTACCATGGGAGTTCAAGTTTAGCATGGGAGTTCAAGTTTAGCATGGGAGTTCAAGTTTTACCATGGGAGTTCAGTTTACCATGGGAGTTCAAGTTTACCATGGGAGTTCAAGTTTACCATGGAAGTCCAGTTTACCATGGGAGTTCAAGTTTACCATGGAAGTCCAGTTTACCATGGGAGTTCAAGTTTACCATGGAAGTCCAGTTTACCATGGGAGTTCAAGTTTACCATGGGAGTTCAAGTTTACCATGGAAGTCCAGTTTACCATGGAAGTCCAGTTTACCATGGGAGTTCAAGTTTACCATGGAAGTCCAGTTTACCATGGGAGTTTAAGTTTACCATGGAAGTCCAGTTTACCATGGGAGTTCAGTTTACCATGGAAGTCCAGTTTACCATGGGAGTTAAAGTTTACCATGGGAGTTCAAGTTTTACCATGGAAGTCCAGTTTACCATGGGAGTTCAAGTTTACCATGGGAGTTCAAGTTTACCATGGAAGTCCAGTTTACCATGGGAGTTCAAGTTTACCATGGGAGTTCAAGTTTTACCATGGAAGTCCAGTTTACCATGGGAGTTCAAGTTTACCATGGGAGTTCAAGTTTACCATGGAAGTCCAGTTTACCATGGGAGTTCAAGTTTACCATGGAAGTCCAGTTTACCATGGGAGTTCAAGTTTACCATGGGAGTTCAAGTTTACCATGGAAGTCCAGTTTACCATGGAAGTACAGTTTACCATGGGAGTTCAAGTTTACCATGGAAGTCCAGTTTACCATGGGAGTTTAAGTTTACCATGGAAGTCCAGTTTACCATGGGAGTTCAGTTTACCATGGAAGTCCAGTTTACCATGGGAGTTAAAGTTTACCATGGGAGTTCAAGTTTTACCATGGAAGTCCAGTTTACCATGGGAGTTCAAGTTTACCATGGGAGTTCAAGTTTACCATGGAAGTCCAGTTTACCATGGGAGTTCAAGTTTACCATGGGAGTTCAAGTTTTACCATGGAAGTCCAGTTTACCATGGGAGTTCAAGTTTACCATGGGAGTTCAAGTTTACCATGGAAGTCCAATTTACCATGGGAGTTCAAGTTTACCATGGAAGTCCAGTTTACCATGGGAGTTCAAGTTTACCATGGGAGTTCAAGTTTACCATGGAAGTCCAGTTTACCATGGAAGTCCAGTTTACCATGGGAGTTCAAGTTTACCATGGGAGTTCAAGTTTTACCATGGCCGTCCAGTTTACCATGGGAGTTCAAGTTTACCATGGGAGTTCAGTTTACCATGGGAGTTCAAGTTTACCATGGAAGTCCAGTTTACCATGGGAGTTCAAGTTTACCATGGGAGTTCAAGTTTTACCATGGAAGTCCAGTTTACCATGGGAGTTCAAGTTTACCATGGGAGTTCAAGTTTACCATGGGAGTTGAAGTTTCCCATAGAAGTCCAGTTTACCATGGGAGTTCAAGTTTACCATGGAAGTCCAGTTTACCATGGGAGTTCAAGTTTACCATGGAAGTCCAGTTTACCATGGGAGTTCAGTTTACCATGGAAGTCCAGTTTACCATGGAAGTCCAGTTTACCATGGGAGTTCAAGTTTACCATGGGAGTTCAAGTTTACCATGGAAGTCCAGTTTACCATGGAAGTCCAGTTAACCATGGGAGTTCAAGTTTACCATGGGAGTTCAAGTTTACCATGGAAGTCCAGTTTACCATTTGAGTTCAAGTTTACCATGGGAGTTCAAGTTTTACCATGGAAGTCCAGTTTACCATGGGAGTTCAAGTTTACCATGGAAGTCCAGTTTACCATGGGAGTTCAGTTTACCATGGAAGTCCAGTTTACCATGGGAGTTCAAGTTTACCATGGGAGTTCAAGTTTTACCATGGAAGTCCAGTTTACCATGGGAGTTCAAGTTTACCATGGGAGTTCAAGTTTACCATGGAAGTCCAGTTTACCATGGGAGTTCAAGTTTACCATGGGAGTTCAAGTTTTACCATGGAAGTCCAGTTTACCATGGGAGTTCAAGTTTACCATGGGAGTTCAAGTTTACCATGGATGTCCAGTTTACCATGGGAGTTCAAGTTTACCATGGAAGTCCAGTTTACCATGGGAGTTCAAGTTTACCATGGGAGTTCAAGTTTACCATGGAAGTCCAGTTTACCATGGAAGTCCAGTTTACCATGGGAGTTCAAGTTTACCATGGGAGTTCAAGTTTTACCATGGCCGTCCAGTTTACCATGGGAGTTCAAGTTTACCATGGGAGTTCAGTTTACCATGGGAGTTCAAGTTTACCATGGAAGTCCAGTTTACCATGGGAGTTCAAGTTTACCATGGGAGTTCAAGTTTTACCATGGAAGTCCAGTTTACCATGGGAGTTCAAGTTTACCATGGGAGTTCAAGTTTACCATGGGAGTTGAAGTTTCCCATAGAAGTCCAGTTTACCATGGGAGTTCAAGTTTACCATGGAAGTCCAGTTTACCATGGGAGTTCAAGTTTACCATGGAAGTCCAGTTTACCATGGGAGTTCAGTTTACCATGGAAGTCCAGTTTACCATGGAAGTCCAGTTTACCATGGGAGTTCAAGTTTTACCATGGAAGTCCAGTTTACCATGGGAGTTCAAGTTTACCATGGGAGTTCAAGTTTTACCATGGAAGTCCAGTTTACCATGGGAGTTCAAGTTTACCATGGGAGTTCAAGTTTACCATGGAAGTCCAGTTTACCATGGGAGTTCAAGTTTACCATGGAAGTCCAGTTTACCATGGGAGTTCAAGTTTACCATGGGAGTTCAAGTTTACCATGGAAGTCCAGTTTACCATGGAAGTCCAGTTAACCATGGGAGTTCAAGTTTACCATGGGAGTTCAAGTTTACCATGGAAGTCCAGTTTACCATTTGAGTTCAAGTTTACCATGGGAGTTCAAGTTTTACCATGGAAGTCCAGTTTACCATGGGAGTTCAAGTTTACCATGGGAGTTCAAGTTTACCATGGAAGTCCAGTTTACCATGGGAGTTCAAGTTTACCATGGGAGTTCAAGTTTACCATGGGAGTTCAAGTTTCCGATAGAAGTCCAGTTTACGATGGGAGTTCAAGTTTACCATGGAAGTCCAGTTTACCATGGGAGTTCAAGTTTACCATGGAAGTCCAGTTTACCATGGAAGTCCAGTTTACCATGGGAGTTCAAGTTTACCATGGGAGTTCAAGTTTTACCATGGGAGTTCAAGTTTACCATGGAAGTTCAGTTTACCATGGGAGTTCAAGTTTACCATGGGAGTTCAAGTTTTACCATGGAAGTCCAGTTTACCATGGGAGTTCAAGTTTACCATGGGAGTTCAAGTTTACCATGGGAGTTCAAGTTTACCATGGGAGTTCAAGTTTACCATGGAAGTCCAGTTTACCATGAAAGTCCAGTTTACCATTGGAGTTCAAGTTTACCATGGGAGTTCAAGTTTACCATGGAAGTCCAGTTTACCATGGAAGTCCAGTTTACCATGGGAGTTCAAGTTTACCATGGGAGTTCAAGTTTTATCATGGAAGTCCAGTTTACCATGGGAGTTCAAGTTTACCATGGGAGTTCAAGTTTACCATGGAAGTCCAGTTTACCATGGTAGTTCAGTTTACCATGGAAGTCCAGTTTACCATGGAAGTCCAGTTTACCATGGGAGTTCAAGTTTACCATGGGAGTTCAAGTTTTACCATGGGAGTTCAAGTTTACCATGGATGTCCAGTTTACCATGGGAGTTCAAGTTTACCATGGGAGTTCAAGTTTTACCATGGAAGTCCAGTTTACCATGGGAGTTCAAGTTTACCATGGGAGTTCAAGTTTACCATGGGAGTTCAAGTTTACCATGGAAGTCCAGTTTACCATGGGAGTTCAAGTTTACCATGGAAGTCCAGTTTACCATGGGAGTTCAGTTTACCATGGGAGTTCAAGTTTACCATGGGAGTTCAAGTTTACCATGGAAGTCCAGTTTACCATGGAAGTCCAGTTTACCATGGGAGTTCAAGTTTACCATGGGAGTTCAAGTTTACCATGGAAGTCCAGTTTACCATGGAAGTCCAGTTTACCATGGGAGTTCAAGTTTACCATGGGAGTTCAAGTTTTACCATGGGAGTTCAAGTTTACCATGGATGTCCAGTTTACCATGGGAGTTCAAGTTTACCATGGGAGTTCAAGTTTTACCATGGAAGTCCAGTTTACCATGGGAGTTCAAGTTTACCATGGGAGTTCAAGTTTACCATGGGAGTTCAAGTTTACCATGGAAGTCCAGTTTACCATGGGAGTTCAAGTTTACCATGGAAGTCCAGTTTACCATGGGAGTTCAGTTTACCATGGGAGTTCAAGTTTACCATGGGAGTTCAAGTTTACCATGGAAGTCCAGTTTACCATGGAAGTCCAGTTTACCATGGGAGTTCAAGTTTATCATGGAAGTCCAGTTTACCATGGAAGTCCAGTTAACCATGGGAGTTCAAGTTTACCATGGGAGTTCAAGTTTAACATGGAAGTCCAGTTTACCATGGGAGTTCAAGTTTACCATGGGAGTTCAAGTTTTACCATGGAAGTCCAGTTTACCATGGGAGTTCAAGTTTACCATGGGAGTTCAAGTTTACCATGGAAGTCCAGTTTACCATGGGAATTCAAGTTTACCATGGGAGTTCAAGTTTACCATGGAAGTCCAGTTTACCATGGAAGTCCAGTTTACCATGGGAGTTCAAGTTTTACCATGGAAGTCCAGTTTACCATGGGATTTCAAGTTTACCATGGGAGTTCAAGTTTAGCATGGGAGTTCAAGTTTTACCATGGGAGTTCAGTTTACCATGGGAGTTCAAGTTTACCATGGGAGTTCAAGTTTACCATGGAAGTCCAGTTTACCATGGGAGTTCAAGTTTACCATGGAAGTCCAGTTTACCATGGGAGTTCAAGTTTACCATGGAAGTCCAGTTTACCATGGGAGTTCAAGTTTACCATGGGAGTTCAAGTTTACCATGGAAGTCCAGTTTACCATGGGAGTTCAAGTTTACCATGGAAGTCCAGTTTACCATGGGAGTTTAAGTTTACCATGGAAGTCCAGTTTACCATGGGAGTTCAGTTTACCATGGAAGTCCAGTTTACCATGGGAGTTCAAGTTTACCATGGGAGTTCAAGTTTTACCATGGAAGTCCAGTTTACCATGGGAGTTCAAGTTTACCATGGGAGTTCAAGTTTACCATGGAAGTCCAGTTTACCATGGGAGTTCAAGTTTACCATGGGAGTTCAAGTTTTACCATGGAAGTCCAGTTTACCATGGGAGTTCAAGTTTACCATGGAAGTTCAAGTTTACCATGGAAGTCCAGTTTACCATGGGAGTTCAAGTTTACCATGGAAGTCCAGTTTACCATGGGAGTTCAAGTTTACCATGGGAGTTCAAGTTTACCATGGAAGTCCAGTTTACCATGGAAGTCCAGTTTACCATGGGAGTTCAAGTTTACCATGGGAGTTCAAGTTTTACCATGGAAGTCCAGTTTACCATGGGAGTTCAAGTTTACCATGGGAGTTCAAGTTTACCATGGGAGTTCAAGTTTACCATGGAAGTCCAGTTTACCATGGGAGTTCAAGTTTACCATGGAAGTCCAGTTTACCATGGGAGTTCAGTTTACCATGGGAGTTCAAGTTTACCATGGGAGTTCAAGTTTACCATGGAAGTCCAGTTTACCATGGAAGTCCAGTTTACCATGGGAGTTCAAGTTTATCATGGAAGTCCAGTTTACCATGGAAGTCCAGTTAACCATGGGAGTTCAAGTTTACCATGGGAGTTCAAGTTTAACATGGAAGTCCAGTTTACCATGGGAGTTCAAGTTTACCATGGGAGTTCAAGTTTTAAAATGGAAGTCCAGTTTACCATGGGAGTTCAAGTTTACCATGGGAGTTCAAGTTTACCATGGAAGTCCAGTTTACCATGGGAATTCAAGTTTACCATGGGAGTTCAAGTTTACCATGGAAGTCCAGTTTACCATGGAAGTCCAGTTTACCATGGGAGTTCACGTTTTACCATGGAAGTCCAGTTTACCATGGGAGTTCAAGTTTACCATGGGAGTTCAAGTTTAGCATGGGAGTTCAAGTTTTACCATGGGAGTTCAGTTTACCATGGGAGTTCAAGTTTACCATGGGAGTTCAAGTTTACCATGGAAGTCCAGTTTACCATGGGAGTTCAAGTTTACCATGGAAGTCCAGTTTACCATGGGAGTTCAAGTTTACCATGGAAGTCCAGTTTACCATGGGAGTTCAAGTTTACCATGGGAGTTCAAGTTTACCATGGAAGTCCAGTTTACCATGGAAGTCCAGTTTACCATGGGAGTTCAAGTTTACCATGGAAGTCCAGTTTACCATGGGAGTTTAAGTTTACCATGGAAGTCCAGTTTACCATGGGAGTTCAGTTTACCATGGAAGTCCAGTTTACCATGGGAGTTAAAGTTTACCATGGGAGTTCAAGTTTTACCATGGAAGTCCAGTTTACCATGGGAGTTCAAGTTTACCATGGGAGTTCAAGTTTACCATGGAAGTCCAGTTTACCATGGGAGTTCAAGTTTACCATGGGAGTTCAAGTTTTACCATGGAAGTCCAGTTTACCATGGGAGTTCAAGTTTACCATGGGAGTTCAAGTTTACCATGGAAGTCCAGTTTACCATGGGAGTTCAAGTTTACCATGGAAGTCCAGTTTACCATGGGAGTTCAAGTTTACCATGGGAGTTCAAGTTTACCATGGAAGTCCAGTTTACCGTGGAAGTCCAGTTTACCATGGGAGTTCAAGTTTACCATGGGAGTTCAAGTTTTACCATGGCCGTCCAGTTTACCATGGGAGTTCAAGTTTACCATGGGAGTTCAGTTTACCATGGGAGTTCAAGTTTACCATGGAAGTCCAGTTTACCATGGGAGTTCAAGTTTACCATGGGAGTTCAAGTTTTACCATGGAAGTTCAGTTTACCATGGGAGTTCAAGTTTACCATGGGAGTTCAAGTTTACCATGGGAGTTGAAGTTTCCCATAGAAGTCCAGTTTACCATGGGAGTTCAAGTTTACCATGGAAGTCCAGTTTACCATGGGAGTTCAAGTTTACCATGGAAGTCCAGTTTACCATGGGAGTTCAGTTTACCATGGAAGTCCAGTTTACCATGGAAGTCCAGTTTACCATGGGAGTTCAAGTTTTACCATGGAAGTCCAGTTTACCATGGGAGTTCAAGTTTACCATGGGAGTTCAAGTTTTACCATGGAAGTCCAGTTTACCATGGGAGTTCAAGTTTACCATGGGAGTTCAAGTTTACCATGGGAGTTCAAGTTTACCATGGAAGTCCAGTTTACCATGGGAGTTCAAGTTTACCATGGAAGTCCAGTTTACCATGGGAGTTCAAGTTTACCATGGGAGTTCAAGTTTACCATGGAAGTCCAGTTTACCATGGAAGTCCAGTTAACCATGGGAGTTCAAGTTTACCATGGGAGTTCAAGTTTACCATGGAAGTCCAGTTTACCATTTGAGTTCAAGTTTACCATGGGAGTTCAAGTTTTACCATGGAAGTCCAGTTTACCATGGGAGTTCAAGTTTACCATGGGAGTTCAAGTTTACCATGGAAGTCCAGTTTACCATGGGAGTTCAAGTTTACCATGGGAGTTCAAGTTTACCATGGAAGTCCAGTTTACCATGAAAGTCCAGTTTACCATTGGAGTTCAAGTTTACCATGGGAGTTCAAGTTTACCATGGAAGTCCAGTTTACCATGGAAGTCCAGTTTACCATGGGAGTTCAAGTTTACCATGGGAGTTCAAGTTTTATCATGGAAGTCCAGTTTACCATGGGAGTTCAAGTTTACCATGGGAGTTCAAGTTTACCATGGAAGTCCAGTTTACCATGGAAGTCCAGTTTACCATGGGAGTTCAAGTTTACCATGGGAGTTCAAGTTTTACCATGGAAGTCCAGTTTACCATGGGAGTTCAAGTTTACCATGGGAGTTCAAGTTTTATCATGGAAGTCCAGTTTACCATGGGAGTTCAAGTTTACCATGGTAGTTCAGTTTACCATGGAAGTCCAGTTTACCATGGAAGTCCAGTTTACCATGGGAGTTCAAGTTTACCATGGGAGTTCAAGTTTTACCATGGGAGTTCAAGTTTACCATGGATGTCCAGTTTACCATGGGAGTTCAAGTTTACCATGGGAGTTCAAGTTTTACCATGGAAGTCCAGTTTACCATGGGAGTTCAAGTTTACCATGGGAGTTCAAGTTTGCCATGGAAGTTCAAGTTTACCATGGAAGTCCAGTTTACCATGGGAGTTCAAGTTTACCATGGAAGTCCAGTTTACCATGGGAGTTCAGTTTACCATGGGAGTTCAAGTTTACCATGGGAGTTCAAGTTTACCATGGAAGTCCAGTTTACCATGGAAGTCCAGTTTACCATGGGAGTTCAAGTTTATCATGGAAGTCCAGTTTACCATGGAAGTCCAGTTAACCATGGGAGTTCAAGTTTACCATGGGAGTTCAAGTTTAACATGGAAGTCCAGTTTACCATGGGAGTTCAAGTTTACCATGGGAGTTCAAGTTTTACCATGGAAGTCCAGTTTACCATGGGAGTTCAAGTTTACCATGGGAGTTCAAGTTTACCATGGAAGTCCAGTTTACCATGGGAGTTCAAGTTTACCATGGGAGTTCAAGTTTACCATGGAAGTCCAGTTTACCATGGAAGTCCAGTTTACCATGGGAGTTCAAGTTTTACCATGGAAGTCCAGTTTACCATGGGAGTTCAAGTTTACCATGGGAGTTCAAGTTTAGCATGGGAGTTCAAGTTTTACCATGGGAGTTCAGTTTACCATGGGAGTTCAAGTTTACCATGGGAGTTCAAGTTTACCATGGAAGTCCAGTTTACCATGGGAGTTCAAGTTTACCATGGAAGTCCAGTTTACCATGGGAGTTCAAGTTTACCATGGAAGTCCAGTTTACCATGGGAGTTCAAGTTTACCATGGGAGTTCAAGTTTACCATGGGAGTTCAAGTTTTACCATGGGAGTTCAAGTTTACCATGGATGTCCAGTTTACCATGGGAGTTCAAGTTTACCATGGGAGTTCAAGTTTTACCATGGAAGTCCAGTTTACCATGGGAGTTCAAGTTTACCATGGGAGTTCAAGTTTACCATGGAAGTTCAAGTTTACCATGGAAGTCCAGTTTACCATGGGAGTTCAAGTTTACCATGGAAGTCCAGTTTACCATGGGAGTTCAGTTTACCATGGGAGTTCAAGTTTACCATGGGAGTTCATGTTTACCATGGAAGTCCAGTTTACCATGGAAGTCCAGTTTACCATGGGAGTTCAAGTTTATCATGGAAGTCCAGTTTACCATGGAAGTCCAGTTAACCATGGGAGTTCAAGTTTACCATGGGAGTTCAAGTTTAACATGGAAGTCCAGTTTACCATGGGAGTTCAAGTTTACCATGGGAGTTCAAGTTTTACCATGGAAGTCCAGTTTACCATGGGAGTTCAAGTTTACCATGGGAGTTCAAGTTTACCATGGAAGTCCAGTTTACCATGGGAGTTCAAGTTTACCATGGGAGTTCAAGTTTACCATGGAAGTCCAGTTTACCATGGAAGTCCAGTTTACCATGGGAGTTCAAGTTTTACCATGGAAGTCCAGTTTACCATGGGAGTTCAAGTTTACCATGGGAGTTCAAGTTTAGCATGGGAGTTCAAGTTTTACCATGGGAGTTCAGTTTACCATGGGAGTTCAAGTTTACCATGGGAGTTCAAGTTTACCATGGAAGTCCAGTTTACCATGGGAGTTCAAGTTTACCATGGAAGTCCAGTTTACCATGGGAGTTCAAGTTTACCATGGAAGTCCAGTTTACCATGGGAGTTCAAGTTTACCATGGGAGTTCAAGTTTACCATGGAAGTCCAGTTTACCATGGAAGTCCAGTTTACCATGGGAGTTCAAGTTTTACCATGGACGTCCAGTTTACCATGGGAGTTCAAGTTTACCATGGGAGTTCAGTTTACCATGGGAGTTCAAGTTTACCATGGAAGTCCAGTTTACCATGGGAGTTCAAGTTTACCATGGGAGTTCAAGTTTTACCATGGAAGTCCAGTTTACCATGGGAGTTCAAGTTTACCATGGGAGTTCAAGTTTACCATGGGAGTTCAAGTTTCCGATAGAAGTCCAGTTTACGATGGGAGTTCAAGTTTACCATGGAAGTCCAGTTTACCATGGGAGTTCAAGTTTACCATGGAAGTCCAGTTTACCATGGAAGTCCAGTTTACCATGGGAGTTCAAGTTTACCATGGGAGTTCAAGTTTTACCATGGGAGTTCAAGTTTACCATGGAAGTCCAGTTTACCATGGGAGTTCAAGTTTACCATGGGAGTTCAAGTTTTACCATGGAAGTCCAGTTTACCATGGGAGTTCAAGTTTACCATGGGAGTTCAAGTTTACCATGGGAGTTCAAGTTTACCATGGGAGTTCAAGTTTACCATGGAAGTCCAGTTTACCATGAAAGTCCAGTTTACCATTGGAGTTCAAGTTTACCATGGGAGTTCAAGTTTACCATGGAAGTCCAGTTTACCATGGAAGTCCAGTTTACCATGGGAGTTCAAGTTTACCATGGGAGTTCAAGTTTTATCATGGAAGTCCAGTTTACCATGGGAGTTCAAGTTTACCATGGGAGTTCAAGTTTACCATGGAAGTCCAGTTTACCATGGTAGTTCAGTTTACCATGGAAGTCCAGTTTACCATGGAAGTCCAGTTTACCATGGGAGTTCAAGTTTACCATGGGAGTTCAAGTTTTACCATGGGAGTTCAAGTTTTACCATGGGAGTTCAGTTTACCATGGGAGTTCAAGTTTACCATGGGAGTTCAAGTTTACCATGGAAGTCCAGTTTACCATGGGAGTTCAAGTTTACCATGGAAGTCCAGTTTACCATGGGAGTTCAAGTTTACCATGGAAGTCCAGTTTACCATGGGAGTTCAAGTTTACCATGGGAGTTCAAGTTTACCATGGAAGTCCAGTTTACCATGGAAGTCCAGTTTACCATGGGAGTTCAAGTTTACCATGGGAGTTCAAGTTTTACCATGGACGTCCAGTTTACCATGGGAGTTCAAGTTTACCATGGGAGTTCAGTTTACCATGGGAGTTCAAGTTTACCATGGAAGTCCAGTTTACCATGGGAGTTCAAGTTTACCATGGGAGTTCAAGTTTTACCATGGAAGTCCAGTTTACCATGGGAGTTCAAGTTTACCATGGGAGTTCAAGTTTACCATGGGAGTTCAAGTTTCCGATAGAAGTCCAGTTTACGATGGGAGTTCAAGTTTACCATGGAAGTCCAGTTTACCATGGGAGTTCAAGTTTACCATGGAAGTCCAGTTTACCATGGAAGTCCAGTTTACCATGGGAGTTCAAGTTTACCATGGGAGTTCAAGTTTTACCATGGGAGTTCAAGTTTACCATGGAAGTCCAGTTTACTATGGGAGTTCAAGTTTACCATGGGAGTTCAAGTTTTACCATGGAAGTCCAGTTTACCATGGGAGTTCAAGTTTACCATGGGAGTTCAAGTTTACCATGGGAGTTCAAGTTTACCATGGAAGTCCAGTTTACCATGGGAGTTCAAGTTTACCATGGAAGTCCAGTTTACCATGGGAGTTCAAGTTTACCATGGGAGTTCAAGTTTACCATGGAAGTCCAGTTTACCATGGAAGTTCAGTTTACCATGGGAGTTCAAGTTTACCATGGAAGTCCAGTTTACCATGGAAGTCCAGTTAACCAAGGGAGTTCAAGTTTACCATGGGAGTTCAAGTTTACCATGGAAGTCCAGTTTACCATGGGAGTTCAAGTTTACCATGGGAGTTCAAGTTTACCATGGAAGTCCAGTTTACCATGGGAGTTCAAGTTTACCATGGAAGTCCAGTTTACCATGGGAGTTCAAGTTTACCATGGGAGTTCAAGTTTACCATGGAAGTCCAGTTTACCATGGAAGTTCAGTTTACCATGGGAGTTCAAGTTTACCATGGAAGTCCAGTTTACCATGGAAGTCCAGTTAACCAAGGGAGTTCAAGTTTACCATGGGAGTTCAAGTTTACCATGGGAGTTCAAGTTTACCATGGAAGTCCAGTTTACCATGGAAGTCCAGTGTACCATGGGAGTTCAAGTTTTACCATGGAATTCCAGTTTACCATGGGAGTTCAAGTTTACCATGGGAGTTCAGTTTACCATGGGAGTTCAAGTTTACCATGGAAGTCCAGTTTACTATGGGAGTTCAAGTTTACCATGGGAGTTCAAGTTTACCATGGAAGTCCAGTTTACCATGGGAGTTCAGTTTACCATGGGAGTTCAAGTTTACCATGGAAGTCCAGTTTACCATGGAAGTCCAGTTTACCATGGGAGTTCAGTTCACCATGAGAGTCCAGTTTACCATGGAAGTCCAGTTTACCATGGGAGTTCAAGTTTATCATGGGAGTTCAAGTTTACCATGGAATTCCAGTTTACGATGGGAGTTCAGTTTACCATGGAAGTCCACTTTACCATGGGAGTTCAAGTTTACCATGGGAGTTCAAGTTTACCATGGGAGTACAAGTTTACCATAGAAGTCCAGTTTACCATGGGAGTTCAAGTTTACCATGGAAGTCCAGTTTACCATGGGAGTTCAAGTTTACCATGGAAGTCCAGTTTACCATGGAAGTCCAGTTTACCATGGGAGTTCAAGTTTTACCATGGAAATCCAGTTTACCATGGGAGTTCAAGTTTACCATGGGAGTTCAAGTTTAGCATGGGAGTTCAAGTTTTACCATGGGAGTCCAGTTTAGCATGGGAGTTCAAGTTTACCATGGGAGTTCAAGTTTACCATGGAAGTCCAGTTTACCATGGAAGTCCAGTGTACCATGGGAGTTCAAGTTTTACCATGGAATTCCAGTTTACCATGGGAGTTCAAGTTTACCATGGGAGTTCAGTTTACCATGGGAGTTCAAGTTTACCATGGAAGTCCAGTTTACTATGGGAGTTCAAGTTTACCATGGGAGTTCAAGTTTACCATGGAAGTCCAGTTTACCATGCGAGTTCAGTTTACCATGGGAGTTCAAGTTTACCATGGAAGTCCAGTTTACCATGGAAGTCCAGTTTACCATGGGAGTTCAGTTCACCATGAGAGTCCAGTTTACCATGGAAGTCCAGTTTACCATGGGAGTTCAAGTTTATCATGGGAGTTCAAGTTTACCATGGAATTCCAGTTTACGATGGGAGTTCAGTTTACCATGGAAGTCCACTTTACCATGGGAGTTCAAGTTTACCATGGAAGTTCAGTTTACCATGGGAGTTCAAGTTTACCATGGAAGTCCAGTTTACCATGGAAGTCCAGTTAACCAAGGGAGTTCAAGTTTACCATGGGAGTTCAAGTTTACCATGGAAGTCCAGTTTACCATGGGAGTTCAAGTTTACCATGGGAGTTCAAGTTTACCATGGAAGTCCAGTTTACCATGGGAGTTCAAGTTTACCATGGAAGTCCAGTTTACCATGGGAGTTCAAGTTTACCATGGGAGTTCAAGTTTACCATGGAAGTCCAGTTTACCATGGAAGTTCAGTTTACCATGGGAGTTCAAGTTTACCATGGAAGTCCAGTTTACCATGGAAGTCCAGTTAACCAAGGGAGTTCAAGTTTACCATGGGAGTTCAAGTTTACCATGGGAGTTCAAGTTTACCATGGAAGTCCAGTTTACTATGGGAGTTCAAGTTTACCATGGGAGTTCAAGTTTACCATGGAAGTCCAGTTTACCATGGGAGTTCAGTTTACCATGGGAGTTCAAGTTTACCATGGAAGTCCAGTTTACCATGGAAGTCCAGTTTACCATGGGAGTTCAGTTCACCATGAGAGTCCAGTTTACCATGGAAGTCCAGTTTACCATGGGAGTTCAAGTTTATCATGGGAGTTCAAGTTTACCATGGAATTCCAGTTTACGATGGGAGTTCAGTTTACCATGGAAGTCCACTTTACCATGGGAGTTCAAGTTTACCATGGGAGTTCAAGTTTACCATGGGAGTACAAGTTTACCATAGAAGTCCAGTTTACCATGGGAGTTCAAGTTTACCATGGAAGTCCAGTTTACCATGGGAGTTCAAGTTTACCATGGAAGTCCAGTTTACCATGGAAGTCCAGTTTACCATGGGAGTTCAAGTTTTACCATGGAAATCCAGTTTACCATGGGAGTTCAAGTTTACCATGGGAGTTCAAGTTTAGCATGGGAGTTCAAGTTTTACCATGGGAGTCCAGTTTAGCATGGGAGTTCAAGTTTACCATGGGAGTTCAAGTTTACCATGGAAGTCCAGTTTACCATGGAAGTCCAGTGTACCATGGGAGTTCAAGTTTTACCATGGAATTCCAGTTTACCATGGGAGTTCAAGTTTACCATGGGAGTTCAGTTTACCATGGGAGTTCAAGTTTACCATGGAAGTCCAGTTTACTATGGGAGTTCAAGTTTACCATGGGAGTTCAAGTTTACCATGGAAGTCCAGTTTACCATGGGAGTTCAGTTTACCATGGGAGTTCAAGTTTACCATGGAAGTCCAGTTTACCATGGAAGTCCAGTTTACCATGGGAGTTCAGTTCACCATGAGAGTCCAGTTTACCATTTGAGTTCAAGTTTACCATGGGAGTTCAAGTTTTACCATGGAAGTCCAGTTTACCATGGGAGTTCAAGTTTACCATGGAAGTCCAGTTTACCATGGGAGTTCAGTTTACCATGGAAGTCCAGTTTACCATGGGAGTTCAAGTTTACCATGGGAGTTCAAGTTTTACCATGGAAGTCCAGTTTACCATGGGAGTTCAAGTTTACCATGGGAGTTCAAGTTTACCATGGAAGTCCAGTTTACCATGGGAGTTCAAGTTTACCATGGGAGTTCAAGTTTTACCATGGAAGTCCAGTTTACCATGGGAGTTCAAGTTTACCATGGGAGTTCAAGTTTACCATGGATGTCCAGTTTACCATGGGAGTTCAAGTTTACCATGGAAGTCCAGTTTACCATGGGAGTTCAAGTTTACCATGGGAGTTCAAGTTTACCATGGAAGTCCAGTTTACCATGGAAGTCCAGTTTACCATGGGAGTTCAAGTTTACCATGGGAGTTCAAGTTTTACCATGGCCGTCCAGTTTACCATGGGAGTTCAAGTTTACCATGGGAGTTCAGTTTACCATGGGAGTTCAAGTTTACCATGGAAGTCCAGTTTACCATGGGAGTTCAAGTTTACCATGGGAGTTCAAGTTTTACCATGGAAGTCCAGTTTACCATGGGAGTTCAAGTTTACCATGGGAGTTCAAGTTTACCATGGGAGTTGAAGTTTCCCATAGAAGTCCAGTTTACCATGGGAGTTCAAGTTTACCATGGAAGTCCAGTTTACCATGGGAGTTCAAGTTTACCATGGAAGTCCAGTTTACCATGGGAGTTCAGTTTACCATGGAAGTCCAGTTTACCATGGAAGTCCAGTTTACCATGGGAGTTCAAGTTTTACCATGGAAGTCCAGTTTACCATGGGAGTTCAAGTTTACCATGGGAGTTCAAGTTTTACCATGGAAGTCCAGTTTACCATGGGAGTTCAAGTTTACCATGGGAGTTCAAGTTTACCATGGAAGTCCAGTTTACCATGGGAGTTCAAGTTTACCATGGAAGTCCAGTTTACCATGGGAGTTCAAGTTTACCATGGGAGTTCAAGTTTACCATGGAAGTCCAGTTTACCATGGAAGTCCAGTTAACCATGGGAGTTCAAGTTTACCATGGGAGTTCAAGTTTACCATGGAAGTCCAGTTTACCATTTGAGTTCAAGTTTACCATGGGAGTTCAAGTTTTACCATGGAAGTCCAGTTTACCATGGGAGTTCAAGTTTACCATGGGAGTTCAAGTTTACCATGGAAGTCCAGTTTACCATGGGAGTTCAAGTTTACCATGGGAGTTCAAGTTTACCATGGGAGTTCAAGTTTCCGATAGAAGTCCAGTTTACGATGGGAGTTCAAGTTTACCATGGAAGTCCAGTTTACCATGGGAGTTCAAGTTTACCATGGAAGTCCAGTTTACCATGGAAGTCCAGTTTACCATGGGAGTTCAAGTTTACCATGGGAGTTCAAGTTTTACCATGGGAGTTCAAGTTTACCATGGAAGTTCAGTTTACCATGGGAGTTCAAGTTTACCATGGGAGTTCAAGTTTTACCATGGAAGTCCAGTTTACCATGGGAGTTCAAGTTTACCATGGGAGTTCAAGTTTACCATGGGAGTTCAAGTTTACCATGGGAGTTCAAGTTTACCATGAAAGTCCAGTTTACCATTGGAGTTCAAGTTTACCATGGGAGTTCAAGTTTACCATGGAAGTCCAGTTTACCATGGAAGTCCAGTTTACCATGGGAGTTCAAGTTTACCATGGGAGTTCAAGTTTTATCATGGAAGTCCAGTTTACCATGGGAGTTCAAGTTTACCATGGGAGTTCAAGTTTACCATGGAAGTCCAGTTTACCATGGTAGTTCAGTTTACCATGGAAGTCCAGTTTACCATGGAAGTCCAGTTTACCATGGGAGTTCAAGTTTTACCATGGGAGTTCAAGTTTACCATGGATGTCCAGTTTACCATGGGAGTTCAAGTTTACCATGGGAGTTCAAGTTTTACCATGGAAGTCCAGTTTACCATGGGAGTTCAAGTTTACCATGGGAGTTCAAGTTTACCATGGGAGTTCAAGTTTACCATGGAAGTCCAGTTTACCATGGGAGTTCAAGTTTACCATGGAAGTCCAGTTTACCATGGGCGTTCAGTTTACCATGGGAGTTCAAGTTTACCATGGGAGTTCAAGTTTACCATGGAAGTCCAGTTTACCATGGAAGTCCAGTTTACCATGGGAGTTCAAGTTTATCATGGAAGTCCAGTTTACCATGGAAGTCCAGTTAACCATGGGAGTTCAAGTTTACCATGGGAGTTCAAGTTTAACATGGAAGTCCAGTTTACCATGGGAGTTCAAGTTTACCATGGGAGTTCAAGTTTTACCATGGAAGTCCAGTTTACCATGGGAGTTCAAGTTTACCATGGGAGTTCAAGTTTACCATGGAAGTCCAGTTTACCATGGGAATTCAAGTTTACCATGGGAGTTCAAGTTTACCATGGAAGTCCAGTTTACCATGGAAGTCCAGTTTACCATGGGAGTTCAAGTTTTACCATGGAAGTCCAGTTTACCATGGGATTTCAAGTTTACCATGGGAGTTCAAGTTTAGCATGGGAGTTCAAGTTTTACCATGGGAGTTCAGTTTACCATGGGAGTTCAAGTTTACCATGGGAGTTCAAGTTTACCATGGAAGTCCAGTTTACCATGGGAGTTCAAGTTTACCATGGAAGTCCAGTTTACCATGGGAGTTCAAGTTTACCATGGAAGTCCAGTTTACCATGGGAGTTCAAGTTTACCATGGGAGTTCAAGTTTACCATGGAAGTCCAGTTTACCATGGGAGTTCAAGTTTACCATGGAAGTCCAGTTTACCATGGGAGTTTAAGTTTACCATGGAAGTCCAGTTTACCATGGGAGTTCAGTTTACCATGGAAGTCCAGTTTACCATGGGAGTTCAAATTTACCATGGGAGTTCAAGTTTTACCATGGAAGTCCAGTTTACCATGGGAGTTCAAGTTTACCATGGGAGTTCAAGTTTACCATGGAAGTCCAGTTTACCATGGGAGTTCAAGTTTACCATGGGAGTTCAAGTTTTACCATGGAAGTCCAGTTTACCATGGGAGTTCAAGTTTACCATGGAAGTTCAAGTTTACCATGGAAGTCCAGTTTACCATGGGAGTTCAAGTTTACCATGGAAGTCCAGTTTACCATGGGAGTTCAAGTTTACCATGGGAGTTCAAGTTTACCATGGAAGTCCAGTTTACCATGGAAGTCCAGTTTACCATGGGAGTTCAAGTTTACCATGGGAGTTCAAGTTTTACCATGGAAGTCCAGTTTACCATGGGAGTTCAAGTTTACCATGGGAGTTCAAGTTTACCATGGGAGTTCAAGTTTACCATGGAAGTCCAGTTTACCATGGGAGTTCAAGTTTACCATGGAAGTCCAGTTTACCATGGGAGTTCAGTTTACCATGGGAGTTCAAGTTTACCATGGGAGTTCAAGTTTACCATGGAAGTCCAGTTTACCATGGAAGTCCAGTTTACCATGGGAGTTCAAGTTTATCATGGAAGTCCAGTTTACCATGGAAGTCCAGTTAACCATGGGAGTTCAAGTTTACCATGGGAGTTCAAGTTTAACATGGAAGTCCAGTTTACCATGGGAGTTCAAGTTTACCATGGGAGTTCAAGTTTTAAAATGGAAGTCCAGTTTACCATGGGAGTTCAAGTTTACCATGGGAGTTCAAGTTTACCATGGAAGTCCAGTTTACCATGGGAATTCAAGTTTACCATGGGAGTTCAAGTTTACCATGGAAGTCCAGTTTACCATGGAAGTCCAGTTTACCATGGGAGTTCACGTTTTACCATGGAAGTCCAGTTTACCATGGGAGTTCAAGTTTACCATGGGAGTTCAAGTTTAGCATGGGAGTTCAAGTTTTACCATGGGAGTTCAGTTTACCATGGGAGTTCAAGTTTACCATGGGAGTTCAAGTTTACCATGGAAGTCCAGTTTACCATGGGAGTTCAAGTTTACCATGGAAGTCCAGTTTACCATGGGAGTTCAAGTTTACCATGGAAGTCCAGTTTACCATGGGAGTTCAAGTTTACCATGGGAGTTCAAGTTTACCATGGAAGTCCAGTTTACCATGGAAGTCCAGTTTACCATGGGAGTTCAAGTTTACCATGGAAGTCCAGTTTACCATGGGAGTTTAAGTTTACCATGGAAGTCCAGTTTACCATGGGAGTTCAGTTTACCATGGAAGTCCAGTTTACCATGGGAGTTAAAGTTTACCATGGGAGTTCAAGTTTTACCATGGAAGTCCAGTTTACCATGGGAGTTCAAGTTTACCATGGGAGTTCAAGTTTACCATGGAAGTCCAGTTTACCATGGGAGTTCAAGTTTACCATGGGAGTTCAAGTTTTACCATGGAAGTCCAGTTTACCATGGGAGTTCAAGTTTACCATGGGAGTTCAAGTTTACCATGGAAGTCCAGTTTACCATGGGAGTTCAAGTTTACCATGGAAGTCCAGTTTACCATGGGAGTTCAAGTTTACCATGGGAGTTCAAGTTTACCATGGAAGTCCAGTTTACCGTGGAAGTCCAGTTTACCATGGGAGTTCAAGTTTACCATGGGAGTTCAAGTTTTACCATGGCCGTCCAGTTTACCATGGGAGTTCAAGTTTACCATGGGAGTTCAGTTTACCATGGGAGTTCAAGTTTACCATGGAAGTCCAGTTTACCATGGGAGTTCAAGTTTACCATGGGAGTTCAAGTTTTACCATGGAAGTCCAGTTTACCATGGGAGTTCAAGTTTACCATGGGAGTTCAAGTTTACCATGGGAGTTGAAGTTTCCCATAGAAGTCCAGTTTACCATGGGAGTTCAAGTT
The DNA here is from genome assembly GCF_048934315.1 of Petromyzon marinus. Taxonomy (NCBI): domain Eukaryota; kingdom Metazoa; phylum Chordata; class Hyperoartia; order Petromyzontiformes; family Petromyzontidae; genus Petromyzon; species Petromyzon marinus. The sequence goes on along the minus strand of NC_133714.1, from coordinate 7,371,665 downwards.
TACCATGGAAGTCCAGTTTACCATGGGAGTTCAAGTTTACCATGGAAGTCCAGTTTACCATGGGAGTTCAGTTTACCATGGAAGTCCAGTTTACCATGGAAGTCCAGTTTACCATGGGAGTTCAAGTTTTACCATGGAAGTCCAGTTTACCATGGGAGTTCAAGTTTACCATGGGAGTTCAAGTTTTACCATGGAAGTCCAGTTTACCATGGGAGTTCAAGTTTACCATGGGAGTTCAAGTTTACCATGGGAGTTCAAGTTTACCATGGAAGTCCAGTTTACCATGGGAGTTCAAGTTTACCATGGAAGTCCAGTTTACCATGGGAGTTCAAGTTTACCATGGGAGTTCAAGTTTACCATGGAAGTCCAGTTTACCATGGAAGTCCAGTTAACCATGGGAGTTCAAGTTTACCATGGGAGTTCAAGTTTACCATGGAAGTCCAGTTTACCATTTGAGTTCAAGTTTACCATGGGAGTTCAAGTTTTACCATGGAAGTCCAGTTTACCATGGGAGTTCAAGTTTACCATGGGAGTTCAAGTTTACCATGGAAGTCCAGTTTACCATGGGAGTTCAAGTTTACCATGGGAGTTCAAGTTTACCATGGAAGTCCAGTTTACCATGAAAGTCCAGTTTACCATTGGAGTTCAAGTTTACCATGGGAGTTCAAGTTTACCATGGAAGTCCAGTTTACCATGGAAGTCCAGTTTACCATGGGAGTTCAAGTTTACCATGGGAGTTCAAGTTTTATCATGGAAGTCCAGTTTACCATGGGAGTTCAAGTTTACCATGGGAGTTCAAGTTTACCATGGAAGTCCAGTTTACCATGGTAGTTCAGTTTACCATGGAAGTCCAGTTTACCATGGAAGTCCAGTTTACCATGGGAGTTCAAGTTTACCATGGGAGTTCAAGTTTTACCATGGGAGTTCAAGTTTACCATGGATGTCCAGTTTACCATGGGAGTTCAAGTTTACCATGGGAGTTCAAGTTTTACCATGGAAGTCCAGTTTACCATGGGAGTTCAAGTTTACCATGGGAGTTCAAGTTTACCATGGAAGTTCAAGTTTACCATGGAAGTCCAGTTTACCATGGGAGTTCAAGTTTACCATGGAAGTCCAGTTTACCATGGGAGTTCAGTTTACCATGGGAGTTCAAGTTTACCATGGGAGTTCAAGTTTACCATGGAAGTCCAGTTTACCATGGAAGTCCAGTTTACCATGGGAGTTCAAGTTTATCATGGAAGTCCAGTTTACCATGGAAGTCCAGTTAACCATGGGAGTTCAAGTTTACCATGGGAGTTCAAGTTTAACATGGAAGTCCAGTTTACCATGGGAGTTCAAGTTTACCATGGGAGTTCAAGTTTTACCATGGAAGTCCAGTTTACCATGGGAGTTCAAGTTTACCATGGGAGTTCAAGTTTACCATGGAAGTCCAGTTTACCATGGGAGTTCAAGTTTACCATGGGAGTTCAAGTTTACCATGGAAGTCCAGTTTACCATGGAAGTCCAGTTTACCATGGGAGTTCAAGTTTTACCATGGAAGTCCAGTTTACCATGGGAGTTCAAGTTTACCATGGGAGTTCAAGTTTAGCATGGGAGTTCAAGTTTTACCATGGGAGTTCAGTTTACCATGGGAGTTCAAGTTTACCATGGGAGTTCAAGTTTACCATGGAAGTCCAGTTTACCATGGGAGTTCAAGTTTACCATGGAAGTCCAGTTTACCATGGGAGTTCAAGTTTACCATGGAAGTCCAGTTTACCATGGGAGTTCAAGTTTACCATGGGAGTTCAAGTTTACCATGGGAGTTCAAGTTTTACCATGGGAGTTCAAGTTTACCATGGATGTCCAGTTTACCATGGGAGTTCAAGTTTACCATGGGAGTTCAAGTTTTACCATGGAAGTCCAGTTTACCATGGGAGTTCAAGTTTACCATGGAAGTCCAGTTTACCATGGGAGTTCAAGTTTACCATGGGAGTTCAAGTTTAACATGGAAGTCCAGTTTACCATGGGAGTTCAAGTTTACCATGGGAGTTCAAGTTTTACCATGGAAGTCCAGTTTACCATGGGAGTTCAAGTTTACCATGGGAGTTCAAGTTTACCATGGAAGTCCAGTTTACCATGGGAGTTCAAGTTTACCATGGGAGTTCAAGTTTACCATGGAAGTCCAGTTTACCATGGAAGTCCAGTTTACCATGGGAGTTCAAGTTTTACCATGGAAGTCCAGTTTACCATGGGAGTTCAAGTTTACCATGGGAGTTCAAGTTTAGCATGGGAGTTCAAGTTTTACCATGGGAGTTCAGTTTACCATGGGAGTTCAAGTTTACCATGGGAGTTCAAGTTTACCATGGAAGTCCAGTTTACCATGGGAGTTCAAGTTTACCATGGAAGTCCAGTTTACCATGGGAGTTCAAGTTTACCATGGAAGTCCAGTTTACCATGGGAGTTCAAGTTTACCATGGGAGTTCAAGTTTACCATGGAAGTCCAGTTTACCATGGAAGTCCAGTTTACCATGGGAGTTCAAGTTTTACCATGGACGTCCAGTTTACCATGGGAGTTCAAGTTTACCATGGGAGTTCAGTTTACCATGGGAGTTCAAGTTTACCATGGAAGTCCAGTTTACCATGGGAGTTCAAGTTTACCATGGGAGTTCAAGTTTTACCATGGAAGTCCAGTTTACCATGGGAGTTCAAGTTTACCATGGGAGTTCAAGTTTACCATGGGAGTTCAAGTTTCCGATAGAAGTCCAGTTTACGATGGGAGTTCAAGTTTACCATGGAAGTCCAGTTTACCATGGGAGTTCAAGTTTACCATGGAAGTCCAGTTTACCATGGAAGTCCAGTTTACCATGGGAGTTCAAGTTTACCATGGGAGTTCAAGTTTTACCATGGGAGTTCAAGTTTACCATGGAAGTCCAGTTTACCATGGGAGTTCAAGTTTACCATGGGAGTTCAAGTTTTACCATGGAAGTCCAGTTTACCATGGGAGTTCAAGTTTACCATGGGAGTTCAAGTTTACCATGGGAGTTCAAGTTTACCATGGGAGTTCAAGTTTACCATGGAAGTCCAGTTTACCATGAAAGTCCAGTTTACCATTGGAGTTCAAGTTTACCATGGGAGTTCAAGTTTACCATGGAAGTCCAGTTTACCATGGAAGTCCAGTTTACCATGGGAGTTCAAGTTTACCATGGGAGTTCAAGTTTTATCATGGAAGTCCAGTTTACCATGGGAGTTCAAGTTTACCATGGGAGTTCAAGTTTACCATGGAAGTCCAGTTTACCATGGTAGTTCAGTTTACCATGGAAGTCCAGTTTACCATGGAAGTCCAGTTTACCATGGGAGTTCAAGTTTACCATGGGAGTTCAAGTTTTACCATGGGAGTTCAAGTTTTACCATGGGAGTTCAGTTTACCATGGGAGTTCAAGTTTACCATGGGAGTTCAAGTTTACCATGGAAGTCCAGTTTACCATGGGAGTTCAAGTTTACCATGGAAGTCCAGTTTACCATGGGAGTTCAAGTTTACCATGGAAGTCCAGTTTACCATGGGAGTTCAAGTTTACCATGGGAGTTCAAGTTTACCATGGAAGTCCAGTTTACCATGGAAGTCCAGTTTACCATGGGAGTTCAAGTTTACCATGGGAGTTCAAGTTTTACCATGGACGTCCAGTTTACCATGGGAGTTCAAGTTTACCATGGGAGTTCAGTTTACCATGGGAGTTCAAGTTTACCATGGAAGTCCAGTTTACCATGGGAGTTCAAGTTTACCATGGGAGTTCAAGTTTTACCATGGAAGTCCAGTTTACCATGGGAGTTCAAGTTTACCATGGGAGTTCAAGTTTACCATGGGAGTTCAAGTTTCCGATAGAAGTCCAGTTTACGATGGGAGTTCAAGTTTACCATGGAAGTCCAGTTTACCATGGGAGTTCAAGTTTACCATGGAAGTCCAGTTTACCATGGAAGTCCAGTTTACCATGGGAGTTCAAGTTTACCATGGGAGTTCAAGTTTTACCATGGGAGTTCAAGTTTACCATGGAAGTCCAGTTTACTATGGGAGTTCAAGTTTACCATGGGAGTTCAAGTTTTACCATGGAAGTCCAGTTTACCATGGGAGTTCAAGTTTACCATGGGAGTTCAAGTTTACCATGGGAGTTCAAGTTTACCATGGAAGTCCAGTTTACCATGGGAGTTCAAGTTTACCATGGAAGTCCAGTTTACCATGGGAGTTCAAGTTTACCATGGGAGTTCAAGTTTACCATGGAAGTCCAGTTTACCATGGAAGTTCAGTTTACCATGGGAGTTCAAGTTTACCATGGAAGTCCAGTTTACCATGGAAGTCCAGTTAACCAAGGGAGTTCAAGTTTACCATGGGAGTTCAAGTTTACCATGGAAGTCCAGTTTACCATGGGAGTTCAAGTTTACCATGGGAGTTCAAGTTTACCATGGAAGTCCAGTTTACCATGGGAGTTCAAGTTTACCATGGAAGTCCAGTTTACCATGGGAGTTCAAGTTTACCATGGGAGTTCAAGTTTACCATGGAAGTCCAGTTTACCATGGAAGTTCAGTTTACCATGGGAGTTCAAGTTTACCATGGAAGTCCAGTTTACCATGGAAGTCCAGTTAACCAAGGGAGTTCAAGTTTACCATGGGAGTTCAAGTTTACCATGGGAGTTCAAGTTTACCATGGAAGTCCAGTTTACCATGGAAGTCCAGTGTACCATGGGAGTTCAAGTTTTACCATGGAATTCCAGTTTACCATGGGAGTTCAAGTTTACCATGGGAGTTCAGTTTACCATGGGAGTTCAAGTTTACCATGGAAGTCCAGTTTACTATGGGAGTTCAAGTTTACCATGGGAGTTCAAGTTTACCATGGAAGTCCAGTTTACCATGGGAGTTCAGTTTACCATGGGAGTTCAAGTTTACCATGGAAGTCCAGTTTACCATGGAAGTCCAGTTTACCATGGGAGTTCAGTTCACCATGAGAGTCCAGTTTACCATGGAAGTCCAGTTTACCATGGGAGTTCAAGTTTATCATGGGAGTTCAAGTTTACCATGGAATTCCAGTTTACGATGGGAGTTCAGTTTACCATGGAAGTCCACTTTACCATGGGAGTTCAAGTTTACCATGGGAGTTCAAGTTTACCATGGGAGTACAAGTTTACCATAGAAGTCCAGTTTACCATGGGAGTTCAAGTTTACCATGGAAGTCCAGTTTACCATGGGAGTTCAAGTTTACCATGGAAGTCCAGTTTACCATGGAAGTCCAGTTTACCATGGGAGTTCAAGTTTTACCATGGAAATCCAGTTTACCATGGGAGTTCAAGTTTACCATGGGAGTTCAAGTTTAGCATGGGAGTTCAAGTTTTACCATGGGAGTCCAGTTTAGCATGGGAGTTCAAGTTTACCATGGGAGTTCAAGTTTACCATGGAAGTCCAGTTTACCATGGAAGTCCAGTGTACCATGGGAGTTCAAGTTTTACCATGGAATTCCAGTTTACCATGGGAGTTCAAGTTTACCATGGGAGTTCAGTTTACCATGGGAGTTCAAGTTTACCATGGAAGTCCAGTTTACTATGGGAGTTCAAGTTTACCATGGGAGTTCAAGTTTACCATGGAAGTCCAGTTTACCATGCGAGTTCAGTTTACCATGGGAGTTCAAGTTTACCATGGAAGTCCAGTTTACCATGGAAGTCCAGTTTACCATGGGAGTTCAGTTCACCATGAGAGTCCAGTTTACCATGGAAGTCCAGTTTACCATGGGAGTTCAAGTTTATCATGGGAGTTCAAGTTTACCATGGAATTCCAGTTTACGATGGGAGTTCAGTTTACCATGGAAGTCCACTTTACCATGGGAGTTCAAGTTTACCATGGAAGTTCAGTTTACCATGGGAGTTCAAGTTTACCATGGAAGTCCAGTTTACCATGGAAGTCCAGTTAACCAAGGGAGTTCAAGTTTACCATGGGAGTTCAAGTTTACCATGGAAGTCCAGTTTACCATGGGAGTTCAAGTTTACCATGGGAGTTCAAGTTTACCATGGAAGTCCAGTTTACCATGGGAGTTCAAGTTTACCATGGAAGTCCAGTTTACCATGGGAGTTCAAGTTTACCATGGGAGTTCAAGTTTACCATGGAAGTCCAGTTTACCATGGAAGTTCAGTTTACCATGGGAGTTCAAGTTTACCATGGAAGTCCAGTTTACCATGGAAGTCCAGTTAACCAAGGGAGTTCAAGTTTACCATGGGAGTTCAAGTTTACCATGGGAGTTCAAGTTTACCATGGAAGTCCAGTTTACCATGGAAGTCCAGTGTACCATGGGAGTTCAAGTTTTACCATGGAATTCCAGTTTACCATGGGAGTTCAAGTTTACCATGGGAGTTCAGTTTACCATGGGAGTTCAAGTTTACCATGGAAGTCCAGTTTACTATGGGAGTTCAAGTTTACCATGGGAGTTCAAGTTTACCATGGAAGTCCAGTTTACCATGGGAGTTCAGTTTACCATGGGAGTTCAAGTTTACCATGGAAGTCCAGTTTACCATGGAAGTCCAGTTTACCATGGGAGTTCAGTTCACCATGAGAGTCCAGTTTACCATGGAAGTCCAGTTTACCATGGGAGTTCAAGTTTATCATGGGAGTTCAAGTTTACCATGGAATTCCAGTTTACGATGGGAGTTCAGTTTACCATGGAAGTCCACTTTACCATGGGAGTTCAAGTTTACCATGGGAGTTCAAGTTTACCATGGGAGTACAAGTTTACCATAGAAGTCCAGTTTACCATGGGAGTTCAAGTTTACCATGGAAGTCCAGTTTACCATGGGAGTTCAAGTTTACCATGGAAGTCCAGTTTACCATGGAAGTCCAGTTTACCATGGGAGTTCAAGTTTTACCATGGAAATCCAGTTTACCATGGGAGTTCAAGTTTACCATGGGAGTTCAAGTTTAGCATGGGAGTTCAAGTTTTACCATGGGAGTCCAGTTTAGCATGGGAGTTCAAGTTTACCATGGGAGTTCAAGTTTACCATGGAAGTCCAGTTTACCATGGAAGTCCAGTGTACCATGGGAGTTCAAGTTTTACCATGGAATTCCAGTTTACCATGGGAGTTCAAGTTTACCATGGGAGTTCAGTTTACCATGGGAGTTCAAGTTTACCATGGAAGTCCAGTTTACTATGGGAGTTCAAGTTTACCATGGGAGTTCAAGTTTACCATGGAAGTCCAGTTTACCATGGGAGTTCAGTTTACCATGGGAGTTCAAGTTTACCATGGAAGTCCAGTTTACCATGGAAGTCCAGTTTACCATGGGAGTTCAGTTCACCATGAGAGTCCAGTTTACCATGGAAGTCCAGTTTACCATGGGAGTTCAAGTTTATCATGGGAGTTCAAGTTTACCATGGAATTCCAGTTTACGATGGGAGTTCAGTTTACCATGGAAGTCCACTTTACCATGGGAGTTCAAGTTTACCATGGAAGTTCAGTTTACCATGGGAGTTCAAGTTTACCATGGAAGTCCAGTTTACCATGGAAGTCCAGTTAACCAAGGGAGTTCAAGTTTACCATGGGAGTTCAAGTTTACCATGGAAGTCCAGTTTACCATGGGAGTTCAAGTTTACCATGGGAGTTCAAGTTTACCATGGAAGTCCAGTTTACCATGGGAGTTCAAGTTTACCATGGAAGTCCAGTTTACCATGGGAGTTCAAGTTTACCATGGGAGTTCAAGTTTACCATGGAAGTCCAGTTTACCATGGAAGTTCAGTTTACCATGGGAGTTCAAGTTTACCATGGAAGTCCAGTTTACCATGGAAGTCCAGTTAACCAAGGGAGTTCAAGTTTACCATGGGAGTTCAAGTTTACCATGGGAGTTCAAGTTTACCATGGAAGTCCAGTTTACCATGGAAGTCCAGTGTACCATGGGAGTTCAAGTTTTACCATGGAATTCCAGTTTACCATGGGAGTTCAAGTTTACCATGGGAGTTCAGTTTACCATGGGAGTTCAAGTTTACCATGGAAGTCCAGTTTACTATGGGAGTTCAAGTTTACCATGGGAGTTCAAGTTTACCATGGAAGTCCAGTTTACCATGGGAGTTCAGTTTACCATGGGAGTTCAAGTTTACCATGGAAGTCCAGTTTACCATGGAAGTCCAGTTTACCATGGGAGTTCAGTTCACCATGAGAGTCCAGTTTACCATGGAAGTCCAGTTTACCATGGGAGTTCAAGTTTATCATGGGAGTTCAAGTTTACCATGGAATTCCAGTTTACGATGGGAGTTCAGTTTACCATGGAAGTCCACTTTACCATGGGAGTTCAAGTTTACCATGGGAGTTCAAGTTTACCATGGGAGTACAAGTTTACCATAGAAGTCCAGTTTACCATGGGAGTTCAAGTTTACCATGGAAGTCCAGTTTACCATGGGAGTTCAAGTTTACCATGGAAGTCCAGTTTACCATGGAAGTCCAGTTTACCATGGGAGTTCAAGTTTTACCATGGAAATCCAGTTTACCATGGGAGTTCAAGTTTACCATGGGAGTTCAAGTTTAGCATGGGAGTTCAAGTTTTACCATGGGAGTCCAGTTTAGCATGGGAGTTCAAGTTTACCATGGGAGTTCAAGTTTACCATGGAAGTCCAGTTTACCATGGAAGTCCAGTGTACCATGGGAGTTCAAGTTTTACCATGGAATTCCAGTTTACCATGGGAGTTCAAGTTTACCATGGGAGTTCAGTTTACCATGGGAGTTCAAGTTTACCATGGAAGTCCAGTTTACTATGGGAGTTCAAGTTTACCATGGGAGTTCAAGTTTACCATGGAAGTCCAGTTTACCATGGGAGTTCAGTTTACCATGGGAGTTCAAGTTTACCATGGAAGTCCAGTTTACCATGGAAGTCCAGTTTACCATGGGAGTTCAGTTCACCATGAGAGTCCAGTTTACCATGGAAGTCCAGTTTACCATGGGAGTTCAAGTTTATCATGGGAGTTCAAGTTTACCATGGAATTCCAGTTTACGATGGGAGTTCAGTTTACCATGGAAGTCCACTTTACCATGGGAGTTCAAGTTTACCATGGGAGTTCAAGTTTACCATGGGAGTACAAGTTTACCATAGAAGTCCAGTTTACCATGGGAGTTCAAGTTTACCATGGAAGTCCAGTTTACCATGGGAGTTCAAGTTTACCATGGAAGTCCAGTTTACCATGGAAGTCCAGTTTACCATGGGAGTTCAAGTTTTACCATGGAAATCCAGTTTACCATGGGAGTTCAAGTTTACCATGGGAGTTCAAGTTTAGCATGGGAGTTCAAGTTTTACCATGGGAGTTCAGTTTACCATGGGAGTTCAAGTTTACCATGGGAGTTCAAGTTTACCATGGAAGTCCAGTTTACCATGGGAGTTCAAGTTTACCATGGAAGTCCAGTTTACCATGGGAGTTCAAGTTTACCATGGAAGTCCAGTTTACCATGGGAGTTCAAGTTTACCATGGGAGTTCAAGTTTACCATGGAAGTCCAGTTTACCATGGAAGTCCAGTTTACCATGGGAGTTCAAGTTTACCATGGGAGTTCAAGTTTTACCATGGACGTCCAGTTTACCATGGGAGTTCAAGTTTACCATGGGAGTTCAGTTTACCATGGGAGTTCAAGTTTACCATGGAAGTCCAGTTTACCATGGGAGTTCAAGTTTACCATGGGAGTTCAAGTTTACCATGGGAGTTCAAGTTTCTGATAGAAGTCCAGTTTACGATGGGAGTTCAAGTTTACCATGGAAGTCCAGTTTACCATGGGAGTTCAAGTTTACCATGGAAGTCCAGTTTACCATGGAAGTCCAGTTTACCATGGGAGTTCAAGTTTACCATGGGAGTTCAAGTTTTACCATGGGAGTTCAAGTTTACCATGGAAGTCCAGTTTACCATGGGAGTTCAAGTTTACCATGGGAGTTCAAGTTTTACCATGGAAGTCCAGTTTACCATGGGAGTTCAAGTTTACCATGGGAGTTCAAGTTTACCATGGGAGTTCAAGTTTACCATGGAAGTCCAGTTTACCATGGGAGTTCAAGTTTACCATGGAAGTCCAGTTTACCATGGGAGTTCAAGTTTACCATGGGAGTTCAAGTTTACCATGGAAGTCCAGTTTACCATGGAAGTTCAGTTTACCATGGGAGTTCAAGTTTACCATGGAAGTCCAGTTTACCATGGAAGTCCAGTTAACCAAGGGAGTTCAAGTTTACCATGGGAGTTCAAGTTTACCATGGAAGTCCAGTTTACCATGGGAGTTCAAGTTTACCATGGGAGTTCAAGTTTTACCATGGAAGTCCAGTTTACCATGGGAGTTCAAGTTTACGATGGGAGTTCAAGTTTACCATGGAAGTCCAGTTTACCATGGGAGTTCAAGTTTACCATGGAAGTCCAGTTTAGCATGGGAGTTCAAGTTTACCAGGGGAGTTCAAGTTTACCATGGAAGTCCAGTTTACCATGGAAGTCCAGTTTACTATGGGAGTTCAAGTTTTACCATGGAATTCCAGTTTACCATGGGAGTTCAAGTTTACCATGGGAGTTCAGTTTACCATGGGAGTTCAAGTTTACCATGGGAGTTCAAGTTTCTGATAGAAGTCCAGTTTACGATGGGAGTTCAAGTTTACCATGGAAGTCCAGTTTACCATGGGAGTTCAAGTTTACCATGGAAGTCCAGTTTACCATGGAAGTCCAGTTTACCATGGGAGTTCAAGTTTACCATGGGAGTTCAAGTTTTACCATGGGAGTTCAAGTTAACCATGGAAGTCCAGTTTACCATGGGAGTTCAAGTTTACCATGGGAGTTCAAGTTTTACCATGGAAGTCCAGTTTACCATGGAAGTCCAGTTTACCATGGGAGTTCAAGTTTACGATGGGAGTTCAAGTTTACCATGGAAGTCCAGTTTACCATGTGAGTTCAAGTTTACCATGGAAGTCCAGTTTAGCATGGGAGTTCAAGTTTACCATGGGAGTTCAAGTTTACCATGGAAGTCCAGTTTACCATGGAAGTCCAGTTTACTATGGGAGTTCAAGTTTTACCATGGAATTCCAGTTTACCATGGGAGTTCAAGTTTACCATGGGAGTTCAGTTTACCATGGGAGTTCAAGTTTACCATGGAAGTCCAGTTTACCATGGGAGTTCAAGTTTACAATGGGAGTTCAAGTTTACCATGGAAGTCCAGTTTACCATGGGAGTTCAGTTTACCATGGGAGTTCAAGTTTACCATGGAAGTCCAGTTTACCATGGAAGTCCAGTTTACCATGGGAGTTCAGTTCACCATGAGAGTCCAGTTTACCATGGAAGTCCAGTTTACCATGGGAGTTCAAGTTTATCATGGGAGTTCAAGTTTACCATGGAATTCCAGTTTACGATGGGAGTTCAGTTTACCATAGAAGTCCAGTTTACCATGGGAGTTCAAGTTTACCATGGAAGTCCAGTTTACCATGGGAGTTCAAGTTTACCATGGAAGTCCAGTTTACCATGGGAGTTCAGTTTACCATGGAAGTCCAATTTACCATGGAAGTCCAGTTTACCATGGGAGTTCAAGTTTTACCATGCAAGTCCAGTTTACCATGGGAGTTCAAGTTTACCATGGGAGTTCAAGTTTACCATGGAATTCCAGTTTACGATGGGAGTTCAGTTTACCATAGAAGTCCAGTTTACCATGGGAGTTCAAGTTTACCATGGAAGTCCAGTTTACCATGGGAGTTCAAGTTTACCATGGAAGTCCAGTTTACCATGGGAGTTCAGTTTACCATGGAAGTCCAATTTACCATGGAAGTCCAGTTTACCATGGGAGTTCAAGTTTTACCATGCAAGTCCAGTTTACCATGGGAGTTCAAGTTTACCATGGGAGTTCAGTTTACCATGGGAGTTCAAGTTTACCATGGAAGTCCAGTTTACCATGGGAGTTCAAGTTTACCATGGGAGTTCAAGTTTACCATGGAAGTCCAGTTTACCATGGAAGTCCAGTTTACCATGGGAGTTCAAGTTTATTATGGGAGTTCAAGTTTACCATGGGAGTCCAGTTTACCATGGGAGTTCAGTTTACCATGGGATTTCAAGTTTACCATGGGAGTTCAAGTTTACCATAGAAGTCCAGTTTACCATGGAAGTCCAGTTTACCATGGGAGTTCAAGTTTACCATGGGAGTTCAAGTTTACCATGGAATTCCAGTTTACCATGGGAGTTCAAGTTTACCATGGGAGTTCAAGTTTTACCATGGAAGTCCAGTTTACCATGGGAGTTCAAGTTTACCATGGGAGTTCAAGTTTACCATGGAAGTCCAGTTTACCATGGGAGTTCAAGTTTTCCATGGAAGTCCAGTTTACCATGGGAGTTCAAGTTTACCATGGAAGTCCAGTTTACCATGGGAGTTCAAGTTTACCATGGGAGTTCAAGTTTACCATGGAAGTCCAGTTTACCATGGGAGTTCAAGTTTTACCATGGACGTCCAGTTTACCATGGGAGTTCAAGTTTACCATGGTAGTTCAGTTTACCATGGGAGTTCAAGTTTACCATGGAAGTCCAGTTTACCATGGGAGTTCAAGTTTACCATGGGAGTTCAAGTTTTACCATGGAAGTCCAGTTTACCATGGGAGTTCAAGTTTACCATGGGAGTTCAAGTTTACCATGGGAGTTCAAGTTTCCGATAGAAGTCCAGTTTACCATGGGAGTTCAAGTTTACCATGTAAGTCCAGTTTACCATGGGAGTTCAAGTTTACCATGGAAGTCCAGTTTACCATGGAAGTCCAGTTTACCATGGGAGTTCAAGTTTACTATGGGAGTTCAAGTTTTACCATGGGAGTTCAAGTTTACCATGGAAGTCCAGTTTACCATGGGAGTTCAAGTTTACCATGGGAGTTCACGTTTTACCATGGAAGTCCAGTTTACCATGGGAGTTCAAGTTTACCATGGGAGTTCAAGTTTACCATGGGAGTTCAAGTTTACCATGGAAGTCCAGTTTACCATGGGAGTTCAGTTTACCATGGGAGTTCAAGTTTACCATGGAAGTCCAGTTTACCATGGAAGTCCAGTTTACCATGGGAGTTCAGTTCACCATGAGAGTCCAGTTTACCATGGAAGTCCAGTTTACCATGGGAGTTCAAGTTTATCATGGGAGTTCAAGTTTACCATGGAATTCCAGTTTACGATGGGAGTTCAGTTTACCATGGAAGTCCACTTTACCATGGGAGTTCAAGTTTACCATGGGAGTTCAAGTTTACCATGGGAGTACAAGTTTACCATAGAAGTCCAGTTTACCATGGGAGTTCAAGTTTACCATGGAAGTCCAGTTTACCATGGGAGTTCAAGTTTACCATGGAAGTCCAGTTTACCATGGAAGTCCAGTTTACCATGGGAGTTCAAGTTTTACCATGGAAATCCAGTTTACCATGGGAGTTCAAGTTTACCATGGGAGTTCAAGTTTAGCATGGGAGTTCAAGTTTTACCATGGGAGTCCAGTTTAGCATGGGAGTTCAAGTTTACCATGGGAGTTCAAGTTTACCATGGAAGTCCAGTTTACCATGGAAGTCCAGTGTACCATGGGAGTTCAAGTTTTACCATGGAATTCCAGTTTACCATGGGAGTTCAAGTTTACCATGGGAGTTCAGTTTACCATGGGAGTTCAAGTTTACCATGGAAGTCCAGTTTACTATGGGAGTTCAAGTTTACCATGGGAGTTCAAGTTTACCATGGAAGTCCAGTTTACCATGCGAGTTCAGTTTACCATGGGAGTTCAAGTTTACCATGGAAGTCCAGTTTACCATGGAAGTCCAGTTTACCATGGGAGTTCAGTTCACCATGAGAGTCCAGTTTACCATGGAAGTCCAGTTTACCATGGGAGTTCAAGTTTATCATGGGAGTTCAAGTTTACCATGGAATTCCAGTTTACGATGGGAGTTCAGTTTACCATGGAAGTCCACTTTACCATGGGAGTTCAAGTTTACCATGGAAGTTCAGTTTACCATGGGAGTTCAAGTTTACCATGGAAGTCCAGTTTACCATGGAAGTCCAGTTAACCAAGGGAGTTCAAGTTTACCATGGGAGTTCAAGTTTACCATGGAAGTCCAGTTTACCATGGGAGTTCAAGTTTACCATGGGAGTTCAAGTTTACCATGGAAGTCCAGTTTACCATGGGAGTTCAAGTTTACCATGGAAGTCCAGTTTACCATGGGAGTTCAAGTTTACCATGGGAGTTCAAGTTTACCATGGAAGTCCAGTTTACCATGGAAGTTCAGTTTACCATGGGAGTTCAAGTTTACCATGGAAGTCCAGTTTACCATGGAAGTCCAGTTAACCAAGGGAGTTCAAGTTTACCATGGGAGTTCAAGTTTACCATGGGAGTTCAAGTTTACCATGGAAGTCCAGTTTACCATGGAAGTCCAGTGTACCATGGGAGTTCAAGTTTTACCATGGAATTCCAGTTTACCATGGGAGTTCAAGTTTACCATGGGAGTTCAGTTTACCATGGGAGTTCAAGTTTACCATGGAAGTCCAGTTTACTATGGGAGTTCAAGTTTACCATGGGAGTTCAAGTTTACCATGGAAGTCCAGTTTACCATGGGAGTTCAGTTTACCATGGGAGTTCAAGTTTACCATGGAAGTCCAGTTTACCATGGAAGTCCAGTTTACCATGGGAGTTCAGTTCACCATGAGAGTCCAGTTTACCATGGAAGTCCAGTTTACCATGGGAGTTCAAGTTTATCATGGGAGTTCAAGTTTACCATGGAATTCCAGTTTACGATGGGAGTTCAGTTTACCATGGAAGTCCACTTTACCATGGGAGTTCAAGTTTACCATGGGAGTTCAAGTTTACCATGGGAGTACAAGTTTACCATAGAAGTCCAGTTTACCATGGGAGTTCAAGTTTACCATGGAAGTCCAGTTTACCATGGGAGTTCAAGTTTACCATGGAAGTCCAGTTTACCATGGAAGTCCAGTTTACCATGGGAGTTCAAGTTTTACCATGGAAATCCAGTTTACCATGGGAGTTCAAGTTTACCATGGGAGTTCAAGTTTAGCATGGGAGTTCAAGTTTTACCATGGGAGTCCAGTTTAGCATGGGAGTTCAAGTTTACCATGGGAGTTCAAGTTTACCATGGAAGTCCAGTTTACCATGGAAGTCCAGTGTACCATGGGAGTTCAAGTTTTACCATGGAATTCCAGTTTACCATGGGAGTTCAAGTTTACCATGGGAGTTCAGTTTACCATGGGAGTTCAAGTTTACCATGGAAGTCCAGTTTACTATGGGAGTTCAAGTTTACCATGGGAGTTCAAGTTTACCATGGAAGTCCAGTTTACCATGGGAGTTCAGTTTACCATGGGAGTTCAAGTTTACCATGGAAGTCCAGTTTACCATGGAAGTCCAGTTTACCATGGGAGTTCAGTTCACCATGAGAGTCCAGTTTACCATGGAAGTCCAGTTTACCATGGGAGTTCAAGTTTATCATGGGAGTTCAAGTTTACCATGGAATTCCAGTTTACGATGGGAGTTCAGTTTACCATGGAAGTCCACTTTACCATGGGAGTTCAAGTTTACCATGGAAGTTCAGTTTACCATGGGAGTTCAAGTTTACCATGGAAGTCCAGTTTACCATGGAAGTCCAGTTAACCAAGGGAGTTCAAGTTTACCATGGGAGTTCAAGTTTACCATGGAAGTCCAGTTTACCATGGGAGTTCAAGTTTACCATGGGAGTTCAAGTTTACCATGGAAGTCCAGTTTACCATGGGAGTTCAAGTTTACCATGGAAGTCCAGTTTACCATGGGAGTTCAAGTTTACCATGGGAGTTCAAGTTTACCATGGAAGTCCAGTTTACCATGGAAGTTCAGTTTACCATGGGAGTTCAAGTTTACCATGGAAGTCCAGTTTACCATGGAAGTCCAGTTAACCAAGGGAGTTCAAGTTTACCATGGGAGTTCAAGTTTACCATGGGAGTTCAAGTTTACCATGGAAGTCCAGTTTACCATGGAAGTCCAGTGTACCATGGGAGTTCAAGTTTTACCATGGAATTCCAGTTTACCATGGGAGTTCAAGTTTACCATGGGAGTTCAGTTTACCATGGGAGTTCAAGTTTACCATGGAAGTCCAGTTTACTATGGGAGTTCAAGTTTACCATGGGAGTTCAAGTTTACCATGGAAGTCCAGTTTACCATGGGAGTTCAGTTTACCATGGGAGTTCAAGTTTACCATGGAAGTCCAGTTTACCATGGAAGTCCAGTTTACCATGGGAGTTCAGTTCACCATGAGAGTCCAGTTTACCATGGAAGTCCAGTTTACCATGGGAGTTCAAGTTTATCATGGGAGTTCAAGTTTACCATGGAATTCCAGTTTACGATGGGAGTTCAGTTTACCATGGAAGTCCACTTTACCATGGGAGTTCAAGTTTACCATGGGAGTTCAAGTTTACCATGGGAGTACAAGTTTACCATAGAAGTCCAGTTTACCATGGGAGTTCAAGTTTACCATGGAAGTCCAGTTTACCATGGGAGTTCAAGTTTACCATGGAAGTCCAGTTTACCATGGAAGTCCAGTTTACCATGGGAGTTCAAGTTTTACCATGGAAATCCAGTTTACCATGGGAGTTCAAGTTTACCATGGGAGTTCAAGTTTAGCATGGGAGTTCAAGTTTTACCATGGGAGTCCAGTTTAGCATGGGAGTTCAAGTTTACCATGGGAGTTCAAGTTTACCATGGAAGTCCAGTTTACCATGGAAGTCCAGTGTACCATGGGAGTTCAAGTTTTACCATGGAATTCCAGTTTACCATGGGAGTTCAAGTTTACCATGGGAGTTCAGTTTACCATGGGAGTTCAAGTTTACCATGGAAGTCCAGTTTACTATGGGAGTTCAAGTTTACCATGGGAGTTCAAGTTTACCATGGAAGTCCAGTTTACCATGGGAGTTCAGTTTACCATGGGAGTTCAAGTTTACCATGGAAGTCCAGTTTACCATGGAAGTCCAGTTTACCATGGGAGTTCAGTTCACCATGAGAGTCCAGTTTACCATGGAAGTCCAGTTTACCATGGGAGTTCAAGTTTATCATGGGAGTTCAAGTTTACCATGGAATTCCAGTTTACGATGGGAGTTCAGTTTACCATGGAAGTCCACTTTACCATGGGAGTTCAAGTTTACCATGGGAGTTCAAGTTTACCATGGGAGTACAAGTTTACCATAGAAGTCCAGTTTACCATGGGAGTTCAAGTTTACCATGGAAGTCCAGTTTACCATGGGAGTTCAAGTTTACCATGGAAGTCCAGTTTACCATGGAAGTCCAGTTTACCATGGGAGTTCAAGTTTTACCATGGAAATCCAGTTTACCATGGGAGTTCAAGTTTACCATGGGAGTTCAAGTTTAGCATGGGAGTTCAAGTTTTACCATGGGAGTTCAGTTTACCATGGGAGTTCAAGTTTACCATGGGAGTTCAAGTTTACCATGGAAGTCCAGTTTACCATGGGAGTTCAAGTTTACCATGGAAGTCCAGTTTACCATGGGAGTTCAAGTTTACCATGGAAGTCCAGTTTACCATGGGAGTTCAAGTTTACCATGGGAGTTCAAGTTTACCATGGAAGTCCAGTTTACCATGGAAGTCCAGTTTACCATGGGAGTTCAAGTTTACCATGGGAGTTCAAGTTTTACCATGGACGTCCAGTTTACCATGGGAGTTCAAGTTTACCATGGGAGTTCAGTTTACCATGGGAGTTCAAGTTTACCATGGAAGTCCAGTTTACCATGGGAGTTCAAGTTTACCATGGGAGTTCAAGTTTACCATGGGAGTTCAAGTTTCTGATAGAAGTCCAGTTTACGATGGGAGTTCAAGTTTACCATGGAAGTCCAGTTTACCATGGGAGTTCAAGTTTACCATGGAAGTCCAGTTTACCATGGAAGTCCAGTTTACCATGGGAGTTCAAGTTTACCATGGGAGTTCAAGTTTTACCATGGGAGTTCAAGTTTACCATGGAAGTCCAGTTTACCATGGGAGTTCAAGTTTACCATGGGAGTTCAAGTTTTACCATGGAAGTCCAGTTTACCATGGGAGTTCAAGTTTACCATGGGAGTTCAAGTTTACCATGGGAGTTCAAGTTTACCATGGAAGTCCAGTTTACCATGGGAGTTCAAGTTTACCATGGAAGTCCAGTTTACCATGGGAGTTCAAGTTTACCATGGGAGTTCAAGTTTACCATGGAAGTCCAGTTTACCATGGAAGTTCAGTTTACCATGGGAGTTCAAGTTTACCATGGAAGTCCAGTTTACCATGGAAGTCCAGTTAACCAAGGGAGTTCAAGTTTACCATGGGAGTTCAAGTTTACCATGGAAGTCCAGTTTACCATGGGAGTTCAAGTTTACCATGGGAGTTCAAGTTTTACCATGGAAGTCCAGTTTACCATGGGAGTTCAAGTTTACGATGGGAGTTCAAGTTTACCATGGAAGTCCAGTTTACCATGGGAGTTCAAGTTTACCATGGAAGTCCAGTTTAGCATGGGAGTTCAAGTTTACCAGGGGAGTTCAAGTTTACCATGGAAGTCCAGTTTACCATGGAAGTCCAGTTTACTATGGGAGTTCAAGTTTTACCATGGAATTCCAGTTTACCATGGGAGTTCAAGTTTACCATGGGAGTTCAGTTTACCATGGGAGTTCAAGTTTACCATGGGAGTTCAAGTTTCTGATAGAAGTCCAGTTTACGATGGGAGTTCAAGTTTACCATGGAAGTCCAGTTTACCATGGGAGTTCAAGTTTACCATGGAAGTCCAGTTTACCATGGAAGTCCAGTTTACCATGGGAGTTCAAGTTTACCATGGGAGTTCAAGTTTTACCATGGGAGTTCAAGTTAACCATGGAAGTCCAGTTTACCATGGGAGTTCAAGTTTACCATGGGAGTTCAAGTTTTACCATGGAAGTCCAGTTTACCATGGAAGTCCAGTTTACCATGGGAGTTCACGTTTACGATGGGAGTTCAAGTTTACCATGGAAGTCCAGTTTACCATGTGAGTTCAAGTTTACCATGGAAGTCCAGTTTAGCATGGGAGTTCAAGTTTACCATGGGAGTTCAAGTTTACCATGGAAGTCCAGTTTACCATGGAAGTCCAGTTTACTATGGGAGTTCAAGTTTTACCATGGAATTCCAGTTTACCATGGGAGTTCAAGTTTACCATGGGAGTTCAGTTTACCATGGGAGTTCAAGTTTACCATGGAAGTCCAGTTTACTATGGGAGTTCAAGTTTACCATGGGAGTTCAAGTTTACCATGGAAGTCCAGTTTACCATGGGAGTTCAGTTTACCATGGGAGTTCAAGTTTACCATGGAAGTCCAGTTTACCATGGAAGTCCAGTTTACCATGGGAGTTCAGTTCACCATGAGAGTCCAGTTTACCATGGAAGTCCAGTTTACCATGGGAGTTCAAGTTTATCATGGGAGTTCAAGTTTACCATGGAATTCCAGTTTACGATGGGAGTTCAGTTTACCATAGAAGTCCAGTTTACCATGGGAGTTCAAGTTTACCATGGAAGTCCAGTTTACCATGGGAGTTCAAGTTTACCATGGAAGTCCAGTTTACCATGGGAGTTCAGTTTACCATGGAAGTCCAATTTACCATGGAAGTCCAGTTTACCATGGGAGTTCAAGTTTTACCATGCAAGTCCAGTTTACCATGGGAGTTCAAGTTTACCATGGGAGTTCAAGTTTACCATGGAATTCCAGTTTACGATGGGAGTTCAGTTTACCATAGAAGTCCAGTTTACCATGGGAGTTCAAGTTTACCATGGAAGTCCAGTTTACCATGGGAGTTCAAGTTTACCATGGAAGTCCAGTTTACCATGGGAGTTCAGTTTACCATGGAAGTCCAATTTACCATGGAAGTCCAGTTTACCATGGGAGTTCAAGTTTTACCATGCAAGTCCAGTTTACCATGGGAGTTCAAGTTTACCATGGGAGTTCAGTTTACCATGGGAGTTCAAGTTTACCATGGAAGTCCAGTTTACCATGGGAGTTCAAGTTTACCATGGGAGTTCAAGTTTACCATGGAAGTCCAGTTTACCATGGAAGTCCAGTTTACCATGGGAGTTCAAGTTTATTATGGGAGTTCAAGTTTACCATGGGAGTCCAGTTTACCATGGGAGTTCAGTTTACCATGGGATTTCAAGTTTACCATGGGAGTTCAAGTTTACCATAGAAGTCCAGTTTACCATGGAAGTCCAGTTTACCATGGGAGTTCAAGTTTACCATGGGAGTTCAAGTTTACCATGGAAGTCCAGTTTACCATGGGAGTTCAAGTTTACCATGGGAGTTCAAGTTTTACCATGGAAGTCCAGTTTACCATGGGAGTTCAAGTTTACCATGGGAGTTCAAGTTTACCATGGAAGTCCAGTTTACCATGGGAGTTCAAGTTTTCCATGGAAGTCCAGTTTACCATGGGAGTTCAAGTTTACCATGGAAGTCCAGTTTACCATGGGAGTTCAAGTTTACCATGGGAGTTCAAGTTTACCATGGAAGTCCAGTTTACCATGGGAGTTCAAGTTTTACCATGGACGTCCAGTTTACCATGGGAGTTCAAGTTTACCATGGTAGTTCAGTTTACCATGGGAGTTCAAGTTTATCATGGAAGTCCAGTTTACCATGGGAGTTCAAGTTTACCATGGGAGTTCAAGTTTTACCATGGAAGTCCAGTTTACCATGGGAGTTCAAGTTTACCATGGGAGTTCAAGTTTACCATGGGAGTTCAAGTTTCCGATAGAAGTCCAGTTTACCATGGGAGTTCAAGTTTACCATGTAAGTCCAGTTTACCATGGGAGTTCAAGTTTACCATGGAAGTCCAGTTTACCATGGAAGTCCAGTTTACCATGGGAGTTCAAGTTTACTATGGGAGTTCAAGTTTTACCATGGGAGTTCAAGTTTACCATGGAAGTCCAGTTTACCATGGGAGTTCAAGTTTACCATGGGAGTTCACGTTTTACCATGGAAGTCCAGTTTACCATGGGAGTTCAAGTTTACCATGGGAGTTCAAGTTTACCATGGGAGTTCAAGTTTACCATGGAAGTCCAGTTTACCATGGGAGTTCAAGTTTACCATGGAAGTCCAGTTTACCATGGGAGTTCAAGTTTACCATGGGAGTTCAAGTTTACCATGGAAGTCCAGTTTACCATGGAAGTCCAGTTTACCATGGGAGTTCAAGTTTACCATGGAAGTCCAGTTTACCATGGAAGTCCAGTTAACCAAGGGAGTTCAAGTTTACCATGGGAGTTCAAGTTTACCATGGAAGTCCAGTTTACCATGGGAGTTCAAGTTTACCATGGGAGTTCAAGTTTTACCATGGAAGTCCAGTTTACCATGGGAGTTCAAGTTTACGATGGGAGTTCAAGTTTACCATGGAAGTCCAGTTTACCATGGGAGATCAAGTTTACCATGGAAGTCCAGTTTAGCATGGGAGTTCAAGTTTACCATGGGAGTTCAAGTTTACCATGGAAGTCCAGTTTACCATGGGAGTTCAAGTTTTACCATGGAAGTCCAGTTTAAAATGGGAGTTCAAGTTTACCATGGGAGTTCAGTTTACCATGGGAGTTCAAGTTTACCATGGAAGTCCAGTTTACTATGGGAGTTCAAGTTTACCATGGGAGTTCAAGTTTACCATGGAAGTCCAGTTTACCATGGGAGTTCAGTTTACCATGGGAGTTCAAGTTTACCATGGAAGTCCAGTTTACCATGGAAGTCCAGTTTACCATGAGAGTCCAGTTTACCATGGAAGTCCAGTTTACCATGGGAGTTCAAGTTTATCATGGGAGTTCAAGTTTACCATGGAATTCCAGTTTACGATGGGAGTTCAGTTTACCATGGAAGTCCACTTTACCATGGGAGTTCAAGTTTACCATGGGAGTTCAAGTTTACCATGGGAGTACAAGTTTACCATAGAAGTCCAGTTTACCATGGGAGTTCAAGTTTACCATGGAAGTCCAGTTTACCATGGGAGTTCAAGTTTACCATGGAAGTCCAGTTTACCATGGGAGTTCAGTTTACCATGGAAGTCCAATTTACCATGGAAGTCCAGTTTACCATGGGAGGTCAAGTTTTACCATGGAAGTCCAGTTTACCATGGGAGTTCAAGTTTACCATGGGAGTTCAGTTTACCATGGGAGTTCAAGTTTACCATGGAAGTCCAGTTTACCACGGGAGTTCAAGTTTACCATGGGAGTTCAAGTTTACCATGGAAGTCCAGTTTACCATGGGAGTTCAGTTTACCATGGGAGTTCAAGTTTACCATGGGAGTTCAAGTTTACCATGGGAGTTCAGTTTACCATGGGAGTTCAAGTTTACCATGGAAGTCCAGTTTACTATGGGAGTTCAAGTTTACCATGGGAGTTCAAGTTTACCATGGAAGTCCAGTTTACCATGGGAGTTCAGTTTACCATGGGAGTTCAAGTTTACCATGGGAGTTCAAGTTTACCATGGGAGTTCAAGTTTACCATGGAAGTCCAGTTTACCATGGGAGTTCAAGTTTACCATGGAAGTCCAGTTTACCATGGGAGTTCAAGTTTACCATGGGAGTTCAAGTTTACCATGGAAGTCCAGTTTACCATGGAAGTCCAGTTTACCATGGGAGTTCAAGTTTACCATGGAAGTCCAGTTTACCATGGAAGTCCAGTTAACCAAGGGAGTTCAAGTTTACCATGGGAGTTCAAGTTTATCATGGAAGTCCAGTTTGCCATGGGAGTTCAAGTTTACCATGGGAGTTCAAGTTTTACCATGGAAGTCCAGTTTACCATGGGAGTTCAAGTTTACGATGGGAGTTCAAGTTTACCATGGAAGTCCAGTTTACCATGGGAGTTCAAGTTTACCATGGAAGTCCAGTTTAGCATGGGAGTTCAAGTTTACCATGGGAGTTCAAGTTTACAATGGAAGTCCAGTTTACCATGGGAGTTCAAGTTTTACCATGGAAGTCCAGTTTACCATGGGAGTTCAAGTTTACCATGGGAGTTCAGTTTACCATGGGAGTTCAAGTTTACCATGGAAGTCCAGTTTACTATGGGAGTTCAAGTTTACCATGGGAGTTCAAGTTTACCATGGAAGTCCAGTTTACCATGGGAGTTCAGTTTACCATGGGAGTTCAAGTTTACCATGGAAGTCCAGTTTACCATGGAAGTCCAGTTTACCATGAGAGTCCAGTTTACCATGGAAGTCCAGTTTACCATGGGAGTTCAAGTTTATCATGGGAGTTCAAGTTTACCATGGAATTCCAGTTTACGATGGGAGTTCAGTTTACCATGGAAGTCCACTTTACCATGGGAGTTCAAGTTTACCATGGGAGTTCAAGTTTACCATGGGAGTACAAGTTTACCATAGAAGTCCAGTTTACCATGGGAGTTCAAGTTTACCATGGAAGTCCAGTTTACTATGGGAGTTCAAGTTTACCATGGAAGTCCAGTTTACCATGGGAGTTCAGTTTACCATGGAAGTCCAATTTACCATGGAAGTCCAGTTTACCATGGGAGTTCAAGTTTTACCATGGAAGTCCAGTTTACCATGGGAGTTCAAGTTTACCATGGGAGTTCAGTTTACCATGGGAGTTAAAGTTTACCATGGAAGTCCAGTTTACCATGGGAGTTCAAGTTTACCATGGGAGTTCAAGTTTCCGATAGAAGTCCAGTTTACCATGGGAGTTCAAGTTTACCATGTAAGTCCAGTTTACCATGGGAGTTCAAGTTTACCATGGAAGTCCAGTTTACCATGGAAGTCCAGTTTACCATGGGAGTTCAAGTTTACTATGGGAGTTCAAGTTTTACCATGGGAGTTCAAGTTTACCATGGAAGTCCAGTTTACCATGGGAGTTCAAGTTTACCATGGGAGTTCACGTTTTACCATGGAAGTCCAGTTTACCATGGGAGTTCAAGTTTACCATGGGAGTTCAAGTTTACCATGGGAGTTCAAGTTTACCATGGAAGTCCAGTTTACCATGGGAGTTCAAGTTTACCATGGAAGTCCAGTTTACCATGGGAGTTCAAGTTTACCATGGGAGTTCAAGTTTACCATGGAAGTCCAGTTTACCATGGAAGTCCAGTTTACCATGGGAGTTCAAGTTTACCATGGAAGTCCAGTTTACCATGGAAGTCCAGTTAACCAAGGGAGTTCAAGTTTACCATGGGAGTTCAAGTTTACCATGGAAGTCCAGTTTACCATGGGAGTTCAAGTTTACCATGGGAGTTCAAGTTTTACCATGGAAGTCCAGTTTACCATGGGAGTTCAAGTTTACGATGGGAGTTCAAGTTTACCATGGAAGTCCAGTTTACCATGGGAGATCAAGTTTACCATGGAAGTCCAGTTTAGCATGGGAGTTCAAGTTTACCATGGGAGTTCAAGTTTACCATGGAAGTCCAGTTTACCATGGGAGTTCAAGTTTTACCATGGAAGTCCAGTTTAAAATGGGAGTTCAAGTTTACCATGGGAGTTCAGTTTACCATGGGAGTTCAAGTTTACCATGGAAGTCCAGTTTACTATGGGAGTTCAAGTTTACCATGGGAGTTCAAGTTTACCATGGAAGTCCAGTTTACCATGGGAGTTCAGTTTACCATGGGAGTTCAAGTTTACCATGGAAGTCCAGTTTACCATGGAAGTCCAGTTTACCATGAGAGTCCAGTTTACCATGGAAGTCCAGTTTACCATGGGAGTTCAAGTTTATCATGGGAGTTCAAGTTTACCATGGAATTCCAGTTTACGATGGGAGTTCAGTTTACCATGGAAGTCCACTTTACCATGGGAGTTCAAGTTTACCATGGGAGTTCAAGTTTACCATGGGAGTACAAGTTTACCATAGAAGTCCAGTTTACCATGGGAGTTCAAGTTTACCATGGAAGTCCAGTTTACCATGGGAGTTCAAGTTTACCATGGAAGTCCAGTTTACCATGGGAGTTCAGTTTACCATGGAAGTCCAATTTACCATGGAAGTCCAGTTTACCATGGGAGGTCAAGTTTTACCATGGAAGTCCAGTTTACCATGGGAGTTCAAGTTTACCATGGGAGTTCAGTTTACCATGGGAGTTCAAGTTTACCATGGAAGTCCAGTTTACCACGGGAGTTCAAGTTTACCATGGGAGTTCAAGTTTACCATGGAAGTCCAGTTTACCATGGGAGTTCAGTTTACCATGGGAGTTCAAGTTTACCATGGGAGTTCAAGTTTACCATGGGAGTTCAGTTTACCATGGGAGTTCAAGTTTACCATGGAAGTCCAGTTTACTATGGGAGTTCAAGTTTACCATGGGAGTTCAAGTTTACCATGGAAGTCCAGTTTACCATGGGAGTTCAGTTTACCATGGGAGTTCAAGTTTACCATGGGAGTTCAAGTTTACCATGGGAGTTCAAGTTTACCATGGAAGTCCAGTTTACCATGGGAGTTCAAGTTTACCATGGAAGTCCAGTTTACCATGGGAGTTCAAGTTTACCATGGGAGTTCAAGTTTACCATGGAAGTCCAGTTTACCATGGAAGTCCAGTTTACCATGGGAGTTCAAGTTTACCATGGAAGTCCAGTTTACCATGGAAGTCCAGTTAACCAAGGGAGTTCAAGTTTACCATGGGAGTTCAAGTTTATCATGGAAGTCCAGTTTGCCATGGGAGTTCAAGTTTACCATGGGAGTTCAAGTTTTACCATGGAAGTCCAGTTTACCATGGGAGTTCAAGTTTACGATGGGAGTTCAAGTTTACCATGGAAGTCCAGTTTACCATGGGAGTTCAAGTTTACCATGGAAGTCCAGTTTAGCATGGGAGTTCAAGTTTACCATGGGAGTTCAAGTTTACAATGGAAGTCCAGTTTACCATGGGAGTTCAAGTTTTACCATGGAAGTCCAGTTTACCATGGGAGTTCAAGTTTACCATGGGAGTTCAGTTTACCATGGGAGTTCAAGTTTACCATGGAAGTCCAGTTTACTATGGGAGTTCAAGTTTACCATGGGAGTTCAAGTTTACCATGGAAGTCCAGTTTACCATGGGAGTTCAGTTTACCATGGGAGTTCAAGTTTACCATGGAAGTCCAGTTTACCATGGAAGTCCAGTTTACCATGAGAGTCCAGTTTACCATGGAAGTCCAGTTTACCATGGGAGTTCAAGTTTATCATGGGAGTTCAAGTTTACCATGGAATTCCAGTTTACGATGGGAGTTCAGTTTACCATGGAAGTCCACTTTACCATGGGAGTTCAAGTTTACCATGGGAGTTCAAGTTTACCATGGGAGTACAAGTTTACCATAGAAGTCCAGTTTACCATGGGAGTTCAAGTTTACCATGGAAGTCCAGTTTACTATGGGAGTTCAAGTTTACCATGGAAGTCCAGTTTACCATGGGAGTTCAGTTTACCATGGAAGTCCAATTTACCATGGAAGTCCAGTTTACCATGGGAGTTCAAGTTTTACCATGGAAGTCCAGTTTACCATGGGAGTTCAAGTTTACCATGGGAGTTCAGTTTACCATGGGAGTTAAAGTTTACCATGGAAGTCCAGTTTACCATGGGAGTTCAAGTTTACCATGGGAGTTCAAGTTTACCATGGAAGTCCAGTTTACCATGGGAGTTCAGTTTACCATGGGAGTTCAAGTTTACCATGGGAGTTCAAGTTTACCATGGGAGTTCAAGTTTACCATGGAAGTCCAGTTTACCATGGAAGTCCAGTTTACCATGGAAGTCCAGTTTACCATGGGAGTTCAGTTCACCATGAGAGTCCAGTTTACCATGGAAGTCCAGTTTACCATGGGAGTTCAAGTTTACCATGGAATTCCAGTTTACGATGGGAGTTCAGTTTACCATGGAAGTCCAGTTTACCATGGGAGTTCAAGTTTACCATGGGAGTTCAAGTTTACCATGGGAGTACAATTTACCATAGAAGTCCAGTTTACCATGGGAGTTCAAATTTACCATGGAAGTCCAGTTTACCATGGGAGTTCAAGTTTACCATGCAAGTCCAGTTTACCATGGAAGTCCAGCTTACCATGGAAGTCCAGTTTACCATGGGAGTTCAGGTTTACCATGGGAGTTCAAGTTTAGCATGGGAGTTCAAGTTTTACCATGGGAGTTCAGTTTACCATGGGAGTTCAAGTTTACCATGGGAGTTCAAGTTTACCATGGAAGTCCAGTTTACCATGGGAGTTCAAGTTTACCATGGAAGTCCAGTTTACCATGGGAGTTCAAGTTTACCATGGAAGTCCAGTTTACCATGGGAGTTCAAGTTTACCATGGGAGTTCAAGTTTACCATGGAAGTCCAGTTTACCATGGAAGTCCAGTTTACCATGGGAGTTCAAGTTTACCATGGGAGTTCAAGTTTTACCATGGACGTCCAGTTTACCATGGGAGTTCAAGTCTACCATGGGAGTTCAGTTTACCATGGGAGTTCAAGTTTACCATGGAAGTCCAGTTTACCATGGGAGTTCAAGTTTACCATGGGAGTTCAAGTTTACCATGGGAGTTCAAGTTTCCGATAGAAGTCCAGTTTAGGATGGGAGTTCAAGTTAACCATGGAAGTCCAGTTTACCATGGGAGTTCAAGTTTACCATGGAAGTCCAGTTTACCATGGAAGTCCAGTTTACCATGGGAGTTCAAGTTTACCATGGGAGTTCAAGTTTTACCATGGGAGTTCAAGTTTACCATGGAAGTCCAGTTTACCATGGGAGTTCAAGTTTACCATGGGAGTTCAAGTTTTACCATGGAAGTCCAGTTTACCATGGGAGTTCAAGTTTACCATGGGAGTTCAAGTTTACCATGGAAGTCCAGTTTACCATGGGAGTTCAAGTTTACCATGGAATTCCAGTTTACCATGGGAGTTCAAGTTTACCATGGGAGTTCAAGTTTACCATGGAAGTCCAGTTTACCATGGAAGTTCAGTTTACCATGGGAGTTCAAGTTTACCATGGAAGTCCAGTTTACCATGGAAGTCCAGTTAACCAAGGGAGTTCAAGTTTACCATGGGAGTTCAAGTTTACCATGGAAGTCCAGTTTACCATGGGAGTTCAAGCTTACCATGGGAGTTCAAGTTTTACCATGGAAGTCCAGTTTTCCATGGGAGTTCAAGTTTACGATGGGAGTTCAAGTTTACCATGGAAGTCCAGTTTACCATGGGAGTTCAAGTTTACCATGGAAGTCCAGTTTAGCATGGGAGTTCAAGTTTACCATGGGAGTTCAAGTTTACCATGGAAGTCCAGTTTACCATGGAAGTCCAGTTTACTATGGGAGTTCAAGTTTTACCATGGAATTCCAGTTTACCATGGGAGTTCAAGTTTACCATGGGAGTTCAGTTTACCATGGGAGTTCAAGTTTACCATGGAAGTCCAGTTTACTATGGGAGTTCAAGTTTACCATGGGAGTTCAAGTTTACCATGGAAGTCCAGTTTACCATGGGAGTTCAGTTTACCATGGGAGTTCAAGTTTACCATGGAAGTCCAGTTTACCATGGAAGTCCAGTTTACCATGGGAGTTCAGTTCACCATGAGAGTCCAGTTTACCATGGAAGTCCAGTTTACCATGGGAGTTCAAGTTTATCATGGGAGTTCAAGTTTACCATGGAATTCCAGTTTACGATGGGAGTTCAGTTTACCATGGAAGTCCACTTTACCATGGGAGTTCAAGTTTACCATGGGAGTTCAAGTTTACCATGGGAGTACAAGTTTACCATAGAAGTCCAGTTTACCATGGGAGTTCAAGTTTACCATGGAAGTCCAGTTTACCATGGGAGTTCAAGTTTACCATGGAAGTCCAGTTTACCATGGGAGTTCAGTTTACCATGGAAGTCCAATTTACCATGGAAGTCCAGTTTACCATGGGAGTTCAAGTTTTACCATGGAAGTCCAGTTTACCATGGGAGTTCAAGTTTACCATGGGAGTTCAGTTTACCATGGGAGTTCAAGTTTACCATGGAAGTCCAGTTTACCATGGGAGTTCAAGTTTACCATGGGAGTTCAAGTTTACCATGGAAGTCCAGTTTACCATGGAAGTCCAGTTTACCATGGGAGTTCAAGTTTATTATGGGAGTTCAAGTTTACCATGGGAGTCCAGTTTACCATGGGAGTTCAGTTTACCATGGGAGTTCAAGTTTACCATGGGAGTTCAAGTTTACCATAGAAGTCCAGTTTACCATGGAAGTCCAGTTTACCATGGGAGTTCAAGTTTACCATGGGAGTTCAAGTTTACCATGGAAGTCCAGTTTACCATGGGAGTTCAAGTTTACCATGGGAGTTCAAGTTTTACCATGGAAGTCCAGTTTACCATGGGAGTTCAAGTTTACCATGGGAGTTCAAGTTTACCATGGAAGTCCAGTTTACCATGGGAGTTCAAGTTTACCATGGAAGTCCAGTTTACCATGGGAGTTCAAGTTTACCATGGAAGTCCAGTTTACCATGGGAGTTCAAGTTTACCATGGGAGTTCAAGTTTACCATGGAAGTCCAGTTTACCATGGAAGTCCAGTTTACCATGGGAGTTCAAGTTTTACCATGGACGTCCAGTTTACCATGGGAGTTCAAGTTTACCTTGGGAGTTCAGTTTACCATGGGAGTTCAAGTTTATCATGGAAGTCCAGTTTACCATGGGAGTTCAAGTTTACCATGGGAGTTCAAGTTTTACCATGGAAGTCCAGTTTACCATGGGAGTTCAAGTTTACCATGGGAGTTCAATTTTACCATGGGAGTTCAAGTTTCCGATAGAAGTCCAGTTTACCATGGGAGTTCAAGTTTACCATGGAAGTCCAGTTTACCATGGGAGTTCAAGTTTACCATGGAAGTCCAGTTTACCATGGAAGTCCAGTTTACCATGGGAGTTCAAGTTTACTATGGGAGTTCAAGTTTTACCATGGGAGTTCAAGTTTACCATGGAAGTCCAGTTTACCATGGGAGTTCAAGTTTACCATGGGAGTTCACGTTTTACCATGGAAGTCCAGTTTACCATGGGAGTTCAAGTTTACCATGGGAGTTCAAGTTTACCATGGGAGTTCAAGTTTACCATGGAAGTCCAGTTTACCATGGGAGTTCAAGTTTACCATGGAAGTCCAGTTTACCATGGGAGTTCAAGTTTACCATGGGAGTTCAAGTTTACCATGGAAGTCCAGTTTACCATGGAAGTCCAGTTTACCATGGGAGTTCAAGTTTACCATGGAAGTCCAGTTTACCATGGAAGTCCAGTTAACCAAGGGAGTTCAAGTTTACCATGGGAGTTCAAGTTTACCATGGAAGTCTAGTTTACCATGGGAGTTCAAGTTTACCATGGGAGTTCAAGTTTTACCATGGAAGTCCAGTTTACCATGGGAGTTCAAGTTTACGATGGGAGTTCAAGTTTACCATGGAAGTCCAGTTTACCATGGGAGTTCAAGTTTACCATGGAAGTCCAGTTTACC
Source organism: Petromyzon marinus (assembly GCF_048934315.1). Classification (NCBI taxonomy): domain Eukaryota; kingdom Metazoa; phylum Chordata; class Hyperoartia; order Petromyzontiformes; family Petromyzontidae; genus Petromyzon; species Petromyzon marinus. The sequence goes on along the minus strand of NC_133714.1, from coordinate 7,341,339 downwards.
ATGGGAGTTCAAGTTTACCATGGGAGTTCAAGTTTACCATGGAAGTCCAGTTTACCATGGGAGTTCAGTTTACCATGGGAGTTCAAGTTTTACCATGGAAGTCCAGTTTACCATGGGAGTTCAAGTTTACCATGGGAGTTCAGTTTACCATGGGAGTTCAAGTTTACCATGGAAGTCCAGTTTACTATGGGAGTTCAGTTTACCATGGGAGTTCAAGTTTACCATGGAAGTCCAGTTTACCATGGAAGTCCAGTTTACCATGAGAGTCCAGTTTACCATGGAAGTCCAGTTTACCATGGGAGTTCAAGTTTACCATGGAAGTCCAGTTTACCATGGAAGTCCAGTTTACCATGGGAGTTCAGTTCACCATGAGAGTCCAGTTTACCATGGAAGTCCAGTTTACCATGGGAGTTCAAGTTTATCATGGGAGTTCAAGTTTACCATGGAATTCCAGTTTACGATGGGAGTTCAAGTTTACCATGGAAGTCCAGTTTACCATGGGAGTTCAAGTTTACCATGGAAGTCCAGTTTACCATGGGAGTTCAGTTTACCATGGAAGTCCAATTTACCATGGAAGTCCAGTTTACCATGGGAGTTCAAGTTTTACCATGGAAGTCCAGTTTACCATGGGAGTTCAAGTTTACCATGGGAGTTCAGTTTACCATGGGAGTTCAAGTTTACCATGGAAGTCCAGTTTACCATGGGAGTTCAAGTTTACCATGGGAGTTCAAGTTTACCATGGAAGTCCAGTTTACCATGGGAGTTCAGTTTACCATGGGAGTTCAAGTTTACCATGGGAGTTCAAGTTTACCATGGGAGTTCAAGTTTACCATGGAAGTCCAGTTTACTATGGGAGTTCAAGTTTACCATGGGAGTTCAAGTTTACCATGGAAGTCCAGTTTACCATGGGAGTTCAGTTTACCATGGGAGTTCAAGTTTACCATGGGAGTACAAGTTTACCATAGAAGTCCAGTTTACCATGGGAGTTCAAGTTTACCATGGAAGTCCAGTTTACCATGGGAGTTCAAGTTTACCATGGAAGTCCAGTTTACCATGGGAGTTCAGTTTACCATGGAAGTCCAATTTACCATGGAAGTCCAGTTTACCATGGGAGTTCAAGTTTTACCATGGAAGTCCAGTTTACCATGGGAGTTCAAGTTTACCATGGGAGTTCAGTTTACCATGGGAGTTCAAGTTTACCATGGAAGTCCAGTTTACCATGGGAGTTCAAGTTTACCATGGGAGTTCAAGTTTACCATGGGAGTTCAAGTTTACCATGGAAGTCCAGTTTACTATGGGAGTTCAAGTTTACCATGGGAGTTCAAGTTTACCATGGAAGTCCAGTTTACCATGGGAGTTCAGTTTACCATGGGAGTTCAAGTTTACCATGGGAGTTCAAGTTTTACCATGGAAGTCCAGTTTACCATGGGAGTTCAAGTTTACCATGGGAGTTCAGTTTACCATGGGAGTTCAAGTTTACCATGGAAGTCCAGTTTACCATGGGAGTTCAAGTTTACCATGGAAGTCCAGTTTACCATGGGAGTTCAAGTTTACCATGGGAGTTCAAGTTTACCATGGAAGTCCAGTTTACCATGGAAGTCCAGTTTACCATGGGAGTTCAAGTTTACCATGGAAGTCCAGTTTACCATGGAAGTCCAGTTAACCAAGGGAGTTCAAGTTTACCATGGGAGTTCAAGTTTACCATGGAAGTCCAGTTTACCATGGGAGTTCAAGTTTACCATGGGAGTTCAAGTTTTACCATGGAAGTCCAGTTTACCATGGGAGTTCAAGTTTACGATGGGAGTTCAAGTTTACCATGGAAGTCCAGTTTACCATGGGAGTTCAAGTTTACCATGGAAGTCCAGTTTATTCATAATAAAGGTTTTTGGGTTAGATCGCGTTTATTTATAAATGTGTCGTAACCCTCCACCACCCGACACGGCCAATCAGCAAAGAAAAGTGTCACGTTGACAAAAGACAAATAATTCACTACTTCAGCCCACCGGTGTGTTGAAGAGTTAATCCACATTTACAGTTTGAGTACGACGTTTCGCTGGTAAATACTTCCAGCATCATCGGGCAATTCGCCAGAATGGTAAAGCCCTCGCTTGCTCCCGGTTTTATATAGAGCAGAAGAGTGACGTCATCACTTAACTCATCAGGTGCAGTGATTAGAGGCGGAGGGGGGGGGGGGTAATGTAATTATATAATCGATTAGTAATCAGTCATTGGTTATGATTAGTAATGAGTTGTAGATTAGTAATTCTTTAAATCAAAATGTAATGTGTATTATTTAATAATACGCTTCCATGGAAGTCCAGTTTACCATGGGAGTTCAAGTTTATCATGGGAGTTCAAGTTTACCATGGAATTCCAGTTTACGATGGGAGTTCAGTTTACCAAGGAAAGTCCACTTTACCATGGGAGTTCAAGTTTACCATGGGAGTTCAAGTTTACCATGGGAGTACAAGTTTACCATAGAAGTCCAGTTTACCATGGGAGTTCAAGTTTACCATGGAAGTCCAGTTTACCATGGGAGTTCAAGTTTACCATGGAAGTCCAGTTTACCATGGGAGTTCAGTTTACCATGGAAGTCCAATTTACCATGGAAGTCCAGTTTACCATGGGAGTTCAAGTTTTACCATGGAAGTCCAGTTTACCATGGGAGTTCAAGTTTACCATGGGAGTTCAGTTTACCATGGGAGTTCAAGTTTACCATGGAAGTCCAGTTTACCATGGGAGTTCAAGTTTACCATGGGAGTTCAAGTTTACCATGGAAGTCCAGTTTACCATGGGAGTTCAAGTTTACCATGGGAGTTCAAGTTTACCATGGGAGTTCAAGTTTACCATGGAAGTCCAGTTTACTATGGGAGTTCAAGTTTACCATGGGAGTTCAAGTTTACCATGGAAGTCCAGTTTACCATGGGAGTTCAGTTTACCATGGGAGTTCAAGTTTACCATGGAAGTCCAGTTTACCATGGAAGTCCAGTTTACCATGGGAGTTCAGTTCACCATGAGAGTCCAGTTTACCATGGAAGTCCAGTTTACCATGGGAGTTCAAGTTTACCATGGAATTCCAGTTTACGATGGGAGTTCAGTTTACCATGGAAGTCCAGTTTACCATGGGAGTTCAAGTTTACCATGGGAGTTCAAGTTTACCATGGGAGTACAATTTACCATAGAAGTCCAGTTTACCATGGGAGTTCAAGTTTACCATGGAAGTCCAGTTTACCATGGGAGTTCAAGTTTACCATGCAAGTCCAGTTTACCATGGGAGTTCAGTTTACCATGGAAGTCCAGCTTACCATGGAAGTCCAGTTTACCATGGGAGTTCAGGTTTACCATGGGAGTTCAAGTTTTACCATGGAAGTCCAGTTTACTATGGGAGTTCAGTTTACCATGGGAGTTCAAGTTTACCATGGAAGTCCAGTTTACCATGGGAGTTCAAGTTTACCATGGGAGTTCAAGTTTACCATGGAAGTCCAGTTTACCATGGGAGTTCAGTTTACCATGGGAGTTCAAGTTTACCATGGAAGTCCAGTTTACCATTCGAAGTCCAGTTTACCATGGGAGTTCAGTTCACCATGAGAGTCCAGTTTACCATGGAAGTCCAGTTTACCATGGGAGTTCAAGTTTACCATGGGAGTTCAAGTTTACCATGGGAGTTCAAGTTTTACCATGGAAGTCCAGTTTACCATGGGAGTTCAAGTTTACCATGGGAGTTCAAGTTTACCATAGAAGTCCAGTTTACCATGGGAGTTCAAGTTTACCATGGAAGTCCAGTTTACCATGGAAGTTCAAGTTTACCATGGGAGTTCAAGTTTTACCATGGAAGTCCAGTTTACCATGGGAGTTCAAGTTTACCATGGGAGTTCAGTTTACCATGGGAGTTCAAGTTTACCATGGAAGTCCAGTTTACCATGGGAGTTCAGTTCACCATGAGAGTCCAGTTTACCATGGAAGTCCAGTTTACCATGGGAGTTCAAGTTTACCATGGAATTCCAGTTTACGATGGGAGTTCAGTTTACCATGGAAGTCCAGTTTACCATGGGAGTTCAAGTTTACCATGGGAGTTCAAGTTTACCATGGGAGTACAATTTACCATAGAAGTCCAGTTTACCATGGGAGTTCAAGTTTACCATGGAAGTCCAGTTTACCATGGGAGTTCAAGTTTACCATGCAAGTCCAGTTTACCATGGGAGTTCAGTTTACCATGGAAGTCCAGCTTACCATGGAAGTCCAGTTTACCATGGGAGTTCAGGTTTACCATGGGAGTTCAAGTTTTACCATGGAAGTCCAGTTTACCATGGTAGTTCAAGTTTACTATGGGAGTTCAGTTTACCATGGGAGTTCAAGTTTACCATGGAAGTCCAGTTTACCATGGGAGTTCAAGTTTACCATGGGAGTTCAAGTTTACCATGGAAGTCCAGTTTACCATGGGAGTTCAGTTTACCATGGGAGTTCAAGTTTACCATGGAAGTCCAGTTTACCATTCGAAGTCCAGTTTACCATGGGAGTTCAGTTCACCATGAGAGTCCAGTTTACCATGGAAGTCCAGTTTACCATGGGAGTTCAAGTTTACCATGGGAGTTCAAGTTTACCATGGGAGTTCAAGTTTTACCATGGAAGTCCAGTTTACCATGGGAGTTCAAGTTTACCATGGGAGTTCAAGTTTACCATAGAAGTCCAGTTTACCATGGGAGTTCAAGTTTACCATGGAAGTCCAGTTTACCATGGAAGTTCAAGTTTACCATGGGAGTTCAAGTTTTACCATGGAAGTCCAGTTTACCATGGGAGTTCAAGTTTACCATGGGAGTTCAGTTTACCATGGGAGTTCAAGTTTACCATGGAAGTCCAGTTTACCATGGGAGTTCAAGTTTACCATGGGAGTTCAGTTTACCATGGGATTTCAAGTTTACCATGGAAGTCCAGTTTACCATGGGAGTTCAGTTTACCATGGGAGTTCAAGTTTACCATGGAAGTCCAGTTTACCATGGAAGTCCAGTTTACCATGGGAGTTCAGTTCACCATGAGAGTCCAGTTTACCATGGAAGTCCAGTTTACCATGGGAGTTCAAGTTTATCATGGGAGTTCAAGTTTACCATGGAATTCCAGTTTACGATGGGAGTTCAGTTTACCATGGAAGTCCAGTTTACCATGGGAGTTCAAGTTTACCATGGGAGTTCAAGTTTACCATGGGAGTACAAGTTTACCATAGAAGTCCAGTTTACCATGGGAGTTCAAGTTTACCATGGAAGTCCAGTTTACCATGGGAGTTCAAGTTTACCATGGAAGTCCAGTTTACCATGGGAGTTCAAGTTTACCATGGAAGTCCAGTTTACCATGGGAGTTCAGTTTACCATGGAAGTCCAGTTTACCATGAAAGTCCAGTTTACCATGGGAGTTCAAGTTTACCATGGGAGTTCAAGTTTTACCATGGAAGTCCAGTTTACCATGGGAGTTCAAGTTTACCATGGGAGTTCAGTTTACCATGGGAGTTCAAGTTTACCATGGAAGTCCAGTTTACCATGGGAGTTCAGTTTACCATGGAAGTCCAGTTTACCATGGAAGTGCAGTTTACCATGGGAGTTCAAGTTTACCATGGGAGTTCAAGTTTTACCATGGAAGTCCAGTTTACCATGGGAGTTCAAGTTTACCATGGGAGTTCAGTTTACCATGGGAGTTCAAGTTTACCATGGAAGTCCAGTTTACCATGGGAGTTCAAGTTTACCATGGGAGTTCAAGTTTACCATGGGAGTTCAGTTTACCATGGGAGTTCAAGTTTACCATGGAAGTCCAGTTTACCATTGGAAGTCCAGTTTACCATGGGAGTTCAGTTCACCATGAGAGTCCAGTTTACCATGGAAGTCCAGTTTACCATGGGAGTTCAAGTTTACCATGGGAGTTCAAGTTTACCATGGGAGTTCAAGTTTTACCATGGAAGTCCAGTTTACCATGGGAGTTCAAGTTTACCATGGGAGTTCAAGTTTACCATAGAAGTCAAGTTTACCATGGAAGTTCAAGTTTACCATGGAAGTCCTGTTTACCATGGGAGTTCAAGTTTACCATGGAAGTCCAGTTTACCATGGAAGTTCAAGTTTACCATGGGAGTTCAAGTTTTACCATGGAAGTCCAGTTTACCATGGGAGTTCAAGTTTACCATGGGAGTTCAGTTTAACATGGGAGTTCAAGTTTACCATGGGAGTTCAAGTTTACCATGGGAGTTCAAGTTTACCATGGAAGTCCAGTTTACCATGGGAGTTCAGTTTACCATGGGAGTTCAAGTTTTACCATGGAAGTCCAGTTTACCATGGGAGTTCAAGTTTACCATGGGAGTTCAGTTTACCATGGGAGTTCAAGTTTACCATGGAAGTCCAGTTTACCATGGGAGTTCAAGTTTACCATGGGAGTTCAAGTTTACCATGGGAGTTCAGTTTACCATGGGAGTTCAGTTTACCATGGGATTTCAAGTTTACCATGGAAGTCCAGTTTACCATGGGAGTTCAGTTTACCATGGGAGTTCAAGTTTACCATGGAAGTCCAGTTTACCATGGAAGTCCAGTTTACCATGGGAGTTCAGTTCACCATGAGAGTCCAGTTTACCATGGAAGTCCAGTTTACCATGGGAGTTCAAGTTTATCATGGGAGTTCAAGTTTACCATGGAATTCCAGTTTACGATGGGAGTTCAGTTTACCATGGAAGTCCAGTTTACCATGGGAGTTCAAGTTTACCATGGGAGTTCAAGTTTACCATGGGAGTACAAGTTTACCATAGAAGTCCAGTTTACCATGGGAGTTCAGTTTACCATGGGAGTTCAAGTTTACCATGGAAGTCCAGTTTACCATTGGAAGTCCAGTTTACCATGGGAGTTCAGTTCACCATGAGAGTCCAGTTTACCATGGAAGTCCAGTTTACCATGGGAGTTCAAGTTTACAATGGGAGTTCACGTTTACCATGGGAGTTCAAGTTTTACCATGGAAGTCCAGTTTACCATGGGAGTTCAAATTTACCATGGGAGTTCAAGTTTACCATGGAAGTCCAGTTTACCATGGGAGTTCAAGTTTACCATGGAAGTCCAGTTTACCATGGGAGTTCAAGCTTACCATGGGAGTTCAAGTTTACCATGGAAGTCCAGTTTACCATGGAAGTCCAGTTTACCATGGGAGTTCAAGTTTACCATGGAAGTCCAGTTTACCATGGAAGTCCAGTTAACCAAGGGAGTTCAAGTTTACCATGGGAGTTCAAGTTTACCATGGAAGTCCAGTTTACCATGGGAGTTCAAGTTTACCATGGGAGTTCAAGTTTTACCATGGAAGTCCAGTTTACCATGGGAGTTCAAGTTTACGATGGGAGTTCAAGTTTACCATGGAAGTCCAGTTTACCATGGGAGTTCAAGTTTACCATGGAAGTCCAGTTTAGCATGGGAGTTCAAGTTTACCATGGGAGTTCAAGTTTACCATGGAAGTCCAGTTTACCATGGGAGTTCAAGTTTTACCATGGAAGTCCAGTTTACCATGGGAGTTCAAGTTTACCATGGGAGTTCAGTTTACCATGGGAGTTCAATTTTACCATGGAAGTCCAGTTTACTATGGGAGTTCAAGTTTACCATGGGAGTTCAAGTTTACCATGGAAGTCCAGTTTACCATGGGAGTTCAGTTTACCATGGGAGTTCAAGTTTACCATGGAAGTCCAGTTTACCATGGAAGTCCAGTTTACCATGAGAGTCCAGTTTACCATGGAAGTCCAGTTTACCATGGGAGTTCAAGTTTATCATGGGAGTTCAAGTTTACCATGGAATTCCAGTTTACGATGGGAGTTCAGTTTACCATGGAAGTCCACTTTACCATGGGAGTTCAAGTTTACCATGGGAGTTCAAGTTTACCATGGGAGTACAAGTTTACCATAGAAGTCCAGTTTACCATGGGAGTTCAAGTTTACCATGGAAGTCCAGTTTACCATGGGAGTTCAAGTTTACCATGGAAGTCCAGTTTACCATGGGAGTTCAGTTTACCATGGAAGTCCAATTTACCATGGAAGTCCAGTTTACCATGGGAGTTCAAGTTTTACCATGGAAGTCCAGTTTACCATGGGAGTTCAAGTTTACCATGGGAGTTCAGTTTACCATGGGAGTTCAAGTTTACCATGGAAGTCCAGTTTACCATGGGAGTTCAAGTTTACCATGGGAGTTCAAGTTTACCATGGAAGTCCAGTTTACCATGGGAGTTCAGTTTACCATGGGAGTTCAAGTTTACCATGGGAGTTCAAGTTTACCATGGGAGTTCAGTTTACCATGGGAGTTCAAGTTTACCATGGAAGTCCAGTTTACTATGGGAGTTCAAGTTTACCATGGGAGTTCAAGTTTACCATGGAAGTCCAGTTTACCATGGGAGTTCAGTTTACCATGGGAGTTCAAGTTTACCATGGAAGTCCAGTTTACCATGGAAGTCCAGTTTACCATGGGAGTTCAGTTCACCATGAGAGTCCAGTTTACCATGGGAGTTCAAGTTTACCATGGGAGTTCAAGTTTACCATGGAATTCCAGTTTACGATGGGAGTTCAGTTTACCATGGAAGTCCAGTTTACCATGGGAGTTCAAGTTTACCATGGGAGTTCAAGTTTACCATGGAAGTCCAGTTTACCATGGGAGTTCAAGTTTACCATGCAAGTCCAGTTTACCATGGGAGTTCAGTTTACCATGGAAGTCCAGCTTACCATGGAAGTCCAGTTTACCATGGGAGTTCATGTTTACCATGGGAGTTCAAGTTTTACCATGGAAGTCCAGTTTACCATGGGAGTTCAAGTTTACTATGGGAGTTCAGTTTACCATGGGAGTTCAAGTTTACCATGGAAGTCCAGTTTACCATGGGAGTTCAAGTTTACCATGGGAGTTCAAGTTTACCATGGAAGTCCAGTTTACCATGGGAGTTCAGTTTACCATGGGAGTTCAAGTTTACCATGGAAGTCCAGTTTACCATTCGAAGTCCAGTTTACCATGGGAGTTCAGTTCACCATGAGAGTCCAGTTTACCATGGAAGTCCAGTTTACCATGGGAGTTCAAGTTTACCATGGGAGTTCAAGTTTACCATGGGAGTTCAAGTTTTACCATGGAAGTCCAGTTTACCATGGGAGTTCAAGTTTACCATGGAAGTTCAAGTTTACCATAGAAGTCCAGTTTACCATGGGAGTTCAAGTTTACCATGGAAGTCCAGTTTACCATGGAAGTTCAAGTTTACCATGGGAGTTCAAGTTTTACCATGGAAGTCCAGTTTACCATGGGAGTTCAAGTTTACCATGGGAGTTCAGTTTACCATGGGAGTTCAAGTTTACCATGGAAGTCCAGTTTACCATGGGAGTTCAAGTTTACCATGGGAGTTCAGTTTACCATGGGATTTCAAGTTTACCATGGAAGTCCAGTTTACCATGGGAGTTCAGTTTACCATGGGAGTTCAAGTTTACCATGGAAGTCCAGTTTACCATGGAAGTCCAGTTTACCATGGGAGTTCAGTTCACCATGAGAGTCCAGTTTACCATGGAAGTCCAGTTTACCATGGGAGTTCAAGTTTATCATGGGAGTTCAAGTTTACCATGGAATTCCAGTTTACGATGGGAGTTCAGTTTACCATGGAAGTCCAGTTTACCATGGGAGTTCAAGTTTACCATGGGAGTTCAAGTTTACCATGGGAGTACAAGTTTACCATAGAAGTCCAGTTTACCATGGGAGTTCAAGTTTACCATGGAAGTCCAGTTTACCATGGGAGTTCAAGTTTACCATGGAAGTCCAGTTTACCATGGGAGTTCAAGTTTACCATGGAAGTCCAGTTTACCATGGGAGTTCAGTTTACCATGGAAGTCCAGTTTACCATGAAAGTCCAGTTTACCATGGGAGTTCAAGTTTACCATGGGAGTTCAAGTTTTACCATGGAAGTCCAGTTTACCATGGGAGTTCAAGTTTACCATGGGAGTTCAGTTTACCATGGGAGTTCAAGTTTACCATGGAAGTCCAGTTTACCATGGGAGTTCAGTTTACCATGGAAGTCCAGTTTACCATGGAAGTCCAGTTTACCATGGGAGTTCAAGTTTACCATGGGAGTTCAAGTTTTACCATGGAAGTCCAGTTTACCATGGGAGTTCAAGTTTACCATGGGAGTTCAGTTTACCATGGGAGTTCAAGTTTACCATGGAAGTCCAGTTTACCATGGGAGTTCAAGTTTACCATGGGAGTTCAAGTTTACCATGGGAGTTCAGTTTACCATGGGAGTTCAAGTTTACCATGGAAGTCCAGTTTACCATTGGAAGTCCAGTTTACCATGGGAGTTCAGTTCACCATGAGAGTCCAGTTTACCATGGAAGTCCAGTTTACCATGGGAGTTCAAGTTTACCATGGGAGTTCAAGTTTACCATGGGAGTTCAAGTTTTACCATGGAAGTCCAGTTTACCATGGGAGTTCAAGTTTACCATGGGAGTTCAAGTTTACCATAGAAGTCAAGTTTACCATGGAAGTTCAAGTTTACCATGGAAGTCCTGTTTACCATGGGAGTTCAAGTTTACCATGGAAGTCCAGTTTACCATGGAAGTTCAAGTTTACCATGGGAGTTCAAGTTTTACCATGGAAGTCCAGTTTACCATGGGAGTTCAAGTTTACCATGGGAGTTCAGTTTAACATGGGAGTTCAAGTTTACCATGGAAGTCCAGTTTACCATGGGAGTTCAAGTTTACCATGGGAGTTCAAGTTTACCATGGAAGTCCAGTTTACCATGGGAGTTCAGTTTACCATGGGAGTTCAAGTTTTACCATGGAAGTCCAGTTTACCATGGGAGTTCAAGTTTACCATGGGAGTTCAGTTTACCATGGGAGTTCAAGTTTACCATGGAAGTCCAGTTTACCATGGGAGTTCAAGTTTACCATGGGAGTTCAAGTTTACCATGGGAGTTCAGTTTACCATGGGAGTTCAGTTTACCATGGGATGTCAAGTTTACCATGGAAGTCCAGTTTACCATGGGAGTTCAGTTTACCATGGGAGTTCAAGTTTACCATGGAAGTCCAGTTTACCATGGAAGTCCAGTTTACCATGGGAGTTCAGTTCACCATGAGAGTCCAGTTTACCATGGAAGTCCAGTTTACCATGGGAGTTCAAGTTTATCATGGGAGTTCAAGTTTACCATGGAATTCCAGTTTACGATGGGAGTTCAGTTTACCATGGAAGTCCAGTTTACCATGGGAGTTCAAGTTTACCATGGGAGTTCAAGTTTACCATGGGAGTACAAGTTTACCATAGAAGTCCAGTTTACCATGGGAGTTCAAGTTTACCATGGAAGTCCAGTTTACCATGGGAGTTCAAGTTTACCATGGAAGTCCAGTTTACCATGGGAGTTCAAGTTTACCATGGAAGTCCAGTTTACCATGGGAGTTCAGTTTACCATGGAAGTCCAGTTTACCATGGAAGTCCAGTTTACCATGGGAGTTCAAGTTTTACCATGGAAGTCCAGTTTACCATGGGAGTTCAAGTTTACCATGGGAGTTCAGTTTACCATGGGAGTTCAAGTTTACCATGGAAGTCCAGTTTACCATGGGAGTTCAGTTTACCATGGAAGTCCAGTTTACCATGGAAGTCCAGTTTACCATGGGAGTTCAAGTTTACCATGGGAGTTCAAGTTTTACCATGGAAGTCCAGTTTACCATGGGAGTTCAAGTTTACCATGGGAGTTCAGTTTACCATGGGAGTTCAAGTTTACCATGGAAGTCCAGTTTACCATGGGAGTTCAAGTTTACCATGGGAGTTCAAGTTTACCATGGAAGTCCAGTTTACCATGGGAGTTCAGTTTACCATGGGAGTTCAAGTTTACCATGGAAGTCCAGTTTACCATTGGAAGTCCAGTTTACCATGGGAGTTCAGTTCACCATGAGAGTCCAGTTTACCATGGAAGTCCAGTTTACCATGGGAGTTCAAGTTTACCATGGGAGTTCACGTTTACCATGGGAGTTCAAGTTTTACCATGGAAGTCCAGTTTACCATGGGAGTTCAAGTTTACCATGGGAGTTCAAGTTTACCATAGAAGTCCAGTTTACCATGGAAGTTCAAGTTTACCATGGAAGTCCTGTTTACCATGGGAGTTGAAGTTTACCATGGAAGTCCAGTTTACCATGGAAGTTCAAGTTTACCATGGGAGTTCAAGTTTTACCATGGAAGTCCAGTTTACCATGGGAGTTCAAGTTTACCATGGGAGTTCAGTTTAACATGGGAGTTCAAGTTTACCATGGAAGTCCAGTTTACCATGGGAGTTCATTTTACCATGGGAGTTCAAGTTTACCATGGAAGTCCAGTTTACCATGGAAGTCCAGTTTACCATGAGAGTCCAGTTTACCATGGAAGTCCAGTTTACCATGGGAGTTCAAGTTTATCATGGGAGTTCAAGTTTACCATGGAATTCCAGTTTACGATGGGAGTTCAGTTTACCATGGAAGTCCAGTTTACCATGGGAGTTCAAGTTTGCCATGGGAGTTCAAGTTTACCATGGGAGTTCAAGTTTACCATGGGAGTTCAGTTTACCATGAGAGTTCAAGTTTACCATGGGAGTTCAAGTTTACCATGGGAGTTCAGTTTACCATGAGAGTTCAAGTTTACCATGGGAGTTCAAGTTTACCATGGAAGTCCAGTTTACCATGGGAGTTCAAGTTTACCATGGAAGTCCAGTTTACCATGGGAGTTCAGTTTACCATGGGAGTTCAAGTTTACCATGGAAGTCCAGTTTACCATGGAAGTCCAGTTTACCATGGGAGTTCAAGTTTACCATGGAAGTCCAGTTTACCATGGGAGTTCAAGTTCACCATGAGAGTCCAGTTCACCATGAGAGTCCAGTTCACCATGGAAGTCCAGTTTACCATGGAAGTCCAGTTTACCATGGGAGTTCAAGTTTACCATGGGAGTTCAAGTTTACCATGGAAGTCCAGTTTACCATGGAAGTCCAGTTTACCATGGAAGTTCAAGTTCACCATGAGAGTCCAGTTCACCATGGGAGTTCAGTTCACCATGAGAGTCGAAGTTCACCATGGGAGTCCAGTTTACTATGGGCAGGGGTCGGCAACATTGGACTCTGTAAGGACTGCTGCTTCGTGACGTCATCTATTAAGGACCCCCACCGTCTCGCGTTTTTTTGTTGTTGTTATTACCGACTTGAGATCGCGGGACAGAGAAAGTAAAAAAAACAAACGCAACGCTCTTCTCGCAAATGTTGGTTGCGGACCCCTGGACCTCGGCTCGGCTCGGAAATGCGACGGCGACATTCTCAAGCGCCCCACGGTTCAAAAAGCGCCATCCGCCCCGACGACAGCTCGAGACGACGCGTCCGCTGCGACCAGGGGGAGCGGTCACGTTTGAGTCAAGGCAGCAGCAGCAACAACAACAACAGCAACAACTTTGTCGTTTGTTTTTTTGTTTGCTTTAAGGGGCAGACTTTGGACGGAGCGGGGGTGGGGGACACGGTGACCTACCTGGTCGCAGAACATGAAAAAAGAAACGATCGCTCGCAACGAAGGGCGGCGGGCGGAACATCACGGAGGCCGCGTGTCCTCGGAATACCGCGAGCTCAACGCCAGGGAGGTTGTGGGGGGAGGTTGTGGGGGGGGGGGCACGCCGGTTCGTCCACGCTGCTCACCAAACCCCGCGATTTCCACGAAGATCTAATTTAGGCCATTCGCACGGTTCAGTTTACCGTGGGGGTCCAGTTCACCATGGGGGTCCAGTTTACCGTGGAATTCCAGTTTACAATGGAATTCCAGTTTATCATCGGCGTTCAGTTCACCATGGGGGTCCAGTTTACCGTGGAAATTCAATGTACCATGAGGGTCCAGATCACCATGGGAGTCCAGTTTACCATGAGCAGGGGTTGGCAACCTGCGGCTCATGAATGATCGTTTTGTGACGTTGTCTACCGAGGACTCCACCGTGTCTCGGATCGAGTCACAAGTCCCACGGCGCCGCTCGGGTGAGCGCCGAGGCATTGGTGCTCTCGCCTCCCGTGGACGCAGCCCTGCGCCCGTGGTGAACATTCCACATTCCCGTGACCGGAGGTGTGTGGTCTCCGCTCCAGTGGCGGAGAGGGCTTCATGCCAGAGCCTCGTCAAGGAACGTGAACAAAAAAACAAAACCATCATCACGTGAACTCCGCTCGTCCTCGCAGTGGCTTTTGGCCCGAGCCGTCGGACACAAAGACGCGTGGCTTCTGCGGCGTCCGTCTGGAACGTTGACGGCGGTGATGGTGATGTTGATGATGTTGACGGTGGTGGTGATGAAGATGTTGAAGAGGTACCGGTATGATGAAGAGTGTGGGATGTTAACGTTGACGGTGGTGATGGTAATGTTGATGGTGGTGGTGATGTTAATGGTGGTGATGTTGACGGTGGTGATGTTGATGATGGCCGCTTGCGTTGTGGCCGAAACGTCGTGAGAATTTTATTGTGTTATTTTATTATTTTATTCTCATTCTACGTGACTTTACCGAAAGAACCAAAGAAGATGAACCCTTGCAGTCACGAAAGCTTTAAATCGAAAAATATACGGGAGATCTTTGTCTTCGTACGTTGAACTTCTTTCGCACCGTACGTAGCCAACCGTGCTAATCGGAAGATTGGGTGTGTGGATGAGTGACTGTGACTGGGCGAGTGACTGTGTGAGTCTATGTTCACGTGTACATTGAACTTCTTTCGCGCCGTACGTAGCCAACCGTGCCAATCGGAGGTGCGTGGGGGAAGGACAACCACACAAAAAACAGTCCTAAGGCAATTAGTTTGTCAATCCAGATGATGATTTCAAAGTGCCATAGCTCCCAGTGGCTTCATCAACATCGGAGGGAAGAACGTTCCAGACGGCCGCAGAAGCAGCGCGTATGAAAGCGTCGCGATGCGGTGACTGGTCGAGCCATCGTTCCCCTCCAGCCCGTGACGCTTCGGGCCCACACACAATAACAATTCCATGCACACAGCGGCTTTTCATTAAGGATAAAGCGTTGTACGGGACACTCGGCCTAAAATATATATTATACTTACATTTCAAGAATCAATTTACTAAATGAACTAAAGGTTTAATAAGCAGAAGGGTATACATGTTTTAAGGCGCATTATTTTAAATGTCCACAGACTCGAGAGAGAGATTCTTGATATCACGTGGAAGAGCGTTCCATAGCCCCGGAAGGCTACACGGGGACAAATCTCGGTCACCCATAGCCCCAAGGTGCCTCGAGCTGTCAATGCTGAGAAGTTCTGCATCCCCACCCCCCCCACCACAGATCTTAGCGAGGGGACAGAGGTAGGTGCAGCGTGTCAATGATGGTGGGATGGGGCGAAGACTTCCCTATGCTAGCGACGTCGACTGAAACTCGACAAGGCAACCAAAACAATAACCACGACCAAGCCACATCCACCCAGCAGAATAACAAATGCCGACCGCGGAGACAACATAAATATTCACTTTATTTTTTTTCGTTAAAAAATATATATACGACCAACACGCGTGCACACCGTGCACAACAACTCCACCGCCCCGCATATAACCATCGCTTCTCGCCATCTCGCGTGCGTTACAACTTAGCGCTTAAAGGAGGGGACACATTTAAAACAAATTAAAAGGTGACAACTTTTTAAAATGTTTTCTCGTTTGTTTGTTATCATGGTACAACACTGACGCGTACACTGGGCTCGCAGACAAAGACCCCCCCCCCCACCCCCCGTACACCTTGAACAGACTTTCAGAACAAGTGCTGTTAGCACCAGGTGCTCATTTCAGGCGGAATTGACCTAGGGGAGGCCCAGGACCGGTTCAGATAATCGTGAGCGGGAATAGAACTCAGCTCGACGGGGTTCGTAGCGCTCCCCCTTCACACACAGATACGCACACACACACATTGACACACACACACACCAAGCAGACTTTCAGGCGCACACACACACACACGAGTCGCTGGAGAGACGTCTGATCGCCGCAATGTAAACATGACGAAGCGGGAAGGGGAGTTCAATTTGATTTGTTTGACGTATCGCGCCTCTCTCTCTCTCTCTCTGCGTGCCGTCAGGGCCGGAGACCGCTACTCCACCCCCCATCCTCTTCCTCGCAGTCGGTGTCCTCGCTTCTCTTACACGACTTTTAATTTACACAAATTAAGACAAAGATCCCCCCCGTGTAGCCTGTAACAGACCGCAGGGGGCAAGCGCTGTTAGCGAGCACCTGTGAAGGCCGGCACGGCACACGAGGGGGTCGGTGGCCAGCACCGCGCCCGGCCGCCTTTGTCTCCCCGGTGACGATGTTTACACACCACACCGGGTGCTTACTTGCGGCTGAGTCGACCTAGGGGAGATCCCAGGACCGGTTTTAGATATCCGTCACCGGTGTTAGCCCGTGAGCGGCTTTGCTGGGTTTTCGTAGCGCTAACCGCTACACCACCGCTCCCCACACAAGACGAAGCGTACTCGCTAGAACACCGAGCCGTGTGTGTGCGCGCGTTGCGTTCGTCTCGCTTTGGTGACCCTCCCGCCCGCCCGCCCGTGATGCCCCACAGCTGCCTGGGGGCACCAACTCCGTTGTTCCTCAAGCCTCTCAGCCGTCGAGTGCGCAGGCTGTGCAACTGCACCGGCCGCCGCCACACCCCCCCGCTACCAACCCCCACGTGCCAGAGGGATAGGAGGAGGAGGGGGGCAAGGTGCCAGGCTATCTACGAAGAGAGGAATTTGTTAACAATCTATTATTTAATGCTTTATAACCAACGGGGGGGGGGAGTCTACCGCTGCACGTTTCCGCATTGTTATCATCATCATCAGCACCACGTGGATCCTCGTGGAGCAACAGATGGCGAGTAAGGGGCGACGCTCCGGAGTGGAAGACGCACCCCCTCCAAACGCGTTGCCCCACTACGACAGCGTGATACAGAGCTGGCCTCGCACACACACGAGGAGCTTGCTCCCACCACCCACCCACCCACCCGCCCCTGCCCGTATAGCCTGAACAGACTTTCCTTTGGGGCAAGCGCTGTAAGCGAGCAGCACTGACGAAGGCCGACACTGCAGCACACGACGGGGCGAGGGTGACCAGCACCACGCCCAGCGCCGGGGGTGCTCGTTTGAGGCCGAGTCGACCTCGGGGAGGCCCAGGACCGGTTCAAACAATCGTCACCGGCCTTGTCCGTGAACGAGGAATCGAACTCGGCTCGCCGGTTCACGAGCTAAACCGCACTGCACTACCGCTCCCCGCGCACGCACGCACGCACGCACGCGCGCACGCGCGCGCACACCCAGCGGATTGTAAGACGCACGCACCCAAGGCGACCGTTTTCTCCTTTCAAAAAAAAATGTACAGGCGAGCGATAAATCTCGAGCGACAAAATTGCAGTCACCGCTCTAACCTCGCCTCGACGGGGTGAAAAGGAGGGGCGTTTAAAAGAAACCAAACGAGCAGACAACCCTACACCGACACCACCGCCGCCACCGCCACCGCCACGGCTTTTTGTTCAGGGTTATTTGATCGCAGCAAGAGAGCACCCTGGAGGCGGAGGCATTTTTAATCAAGTGCTCATCAAAACGAAATTGTTGTATTGCACGGCGACAGACATTTGGCTCTTCGCTCCGAGCCGCGGGCGGTCTTGGACGGAGGCGGTCAAGAATCCGTTTCGGTCTGACCACGAAGTCGCCACCCACCAAAACCACCACCAACACCACCACCACCACCCCCAACACCACCACCACCCCCCAGCACTAACCAGCAGCACCACCAACCACTACCACCAGCACCAACCAACACCCACCCCCAACACTAACCAGCATCAACACAAACCACCACCACCAACACCACCACCCACCAACACTAACCAGCACCAACACCACCAACACCAACCGCTACCACCACCAACCACGGGACCGCGCAAACCTAGACGACGATGAACTCAGCCAATTGCTCGCTGTCAGCAGGCGAGAGGCGTCGCGGGGGCTGTCGGCTCGGGGCGTGCGCGTTAACAAGATGCCGACGACGGCCCGGAGAAAACTCCGCGTGACCACGGCGAGAGAGACGCCGCAAAAATACACGGCAGGCGTAAGAGGGTCGAAACCACGAGACCTCCTGTATACCAGGCGAGGTAGTTAACACCTCGCCACCACGGCACCCATTATCATCAACATGCCCAGCGCTCCATCTCCCTCTGGGACCGCGTTGCCTCGCTCAACTGAGCCGCCGCTCCCTGTCGTCTCACCCTCTCCTCCTCCTCGTGACGACCGCGCGTCCTGCGGCGAGCCCACAGAAACTTTCTTCTCGACCCCTTAACTGGCGGCGTCAGGCGCCCTTCGACACGTGTCCTTCTGTCGGCGTAACGTCACGCAAATGTATAAACTCCCATCGCTCGACACGGGGGGGGGGGGGGGGGTGGTGGGATGGGGGCGGTTAAGTGTATAAGAATGTAAATTAAACGGGTTGGGACTGAGATTGCTAGACGCATCGATTGCGGAGTTGTCCCACAACGTCTCTTGTGCAAACTCATTCTACCGGAGCCTCGTCAATTGACTTATTCATGTCTCCCAATTGCGACCCCCCACCCCTTCCCCTTAATTTTGGAGAGCTCAGGGTAATGCCGAAAGCCTTGAAGCTCGTGCAAAGGATCCACTCGCATCGACAGCTTTCATCAAAATCCTACATCCGTGGCCCAAACACAGAAAGAGAAAAAAAAAACGCCCCGCTGGTTTCGCTTATCTGGGGTCTCCTCGACCCAGCCAGAGGCAGGTGGGCAAAAACGACGACACTTACTACGCAGCGTGATGAGTACGAGATTACAGCACGTGCCAGGTGTGGTCCCATTCCGCCTCGCTCAGTGTGACCGACGGCTGTGCTCATCGCTAAAAAAAAAAAACATGCGGTTTTTCTTCTCTCGTTTCTTCGCGACCTCAACAATCTCGACCTCACTCATCGCGACCTCAAGAATCGTGACCTCCCCTGTGACCAAGCAATCTCTGGCCCGAACTCGAGGCCGCGAACCGACCATTCGCGATCTTGCCAATACCGCGTCTTACACGGGGCCCCCGTGGGCTCGCGGGCGCACGGCTGGGTCACATCGCTGCATCCCGGGGACACGTGGGCGCACGCAAAGTATCAATTCCCAGCGAGGCGGAGCATCGTCGCTCACCCGGAGGGACGCGCTCGCAATAACAACGCGGCAATCGTAACACATGTAACCAGCGGCGCCAAGCGCTTCCCCGCGAGCCGAGAGTTTGTCCGCGCATCTCTCTTCACAATTGCCGTCGGGCCCGGCTGCGACGCGCGAGCGCCCGGAGTCACCCCCCGCAGCGCCGCCAACAAACGCCAATGTCGCGGGCTCGGCCGAGGGCATTTTAAATTAATGTATGTGCACCTTTACAAAAGACACGGGCAATATTCCAGGGCGCAGAAAATAATACCGACGCGAGGACATTGTACAGGACGCTTAGAAGGTAGTCTTTATATATTTGTTGTAAACACAGCTGCTTTTCTCAATAGTAAAGTAAAAAAAAAATACTACCTATTATTGCAGTTATTAGGAATTGCTGAAACGTTTTAGCGTCACGGTATTTTGACATCTACACACGGGCCGATCCAGCAAAGAGTAACGATAAAACGAAGACAACCAAACGGGGGAAACTCGTCGCCCGGAACCGGCTGGGCGGTGGAGCCGGAGCGCGACGCAGGCAGCTGGGGGCAGCCCGGAGCGTTCCGTTCGCTTCGGGGTTCGTGGCCTTAAGCCCGGCGGTGAAGGCAAGGCCCAAGGCCATCATAATCCATTCCAGCGGGAGGAGGGAGGGGGGGGGGAGGACAACACGGGTCAGAATCCGTTCCAGGATTCGTGGCGCTAGGCAGCGCGAACACTGGAAAAACATATCATTGGGCCTTTGTTTGGCCAGAATCAAAGGATGAAAAATGAGAATAGGTGGTAACCCTTTTGGCGCTCTCTGGTCTGACACTGGTGGGACTGGGGCCATGAAGCAGGCTGTCTCTGGCGTGTAGGCCAATCAGTTTCACTGGCAATGCATACATTATCATAGCATGTTTGTTTGCACGTTGCATGTTCACCACAAGTACCGTGTGTGATTAATGTGGACTTGATTCCCTGCAAAAGTTATCTATTTGGTGTTTGAACATCTTAACACGTGTTTTATTGCGAGAAAGGGTAAAACGAATTCTTATTTTTCATCGTAAATTGTTTCCCGCTAAACTTTACAGCGTGAATAACCTGAAGCGGGCGGCAGGGTGAATTATGATTTTTCAGATTTGTGGTCGTACGGTCTTGCCGGCGATCGCCACCACCTCCCTCCACCGAGGCCCAAGAAGCCGCGTGGCCGTGTGGAGGAGGTGGAACCGCAATCTTGGCGAGCTGACGAGTAAAGCAAAAATAAATAAGTAAAACCTTCATCTTATTTCTTGGCGATTTTCCGGTTTCGCTTTCGGAAGGGCAGGTTCGGAGTTCACCGGTAGGTGGGTGGGGTGGGGGGGGGGGGTGACATCCGACGTAAACCATAACCTCGCGTCTCTCCGGCAAACGCGCGACGGAAACTCTCTTCCGGAAGAAGTCACCGCGAGGCCGCTCTGAACGTGTCGTGACAAAATACACACGTGTGCGACTCGCGCAGTTCAAAGGGGCTCTCCTCCCCCCCCCCCCCCGCAAGAAAACGTAGAACTTCACGTGGTTAGTCCGACCCCACCGACCGGCCCCCCTTCCCCGTCATTCCCCCAGTGGTGGGGGTGCTGGTGCCTCCCCGCCGGCGCTGGAGGGAACCGGAGTCAGCAATCCTCCTCCGTGGGAGCGCCAGAGGGCGAAGTCGCTTGACGTTCCTCGCTCGAGCCGAGCCGCGCGTCAAAAGTTCCGCGTGCAAATGTTTTATTTACCTTCGCGGGTACGTTCTGCCGTGGGCCAATTAAAAAGCACCACGCACGCGCACACACACACAGAATGCGTCAACGTGACCCCGAGCTCTGGAGGCTCAAACTAACGATCGCAGCCTGGGTCCGTAGCGACGCTATCCATGCCTTGTTCCTCCTCCTCCTACTACTCCTCCACGACCCTCAGACACAGTCGGAATTCCCCTGCTCCCTGGTTTGTGTCGTCTCCAGAGAGGCCGGCGTCGCGGGCGCAAGCCTGGCGAGTTATTCCGCGTTCCGGGTCGGTGGGCCGCGGCCTCGTTCATCCCACGGGCCTGGCTCCGTTCATTTTTTTTTTTGCTTGCCCTCTCTTCTTCGCCGTTCGCGCAAACGGCGGAGGCCGGGCGACTCGGCCCGGCGACGATCGGGAAAAATCCGACGGGAGCCGCGTCCGAGCGTCGTAGGGAGCGTGCGCGCCAGTGCAGTCGGCCCAGCTTCCTCTCCCCTCTCGTGCCAGCCGCCCGCTCCGCTCCCACGGTCCCACGCGCGTGCCGCGTTCCCCCTGATCTCATGGCAGGCGATCGTCAGCCGCCGAGCGCAGAGCCAGCTACTGGTGGGGGCTCAATCCGGCTCGACGGTTCTGACCCGCCTAGACGGGTTGAGTTGGACTGAGGCACTCCATTCGCGTGAAATAGTCCCTATCTGGATGGATGGTGATGATTTATTGGCAAGATCCACATGATTGGCGAGATGCAGATAAACTGGCGAGATTCAGATGAATCCAACCTGGATGGAAAGATTTAATCCACAAGAATGGTGACACCTGGATGGTGCAGCTGGAGAGAATAGCCGATCCAAGTTGTATTGTCCAGAGAGTTTCTATATCTCCACTTGCGGCTGATCCAGTTCGGCCAATCTGGATGGTCAGGCCTCATCCGGATAAGGGAAGCTGATCCCGGCGGATTGTCCCATCCGAACAGAACAAACTTGACCTGGGCGCACTGTCCCACATTGACAGATGGCTTCAATCGGACGGACGCCCCCATGTGGCCTAAGGGCCCGATCCAGCGGCAAGGGGGTGCGGCGGAAACCCGGCTCAGCGGCTCGATCCCGATCCGGCTTAACGGCGGTGCTAACCGGCTCCTACTTCCTCCTCTCTCCGCCAACCACCGCCTGCTGTGGCACCGGCCCCTCGGCCGATTTCCGGGCTCCGGCTCCCTCATCTCGTTGACAACGGCCGCCGGTCCTCGCCGCGTTAAAAACCCGGCGGGGCACACGTCCGGCGGACGGACGGACGGTCGGTCACATGCGGCCGCGCAAAGCGAGGGTGGGAGAGCAGAGGAGGCCGCCGGCAGGAAGGGCGGCGCGGCGGGGGCGGGGAGAAGGAGGGAGGGAGGGGGGGGAGGGAGGGAGGGAGGGGGGGCTTAGGGGGCGAGGGTGGCGACCAGGTTGTGGCGACGCTACGACCCGCACAGGCGATGCATGATGCTGAGGAGGCGCGGCTGCACGATGCCAAGGAGGGGGCGGCGGGCGGGGTCTCCGTCCCAGCACGCCTCCATCAGCTGCCAGCACTCCTCGTCGAACAGCGGCAGCCGCTCGGGCCGCGTGCCTGCACGCCGCACCAAAGACAACGATGATTCCACCCCCCCCCCCCCCCACCCACAGACTGTAGGAGCAAAGTGCTGCTAGCGAGTAGCGGCTATGAAGGCCGGGCACTGTGGCGCACGAGGGGGTGAGTGTCCGGCACCGTGCCCGGCCTCGTCGTCCGTCTCCCGAGTGGCGATGTGTTTACACACACCGCACCGGGTACTCGTTTGAGGCCGAGTCAAAGTAGGGGAGGGCCCAGCACCGGTTCAGATAATCGTCACCGGTGGTGACCGTGGGCGGGGAATCGAACCCGGGGTGTCCAGGTCCGTAGGGCACCGCGCTGACCGATGCACTGCCGCTCCCCGCGCGACGCACGCGCGCGACGCGTACATTAACCACGCCCGCATCTGTTCCGTGCAATGCCGCCAGCGTCGAGAGCCTCCCGCACGTCACTTAACGGCCTCGAAGTGAACCCAGCCTGGCGCGAGCGCCGCGGTGCCGCGGTGCCGCCGCCGCCGCCGCCGCGTGTGCGCGCCCGCATAACCGCGCGCGGCATGCGGGCTCAGTGGCGAGCCAGCGGCTCGTCGTCGATGATGCGTGGCGTGCACGTTCGTCGAAACCTTTCCTCAGCACCGTGTGTAGCCGAGCGTGCTAATGGGAGGTGCGGCGGCTTCCCGACGTCGTAAGGAAGAGCACTCCGGAGCGGCCGCCGCCGTGTGGGTCGCGCGCGCGCTGCCTCACCCCTCCGCACGTTGGTCCACAGCTGATCCTTGGTGGCGCACCGCTCGAAGGCCTCGGGCAACCGCACGGCGCCGGCGCACACGTACCAGAAGAGGATGCCAAACGCGTACACGTCCACTGAGTTGTCGTACTTGCCTGCGCCGCCGCGGCCACAACGCAGACGCAAGGCCGGGGTGGGGGGGGGGGAGGAGGAGACAAGAGACGACGGAGGGGGGTACCATCAAAAGGTGGCGCAGAGAGGATAAGCAGGAGGAGGGAGGAGGAAGGGGGGGGGGGAGGATGAGATGAGGGGTGGGGGGTGTGGGGGATGGGTGGTGGGGGGGGGAGGAGGAGCAGATGCTTCTGAAAGCACAGGGTGTGTCTGTTGGGTGTGTGTGTGTGTTTGTTATTGGTGTGTGTGCCTCCATAGGTGCTCGCCAACAGCACTTGCCCCAAGTGACGTACGTAGGAAGTTTGTTTTTTGATCATCGATACCCATTCAAAGCCATCATTTGAGAGCTGCCCGAGCGGCGGGCCCCTCTCTTCTAACGAGGGCGCTGTCGAGAGAGCGGCGCGGGTATTCTGCGAGCTTGATTGCGGTCCGTTGCGTTCGTTCCCGCCGTTCGTCACCGACGGACAAAGGCCGCTCGTTCACTTAGCGGGGGGATACGGGGGAGAGATGGGCACTCGAGGGGAGAGAGCAATCACGGCCACCCCCCACCCCCCCCCCACTGAATGTATGAATCAGCGACTACGCAGGATAAATCCATCTCGCCTCTCCATGGCTTCCCGCGATCGAGCGAGCGAACACGGGGAGGGAGGTATCGGTAAGGTCACCCCACACGCGGGTCCCGTGAAAAATGACAATTAGACGTAATGGTGGCAGCGGAAGGATAAACGCGTTTGTAGCGACGGCGAAAACGAGGAGCGATCACAAACGCGCGATTATTATTATTATCATTTAAAGAGCGCTACGGGAAGGCTCACGCCCGCTCGCTGTGCGATGCTGTATCACCGGCACGAAAAGCTCGGAATTTAATGTTTCTCCTTCTCCTCCTGCTCCCACGAAATGTTTACTCGGGGACTCGCTCGTGAATCACGTACGGTGGGGGAGGGCTGCTTTCCTGCCGTGCGCGAGCGGCAGGCATCGGCGCGCAAGCGTCGCACCCGAGCACCTTTGATTAGCGCGGTCGGCTCCGTACAGTGCGAAAGAGGTTCATCTTCACTCACCTGCTGCCCGTTCCCTGCCTGAACACCCATCCACCCTTACAGTGAGGGGAAAAAAGTATTTGATCCCCTGCTGATTTTGTACGTTTGCCCACTGACAAAGAGATGATCAGTCTATAAGTTTAATGGTAGGTTTATTTGAACAGTGAGAGACAGAATAACAAGAACAAAAATCCGGAAAAACGCATGTCAAAAATGTTATAAATTGATTTGCATTTTAATGAGGGAAATAAGTATTTGACCCCCTCTCAATCAGAAAGATCTCTGGCTTCCAGGTGTCTTTTATACAGGTAACGAGCTGAGATTAGGAGCACACTCTTAAAGGGAGTGGTCCTAATCTCAGCTTGTTACCTGTATAAAAGACATCTGGGAGCCAGAAATTAATCAATCAGATTCCAAACTCTTCACCATGGAAAAGACCAAAGAGCTCTCCAAGGATGTCAGGGACAAGATTGTAGACCTACACAAGGCTGGAATGGGCTACAAGACCATTGCCAAGCAGCGTGGTGAGAAGGTGACAACAGATGGTGCGATTATTCGCAAATGGAAGAAACACAAAAAAACTGTCAATCTCCCTCGGTCTGGGGCTCCATGCAAGATCTCACCTCGTGGAGTTGCAATGATCATGAGAACGGTGAGGAATCAGCCCAGAACTACAAGAGAGGATCTTGTCAATGTTCTCAAGGCAGCTGGGACCATAGTCACCAAGAAAACAATTGGTAACACACTATGCCGTGAAGGACTGAAATCCTGAGCGCCTGCAAGGTCCCCCTGCTCAAGAAAGCACATATACATGCCCGTCTGAAGTTTGCCAATGAACATCTGAATGATTCAGAGGACAACTGGATGAAAGTGTTGTGGTCAGATGAGACCAAAATGGAGCTCTTTGGCATCAACTCAACTCGACGTGTTTGGAGGAGGAGGAATGCTGCCTATGACCCCAAGAACACCATCCCCACCGTCAAACATGGAGGTGGAAACATTGTGCTTTGGGGGTGTTTTTCTGCTATCACAACCCCTATCACTACCCCAACCCCTATCACTACCCCAGCCCCTATCACTACCCCAGCCCCTATCACTACCCCAGCCCCTATCACTACCCCAACCCCTATCACTACCCCAGCCCCTATCACTACCCCAGCCCCTATCACTACCCCTGTCCCTATCACTACCCCAGCCCCCTATCACTACCCCAGCCCCTATCACTACCCCAGCCCCTATCACTACCCCAACCCCTATCACTACCCCAGTCCCTATCACTACCCCAGCCCCTATCACTACCCCAGCCCCTATCACTACCCCAACCCCTATCACTACCCCAACCCCTATCATTACCCCAGCCCCTATCACTACCCCAACCCCTATTACTACCCCAACTCAGGTTGCCCTGCAACTCGGGTTGCCAGCTCTGTGTCTCAGACTCCCGAGCCACCCTGGCCTCCTCCCTCCCCCCCTCCCCCTCCCCGAGGGTCTTGTTTTTAACCTCCGACATGGGCCCCCACGACAGGCCCGACAAGATCCGGCGACCCGGACGTAACTTTAGCAGCGAGTGTGGAGGCGTGCGAGACAAACTTTCGATTTCGCTTGTCGCTCAATAGGTATTCATCTTGGCTGGGCGATTTAACTTTTGGAAATATCATCACGGATTAAAAACAAAGATTCCCCCGTACAACCCGCAACACACTGCTGGGGCAAGTGCTGTTAGCGAGCAGCACCTATGAAGGCCGGCACGGCACACGAGGGGGTGGGTGGCCAGCACCGCGCCCGGCTGCCTTTGTCTCCCCAGTGGCGACGTTAACACACCGCACCAGGTACTCGTTCGAGGCCGATTCGACCTAGGGGAGGCCCAGGACCGGTTGAGATCATTGTAATGTCGTAGCGTGAGGGGAGGGGGGCGCGCGACCGCTGCGAGCGAGAAACCCCATGGCGACGCTCGTTCTGCCGCCCCCGACCTTTCACCCAGACCGGCGAGGCGACGTTCAAGTGGCTCGCGTTTTAAAATCAGAGCCCCGCGCGCGGATTTGGGGCTAGCGAGCAGAACAACAACAACAACAACAAAAAGTTCAAATCAAAGTAAAACTCGTGGCAGAAACATGCCACTTCGTACGAGCAGGGCGACTTAAAATTCAAGTAATTTTTTTCTCGAGTTGCAAGGAGCAAAGAGAGAGGGGCGAGGAGGGCGAGGCTTCAACCGCCGTTTAAAAAAAAACTAAATAATTCTAGCGGCGCACGTTAGGAGCCCGGTCGGGGTGATAGAAAGACGCGACGCTGAATGCAAGTCAATCGTGGTAGCTGCAAGTCAAGCATGGTAGCTGCGCTACTCCGGGGCCAAACTGCTTTTGTTTTTTTGTTGTATGGCACAACACCGACGGAGCAACATTCCGCTCCCTCACGAACGGAACGGGCTCTCGGTTCGTGGATTCGGTTTTTAAATGCCTCCCTTCACCCGATATTTGCAAAAAGTTTCTACCTCGATTTAAGATCTCCCTTTTCTTTCACACGTGGCGAGCGAACCCCGCGCGGGTCTTTTGGTCCTATATTTGTGGGTGCCGCGGTGGCCAGATGTTAATTGCCTCGCCTTGTATGCAGGAGGTCGTGGGCTCGATCCCAACCCTGAAGATGCCTGTATATTTGGAGTTTTTAATTCCTCTCTCCCCGTGGTCGTGTGGATTTTGCTCCGAGTCCCCCGGTTTTTCCCTACACACTTAGAATCAACATCACACGTTTGGAGCATTAGGCTGCTTTAAATGTCCGCGTGACGATGAGCCACTTCGTTGAGCTATCAATTTTTGATAACCAGGTCGCTTATGAAAAAAAGCTGCGTAGCTCAGTGGGGACCTTACCTGGTAAAATTAAAAAGCAGTTTATAGTTTTTTTTTCATTTGATATGTACTCTATCCCTGTATAAGTAGTTCACGGACTCGGTGAGACTTGGATCTTCAGTGTTGAAGTGCATGAACTGCCAGTGTTACTTGAAAAGAGCAAGGCTTCATTGTTTTGTTCACTTGCTCGTGACTCAGTGTCCGCAGTATTACGACTTACGTGCTGTAACTTTATGTTTTTTTGTACATGTTGTACTTCTTTCGCACCGCACGTAGCCGACCGCGCTAATCGCACGTGCCGGGGGTGGGGGAACGACAAAAAAACTCAAACACAAAAAGCAGTTCTAAAGAAATTAGTTCGTCAATCTGGATTTAAAATTGCACAGCCCCGGCGGTGGCTCCCTTGTCACCAAGATCCTCCGTGGGTCATTCTTGTAAAACGGTCAACTGCTTCATATTTATTACACGCGGCAACAAATATGGTCATTCAAAACAACCGGCGTGCGCTGCACATGCCCCCAATATTTGGCGCACGGCATCTTGAGACGGCGGCCGCATTTGGAGGCTCTCGAATTCCAAATCGTAATTTCCGTTGAAAGGCGGTGCTGATCTACAGTTTAAAGTGTTTAGGCATTGGCCCGTTGCTCCCATCCACAATTGGGGGGGGGGGGGGGGCCCGGCAACTCTCGCAAAGATGCCCTAAAATTAATGAAAGTGCAGTCATAAAGTTGCGTTACTATTCGGAACTCGTTTACCCCGAAGAAAAGTAACCAACTTGATCCCAGCGAGACCAGAACTTGGTAGGGATAAAATAAGAAAAAATAAAAAAAAACCCAGCACTCCGCAGAGAAGCGTCGACGTCCCGGCCCGGTCCGGCAACGGCCGTGATCGGAGCCCCCACCGAGGTCACGTCGCTGGCACTGCGGAAGCGCCGCTTCCTGCTGCGAGCCTGGCGCTAGCGCGACCGCGACTATCGTCTCTCCGCCTTGCTTGTTGCTGTAACGTTCTGACCCCGTGCCCCTGCTGGACACCCGTGAAAAAGGAGTGATCGTCGGATTCCTCCCGCAGTATAAATAAAACATTCTGATTATCGCAAATTAGACACGAGGGTAGGGTGACCGGGCGCTGGGAAGCGTTACACGTATCCATGCGAGTGCAAGGTTTTTCTTACTTGTTAGTTTGCCCTCGAACTCACCAGAGAAGAGCTCCGGAGCCATGTGGATGGGCGTCCCCACGATGCTGCCCGACATCATTGCCTCGGGTTTGCAGAATCCCAGGTCGGTGATCTTCGCGCGGTTTGACTTGTCCAGCTAAACAGAGCGACGCGCACGCGCACACGCGCACACACACACACGCACACGGTGCACGCACGCACACACACACACGCACACGCGCACGCGCGCACACACACGCACACGCGCACACGCGCACACGCGCACACGGGGCACGTACGCACACACACGTACACGGGGCATGCACAGCCGCACACGCACACAGGGCACGCACGCACACACGCGCACACGGGGCATGCATGCACGCACACACGCGCACACGCACACGGTGCACGCACGCACACACGCGCACACGCACACAGGGCACGCACGCACACACGCGCACACACACACAGGGCACGCACGCACACACACGCACATGGGGCATGCACAGCCGCACACGCACACACGCACACACGCGCAAAAACAAAGATTACCGCATACAGCCTTGAACTGACTGTTGGGGCAAGTGCAGTTAGCGAGCATTTACAAAGGCCGGAACGGCACACGAGGGGGTGGGTGGTCAGCACCACGCCCGACCGCCTTTGTCTCCCTCGTGGCCATGTTTACTACGCATCGCACCACCAGGTACCCATTTGAGGGTGGGTCGACTTAGGGGAGGCCCGGGACCAGTTCAGATAATCGTCGGCCGTGAGCGGGAATCCAACTCGGGCCGCCGGGTTCGTAGCTCGGCGCGCTAACCGCTACACCAACACACACAGCACCAACAACCGCTATCCGCCACCGGGTGGCGGTGACGTCACCGCAGCGATCCTGCCAGGCTAGGGGGCGGACGTACCAGCACGTTCTTCAGCTTGATGTCTCGGTGGACAAGGCCCTGGCTGTGCAGGAATCGGATCCCCTCCACCACGTCCAGCGCCACCCGGAGCCGAGCCGCTAAAACCAGCCCCCCCTGAAAGACAAAAGATCCCACCCCGTGCATAGCCTTCACAGACTGGCGCAGGCATGAGCGGTCAAGGAGCATCTCACGTACAAGTACAAGCGAGCACTTGGGGTGCTGTCAGCGAGCAGCACCTATGAATGACGGGCACGGCGGCACACGAAGGGGGTGGGTGGTCAGCACCACGCCCGGCAGCCTTCGTTTCGCAAGCGACGACGCCTACGTCGTCGCACCAGGTATTCGTTTGAGGCTGAGTCGACCTAGGGGAGGCCCAGGACCGTCAAATCGTCACTGGTGTTGCCCGTGAGCGGGAATCGAACTTGAGTCGCTGGGTTCGTAGCGCTAGGCGCCAACCACTACACTCCCGCCCCCTCTAGGCCACATACACACACCGTATATACACTATGCAGATATAGACGAGACCAGGGGTCACCAAACTTTTTTCACAGCGGGCCGCATAACTGATAGAATGACGAGCGCGGGCCGCTTAATCATTCTGTTCAATACTTGGGGGCGGGAAAGATGCGTGTTTGTGTGTGTTGCCATGGAAACCATGGTAACGTCAGAGCGTAGGCTCTGACGGCAGGCCTGATGGACTGACGTCGCGGGCCGGATCCGGCCCGCGGGCCGTAGTTTGGTGACCCCTGGACTAGACCATGCATATATGTAGCCTCTAACAGACTGTTGACGAAAGTGCTGTTCACGGGCACCTATGAAGGCCGGCACGGGTAGGTGGCTAGGGCCACGCATGGCCACCTTTGTATCCCCAGTGCTGACGATTGCACACCACACCAGGTACTCAGTCAAGGCTGCGTCGCCCTACAGGGGGGCCCAGGACAAGTTGAGATATTCGCTCTCGTTAGTCAGCGAGCGTGAATCGAACACCGGCCGGCCGGCTTCGCATCGCAGTGCGCCGACCACTGTGCCACCGCTCCCCAATACACGCTCGCACACAATACGCACGCACTTCTCTGCTCCGTTTGCAAATGCTCACTCTCAAACACGAGAACGCCACGCGGGTTTTAAATAAGACTTTCATTTGAATATGTCGTCGGGCCCCGAGTGTTCCGATCAAACAAAACCCCCACGCACTGATTAAAACCGCCGACTGCTGATTGTATCCACACTTTGAGCAGCTCTTGGCGCCCGCTGGTCAATAAAGGAAAAACACAAATGCTCACAGCTTCGAGTGCGTGCTTGTGTTTCGATACACGCGCGCGCGTGCGCGTATAAATAAATAAGACAACCTGAACGACAATACTAATACGGACGCGGGCTGCGGGCTGCTACTGCTGCTACTGCTGCTACTGCTGCTGCTACTGCTGCTACTGCTGCTGCTACGACGACGGAGAAGAAGCAGCGCCGGGACCGTTACGCCCGCGCGTCGGTTTCCGCGGCCTAAGATTCGGCTCGCTCATTGTTCCGTCACAAAAGCGTGGCGGGGCGCGTTAATGCCGCTGGCGGAGAAACGGGTGGGTCGGGGCGGGTGGCACTTAGCAGCAACTTCAATACTCTCTTCAAAGGGGCGTGCGGCACTCTCTCCTCACTCTCTCTCATTTTAGTGGGGGGCGGGGGGGGGGGCCTTTTCTCTCCACCACACCGGTGAAGCAGACAAAACGCCTTTGTTCGGCGATTGCCGTGAGGACGGACACACAGAGACAAGGACGGACGGACAGAAGTACGGACTGAAGGATGCGGGGCTTGCAATGGCCGAGCCGAGCCGCGTGCACACTAACCCCTTTCCTGCCCTCGGGGATTTTTTTGTTTGCGATCGCGGCGAGGCGGCCCGGACGGCTGCGTGGGGGGGGGACCTGGCCCCAGGGTCGCGGTGGAAATGCCGAGCCGGTAACCGGCTAGGTCGCGAGAATCTGGGCTTCAGCCCGCCCCGGGTGATCAAACACGAGTTCTCGGGCGAAGCGAAGCAGAAGTTCTCTCTCAGCCGGCTCACGGGTGACCGCACGAACGGGCACGTCGAATTCGGTAATTGCGGTAAATTAAGTGCGGATCTGACTGTCGGGACGATTAATGTTATTCACGGTGGCAGGGGTGGGTGGGAAAGTTCCGTCCCCTACTGCATGGAAGGATATTGGAAGTGGTTTTAAGATATACGCAACTGCAGTTCGACGTTTCGCGAGCAAGGGAGAAGTTACATTTTGATTTAAAGCTTTCGTGACTGCAGTAACTCATATTCTTAGCTCTTTTGGTAAAGTCACGTTGAAGGGAAACAATAAAATAATAAAATATATATAAAACAATAAAAATTCACGAATTTTTATTTTGACCGGTTGTGTTATGGTCGAAACGTCGTGAGAATTTTTATTGTTATATATATTATTATTTTATTGTTTCCCTCCAACGTGACTTTACCGAAAGAGCTAAGAATAAGGGAGAAGTTGCGCCGTTCTGCGAGAGATCCGTTCCAGCCCTGATATTCACCCTGCAGTGACTGCTGCCTGGACAACGGCGGTGGAACGGTAGCAGCGGGGCTCTGCACCTCAACGCTGGAGCGAAAAGACAGATGGACGGACGGTCCGAGAGTCGGGCGGACTGATGGACAGACTGTCAGAAGAAGTATGGACGGTCGGGCAGATGGACAGACGGTCAGAAGAAGCATGGACGGTCGGGCAGATGGACAGACGGACGAGCGAATTGTGGCTGAACAGATGGACAAACAGTTGGACAGACGGACGAATGGACGGATGAACGGAAGGATGGATGGAATGGTCCAATGGGAGAGTCAGAGAGACAGACGGACGGACGCATAGAGGTGGCAATCGCTCGCTCGTAGTCGGGGCGAAGTCGACCCATCTCCGGGGTCAACTAAAACTAAACTGTTTTTATTTTACCAGGTAAGGCCCACTGAGCTATGTAGCTATTTTTCAGAAGCGACCTGGCCACGAATGATAGCTCAGCGAAGTGGCTTATCGTGCGGAAATTTATAGCAGCCAAATATTCTTCATGCACATTTCAAAATGCGGAGGGAAAAAACCGGGGGACCCGGAGAAAAATCCACACGACCGCAGGGAGAGAACACACGCGCAAACTCCAAATATAAAGCAGGTGTCAGGGTCAGGATCGAACCCACGACCTCGTGTATACCTGGCCAGGTGGCTAACAACTCGCGGATGCAGAGCTGACGCGGCCCAACGGAATCGGACCGTCGTAATTTCCTCCTCATGGGTTAAAATGCACGGTGGCGGCGGTGGAGGAAAGAAAAAAAACAAACCCAAGTGCAGTTTTTTTTAATAAACACAAGGGGCGTGGAGTGGCCATAATTAAGAGGCCTCACGCGGAATCTTTCAGCCCCTTGGCGCGTTTATTTATTTATTTAGGCTTGAGTGCAGAAAAGATAAGGCTCCATTTGCGCCTGCAAGGGTCAGAACCGACGCTCACCCCATCCCCCAGCGTCTCTCTCTCTCTCTCTCTGGGCTATTACGGGTTTTTTTGTTTATCGGCCACAAACAAATCCCTTCAAAGCCGCCCCCCCCCCTCTTATTATTAAACACATGCAAAGGACACGTGAAGGATGCCTCTTGCGGATTTGGCGGGCGGGCGGGCGCGCGTTGTTTTGTTTTACTAAATTCGGCTAAACTTGCAGCTCGTCGAGTAATATTAATAATAAAACGTTGCTTTGAATGTAACGCGACGGGGCACCTTTGTAGTGGGGGCACGTGGGAAAGTGCTGCCCCCGAGAGCGGGCAAGAGGTCGCTTGAATGGATCTCAGAAGTAGTTCCGCGATATCTCCTTCAGCGAGGGTGGCGACTGGACCCTTCGTCGTTCCATAAACTGGTGCCGATAAAGCAGCAGGTATGACGAAACAAAAACACAACGGGGAAACGACACGAAGGAAATAATGGTCGCAAATGAACTCCCGGCAGCGTTGCCCGCAGTTGGGGATTTGCCGACGCACGGTGTCACGAATCCCCAACGGACGACGGCCAGAAATGGAAGTCCATCGCAGACCGCCCGCGGGCGCGGGATGTGCGCGATCGCTCGCTAGGGGCGAGCGCTGCATCGGCCACGCACGCACACACACGCACACGCACGCACGGCCACGTTTACAGAGACAAAGATCTGTCTGACGCACACAGGCACGAATGCACGCACGCACGCACGCACGCGCGCGCGTGGGTGCACTCACCGACGCACACATGGACGCACGAGAACGCACGCACGTATGGTCGCTCGCGTGAACAAGAGCCACATGCGCACGCACCTTGATGGCGGTGTAGAGATCGCGGAGCAGCCGATCCATGATGAGGAGCACGGCCATGTTGGAGCCGCCCCCGTACGTGTAGTCAATTACGGAGCCGTGCAGAGACACGAGCCGGTCGTGCCGCGGCATCGAGCTGGGTGAGGGTACGCACACGCAGAATCACACACACACGCACACACACGCAGAATCACACACACACACGCAGAAAACAACGACAACAGCCGACATTCGCCA
This sequence comes from Petromyzon marinus, assembly GCF_048934315.1. NCBI lineage: Eukaryota > Metazoa > Chordata > Hyperoartia > Petromyzontiformes > Petromyzontidae > Petromyzon > Petromyzon marinus. Next base: position 7,307,502 of record NC_133714.1, on the reverse strand, counting down.
ACGAGTCACGTCCTCGCAGCGCCTGTGCCAGGCTAGCTGCACTTTGAGGCCGTCGCGTGCAATGTGGGAGGCTCACTGCTTGCAGGAGGTCACGGGACAGACCCAGGTGCAATCGGTGTTGACTGACTGAGATGACTGGCAGATGCACCACCTGTGCCAACACTGTTGGCAGAGTTGTAGCGCACGCACACACGCGTGTGGTATCACACACACAAGCGGCATTATGCACACGCTAGCATGCACACGCACACATACAAACGGGCGTCATTGCACACACACAGGAACGCATAAGATAAAGATCCCGCGAGTAGCCTATCAGGGTCGACACGGCACACGAAGGGGGGGGGTGGCGTGGCCAGGCCTCACAATGGCCTACTCATTTCGAATGACGTCAGAGGACCATGAAAGTTCACTGTGAAGCAGACGTGCGAGTATTCATGGTCGACACACCCGCGCAGCATTAACCAGGGCGACCCGCCTGGATTAAAATGGTGAACACCTTAACAGGCGGCGAATGCGTCACCCTTGGGCCACGGACACCGAGATGGGATGTGACGTAAGAGGCTCCGAGTTTAAAGTTTAAAGGACCTATAAATACAAATCCTCATCCCTGAAAGGATGTACACGCACGCACATGCATACTCAGACGCGGGCACATATCAATCAGACCGCTCGACCATTGAATGCACATTAGGTACGGCGCAGAATTACCGCAATGTTGCCATAACGACGGTCAAGGGCGGGTACTGGTCAAGTGGGCCCGCGTTGCGGCTTGCCCACATGGGAGCGAGGCGTGACGCGCGGACGATCGATCGCTGACGGCGGGATGAGATTGATGCGGCGTTCTTGAGAAGCACGTCAAGCACGCAACCGGGGATGTTAATCAAATGCCACGCGTTCGAGGGATCGAGCGGGGCATTTCATCAAAACATTTCCGCGGTAGGTGTACGACTCCTGCGGGGAGTCGCAGGAGTCGTACACCTACCGCGGAAATGTTTTGATCAATCGGTGGAATAACGGTGGCGACGCGGATGTGTGTACAGCGGTTAATTGGTACCGTCACGTACGTGCATACGTGACGTAGCCAACCGTGCTATATAATCAGAGGTGCGGCTGATGGGAGATCATCTCAAGACACTTGTGGCGCAACGGTGGGCACGTTGGTCAGAGACAGGTAGAGTCAGTCGGTCACAGGCAGAAGGGGCGATAAAGATCTTGAGCCTGGACCTGAAAAGGAACAGGGAGTCGACAGAACAGATGGCTGGGGGAAGACAAACCCTAGACTATGGGGGGCGCAGAGGAGAATGAGCTAGGATTGGTGGGCCAGTGGACGAGCGAGGACACGAGCCGGAGGGTAGGCGGACGAGCAGACGAGTGGCCGGGCGAGCAAGCCGGCAAGCGGACGAGCGGAACGGCGAGCGAGCGAGCGGGCGGACAGAGCGGTCGGCCAAGGGGCGCCGGGCTGGCGAATCTCACCGCGTGTAGTGGAACTCGAGCGCCAGGTCGTTCCAGTGCTTGTCGTCGGGCGGGATGACCGACTTGAGGGCGCAGTGCGCGTGGCCGCCCCATGGCTCGTGGCAGGCGTACACCACGCCGTACTGCCCGCGGCCCAGCTCGGGGCCTAGCCGCGGCATGCCTACGCGCGCGAGCGCCACGCGGCACACGAAGACAAAAGTTCCCGTGAATAGCCTCAACGGACCTTTGGGGCGAGTGCCGTCACGCGAGCACCTATCAAGGTCCGGCATGGCACACGGTACGTACACGCACATGAACAGACCGTTGGGGCGAGTGCCGTTAGCACCTACGAAGGCCCTACGAAGGCCGGCACGGCCTTCGTAGGTGCCGAGTCGACCCTAGGGAGGCCCAGGACCGGTTCAGACAATCATCACTGGTGTTGGCCGTGAGCGGGAATCGAACTCGGGTGACCGGGTTCGTAGCGCAGCGGCACTAACCACGACACTGCCGCTCCCCATACGAACAGCACCACAAACAGGCAGACGGGCGTGCAAAATCAGGTAATGTGGATACAAATGCATTTAGATACCCAGCTATGCCGATACGCTGATAAAAGCGTGTCCGCAGATGCGCACGCACAGGCACACACACACACAAGACACGTTAAGGCGACTAATGCTACGCTATAGTCACGGCGTAACCGCGCCATGCCCGAGGGCGAGCCAATTGACACGGGTCTGCAGGCAACTCATCTCCAGCGTGCGGAGGTCACCACCGTCGCCACAAAATGTCCCCCAGTCCCCTCGGTACTTTGCGGCTCTCGCGGCTCGCTCGCTCGTCCGCCCCTCGCTTCGCGATCCGGACAGCTGGGGGAACGGCGTTGGGCTGTCTTCATCCTTACCGGGGTTGCAAAATAAGTCTGCCAAATGTCTTCCGGATTATTTGATACAACCAGGTAAATTCCCCTGTGTTGTCAAAACGCTCCTCTCCCCAAAGTTTTTGCTCAAATTCCACCCCCCTAGCAGCCCCCCCCCAAGCAGCCCCCCCCCCTGCAGTAATCAGGTATCCAATTTGTATTTTTAAACTATTTTTATCTTTACCAGGTAAGGCCCCTTCCACTGAGCTATATGGCTCTTTTCAGAAGCGACCAGGCCACAAATGATAGCTCAACAGAGTGGCTTATCATCATGTGAAAATGTATAGCAGCCAGGTGCTCTAAACGCGCGATGTAGATTCTAAATGTGGAGGGAAAAGCCGGTGGACCCAGAGAAAACTTCACGCGAGCACGGGGAGAGAGACACGCAAACTCCAAATAGACAGCAGGCGTCAGGATTTGCATCGAACCCACGCCCTCCTGCATACCAGGCGAGGTAGTCAACATCTCCTAGCCACCGTGGCGCCCCAAAGGGTGCCCTGCTCGCAAAGCGGTGGGTGACGCACGACTCCCCCTCCACGCCCATTGCACGGATGCCGCTTGTCAGCCTCGTGCAAGACCACACGGAGCTCCCAAGAGCCGAAAGTGTGGCCATTCCGTTGCGGGAAAACCAGCACTCGCTTTGCCCACCCAGCGCCCGGCAAAACTTCCCGTGGCTTCAAGGCGGCGGCAACGGCGAATTTGCATTTCGCCCGCCACGGCGGTGAAATCGCTCACGAGAGCCAACTGGAGAGTTTTCATTTTCCGTTTGGGCTCCAGGTAACCGCATCTGCCGCGGTTTGCGCGGACGCGGTTTATGGTGGACCACGGAGCGTTGTGGAAGATCAAAACCGGGAACTTTTGCCATCAAAGCGGCGACCGAACATCGATCGTCAACCCCCACCGGTCCCCAGGGTGACAACAACAACAACACACACGTGCAACAACCGTTACTCATGAAAATAAACGACGACGGCGGTGGCGGCGCTCGGTCATCGTCCCGGGGTGACAGCTCCTCTGGCCGCGCGGTCCTGGCGAGCCGACCCCCTCTGGCAGGCCTGACCCCTCATCCCCCCCCACCCTCACTCCCACCAAGACCGATCGCGGTGGAGACTGCGCCGACGCAAATTAAGCCCAGGGGGTGCACGCGGACGTTCGTCCGAGCCGGCAGACGGACGCTCGGACGGGTCAGACGGGCCGGATGCCCGTGCGAGCGAGCGCACCGAATCGATGGGGGCGGTGATGCGGGCCGGGTGGCAGCAGAGGTTGGGGGGGGTTCGCGGTTCAATCCCCCGCGGCCGCCCTAGTTAATACGGAGGTTGAGTTTTGCCGTGAAATGCTACGTGCCGTCCCGCTTCACGGCGGATTCTGACGGTATTTGAAGGCGACTGGGGCCGCTTGCGCCGGGCGTCGCGGTCCACATTTGCCGAGTTTTAGAAATGGAAAAGCCGCAAGAATTGATTTCGTCGCCTTTCTGCTGCGACGCGGACGCAGACTGCGGCCGCAAAACAGAGCGCATTCGCCGCGATACCCTCGCGCCATAATAGCGACAGTGCGAACACCAAATGTACGAATGATCTGGTTTTAAACGACGCGCCCTGTCCACCGGACCGTTGGTCACGTACTGCATCATGTATGTATTGCATGCCGAACTTCTTTCGCGTGATATGTGGCTAACCGTGCTAATCGAAGGTGATGCTGCTCTGTGTTAGTGCAAGAGAGCGCCTTCAAACACTGTCACTGACTCTACAGGTGAGGCTTGCCACGAGGTGTGACTACCGCTCTGTGGTAGTGCAAGAGAGCGCCTTCAAACACTGTCACTGACTCTACAGGTGAGGCTTGCCACGAGGTGTGACTACCGCTCTGTGGTAGTGCAAGAGAGCGCCTTCAAACACTGTCACTGACTCTACAGGTGAGGCTTGCCACGAGGTGTGACTACCGCTCTGTGGTAGTGCAAGAGAGCGCCTTCAAACACTGTCACTGACTCTACAGGTGAGGCTTGCCACGAGGTGTGACTACCGCTCTGTGGTAGTGCAAGAGAGCGCCTTCAAACACTGTCACTGACTCTACAGGTGAGGCTTGCCACGAGGTGTGACTACCGCACTGTGGTAGTGCAAGAGAGAGCCTTCAAACAGTGGCACTGACTCTACAGGTGAGGCTTGCCACGAGGTGTGACTACCACTCTGTGGTAGTGCAAGAGAGCGCCTTCAAACACTGTCACTGACTCTACAGGTGAGGCTTGCCACGAGGTGTGACTACCGCTCTGTGGTAGTGCAAGAGAGCGCCTTCAAACACTGTCACTGACTCTACAGGTGAGGCTTGCCACGAGGTGTGACTACCACTCTGTGGTAGTGCAAGAGAGCGCCTTCAAACACTGTCACTGACTCTACAGGTGAGGCTTGCCACGAGGTGTGACTACCGCTCTGTGGTAGTGCAAGAGAGCGCCTTCAAACACTGTCACTGACTCTACAGGTGAGGCTTGCCACGAGGTGTGACTACCACTCTGTGGTAGTGCAAGAGAGCGCCTTCAAACACTGTCACTGACTCTACAGGTGAGGCTTGCCACGAGGTGTGACTACCGCTCTGTGGTAGTGCAGGAGAGCGCCTTCAAACACTGTCACTGACTCTACAGGTGAGGCTTGCCACGAGGTGTGACTACCGCTCTGTGGTAGTGCAAGAGAGCGCCTTCAAACACTGTCACTGACTCTACAGGTGAGGCTTGCCATGTGCTTCGGTTGGGACCTTCAAGACCTTCCACCTTAAAAACATTTCACCTTGAGATTGCCAATTCCTATTTTACCTTCGCCACCTCTGACCCAACCCCCACCCACTGTCACCGATGTAAAGCGCCACGAGATTGTACGATGAAAGACGCTAAATCAGCAGTTGTTATTACTACAATAAGCAAGCTCAGTCGCGTGCAACTGACTGCTACGATCGGATGCAGAGCCGTTTAATGTCCGGGTTGCATCTCCCCTCTAACGATCGGGGGGGGGGGAGGGGGGCGAGCAGGGAGCTCAGCTGCTCGGCCATTACGGGATGCGATCCCCTTGCTCCAGAACGATCCGCGTCCCAGGGCAAATGACATCTGCGATTCGCATCCCTACAGAGCGATGAGGGAGGGGGGGGGGGCAAAGCACCCCGCACTGCCGTCATCTGTCATTACACCAAAACCTCGCTCCTCCGGTCCTACGGCAATGCTCACGCGCCAGGCAACCGCGCGTCAACACGCCGCGCTTTGCCGGCATCGCAGTGTCCACGTGCCCAAAGGACAAATCATCAAATGTCGTCATCGTCAACCGTGAGTCATCCACACTGCTGGATGAAGACGTCGTCGCCAGCTCCCGCGATCCTGCGGGCAGCACCTGAGCGAGCACGAGCGGAACTCATCGCTCCGCTCGCGCGGTGTCTCGTCTCTGGCCCAATCCAATTCGAGGCGTGCAAATCTCTCCGTTGCATCTTTTGCACACACACACACACGTTTTGCACACACACACGTTTTGCACACACACACACGTTTTGCGCACAAACACACACACGTTTTACACACACACACACACACGTTTTGCACACACACGTTTTGCACACACACACACACGTTTTGCACACACACACGTTTTGCACACACACACACACACACGTTTTGCACACACACACACACGTTTTGCACACACACACACACACACGTTTTGCACACACAAACACGCACGTTTTGCACACACACACACGCACGATTTGCACACAAACACACACGTTTTGCACACACACACACGTTTTGCACACACGTTTTACACACACACACGTTTTTCACACACACACACACGTTTTGCACACACACACACACGTTTTGCACACACACACACACGTTTTGCACACACACACACACACGTTTTGCACACACACACACACACGTTTTGCACACACACACACACGTTTCAGCTTGTGGATCCACGTTGCCCATGACAATGAGAATCTATTTTTCGGCTACGAGAATCAATCGCGCTGCACCGGTTTGATTCCGGGCAGTAAAATAATTAAGAAATTGCCTGGTTCCATCACCCAATTTTACAAGTCCCAAAAACCAATCGGTGTTCACAACCAAACGACTTGCGGTATCATTCGTCGATTAAGTGGAAAAACCCTGCAACCGCATCGCTCGCTTTCAGGTGCGCTTCCGCGGCCGTCTGGAACGCTCTTCTTTCCGATGTTCGGAAGCCACTGGGAGCTGCGACACTTTGAAATCATCGTCTAAATTGACAAACTAATTTCTTTAGAACTGCTTTTTGTCGTTTAGTTTGTTGTCGTTCCCCCCCCCCACCCCATCACCTCAGATTAGCACGGTTGGCTTAAGTTCAACATTCATACACACGTACCGCAGGGAGTGTCCCGTGAGTTAGCTTCGCAGCGCGTATCGATACTCCTAATCGTGTGTTTGCAATACACCCGTGGCGGGAGCCGTCATCACCGCGGTCGTTAGCACCACACCGAGGAAAGGAGCTGCGGCGGTGGCGTTATATACCTCCCCCCCCCCCCCCTCTCTCAGCCCCGGTGGAGCGTCTCAACGGCACCGACGTGAAAACCGACCACGGCAAAATCTACGACCACGGCGAGGCCACGCCGCCGCCCGCTAATTGCGTCAATTACCGAAAGTCACGTCGCGTCGCCGCCCCACGGTGTAGGGAGCGCCTACCCCGAGCGCGCGCGAGATTAAATCCCGCGCCGGGGCCTTCGCCGGACAACGAAAGTAAACAAAAACAAACCCAACGGCCAAACGAGAGCTTTTCATTTAGCCGATCGCGCACTCGAGAAGCGACGGGATTTAATGTACACCTCGAAAGCATAATGAGCCACGTTCAAATCCAACTGTGCCAATCACGGCAGATCCACCCACTGTGACCTTCACACGCGGAAGTTCACGGAGAGCGTGGCGTGCAATCGCAGAGACACCGACCGGACCGTCGACCACACAGCAGTGAGTCTGTGGGCCTCTGCCCGAGTCCATGGGACTCTACATGAACCTGTAAGTCACTTGGTGAGACCACATAGTAGTGAACCGAGTCTGTGGGTCTCTGCGCAAGCCGTGCGAGTCACTGGGAACTCCAAAAATTACACGGAAGCATCGAAGCCATCCACTGCACATCCCACTTACTCTGGACGTAGACTAATGCACCGCCATTCATGCAGCCTTATACACAATGAAGAGGAACAACACCATTCAGCTGTGAAAATAGATGCGAGTATTAATGGGTCTGTCTATTTAAAAAAGTAATTGCCTTACCACTCACACCGTTGTGACGTCTCGGCTGGGCTAAAATTATTGGGGGGTTTACACCGGGGCTGGACGGGCATGTGCCAGAAGGCACATACGGAGGAGTAATAGCCCCCCCCCCCGGCACCTCCATCACACACACTTAAACTAAAGTATGTTTTATTTTACCAGGTAAGGCCCATTGAGCTACATAGCTCTTTTTCCGAAGAGACCTGACTATCATAAATGATAGCTCAACCAAGTGGCTTATCATCATTTGAAAATATATAGCAGTAGCCAAATGCACTAAACACGTGATGTTTATTCTAAACGTGCAGGGAGTAACAGGAGGACTCAGAGAAAAAGCCACGTGACCATGTGGAGAGAGAATACAGCAGGCATCAGGGTCGGGATCAAACCCACGACCTCCCGCATACCAGGCGAGGGAGTTAACAGCTCTGCCCGGGGCAGCAAGAATTATCTGGAAAAATGAAAACCCTCCCAAAAAAAACACAAAATTCTAAGTCGGCCGGAGCTTTGCGTAATTCAATACTCGCAAGCACAGAGACGCCGCTTCGGAGCCCAATTCACAGACCGCAAATTTGGCAGCTGTGGTGGAACAAGGGCAGCTTGATCGATCGTTCCTATTTATTGGCCAGCCAGGTGGGAATGCATTGGGACAACGCGTTGAGCTAGGCGGCGGCATTGGCGGCGGCGGCGGCAGCAGCAGCGAGAGTTGGTGGATTGACGCACACACACACACATAGATGTTGTTGTGACAATCCACTTTCCCGTGGGCGTCGAGGTCGAGGAGCAAGCCATACCCCTGGCTCCCCAGGAAAAGGCCAGTACAGCGCAGTGTGGACTAATCGCCATCTGTTTTTTCCATCTGTACGGGGGATCGAGCGTTGCCCCCTCGGGCGCGTGTGTGTGTGTTTTTTTTTCCGAGTGCTCCGGTTTCCTTCCACTTATGTAAGTACTCATTAGTTGGCTGGACAAAAAAAACCCACTGCAAAACACCTACGAAAAAACACTAAGTGTGTCTCTCTTGGATGAATAGGTAAATCGTAATTAGTCGTAGTATTATTATATAATTAACACAGGGCTCATATTTTTAGCAGCGGCTCAGCTCAGACTCCTGGAGCGAATATTTTCTCACCGATTTACATTGGAGACCCGCAGGCTCACAAAGGGACCCGCAGGCTCGTACAAGACAGCGGGGCTCGGCTCAGGCTTGAGCGATTCACTTGCCTTCATAGGCACAGGGAGCGGGCTCAAAGGCTCGGCCTGGCTCAGCTTCGGGCTCAGATTCATGGAAATGCTGAACATGGCTTGGGGACCGTGTTCAGAGCCATTGAGCCGGCTCTCGGCAGACAGCCGGCTCTGAGCCACGATTTTCAATACGAACGCAAGCGACTTTTTACAGGGAGCTCCGAAGGGACCACCACGGTGAGCGGGTCACGGTGCAAGTCACGTGTAAAACAAGCACGTGTAAAACAAGCAACACATAACCACAACAAAATACTCGGCTGCAGATACAAACCACCGTATTCTCTGGACGATCACGCATTCCCCCCACCCTCCGCCGCCCCCATGCATTTTCATGAAAAAGTTGGAGGTGCGTCTCCAACAGATTTGTATAAATTCACCGTCACCGGGCATGGGAATGGGGTGCGTCAAACTTTCGAGAGTGCCTTATAATCTGGAGAATAAGGCAACAGCGAAATGAGTTAAAAGCATCATCATGAGCAATCACACTCAAACCTTCCGAGTGTCTCGCTTGTCGTAGGAGATGTTTTCCAAGGGACAAGATCAAGATCGTCATGACTGAAGCTGTTCCATGCCACCACCACCATCATGCCTAATTGCCAATGTGGTCCAATTTCCGCCAGCCAGATACCGCCACAGCTACTGCACAGCAAAGACGAAGACCCCCCACCCCCGTATTGCCTGTAACAGACTGTGAGGTCAAATGCTGTTAGCTAACACCAACGAAGGCTGGACACAGCGCACGAGGAGGTGTGCGGCCAGCACCACGCCCGGCCGCCTTTGTCTCCCGAATTGCGATATTTACACAGCTCACCAGGAGCTCATTTGAGGCCGAGTCGACCTATGGGAGGCCCAAGACCGTTTCAGATAATTTTCACTCGTGCCCTGAAAGTATCCCGCCATACAATCTGAGGTCTCCCCTTAATATTGGTCGCAAAGCCCACTCCAATATCTGTCGGGGTATCCATACCTCCCCAATCCTGCATGCCTGATGTGTATCGTCACGGGTGAATCAGCAATCTCCGGAATTCTGGAATCAATTCTCGGAAGCTTACGGGGGAATTTCGCGACGTGCTGTTCGGTGGCGAGGGTCTAAGTTACGCTTGTAACTGCACAATCGGACGCAGACGCAGGCCGCCCGCCCGCCCGCCACCACCACCCCCCCCCCCCCCCGCCGAGTTAAGAGCCATCCCCTCCAGGTACAACACACGGAGACGCGTCACGGAGCAAGGGGAAATAATCGCAAATTGGACGTTTGTAATTCATAATTCACGGGGCGAATGCGGGAAGGCTTGCAGCGGCGTCAAACAGCCTTTTGGTGAATTCTGGCCAACCGCACTTGTGTGTGTGTGTGAGAGAGAGAGACAAGGGAGAGGAGTAGGAGATCGAGAGAGAGACAGAAATTCACCGTGGGCGATGCAAAGCACACTCGAGATTAAGCGCCGTGCCGCTGCAGATATGGCGCGCTATCCCGAGAGCTAAAACGGGCGCACCGGACGGCACAAACGAGGCGAGGCGAAGGTGCGGCACACCTCTCCATACGCGGCAACACACACGCCTGCTCTGCAATCAAATGCCGACGGAACAAGGTGGCAGGGCAGATGGCAGAGTTGCGACGGTGGTGGTGGTAGGATTTGTCTCGCGACGAAGGGGTGGTCTGTTTGGTCGGATCATGACTTGGGGGGGGGGGGGTCACGGCGCCCTGGGCACAAAGAGCTGTCCTGTCCCCCCCAGTCTCCCCCACCCCCTGTCCCCCCAACACCTCTCCACCCCCCACCCCCGCCTTGCCCATGGCTCAAGTTAGTGGCCCCTGTTGCACGTGTTTGCATTTGTTTGTGCGGTTGTGTTTGTGCGCCTGTTTTTGTGCGGGTGTGTGTGTGCGGGTGTGTTTGACCGCGTGTGCTTGACCGCATGTTTGTGCGCGTGTGTTTGAGCGCGTGTGTTTGTACGGGTGTATTTGGCTGAGTGTGCTTGACCGCGTGTGTTTGTGCGGGTGTGTTTGTGCGGGCGTGTTCGAGCGGGTGTGTTTGAGCGGGTGTGTTTGTGCGGGTGTGTTTGTACGGGTGTATTTGACTGAGTGTGCTTGACCGCGTGTGTTTGTGCGGGTGTGTTGGAGCGGGTGTGCTTGAGCGAGTGTGTTTGAGCGTGTGTGTTTGAGCGTGTGTTCGTGAGCCCGTGTTCGTGCGTGCGCGTTTGCGCGCGTGCGTTTTTGCGTCCGTGAATGTGCAGATTTCATCTTGGAATAAATGTTTTTTTGCTTTGCGGCACGTCCTGCTGAAATGTTATCACTCATTCGTCCGTTCGTCCGTCCGTGTGTGTGCGTGAAGCAAAGCATTAAATAGAGCTGCTTTGAATGTTGAATGCTTCTTTGAAGACATCAACTGTGGCTGACAATTCTTGACAAAAAAGAAAGAAACATGACAGCCACTCAACTCGGATAAAGAAAAAATACGCTTTCATTGCCTTCATATATTTTGGAGTCTCCTGGACCGACTTCTCACTGCATTCGCTTTATACTCACGCTTTGCAATTTTGGACAGGAGCAAGCAATTATGCCCCCCACCACCCCCCCCCCCCCTCCAGGAGTTATTGCGGCGCTTTAATAATTCACGTTAGGCGGCGATGTGTGCGCCCCGAAGGCCGCTCTCCCAGCCGACGAACTTCAAGCGTTCGCTACCCGACCGCGACAAGCACAAACAGGAGGCGCGGGTTCAAACCCCCGTACGTTGGACGAGGCCACGCCGACCGACCGCCTCGTTTGACTGTTCGCGCGACTCAGCGCCTGTGGGTCAAGGCAGGACAAAACTCTCAGTGGTGTGGTCGGTATCGGGGATGAGAGGGTCGGGGAGGCGGCTTCTCGTCGCTCCTAAACCTCATTTGTAATTCGCGTGTGAATGTGCAACGAGCAAACAGAGCAGATCTTGTTTGCAGATGGGGACGCATCCCCGGCCTCATTTACAGGAGTTTGAGGAATTAGGGTTTATCCAAGCGCCTGGGAATATATATATGGAGAACTGTGATTAAGCGGCGTTGGGAATTGAGTGGGGACACATGGAATTAATGAGCTCTGATCTTCATCCATTATTAATTGCGCCTAAAGACGAAAAAGTTTTAATCGGCGGACGTGACCGGCTGTGACGTGTGTATGGGTCCGATACACGGACACCCAACAAAAGAGGTTGGAACCCGAGCTGAAATATTTGCTCAAATAAGCACGGAGAGATGTATGCATGTACGTGAAAATTATTTCGCACCGTGCGTAGCCAACCGTGCTAAACGGAGGTGTAACGCTCGCGAGTTACGCCGAGAGAAAAGGGGAAGACGTGGATGGGAGGGCGGAACCCAAGTTGGAGACACCATCGCGGCTTAAGGATAAATCGGTGGGGCTTGGGAGGGCAGGAAACGTTGCCAGAAGGATGGCCGGTGTTCGAGGCTAACGCCAGAGTCGCAGCCGAAGGAGGGGGGGGACACACGCCCGAGAGAATGTCTATCGGAGAGATGGAGCGATCCAATCGGCTCACGTGCAGGAGTGAGATGGATTGCCGCATCGCAAGACCGTGACAGATGGTGGCGGCTTGGGGAGACATTCATTCATCCAGCAGCCTGCCTGCCTGCCTGTCTGCCTGTGCGACTGCCTACCTGTGTATACATGTGTGTCTGCCTGTCTGTCTCAACAGTCTGCCTGCGTCTACCTGTCGACCTTTCGGCCTGCCTGCACATACACGTATATCTGCTCGTGTGCCCGTACGCCGATATAAACAGACTTTCAGGGCTGTTAGTGCAGTCAGCGAGCACTTATGAAGGCCGGCACGGTACACGAGGGGGTGGGTGGCCAGCACCACGCCCGACCGCCTTTGTCTCCCCAGTGGCGATGTTTACAACGCTGCACCGGGTACTCATTTGAGGCTGAGTCGACCAATGGGAGGAGGCCCATGACCGGTTCAGATAACCGTCACCGGTGCTGGCCCGTGAGCGGGAATCGAACGCAGGCCGCCGGGTTCGTAGCGCTCCCCGCCGACCACACACACGCGTGTGCGCGCGTGCGTCTGCTGCCACGGCGACTCACGTCAACGGGGCACGATGAGCGGCAGCGCCGGTTGGCGGCGCCGACCACGCCTTCCGGCGGGAGCCTCCCTGCTGCGCCCTGCGCACGCTCGCCCCTCGCCGTCAATCGCGGCTGAAACGGAGCGACCTTCGCTTCGGCACGCGCGCGGAGCCCCCGCCACCCCGGCGCTGGCAACCACGGTGACCCGCTGCGTCATCCTCTCTTTTAGGTGCGTGTACGTACGCCGAACTTCTTTCGCACCGTACGTAGCCAACCGCGGGTGGGTGAGTGAGTGGGTGGGTGAGCGTATGTGTGTATGTTGAACTTCCTTCGCACCGTACGTAAACCAACCGTGCTGATCGGAGGTGCGCAAACATTAGTTGCCGAACCCAAGCGCCCGAAAAAACACGACAAAGCGGCCAGCAACAAACGGAACTCTTGAAGTCGGAATCGATTTGGGATTAACGCGTTTCTCGAGCCGAGCGAGGTTATTGTAAGAGCTTCGGAAATGAGATGAGGCGAGTAAACTCCAAAGATGAGCGTTGTGAGGGAAGAAGCGGAAAGGGAAGAGGTTTGACCAGCGGGGGTTGGGCGATCGTGTGAATGAGGTCACGCCATGTGCCGCACACGTGCGTGTACGTTGAACTTCTTTCGCACCGTACGTAGCCAATCGTGCTAATCGGAGGTGGGCGTCACGCAGGCAGGCGGCACGGCGCGGGGTTGGCGAGCGGGTGGATGGGCGAAGGAGTGTGTCGTCGTGACCTGCAGTGTGCTGGCTGAACAGAGCGTGGACGAGACGAACCAGTGAGTCTAGGAGACCGAGTTCTCAGCATCAGTGAGTGGAGTTCATGGGAGCAGCACGAATGCTAACACCAGTGACGGAAGAGTGATAAGGGGGAGAAGTGACCACCAGCAAAGCAAGCGATTGGAGTGAACGAGTGGACCATGAATCAACGTATCACCAAGTCGTTGTGATGTGGCGATACAGCAACACCCTGATGTACGTCTCCACCTTTAACGTCATTTTTCAAATACATTGTCACTTTATTATTAACGCCGCTACCTGCGTCGCCTTAACGTCGCCGGCAGCATCGTCGCCCGTCCTGCATCGTTATCCGTCGCCTCTCAGCCTCCGCCTCCACCAACACCACCACCACCGCCCACGACCGCCGTGTTAATCGCTTCGACTGACGTCGTTACGATATTCGTCTTCGCGCCAATAATAATCTATTTATTCAGAACGTTTAAAACTTCCACCGCGGATCCCGTATCGCACGATGCATCGTCGTATCGCCGCATCGCGGGTGACCATGGTAACGACAATACGGTCGCTCCACCCACCCCCCCCCCCCACGCGGACGGCCGCGATCGCAATCTCGCGACGCGGCGAGCCAAACCGACGGCGTGCGTCCCTCCGCAAATCTGTTTTCATTTCCTCCTCTCCGGGAATACAAGTCAACATTTTTCCATTTTTATCCCTTTCATTTTAGGGCGATACTTGTGGCACCTTCCTCGCCACAAAACAAAATGAAAAGCAAAAAAACCTCGACGTGCCGAGGCGGGCGGAGGGGGAGAGAGAGAGGCGCCCAGTGGAGCTGCCCCTCCGCTGGATTCCGTGTCCTAACTCGCAGTAAATTTGGATCGCGACTTCGCGGCAATTCAGTTCAATCTTATTTAACTGGGAGGTCTCTCTTTCCATACGGGGGGGGGGGGGAAATCGCAATTTCCAGAAGAGTCCTGGGACACGAAGCACACCAGATACAACGTTCTCCAGATAATAAGAAATGCTTTGAACCCCTGTGTTTTTAAACAAAATTTGATGGTGCGTCCTATAATCCGAAAGCTGTGTGTGTGTTCATGACCGGGCTTGTAAAAGTTCACCGACTCCGGGGGGGGGGGGGGGGGGTACTTTCACACCACAACATCATCATCATCACCAGCCATAATCTATTCACTGCTGGATAAATGCCTCTCCCACACGCGGTCCCACGATGGTGCAATCCATTGAGCGGCTGCAGGCGAGTGTCGCTTTCCACGCTCCATCTCCACGGAGGGTGACCTCCCGGGGATAACTCCCTCCATCGCCCACCATTTTACTTCTAAGCGACCCTCCCAAGCCCGCTCGCTTTTTCTTAACGGCCAATATCTATATCTCTATTTGGCGTATATTGTTTCTCATCCACGTGTTCCGTCTTGTCAAACTTGGATTTTTACACAATCTGCAATTGCAGATTGTATAAAAAAAGACATATATACACGATAAAGCCATAAAATAATGCGTGATGTTTAAAGGTGGCCGGGCTACACAGGGTCCCGATAGTACTAAGTCAGAGTTTCAATGCGCCCTGTGATTACAAAACGGTCTTAAAAATCAAACTCCTTTTGGGAGATCACGAGTCTCCTGTGTAGAGTTACACAGGTAAAGGTGCAGCCCTGCAACTTCTCGTTCGCAACCACTAGAGGGAGCTCTGGATAGCCTCTCACTCGAGGAGGGCATTTGGCTTAGTCCCCCACGCTGGCCAGCACGTCTTGGAAGGAGAGTTTTCCCACACTTTACCCCGCCACACGCGACCTGCCGACCGGCTCGCTGTGGTGTTAACCGTTTACACTGCTGGGTGTGCAGAGGCTGTGGGTGGGGAATTGAATAAATGTGCCCATTGTTTAACTTGGCACGCCGGGAGATGGAAGAGAACCGTCGATATCTTGTTATGTACGTGTGTACGTTGAACTTCTTCTGCACCGTACGTAGCCAACTGTGCTAATCGGAAGGATGACAAACTATGTGTATTGAACATACCGTGCAGTTCCCAGACTATCGAACGCTTTGACCCTTGCAAATAAGACAATCAAGAGTCGTCCGAGTGTTTGTTTTAAGTGCGTCTTAAAAACTCACCTCTTTAAATTGTCCTCTACCCCCCCCCCGCATACACATACCCACTCACTCACCCGCTCGCTCACAAGCAGGGTGGGTGGCTGGTGAGTGACTGGGTGAGTTGTTGGGCGATTGAGTGGGTGAGTGGCTGAGTGACTGGGTGAGTTCGTGGTTGAGTGAGCAGGTGAGTGAGTGGGTGAGTGGATGAGTGACTGGGTAAGTTGGTGGATGAGTGGATGAGTGACTGGGTGAGTTGATGGGTTAGTGGGTGAGTGACTGGGTGAGTGACTGGGTGAGTTGGTGGGTGAGTTGGTGGGTGAGTGGGTGAGTTGGTGGGTGAGTGGGTGAGTGGGTAAATTGGCCTTCACCCCCCACTAGTTCTGGCGGTTTACCCAGCAGGTCCTGTTCATCTCCTGGCTCTCCATACACGGCGGCATGCATTGGTGG
The DNA here is from genome assembly GCF_048934315.1 of Petromyzon marinus. NCBI lineage: Eukaryota > Metazoa > Chordata > Hyperoartia > Petromyzontiformes > Petromyzontidae > Petromyzon > Petromyzon marinus. Next base: position 7,291,253 of record NC_133714.1, on the reverse strand, counting down.
AATCTATGGTTGAAATGTTCCACTTTACTCACGTAAATTAGTGTCATCATCATGAGAGCGGAAATTTGGAGCGAATCGTTCGATCCGCCTACGTTGTACGCTCTCACTTTGGGGCCCAGCAGCCAACTGCAGGTGCGGCCACCGTCTACACAATGCAAGCACGGGAGAGGGAACCGATCCTCGAATGGAACTGTGAAAGAATCCGAAGAACGCACGGAATCTCAATACGCGGCAGACGAACGAGCGAGACGAACGGGGGTTGAACGAGGGATGAAATGCGCGCAAAAGAAGCGTGGAGGGCGCCCTTATAACGAACGGCTTGCCATGTTACGGCGCTACAGAGGCAGCCGTTGTTATTACTATTAATTCGCCTATATAACCATCTGTTTCAAAGCTCATTGATCTGTCTATCGATTAAGCCATCTAATCAGTCTGTCTGTCCATCAATCGGTCTGTCAGTCTGCCTGCAGGCCTGAATGCCACCCTACCTGCCTGCCCGTCTCGTCTGTCTATCCATTCCCCCTACCTACCCATCCGCGCGTACCGTTCATTCAACCGTTGATCTGCGTGCCCGTTTGTCTGGCGCAAGGCGACCAACAGCCACGCCAAGCGCACGCAGTGCGCGGTATAATGCGGCAACAACTACGCTGACCGTTACCGCCCCCCCCCCGGCCCCCTGAACGCTCTCTGACCCACCCCTGGTGACATTTGCAATTGTCAGCTCCCGGCAGGCGCTATGTTCCCGATGGAGGCAGGCGTTAGTGGGGGGGGGGGGGGGGGGGGAGGCTGGGAGGACAGGGAGCAGAAAGTGGCAAGAAAATTGGCCAAAACAAAAGGCTCTGCTCCCATTTACAAGGCGGAGGGGGCAGCGTCCGTTACATTTCCTCCCAAGGACCGCCCGGCCGGCCGCATGAAGCCCCGGCAAATGTCCATTACGACGGCTAACGAGCCACACGGCCAACTCATCCCCGACTCTTTATAGCGCGCGTACCCCCGCCGGGCATCGGAAGCCCGCGAGAGGCCGCCGTTGATCAGCGAGGCCGGGACAAGCTCACGATTTTATCGATGCCGAGCGAAATCATTAAATTGCACGGTCAAATTGACCCTCCCCAACCCACCCCCCTCCCCCTCCAAACCCACCCCACCCAAGCTGTTAAGTTTGAATATCACTCTTTCATCACTGTGCCGTAATTAGTGACATACCCTTACGGGAGGGGAGAGGTGGGGGGGGGGAGAGACTTCACACAGAGAGAGAAAATCCAAAAAATTAAGGAAGTCAAATTATCCCATTTAACGACCAAGTGGAGCTTAGTACAGTTCACGTAACTAGTATCTGCTACTGAAATGTAACTCTGTCGGTTTCATTACAGCGGCATTGCTAACGCGTGACACGCTGTTATCGCTACATTACCCGTGTGGGTTCCCGTGGCTCTCCTGTTATTAACGCACGGCATTTCTGAGTTGCGAGGATTAATGTTTGGCCTCGAAGGCTGCTGACGCATTCGGGGCAATTTCGCGGCAATTGTTGATGGCAACCGTTGCCACGCCGTTCTGTATTCCCAAAAACAATTGTTTGCCCAAATGCAGCCACATCTGTATTTGCTGGTTGTAATTTGTATCTGCCCCCCACCCCCCCCCCCCAACGAGGGACAGCCTGTTTCTCCTGTTATGCTGGAGGAGTTGCGTTCCTGAAAGAAAAAAAAAACGCGTCTTGGGAAAAATCGCGTTACAATAATAATACCTGGGTAAGGCACAGCACGCAATAACACGTGAGATCCACAATACAGATTTTTTTTGTTGGGTTAGATCGCGTGAATGTGTCGTTAAACCCGCCACCACCCGGCAGCCAATCAGTAAGGTTTGTCACGTAAACAGAACGTGCCAATCCGTTACTAGTACGGCACACCGGTAGTGTGTTGGAGAGTAAACCTACGACATTTACAATTCCAGTACCGTGACGTTTCGCCAGTTATTACAACAACCAGCCTCGTCATTAGACTCACTGCGACTCGCCAGCAGCAGCGGCTTTTGGCTAACCATCGAACAAAGACGGTGGTCACCGCATCGCGCGGCGCTTTCAGACGCACGCTTCTGTGGCCGTCTGGAACGCTCTTCCTTCCGATATTAGGAAGCCCACTGCAGCTATGCACTTTAAAATCAGCTAGATTGAAAAACATTTTTTTTTTTTTTAGAACTGGATTTTTGTGTTCAGTTCAACGTAGTTTGTTGTCCTTCCCCCGCACCTCCGATCAGCACGGTTGGCTACGTACGGTGCGAAAGAAGTTCAACGTACATCACACGTGCCTCGAAGAGAATCTAGCATCGATCTAGCATGAACTAGATGAAGCCACTGGCCCCCTCTCATTTGTAGCCTTTTCTCGCTTCATCACTCATGTTAAAATGTGCATGGATATTGGCGATTGGGAATATGGGATGTCAAAATCCGATGAGTAATAGGTTCCTTATGTCTGCCTCTGTGAGCCTCAGGCTCAAGAACCCAAAAAGGTGCCTTGGTCGGCCCCCTGTTACTTGATGTGCAGCGACCGCTCACGTCCGCATAGTCGTATACGTACTAATCGTACAAATAATAATAATAACAATAACACACGGCCCTTTGTCTATCCACCATGTCGGATGACGGCCTCCGTACACCACGTCCGTTACGGGGTTTTGCTTGAAGCATACTTCACCACGCCGGTCAGCGCAGGCTAGTGCAGGGCGGAGGGGCCTAGGGCCAGAACAGACGTCACCCGCCGCCGACGTTCGCTGTAGCCAGGAAGGAGAGAAAGACTCGGGTGGGTCGGCTTCATAGCACACGGCGCGCCAAACCGGCAGACCACGCAGCCGCCCCACGCGCGGGCCTCCGTACACAATCTGAACGCGAAACATTGAGCGCAAACCAAAGGGTGGCCATGACGTCTGCCAGATGCGGTGAATTGATGGTATCCCATGGAACCTTGACCTCACGACAGCAGACGCTCCCTTATTAAGACGGAAAAGCCCCCTGAGTAAATCAGTGGATGGTGGAGACTTGTGGGAGGTGTGCGATTTACTTGCTGCCCTTGTATTAAGTGCTCCCGGAGCAAAATGTGAAATGGGATTTATACAAGACGAAGATTGCAGAAACAACACAATTAAAATAACATTTGTATTTATATATACCGTCCGAGGTGGGGGGGGGGGGGCAGTGGTCACCGAAATGCCGCTAAGCTGTGAAGGTGGCAGACCCGAGTTCAATTCCCAGCCACGGCTAACCTCAGTGGTGGGAGCTATCTGAACCACTCCTAGGCCTCCGTAACCTTCCCAAACCCGGAGCCATTTGTTGAAATTCCATAATCCTATGGCAGGGACGAGACTGGTTCAAGCGGTGGCAGCCACACCAACGGCTCACTGGATCGCTCGCTTTCAGATGCGTGCTTCTACGGCCGTCTGGAACGCTCTTCCTCCCGATATTAGCAAGCCTCTGGAGCTATGCACTTTTAAAACTATACTGAAAACTCATTTCTTTAGAACTGCTTTTTGGGATTAGTTTGTTGCCCTTCCTCCGCACCTCTGATTATCACGGTTGGCTAAGTACGGTGTAAAAGTGCAACATACAGTGAGGGAATAAAGTATTTGATCCCCTGCTGATTTTGTACGTTTGCCCACTGACAAAGAAATGATCAGTCTATAATTTTAATGGTAGGTTTATATGAACAGTGAGAGACAGAATAACACCAAGAAAATCCAGAAAAACACATGTCAAAAATGTTATAAATTGATTTGCATTTTAATGAGGGAAAGAAGTATTTGACCCCCTCTCAATCAGAAAGATTTCTGGCTCCCAGGTGTCTTTTATACAGGTAACGAGCTGAGATTAGGAGCACCCTCTTAAAGGGAGTGCTCCTAATCTCAGCTTGTTACCTGTATAAAAGACACCTGTCCACAGAAGCAATCAATCAATCAGATTCCAAACTCTCCACCATGGCCAAGACCAAAGAGCTCTCCAAGGATGTCAGGGACAAGATTGTAGACCTACACAAGGCTGAATGCCAATCAGCTTGGTGAGAAGGTGACAACAGTTGGTGTGATTATTCGCAAATGGAAGAAACACAAAAGAACTGTCAATCTCCCTCAGCCTGGGGCTCCATGCAAGATCTCACCTCGTGGACTTGCAATGATCATGAGAACGGTGAGGAATCAGCCCAGAACTACACGGGAGGATCTTGTCAATGATCTCAAGGCAGCTGGGACCATAGTCACCAAGAAAACAATTGGTAACACACTACGCTGTGAAGGACTGAAATCCTGCAGCGCCCGCAAGGTCCCCCTGCTCAAGAAAGCACATAGACATGCTTGTCTGAAGTTTGCCAATGAACATCTGAATGATTCAGAGGACAACTGGGTGAAAGTGTTGTGGTCAGATGAGACCAAAATGGAGCTATTTGACATCAACTCAACTCGCCGTGTTTGGAGGAGGAGGAATGCTGCCTATGACCCCAAGAACACCATCCCCACCGTCAAACATGGAGGTGGAAACATTATGCTTTGGGGGTGTTTTTCTGCTAAGGGGACAGGACAACTTCACCGCATCAAAGGGACGATGGACGGGGCCATGTACCGTCAAATCTTGGGTGAGAACCTTCTTCTCTTAGCCAGGACATTGAAAATGGGTCGTGGATGGGTATTCCAGCATGACAATGACCCAAAACACACGGCCAAGGCAACAAAAGAGTGGCTCAAAAAGAAGCACATTAAGGTCCTGGAGTAGCCTTGCCAGTCTCCAGACCTTAATCCCATAGAAAATCTGTGGAGGGAGCTGAAGGTTCGAGTTCCCAAACGTCAGCCTCGAAACCTTAATGACTTGGAGAACAAAGAGGAGTGGGACAAAATCCATCCTGAGATGTGTGCAAACCTGGTGGCCAACTACAAGAAACGTCTGACCTCTGTGATTACCAACAAGAGTTTTGCCACCAAGTACTAAGTCATGTTTTGCAGAGGGGTCAAATACTTATTTCCCTCATTAAAATGCAAATTAATTTATAACATTTTTGACATGCGTTTTTCTCACTGTACAAATAAACCTACCATTAAAAATATAGACTGATCATTTCTTTGTCAGTGGGCAAACGTACAAAATCAGCAGGGGATCAAATACTTTTTTCCCCTCACTGTACATACATACAACCAACGCGTCACTGCGTATACAGTAATTACCCAATTTGCGCTTTTTAGTTTTACGTACTTTCGCTATAACGTACTCGGCTAAATTGATACCCAATCGCGTTGTATGCACTCTGGTACCTCGCTATAACCAAATGCCCTAATGCTCATTTAAATTAGTGTAAATTTCCCACACATTGACACTTGGACTTCTGGCCGAGATTAGCCGTGGACCAGGAATCGAACTCGGGTCACGGGGTTTGTAGAGCAAGCGCACTCACCACCGCATGACCGCTCGCACAATTAGCACGCGTGTATAAAATCTGACGGGCAGATCGCCTGCACGCTCGGTGAAGGACCACCGATCCATCTTAAAAAAAAAAAATCTATATTGTACGAAGCGGCCGTTACACGTTTAAAGCAAAGGCGATGAGTGCGTCGGCCGGGGTATTTTTTATTTTTTTAAAGCCACTCTCCGACCCGCGCCGCCGACGGAGACTGAAGATGAGCGAGCATCCGTCGGGGATGGGACCCCCTTCGTTACGACGGCAGCGCGAAAAACAACACAGTCAAAACAAGAAGTGGCGCACGCACACCGACGACACAAACAACGACGACGATGACAAGGGCCCTCGGGGTAGACACCCGGCTCTTCTGCTCGCCCAAGCCACGGTGAAGACCGCGCTCCGATTCGCACATCGAGTGCTCGGCAAACGGTCCGGAGGGTGGGTGGGTGGGTGGGGGGGGCTGAAGAGGGGACGGGAGCAGAGAGGGGTACGCGAAACGGAGAGAGGACACTTAAGGGCAAACTGCGCTCGATGCGCAAACGCTCGGGAACGTCGTTCAACGATGGGGTTTGACGAGCGGCCGAATTGCGCGTCGGCCCCGATGGTCTGATTCGAGTGCGCGTACTGAGTGTGCGCGCACTGAGTGTGCGCGTACTGAGTGTGCACGCGTCCTCAGAAGACTGTGATCGGATATCCCACCCCCCCCCACGGGCTACGAGCGCCGGTGGAGGTTCGGGCTTGAGCTGCGTGGCGAACGGCAGGCGCCACCTGCTGGTGCGATTTCAGAACTGGATGTCTCAAAGACGTGAAACTAAACTATGTTATCTACCAAGTAAAGCCCACTGTTAACTACCTCACCCGGTATGCAGGAGGTCACGGGTTCGATCACAACCCTGACGCCTGCTGTATATGTGGAGTTTGCGCGTGTCTCTCTCCCCGTGGCCGCGTGGATTTTTCTCCGGGTCCTCCGGTTGTTCCCTCCACATTTAGAATCAACATCACTACGCGGTTTAGCGTATTTGGCTGCTTTAAATTTCCACGTGACGTTGATAAGCCACTTTGCGGAGCGATAATTTGTGGCCAGGTCGCTTCCGAAGAAGAGCTACGTAGCTCAGTGGGCCTTCCTTATGTGGTAAAAGGAAAAAGTTGAGTTGGTTTTAGGTTAGACTCATTCTCATTTATACTGAGGCGCCTGCAGGGAATGCTGCACCTATCGGTTTTTAGAACTCTTTTTTGTGTTTAGTTTGTTGTCCTTCCCCCACACCTCCAATTAGCACGGTTGGCTACGTACGGTGCGAAAGAAGTTCAACATACAAACGCACATCATGGGTAGAGGGGGGGGCGGTAAGTCTGGTGGCAGGGCCGGTCCCTTGGGGAACTCCTCAAAGCCAGCTCTGCGCACAAGTTCGCAGCCCGTGTCGGGAATTTCTAACGCTAAAGGTGTAAGAGAAGAGTGGCGTGGATGGCGGTATTGACAAAGAAACAACGGGTAGCCCACCGTTGCGCGAGATACATTTGCGAAGTACTCTTCGTACTCGAACGGCAAATGCTGCAGTGGGTTTACTCTCCAACGCACGGCCGGTGTGCTGAACCAGTAACGAATTGGCACGTTTTGTTGTTCACGTGACAAACCTTACTCATTGGCTGTGTCGGGTGGTGGCGGATGTAACGACATTTAAGCGATCTAACCCAAATAAAACCTCTATTGCGTGTATCCAGCGTCCCGTGGCGTGACGCCAAAAGCACGGCTGGAGGGGGGGGGGGGGAGAATAAAAGACACAAAAACACGGGGGATGATTGGGCGCCAGCGTACCGTGCAGGAGGATGTCTCTGAGCGAGCGGCTCTCGAGCGACAGTCTGGCCAGGCGTGGAGCGTGGTCCTTCCTCACCCTCAGCCACATATCCTCCGTGCGCTCCAGGCGGCCCGAATGTTTCGCCTCCAGCTGTGAGAGCGGCGAGCGGGGGTGGGGGTCACAACGGGAACTCGCACGCCGCCGCCGCCGCCGCCGCCGCCGCCGTCGTCGCCGTCGTCGCAGTCGTCGCCGTCGGATCCGGAGAATCCCCGGCGCCGTCAAAACTACGACCGTGTGCCGACTCGAAGATAATCGACGGTCGCTCGGTCGCTCCAGCGGTACGACGCGATCTTCTATTGTGGCCCGGGTGACGCGGTCCAGTGGTGGCGCATTTGCCGGCATGTCGCAGAAGGTTTCGCGGTTTGAATCAAGGCAGGTTGCCCTGGGTTATTACTACCGCGGTTATTAAAGCGTACGTATACGCGCAGTCCGCTTCACGGAAGACCGCATAAGTCATTCGGAAAGAGTAGGCCACCGTGCGTGCGCCGGCGTCACCCTTAAAATTTTGCCAAATTCGATTAAATTCCCCGATTGGAAAATACGGCACCGCAACGCCGCCAACCTGCTGCGAAACTACCACGCAGCCTGTGTCTGTGAAACATAGCGCCTTCGTGACTGCCTTGCGCTTGAAAGATCGGAGCGAGTACCAAAACGCGCTAAATCATGGCCGATCGCGATTCCGCAACGGCACCGGTCGACCCTAGACTTGACCGTTCCACTTCGGCGGCGGCGGCGGCGGCGGCGGCGTCTCACCTGGCGCAGCGAGGACGCGAAGGCCTCGTGCGAGTGGTTGAGCCGCACGCGGAACTGGCTGCAGATGTTCTTGGCGAGCTTGGAGGCGCTGAGGCTGTCCATGGTGTCCTGCGCCACCTTGCGCTTCCACTCGGCCGTGAGCGCCGGCGGCGTCGTCCACGTGAGGCTGTGGATCAGCTGTGGTTCCGCACAGACGCAGGCGCGTACGGGACGCGACGTTGGCGTTGGAACAGTTCGCAGGGCCGCAAAGCCAGTCCAACAAGGGAGCCTCTTGCCGGTTTGCTAGCGTTGTCCGTATTTTGTAAATTTTCTCCCGAATTTTATCGCGATTCTGATCACGCCTTTGCTGTCATACGACAAAGTGTACGTTTGGGTCAACGTAAACCTTTTTGTGTTCCGGTAAATTTGCCAAATTCAAAAAGATGTACCTGCAAATCAGTCATTTGCGATCACACGCCAGTGACCCTTGCGGGTAGACTCAGGTCAAGCGCCCGAGTCACCTTGTGCTGCACAGGGACAGCTGCCACTGGGGGTGCCCCTTTCCAATGTTCGAGATGAAGATGTGACGTGAGCCGCTTATTGCGCGTAAAAGCGCTCCCGAGACGTTCCGGTGTACAGAGTGCTGCTCTTTCAAAAACAAATCAGAATATTTATTTATACTAAAGGAGGAATCCGATGAGCCATGAAGCTCTTTTTTCACAATGGGGAAACAATCCAAAAACATGATAGGAGTGCAAAGTATAGGAAAGTTAAACAAATAAAACTAGATAACTTTTTTTTATCGCTATCCTTAAGATGACGCAACGCGCAACATACAAATTAGAACTGCAACGCTTTATTTGCTAGGGTCAGCGCCAGAATGAAGAATGTCCCCACCCCCCCACAAGGGTCACATTGGACGGTGGCACACAAAGCGCCACTGTCTGCCCCCCCCCTCCCCACTGCACACCGTCACGAGCTGCCGTCCGGCCTGGCGAGCCTGTGCCTCGTGACCCCTGACCCCCAGGGGTCATGAGCACAAGGGGGCGGCACCCAGCCTCGTGACCCCTGACTCCCGGGGGTCATGAGCACAAGGGGGATTCGCTCGTGGGGCCACTCCTCTGTTGGGGCTGCTCCACGCTGCCATCGCAATATTATTCAAATGAGGCGATGATGTTACGTACGGGCTCATAGAGTGGACAAAACTGCATGAACCAGACGTAAGAAACACAACAAACTAGACCTGGCCCACCTGCTTAATCTGCTCCCAGAGGATGTAGGCGACGGAGGAACCCGACTGGAAGGTGACCTCCACGTGGTAGGCCGCGTTCAAGATCTGCCGGGACACGCGTGGGGGGTGGGGGGGCACGGTGAGGCCGGAGCGAGCGAGCAACTCACCCCCCAACCCCCCGCCCCCCCCACACAAGCGATCGGGCCAAGTCCTTGTTATCAAATAAAAAAGGGCCGCGGAAGCGGATAACGCAGAGCTCGCTTCAAGTGACGCGCGGGCAGAGGGCAGCGCCTTCCCACTCGCACCGCGCAGGCAGCAGCGAGCGAGGGTTCGTCGCTTGACGGTCAGCCTCGTATTTTCATTCTCAGAGATGAAGTTCGGCCGAAACTAACGTAATGCGAGGGTTTTGTTTTGCAGTGGTGGTCAGGCCGAGACGATCGACTTGCTACGCTTCAGCGCCCAGTTGAATCACAACTCATTCTCCGTGAATCTATGGGTCTCTGAATTTATACAGGTCTCCCGCTCTTGAGTGCACGGATTTTCCGTGTACATCTACGGGCCTCTATGAATTTCATTGGTGACCTGGACAGAAACGGTCAATGAACGCTACGCTTGAGAACCCGGGATTGATCACAGGCAGCTGAAACCTGACCAGGAATGCATCAGTGCCAGCACAGCGAGAGCTGTGACCTCTGAGTGACCCTGCCACCTTGTGTGTGCTTTTATTTTTATTTTTTATATTTTACCTGGACAATCCCTTGAGATGGAACATCACATTTGCAGGAATGTCCAGTGGACGACCTTACCGATTTAAAAATAAAACGTTTGGACGTCTACAGTATGCACAGCGTACCTTTATACAGCGTCACGTGATTTTATGCGAGGTCAAGAACAGGAACAAGGCCAAGGCTGCGCGCGTGAGCATCATACGTGAACGTCATGCGTGGACGTCATACTTAGATGTCATGCGTGAACGTCATGCGTGAATGTCATACGTGAACATCAATAGTGAACGTGAATAGTGAACATCGTACGTGGACATCATACGTGGACCTCATATGTGCTCTCAGGGAGCCCTGCATGAGCCTCGCGATGTTAACTACCTCGCCTAGTATACATGAGGTCGTGAGATAGATACCGACCCTGACGCCTGCTGTCAATTTGGAGTTTGCACGCTCTCCCCGTGGTCGTGTGGATTTTTACCCGGGTCCTCCAGTCTTTCCCTCCACACTGAGAAACGTGTGTTCATAAAATTCCACATGACGGAATGGACAGACAGAAAAACAGGCAGATATACGGACAAATCGGCAGACAGACAGAAAGACAGGCAGACAGATTGACAAGCAGACAGACGGACCGATAGATGGACGGACGGACAGATGGACACACAGGCAGGCAGAGAAATGGATGGACATACGGATGGATGGACAGATAGATAGGCAGACGGTGCATACCCCCCACCTGCTTGAGGTGTGAGCTGGTGAGGCTGTTGCTGGTGACGTCCCCGCCCGACTTCTCGAGCGAGTCGAGGCAGCGCGCGAGCGTGCCCACGAAGCTCTCGCGCAGGTAGTCCACCGAGGCGATGAGCTTGCTGGCCACCGCCTCCTTCAGACGATTCAGCACCAGCTCCTGGATGTGCTTGGAGCAGCGCTGGACGCCTCGTCCGCTCCCCGGCTCCCCGTTGCTCACCGGAACGTCTGCGACGAGACACAACGGCGGCGGTGCCCGGTTGTTGTTGTTGTTTTTCTCTTCTCCAACGTGGCGGTGGGGAAAAAACAACAGCGAGTAACGTTTCCCCGACGCGTGTTTGCCCACGGCAGTACGTTACACTGGCCGTGCAGAGACGGCGCCGCTGTTTTTATATTTCTCAAGAGCTGGAAATTTGAAGCAAATTAAGTTCGAATTCAAACAACAACATTCTGGTGGATAACACGAGTCTGCATGGCCGTAAATACACGTTACCTATCTTCCAATCAGTCACCCACAGTCGGTTGCCTCCTTACCACTCGTCGATTGCTACTACCAAGGTTACCTCTGCTGCGAACTTCACCCGTTGATTTTATACCCACGTTGTTGAAAACTCGGTCTGCAAGACTGACCGCTTCGCCTCGTCCATACTGTGTACAACCAACACACTGCAGAGACGCCCCCCCCCTCCCCCCCGTACAGCCTTGCCCACCGCCTTTGTCTCCCCGGTGATGATATTTTTACACACCAGACCAGGTACTCATTTGAGGCCGAGTCGACCTAGGGGAGGCCCACGACCATTTCAGATTAATGTCACTGGTATTAGCCGTGAGCGGGAATCGAACTCGGGCCACCGGATTTGTTGCGCGATGTGATAACCACTGCACTACCGCTCCACATAACAACACACTCACTCATTCACCCAACCACCCACCACTCATCCATCCACCACCCATCACCCACCCACCCACCCACCACTCACCGACCCACCACTCACCCACCCACCCACCACTCACCGACCCACCACTCACCCACCCACCCACCACCCACCCACCCACCACTCACCGACCCACCACTCACCCACCCACCCACCACTCACCCACCCACCACACTGCAGGCCACAACCGCTATGCTTTCTGCCTCCACTTCTCTCACAAGAAGTTTGTAATATTTGTGCCCAGTTCAGGATACATCAACTTGCTACACATCACTTTATTCTGCAGATTGTAAGACGCACCACTGCCTCTGTATTTCAAACCAAAAATGTGGGGTGCGTACTATAATTTGGTCGATGTGCATGTGTGTGTGTATGTAAGGGAATGTATAAATGTATGTTTAACGGCAAGAGACAAAGGGTGGGGGGTGTGGGGGGAGTAGTCAGGATTCATAATGGCCGTGTAAGAGCCGCCACAGCTGAGATCTGGGGTTGGTATGTCCGAGGGCGTCGGTTTTGACCACGTGCGATTTATCGGGGGTCGTACAGCTACGGGGGTCAACACGTGAAAAATGTACGTCGTTGAAAAAGTTGGCTTGTGAAGGTGGCCGTGTGGTTTGGGGGGGAAAGGGGGCTGGTTGTACGTACGTGCGTTGAACTTCCTTCGCACAGTGCGTAGCCAACCGTGCTAATCGGAGGTGCGTAACCAGATCCGTGCAACTGCGTCGACACTGGGCACAAGTTTTGGGTACGTCTTACTTTTCCGCAGCTTCTTGTCATCCGGAAAAAGTGCCAATCGTCGAGAGGTGTAAACACGTTTCTTTGAAGTGAGCAGGGCTACGAGGAGAAAGTGGGAAAATAAACGATGGGAGGGAATTCCAATGCGGAGCGGTGCGTGAAAAGATACACCCAGAGAAGATTTGTGACCTGTTGGACATTAACCGCCCCCACCCCCCGACACACCTCCGGTCTTCGCATCTGATTGGCTCGCAAGTGTCGACATCACATTCATCCCCACCTCTGTTTAAGACCGAAACAGGAGGTGGATTTCGCCAAAAAATCTGCGGCTGTCCACCTGATGATGCTGGTTGTTGTAATTGATCGCGAAACGTCACAGCACACGAATGGTAAATGTTGTAGTGGGTTTGCTCGCTGACACACCGGTGTGCTGAACTAGTGACGAATTGTAAATGTCGTGGGTTTACCCTCCAACACACCGGTGTGCTGTACTAGTGACTAATTGGCACGTTTTGTTTACGTGACAAACTTTATTAATTGGCTGTGTCGGGTGGTGGCGGGTTTAACGACACATTTACGCGCTCTAACTCAAAAGCCTCTCTCTTATGGATGATATCGGTCGCGAAAGTGCCCTCCTCCTCCTTCTGCTACTGCTAGGTGTAAAACTCCTCTACACGCTCGTGATTGTGCCCTTTGGGGGCCTGTGTTTGACAACCGCGATAAAAAAAATAAACCCGGCAAAAAATTTGTCGCATCAAACCCGCGGTAACGACCCTGAACCGCAAATCTTAAAATCCTATCCGTCAACCGTGACCCTAACCCACAGCCACAACCGCACCACCCACCCCCCCCCGCCCACTCCCCGCCGACGAACCGGCAAACTCCGTGGTGGCCGCCTCCTCCAGCAGCTGCTTGCGCATGCTGTCGAGCGTGTCCACGATCATCTGGCGGATCTCCTCCTGCTTCTCGTTGGCGATCTCGAGCAGCGAGGCGTACAGCTCCTCCTCCTTGGCGCGCGTGTACTGCAGGCGGCGCGGCGTGATCTGCAGGTCGCGCGCCATGTCGAACGCGTGGCTGATGAAGAGGTCGAGGCCGCGGGCGTGCACCCCGCCCAGCACGCCCGTCGCCTCCACGAGCCGCGCGTGCAGCGCCAGCCGCGAGAAGTGCGGCAGCCGGTCGGCGCAGTCCGTCAGCGCGCTGTGAGCGCGGCCCGCCGACGTGCCCGCCGTCGTGCCGCCCAGGTAGTCCAGCCCGACGAGCTGCCGGTGCAGCACCGTGCCGCCGCAGCTGTTGCCGGCGCTCGGGAGGTCCCTTTCCAGTTTGGCGTAGGTGGTGGTGAGGCGGGCGTAGGGGGGCGCGGCGGGCGCGGGGGGCGCGGGGGGCGCGGGGGGCAGCCGCAGGAAGAAGACCGGCTCGGAGAAGTTCTGCTTGAGGCGCGCCAGCTCGAGCGCGTCGGCTTCGGACAGCCGCTCGGAGGCGACGGCGTAGAGGAGGACGGGGAGGAGGTGGCTGCGCAGCTCCTCCAGCGCAGAGGTGAGCGGCTGCAGCTGCCGCGACGGCGCCAGCACCACGCTCACCTCCTGGTGGCGCGGGCGGGCACACGGGGTCACGCGGGTTGTACGGTCAGCACGGCCGGCTCCGATTATCACGTGTGGCTACGTACGGCGCGAAACACGCACGCGCGTACGTACGTACGTAAATATATATGGGGCAAATAGACACACGGACAGAGACAAAGATAAAGATCCCCCATATAGCCTTAACAGACTGTAGGGGACAAGTGCTGTTAGCGAGCACCTATAAAGGCCGGAAACGGTACACAAGGGGGTGGGTGGCAAGCACCACGCCCGACCGCCTTTGTCTCCCTAGTGGCAATGTTTACACACTGCACCAGGTACTCATTTGAGGCTGAGTCGACCTAGAGGAGGCCCGGGACCGGTTCAGATAATCGTCACTGGTGTTGGCTGTGAGCGGGAATCGAACCCGTGTCGCCAGGTTCATAGCGCAGCGCACTAAATACACTATCGCTCCACACACGGACAAAGACACACACACACGCACTCGCAGACACGCAGACACATGGTCACACAAGGGCATTCGGGCAGACAGGTACACAGGCGGGCGCGCACACAGGCAGACCGGCACACAGACGCATGGTCACACAGACACATGGGCAGATCGGCAGACATAAGCACAGACACACAGAGGCATAGACACAGGGGCACGCAGACACATGGAGCACCTATTAAGGGTGGCACGGTACGAATTGTGGGTGGTGTGTATCCATCGGTGTTTAACAGTCCGTGCCGGGTACTCAATTAAAGGCCGAGAACAACAAGAAGATCAGATCCCACTCTCCACCGACGTTAGCCTTGAGCGGGAAAGCAAACGCAAGTCGGTGGGTTCGTAGCGCAACGTGCCAACCACTGCACTGCCGCATACCACGCGGATGTACCGGCAAACAGGTAGACCAACAGGCAGGCAGACAAGACAGGATAGAGTGGCAGGTAGGTAGACATACAGGTAGTCAGAATGTCAAACAGGTAGACCCGATGGTCAGGCAGGCAAGTAAACAGGTAGACAGATGGGCAAAGTAAAACAGACAGGCGGACAGCCAAACAGGTAGACAAGACAACCAATGAAGCAGGTAAAACAGGTGTGCTGGGTAGTAAATCCACTGCGCTAACCACTGTCCTACGCCCTCCACTCGCAAACGCACACACGCACGCACACACACACACCAACACGCACCTTCGATTAACACGGTTGGCTACGTACGGTGCAAAATAACTTTAACATACGTACATACAACAGGCCATGCTTTGCTATTAGGAACCAACTACAGTAAAACCTTGGATTGCGAGTAACTTGGTCTGCGAGTGTTTTGCAAGACGAGCAAAAATTTTAAATAAATATTCATTTGATAAACGAGCGAGGGTCTTGCAATACGAGTGGTACGAATAGACGCTTTGTACTGCCGAGCGTCACGTGATCACAACTGATATACGAGTGCTTTGATATACGAGTGCTTTGGATAACAAACACGTTTCCGGAACGAATTATGCTCGCAATCCAAGGTTTTACTGTAGTTTTATTTAGCCAGGCAAGGCCCACTGAGCTGTGTAGCTCTTTTTCACGAGCGACCCGGCGACAAATGATAGCGCGACTAAGTGGCTTATCATCACGTGGAAATGTAGAAATGTATAGCCGCCAAACGCACGTTGCCGATTCTAAACGTGGGGTGAAAAAACCCGCGGACCCGGAGAAAAATCCACGCGACCACGGGGAGAGACACACGCAAACTCCAAGTGTGTACAGGCGTCGGGATTGAACCCACGACCTCCTGTATACCAGGGCGAGGTAGTTAACATCTCGCCGCCGTGGGGCCCAGTACTTAAACACTTTCCAGTTCCCATGGTAACCGCACATGTTGTTAAAAAACAAAGCAGATGATTGGAGCTCACGCGCAGCATTCCTTGCGCCCGCGGGCAACTCAGTATGAACTTTCCCTGGCAACACGGGGAGCGTTGCGTTACTCGCCTACACGAAAACAAAAACGCGCCGCCTTGCACGTTGTGTTACTCCCCTACACGAAAACAACAACACACTATCTCGCACGTTGCGTTACTCACGCACACAACAACAAGTCGCCTCGCACGTTGCATTACTCACGCGTGCACCACAACAACGTGTCGCCTCGCACGTTGTTACTCACGCACACCACAACAACAACAACGTGTCGCCTCGCACGTTGTGTTACTCGCATGCACCACCACAACAACAACAACGTGTCGCCTCGCACGTTGCGTTACTCACGCACACCACAACAACAACAACAACGTGTTGCCTCGCACGTTGTGTTACTCACGCACACCACAACAACAACAACAACGTGTCGCCTCGCACGTTGTGTTACTCGCATGCACCACCACAACAACAACAACGTGTCGGCTCGCACGTTGTGTTACTCACGCACACCACCACAACAACAACGACAACGCGCCGCCTCGCACGTCGCGTTACTCGCGCGCACGGCGATGACGTCATCGCCGCGGCTGTGCCAGCAGGACGCCCGCGGCCCACGACAATGCCGACGCGGCAATGCGCGAGGGGCGTGAAGGCGACGGCACATTGGGTTTAGGAACCACGGCTCATAACACTGAGACAGTCCCGCGGGTTCTCTGCGCGCTCGTGAGCGCGATGAAAACTGACGGGCGTGCGTCGGGTGGGTGGGTTGGGGGGGCGGGAAGGCGTGTAGGCAAGCGGCCCCGGCAATTCCGTCGAGAGACGGCGGCGAGGAGGACACGCCGGGGACGAGAGAACGCGCGCAGGCCAGAGACGAGGGTCGAGAGCCTCGGCAACGGAACGCGAGCCGAAAAAGAGAGAGGGGGGGGGGGGCACTCCCGAGCGGGAGGTGCGCCGCCGGACGCGGAGGGACGAAATCCGCTGGCGTGCACGCGGTCGCCGCCGGGTTTCTACATCGTACGGCCGTGAGGGATCGCGACGGGCTTCCGGAGGCCTCGGTGTACGTACGCCGGGCTTCTTTCGCACCGCACGTAACCAACCGTGCTGGTCGGATGGGGGGGGTGGTGGGGAAAGACGACCGATTGATGTGGGCCCCTTTGCGTGACCGTCATTTCCCACGCACGTTCGAATATCCGACCATTTCACTCGTCCGCCTGTGCTTTAGTCCCCAGCTGGTCGGATATGCGAAGTTGTACTTTATATATAGTTATTTTCTTATATTGTATATGGGATGTTTATTGGGCGTTTTCTTTTTTTTTTCTACTTGCCGATCGTGTCGACTCAGTGTTAATTAAGTGTCCCTGCCCGTGCGACATTCCGCACGCGAGCGGGCGCTGGGCTCCGTGGTGCCGGCGGTCGTGGCGCGCCGTCGCGACGTTCCGGCACCGCGTTGTTAAAACTTCCGCGCCGTTAATTATAGCGCCCTGGTGGGTGCTTACGATTCATCATACCAAAAACAAACTAAAAGATTTTACTTTTTCTTTCACCAGGTCAGGCCCAATGAGCTCCGTAGCTGTTTTTTCAGTAGTGACCTGGCTATCACTAACGAGAGGTAAACGAAGTGGCTTGTCATCATCACGTGGAAATTTCTAGCTGCCAAATACTCTAAACGCGTGATGCTGATTATAAATACGGAGGGAAAACACCGGGGGGACCCGGAGAAAAATCCACGCGAGCACAGGGAGAGAGACACCACAAACTCCAAATATACAGCAGCAGCAGGCGTCAGGGTCAGGATCGAACCCACGACCTCCTGTGTACCAGGCGAGGTAGTTAACATCTCCTAGCCACCGTGATGAGAGATAGAGACACGCAAACTCCAAATATACAGCAGCAGTGGTCAGGGTCAGGATCGAACCCACGACCTCCTGTGTACCAGGCGAGGTAGTTAACATCTCCTAGCCACCGTGGCGTCACACGGACGGCTCCTCGAGATCAACTGATCGTCAACCCCTCTGTGCGACCGCCAGCAGCGCCCCGCGCGGTCACCTTGAGGAGCGGGTGCGGCAGGCTGAGCTCCAGCTGAGCTTGCCGGAACGCCGGGTCTTGGCACTCGGGTTGGAGCATGCGCAGATACGCGGCGTTAGCAGCAACAGCAGCGGGCGTCCTCTCCCAGTCGTCGTCTTCGTGCTGCTGCTGCTGCAGCTGCTGTTGCAGCTGCTGCTGCAGCTGCTGCTGTAGCTGCTGCTGCTGCAGATGCTGCTGCTGCTGCTGAGGCTGCTGCGGTTGCTGCTGCAGAGGCTGCTGCTGCGGCGGCGGCGTGGCCTGCTGCGGATGCAGCAGCTCAAACTGCCCCGGCAGGACGAGGCTGGCGCGGCGCTCCGTGCCGTGCCGCAGCCGGGTTGCCCGGCACGCCGCTCCCGCGCTGCCGCCGCCGCTGCCGCCGCCGCCATTGCCGTTCCCGACGCCGTCGGCCGTTCCGCCGCTCGCATTGTCCGCTACAGCGGGGAGGCCGGGAGGAGAGAGAGCGGAGTGCGGTTGAGAGGGAGCCGTTGCGAACGGAATCCACTTTCGCACGATGCAGTCTCTCCCGAGGCGTTCGAAGTATGCCGGTCTTGGGCAAATGGGCTCGTGCGTATACACGTACGTTTACTTACAGTCGCACGCGGCCGACTGCTTGAAGAGGCGCTGAAACGCGTCGTCCGCACGATGAGAAAGCTCATCCAAATATTCACGCACGGGCGTGCATTCAAACATTTTCAAAAACCGATGTAACTCATCGCACCCCTGGGGCTAGAGTAGGCCAAATACCCCCCCCCCCCACCACCCCCCAGAAGGGTCCCCTAGAGCCCCTCCTCGTGGAGGAATTTCTGGCAGGCGGCGGTGTGAGGCAGAAATTACAAAAATCGCAAAAATGCCAAACAAAGGGTGTTGAATGATCATCAGAAAGCCGCGGTGCCAAGGAGATGTTAACTCCCTCGCCTGGTTTACAGGAGGTCGTGGGTTCGATCCCGACCCTGACGCCTGCTGCTGTATATTTGGAGTCTGCGTGTCTCTCTCTCTCATCATCATCACGGTGGCTAGGAGATGTTGACTACCTCGCCTGGTGTACAGGAGGTCGTGGGTTCGATCCCGACCCTGACGCCTGCTGCTGCTGTATATTTGGAGTCTGCATGTTCCCTCTCCCCATGGCCGCGTGGATCTTTCTCCGGGTCCTCCTGCTTTTCCCTCCACATTTATAATCAACATCACGTGTTTAGAGTATTTGGCTGCGAATAAATTTGCACGTGATGATGACAAGCCACTTAATTGGGCTAGCATTCGTGGCCAGATCGCTTTTGAAAAGACCTACATAGCTCAGTGGGGCCTTACTTGGCAACAACTGCAAATAGCTTCCAGTTTATAAATACTTTCAAACGGCTCACAATTAATCTCTCGGCTTGCCAATACGTGGCAGCACAGCACAAGCGGATTCATTCCCTTTTACAGGGAGATTGAGTTTACGGTCAGGTCAACCCCTTTAGTCGTCTGACCGCAAGTGACGAGAGCGGGGCCGTACCATCCGAGGGAAGGTCGGGCAGCACGCGCTCCCCGAGGATGCACTCGAGCGCGCGCAGCTTGGCGCCGTCGCTGGTGCCGGCGATGAGGAGGCACGGCGCGCAGTCGGCCACCGAGTGGAGGTAGGCGAGCTCGTGCGCCGGGAAAGAGATGCAGCTTCGCTGGTCTGCGGGGGGGAGGGGGAGGGAGTCACGCGGACACGAGATGGATTAACGTCGTCGGCGGCGTAGTCGTCGTCGTCGCCGTCGTCTCGAGCTCGAGACGGCGCACTGGTCGACGCGGACAACACGCGCATCCCGCCAGCACGAGCGGCGGCGGAGAGAGGTCGCCGGATCAACGTCGTCGTCATCGTCGTCGTCATGATAGCCGTCGTCGTCATATCCAAGCTCTAGGTGATGCATTGGCCTGCGGTGACAAAAGACGCACAGCACCACCAGGACTACCGGTGAAGAGAATGTATTAATGTCGTCGTCGTCATCATCATCATCATCTCCAAGCTGTAGATGATGCACTGGCCAACGGTGACAACACACACAGACACAGACGACCACGACGAGGCAGGATTATCACCACTGACATCATCATTGTCATTATCGCCAAACTCCAGGTGATGCACTGGACTGCAGTGACCACACACAGCCACAGCAGTGGATGAACGACATCATCATCACGATGGCTGACCATTTCTGTGTTGACGTTCATGCTTCCAATGAGGTTCTTTGTAAGTCTATGGGTCCAATGTTTGTGCATGAATTCTATGTAAGTCCATGCGTCTTATGTTAGTGTATGGCTCCTGCATAAGTCTTTGGGTTCTATGTTAAGGTATGGGTCCTATGTAAGTCTATGGGTCTGATGTAAGTCTATGAGCCCTATATGAATGTATGGATCCGATGTGTGCGTGTCCTACGTTAGCAAATATAAAAAAAAAGTTACTGTCTGCTGTAACATCGTCAGTGCTGTTAGTTGACAACGATGCATGCCCCCCTCCCCCCCCAACCTTCTTTTGCCTTAAGATACGGGGAAAAACAAGTGCGTCATAATCCGGAGAATACAACATTCGAATCATTTTATCAAAAAACCCTCTTAAACTGTAACCAGGCTCCCGAGAAAAACGCGACTCTGCGGAATGGCACAACTTCATCGTCGGATTTTTTTTTTTCTCGGCGGCCATGCAAACCGGCGGGAGTACACAAGGTGGCTTTGTGAGCACCGCCAATTTGTCGACGGCGGGGTCGAGGCAACGGGGGATGATGCGCGACCAAAAAAAAGACAAAGAGCAGAACGACAGAGGCTCGCTCCGTCCGATAGCCCCAAACCACGGGGCGGGGAAAACCTTCCAGTTTCGATAACCAAGGCGAGAGCTCAAAGAGACCAGGGTTGATATCACTTTGCGAGAGTGACCGAGGGCATTTAATTAGTCTGCCAGTCGGTAGGGGGCTATGATTGGCACGTGTAATCCGTGCCATTTGGATACTGACGCACACGTACGTATGTGTGTATGTAGAACTTCTTTCGCGCCATACGTAGCCGACCGTGCTAATCGGAGGTGCAAATGGCCAACTGTTGCGAATGGCATCAGGGGGTTCTTTAACGTCCCGTTGCGAGTGAAGCTGACGGCGATCACGGTTATCAGATCCACAACAATAACAGGGTGACTGTAATAATGATAAGTGGAGAACGTGCTATCCACTCAGCCATGTCACCAGCCAAACGCTTTTCCTTACTAAGGGCCGAACAGGATTTTCAGATACTATTGGCAATCCACATATTAACACACATCTCAGTATAATTTCAACAAATGGTGCACGTGCAGCCCTGCAGCTACCTGCATTGCACGTTGAACGTGTTTCGCACCGTACGTAGCCAAGCGTGCTAATCGGAGGTGCGGGGGGAAGGACAACAAACTAAACACAAAGAGCAGTTCTAAAGGTGGCGGAAAGGGGCCTCACAACTAGAGCGGGCTGAAGAGAGCCCATCTCAACGCAATTTTGGGCCCACTATGCATAATAATTGAAACTTGTAACGCACACGCAGCGTTCGCTCTACCCTCAGAGAGAGAGAGCACGACTCAAGGGGCACGGGGAGGAACCACGGGAGAAGTGGGAACGCAGCCGGGCGGTGAGTCGGCGCCACCAGTTACCCCAGCTCTGCAGTCCCCAACGTATGGAGATGTTTTCAGCCAATTAATGACGGTTTGTACGCGGGAGGTAAACCAGAGTACCCGAAGAAGATCCACACGGGCGTACGGGGGGAACCACCCGACCCCGTGCAGCATGCTTGCACCGCCTTCTCCTGGCGAGCTAGGACATGGGCACCCCGACGTCCACGGGAAGGGGGTTTCACGACATCTGCGTGATCCACCAACCCTCGCCTCCACGCTGCTGGATTCACAGGCGTGCCCGGCCCGCCGCCAACGCCACCCACCGCCGCCCTGCTGCGACTCTTCCACGTTTGGCAGGGATGAGCGTTGCTCTAATCCGCGCGACCTGCCGGTCGACTCGCCATGGGAGGTTGTCGCTCCCGCCACGGCTTTCTGCTCCTGGGGTCTGGAATTCTCGTCCGCTTGAACCGAGCGCAGTTGAGACCCTGCCCATGAAAACAGGCGCATCTGTTTTCATGGGCATGCGTCCATAATAGTTGTATTCTTTGGTTAGATCGCGTGACTATAAATGTGGTCGTTAAACCCGCCAACACCCGACACAGCCAATTAGCAAGGTTTGTGACGCAGAAAAAAAACAAACCCTTATAAACAGATTGCCTTTAGAGGCCGACTCCATTTGCCTGATGACGACCGCTTGTGTTGCGATCGAAACGTCGTGATTTGTTTGATTTTATTTCTAACCACGCGACTTTACCGAAAGAACCAAAGAGCAAGTTTTCTGCCAATCGCCTGGAAAACTGCTCGCCCTCTCTGGTTGTTTTCTGGTCCAACGTCGAGGCAGAAAACCGATTGGCTCCGCCTGGATTAAGGCCACGGTGAAAAAAGCCAAACCGCAATCGAGGCATTCCAGCGGAGCGAACGGCAATTTAGAAAACAAGTCAGGGGGTCCTGCTGGTAACTAGCGTTTGCCTCGGGGATCATTTTCACGGGAGATAAACATCTTTTTGTTGTTGTTGCGGATAAACTCGCATTGAGAATCCACAAGATTTCTTCCCGTTTCATTTCCATCAAATTAATCCGTTAGCTCGCAAATTCATTTGTTTGCTCACGCTGCATGGTTTTTAGACCGAGTGGTCGTGCCAACTACCCCTTACAGCAGAATTCATTTAGCCTGACTCTGTTAAATGAGACCACAACGAGTGAGACCGGGCCACAGAATGTTTCCGTTTGAACAAAAACGCTCCTGGATAACGTTGGCGAGGGCGGCAAGCGCAATTAAACCTGAGT
This sequence comes from Petromyzon marinus, assembly GCF_048934315.1. Taxonomy (NCBI): domain Eukaryota; kingdom Metazoa; phylum Chordata; class Hyperoartia; order Petromyzontiformes; family Petromyzontidae; genus Petromyzon; species Petromyzon marinus. Next base: position 7,268,458 of record NC_133714.1, on the reverse strand, counting down.
TTGATTCCCAACCAGTGGTGAGTAATAACTGATACGGTTCTGAGCCACCCCCCCCCCAGACCCCCCATTCACCAACCTGCAATGAGCATGTATGTATTTTGAACGTCTTTCACACCGTATGTAGCCAACTGTGCTAATCGGAGGTGTGGGGTGAGGACAACAAACTAAAGACAAGAGACAATTCTAAAGAAATTAGTTTTCAATCTAGATTTAAAAGTGAATAGCTTCAGTGGCTTACTAATGTCAGAAGGAAGAGCATTCCAGACGGCCGCAGAAGCGCTTCTGAAAAGCACAGCAGTATGGTGACGTACAGCCAAACAACCTTCATCGCCTGCAAGTGTGTGGAAAGTCCCTCCTGCGGTGGTTAATTGCCAATGGGCTGTAAATTATAATTTCTATTCGATATTGAGTCTGGTAATTCCCAAGCATGACGGACAGACGACCAGCATCATTGTGTCAGGAGATTCAGAAATGTCCATGTGGAAACTCTCGCGGTCGTAGTGCCGTCCGCCCCACGCCGCAAAACGTCGCCAGAAGTCATGGAATAACTTCTGAATTAACTCCTGCCAAACCACGCAAAAGCCCAGAAGATAGAAAGTCTGATTATTTACGTTCTTAACCATAAAACGTTACACAACAGTGCACACTAATTTTTCACTTTTTGTTGTTGTTAATTAAAACACTTGCAAAGATGTCTACAGAGCATCGCCAAACTCATCATTGCCAGGACGACACATTCCCGGGACAAGTGAGGAATGTGTGACGATAAGTGACAATATGCTGTGCGTGGACAGGACTTCATAAGGCAGTCGTTTTTATTTTTTCCCCGTCCAAAGGGCTTTACAACTTTTTCACAAGTTAGTGTTGTAAATCTGGTCAACTATTGACCCGGGCGAGCAAAAAAACCCTTGGAAAGACCCGAACAAGGGGCGAGTCCACTGCGGGCGCTCGCACGATTTTCACTTGCACACAAAATCGTCGGTCGCAGGACTCCGGCAAAAAAAAATCCAAATCAAACAAAGAGCGTAGGGTTTCATTAGCACGCCTGTGTCGGTGCCGCACGAGAAGCAACGTCACTCTTCCCGTGATCGCGACGGGGGCGGGCCCAACGTCGCTGACCATTGCAACCGTGCGGCTGCTGTAGTTTGTTTTTGTCACCTACTCGCGAGTCCGCTTTAGAAGCAGTTTTTAAAATGTTACAAAAATATCGAATATATTTTTTTTTTAACCCCAATTCAACGGTGCACCAGATTTTTTTTATTTATTTACAAAACACGCAAGGTTAATCGTTTGCGAAAGCAGGCTCTTGTTGAAAGCTGGCCCATTCAAGCGAACGAAGGGAATAGTTAAAGTCGTTGTGCAGATATCTGCATGCAGATGATAAGACACGAAGTGTCTCCGGACGAAGCTAGCCTGGGTGATACCAAATATAAATATAACGCCTTTTGGTGTCCTCTGGTCTAGCACCAATTGAGACGAGGCTCAAAAGAAAGCCGTCTCTGATGCGGACCAATCAGATTCAAGGACAACGCATACATTATCAGTGTGTTTTTTGTTTGCATTTTGACCACAAGTATTGTGGTTAATGCACACATGATTCCTTGTAAAAAAAGTTTAAGTTTTGTTGCCAGAAAAAAGGGGAAAACCCCTATTATTATATTTTGGTACTGGCAAAGGAGGTCTGATGATAACGTGGGTTACCAAAGTCCCAATGGCGCTCTCGACATTGTACCATGAGATTAATTTTGCATGCCCCCTCCTACACCCCCCCCGCCCCCCCCCCCCCCACTGCCTTATACCTACTATAATCGCCCAGGAATGTCTGTCCTTAACGCTCGTGACGTCACTCCACATCGACCAGCCCCACGCATTCATATTCATGAGCAGGTGACGTCCTCCAAATGGGCACACCCCCACCCCTCCTCATTAATAATCATGAGGTGACGTCACTCCACATCAAACAGCCCCCCTCATTAATAATCATTACAAGGTGACGTCCTCCAAATGGACAACCCCCCTCATTAATAATAATTAATGGCTAGCGTCACTCCACATGGGGGGGCGAGGCGCCTCCTCTCCCCTCCTCGGCGTCAACTCACAACCCTCACTACAAAGGCAGAACCCTCACGTCACGTGATCTCCGTAACGCTGTTGAGACATCAAAGTAAAAAGGACGTCACGATGAACAAGGGATTATAACCTTCAAATGAAATAGGTCTGTGTCACCGCGCCCTTACAAATTGCACACGCATTCATGCAATGAATATATCACGTCGCGGTCTGATTTTCGCTTGCAAGTTTCAGATTTACTACAATACACCCTCTCTTGGATGGGCAAAAGGCTCGTAAAATATATTTAGCAAACCAAGGCACTCACTTTTCCATTAACAAAAACTCGAGTTCCTAACTGCATCTCATGAAATACCCTACATACTCATTCAGCGATAGATCCGTACAACCTTTTCAGTTTGGGCTGAAACAAAGGCACCGTGGTGTGTGTGCACTGCGATACAAACCCAGTGGCCCAGGAGTGACATATGAAACGGTCCCAGGCACCCCTTTCACCCACACGCAGTGACCAGCACGGTGAAGTATGGTCAAGCAACCCTCGATAGCACAGCGAGTCATTTATCCAGCAGTGGTATAGTTAGCTCACTGTTCACTTTACTATCGCTACTGCCATGGTTCCTGTTCCCGAAAATGTTGCTCCTTGATTCCTCCTCCCGGATTGAGGATTTGTTTTGTCCACACCGCATTAAACTAACTCACTCACTCACCACACCGAAGGCCACACACAACACAGTCACTCACTCACCACACCGCAGTTCACAACAACACAGTCACTCACCACACCGCAGGTCACAACAACACACTCACCACACTGCAGGTCACGACAACACAGTCACACACCACACCGCAGGTCACAACAACACAGTCACTCACTCACCACACCGCAGGTCACAACAACACAGTTACTCACCACACCGCTGGACACAACAACACACTCGCCCACTCACCACACCGTAGATCACATCAACACACTCACTCACCACACTGCAGGTCAAACCAACACAGTCACTCACCACACCGCAGATCACAACAACACACTCACCACACCGCAGGTCACAACAACACACTCACTCACCACACTGCAGGTTACAACAACAGACCCACTCACTCACCACAGGTCACGACAACACAGTCACTCACTCACCACACCGCAGGCCACAACAACAGTCACTCACTCACCACATCGCAGGTCACAACAACACACTAACTCACCACACTGCAGGTCACAATAACACAGTCACTCACCATACCGCAGGTCACAACAACACAGTCACTCACCACACTGCAGGTCACAACAACACAGTCACTCACCACACTGCAGGTCACAACAACACACTCAATCACCACACCGCAGGTCAAACAACACAGTCGCTCACCACAGCGCAGGTCACAACAACACAGTCACTCACTCACCACACTGCAGGTCACGACAACACAGTCACTCACTCACCACACTGCAGGTCACAACAACACAGTCACTCACTCACCACACCGCAGGTGACAACAACACAGTCACTCACTCACCACACTGCAGGTCACGACAACACAGTCACTCACTCACCACACCGCAGGTGACAACAACACTCACTCACTCACCACATTGTAGGTCACAACAACAGTCACTCACTCACCACACCGCAGTTCACAACAACACAGTTACTCACCACACCGCTGGACACAACAACACGCTCACCCACTCACCACACCGCAGATCACATCAACACACTCACTCACCACACCGCAGGTCACAACATCAGACCCACTCACTCACCACACCACAGGTCACGACAACAAAGTCACTCACTCACCACACCGCAGGTCACAACAACACAGTCACTCACTCACCACATTGCAGGTCACAACAACACACTAACTCACCACACTGCAGGTCACAACAACACAGTCACTCACCACACCGCAGGTCACAACAACACACCACTCACCACACAGCAGGTCACAATAACACAGTCGCTCACCATAGCGCAGGTCACGACAACACAGTCACTCACTCACCACACTGCAGGTGACGACAACACAGTCACTCACTCACCACACTGCAGGTCACAACCACACAGTCACTCACTCACCACACCGCAGGTCACAACAATACAGTCACTCACTCACCACACCGCACGTCACAACAACACAGTCACTCACTCACCACACCGCAGGTCACAACCACACAGTCACTCACTCACCACACCGCACGTCACAACAACTCACTCACCACACCGCAGGTCACAACAACACAGTCACTCACTCACCACACCGCAGGTGACAACAACACAGTCACTCACTCACCACACCGCAGGTAACGACAACACAGTCACTCACGCACCACACCGCACGTCACAACAACTCACTCACCACACCGCAGGTCAAAACAACACAGTCACTCACTCACCACACCGCAGGTCACAACATAGTAACTCACTCACCACACTGCAGGTCACAACAACACACTCACTCACCACACTGCAGGTCACAACAACACACTCACTCACTCACCACACCACAGGTCACGCAAACAGTCACTCACTCACTACACCGCAGGTCACAACAACACTCACTAACTCACCACACTGCAGGTCACAACAACAACACTCACTCACCACACTGCAGGTCACAACAACAACACTCACTAACTCACCACACCGCAAGTTACAACAACACACTCACTCACCACACCGCAAGCTACAACAACACACTCACTCACCACACCGCAAGCTACAACAACACACTCACTCACCACACTGCATGTCACAACAACAACAACTCACTCACGCACTGTAGGTCACAACATTTCCCCTTCTGTTTCTCCCTTGCATTGACCGACTTTGGAATTCCCTCCCTTCGTCTCTTTTCCCAAGGTCATAAAGACCTTGCTCAACCCAAGAAACGCACCGACTGTTATCCATTACAAGAAGCGGTGCTGTGTGTAACAGGCCGCTTGGGCACTTTGGGCCTTGTGCTCAAGAGCCGCGATAAAAAAATATAAAATAATCACATAAACGTTTTAGCTCCGCTGCGGACGATGCCCCGACCAGGATTTCCCGCAAGATTTGACACCATTTGCATGCAAGCATGAGCGTACGTGCCCGAAAGGCGTATGCACCCTGCATTCATCGCTCGCTTTAAGCCACTTAAAACCAGCGCGCACAATATGCGTCCTGTGCGGACCACTGTAATAAAGCTTCGGCGGGATCTTAAAGACGGAATTTCATCGTCACGAGACCAACTTGAGAACACTTCTGGGAGACCTAACGAGCACGCGCACTGCACCCGCTCTCCTTTCCCCCCTCTGTCTCTACCCATCAATGCCCGCAGTCTATTTGTCTCACGTTGGCTCGCATGAACACTGCAAAATTAATGTTTATTAGCGTGAAGGAGGTGCGGGGGGGGGTAGCGGGCACAGAGGTTAGTGCACTGCACTCTCAACGAACAACTTTGGAGATCTGATATGGCCCTGGGCATCATCCCTTTTCCCCAACCCGCACTGACCAGCGTGGTGAAGTATGGTGTAACAAAAAAAAAACATACATTCCCTGACATGGAACGGGGGAGGCCTTCATCCAGCAGTGAATAGAACGTAGATAAATATTTGGAGCCATACCACCATGCATAGGGCTGGCCGACTTAAAAGCACACAGCCTCTTCAGAACACTTGCAACATGCGATAACGTTCACTTCACTATTTGTTAAGGCAGCTCAAAGTTTTTAGTTTCTCTTGCAGGGAAATACCTAAATATTTCGCCAGCGATCTTAACTATTTCTTCATCTGCTTTGTCAGACTAAATATAAACAATTAATATTTTAAACCGTTTTATTTTACCAGGTGAGGCCCCACTGAGCTGTATAGCTCTTTTAAATAGATGACCTGGTCACAAATGACAGCTCAACGAAAGTGGCTCATCATCACGTGGAAATTTATAGCTGCCAAATACTCTACACGCACATTCATTCTAAAAAGTGGAGGGAAACAGCGGAGGAACTGGAGAAATATCCACGCGACCACGGGGAGAACACGCAAACTCCAAATATACAGGCATCAGGGTCGGGATTGAGCCCACGACCTCCTGCATACCAGGCAAGGAAGTTGATATCTCACCACCGCGGCACCCTACAAATCAAGCGTATATCAAACGGAAGGTCCTGACCAATTGATACGGAAATTTGCGTCGCTGGCAAGTGTCTTTTTTTTTTTACAAAGTCACAATTTTAAACGATTGCTATTTTAACCAACAAAAACTAAAGGCGAGGTTATAACAAATAACAGCTTCACCTTGCTGTGGCAGGAAGGACGCACTTACCATGAGGTGGATCAAACTGAAAGCAAGCACGTGAACAATAACACTATAACCGTGACTGAATGACAATTCGATGAGAAACGCCTTGACAGCCACTGCATTCAAAAACCTGTCGGTCACTGCAGGTTGCCCTAGCGAGTCGCACGGGAGCGCATTTAGGATTCTTAAAGAATTCGCCGCAAATACCGAATGCACCAACAAACGGCGAAGCCTCAAGCAACTTCACCAAAAAAATCCTGAAGTTCATTCCGTTCACAAGCCAGGTGAAGGCTCGAGAGACGAGGAAAATCCAATTTGCAAGCATGACGCGGGTGAAGAGCGGAGGGTGAAATGACCCACGCCCTCCTGCGCGGACGCCTCGTTATAATTCAATCTCTTGTGTGTTCTTCTTCTCTCGTTTGCCAGAAATATTTCAGCATTAACGTTGGCAAACCATGACCCCCCCCCCCATCGTGACCAACAAGCAGTGCCACTCTCGCTTATATAGCTCCTAGCCATAGTGACAGGCTGGTTCACAATTTTAGTCGGCTTGGGTGCCACACCCACGCCGCTTGAGTCACTAAAACTCGTGTTGTTCAGGCTTGCATCCAACTTCAATTTCAGTTCTGCAATAGCCCCAGCCCCGGCTCCACTCCCTCATTCCCATAAATATGAAATAACAACGAAATTTAAAAAAAACCCACTAAAGTATTTCATTGCCAGAGTGGAGGAGTCCTCGGGCAATGTTAGATTGGTCTTGCCGCCTTCCAGTGGCCTTGCCGCCGAGCGATTCCAAGCGCCCGTGTTTCCGGCATCGTGCAACGAGTGCGGGCAACTTCAAGCGCTGAAACAGGGTGAGAACGGCCGCTCGCTGGCAGGCAACTACGGAAAAAACCTCCTGTTCACCACCCCCCCCCCCCCAATTAAAAGCAATCCAATTTAACGCGGATTAAATGTTGCTGCCGCCGCGGTGTCGTGCGTTCAGTCACACCGGGCCTGCAACTCAAGAGGTTGCTGGTTTGATTCCGTGTCCCGGTTGAATAATGGTGCAAAGTTTCTTGAATCCTCACGAATCTGTCCACCGGGCAGTATTAGAATCGGTGTAATACAGTTGCTTTGATTGGCAGCATGCGCGTTGTGGGGCAGCGTGTATGTACTGCAGCCTCTTTGTTATTAACACGTCTTGCCAGTGTCCAAGAGTGTGCCAACAACATTCTAGAAGGGCCCTCTGGGGCTCCCTCTAGTGGAGATCCTTCCACCTGCAGTGAGCAAGAAATTGCAGGGCCGTACCTTTACCTTCTCCGAAAATATCATCAACATTTATCACGTTCGGATATAAAATTGGATTCGTACCATCCATGTGGCCTATGACCAAAGTGCCCAGAAAGTGGCCAATGTTTTCAAATCTCAGAAGCTGCTTCTTCTTTAGTCCAGCCGAGGTCGATGCAGAGCAACTACAATTTCACGTTAAGGAGGTCAAACGAGACAACCGCGTCAGGAGCAGCAGAGTGTTTGGAGTGCCACAGTGGTGAGATGTTAACTACCTCGCCTGGTATACAGGAGGTCTTGGGTTCGATCTCGACCATGACGCCTGCTCTGTATTTGTACGTTTGCATGTTCTCCCCATGGCCGCGTGGATTTTTCTCCGAGTCCTTCAGGTTTTGATCTTCAAATTTAGAACCAACATCACGTGTTTTAGAGTATTTGGCTGCGACAAATTTCCACGTGACAATCCACTTTGTTGAGTTGTCATTTGTGGCCAGGGCGCTTCTGAAAACAAGCTATATACAGTGAGGGAAATAAGTATTTGATGCCCTGCTGATTTTGGACGTTTGCCCCACTGACAAAGATATGATCAGTCTATCATTTTAATGGTAGGTTTATTTGAACAGTGAGAGACAGAATAACAACAAAAACATCCGGAAAAACGCACGTCAAAAATGTTATAAATTGATTTGCATTTTAATAAGAGAATATGTATTTGACCCCTCTGCAAAACATGACTTAGTACTTGGTGGCAAAACCCTTGTTGGCAATCACAGAGGTCAGACGTTTCTTGTAGTTGGCCACCAGGTTTGCACACATCTCAGGAGGAATGTTGTCCCACTCCTCTTTGCAGATATTCTCCAAATCATTAAGGTTTCGAGGCTGACGTTTGGCAACTCGAACCTTCAGCTCCCTCCACAGATTTTCTATGAGATTAAGGTCTGGAGACTGGCTAGGCCACTCCAGGACCTTAATGTGCTTCTTCTTGAGCCACTCCTTTGTTGCCTTGGCCGTGTGTTTTTGGTCATTGTCATGCTGGAATACCCATCCATGACCCATTTTCAATGCCCTGGCTGAGGGAAGGAGGTTCTCACCCAAGATTTGACGGTACATGGCCCTGTCCATCGTCCCTTTGATGCAGTAATGTTGTCCTGTCCCCTTAGCAGAAAAACTCCCCCAAAGCATAATGTTTCCACCTCCATGTTTGACGGTGAGGATGGTGTTCTTGGGGTCATAGGCAGCATTCCTCCTCCTCAAAACACGGCGAGTTGAGTTGATGCCAAAGAGCTCCATTTTGGTCTCATCTGACCACAACACTTTCAACCAGTTGTCCTCTGAATCATTCAATGTTCATTGGCAAACTTCAGACGGGCATGTATATGTGCTTTCTTGAGCAGGGGGACCTTGCGGGTGCTGCAGGATTTCAGTCCTTCACGGCGTAGTGTGTTACCAATTGTTTTCTTGGTGACTATGGTTCCAGCTGCGTTGAGATCATTGGCAAGATCCTCCCGTGTAGTTCTGGGCTGATTCCTCACCGTTCTCATGATCATTGCAACTCCACGAGGTGAGGTCTTGCATGGAGCCCCAGGCCAAGGGAGATTGACAGTTCTTTTGTGTTTCTTCCATTTGCGAATAATCGCACCAACTGTTGTCACCTTCTCACCTTAGCTGCTTGGCAATGGTCGTGTAGCTCTTTCCAGCCTTGTGTAGGTCTACAATCTTGTCCCTGACATCCTTGGAGAGTTCTTTGGTCTTGGCCATGGTGGAAAGTTTGGAATCTGATTGATTGCTTCTGTGGACAGGTGTCTTTTATACAGGTAACAAGCTGAGATTAGGAGCACTCCCTTTAAGAGTGTGCTCCTAATCTCAGCTCGTTACCTGTATAAAATACACATGAGCCAGAAATCTTTCTGATTGAGAGGGGGTCAAATGCTTATTTCCCTCATTAAAATGCAAATAAATTTATAACATTTTTGACATGCGTTTTTCTGAATTTTTTTGTTGTTATTCTGTCTCTCACTGTTCAAATAAACCTACCATTAAAATTATAGACTGATCATTTATTTGTCAGTGGGCAAACGTACAAAATCAGCAGGGGATCAAATACTTTTTTTCCCTCACTGTAGCTCAGTGGGCCTTACCTGGTCAAATTTAAAATAGTTTAAGTATTTGTGGATCGGGCATTGCGTCACTATATGTTCTATGGTCTGTTGTGGATGATCACAGTTGCACACTACTGCAAAGTTTTTAATTTTCCACTTGTGCATCTCAGAAGCTAATTAGGGTTGAGCCTGGACAGAGCTTCTGATGGGTGACCACCATACAGAACAGGTCTTATAGGCTAAGCACTGTGTGTGGGGCTGCGTTGGCGAACAGCAGAGGACAGTGCAGAAAAACATTGTTGTACTGTACTTCTATGCTCATAATAAAGGTGGGTTTTTTTTTGCCATTTTGTCAATTCGCCCGATGGTGCTAGATGTAATTACCAGCGAAATGTCGTACTCAAATTGTAAATGTTGTGGATTTACTCTCCAACACACCGGTGGGCTGAAGTTGTAACTCATTGGCGCATTGTTTACGTGACAAACCTTACTGGCTGTGTCGGGTGGTGGAGGGTTACGACACATTTATACTTCACGCGATCTAAACCAAAACAAACCTTATTATGAATAATATTGGTCGCGAAAATCCTACGCGCTAAACTGTACCCCTATGCTCCCGCGTATATGCTGCCCGCCTTCAAGCCCCCCCTCCCCCTCCCCCCCCTTCCCCTTCCTACCGACCGGCATGGTCAGTGGAGGTGGTCACGAGAAACGATGGTGGCCGGTGGTCGAAAATAACGACAGCGTGGCGGCGAAGGGAACGAGCGCACACAAGAGGATGTCGACTGCGGAAATACAGTGACGAAATCGGCATGGGCAACACAGCCGCCGATGGGTTCGGCGAGGTCTACACCCAGCGGTGGGTGGCTCATGACCATGGATAAATATAATTTGAAAATACCGAAAACACGTGCAATGACCACTGAGCCTTCACCACCAAGCGAAGCAACCTCATGCCACCAGGACCTAATGGTCACCACATTTTCTGAATGCCTCTCCCAGATGTGTGGATCGTGGAATTGAGGAAGTGACCGATGCAAAGTAGATTTCTTTATTTTATTGCTTACGACCACCGCACCGAGAAGATGAGGAACGAACCAGAGGGTCAGTACCCATCTCAGACAACTGAGTAAAAGAATTGACTCAGGATGGCTAAGATATGTCGATCAGGGTTACGGCTCGAGGTTCATGGTGGCCACCACAGACAAGCAGAGAGAAACATCTATTCAGGTGGCCAGGGAAGCTTATTGGTTAGGGTTAGAGGTTAGTGGTGCCCATGTCGGAAAGCAGAAAGGAAGTCCACTCAGCTGGCCAGGGGGACACGCGATAAGAATAGAGGAAAACTACATTGGAAGAAGAAACGCAAAGGACGTGAAAGTACCAGGACAGAGTACCGAGAAGCTGGCCTAAGAAGGATTTGGTTGGAAGTGGTGAACCAGGGTTGTGAAGGGTTTAAAGGCCTCTGGAGTGGACGTGGAGAATATGGCCCGGGTTTAGGAATGAGTGGGGAGAGAGGACAGCCAGGAAGACGGAGGCCACAGGAGTGAGACCAAATCCAGGAATAACAACACTCAACTAAAGACAGCTGAGAAGAAATAACACGGCTCTGCTCAAGACACATCTCCACATAATTGTGACCGGCATGGCCACGGATGGCTTTGTTTGTTGCCACTGAACGGAGACCTAAGATCACCCAATGGCAGACCTCCACAACTAATAATAACAATACGTTATATTGATAAAGCGCCATGCTACAATGTACTCAAGGCGCTGTACACATCAGATCCGTAAATAAATAAATAAATGATTCATTGCCCAAGGGGAGGAAATCTTATCTATATATATGAAAGGGAAATTTGTGAATATGTGTGTCTGTTCGAAATGTTTAGCATACTTCCCGACATGCAACAAACTTGAAATTTGGCATGTAGGTAGCTTCCAGACTGTACACAATGCAAGAACTATAAAATAGACTTTGTATATATATTTTTTGGGGGGGGGCGCAATCATGGATATATTTTGTAAGGCAAGTGAGCGGTGACGTCACATCTGTGATGTCACCTACATTCGGCAGCATTACGCAGTGTGCCTGCTGACGTCACGCATTCCCCCCCAACCCTCCGCGTAGGCCGTGTATTAATCCAAGACAAGAATTAAAGTCTCGGGCGAAGCCGGGTAGTAAAGCTCGTAATTTATAAAGTGCCTTTACCCAAGGTGCTTTATAACTGAAACGCCTCCATGTGCCTCGAAACTTAAGTCAGGAGGTTTCTGCTACATTTTAAAGTAAAACCAGTTCGACATTGAAGAGTTTGGCTCCGTGCGAGAGGAATCTGGGAGAACCTAGTGAAAACCCACGAAGTGTAAATTACGTACAAAGGGGTGACAACCTTGGCACCCGCCAACTTTTTGGCCACACCTCACGGCCTCGCACACCGACGACACCGGACAATGCCCCGGTGGCCACCCAAGCGAGCATGAACCGGGCGCCGACCTGTTTAGCCTCCGAAGACCCGGCGAGGTTTAGTCGTAAGGACAAACTGACCGCTGCACCGGTGGGGTGTATGCAGAGACCTGGCCTGGCCCCGACAGTCCAAATCGACCACCCAGGTTATCCCATTAACAAATCACCAAGTGCCTTTCATTTCACTTGGCCTCGGAGCACCGACTACTCGAGTGAGAGAGCAGTGAAGAGCCGCCTGGGTATATAACGTCCTCCTGTGCTATGACTTCCCGGCGATGGCTAACATCAAGTGGCGAGCGATGTCTTGCAGTTTGGTCAAAAAAACCCCCTTCCCCCCCCCCTCCCCCATGACCGACGTGGCATGGCCAAGGCATTTGTCCAGCAGTAGACTGACAAAGGGGCTTATAAATTACAAAATAAAAATGTCATCGTTTGCCAATAATTTTTTACATTATCTCCGCTGCGTGACTCATGAGACTCGCTGTCCTGTGATCGCCACACGCAATTACCCTGCTTCCTTTGTACGGGTCTAACGAAGGCTAACTTTTCCGATCTCGCTTTGAAATGTGCCTTCTTTTTCAATTTCACTGCACGAAACTATTATAACTTTTCTCGTCCTAATTCTCCCAATTGCTTGGTCTGTTCGATACCGATTTCCTCATCATCACCATTAAGATCATCACCGCCAGGTGCATTGGTATTGTTCATTTCTACTTTGCCGTTTTTTTCACTTTCTCCTTCGTGATAAAGGCTGCTGTGATATAGCAATCCAGTGAGAGCTCCACTAGCCACACTAATACGGAGGGGAGAGCCGTGGTCGTGCTATCAGAACAGTCCGGTTAGCCGCTACATTATGGTAATTAACATGAATGGAAAAGAAAATATCAACAAACCTGTGGCTAGCTTAGCTGCATACGTATACAGGATAAGCTTTGATTGCGAGTAACTTGGTTTGCGAGTGTTTTGCAAGACGAGCACATTTTTTAAATAATTATTAATTTGATAAACGAGCGAGGTCTTGCAATACGAGTAGTAACGTATACGCTTTGTCTACCGAGCGTCACGTGATCACAACTGATATACGAGTGCTTTGATATACGAGTGCTTTGGATTACAAACACGTTTCCGGAACGAATTATGCTCGCAATCCAAGGTTTTACTGTATTTTTGGTGCTATGGTGTTATTGTATGTATAATGCATGTTGTGGGGGCATATATAGCGTGTGTGTACGTGTGTTAATTGTGCAAGTAAACAAATTAAAAGCATATTCTTAGTTTTTTCGGTAAAGTCACGTTGAAGGGAAACAACAAAATAATAATATATATATAAAACAATAAAAAATTCTCACGACGTTTCGACCATAACTCAAACGGTCGTCTTCAGGTGTGTTGGTTTGCATAAATTTATTTTTAAACGGCGCATTTACTTATTTATAAAAACGTTAGCGCCACGCGCAGCGATTTGGCAGTTTATTTAGGACTAGTCCATCTATATTCTGAAAAGAGGAGGGGGGAGACGAAATTTTTTATAATGTATGCTGTCTGAAAGCCACTGTAAGCGTGAACAATCAATTAAGACCTAATACAAATGTTAAGTCAATTACAAAGTTATGAGAAACTGATATCATGATAATTGTTAAATTTTAAATTATGTCTTGGAAAATTACACTGTGGCACCTGTTAGGAAGTTGTTTACCTTCGATTATATTAAGATACGCTTCTTTGAATCCACTTCCAAGTAAACTTCAGCAGTCTTACACTGCCTCTTCCCGATGACAACCCGGTTCCATTGCAAGACCTTTCGTCAATTATTTTATCTCACTTCTCACCTTGAGTCTGTGATGCTTCTGTAGATTTCCCCGCGAGATAGATAATACATTTACTTTTATTTTGCTTTGGCACATCTCTGAAGTTTAGCTCCTCATTCTTCTGTTCATAATTGTTAACTTCGTTCCGTTAGCATCCACTTCCACTCTGAAGTTTACAGAACTGCGTGCTAACCACTCACCGCACCACTGCCACAACCCCAGGTACATAATTGTACAGTACAATTAAGCGCCATGATTCTGTGCACCATCATGCACTCTTTTCCCCTGTAATGTAAATAAAAAGTTGGGGAGTGCGTCTTACAAGATGTGTCTGCGTGGGAGACCAGAATCGTCTAACTTTATTAACATCAAGTACAAGTTCTGGCTGCGGATTACTTTCCAGAGCGCCATTTAATCCGGAGAAAACGGTTTAAGTGGGTGAAAGTCCCTTTTCACAGTCTGGGATTGTAAAGGAGACCTGGGACGCAAATCATTAACACAAAACACACACGGCACACGAGCCTGGTGAAATATTAAACACCGTGCTAAGAAATCCACAAACGATGAGAACATATTTCAGGGAAGTCTCATGCCGGTGAATAATAACACGACAGTGGCGGTGATCTTGCCGAGTCTCAAGACTGACGACGGATTTGGCAATGACCAGAATCAACGGAGGGGGTCAGTCCTCTGTCAACAGACTTGTGTCACCTCAACCAACCATGGCATGACAGCGATGACAGCAACATGAATCAAGCCACAAGGATCGTGTCTGTTTTCCCGATACAAGAAATGACCAAAACAACAACCGCAATTCGCCACTAAGTGGCGGAGACGTCACCACGGCGCTTGTGCCAGGCCATGTGCACTTTAAGGGCAGCTGAAGCGTCCAACGCCCGCCGGCGGGAAGGTCACAGGTCAGACTCAGCAGGTGCCATGGGGTTGACTGACTGCGGGTGACCAAATCACCTACAGTGCCACCCGACCCCATCGAGATGGTGTCGCAAGCTAAGCAGTTTTGAGCCTGCATGGTGCTCCGTCGGGAGACAAAGATCCCCCGGGTAGCCTTAACAGGCTGTTGGGGCAAGTGCTTTTAGCGAGCACCTATGAAGGCCCGAACGCTACGCGAACGGGGATGGGTGGCCACCACCACGCCCGGGCGCCTTTGTGTCCCCAGTGGCGATGTTTACTACACACCGCACCAGGTACTCATTTGAGGCCTAGTCGACCTAGGGGAGGAGGCCCAGGACCGGTTCAGACAATCGCCACCGGTGTTGGCCGCGAGATGGGGGAATCGAACTCGGGTGGCCGGGTTCGTAGCGCAGCGTAGCGCTACAAGCAGGTTGTCACAGTGGCGTTGCAGGCTAACGTGGTGCGTGAGCAGCCATGCAAGTGCAATGCAGCAGCAACAACAACAAAAAACAATTGTTGCACGCCACCTCTATGCTCCCACGTCTAGCGCTCGCCAGTCTTCACCGACCGTCGCAACTGGCACGGCGTGGGAACGGAGGATCCCTCAGCCAACAATGGCTGCTGGTTATGATGACACCATGCATGGGGGTGCCGCGGCGGCGAGATGTTAACTACCTCGCCTGGTGTACAGGAGGTCGTGGGTTCCATCCCGACCCTGACGCCTGGTGTATACTTGGTGTTTGCGTGTCTATCTCTCATCACGGTGGCTAAGAGATGTTAACTACCTCGCCTGGTATGCAGGAGGTCGTGGGTTCCATCCCGACCCTGACGCCTGCTATATATTTGGAGTTTGCGTGTCTCTATCTCTCATCACGGTGGCTAGGAGATGTTAACTACCTCGCCTGGTATACAGGAGGTCGTGGGTTCCATCCCGACCCTGACGCCTGCTGTATATTTGGAGTTTGCGTGTCTCTCTCATATCACGGTGGCTAGGAGATGTTAACTACCTCGCCTGGTACACAGGAGGTCGTGGGATCCATCCCGACCCTGACGATGCCTGCTGTATATTTGGAGTTTGCGTGTCTCTCTCTCATCATCACGGTGGCTAGGAGATGTTAACTACCTCGCCTGGTACACAGGAGGTCGTGGGATCCATCCCGACCCTGACGATGCCTGTTGCTGTATATTTGGAGTTTGCGTGTCTCTCTCTCTCATCATCACGGTGGCTAGGAGATGTTAACTACCTCGCCTGGTACACAGGAGGTCGTGGGATCCATCCCGACCCTGACGATGCCTGCTGCTGTATATTTGGAGTTTGCGTGTCTCTATCTCTCATCACGATGGCTAGGAGATGTTAACTACCTCGCCTGGTGCACAGGAGGTCGTGGGATCCATCCCGACCCTGACGATGCCTGCTGCTGTATATTTGGAGTTTGCGTGTCTCTCTCTCATCATCATCACGATGGCTAGGAGATGTTAACTACCTCGCCTGGTATACAGGAGGTCGTGGGATCCATCCCGACCCTGACCACTGCTGCTGTATATTTGGAGTTTGCGTGTCTCTATCTCTCATCACGATGGCTAGGAGATGTTAACTACCTCGCCTGGTGCACAGGAGGTCGTGGGATCCATCCCGACCCTGACGATGCCTGCTGCTGTATATTTGGAGTTTGCGTGTCTCTCTCTCATCATCATCACGATGGCTAGGAGATGTTAACTACCTCGCCTGGTATACAGGAGGTCGTGGGATCCATCCCGACCCTGACCACTGCTGCTGTATATTTGGAGTTTGCGTGTCTCTATCTCTCATCACGATGGCTAGGAGATGTTAACTACCTCGCCTGGTACACAGGAGGTCGTGGGATCCATCCCGACCCTGACGATGCCTGCTGCTGTATATTTGGAGTTTGCGTGTCTCTCTCTCATCATCATCACGGTGGCTAGGAGATGTTAACTACCTCGCCTGGTCTACAGGAGGTCGTGGGATCCATCCCGACCCTGACGATGCCTGCTGCTATATATTTGGAGTTTGCGTGTCTCTCTCTCATCATCATCACGGTGGCTAGGAGATGTTAACTACCTCGCCTGGTCTACAGGAGGTCGTGGGATCCATCCCGACCCTGACGATGCCTGCTGCTGTATATTTGGAGTTTGCGTGTCTCTCTCTCATCATCATCACGGTGGCTAGGAGATGTTAACTACCTCGCCTGGTCTACAGGAGGTCGTGGGATCCATCCCGACCCTGACGATGCCTGCTGCTGTATATTTGGAGTTTGAGTGTCTCTATCTCTCATCACGATGGCTAGGAGATGTTAACTACCTCGCCTGGTACACAGGAGGTCGTGGGATCCATCCCGACCCTGACGATGCCTGCTGCTGTATATTTGGAGTTTGCGTGTCTCTATCTCTCATCACGGTGGCTAGGAGATGTTAACTACCTCGCCTGGTATACAGGAGGTCGTGGGATCCATCCCGACCCTGACGCCTGCTGTATATTTGGAGTTTGCGTGTCTCTCCCATATCACGGTGGCTAGGAGATGTTAACTACCTCGCCTGGTACACAGGAGGTCGTGGGATCCATCCCGACCCTGACGATGCCTGCTGCTGTATATTTGGAGTTTGCGTGTCTCTATCTCTCATCACGATGGCTAGGAGATGTTAACTACCTCGCCTGGTACACAGGAGGTCGTGGGATCCATCCCGACCCTGACGATGCCTGCTGCTGTATATTTGGAGTTTGCGTGTCTCTCTCTCGTCGTGGTCGCGTGGATTTTCCTCTGGGTCCGTCGATTCCCCACCCCCCGCCCCCTCCACATTATCACGCGTTCAGAGTAATTTGGCTGCTATACATTTTCACGTGATGATGATGATGATAATAATAAACCGCCAACTTCGTTGAGCTATCATTTGTGATATCCAGGTCCGCCTTCTGAAAAATAGCTACAACATAAGCTCAGTGGGGGGTGGGGGTGGGTGCTTACCTAGTAACTAGTTTCCTTTCGTAATTTTTTGCGTAAAATTTACAAGGGGATGGGAGTCGCATCTAGTCGTCTTTGCCGTATTCTTCTTCTTCTTCACACCCATCGACAAATGTCGATTCGACCGCGCGCCAAGCGAAACCCACGGACGGAACCAAGCGCCCCCAATCGATGAATCGTAACGCGGGCAACGAGGACCCTCGCAGGAAACACACAGCACGTGGGTGACATCGCGCAAAGCAGAGAGGGCCATGGATGGCACGGCGAGGTCGTCATCCAGCAGCTGATAGAGCGTACCCTCCACCCTCCTCCACACCTCCTCCACCGTTCGTGCTCGAGATTGTAAATTTGCTCTCCCAACACGCGGCTGGTGGTTGTTGTTGTTATTGTTGTTGTTGTGCGTCGCTGTGCATCGTAACGAATGGGTCACAGTCTGTTTACGTGGCAAAACCTGAACTGAACAACCTATATTACGGATGACACTGATCGCGAAACGCCCGACTGAACATCACTACCACCACCACCGCCGCCGCTGCTGCTGAGACTCCACGTTAATAAACTAACGTGGAGTTTAAATTTTGATTTCAAGCTTTCGTGACTGCAGTAATTCATGTTCTTGGCTCTTTCGGTAAAGTCACGTTGAAGGGAAACAATAAAATATTATTTCCCTTCGATAAAATATTATTTCTCTTCAACGTGACTTTACCGAAAGAGCTAAGAATATATAACGTGGAGTTTGTTTACAATCGCAGGTGCCGTTCATATTTCCCAGCTCGCATAAGCGCGCGACCCCCCCCCCCAACCCCCCCCGCAGAACGCGCGCGCGCCATTAGCCCCGGCAGCCCTCGTGACGCCGCGGTCGGCCAATAGCGTGCGCCGCCGCGGTCATCGCGCGCCTATCCGCACTGGGGAATCTCAAGGCGGGGCGGGTCCGCGCCGACCCGGCCCCGCCCCCCCCCATCCCGCCGTTCGAAGCAAAGCATAAAATGGGCAAACAAATGGCGCTCGCCTTCGTCGTAGTGGCCGCAGTCCTGCAGCTCGGCGAAGTACTCCTCCGTCTCCTGGAGGTTGTTCTGGAAGTGCTGCTTGAGGCGGCCGAAGGCGCGGAACGTGCGCGCCAGCTCCTTGGCGAGCAGCGCGGGCGACGCGACGAACCAGCGAGTCGACGCGTCCGCCATGATGAACTGGGGAGGGGAGGGGGCAGCTGTGGAGGGGGTGGGGCAATGGGTGGAAGGGGGGCGGGGTAATGTGGGAGGGGGTGGGGTAATGATTGGGCGTGGCACTGGGGGGGGAAGGTGAGGCAATGAGGGGGCGGGGCAATGGGTGGAAGGGGGGCGGGGTAATGTGGGAGGGGGTGGTGTAATGATTGGGCGTGGCACTGGGGGGAAGGTGAGGCAATGAGGGGGCGGGGCAATGGGTGGAGGGGGCGGGGTCATAAATGAGTGGGGAGGTGGGGCAATGAGGGGGGGTGGGGCAATAAGGGGGGGTGGGGCAATAGGGGAGGGGCGGGGAAATGGGGGGGAGGTGAGGAATGGGGTAGAGGGCGGGGCAATGAGGGGGGAGGGGAAATGGAGGGAGGTGGTGGGGGAGGAGTAATAAGGGGGAGGGGCAATTAGGGGGGCGGGGCAATCGGGGGAGGGGCGCAAGCACTTTGACTCAGAATTAGAATTGACTACATGAGGAATCCGATGAGCTGTAAAGCTCTTGTCACAATGGGGAAAAGGGGTGGGGCAATGGGGAGAGAGGCGGGGTCAATCGGGGATAGGACAATGGGGAAAGGGGCGGGGGAGATTGGACAATGGTGTCTCTGAATACAATTGAGTTAATTTAGTCATACGTTTGAATTATTTGATGTTTTATGCGTTACTAGATAGCGAATAATAGCTAAATATTCACGTGATAATAAACAAAACAACTTCAACGTGTCCTATCTTGATGCGCCAAAGAAGGGCCATTGCCCGAACCGTCCCGTCTGCTATATATTTGTTTTCACCTTCGGGCCACACTGGGTGAGGCTCGACCTGGCATGTTGGGGCTTGGCCCATCTTGGCGAGCCCTGGAAAACCGCAACGGGATGAAGTTGGCGGGGCGAGATGACCTTGGTGGGGGGGGGGGGGGGGGCTGCGGGTCAACTGGGGGATGGGGGGGGGCGAGGTTTGTGGGCTTGGGTTAAATTATTTAGGCTTTTTGTACATGATGGTCCAGATGTCCTGTGACCGCCCATCCCGCATTTAATTCTCTAAGCCAGTGATTCTACAACCTGGGATGCACGCAATCCCTGGGGGTGCGAGATGTCCCTTCTAAGGACCAAAGGGGTGCAGGCTGCACTAAAGGTTCAGAAACCGCTGGTCTAAAACGTAATCTTTTTTTAAAGTAAAGTTTATTTAAAACAGAAATTAATATGCAAAAGGAACACAAATTGTTAGGGGTAAATTAATTGAGGGTCACCAGACATCTGGGCCAGGTGTTGACGCAAAGCCCCACACGTGTGTGTTGTGCACCTGTGTGGCTGTGTTCGTGTCTTTGGCTGTCCACGTGTCTCTCGATTTGGCTGTGGCTGTCTGTGTGATTGTTTATGTATCTTTCTAGATTTGAAGTTTTCGTGACTGCAAGGATCCATACTCTTTGGTTCTTTCGGTAAAGTCACGTAGGTGAAAAATAAAAAATAAAAAGCAATATAAAATAAAAAAAATGAAATAAATGTATTTATAGTTTTATTAAATATTTTTTATTTAATACATTTTTATATATATTTTTCACCTACGTGACTTTACCGAAAGAACCCAAGAGTATTCTATGAATCTGTCCATGTTGCTGTACGCGTGGCTGTGTGAGTGTCTATGCATGTTTATGGTGCTGTACGCATGGCTGTGTGACTGTGTGAGTGTCTATGTATATGTTCATGTTGCTGTACGCGTGGCTGTGTGACTGTCTGTGTGATTGTTTATGAATCTGTCCATGTTGCTGTAAGCGTGGCTGTGTGTCTGTGTGAGTGTCTATGTATATGTTCATGTTGCTGTACGCGTGGCTGTGTGACTGGCTGTGTGACTGTCTGTGTGAGTGTCTATGTATATGTTCATGTTGCTGTACGCGTGGCTGTGTGACTGTCTGTGTGATTGTCTATGAATCTGTCCATGGTGCTGTACGCATGGCTGTGTGACTGTGTGATTGTCTATGTATATGTTCATGTTGCTGTATGCGTGGCTGTGTGACTGTCTGTGTGATTGTTTATTAATCTTTCCATGTTGCTGTACGTGTGGCTGTGTGTCTGTGTGAGTGTCTATGTATATGTTCATGTTGCTGTACGCGTGGCTGTGTGACTGTGTGAGTGTCTAAGAATCTGTCCATTTCGATTTAAAGCTTTCGTGACTGCAAGGATTCATCTTTGATTCTTTCGGTAAAGTCACGTAGAATGAGAATAAAATAATAAATTGATCAAATAAAATAACACAATAAAATTCTCACGACGTTTCGGCCACAACACAAGCGGCCTTCATCAGCTGATGAAGGCCGCTTGTGTTGTGACTTTACCGAAAGAACCAAAGAAGATGAATCTGTCCATGGTGCTGTACGCGTGGCTGTGTGACTGTCTGTGTGAGTGTCTATGTATATGTTCATGTTGCTGTATGCGTGGCTGTGTGACTGTCTGTGTGGCTATGTGATGGTGTGGAGCGGTGGTGTAGCGGTTAGCGCTCTGCGTGATGAACCCGGCGACCCGGGTTCGATTCCCGCTCATGGCCAACGCCAGTGACGATTATCTGAACTGGTACTGGGCCTCCCCTATGTCAACTCAGCCTCAAATGAGTACCTGGTGCGGTGTGTAAACATCGCCGTTGGGGAGACAAAGGCGGCCGGGCGTGGTGCTGGCCACCCACCCCCTCATGTGCTGTGCCGGCCTTCATAGGTGCTTGCTAACAGCACTTGCCCCAACAGTCTATTGAGGCTGTACGGGGGACATTTTGGCTTTGGACTACCATGCACATTTTTGTATCACCCAATTGATCTGGGCCGTCTCTTTCAGAGCGCTTTACATCACACATCTCACCTCAAATATTTGGAAGGGCACTGTCCCTGTGTAGCACGAGGTACCTGACCCGTGCAAGCGGGAATTAGGTCTGCCAGTGGGTGAGCAATGTATGGCAGATTATTTTAGTTTGCCAGTATCAAAGTATGAAAAACAAGAATAGGTTTTTACCCTTTCTGGAAATCAAACAGGAGGCGTTAAGATGTTCAAACACCAAATAGATACCTCTTGCAAGCAGGGGCAGAGCCAGGATTTTGACTTTGGAGGGGCTGACTTCAATATTCTGAGATATCCAATGTAATGTTTTCCAATGTGCGCCACAAATGTATAAAACAAATTTTATTGAGTTTGAACGCGGACTTTATTGATAGGTCGGAGCCGCTGATGTGGCTAATTAGTTCGATAAGTTCGAAAGGCTGCCGCTCAAGCAGCCTGCAGGGCAGTACACAAGGTAGCAGCCTGCAAGGCAGCACGAGGTAGTAGCCTGCAGGGCAGACCACAAGGTAGCAGCCTGCAGGGCAGCACGAGGTGGCAGCCTGCAGGGCAGCACAAGGTGGCAGCCTGCAGGGCAGCACACAAGGTGGCAGCCTGCAGCATTTTGCAGCAGCCGGATATCCGGTTATCCCGATTACCGACTTTACCAAATTTTCAGGGGGGGCTAAGCCCCCCCCAGCCCCCCGTGTGGCTCCGCCCTTGCTTGCAAGGCATTATGTCTGCATTAACCACACGTACTTGTGGGGAAAAAACATGCAAACGAAGACAATGCCTATATTACCAGAGGAGGTTTGTTTGCATGCTTATTATGTGGAACTGTGAAGCAGCCAAATACTCTCAAGGCATGTTTCTAAATGTGAAGAGGAAAAACTGGAGGACCCAGAGAAAAATCCACGCGGCCGCGTGGGGAGAGAGAGAGAGAGAGAGACGCAAACTCCAAATATACAGGAGTCAGAGTCGGGATCGAACGCACGACATCCTGTATGCCAGTCGAAGGAGTTAACATCTCCTAGCCACCGTGATGATGATGAGAGATAGAGACACGCAAACTGCAAATATACAGCAGCAGGCGTCAGGGTTGGGATTCAACCCACGACCTCCTGCATACCAGGCGAGGGAGTTAACATCTCCTAGTCACCGTGGAGCCCATTATTAACCAGGGCCGCCTGCCGGATTGTAACCCGCGAAACCCCTGCGACAGGAGGCGAACGCATTGCGCCCAGGCCAACATCTCGACGTAACTTCCTCACTCAACATAACTGACCCAACGTGGATTTCAAATTAAAACTCTTTCTGACCGTACGCATGCATGCAGGCTGGCCTCAACCGGGATATTTGACGGGCGTCATGCGAACATTGTGTCACGGAAATTAGAAAAAACGTGGGTCTCACCGCAACAGAAAATCTCTCCCACCCCCCCCCCCCCAAATAAACTTTGACGCAAACATTTTTTTCCGTTTAAGGCCACGGTGGTTTATTGACGAAGGTGTTGAGTGGGCATTTATTTATTTTACTCTTCTTCTTATACTTCTTCTTTAGTACGGCTGCTGATGTAGATGCAGAGCGACAACTACAATTTCACATTCACGTGGTCGAGCTGGACAACCCGCGTCAGGAGCCAGCGGAGTCGTCATATCATCGCTGTGACGTCTTCATTTTGTATTTGCGGGTCGGGGCATTGCGTCATCATGCGTGCGTACGGTCTGTTCTGGATGCCCACAGTCGCACCACCACCACGACTACTACTACTGGAGATTTAATTTTATTTAAACGCGGCGTCCGAACAACGGTCATCGTTTTATTAAGTGTGCGTGCTTTTGCACCCGCTGCCAATGGCAGGGCCAGGAAACATGGGGTCAGCTGTTGGTCCGACGTTCCACGTTCACTGTCAATAACCATATTGTCCAGATCAGTGGTTCTCGATCTTCATTTTGGCTTCTGTTACTCCCCTTGTTGAATTTCGTTTCAACCGAGTACCCCCTTTGCCTGACCCAACAAGGTTCTGAGAAATAAATGTATGAATAATGAACGTACATATTTTAACCAATTGCACATTTTGTGAGGTGTCCGTAACTGGCTAAGTAGCTGCGAGCGAATAATGAAACATATTGAAAGGACGCTCTGCATGCGATGATGCTCGCTGATTGCTCTTGGAAACCAACATTGCTTACAATCAATGATTTTATAAATACAAATTAAAATGTATAAAGCGCCCTTAACCAATCGTCTTTTTACATGCATAGTTCTAGGTTACCACATGGATTAAAACATGTTTTATCGAAGTTATTTAATATCGGCAGATTCACGCGTGATTGTTCTACCAAATGACTCTCACGTGCACGATGCAATTTCACACATTTTTAAATCACCTCGCCTTATCCCCTTGGGACATTACCACGTTACCCCCCCCCCCACCACCCCCTTGGCAATCACTATATTAAGATATGTTTTCAAACAACGGTGTAAAACAACACAAACACTTGTTTAAAATTAGGTTATATTTTTTAAGTTTTTTAATGAAAATCATTTAATTAACCGTTCCACGTTTCATTTTCATTCAATTAGAGCAGCAGTAACGTTTGGCTTCTGCAAATTGCACAAATAAAATATTGGTCTATGGGAGACTTTCACATTGGAGTCTATGGGAGACTTTAACATTGGAAGTCTATGGGAGACTTTAACATTGGAGTCTATGGGAGACTTTCATATTGGAGTCTATGGGAGACTTTAACATTGGGTCTATGGGAGACTATAACATTGATGTCTATGGGAGACTTTAACATTGGAAGTCTATGGGAGACTTTCATATTGGAGTCTAAGGGAGACTTTAACATTGGAGTCTAAGGGAGACTTTCATATTGGAGTCTATGGGAGACTTTAACATTGGAAGTCTATGGGAGACTTTAACATTAGAGTCTAAGGGAGACTTTCATATTGTAGTCTATGGGAGACTATAACATTGAAGTCTATGGGAGACTTTCACATTGGAGTCTATGGGAGACTTTAACATTGGAGTCTATGGGTGACTTTAACATTGGAGTATATGGGAGACTTTAACATTGGAGTCTATGGGTGACTTTAACATGGAGTCTATGGGAGACTTTAACATTGGAAGTCTATGAGAAATTTTAACATTGGAGTCTATGGGAGACTTCAATATTGGAGTCTATGGGAGACTTTAACATTGGAGTCTATGGGAGACTTTAACATTGGAAGTCTATGAGAAACTTTAACATTGGAGTCTATGGGAGACTTCAACATTAGAGTCTATGGGAGACTTAAACATTGGAGTCTATGGGAGACTTTAACATTGGAGTCTATGGGAGACTTTAACGTTGGAGTCTATGAGAAACTTTAACATTGGAGTCTATGGGAGACTTTAACATTGGAGTTTATTGGGAGACTTTAACATCGCAGTCTTTGGGAGACTTCAACATTGGAGTCTATGGGAGACTTTAACATTGGAGTCTATGGGAGACTTTAACATTGGAGTCTATGGGAGACTTTAACATTGAAAGTCTATGAGAAACTTTAACATTGGAGTCTTTGGGAGACTTTAACATTGGAGTCTATGGGAGACTTTAACATTGGAGTCTATGGGAGACTTTAACAAACCTGTCAACCCCTTATCAGTGCCCCCCTACCTTATCGCAGACCAATTCAGACCTTACTGGTCTCCCCGTGCCCCTTATAAATCTCAGCGTTCATCCTACAAAGTCCCATCACAAGGGAGAAACACAAACAAATCACAAACGAATCTAAACGTCTGCATGCCGTGTGGACCTGAACACTCAAACAAAGCAACAAGAGGCGTGGTGAGCCTGGGTTGTGGGACACTGCACTCCAAACTCGACACCCGAATCAGCGTCTCCACCTAGTGGCTGCTATTTGACGTCCAATACGGAGACGGTCGCCACCAAAGACAAAGACTCCCCGCATAGCCTGCAACAGACTGTTGGAGCAAGTGCTGTTAGCGAGCACCTATGAAGGCCGGCACGGCACACGGGGGGGGGGCGTTTGGTCGCCAGCGCCACGCCCGGCCGCCTTTGTCTCCCCAGTGGCGATTATTTTTACACACCGCACCGGCTGCTCATTTGAGGCTGAGTCGACCTAGGGGAGGTCCATGGCCGGGTCAGATAATCGTGACTGGTGTTGGTCAATGGGCGGCAATCGAACTCGGTTTGCCGGGTTCGTAACGCAGCGCGCTAACCGCTACACTACCGCTCCACAGTCACCACAATCACCAACCCACTTCTTCGTCTTTCATACGGCTGCTGCTGATGTAGATGCAGAGCATCAACTCCAAATTCACATTCAGGTGGTCAAGCCAGCAGATAACCGCGTCAGGGGCAGCGTCGTGTATGGCTGTGCGATGCCAGGGTGGGGAGATGTTAACTACCTCGCCCGGTAAACAGGAGGTCGTGGGTTAGATCCCTACCCTGACACCTGCTGCTTCTGTATATTTGGAGTTTGTGTGTGTGTCTCTCTCTCTCATCATCATTACGGTGGCTAGGAGATGTTAACTACCTCGCCCGGTATAGAGGAGGTCGTGGGTTAGATCCCGACCCTGACGACTGCTGTATATTTGGAGTTTGCGTGTCTCTCTCTCTCATCATCATCACGGTGGCTAGGAGATGTTAACTACCTCGCCCGTTATACAGGAGGTCGTGGGTTAGATCCCGACCCTGACGCCTGCTGCTGTATATTTGGAGTCTGCGCCTCTCTCTCTCTCTCATCATCACGGTGGCTAGGAGATGTTAACTACCTCGCCTGGTGTGCAGGAGGTCGTGGGCTCAATCCCGACCCTGACGCCTGCTGCTGCTGTATATTTGGAGTTTGCGTGTCTCTCACCCCGTGTCTCTCACCCCGTGGATTTTTCTCTGGGTCCTCCGGTTTCCCCCTCCACATCTATAAACACGCGTTTCGGGTATGTGGCTGCTGTAAATGTCCACGTGATGAGCCCACGTCGTTGAGCTCTCATTTGTGATAGCCAGGTCGCTTCTGAAGAACTACATAGTCTGCACAGTATAGGATTTTTTGGGGGGTTGGATCGCGTAAATGTGTCGTTAAACCCGCCACCACCCGACACAGCCAATTCGTAAGGGTTGTCACGTAAATAGAACGTGGCCAATTCGTTACTAGTACAGCACACCGGTGTGTTGGAGAAAAAATCCACATTTACTGGCGAAACATTGTACTCAGATTGTACCACTGATAATGTAGTTACTACTCCACTGATAATGTAGTTACTACACCACTGATAATGTAGTCACCATGCCACTGATAATGTAGTCACTACGCTACTGATAATGCAGTTACTACACCACTGATAATGTAGTTACTACACCACTGATAATGTAGTCACTACACCATTGATAATGTAGTCACCACGCCACTAATAATGTAGTAACTACACCACTGATGATGTAATTACTACGCCACTTATAATGTAGTTACTACGACACTGATAACGTAATTACTACGCCACTGATAATGTAGTTACTACGCCACTGATAATGTAGTTACTATACCACTGATAATGTAGTTACTACACCACTGATAATGTAGTTACTACACCACTGATAATGTAGTTACAACCACACTGATAATGTAGTTACTACTCCACTGATAATGTAGTTACTACACCACTAATAATGTAACTACTACTCCACTGATAATGTAGTTACTACACCACTGATAATGTAGTTACTACACCACTGATAATGTAGTTACTACTCCACTGATAATGTAGTCACTACACCACTGATAATGTAGTTACTACACCACTGATAATGTAGTTACTAAACCACTGATAATGTAGTTACTACGCTACTGATAATGTAGTTACTACGCCACTGATAATGTGGTTACTACACCACTGATAATGTAGTCACTACACCACTGATAATGTAGTCACTACACCACTGATAATGTAGTTACTACACAACTGATAATGTAGTCACTACACAACTGATAATGTAGTCACCACGCCACTGATAATGTAGTTACTACTCCACTGATAATGTAAGTTACTACTCCACTGATAATGTAGTTACAACCACACTGATAATGTAGTTACTACTCCACTGATAATGTAAGTTACTACACCACTGATAATGTAACTACTACTCCACTGATAATGTAGTTACTACACCACTGATAATGTAGTTACTACACCACTGATAATGTAGTTACTACACCACTGATAATGTAACTACTACTCCACTGATAATGTAGTCACTACACCACTGATGATGTAGTTACTACACCACTGATAATGTAATTACTACTCCACTGATAATGTAGTTACTACGCCACTGATAATGTAGTTACTACACCACTGATAATAGTCACTACGTCACTGATAATGTAGTCACTACACCACTGATAATGTAGTTACTACACCACTGATAATGTAGTTACTACACCACTGATAATGTAGTTACTACACCACTGATGTAGTTTACTACACCACTGATAATGTAGTCACTACACCACTGATAATGTAGTTACTACACCAGGATGAACGTTGAGATTTATAAGGGCACCGCGGGGTGACCACTAAGATCCGAATTGGCCTGTAAGAAGTTAGGGCACTGATAAGCGGGTCGGACAGGTATGGCGTTGTATTGTACGTTAACTTCCTCTTACATTCGCGATAGGGGGGCCTCCGAATGGAGGGAAAACTGAGCTCCACTGCTGCCCTACCCAGGTGGTGACCACGAGGTGGAGAGGGGGGGTGGACATGAACAGAGGCGTCCTACCGACAAAGCCGCCCACAGTCAACCTTCGTTCAACAGGAGGGGGGTCGCTCCTTCTCGGCCTCTGCTCCCGCTGTCTGGAACCCTCTTCTTCTTGAACTTCTTTTGTGCGCCCTGGTTCAAAAGGTCAAGACTGAAGTCCCGATTTGTTTTCATTTCCCCGTGCCATGCGAATCGTCCAGAGACGACGTGGTTGTGCGTACGTTGTTGAACTCCTTTCACGCCGTTACGTAGCCAACCGTGCTAATCGAGGAGACACGGGGCCTTGCGAGCCACACCTCTCTCGCTGGCATTCGCGTCGCACCAGCCGCAAACTCTTTCCACGCCTTCCCCCCCCCCCCCCACCGTGCCACCGCATCTCAAACGCACACCCTGAAGTGACCTCCTCTCCGTTAAGACCGTCGCATAGGGCAATGCAAGCCGCCGCGCGTGTACCGCTCGCGACAACTGAAACGCCTAGGGCTGGCTCGGTGGCTCCATGGCTCAAGAGGAGGTCCGAGACCCTGAGCCAGCACCGTTGACAGACAGCTGGGTTCGACCCCAGGTTTCAGCCGCCTGTGATCGAGTTAATCAGATTGTCGCGAGTTGATGGTCTCGGCCTGGAACGCATTGACTATTAATAAAATGCTCAGTTTAACACGTCTTTTGTCAACGTGACACTTTTTTTGCCGATTGGCCGTGTCGGGTGGTGGAGGGTTACGACACATTTATAAATAACGCGATCTAACCCAAAAACCTTTATCATGAATAATAAAATGCTGTATGTAAAATGTGGTTCTACAGCTCTCAGAATCAAATATATCGGGTTCGACTGTTCTGCGATGAGCATTACTCTCGTCACAGACTGGGTGGGGAAGTGTTGATTGATCATGGGCCTTTTTATGAAGTCTCAGAGGTAGTTCTGCAATATCCTCTTCCGTGGGCAGTTCTATAAAATTGTGGGGGAGGGGGAGTTGGGGGGGGGGTTGCAATTCTCTGCCAGTTCCAAATTGTCATGAAATGACATCAACAACTGTGGGAAAAAGACTAAAAATAACAATATAATTGGGCGGGTATTGAAATTGTCCACCAGAATTGCCAACAAATACACGCGCGTGAATGGTAATGAGAACAATGACGATACTTTCTAAGCAGATTTTTTTCCCCACGTTTATTGTACACATCACAGATGCAATTGATGACACCGGATTGCGCCACGCACACACACACGCACGCACCCGCGCGCAGATACCCCCCTACCGTTCCCAATCACCACTACACACGCCACGTACCGTGGCTTCGATTAGAAAAATAAACATACAAACTACAGCAGCGCAGCGATATCCGTTCGCTCGGTGTGGAAATCCAAGCTGCCGGGGGGGCTTAAATCCTCGGCGACGTCCGCGTGTGTGTCCCCCGATACTTCAGAATTGAAGGTTCCACCGCCATCATCGCCATAGCTCGGTTGCAGCAGCAGCAGCGGCGGCGGTAGCGGCGGTATGACCATCATTCTCGATCCACCGCTGGAAGAACGCCTTCCCTTCGCCACGGCTCGACCGCGTCACCCATCTCCGGAGTAGTCCCCAGCGCTGTTTGTCGCCCCGCGTCTCCTTTGCGGTGGTGCCTAGTCCCGGGGTTGTGCTCAACCCCCCCCCCCACCCCCCCCAACCCGCGTTTAAACTTCCAACTGACCAAGTTCATTTGTTAAGCGAGCGCGAATGATCGGCAACGCGGGGAAACGGGTTGGGGGAGCTGAGGGCATCTCAGCCATGAACGCTTCCAAGGGGACCCCCCCCCCCCACGACCACGAGACGCACGCACGCACGCGCGGAGGCGCCTGCCATGCGACCCGTCGCACGGTGTCGCCGCGGTGAACAGCGCGCCGATCTCACGCGGGCAAGATCAGCGAAAAATTCAAGGACCGGGAAGACGTCGCCCGTCGTCGTCGTCATCGTCATCATAGGGGCCATGATCTCGTTCCGCTGCTGGATGAAAGGCCCCCCTCGCCGTGTGTCGCCACGCGACGATCCGCGCGAGTCCTCCGCAGCGAGCGTTCCTCTGGGGCGTGTTTGGCTGCTACTCCGGTCGGTAGTTGCAAAACCCACACCCCCCCCCCGCCCCCGCCCCCGCCATCATCCCTTCTCCTTGACGTACCCCCGGGCCCCGAGCCCGCTTACTTTTTTTCGTTAGTAAAGTCAATATGACATCCATAGCTTGGCTCATGTCCTCGAATCCATAACGCGAGCGGAATGAACTCGACGGCGATTCACACAGAAGAGAAATGAAAAATGCGTTTTTTGTTTTACCGAATACGAGTCGAGATTTTTTTCAAATTTTCTTTCGGTCGAGCCCCCTGAAAGATCGGGAGAGCCCGTGCAGGATGGAGGAGTTTAGGAGTAACGCCGCGGGAATGCGCCTTCGCGAGTCCACAATGCGAACTGCTGCCGTACGCAGATTTCTACAAGGGAAAAGAAACGCGCGCGGCTCGATGCATTTCTTCTTTAAGAAAATAAACCACGAGCAACGGCCTTTTATTTCTTAGTTCCTCACGTGCCGGTATTTCAAGTCGATCGCACGCTTACACCAGTGTCTTAGCTTGTACGGTTTCTCGACTGCTCCATTGTACCCTGCCCCCCCCCACACTCGCCATCCCCCCCCCCACACACTCACCACCCACACCCACCACACACGCTTGCGTTGCACTGATGGAAGGCAATGGGCAATTCGTGATAGCAGCTCGCACTCTGGGGTGGCAGGGTGGCAAGACTCTTGCCTCACGGCAAGAAGGGCCTGGCTTCAATTGCTCATGTTGGTGCCAACCCTGCATGGAGTTAGTAAGTTCTCTCCACGTTCTGCATGGGTTTCCTCCGGGTTCTCCGGTTTCCTCCTATAACTACAACACACACACACACTTGCGCGCACGTTTAATTAGTATTGGCCCAGCATCCCAATGCTGGACAAAATAACCTGCGAATAACTCAATTTGGATTGTTTGTATGTACGTTGAACTTCTTTCACAACGTACGTATCCAACCGTGCTAATCAGAGGTGCGGCGGAAGCACAATAAGCAGTTCTAAAGAAAGAGTTTTCAACGTGGATTTAAAAGTGCACAGCGCCAGCGGCTACCTAATATTGGAATGGGGAGCGTGTTCCAGACGGCCGCGGAAGGGCATCTGAAAGGGTGCAAATAACATCGTCCCCCAACTGCAAAAAACCTGACAGGACCCTCCTGAAAAACGAGTCTTGAGGCCTTGCTTGGCAAAAAAAAGTGTAGATAATATTTATAATCATCATCATCACCGCTGGCATTGCTCCCGAGGGGTGTGCTGTACCCACAGCTCTACTCTCATAGGGGAATTCTGCCAGGGTGAGCTGAATGCAGTGGTCGCCAGTTCGATTCGTGGGACACCACGGTGGCTAGGAGATGTTAACTACTTCGCCTGGTATGGAGGAGATCGTGGGTTCCATCCAGACCCTAACGCCTGCTGTATATGGAGTTTGCGTGTCTCTCTCTCATATCACGGTGGCTAGGAGATGTTAACTACTTCGCCTGGTATGGAGGAGGTCGTGGGTTCCATCCAGACCCTAACACCTGCTGTATATTTGGAGTTTGCGTGTCTCTATCTCTCATCACGGTGGCTAGGAGATGTTAACTACTTCGCCTGGTATGGAGGAGGTCGTGGGTTCCATCCAGACCCTAACGCCTGCTGTATATTTGGAGTTTGCGTGTGGTCGCGTGGATTTTTTCCGGGGTCCTCCGGCCTTTACCTCCACATTCAGAATTAACGTTCGTTCAGAGTATTTGGCTGCTATAAATTTACACTTCATTGGGCTATCATTCGTGGAAGCCAGGTCGCTTCTGAAAAAGAGCTATTATAGCTCAGTGGGCCTTACCCGGTAAAACAAAATAGTTTTTATTTTTTTTGCAACAAAAAAAAATCTGAAATAACGGGCAACGTTTTATTTTTAAATCCCCCCCCCACCTCCTCTATCCACCCAGCAGCATAAATGGGTTCACCACGGCTAGTCGATCGGCAGGTCGCGTGCGGTTGGCCAGAGCGCGTGAGCAGGCCCACCAGCATGGAAGAGTAGGCCAAGCGCCTGCCAGAAAGGGCTCTCGGGAAGTAGGCGGGAGGGCCCTTCTTGCCGTCAGCTGCTCGAAGCAGCCGCTCTCAACCTTCCGTACTGCGCGTGCCGCACGGCTCAACTCAGAAGGTGATGTCGGGGCCGCAGCGCAGTCCGTCGGCATCCCAATCCACACGGTGGAGCCCCCCGCCCGCCCGCCCCCACCCCCCCTCCCCCCCCCCCCGCATTTTGATGAAATGCTGAGTAGAGCAAACTTTCTCGAGAAGGGTGACCAACGGATGAAGATCTAAACGCCGCCACCGTCTCGCTCCGCAAGACCCCCTCCTCCCCCAAAAAACCAAACCAGATTGTCAGAGGCTCGTGGCATCCCTGAATAAATTCAGCGAGTTTCCCCCCCCCCACCCAACCCCTAGAGGGTTGGCAGCGGAGAGGAGAACGAACGAACGAACGCGCGGTCGGTCACGCAGCGAGGATTTAACGGCGCACGGCAAAATGAGCCACGTGTTCCGCGCCCAGGGCGCCCTCGCCCCCTTCCATCTCAGCCCATGTCCCACGAGGTCGCACGAGGTCGCACGAGGTCCCACGAGGTCGCACGAGGTCGCACGAGGTCGCACGAGGTCGCACGAGGTCGCACGAGGTCGCACGAGGTCGCACAGAGGGAACTGCAAACGCGAAGGTTGAAGGAGAGTCCAGTGGACGGTTTCACCGACGGTGAAAAATTGGACTAACTGTCGCCGATTCATCGGCATACTTTCAAGTAAACGTCGCCACCGCCACCGCCACCGCCGCCGCCGCCGCCGCTCGTGGCAGTGGCGGCAGCCGGGGCCGGAGGCCGGCACCCTCACGACGCCACACTTTACCAGACCAGCGTACAGCGTCAAGAATTAACGGAAATGGAGGGAACGGGCCAGGGACTGGTGGGGGGAGCAGAAACGCTGCTCCGCCCCGCCTAAAGTGACGTCTGCTACCGCTGCTGCTGCTGCTGCTGCTGCTGGCGACGGCGGCGGCGTAAAGGGGCGGCTCGTCCGCGCCGTCCCGCGCCTTAGAAGAGCGTGTCGTCCGTGCAGCCTCCGCCGATGGAGTAGCGGAACTCCTGCAGGTTGGAGACGCCGTGGAAGTGCACGCACGCCGCCGCCACCACCAGCACGTGGAAGATCTGGTGCGACTGGAACTGAGAGAGAAAACGCACACGCCGTGCACGCAAAAAGCAAAGTTTCCCCCGTGTAGCCCACGCAGACCGCCAGGGGCAAGCGCTGATTGGCGGGCGAGTATGGGGGGCTGGCGCCGCGCACGAGGGGACGGTGTCTCCCGGCACACACATCGAATAAAGAGGGTCACCACGTCGCGGCGCTTTCACATTCGCTTCTGCGGCCATGTGCCGATATTAGGCAGCCACTTGTGCTATGGACTTTTCAATGCAGATTGAAGACGAATTTCTTCAGGGCAGATATTCGTCTTTGGTTTCGTCGGCCTTACTCCGCACCTCCGATTAGTGCGGTTGGCTACGTACGGTGCGATAGAAGTTCAACATACGGAACATACTTACTGCCGAGTGTGAGTGTCTACTCAGTGTTGTGCAGAGTCTGCCGAGTGGTGAGTATCTGCTCGGTATTTATACCGAGTGGTGAGTGTCTGATGAGGATTACATCAAAGCCAGCTCTTTATTTGTTTCATTAAATTCGACTTGTCCATCAAGAATGTCTCGTGGTGATCGACTGCAGATACATTCGTGCAATGGAGCAATGGAACAGAAGCATGAAGTGGAGATACTATAGAGTTTATAGCGTAGCTTCCAAAATGACAACTAATTTTCTTTACGACAGCTTTTTTGTTTTTAGTTTGATAATTCTTTCACCGCACCTGCAATAAGTAGCACGGTCGGCTACGCACGTTGCGGAAAGAAGTTCAACGTACCCACGTACAGTTCAACATACATACAACCACGTCTCGAGACGATTCACAGGAGAAGGGGAAAATAAATAAACATCCGCATGTTCGTCAAAACAAATCGGGACTTAGGTCTTGACTTTGAACGAGGACGGCGACAGAGCCTCAGCCGCACAAAAGGAGATCAACAAGAAGAGGATTCCAGACAGCGAGAGCAGAGGCCGAGAAGGAGCGACCCCCCTCCCCCGCCACTGAATGAAGGTAGACTGCGGGCGGCTCTGTAAGAATGAGGCCTCTGTTCATGTTCCCCGAACTCCCCCCCCCCCCCGCCCGCCCCCCTTCCCGCTCGTGGTCGCCACCTGGGTGGGGCAGCGGTGGACCCCAGTTTTCCGCCCCTTCATTCGGGCCCCCTCATCGCGTCAAACTCGGTGGCCGCTGTTCGTGAAAAAGAGCAGACCCCCCCCCCTTCCCGTTCTGCGATCGGCGCTTTACACCCCGGCCTCGCGTTGAGTTGGTTTATAAAAACTCCAATTGATCAAAAAAAAAAAGGAGGCCTCTATTGCTGGAGCGGAGACGGCGCGCCGGACAGTGGAGTGAGATGAGAGAGAGGAGAGGAGTAGTGGCAGCAACAGCAACAGCAGCAGCAGGAGCAAAATCAACAACGGCAGCAGCATCAGCAGCAACGGCAAAATCATCAGCGTACCCAGATGTCGCACTTCCCCGGGAAGAAACGCTCGGGCACGCGCGCAGCGTACAGCCCCGCGCCCGTGATGTACAGCACTGCCATGAGGAGCAGCCAGCCCATCTGCCCCACCGTGGTGGCCTTCACGAAGCCCTCGGCCACCGCAAAGTGGATGGTTGGCACCACGCCGCTCAGACCCAGGCCCAGGAACACGCCTTGCCGGGGAGAGACAGACAGACGCGATCGGTTGACGTAGAAAAAAAAAATTACACATTCAATATGTACCTTAAGTTTGGTGGCATTGCCAACTCTTTAAGAATTAAAACAAATATATATATACCGGTGGACTGTTATTCAATGAACATTACTCCATGTGGCTGGTCGGGTGGGAAAGTGCTACCCTCTCCTGTGTGGACCAGAGGTCACTGGAATTGATATTGAGATGTAGCTCTGTGATATCAAGGTCTGTGGGCTGTTCTCTTGCGCAAAAGGTCGCACGCCGCCGCGAGAGTTCCGCACGGATCCCGCGTCTCGCGACGGCGACAGCGCGGAGCTGCGCGTGTCACGCGTCTCCCGCACATGCTGCGGGTTTCAGCAAATCTGGAGATCCGTCACCAAGGTCCAAAGGCTGGAGCCTCCGTTCCCGACAGCTGTGATAACAGCACGGATGCGTGGGAAGAGGAATACGACAGTGCCCCCTTTAGAGGCGCAGAGGGGAAGCACGCGGCACGGTTGACCCCGTCACGTTCCTTCCCTACTCCATTAAACCAGGACACCTCGCTAAGACCCGCAGGCTCACTTCGGCTTAAGAGCCCGGTTTAACTGCGGTGCGGCCGAAACCCAGATTCAAACTCGGTCAACGATTATGATGGGCGAGTCAGCGATCGCGATCAGCGTCGGCCAGCGATCGCGATCAGCGTCGGTCAGCGATCTCTAGCAGTGTCGGTCAGCGATCACCGTCAGTCAGCGATCGTCATCATCGTCGGTCAGCGATCACGATCAGCGTCGGTCTGCGATCACGATCAGCGTCGGTCGGCGATCGCGATGAACGTTGGCCAGCGATCACGATCAGCGTCGGTCAGCGATCTCTAGCAGTGTCGGTCAGCGATCACCGTCGGTCAGCGATCGTCATCATCGTCGGTCAGCGATCACGATCAGTGTCGGTCAGCGATCTCTAGCAGTGTCGGTCAGCGATCACCGTCAGTCAGCGATCGTCATCATCGTCGGTCTGCGATCACGATCAGCGTCGGTCTGCGATCACGATCAGCGTCGGGTCAGCGACCGCCGTCAGTCTCGGTCAGCGATCGCCGTCAGTCAGCGATCGTCATCATCGTCGGTCAGCGATCACGATCAGCGTCGGTCTGCGATCACGATCAGCGTCGGTCGGCGATCGCGATGAACGTTGGCCAGCGATCACGATCAGCGTCGGTCAGCGATCTCTAGCAGTGTCGGTCAGCGATCACCGTCGGTCAGCGATCGTCATCATCGTCGGTCAGCGATCACGATCAGCGTCGGTCAGCGATCTCTAGCAGTGTCGGTCAGCGATCACCGTCAGTCAGCGATCGTCATCATCGTCGGTCTGCGATCACGATCAGCGTCGGTCTGCGATCACGATCAGCGTCGGGTCAGCGACCGCCGTCAGTCTCGGTCAGCGATCGCCGTCAGTCAGCGATCGTCATCATCGTCGGTCAGCGATCACGATCAGCGTCGGTCTGCGATCACGATCAGCGTCGGTCGGCGATCGCGATGAACGTTGGCCAGCGATCACGATCAGCGTCGGTCAGCGATCTCTAGCAGTGTCGGTCAGCGATCACCGTCGGTCAG
Source organism: Petromyzon marinus (assembly GCF_048934315.1). Classification (NCBI taxonomy): domain Eukaryota; kingdom Metazoa; phylum Chordata; class Hyperoartia; order Petromyzontiformes; family Petromyzontidae; genus Petromyzon; species Petromyzon marinus. Next base: position 7,231,337 of record NC_133714.1, on the reverse strand, counting down.
CGATCGTCATCATCGTCGGTCAGCGATCACGATCAGCGTCGGTCAGCGATCTCTAGCAGTGTCGGTCAGCGATCACCGTCAGTCAGCGATCGTCATCATCGTCGGTCTGCGATCACGATCAGCGTCGGTCTGCGATCACGATCAGCGTCGGGTCAGCGACCGCCGTCAGTCTCGGTCAGCGATCGCCGTCAGTCGGCGTCGGGTCAACAAAGACGACGGTGGCCGAGCCTCACCGGCGCGCACCGCTCGGTAGGCCGGCGTGGAGAAGCGCTCCCACTGCGAGACGACGATGGCAGCGACGCCCAGCACGCACACGATGACGAGGTAGATGAGGCGCGGCTGCGGAGAGCAGTAGAACGAGTAGTAGAGCCAGGGCACGAAGCTGCCCATGATGAGCAGAGCGATGCCCGAGTAGTCGAGCCTGCGTGGCACGCACACGCACGCGCACAATGCACACTTGCGTACGTGCGCGTGTACAAAGGCAAATGTCCCCCCCCCCCCCCCCCCCCCCCCCGGGTGGCCTCTTGTAGACCGTCGGGGCAAGCGCCGGTAATGAGCACCAACAAAGGCCGGCACCGGCTCACCGGAGCGGGCTGCGCGACCGTCGCCGCACGCGCCGTACCAGGTACCCAATGAAGGCCGGGTCGACCTAGGGGAGGCACAGAACGGGTAATGATATTCGCTACTGATGCTCGCTGCCGTGAAGAGCTCTCGCATGCGGAAGGTGCGCGAGGCTTTCTCCGAGCGGCAGGAGACGATGGCTGATCACGCAAGGGTCAGACCTGGCGGCCAACCCTACGTCTGTGAGTGGGGGGCGGCAGCGTTGGGGGGGGGGGGGGGTAGCCTGCCAGAATTCCTAACGACTGCACAGGCAGGCCAAGTTTAAAAGTAGCAGGGCCGCCGACAACCAACTTGGTGGGCGACGCCGCCGCCGCCACACCAATCTGATTGGAAGGCATCGGAGCATTCAAATCACATTGGTGCAAAGGGAAGGGGCAGGAAGATACAAACGGTTGATAACCGTTGGAAAAGGAGAAAGGGGATTTGAAGAGAGAGAGAGGAGAACCTGCTAGAAAGGGGAGTTCAGGATATACGAGGGGCCCGAGAGAGAGAGAGAGAGCGAGCTCGGCGCGCATTCTGGTCTCCATGCGTTTGCAGGTGACCTGTGAATAAACCATGACGTTGAGCCATACTCACCTCGTCCCAAGTTCTTTTCAATCATAATAGCACGCGATCGTGTGCTCTGTAGAGCGGGATTCTTCATTCGTTTTCAGAGGGGCGGCGGGGGGCGGGGGGGGGGTGGGCACTTTCGCCGATAAGACATCGGCCAGTGTGAGAGGGCCGCCACGCCGTTTGAAAGCATTGAGGTTCGACAGCACCACGATGATCACGGGGGGAGTTGTTCTCACACGTTGTGTACCGTGTCGGGGACCGCACGTCAGGGGCCGCACTAAAGGCCACCAGGGGCCGCCGGTGACCCGCGGGAGGCCTTGCGGTGAAGACCGCTGCGGTAGAGCATCAGCTCCGGGAATGAGCTGCCACCACCTGTAAGGGAGGCTACTTTCTCACTTTTATACGTAGGTTTTCACAACTAATGATTCATATTCATTTATTTTTTTATTACACTTTACCAGATAAGGCCCATCTTTAGTTCATTTTGGGGTTAGGTCGTCGTGTTGATAAGCATGCAACATTGCTCTTTAAAAGCGAGCAAAATGCATCTCCAACATTCCGCTGGTTTGCTGAATAACCAAATCAATTGGCATGTTTGCCCATGTGACAACTTGATTTGATTGTCCGTGTCGGGCGATGGAGGGTTACAGTTAAAACATTGACAATTATACCCACACGACGACCTAACCCCCAAGAATCTAATTATGAATCAGGGGCTCCATCTGTTGCTATTTTAAAAGTAAGAACGAGAACATATTTGTGCAAACCAGCGTTCAAAAATGCTCATAATCAATAATTTACGGCTTTCTTTCAAGTATTTATACTTCCTATGCATTTCCACTTTCGATAGCTCTCCCACGCCTTTTGCCATTTTTATTGTTCTCCGATGTACATATTTAGAGTATTTTAGTTAATTAAATTTTCCTGCAAAGCAACGAGAGGCGAATTTATCATGAAGGGCACTGTAAAAAAAAACAAGTGATAGATGTAGTGTCTTGCTGTACTGTACAAGTTCTTTTGGGTTAGATCGAATAAATATAAATGTGTTCTTAAACCCGCCACAGCAAATTTGTAAGGTTTGTCATGTAAAAAGAACATGCCAAGTTGTGACTAGTACAGCATCACCGGTGTGCTGGAGAGCAAATCCACAACATTTACAATCCGTGTACGACTATTCGCCAGTAATTACGACTGGCATCATCAGGCGACAGCCAGATCTGTGGATAAATCCTGTTTCGTTCTCTGAAATAGAGGGGATAGACATGTGTTCTACTGTACGATGTTAGTTTTTCTTTTGTCACGCTTGCATTAGAGGATCATCCTGGTCTGATGAGTACTCACCTGGGTGCACAAAATCAACTTGGACTTAATCACTCTCTCACTACATCGTTTACCCACTCGCCCTCCAACTCACCCGCCCACTCATTCACTCACTCACTCACTCATATATTCATTCACTCACTTGCCCATTCACCGATCCACTCACTCTTGCAAATGAGACTAACTTAGTCTCTGGTTAAACAAAATAAAGTTGAACTTGAAACTTGTGGCCCTCGGCAATAAGAAGTACTACTTACTACGAAACTAAACTATTTTTTTTATTTTACCAGGTAAGGCGCACTGTGCCATGTAGCTCTTTTTAAAAAGCAACCTGGCCACAAATGATAGCCCAAATAAGTGGCTCATCATCAAGTGGAAATTTATAGCAGCCAAATTCTCTAAACGCGTGACATTGATTCTAACTGTGAAGCAAAAAACTGGAGGACCCCGAAAAAATCCAAACGACCACCAGAGGGAGAGTGAACACATAAACTCAAAATATACAGCAGCAGGCATCAGGATCGGGATTGAACCCACGACCTCCTGCATACCAGGCGAGGCGGTCAACATCTCGCCAACCGCGGCACCCAAGATTTTTGTTTTTTTGCTGGCCGTGAGCTCGCGCCCGTGAGCTCGTGCGACACTCACTTGGAGAAGGTGCGCGAGACTTTCTCCGAGTGGCAGTAGACGGTGTGGAAGAGCCAGGAGAAGCACAGGCAGAGCACGGCGCCCACGAAGAACGCGCCGAACACCACCTTCTCCTGCAGCGGAGCCACGAACGCCATGTTGGGACGCAGCATGTAGACCACGCCCAACGACAGGAAGAGCACGAAGCCTGTTGGAGTGGGGCGGGGAGGGGAGGGGCGTGGGCGAGCGGCACCGCCATCACCGGCGACCGTCAGCAGCGCCCCGCTGGTGACGCGTCCGCGTTGAACGCCTGCTAGATGGACGCGGTGGTGGTGGTGGCGACGGCGGCGGCGGCGGTGGCGGCGGAGGCGGTGGTGGCAAACGATTCGATTCGAGCGTTCGGACGACCAAACTGATCGCTTCGTATCGTCCGTACTGCGTTCGACCACCATGAAAGATAAAGGCCGCGGCCTCGCACATGCCTCTTAATGCCACTGCTGACGAGGCAACTCGTGAGAGCTCGTTTGGAGAGTATTTGGCCTACTCTTCCAAGCTGGCCAGTCTTTACGGCAGAAGTGGCAGTATCCATATTTGACCCCACCGCACACGACCTGCCTGTCGACTAACTGCGCCGAACCAATTCATACCGCTGGGTGGACAGAGGCGATGGGGGATTTAAGAAATTTTCTCCATCGGTTCCAACTGCAGTGCCGTGGAACCAGCGACCTCTGGATTCGCAAGCATCAGTGTTCTCACTATTACACCACACTTATCTTTACGCTTCTTACTTCGTACTGGGAATTCGCTGGGAGCTCCTTCAGGAAAAAAAAATGCTTATATTGTTCTTCAGGACTCCGGAGAAGCTCACGGAGCGTGTCGCGAAACGTCGGGCATAGTGCCGAGCGATAACGCGATAAAACACGCGACAACATACGAAGTAGGATTACGGTGGCATTGCGGCGGTGACGTGGCCTAGTGGTGTTGCAGAGGTTCGCGGCTCGAATCTGCAAGGAGCACCCTGGTTATTACCGCGGTGTGTATTAACCATAAGATGTGTGCCGTAATATTCTAACTCCTAACTATTACCCAAATCCTAGCCCTCACCGAAGCTAGACAACCCTAAACCAACCATGATTTTATAATCAGAATAATATGAGCCTAACCCACATCATAACTTAATCTATAGCCTTTAACCCAAGTCCTATCCCCTAACCTTAAGCTAAAACCCAAGAGAAAACCATCAGTCAATTTTTAACCCTAATCCAAGGCCTCGTGCTAAATCCTAACCCCTAGCCTTTACCTAACCCAGGGGTCGGCAACCAAAACAACAAGGAGAGCCATTTTTTTCGAATTCAGTAAAAACGACAATATTTAAAGAGCCACAATGCACGTGAATACGAGGCGGTGGTCCTTAATAGGGGCCAGCCATTAAGTATGTACGCATGGAGGGGGGGTTAACCCAAATGCGTACGCTTGCGTATGGGGGGTCTACTGACAATGTTACGTATGCATAGGGAACGGGGGGGAGGGGGTGTGAAGCCTCGATAATAATGTCTAAATCGGCCTTCGAATGAGCCACAGTTCAGTTTCTTCAGCTGTCAGACAACAAGTACTACCGGGAGAAGTGGGACTGTGGGAGAGGTGTCACTCGCGTGCCACCGTACCCCTGACTGCTAGCTATCACGCAGCTCAGCAGTTGAGTCTGACATAATCTGGGGGCCTGCCCCATGGATTGCACATCCTTCAATCTGGCCTCACCGCAGACTGCCGCTGGCTCAAGATTTTAGCTGCCGCGGTGCTCTGTTCGTGCTGCTTTTGATAAGCGCCGTCCGTCACTTGCACAACCTGAAATTATTACCAAGCGCACATGTCCCGTGTGCGGCGTGCATCACCGCTCGTCGCAGGCCAGTGTAAAACGACACCAGCGCATTCACACTACGGAGTCTTCTGAGAGTGAGAACAATCAAAAGCTGGATGATGATGACGACGTCAGCGAAGCTGTGGATCTTGAGAAGGCGGCCCAGAAGACCGCAGCTAAAGCTGCTGTGCTTCAGCCTGACATTGCGCGCGTTGACGAAATTCCTATAACACGTAACCTGTTTGACTGGGTTCAGTCAGCGTTTGAACCTAGTGGGCACCAGACAAATTTTGTAAAGGTACGCAACTAAATTCTGTAATGCAGCCGGCGATGGACTATCTGTTTGCTTAAACACGTTAATATTATTAATCCTTGATCGTTTCCGTGTGGATTAAATATCGGCCGTTCTATAGGATTGGGGGGGGGGGGGTGCGTCAAGCGTCCGTACGCAGGTGGGGGGGGGGGTTGTAAAAAGTACGCGTGTGTACAGGGAGGGGGGGGAGGGTCAAGTTTTGACAGATTTTTGCGTACGTACTAAATGGATGGCCCCATAAGTAACGTCATGAAGCGAGCCGCATGGTTTACCATGGAAGTCCAGTTTACCGGGGTTTCATGGTAAACTGGACTTCCATGGTAAACTGGACCTCCATGGTAAACTGGACTCCCATGGTAAATTGGACCTCCGTGGTAAACTGGACTCCCATGGCAAACTAGACTTCCGTGGTAAACTGGACTCCTATGGTAAACTGGACTCCCATGGTAAACTGGACCTCAATGGTAAACTAGACTTCCATGGTAAACTGGACCTCCATGGTAAACTGGACTCCCATGGTAAACTGGACTCCCATGGTAAACTGGACCTCCATGGTAAACTGGACCTCTATGGTGAACTGGACCTCCATGGTAAACTGGACTCCCATGGTAAACTGGACTCCCATGGTAAACTGGACCTCCATGGTAAACTGGACCTCCATGGTAAACTGGACTCCCATGGTAAACAGGGGGTCAGCAACCACAATAACAAGAAGAGACATTTGTTTCGATTTTCAAGAGCCGCCACTGCAGTCCTTATGGAGTCACCGCATGCGGCTCAGCAGCCGCGGGTTGCCGACCCTTGACCTGACCACAAAGCCCAAGGCCTAACTTTAATCTTCTTCACAGTGGACGGTAATGATCCCCTTACGTCATTCGAAATGGGCAGGCCATTAAAACTTGCTTTGGAGCTTTCGTGACTGCAGGAATGACTCTTTGGTTCTTTCGGTAAAGTCACGTAAAAAATAAATGTATATATATTTTTAAATAATAGCATACGACGTTTCGATTGCAACACAAGCAATCATCATCAGGTACAAATGAAAAAGAAAACAAACCTAGTAAACTTACAATACAACACAGAGAGTCGGCTAACATAACAGTCAACACCCTACCTGGTTGATTACGTTCTTCCAAAGATTGCTACATTTGAGAGAGAGACAAAACACAGACACGGAGACACATACACAGACACATAAGCAGAGAAAGATAACACAGAGACACACAGAGAGAGAGAGACACACACATATGCCATTGTATGCAGGCCTCACGGTCCAAATTTGCAACGACAAAAAAAATGACCAGCAAAGCACTCTTTACACATAGCAGCATCGCCCCCTACTGCTAAACTACTTGCAAGGCTTTCGTCTGTAAAACAAATCACATTCGCGACACCCCCCGCGTCTCGAACAACGGCGCGCTTACCAAACGTGCAAAGCCATCGTCACGATGCGTGCCGCTATTCGCGCAACCTTCTCTCACCGATGAGGTGCGTCCAGATGTTGCCGGTCTCCGTGTGGATGCGGAAGATGCTGCTGAAGCATGCGCGGAACGACGGCATTGGCGGCCGGTGGCCCTGCAGGAGGTAGTCGTTGTCCTGCAGCCAGCTGGGCAGCAGGTCGAACGGGATAACCTGCCAGCGCCGTTCCCACACCTGCGCGACCGGACGCCCGTTAGGCCCGTCGATGGGTTCACGATAAAAACAAAAACACGCTGGAATTTCCAATCGCTTCCAAAAACGGTCCTCGGTCATTCGACTCTCCGCAATTGCTTTTGACTTCGTGTGTATCCTCGTCTCTTTACATATGTTCGTACGAGAGCGACCCTGCACCTCTTTTTGAAATGTTTCTGTAGCCCAGTTGTGTGATTTGTGCCGTGCTCAATCTGGAGGTGAATCGAGTTTGGCGCTGGCAGCGAATTTGGCGCTGTAGGGAATTTAACATTATGCTTTGATTTCACGTTGATTTGTGTTACTACAATATTGTGGGCGAAGATCCAGGACACGCTGGCGGGACTATGTCCCTTGGCTGGCCTGGAAACGCCTAAGAATTCCCCAGGAAGAGCCTGTCGCCAGGGAAAGGGAGGTCTCGACCGCCCCACTTAACACGCTTCCGCCACGACCCTCACCAGGACAAGCAGACCGAGAAATGAACGAACGAACGACAATATTCTCGACTGCTCGTGGAATGTGTTTTTGTTTCTGTTCAGGTTTCTTTACTCTAATTATTGTTTTGCTTTTGTGGTGACCCACGTCACTCCTGCTAATGAGACTCTCGCCTGGTCTCTTGAGCTCTCGCCTAGTTGTACGTACGTACGCCGGATTTCTTTTGACGTAGCCAACCGTGCTGATCGGAGTTCGGCGAAATCAACTCGAACTCGAAACTCGCGGCGACGAGATGACGGCCCAGATTTTGCACGTCCTCGTACATTTTTGACTGCTTCTCAGCGAAGGTTAAAAGGGTTAATGCACTCGCTCTGTCCCGTCTGTAAAAGGCGATCGAACGTGAATGGAACTTCAGCACAACGCTTGTGTTGGCTATCAGGAAACTACCCAAGAGAGAAATCGGCCAAATTTATCAAAGTGGGCGGAGGGAGCGCCCAAAACTTGGGCAAGCCTTTTCAGACAAGTTGGTAACGTCACAAGCCGTGCGCACCTTGCGTGGCCATCTCGTGCACCTTGCAAAGTAATTACGGCGAACTGAACACTCAGGAGAACGAAGGCTCCATCCATTTGCATGATTTTTCTTAAAAAATTGTGTTGTCATTTTACCAAAGCTTGATTTCGATCGTGCTATCTGCATCACGCCGTCACGTCACGAGACCACGGATCCAACCGATTGTCTCGTGGAGCAGCGCAAACCCTTCCGTGTGAGAGAGGGGGCCCACCGAATGTCATCTCACAGAGCTACAGTGAGGGAAAAAAGTATTTGATCCCCTGCTGATTTTGTACGTTTGCCCACTGACAAAGAAATGATCAGTCTATCATTTTAATGGTAGGTTTATTTGAACAGTGAGAGACAGAATAACAACAAGAAAATCCTGAAAAAACGCATGTCAAAAATGTTATAATTTGATTTGCATTTTAATGAGGGAAATAAGTATTTGACCCCTCTGCAAAACATGATTTAGTACTTGGTGGCAAAACCCTTGTTGGCAATCACAAGGGTCAGACGTTTCTTGTAGTTGGCCACCAGGTTTGCACACATCTCAGGAGGGATTTTGTCCCACTCCTCTTTGCAGATCTTCTCCAAGTCATTAAGGTTTCGAGGCTGACGTTTGGCAACTCGAATACCCATCCACGACCCATTTTCAATGCCCTGGCTGAGGGAAGGAGGTTCTCACGCAAGATTTGACGGGACATGGCCCCGTCCATCGTCCCTTTGATGCGGTGAAGTTGTCCTGTCCCCTTAGCAGAAAAACACCCCCAAAGCATAATGTTTCCACCTCCATGTTTGACGGTGGGGGATGGTGTTCTTGGGGTCATAGGCAGCAACGTACAAAATCAGCAGGGGATCAAATACTTTTATCCCCTCACTGTACCCTTCAAGTCGGTCCGTTAAAAGTCACGCGATTATCTCTCGTCAACTACTTTCCATAATCCCATGGGTGCGCGTGATCATTCTTCCTCGTTTTTTTTATTGTAAAGCCTGCGCCAGCAACTTGCACCATGCGGTCGTGGGGCAGCTCATCCTGACTTGTCCAGATTACATTTTTATTGCATCTAGCGAGGCTGCTGCTGCTGCTGCTGCTGGGTGTTATGGTTTTGTTTTTGTTCGTAACGCCGCATGCATTAGAAGCGAACGTCGCCGGGGGTGCCCGAATCGGCACCCCCCGCCGCCCTCCCCCCCCCCGCCACCCGCCACCCCAGCTGGCACGAGCACACAGCCGCGCCGTCATGCACAGCGTTGGCACGAACCCCAAGGTGCCGGTCGCAAAACCACAGACACGCAAATCGCGTGAGGCGCATTGCTTCTAACTGCCACGAAATGTGTTCGGAGAGGGGGAAACAAGCGCCCCATCCCCACCCCCCCCCCGCGCCCTCTCAATGATTCGCTGCGTTACTCAGCTTCACAAGTGCCCGGTCCTGCAAGACCTCACGGTTACAACACCAAAAACAAAATGACAGTCTGTCAACTGCTTAATCGTAACCGCCCCCCCGCCCCCTCTTCCTGCCCACCCCGAGCCCTCCGAGATATAACCCAGAAAAGTATCTCACACAGCACACAGCAACCGCCCATCCCAAAGTTAGTGGACGATCTCTCCCGATACGAAGGCTAAGATCCCCCGTACAGCCTGAAGAGGCTGTTGGGGCGAGCGCTGTTAGCGAGGAGCACCTATGAATGACGGCACGGCACACGAGGGGGGTGGGCGGACAACACCACACCCCAGCCGCCTTTGTCTCCCCAGTGGCGATGTTTACACACCACTCCAAGTACTCATTTTGAGGTCGAGTCGACCTACAAACCTATGTAACCAACCTCAGTGACCTTTGGTGAATACTGACCGAGGAGGGGTTCCACCTCTCTTGTTACGACTGCCTCCTGACTCCCCCCCTCCGCCCACCAAAGACAATGAGTAATCGACTTGTATTCGTTTACTCTGCAATTCCAACAACACCACACCCCAGCCGCCTTTGTCTCCCCAGTGGCGATGTTTACACACCACTCCAAGTGCTCATTTGAGGTCGAGTCGACCTACAAACCTATGTAACCAACCTCAGTGACCTTTGGTGAATACTGACCAAGGGGTTCCACCTCTCTTGTTAAGACTGCCTCCTGACTCCCCCCCTCCGCCCACCAAAGACAATGAGTAATCGACTTGTATTCGTTTACTCTGCAATTCCGCTTGTGTTTGTAGCTGCTCCCCCCCCCCCCCCCGCTATTGTTCAGCTGTGGCCAGTTGATGATGCCCACTGTAAACAACCGCTTCCCACTTTGCTATAACGGGGTCTTCTGGGTCAAAAGACGGGCAAGGCAGCTGCATATTTCGGAAGCCCTGACCTTTTGGCAGAGAAAAAAAAGTGTAAAATAAACAGGAGGCAGTGATGCCGATGATCGCGGCGACAATCGTGGTGATGATGAGGAGAGTAATGATGATTATGACGGTGATAATAATGATGATTAATATGATTCCGATGATAACAACGTTGATGACAATGATGATGATAATCACGCGGAAAATGCCCGTCACTTACGCGACGAGACACTGCGACCGGTGTCCCGAGGTTTTTGTGAAAATCGAGAGATTTTTTTTTTTCTATCTCCGTGTAAAATATTCTGCCCTCGTGCTCGACCCATGATGCAGCGGGGCAGAGCTAGCCGGGATGCTGGACGAGCTGGCAGAGGAGTGGGCAGCGCCCATGGGCACATGGAGTGGCCACTAAAAATGCTCGTAGGCACATCAGAAAGAGCAAGGAGGTCACGTTCACTGTTGGGACGGGGTAGTAAGCTGAGCGAGCGTGGCTGTGCAATAGGAGGTCGACTCAGCCTAAACACGAGTAGCTGGTGCGGTGTGTAGTAAACATCGCCACTAGAGAGACAAAGGCGGCCGGGCGTGGTGCTGGCCACCCACCCCCCTCGTGTGCCGTGCCAGCCTTCATAGGTGCTCGCTAAAAGCACTTGCCCCAACAGTCTGTTGAGGCTACACGGGGGATCTTTGTCTTTTTCCTGTGAGCGGTGCTGAGAGTGTGAGGGAGAGAGGGACTCGTCATGAGTCGTGGTTGAGTCTCTCAGAAGCGTGGCAGCTTTGTCCTTCCCCCCGCACCGCCCATTATCGCGGTTGGCTACGTACGGTGTGAAAGAAGTTCAACGTACACACATACATACCTTGTACACAAACTCCTCCATCTTCTCCATGGCGTGGTGGGCCTGCTCGGGCAGCGTGATGACTCTCAGCGGCACCTCCTCCTCCTCATCTTCTTCCTCCTCAGTGGCTCCACCAGAAGTCGCCCGCGCATCCTGCACACCCGCAGATTTGGTAAAGGTGCAGCCCTGAAATGCCTCGCTCGTGCCACCGCTGGCAGAAGGCCCTCCACTAGAGGCTCCACGGTGGCGAGATGTTAACTACAGTAAAACCTCGGAAATCGAACGCCCCAGAACTCGGACAATTCGGTGATCGAACAAAATTTTCGACCATTTTTTACCCCGGACATCGAACAAAAATTCGGAGGTCGAACAACTGGAAAGAACCGGTTTGGGCCTAGACGCGTAGCCAGGGCAACCAAGACAATGGCGAATGGCCCAGTTTACGCGTAGCTCTCGTCCTTCATCACTGTAAAGTTCCTGCCCCCCCCAATACGAATCCTCTCATCCAGCCCATGGACCAACAGGTAATTTCCAACTTTAAAAAACTCTACACGAAAGCCCTTTTCAAAGGTGGCAAAATGGGCTGAGTTACACAATTTTGTACAAAAATATCATCCAGATAAGGCAGTAGCCAGCGGAGCAGGCGATTTTTATAATGATAATGCATTGAGTCATTTCAGAAACACCTTAAAACGGAGGCAGAAACAATCCTCTCTTGATCAGTTTTTAGTAAAAAGGCCCTCAAGTGAATCACAGTTAGTGCTCGACAAAAGGCAAAGAGAATAAAGAACCCAAGAAGGGCAGTTACCCAACGTGTTTATGGAGGGGGACTCCCCTTCCAAGCAACACTGACACCTCCTCCCCTCCTCACCATCTTCCACTCAAGCCATCCACTCTCCTTACTACAGGTAAAGTGAAGTTCAATGTTCATTTATTCTATTAATTATAACTGTGTTTCTTGTTTTTTGTATGCTTTTATGTACTGTACTGTATTTGAATATTGAAAACTTTGTGTAAAAATGGCCCATAATAGGAGCATCCTATGGTGGGTGGGGAACCAATTAATGCTATTTCCATTCATTCTTATGGGGAAAATTGATTCGGTGTTCGAACAAATCGGTGTTTGAACACGGTTTTGGAACAAATTAAGTTCGATCTCCGAGGTACCACTGTACTTCGCCTGTGTGTGTTTATCTTGAACTTCTTTCGCAACGTAGTATGCAGGAGGTCTTGGGTTCGATCCCAACCCTGACGACCTGAATATTTAGAGTTTGCATGTTCAACGTGGGTTTAGACTATTTGGCTGCCATACATTACCACGTGATAGATAAGCCACTTCGTTGAGCTATCATTTGTGGCCAGGTCGCTTCTGAAAGAGAGCTATGAAGCTCAGTAGTCCTAACCTGGGAAAAAAAAGTATCGTTTTTAGAGAAAACTCCAAAGCCCCCCCCCCCTCCCCTCTTGATGGTTTTCTTGGCTTGGTCTTCCAAGATCACCAGACATCTCGGAAGCGGTGGGATCACCCACACATTACCCCATCACACGCGACCTGCCGATTGACCGACTGTGCCGGTTTATTCTGCTGGGTGGCCACAGGTGGATTTACTACCAATACGAGTGACAACAATCGGTACGCAAACATAAACACCGCCGATTAGCACGGTTGGCTACGTACGGTGGTAAGAAGTTCGATATATACATACATAAACTACATAGACAATTATGAATGAAATATTCCAAGAACTAAAGATCTACAACACGCTAGGTCAGTCATGAAGAATCTTTGTCCATACTTCATCAAGCTGGCCAGTGAAGTTACGTGGGCAGCCAGGACTGCTTGAGGTATTTACATCCGCCACTGATATTAGCCGCGACCAGGAATTGAACTCAGGGCCGCCGGACTCATAGGGCGGCACTGACCTCTCTAATAAAGTAAATCCCTGGCTAGCTGGACCATGGATAATCAGACTCTTGCTAGACGGATTTTGTATTTAGCCGGACTAGGTTGGGTAGTTGAAAAAATATATAATCTAAAATGTAAATGGGATGCAAAGAGATAGTAAATATAATAGGACAATATTACGTGAAATATGTCATGTGACGTATAATACACAAGCACTGGGTATACGTTATATATTGTGTATAATGTAGAAATGTGTAAATGTAATAGGGGAGGGGTGGTGGGGGATGGTGGGGTGGGGGGATAGGGGAGGAATGGTGGGGAGGGGGTGGTAGGGGAGGGGTGGTAGGGTGGGGGGACCAGCGTTCACGCGTACTGGACAAGACAATTCCTGTACAACACTAGTATGCAACACGTAGCATTAGCAGCATTTTACGTGTTGGTCTGTACAATAACACACACTACAGACCCTAAAACATTTACAGTAATACATATATATTGCTGTTGTGTTGTTTTACGTTGATGTTAATGTTGTGGATTGGCTCTCCAACACACCGGTGTGCTGTACTCGTAACGAATTGCCATGTTCTGTTTATGTGACAAACCTTACTAATTTGGCTGTGTCGGGTGGAGGTGGGTTTAACGACACCATTGACGATTATCTGAACCGGTCCTGGGCATCCCTGAGGTCTACTGAGCCTGAAATGAGTACCAAGTGCATTGTGTAAACATCTCTACTTATGGAGACAAAGATGGCCGGGCGTGGTGTTGACCACCCACCCCCCCTACTGTTAGCAAGCACCTTCATTAGGTGCTTGCTAACAGTACTTGCCCCAACAGTCTGTTGAAGGCTATACGAGGGATATTTCTACCTGTGCGTTTCTCGGTGGCTATTGGCGCATCTGTGTATTGCCGCTTGCGTCGCGGTCTGACTGCCCTGCATGTCTGTTGTGGACAGTTTCCACTGCAAGTGTCTCTCTGTCGGATTGAACGCCTCCCCATGCCACGTTGGTCCCGAGGATCACCGAGCTACACTTCACCACGTTGGTCATTGCGGGTTTAGCGAAGGCGGACCTGACAACTGAACGCGGTGACATGTGCCGCCCCGACACCCACGGCCACCAGCAGCTCCCAGCGACTCACGGTGCGTCCCGGCAGCAGCGGTCCCATCTCGGCGGCGGTCACTCCGCCTGGATCCGGCTGATCCTTCCGTGGGAAGGACTTCGCTTCCGCTGCCGAAGCCATCGCGGCCGACGCCGAGCCGGGACAGAGGTGGCCGACCCTGACCCTGACCCCCTCCACCGCACCTCTTCCTCCGCCGTGTCCTCCTCTCGCTGAGCACAAAAGCGGACGGAGGCCGCCGACGGGTTAAAAGGAAGACAAAGGAGGCCGGGATCAACCGCATCGGGGGAGCAGTGTGGCACGGTCCAGCAGTGGCGCGTTCGCCGCTTGTTGTAGAGGTTCTTTGTTCGATTGCGGCTGCTCCCCCCCGGTTATTACTGCGGGCGTATTAACCACAAAACACTGTTAAAGGTCCTCCGACGTCGCTCGAAATGAGCCAGCGTCACGGTCCAAAATGTAAAAAATCTCCTGCAAATTGGTCAGTTGGGATCACACGCAGCAGTATCGCTGCCCCACTGGCAGACTTTATCATCTGTGAAACACAGCACCTTTACGATAGTCATGCGCTATAAGAATGGCACGAATATATACGAAATGTACTCCGGTACTTTGTCATTATTTGTATAGCCAAGCAGAATGACGGGGCAAGTGCTGTTCCACCACGCATGGCACTTGCCAGTCCACTGCTGAATGAAGGCCTTCCCACGCTCCCCATGGGTTTGTTGACCGTACACAGCATGTTCTCCTATAACGTGGAAGTTGTTACATTCCCGAACACCACATTGTGGAAACATCGCGTTATAAATGAATAATACTGGCTAAAGCACGGTCCGCGATAACACGTCAGATGCGTACGCAGGCCGAACAAAGACCGAGGCGCGTGGGTAGCGTCTAGAAGCATCCAGCAGCATCCCAACGCCCTGCGTGATGCTATGCCGACGCGGCCGAACAACAGCTTATTCCTACTCGCGCGACGTAGTTCCGTTCACTCAAATCCCGTTAATATCCACTTCGCGTCGGAGCTAGGCAAAAATGTGTTCCAACACATTCATTGGGATATATCGAAATTTGGCGTTATGAAAACAACACGTGGCTTTGTAGGATAACAGACCTTACATGACCATACTCATACCCTTATTAGTAGTGCCTACCTTATTGCAAACCAATTCAGACCTTAATGGTTACCCCATGCCCCTTATACATCTCAACGTTCATCCTATAAAGTCCCATCATAAGGTAGAAACATGAAAAATAGACTTTTTTTGCCCGTATTGAAACGGCTGTACGCCGCGTGGACCTGAAATCTCAATTTCCCTGTACAATAAAACCGGGTAAACTGTATGGGTTGACACGGTATGCTTCAAAATTGGAGTCCATTGGAGAATTTAACATTGGAGTCTATGGGAGACTTCAACATTGGAGTCTATGGGAGATTTCAACATTGGAGTCTATGGGAGACTTCAACATTGGAGTCTATGGGAGACTTCAACATTGGAGTCTATGGGAGACTTCAACATTGAAGTCTATGGGAGACATCAACATTGGAGTCTATGGGAGACTTCGACATTGGAGTCTATGGGAGACTTCAACATTGGAGTCTATGGGAGACTTCAACATTGGAGTCTATGGGAGACTTCAACATTGAAGTCTATGGGAGACATCAACATTGGAGTCTATGGGAGACTTCGACATTGGAGTCTATGGGAGACTTCGACATTGGAGTCTATGGGAGACTTCGACATTGGAGTCTATGGGAGACTTCGACATTGGAGTCTATGGGAGACTTCGACATTGGAGTCTATGGGAGACTTCGACATTGGAGTCTATGGGAGACTTCGACATTGGAGTCTATGGGAGACTTCGACATTGGAGTCTATGGGAGACTTCGACATTGGAGTCTATGGGAGACTTCGACATTGGAGTCTATGGGAGACTTCGACATTGGAGTCTATGGGAGACTTCGACATTGGAGTCTATGGGAGACTTCGACATTGGAGTCTATGGGAGACTTCGACATTGGAGTCTATGGGAGACTTCGACATTGGAGTCTATGGGAGACTTCGACATTGGAGTCTATGGGAGACTTCGACATTGGAGTCTATGGGAGACTTCGACATTGGAGTCTATGGGAGACTTCAAGATTGGAGTCTATGGGAGACTTCAACATTGGAGTCTATGGGAGACTTCAAGATTGGAGTCTATGGGAGACTTCAACATTGGAGTCTATGGGAGACTTCAACATTGGAGTCTATGGGAGACTTCAACATTGGAGTCTATGGGAGACTTCGACATTGGAGTCTATGGGAGACTTCGACATTGGAGTCTATGGGAGACTTCGACATTGGAGTCTATGGGAGACTTCGACATTGGAGTCTATGGGAGACTTCAACATTGGAGTCTATGGGAGACTTCGACATTGGAGTCTATGGGAGACTTCGACATTGGAGTCTATGGGAGACTTCGACACTGGAGTCTATGGGAGACTTCGACATTGGAGTCTATGGGAGACTTCGACATTGGAGTCGATGGGAGACTTCGACATTTGAGTCTATGGGAGACTTCGACATTTGAGTCTATGGGAGACTTCGACATTGGAGTCTATGGGAGACTTCGACATTGGAGTCTATGGGAGACTTCGACATTGGAGTCTATGGGAGACTTCAACATTGGAGTCTATGGGAGACTTCGACATTGGAGTCTATGGGAGACTTCGACATTGGAGTCTATGGGAGACTTCGACATTGGAGTCTATGGGAGACTTCGACATTGGAGTCTATGGGAGACTTCAACATTGGAGTCTATGGGAGACTTCAAGATTGGAGTCTATGGGAGACTTCAACATTGGAGTCTATGGGAGACTTCAACATTGGAGTCTATGGGAGACTTCAACATTGGAGTCTATGGGAGACTTCGACATTGGAGTCTATGGGAGACTTCGACATTGGAGTCTATGGGAGACTTCGACATTGGAGTCTATGGGAGACTTCAACATTGGAGTCTATGGGAGACTTCGACATTGGAGTCTATGGGAGACTTCGACATTGGAGTCTATGGGAGACTTCGACACTGGAGTCTATGGGAGACTTCGACATTGGAGTCTATGGGAGACTTCGACATTGGAGTCGATGGGAGACTTCGACATTGGAGTCTATGGGAGACTTCGACATTGGAGTCTATGGGAGACTTCGACATTGGAGTCTATGGGAGACTTCGACATTGGAGTCTATGGGAGACTTCGACATTGGAGTCTATGGGAGACTTCAACATTGGAGTCTATGGGAGACTTCGACATTGGAGTCTATGGGAGACTTCGACATTGGAGTCTATGGGAGACTTCGACATTGGAGTCTATGGGAGACTTCGACATTGGAGTCTATGGGAGACTTCGACATTGGAGTCTATGGGAGACTTCGACATTGGAGTCTATGGGAGACTTCGACATTGGAGTCTATGGGAGACTTCGACATTGGAGTCTATGGGAGACTTCGACATTGGAGTCTATGGGAGACTTCGACATTGGAGTCTATGGGAGACTTCAACATTGGAGTCTATGGGAGACTTCGACATTGGAGTCTATGGGAGACTTCGACATTGGAGTCTATGGGAGACTTCGACATTGGAGTCTATGGGAGACTTCGACATTGGAGTCTATAGGAGACTTCGACATTGGAGTCTATGGGAGACTTCGACATTGGAGTCTATGGGAGACTTCGACATTGGAGTCTATGGGAGACTTCGACATTGGAGTCTATGGGAGACTTCGACATTGGAGTCTATGGGAGACTTCAACATTGGAGTCTATGGGAGACTTCGACATTGGAGTCTATGGGAGACTTCGACATTGGAGTCTATGGGAGACTTCGACATTGGAGTCTATGGGAGACTTCGACATTGGAGTCTATGGGAGACTTCGACATTGGAGTCTATGGGAGACTTCAAC
Source organism: Petromyzon marinus (assembly GCF_048934315.1). NCBI lineage: Eukaryota > Metazoa > Chordata > Hyperoartia > Petromyzontiformes > Petromyzontidae > Petromyzon > Petromyzon marinus. The sequence continues at coordinate 7,213,281 of NC_133714.1, read as the reverse complement.
ATTGGAGTCTATGGGAGACTTCAACATTGGAGTCTATGGGAGACTTCAACATTGGAGTCTATGGGAGACTTCAACATTGGAGTCTATGGGAGACTTCAACATTGGAGTCTATGGGAGACTTCAACATTGGAGTCTATGGGAGACTTCAACATTGGAGTCTATGGGAGACTTCAACATTGGAGTCTATGGGAGACTTCAACATTGGAGTCTATGGGAGACTTCAACATTGGAGTCTATGGGAGACTTCAACATTGGAGTCTATGGGAGACTTCGACATTGGAGTCTATGGGAGACTTCGACATTGGAGTCTATGGGAGACTTCAACATTGGAGTCTATGGGAGACTTCGACATTGGAGTATATGGGAGACTTCGACATTGGAGTCTATGGGAGACTTCGACATTGGAGTCTATGGGAGACTTCGACATTGGAGTCTATGGGAGACTTCGACATTGGAGTCTATGGGAGACTTCGACATTGGAGTCTATAGGAGACTTCGACATTGGAGTCTATGGGAGACTTCAACATTGGAGTCTATGGGAGACTTCAACATTGGAGTCTATGGGAGACTTCAACATTGGAGTCTATGGGAGACTTCAACATTGGAGTCTATGGAAGACTTCGACATTGGAGTCTATGGGAGACTTCGATATTGGAGTCTATGGGAGACTTCAACATTGGAGTCTATGGGAGACTTCGACATTTGAGTCTATGGGAGACTTCAACATACCTGTCAACCCCTAATCAGTGCCCACCTTATTACAGACCAATTGAAACCTGACTGGTCACCCCGTCTCAGTACACATCTCAACGTTCATCCTACAAAGTTCCATCGAAAGGGAGAAACACAAACAAATAAATACTCACCACGACTACATTCACCACTAGTACATTCACCACTAGTACACTCACCACACTAGTACATTCACCACTAGTACACTCACCACACTAGTACACTCACCACCAGTACACTCACCACCAGTACACTCACCAGTAGTACACACTAGTATACTCACCACTACAAACCTGTCAAACCCTTATCAGTGCCCTACCTTATCACAGACCAATTCAGACTTCAATGTTCACCCCGTGCCCCTTATAAATCTCAACGTTCATCCTACAAAGTCCCATCACAAGGGAGAAACACAAACAAATAGACAAAGATATTGCCCGTATTGAAACGGCAGTACGGAGTATGGCCCTGAAAACTCAATTTCCCTGCACAAGAATACGGGGTAAGCCGTATGGGTTGACACGGTATGCGTAATAGTCAGTTAAAGGTTGGTAAAGGGATGTACCAAGCAGATGATCAACCCGAACCCCATCCCCTCACCTCTTCCTCCCTACCTCCTCCTGCTGCTCAGCACACATCGAACCGAACACCAAGAACTCAATTCCAGAATAAGCTCCCAGCACGTGGAGCGAAACGTTGGACATCATGCCGAACAAATGCACGTCTGTTTGTCGCGCGGGTTTTCACGACCAATGTTATGTCATAACAGAGGGTTTTTTTCTTTTCTTCTGATCAAATCGGGTTGTGGGTTTATTCTCCAACACACGAGTATGCTGAACCGGTAACCAATTGGCACGTTTTGGTTTACGCGACGAATCTCACGGATTGGCCGTGTCAGGTGGCGGCGGAGTCAACGACGGCATTCATATTTACCCCGATCTAACCCCATCTAACACCCCCACCCACACCACCCCCGCCACAAAAAAAAAACCTCTATTATGGAAATGTACTTATCCTTTACAACACCCGGTACAATCAATCCTCACGACAACCAAAGACAAATCCGGAAAGCTGCGCCGCACAACCGCGGAAACATACGCAGCAGCAGCAGCAGAAGCATCAGAACAGTGAGCCCAGCGTTTAGTGGAAAACACGACCGAGTGTTCACGTAACAGCCCTCTTTGTCGATCCGCTGCTGGATGTTGTGCCTCTTCCACGCCGCGTGGGGCCACGCGTTGGGTCGTTTTGCCGTACCTCACCGCGATGATCGGCGCGGGTCGGTGGTGCTCACGACGGTTCAATTATCACTCACCAGCGCTGTCAGCCATGGCCACGGGCGAGTCGTGAATCCTGGGTATCCGGGTTCAGGGTGCAGTGTGCTCAGCGCTACGCCACCACGCCACCACTCCAGCCACTCGTTCATCCACCCCACCCCCCCACCTTACTCGACAAATACACGGTTCTTATCTTGTGGACCATGCATCAAGTTCACAGCTCCCTCCGCCCAGGCAAAATTCGATGACACGTCGAGGTCCCGTGGGATGCGATCCAAGTCAAGAATCGATTACTTTTTTTGTCACGTGTTGTTTACCGCCTCGTCTGCGTAGTTCCTCGTTACCCTACGTCTCACTGGAATACATTCGTTCGCTCCATTAGGCTCAATGTAACATGTTGCGCCACTTGAACATTATTTGCATCAGCTGCGAATTAATCAACTGTTCTTACGCACCACGATTCCATACGTGTCTCGCGAGATAACTTGCTTGGCAAATGATTGCTGCTGCGGTATTATGGTCAGCACACTGGAATTGCAACCCAGAGGTCAACAGCTCGATGACCCAGTTGAACCACTGGACAGACTGTCTGTTTGGCTGTCTCTGTAGCTGTCTGTGTGGCTGTCTGTGTGGCTGTCTCTGTAGCTGTCTGTGTGGCTGTCTGTGTGGCTGTCTCTGTAGCTGTCTGTGTGGCTGTCTGTGTGGCTGTCTCTGTAGCTGTCTCTGTAGCTGTCTGTGTGGCTGTCTCTGTAGCTGTTTCTGTAGCTGTCTGTGTGGCTGTCTCTGTAGCTGTCTCGGTAGCTGTCTGTGTAGCTGTCTGTGTGGCTGTCTGTGTGGATGTCTCTGTAGCTGTCTGTGTGGCTGTCTCTGTAGCTGTCTGTGTAGCTGTCTCTGTAGCTGTCTGTGTAGCTGTCTGTGTGGCTGTCTCTGTAGCTGTCTGTGTGGCTGTGTGGCTGTCTCTGTAGCTGTCTGTGTGGCTGTCTCTGTAGCTGTCTCTGTAGCTGTCTGTGTAGCTGTCTCTGTGACTGTCTCTGCAGCTGTCTGTGCGGCTGTCTCTGTAGCTGTCTCTGTAGCTGTCTGTGTGGGTGTCTCTGTAGCTATCTGTGTGGCTGTCTCTGTAGCTGTCTGTGTGGCTGTCTGTGTAGCTGTCTCTGTAGCTGTCTGTGTGGCTGTCTCTGTAGCTGTCTGTGTGGCTGTGTGGCCGTCTCGGTAGCTGTCTGTGTGGCTGTCTGTGTAGCTGTCTGTGTAGCTGTCTCTGTAGCTGTCTGTGTGGCTGTCTGTGTGGCTGTCTGTGTGGCTGCCTGTGTGGCTGTCTGTGTAGCTGTCTGTGTAGCTGTCTCTGTGGCTGTCTCTGCAGCTGTCTGTGTGGCTGTCTCTGTAGCTGTCTGTGTGGGTGTCTCTGTAGCTGTGTGGCTGTCTCTGTAGCTGTCTGTGTAGCTGTCTCTGTAGCTGTCTGTGTAGCTGTCTGTGTGGCTGTTTGTGTGGCTGTCTGTGTAGCTGTCTCTGTAGCTGTCTCTGTAGCTGTCTGTGTAGCTGTCTGTGTAGCTGTCTGTGTGGCTGTTTGTGTGGTTGTCTCTGTAGCTGTCTGTGTGGTCGTCTCTGTAGCTATCTCTGTGGCTGTCTCTGCAGCTGTCTGTGTGGCTGTCTCTGTAGCTGTCTCTGTAGCTGTCTCTCTGGCTGTCTCTGTAGCTGTCTGTGTGTGTGTCTCTGTAGCTGTCTGTGTGGCTGTCTCTGTAGCTGTCTGTGTGGCTGTCTGTGTAGCTGTCTGTGTAGCTGTCTCTGTAGCTGTCTGTGTGGTTGTCTGTGTAGCTGTCTCTGTAGCTGTCTGTGCGGCTGTCTGTGCGGCTGTCTGTGTGGCTGTCTGTGTAGCTGTCTCTGTAGCTGTCTGTGTAGCTGTCTGTGTGGCTGTCTGTGTGGCTGTCTCTGTAGCTGTCTCTGTAGCTGTCTCTGTAGCTGTCTGTGTAGCTGTCTCTGTAGCTGTCTGTGTGGCTGTCTCTGTAGCTGTCTCTAGCTGTCTGTGTAGCTGCCTCTGTAGCTGTCTCTGTAGCTGTCTGTGTGGCTGTCTGTGTAACTGCCTGTGTGGCTGTCTCTGTAGCTGTCTCTGTAGCTGTGTGGCTGTCTGTGTAGCTGTCTGTGTGGCTGTCGCTGTAGCTGCCTGTGTGGCTGTCTCTGTGGCTGTCTCTGTAGCTGTCTGTGCAGCTGTCTGTGTGGCTGTCTCTGTGGCTGTCTCTGTTGCTGTCTGTGTGACTGTCTCTGTAGCTGTGTGTGTAGCTGTCTCTGTAGCTGCCTGTGTAGCTGTCTGTGTGGCTGTCTCTGTAGCTGTCTGTGTGGCTGTGTGACCGTCTCTGTAGCTGTCTGTGTGGCTGTCTCTGTAGCTGTCTGTGTAGCTGTCTGTGTAGCTGTCTGTGTAGCTGTCTCTGTGGCTGTCTCTGCAGCTGTCTGTGTGGCTGTCTCTGTAGCTGTCTCTGTAGCTGTCTCTGTAGCTGTCTCTGTAGCTGTCTGTGTGGGCCTCTGTAGCTGTCTGTGTGGCTGTCTGTGTAGCTGTCTGTGTAGCTGTCTCTGTAGCTGTCTCTGTGGCTGTCTCTGTGGCTGTCTGTGTGGCTGTCTGTGTGGCTGTCTGTGTGGCTGTCTGTGTGGCTGTCTGTGTAGCTGTCTGTATAGCTGTCTGTGTGGCTGTCTGTGTGGCTGTCTGTGTAGCTGTCTCTGTAGCTGTCTGTGTTGCTGCCTCTGTAGCTGTCTCTGTAGTTGTCTGTGTAGCTGTCTGTGTAGCTGTCTGTGTAGCTGTCTCTGTGGCTGTCTCTGTGGCTGTCTCTGTGGCTGTCTCTGCAGCTGTCTGTGTGGCTGTCTCTGTAGCTGTCTGTGTGGGTCTCTGTAGCTGTCTGTGTGGCTGTCTCTGTAGCTGTATGTGTGACTGTCTGTGTGACTGTCTGTGTAGCTGTCTGTGTAGCTGTCTGTGTAGCTGTCTCTGTGGCTATCTGTGTAGCTGTCTCTATAGCTGTCTGTGTGGCTGTCTGTGTGGCTGTCTGTGTAGCTGTCTCTGTAGCTGTCTCTGTAGCTGTCTGTGTAGCTGTCTGTGTGGCTGTTTGTGTGGCTGTCTCTGTAGCTGTCTCTGTAGCTGTCTGTGTAGCTGTCTCTGTAGCTGTCTGTGTAGCTGTCTGTGTAGCTGTCTATGTGGCTGTCTCTGTAGCTGTCTGTGTGGCTGTGTGGCCGTCTCTGTAGCTGTCTGTGTGGCTGTCTCTGTAGCTGTCTCTGTAGCTGTCTCTGTAGCTGTCTCTGTGGCTGTCTCTGTAGCTGTCTGTGTGGGTGTCTCTGTAGCTGTCTGTGTGGCTGTCTGTGTAGCTGTCTGTTTAGCTGTCTCTGTAGCTGTCTGTGTGGCTGTCTGTGTAGCCGTCTCTGTAGCTGTCTGTGTGGCTGTCTGTGTGGCTGTCTGTGTAGCTGCCTCTGTAGCTGTCTGTGTAGCTGTCTGTGTGGCTGTCTGTGTGGCTGTCTTTGTAGCTGTCTGTGTAGCTGTCTGTGTAGCTGTCTCTGTAGCTGTCTCTGTAGCTGTCTCTGTAGCTGTCTGTGTAGCTGTCTCTGTGGCTGTCTCTGTAGCTGTCTCTGTAGTTGTCTGTGTGGCTGTCTCTGTAGCTGTCTCTGTAGCTGTGTGGCTGTCTGTGTAGCTGTCTGTGTGGCTGTCTCTGTAGCTGCCTGTGTGGCTGTCTGTGGAGCTGTCTCTGTAGCTGTCTCTGTAGCTGTCTCTGTAGCTGTCTGCGTGGCTGCCTCTGTAGCTGTCTCTAGCTGTCTGTGTGGCTGTCTCTGTAGCTGTCTCTGTAGTTGTGTGGCTGTCTCTGTAGCTGTCTGTGTGGCTGTCTCTGTAGCTGCCTGTGTGGCTGTCTCTGTGGCTGTCTGTGTGGCTGTCTGTGTAGCTGCCTGTGTGGCTGTCTCTGTGGCTGTCTCTGTGGCTGTCTCTGTGGCTGTCCGTGTGGCTGTCTGTGTAACTACCTGTGTGGCTGTCTGTGTGGCTGTCTGTGTAGCTGCCTGTGTGGCTGTCTGTGTAGCTGTCTGTGTAGCTGTCTCTGTGACTGTCTGTGTGGCTGTCTGTGTGGCTGTCTGTGTAGCTGTCTGTGTGGTTGTCTCTGTAGCTGTCTCTGTGGCTGTCTGTGTGGCTGTCTGTGTAGCTGTCTGTGTGGCTGTCTGTGTGGCTGTCTCTGTAGCTGTCTCTGTAGCTGTCTGTGTGGCTGTCTGTTTAGCTGTCTGTGTAGCTGTCTCTGTAGCTGTGTGGCTGTCTGTGTGGCTGTCTGTGTGGCTGTCTGTGTGGATGTCTGTGTGGTTGTCTGTGTAGCTGTCTGTGCGGCTGTCTGTGCGGCTGTCTGTGCGGCTGTCTGTGTGGCTGTCTGTGTGGCTGTCTCTGTGGCTGTCTCTGTAGCTGTCTCTGTAGCTGTCTCTGTAGCTGTCTGTGTGGCTGTCTGTGTGGCTGTCTGTGTGGCTGTCTGTGTGGCTGTCTCTGTAGCTGTCTCTGTGGCTGTCTCTGTAGCTGTCTGTGTGGCTGTCTGTGTGGCTGTCTGTGTAGCTGTCTGTGTGGCTGTCTGTGTAGCTGGTCCGGCAAAACAACCCCCTACCTCCTCACGGTGCCGGACGGGCAACTCTGTCGTGGACAGTGCTGTGGGGGGAGGTCCAATTTTGATTGGCTCCTCCCCTCATGGCATATGTGTCTACCACAGGGGCTGAACGGGGGCTCTGGACGGGTGCGAGGGGCTAGTAACCCCTCCACCTTCAATTAATTACCACTAAACCACGAGTTAAACTGAAATATGTAACTAATAAGCTTGTGCCGGAGGCCCCGGGGGGCCAGGCGTCTATGACGTCTGCTGGCCAAACCCCAATTGGCGGAGCCAGGAGATTGAATATCTACCCTCGGGGCTCCTTCAGAAACAACAAAAAGCCACTACGGGTGGCCACGTGGAATGTTCGAACGCTCACTGCGGAGGAGAGGCTGCCACTCCTCTGTCGGGAGCTGGACCGGTACCGCCTGGATCTGTGTGGCATTCAGGAGGTCCGGTGGACCAGCTCTGGCTCCTGCCACCATGAGGGGTGGATAGTCCTCTACTCGGGGCAGCAGACTGCCAAACAACAGGTTGTGGCTCTTCTTTTGAACAAAAGAATGAAGGGGGCGTGGGAGCGTGGCGGTGAGGTGTGGGAAGCTGTAAGTCCCAGGCTACTTTGGGCTCGCCTTCCCATCAACCGGAGGCGAGGAATGGTGGTCGTGGTTACTTATGCCCCCACCGAAGATGAACATCCGTGGAGGGATGCAGGCAAAGCCGATGAGTCAGATGCCTTCTATGACCTCCTGTCACAGGTGCTGGCTAAAGTGACCCCTCGGGATAGAGTCATCATGTTGGATGACTTCAATGCCCGAGTTGGTCATGATACTGGCACCTGGTCTGGAGTGATTGGAGGGCATGGGTCAGATCAGCTCAATAACAACGGTAGGAGGCTGCTAGATTTTTGTGCAGCCCATGGGCTTGTAATTACCAACACGCTGTTCCGGCATCGGCGCATCCACACAACATCATGGATGCATGCCGGGTCCAAGCAAGAACATCTGCTGGACTACATAGTGACGGACCAGCGGATGCGAGCCCATGTCCTTGACACCAGGACCTACCGTGGAGCTGATCTGCCCTCTGACCATCGACTAGTCATCTGTAAGATGTGCCTGCCATTCTTCCACTCCGGTGGTGGGTGTACACCCAGGACCCCATTCCAACCTAAAGTGGCCTGGTCTCAGTTATCTGATGAAAGTTGCAAGCGAGAATTTCATCATCGCTTGCGGCTGGGATTGGCATCATCCCCAACTCCTCCTGATGTCGAGGGTAAATGGGCGAGGTTTAGGACTGTGACTCATACAGCTGCAATGGCTGCTTTGGGTACGCGGTCCAGACCTCCCCAGAGATCCTGGCTGACAGAGGTGTTCAGGATGGTTGAGAAAAAGCAACAGGCCCACTGTCATCGGCTACAGAATCCCACGTCAGAGAATGAGGAGGCTTACCTCAGCCTTCGCTCGGAGGTTCGGAGAGCTGTGAGGCGCTGCAAGGATGGGTGGTGGTCACAGGTTGCTGAGGAGATGGAGTCTGCCTCAGTGGCCCGTGATCACAAATCTCTATTTAACTCGTCATATTTGAGGGGGAGTCTGACTTTGTGTGACGAGGGGGGGGGTCCAAAATCGCGTGACGTCATTTATGGACGGCCCCAAGGCCAGCAACGGATTGATAAATTGTTGTATCAAGTAAACGTTGATATATTTTCAGATGAAGTTAAGGGTCCCTCCTTAATTTACGAAATGTTAACAATGTATTAGTACAGTCCTGTATACTGTATACGTAACCAGGCCCAATGAAGGGAATGTATTCAAAGATATTTCTCCTAGAGTCTTTGTGTAAGCGTTCTTTGTCAATCCGCTGCGTGATTGTGTGTGTGATTGTGTGATTGTGTGTGTGGTGGTTTGGTTCGCCATACTTCACCATCACGCTCGCCGGGGAAGTCAGAGGGGATGCCGTAGGGGGGGGCCGGGTCTCGAGACATCACTCCAACTCAGAGGTCTTCGGCTTCACCAGAGGATTGGCGCCCGTGATGGTCAACAACCACCACCACCGCCAACAACAACCACCACCACCGCCAACAACAACAACCACCACCGCCAACAACAACCACCACCGCCAACAACAACCACCACCGCCAACAACAACCACCACCACCAACAACAACCACCACCACCGCCAACAACAACAACCACCACCGCCAACAACAACAACCACCACCACCAACAACAACCACCACCGCCAACAACAACAACAACCACCACCGCCAACAACAACCACCACCACCAACAACAACCACCACCACCGCCAACAACAACAACCACCACCGCCAACAACAACAACCACCACCACCACCGCCAACAACAACAACCACCAACAACAACAACCACCACCGCCAACAACAACAACCACCACCACCGCCAACAACAACAACCACCACCAACAACAACAACCACCACCACCGCCAACAACAACAACCACCACCACCGCCAACAACCACCACCACCACCGCCAACAACAACAACAACCACCACCGCCGCCAACACGCCAGCCGCTTGCGTAATGGTCACAAGCGTTAATCCGATTGAACACTTCGCGATGATTGAGAGAGTGGAAGGAGGAGGCAAAGAAGGAAGAAGGATGGAGGCGATCGTTCGCAGGACCAGTTCGGACGTCAACTCGCCACTGACGTTAGCCGTGAGCGAGCGAGCGAGCGGGGGTGGAAGGGTAGAGAGAGAGAGTAGGGGGGGGGCCTTAACTCGGCACTGGGGTCAAACCGGGTTCAGCAGCACAGCGCTTGATGCCCGATGCAAGTTGCTTACCGCGTTTTGTTGGTGGTGGTGGTGGTGGGGGGCGAGGAGGAGGCGGTGTGGGAAGGGGGGCACGCGAATTTAATCCGGCTTCAGTGTGGGGGGGGGCGGTGATGACGATGGTGTTGGTGGTGGTGGTTGTTGTGGGGGGGAGGTCACAGCCTAAGGGTTTAATTATTAAGATAACGGCGCTAATTGCGATTGACCTTCCACGCGTCGCGTCTTCGTGCAGGGGATTTAACATTGGGCGATTGCAGGAGGGGGGCGGGGCCGAAGCGATGGGTGGGGGGTGGGGCGAGTGGGAGGGGCGGGACGAGAGAGAGGGGGGGTGGTGGGTGGGGGGGGGATCGGGGCCGTCACGCGCACGCGGTGGGGGAGGGAGGGGCGAGATTTGCGCGTCGACGTCATCGCATGACCCGCCCTCGCCCAATAGGAGCGCTGCGATCGGTGGTCACGTGCGCGGATGTGTTTCTTTGGGTGACGTCACCGTGTGTGTGTGTGCGCGCGCGCGTGCGAACCACGTGGGGTTGGCCCTCAGCTCTTCCTGTTCGGGGGAGCGGTGGCGCAGCGGTGAGCGCGCTACGAACCCGGCGACCCGAGTTCGATTCCCCGCCGACGGCCACCACCGGTGACATTATCTGAACCGATCCTGTGCCTCCCCTAGGTCGACTCGGCCTCAAATGAGTACCTGGTGCGGTGTGTAAACATCGCCACTGAGGGAGACAAAGGCGGCCGGGTGTGGTGCTGGCCACCCACCCCCTCGTGTGCCGTTCTGGCATTCATAGGTGCTGCTCGCTAACAGCACTTGCCCCCTACAGTCTGTTAAGGCTACACGGGGCATCTTTGTCTTTTGCCAAGCACGTGGGGTTGGCCCTCAGCTCTGTGTGCGTGCCACGGGGGGGGGGGGGGAAGTGTCGCAAGCTGTCAATCAAATGTCACCGATTGTGCGACTGTGCAGAAACCCAAATCGTCAAGCACATCACCAATGAATGCTCCATCCATGCACATCTTGGCGGTATCGCTGAAATCCACACTGCGTCAAGCACGTCATTGGACTGGATGTGGAACCTTTGCATTCATTCATGAAGATCATTAAGAAAAAATAAAAACTGTTGCTTTTCACAATGCCGTACGAAAGAAGAAAACACGGCTCAATTGATAGTATAATTTATTTATTGAAATGTATGCTCATTATAGCGTGTTTATACTGGTAGGAACGAAGTTGTAAACTGAGTGTACCAGCCTGCAATAGATTAATGTGTCCGTCCGTCCCCTTTCAATACTTTAACGAAGTAAAATCTCGTGCTGTTGGGGTGTAAAAATAAAATTGCGCAAAATTCCAATGTTCCTACCAGCCCACCCTGCAGGGACCTGTTTTATCAACCCCCTAAGGTCGCCCTTGCAGCAAGAAAACAACAACATCGAAACATTCGTCAATAACACTGCGGCCTTAACATAAACACAAGTTGACTTTTCGTTGGGAACCATTGGACGGATCAACGTGTTTGGCCCATCGTTCCATGTCAACCGGGTTATTGGCTCTAGCTCACCGATGAGGATTGAGAAACAACGACGCCAGTTCCAGTCGGTTGCAGTGCGCAAACATCTTTGACCTTGGAAGGTTTCTATCTTTAATTGTTTAACGCTCATAAACTTCTCCTCCCCCCCGCACCCCCCCCCCCCCCCCCCAATTTGCTGCACTGCGTTTTTCACAGGTGTACTCATCGATTCTGAAACACAATTATATTGCGGGAATTGTAGGCATGGGTCGACGGGTCAGATGTACGTACCGTATTCTCCAGAATAGATATCACGCTCCGGAAAGTAAGACGCACCCCAAACTATGAATGATAGTGCCAATAAAGTTACGCGCATGTCGTCACACACCCATGTTGCTTTCCAGGTTATAAGACGCACCCTGAACTCTTGTTAAACTAACAGCGAAAAAAGTCTTATAATCTGGACAATCCGGTCATTTATAACTTAAAAACGATAGATGTTTTTTTTGTAGCCACTACTGTATTATTATTCGTAATAGGATTGTGAATCTTAATTGCTCAGTTGGATTGTGAGCATCGTTCTGAAACGAATATTGGGGACGTTGAAACGCCTGTGGGATGTGACAATTTGGTTGGCTGTGTCGAGCGGTGGAGGGGTTTGACGACACACATTGGGGTACACATCTGGGAATGCTGCTGCGTTGACAAGTGGCACACACTGCACAATTAATGCATTAAAAAACTCGACACATTCGTAAATAACGGACAATGACCCTTTTCCATTTACAGGATATGCTACAGGAAAGTTCCTACTGCCCGGAACGTCGACAAACGCGTCTCTTTTTTAAGGCCACTGTGTTGTGGACAAATGCATTGGGAACAGGGAGGATTGCGTGGCCCAGCCCAAACATCAATAATTATCAATCACTGTAATTGCTGCTTATGTTTTTTTTATGGACATGGGCACGTGTAACACACAAGGTGACAGTGTGAACTATCCTGGGTGATGGTAAAATTAAACAGAGGAGCTCCATAGACAACAACGCCTGGCTGAGTTGTTGACATTGCAGCACCGGTCGCTGTGATGAGACGCTTCCTGTAGTGTCAAATGTAGTGATTTTCAGTGGCACAGCGCTTTAAGGTCATGGCGTAAATAGCATGCTGGCATAGCAATCCAGTGGTCGCTGGTTCGATCTACCGGCGCGGCATTTGAAACAATGGCGCAACTTTATCAAATCTACCCCCCAACACCTGTCCACCCAGCAGTGATTGGGTAACGTTGTAGTTTAATCGAGCTGTGGTTTGCGTGCAGTGGGGTAAAGTGTGGGTACCCCCCCCCCCCCCCCACCAAGATGTCTGGGCAGGTTGAAAGGGCCAAGGTATAGTCCTCTCAAATGCAGGGCCCTCTCCGCTCGCAATGACGCGAGCAAGAAATTGCACGGCTGCGCTTTTTATATTACAGGAAGAACGGCCCCAAATACAAAATAGAGAAGTGACGTCACTTTCTGTAATTGTTAATTCATAGGGAATTGCCGTTCAAAAGCACCTACCTCCAGATTCCCCTGTACGCGTATGGGGATTGGCACTTGCACCAGAGTTAAGAGGCTCTATAACAAACAGCTGGTGCTAATGAATCAATCCTCCTAATCGCGTCAGAATCTCGGAAGCTAAGCAGACTTGAGCCAGAACAATTCTCGGATGGGCGACGACTGCCACGTTGAATGCACAACACAATCAGTTATCCAGGTCACATGCAAACCGGCTTGTGTGGTGGGCGCGTCGGGAGCAGCAGCGATTCGGGTAACTGCAGCGAAATTCCACCGATGTGCTGCTGCTATAATACCAGGGGCTCTGCAGCCTGCGGGGTGCCTCAGCGGTGGTTCTTTTGAGGGCCCTGCAGTGGCGCCTCTCGAAATTCGATTTTTTTTTTTTTATAAACGGCTCTTTGTTTTTTGGTTGCCGACCTCTGACCATGGAAGTCCAGTTCACCATGGAAGTTCAGTTCACCACAAGAGTCCAGTTTACCATGGAGGTCCAGTTCACCACAAGAGTCCAGTCGACCATGGGAGTTCCGCTTACCATGGGAGTCCAGTTCACAATGGAAGTCCAATTTACCATGGGCAAGGGGTCAAGTAACCTGCGGCTCATTAAGGAACTGCTGCTTCGTAACGCGTCGTCTATTGAGAACCCGCACCACCTCGTGTACACCACACGCTGCTGTGCGGCTGCTCTTGAAGTATTGTTGAGTTTTTTTTACTGAATAAAAAATAAAAAAATATCTCTTCTTGTTGTTGCCTGTACTTTGATCCCACATCTAGAGTTAGCACCCTGCCACTTCCGCCCCCCCTCCCACCTCCGTGTTCACCAACCCGCATTGACTGGTATGGTCCAGTCTGGTCTCATAGCCCCGGTGACCTGCACGGCGTGGGAAGGCCCTCTCATCCAGTAAGTGGATTGACTAAAGTTGTCTGTACACGCACTCGGGGTTGACGAAAATCAGCGTCGGTTGACCGCACGTGCATTCCAACCGTATGCGTAAAAGCATTTTATTATTATCAAGCAACACTCTGGGTATATCCGCAGCCGCCATAGGAATGTGGAATTTTCACCACCGGCCCAACAAGCAATTACGTTAGCAATGGAAAGCAACAACAGTATCAACGCGCCTCGAGATGCAAGTCGTTAAGAGAACTGAACAAAAAAACTGAAATGTTGCACACATTGGCACGGGCAGATTATACGTGCTTGGAATTATACTGAGGCAGAAAGACAAAGGCGTGTACGTTAGACTTCTTTCGCGCCGTACGTAGCCAATCTGAGGAGCGTGGGGTAGGACAAATGAGAAAAAAAGGACAACCATCGCCAAAATAACGCCCACAGCCATCACCGCCACAAATCTCAATTTTTACCACCTCCAACATCAGCAATTAACCAACGCGATCATAACCACCACCAGAAATTAACACCACAACCACCACCACATAACACGCATCACCAAAATCACCGCAAATGCAACCACCATCAACATCACAACCAACGCCATAATCACAACCGCAACTATTTCAATACGTGCGACTGTACTTATATTATTTCATGTTTAGTTCACCCAGGCATGCCACAAACCAACACCACCACCATCATCATCACCGCCAGCGCCACAACAATCACAACCAACACAATCGCCGCAAACATCATGAGTAGCACCACCACCAATGCACCAAGTGCGACGTGCATTTTAGGCCGAGTCGACCTAGGTGCGTCACACACCAACACCCACAACCAATCAAAACGACAAGTCAATCACCACCACAACCACCGCAATATAACCAACACCACCACACATCATCACAACCACTGCAACCACAACCCATCATCACAACCACTGCAACCACCACCTATCATCACAACCACTGCAACCACCACCTATCATCACAACCACTGCAACCACAACCCATCATCACAACCACTGCAACCACCACCCATCATCACAACCACTGCAACCACCACCTATCATCACAACCACTGCAACCACCACCCATCATCACAACCACTGCAACCACCACCCATCATCACAACCACTGCAACCACAACCCATCATCACAACCACTGCAACCACCACCTATCATCACAACCACTGAAACCACCACCCATCATCACAACCACTGCAACCACCACCTATCATCACAACCACTGCAACCACAACCCATCATCACAACCACTGCAACCACCACCCATCACCACAACCACTGCAACCACCACCCATCATCACAACCACTGCAACCACCACCCATCATCACAACCACAGCAACCACCACCCATCATCACAACCACTGCAACCACCACCCATCATCACAACCACAGCAACCACCACCCATCATCACAACCACTGCAACCACCACCCATCATCACAACCACTGCAACCACCACCCATCATCACAACCACTGCAACCACCACCCATCATCACAACCACTGCAACCACCACCCATCATCACAACCACTGCAACCACCACCCACCATCACAACCAAAATCACCACCGGCACTACCACAACCACTCTGCAACAATTAAGTTGTCCTCCGACTAATGCATATTAATAATAATATTTTATCAATTTATTATTTTATTCTCATTCTACGTGACTTTACCGAAAGAACCAAAGAAGATGAATCATTGCAGTCACGAAAGCTTTAAATCGAAATTTAATGCATATTTTTTGAAAGCCCAGTCAACCTAGACGTGTCACAGATCACAACAACCACCGATGCATCAAGTACAACGTATTACATTCGTTTTTTTTTAAGGCAGAGTCGACCTAGACTTGTCACTGCACAAACAACAAAGACAAAGATCCCCCGTACAGTTTTAACATACTGCTGGGGGCAAGTGCTGCTCCAGAGAAGCAGCAGCAGCTCTATGAAAGGCCGGCACGGCACACCAGGGGGCTTTGGTGGCGTGGCCGTCACCACGCCCGGCCGCCTTTGTCTCCCCAGTGGCGGGTGACGGTACTTACTCATTTTTTAAAGGCCGAAGGGGTTAAACGCGGGCGGTGGGCGTGAGTGTGTGGCTGTGACGTGGCATGTGGCTATTATAAGGCCGGTTCACGCTGGTGCCGGCTTTAGTCTGCGTGGGTTGGAGAGACGCACACAGCGAGAGAGACACACAGAGAGACACAGAGAGAGAGAGAGAGACACAGAGAGAGACACAGAGAGAGACACACACAGAGACACACACACACAGAGACACACACAGAGAGAGACACACAGAGAGAGACACACAGCGAGAGACACAGAGAGAGAGAGAGGCACACAGAGAGAGAGGCACACAGAGAGAGACACAGAGAGACGCACGAATCCAGCCACTCTAACATATCGCTCGAACCTACACACACACACGCTCGAACCTACACTCACCGCTACACGCGATCCACCATACACTCGCTCAGCGTCACCATTCACTCGCCAATACTCGGTGCACACCGCACCTCCGATCAGCACGGTCGGCTCTACGTACGGTGCGAAAGAAGTTCGTCGTACATTTCATGCGACACTCGATCCACGGCACCCCTCCAAGTAATACTGCAAGTACTTAACGCGCATACTCCGACGTACACTCACTGGCACACACTTTAACGTTGTACGTTCTCTCTGCCAGACCGACACACGCACAACACAACCTCATCCACACCAACACAGGCCAAGAGCACACACAGACTCTCGCTTAGCTTGGACACACACACACACGCAGTGGCATCAATTACGTCTCCTATACGCCGCGCACTCACACTCAAGACTTTCGCAGACCAACTCACAATACACAGCCGCACACACCCTCTCACGTTACTCATAACACACACACACTTCCCATAATAGCCCGGTTGGCTGGCTAGGTAGGGTGCGAAAGACGTTCACACACACACACTGCTCTTCACTCCATCACAGATCTCAGCGACTCCCGCCATGCCTCCTGTCGGAGGTCTGCGTGCGGTCTACAGGACGGCAGCTTCGAGGAGCGGTCACATCTTGAGCGTGGCCGCTAGCAGTGGGCCCTCTTCAGTCGACGTGTCCAGCACTCATCACCAACACCACCACCACCAACAACAACATCAGCAACACCACCAGCAGCAGCAGCAGAGGAATTACCATTGCCATCAACAACATCAGCAGCAGCAGCAGCACCTCCAGCACAATGGCCACCACCACCACCACCACTGTGGACACCTTCACCAGCAGATACGAATGCAGAGCCGTGGCGCCGGTCTCGTCGGCACTGGGGGCCCCACGGGGCAATGCCCCCACGTCAGCCCGTTCACGTCCTGCTCGACCCCAATGGCAGAAGGTGGTGGAGGTGGTGGAGGTGGTGGAGGTGGTGGTGGAGGTGGTGGTGACGACAGGACAGCCCCGGAGCAGAAGCCAGAGTTCCTGAGGCAGCAATACGCGCGGCTCAAGCACGTGGTCAGCGGTGAGTGGGAGCATTCGGAATAATTGACTGCGTTGTGGTCCAGTGGTTTATTGGTTGAATTGTTCAGTGGTTAATTGTGCCGGTTTGTTTTTGGTTTAATGGCTGGCTGGCTGACTGGTTGAATGGCTGTTTGGTCGTATGGTTGGTTGGTTGATTGATTGGCGACACAGTTTGTTATTAGCATGGCTGGCTTACTGGTTGCATCGGTGGTTCGTAAGGCGATTGGGTAGTTGATTAGTTAATTGACTGATTGGTTGCATGTGACTTGCTGGTCGATTGTGTAATCCGTTGCTGGGTTGTATAGCTGCTTGGGCGAGTGGCCAGTTGGATCGGTGAATGGTTGGTTGGGTGGGATGGTGGTGGTGGTTTCATTAACTCTGATTGTTGCAGAGTTGGCAGATGGAGATGTTGAGGTCGTTCGATTGCCTTTCTGGCCCGGCTGGTTGCGACATTTACCCGGTTTGATAGCGGACGTAGATTCGTCTGCTCAATAACTCCTCTCATCCGAAGCTGAACGCACGAGAGAGGCGTTTTATGGTCACCGTGATATCTTCAAATGTACGTGTCACACGGGCACGTTCGCCACCTCGGGTCAAATTCACAAAGGGCATACGAACCGTATGCGGGGGCCGCCCTGCGGTCTCAATAACCGCGGATTATTTATGGAACGAGTATACGACGATGATCTACTGCACGCACAGACAACTCAGTGGCATCATCCCAACGTGGGTGGGGGCAGTGCCGGATTAAGCTAAGTGCAGGGCCTGTGGCATATGTTATGAAGGGGCCCGAAATTGAAAATAAAACCACGTGAATATTAAAACACGTAAATGTTTAACTTGCATAGTAAAGTATTTTTTTTGCTATACAGCCAGATAATGCGACAAATCGCTAACCTTAAACATCCGGTCATTCGTAAAAGTTGAAGGCGGTGTAGTACTATAGTAATAGAGCAAGTGCAGAGTCACTGAACCGGAATTGATAGCTTGAAAGCATTTAGCGCGGGGCCCTTGAAAGTGCGGGGCCCGTAGCTACTACACATGTAGTAGCCACTTGTGTAGCTGCTACACATGTGTAGTAGCCACTTGTGTAGTAGCTACTACACATGTAAGTAGTAGTAGCTACTACACATGTAGTAGCTACATGTGCAGTAGCTACTACACGTGTAGTGTGTAGTAGCTACTACACGTGTAGTAGCCGCTTTTGTAGCTACTACAAATGTAGCTACTTGTGCTACTAGGGTCATCCGGCACTGCGTTGGGGTGGGGTAAACCCCCGTCACTTCGCCAGAGGACGTTCAACGCCGCGTTTCTCTCCCACGACCCACGATCAAGAGAGGTTTTGGACTGCGTTGCTCCCACATCCGAATCGGCGGCCCCGAATTGTTTGACGCGCTTTGCCCACGTACAAGGCCGCCTGGTGATCGCACGCAGTCCTCCGGATTCGACTCGCATCCCCGTTTATTGTTAAGCTCCGGTTGGTTTCCCTGCTTTTGGCGCTCATCACCGAGCCGCTGCCACTTGAACGGGCAACTGCCCCCGATGGCGTCGTCCCAGAGAGGTAGGTCGTCGACCCGCAAGCCCAGCTCCTCCGTTGGCACTTCCCTGGGGCTGCATCGTCACCCTGTCCGGGCTCCAACGCGTGCCTGCAAACCGCGTTGAGAAGTGGCCGTGGCTTGCTGATGAGCGCCTCCGCGACGAGTGTCGGGAATGTTGTGAGGTCGGGGTGGACGTGACCGCGTGTTCTGTTCTTGCGTCAGGCTTCAACATTTGTTTTAAACACTTGTATGTGACTGTCGTTTTTAATCGGGGGGGGGGGGGGGGGAACTCATTTTGATTTAAAGCTTTCGTGACTGCGGGGATTCATATTCTTGGTTCTTTCGGTAAAGTCACCACGTAGAAGGGAAACAATAAAATAATAAAAATATAAAACAATATTTTTATTTCATATTCTTAGCTCTTTCGGTAAAGTCACGTTGAAGGGAAACAATAAAATATATATAAAACAAGAAAAATTCTCACGACGTTTCGACCATAACCGTTTCGACCATAACCGTTTGTGTTATGGTCGAAACGTCGTGAGAATTTTTATTGTTTTATATATATTTTATTATTTTATTGTTTCCCTTCAACGTGACTACCGAAAGAGCTAAGAATATGAATTACTGCAGTCACGAAAGCTTTAAATCAAAATATTTTTTATTATTTTATTGTTTCCCTTCTACGTGACTTTACCGAAAGAACCAAGAATATGGAAGAAAAAAAAACAGATAAAATGCATTTTTAACGTGATAACAAATGCATGTTAATAGCTTTAAAAAGTCAAGAGTCTCCACTTATATAAGAATAGGTTTTACCCTTTCTGGCAATAATAAAACAGTTGTGTTAAGATGTTTAAACACTAAACAAACCTTTTGCAAGGATTCATGTCTGCATTAAGGGGCCGTCCATAAATGACGTCACGCACCCAGGGGCGGGGGGGTCAGACATTTGTGACGATGTGTGACGAGGGGGGGGGGGGTTGAGAAATGTGACGTCACATCAAAATGCGCAACGTTAAATAAATATAGACAACACGTTCTACTTAATTAAATAGACTTTTTAATAAATGTTTTCTCCTACAACATCAGAGTGCAACGGCACATTAAATACGAACTACAATGACAATAATTTAAAGCGCTTTAAAGCATGTTTTATATATTTTTTGGGGGGGGCAGAGCTTTGTGACGTCATATTTGAGTTGGGGGGTCTGACTTTTTGTGACGCCGTGTGACGAAGGGGGGGGGTCAAAAATCGTCCAAAATCGCGTGACATAATTTATGGACGCCCCCCCCCCCCTAACCACATATATTTGTGGTGAACATGCAAACAATAAAAAAGTGCTCTTGGTAGTATACGATGCATTGTCTTTGAAACTGATTGATCCACAGCAGAGCCTAGTCTCACTCGTTCGCCATCGTTGTCAACGCGTGGCCTGGACTCGTCTCCAGGTGGTTTCCAGAGCCCGGAGGCAGCGGCACATGTCACGTGGTGTTGTTGCACATTTTTCAGAAGTGTTAAAAAACATTTTGAAGCACCCCCGTATATTCGGGAGACCCAATGCCATTGTCGAGGTCGGCTTGGCGCGAGATGGCTTCGGTTGAGAGTTGGTGTCGTTTTGATAATCCTCCTCCACTGAAGGAGCGTAGACCACAGTGGCTTATTGTGTGGTCCATTTGTTTGGGTTGCGTGTCTCCATGGGTCTCTATGGGTCTCTACGTATCTCTGTGAGCTGCTGTGTGTCTCTGAGTCTCTGTGTTTCACTGTGTCTCTATGGGTTTGCTACTTGGGTCTGTGGTTTGGGTTGCATGGGTACAATCGCACTGCTGTGGCTTGTCCTGAATGTATCTCTATGGGTGCCTATGTTTCTCTGTCGGCCACGATGTATCTCCATGTGTCTCTATGTTTCTATGTCTCTATGGGTTTACTATTTGGTTGTGGTTTGGGTTGCATGGATTCAATCGCACGATTGTGGCTTGTCCTTAAAGTATATTGAAGGGTCTCTATGTATCTGTGTGTCTTTATGAGTCTCTGTATTTCTACGAGTCTTTATGTTTCTATGTGTCTCTGGGTTTTACGATTTAGGTCATCGTTTGGTTTGCATCGCCACAATCGCTTGTCTTTGTTGGACACGATATCACGTTTCACGGTATGGGCGGTGTCGTATTTGCACGATATGACAATTATCACCAGGTACATTTTTTTTCAACGGTGTCACATTTGTACCGCTTTGTTTGAGCACTTTCGCTGTACGTTTGGTACGAAGAAAGATTAGAAGTTATTTCTGTCTGCAGTCTTGCTCAACGTACGCCTTCCGTTTGATTGTAACGCAAGCGATATTTGTGACGCTCATAACGCACGTGCTTGCCAGCGATACAGGACATCATGAAATGAACCACGATGGTCACGAGGTCGGAAAAGCGCCCAAATGTCAATTACTCTGACGGACATTTTTGCAAAGCACTTAATTTAATGGATAAATCGCCATTTCGTTACAACTTTAACTGACAGTTTTTTTTTAAACAAATATTTCACCGAGAAATTAAATTCGAATTAAAAGTAAAAACGAGGAATGATAATTTTACGATTGAATGAAAACATTTTCCCCAGGTAACGCTGTTGTTTTTGCACCGATTTCTGTTTGCTCGATAGCTTTGAATTGTTATAATCTTTTCCTAAGACAAACGTTTAGTCAATTTCGCGGCTCGGGATCACTCGCTTGCAAACGAGACTCATCCTGGGCCCTTCCTTAAGTTTCTTCGCCCGGTTAAAAAATAAATAAACCAATAAACCCCGAACTTTACGCGCCTTGCAAAACGTGATGGATGCTGCATCTCAAGTGAGTTTACAGGGTAAACATTTTAACATTCAAACAAGCGTGTATAATTTGCAAAACCCGACGTGACGATTACGGGGGGGGGAAGGGGGGGCGCCCTGATATCGCACGAGTATAGTTTCGCCACGATTCACAGTCGATTTCTGGATCCCACCACGTCAGAAGAATGCTGCGTCCTAAAGCCCCCCCCCCCCCCTAACCCTGCCCGACACGGACAACTCATTGGGCTTACTCTTTGGTTCTTTAGGTAAAAGTCACGTAGGTAGAAAAATAATAATAATAAAAAAATTAATACAAATATAATCACGGGACGAACAACCTTGACAAGCTATTGCAGCGACAAATCGATTTCCAGCAATGAAATTGGGCGAGCCCGTGGGCCGTGTTGTCGGGAGCGGAAAATCACTCGGCGAGTTCCGCTCATCACGTCGCAGCTCCCATCAGCTGGTCCGTGTCGGGTGGGACGAGGAATAGGGGGGGGGGAGGGAGGGGGGGGGGGCGTACGGCAATGCGACATTTCACTCGCGCGGCGATCTGACCCAGAAATCGACGAAGAATCGTCGCGATATTGAGGCCGTGCGCGCGCATTAAGCATTTCGTCGTGGTGCCAACGGTGGGGGGTGGGGGGTGGGGGCCCGTTGGCCACTTGCCACGGCGTCTGCCTCCGCATTGCGTGTTTTTTTTTTGGGCAGCGCTCATTATCATGCCACCTTGGTGCCATAGAGCGCGCGCTCCGCTCGCTGGTCAGCACTTCACGAGCTGCGTGGCGCCTTTGCCAAGCGTGCAATGAAGAGATGAATGGTCTGAGCTGGCGGACGCAATGCGTGGCCTCGGCGTTACGTAAGACAATACCCCACCCCCCCCCCCGAGTGGCACAGCGTGATGCCTGTAACGTTAGATGCATTGTGTGTGATGGTGGGCGGGGGGGGGGGGCGATAATGTCGTGTGGGGGTAACGGTCGGGCCACTGTGATGGCAATTCAGAGGTCACCGGTTCAAATCAATCACCCAACGTGGCAGTGAGACTGTGGTGCAAGTTTATTTCACCCCCCCCCCCCCGCTCAATTCCACCGCCTCTGTCTACCTGCGATTAGCACTACGTGCAGTGCCAAAGAAATTCAACATGCATACAACATACATACAACATACATACAACATATATACACATAGACCCAGCAGGATAAGTGGCTGTGCCCCAAGTTAGTCGTACGGCAGGTCACGCGTGGTGTTGTAAAGTGTGGGTGACTCTGAATTGCTCCAATGTGTTTGGCTGGCCAGTGAGGAAGAGTAGACCAAATTACCGTCGAGGGGGGAGGGGGGGGGGGCTATTTTGAGCTCCCTCGGCCCCTCCACCCAGCGGTGGAGTGAGCAGGGCATTGCACGGCTGCGCCTTTTACCCCTTCGCAACATTGGAAACGTCAGCCGGGACCCGCCGGCGACCGTGTCGGAAAATATTTGGTGCCGGCGTTGCCAAAATGCAACTGTTGTATTGTCATTCTGGCGGGCGTTACCATCGGTTAAATAAAATAACTTATTTTTATTATTTAATTATGTGAGAGCCTACCCGGACGTTGCTTAAAAATTCTGACTTTTGATCGTGGGCCGAAAATGTTTCTATTTAAATGTTTTTTTAACGGATCGCAATCGCGTTACTTAAAATGAATCGAACGGCCTTTGTCGAGCCTCTGCTGGTTGAAGGGCCTCCCCCATTCCGTGTCGGTTCGCGGGGGATTGTATGGGCCCCTACTTCACCACAACGGTCGGTGTGGGTTGTTGAAATAGGTGGCCGGGGTGGTGCGGGGGACGTGGGTGGAACCCCCTTAACCGGTTCAGATATTGCTTGCCACTGATGTTAGCCGTGGCTGGGAGTTGAACTGGGGCCCGCCAGCTCTCGTAGCACAGTGCGCCAACCACCGCTTCACCTGTCAGGGATGGAACTCCGATTTAATGTGATGGGGGGGGGGGTGTTGTGTGTGTGTACGCGCAGGCATTTGGAGACTTGAGAGCCCATTTTAAACTGGATGCACGTGAGTCCTCTGGCTCACCCTGCGAGTCTACGAGCCACTCCCGGACGTGTCCACGGCTCTGTGCGTTAATCCATTTGGAAGGCGAGGCTGAAAAATTGCCAACCCGCAAAAAACACACGAGAAGCCGATGATGGACACCGGGAGTTGAACCCAGGCTCCCGGGGCAAGCGCGGCGCTCGCGACATACGAGCCACCCTGCCACCCCAGGTTTTTGAGATTCTTGGGCTGAAATGTCAGACCGTGCACGTGCGATGAACCACGGGGCATTTGCCCTTCATCTCGTCGTTCCCGGTGTGTAGATTCGATTCCCGCTCACGGTCAACACCGGTGACGATTATCTCAACCGGTTCTGGGCCTCCCCTAGGTCGACTCGGCCTCAAATGAGTACCTGGTGCGGTGTGTAATCATCGTCACTGGGGAGACAAAGGCGGTCGGGCGTGGTGCTGGCCACCCACCCCCTCGTGTGCCATTCCGGCCTTCATAGGTGCTCGCTAACAGCACTTGCCCCTGCGGTCTGTTAAGGCTATATGGGGGTTCTTTGTCTTTGTGTGTATGTGGGGGAGCCTTCACAGGTGCTCGCTAACAGCACTTGCCCCAACAGTATGCGAAAGGCTATACGGGGGATCTTTGTGTGTTTTTTACGGAGGAGAGCGGTAGTGCAGCATTTACCGTGCTGCGCTAGCCAACGACCTGAGTTTGATTCCCTGCTCACATAGGTCAACATAGGTGACAATTATCTGAACTGATTCTGGGCCTCAAATGAGTACCTGGCACGATTTGTAAATATCGCCAATCGACCTGTTCACAAGTGATAGCTCAATGAAGTGGCTCATCATCACGTGGAAATTTCTAGCAGCCAAATACTTTGAACGCGATTTAATTCTAAACGTAGAGGAAAAAAAAACGGAGGACCCGGAGAAAAATCCACGCGACCACGGGGAGAGAGACACGCAAACTCCAAATCAACAATGGGTGTCAGGGTCGGGATTGAACCCACGACCTCCTACATACCAGGCGAGGTAGTTAACATCTCCTAGCCACCGCGATGATGATGAGAGAGACACGCAAACTCCAAATATACAGCAGGCGTCAAGGTCTGGGTCGAACCCACGACCTCCTTTAGACCAGGCGAGGTAGTTAACATCTAGCCACCGCGATGATGATGAGAGAGACACGCAAACTCCAAATATACAGCGGACGTCACGGTCGGGATGGAACCCACGACCTCCTGCATACCAGGCGAGGTAGTTAACATCTCGCCACAGCGAATAAGAGGGGTTCTCCTGGAGTCGAGTAAACCTAACCGACGATCGGTAAAGTCATCGGTGACTAGGATGATCGGACGACAGCTCAACCCGATGTAGAATCTCGCGACCTGGGCCGTCGCCTGCGCTGCCATTGCGGTTATTGTTGTTGTTCGGCTGTTGTGGCCAAAGGTTCCGCGACTGTCACGAAGTCATCGTCGGAGGAGGAGGAGGAGAGAGACGCAAGACCTCGGAGGGGAATCGTGTGACCTCTGTCCCGCGGGGGAGACGCTGAACAAACAAGGGGGAGAATTCAGAGTTTCGGGGAAAAACGCAACGACGTGTACGGCAACCGGCGGATATTTGTTTGGCAAGCAAGCTCGCCTCCGCTGATGAGACCCAGGATGTCAAATCCGCCTCCAGTCGATTTTTGCTCGCTTCAAAACAGAATGCTGGCCTCTCTCCTCTCCCCCCCCCCCCCCCCCCGGGGTGGTTGACGTGGAGCTCGCGTGCCCAGGAGGGCGTCGGACGTCAACGTCCCAACCGTGGAGTTGGAGCAATAAAAAAAATCGGATCTTGTGCAGGTGCCAAGTGGATCCGTTGCATCGCTGGATCGCGAGGGATGGTGGTTGCCTGGTGGGGGGGGGAGGCTTTGTGTTGATCATGGCTGACCCAGAGGAAAATCCACGTGAGCAAGGGGAGAGAGACACGCAAACTCCGAAAATACAGCAGGCGTCAGGGTCGGGATCGAACCCACGACCTCCTGCATAACGGGCGAGGTGGTTAACATCTCCTAGCCACCGTGGCGACCATTTTGGCCGAGGTCTCGATCTGATTTTGTGATGAGGTCCTGGCGGACTCGATCATGGAACGTCGTCCTTGTCCCCCCGCTAACGACGAAGATCCCGTCCGTCTCGTCGCTGGGATTTGCACGAGACAGCTGCGGGAATCGAGTCTGTGGCCCTGGTGTTTCGGATGGGGGGGGGTGTTTGGGCGGGGGGGCAGTTGTTCCATTCCACTAGGGAGGGCTACCCCGCCCCACGCCCCCCGCCCCCTCCCCCAGCTGTTTGTAGAGACGGTGTCCGCCGCATATGGAGACTGTACAGTGGCCGTGCATTGGGAAAAAGGGGCATTTGTTTGTACGTTGAAAAGTTTGACATCTACTGCATTGGATATGTGCGTATGCGTGTTGAACTTCTTTCGCACCGTACGTAGCCAACCGCCCTAATTGTCGGTGCAAGGGGAAGGACACCAACCTAAACACAAAAAGCAGTTCTGAAGAAATGAGTTTGTCAATCTAGATGATTTAAAAGTGCACGCGGGTGGTAGCGGGGAGTGGGGGCTGCATAAGTGTGGACGCACAGAAGTGCAGTACAACGATGGGGTTTTTGGCGCACTGGCCGGCTTGAAGCAGCCCCGCATCCCCGTGACAAACTCGTGGGTGGTGGCTCATCCCACCCACCAAGCATCATCCAGCCTCAAATCTGCTTCGCCTCTGGGATCTGATGAGAGCGGGCGCGTTCCCCGTGAAGTGTTGGCAGGCCGCGTGTTGCACAATGGAATTTAGATTTACATTAGATAGAAACTCGTCGTAGAGCACGTTGGTTCGGGCGGCGAGATGTTAACTACCTTGCCTGGTACGCAGGAGGTCGTGGGTTCGATCCCCGATCTTGGCACTTGCTGTATATTTTGAATGTGCGTGTCTCCCTCCCCGTGGTCGCGTGGATTTTTCTCCGGGTCCTCCGGTTTTTCCCTCCATATTTAGAATAACATCACGCGTCTAGAGTGTTTTGCTACTGCAATAAATTTCCACGTCATTACGACGACGATGAGAAGCCACAGCTATAATTTGTGGCTAGCCAGGTCACTTCTGAAAAAGAGCTATAACATAGTTCAGTTGGAGGGCTTACACTGGTGAAAAAAAAAACACAGTTTTTAGTTGAGTTAGTTTAATTTGAGATTGGCAAGTCAAGTTGCCGGAGCAAGGACATTGCTGTAGACTCGTCACTTGTCCCTTGTGGTGCCTGGCTGCTGTCAGACGTTCGGCAAAGTAGCAGAGCAAAATTTCGCCCCCTCTTTTGCGATCGGCGTGGTTTTAGTTGCGCGTTGTTGGCGCGTCCTGGGGGCCCGGCGTTTATGTGGACACCCGATCTGACCGCTCCGTTACTGCGCTGGGGCTTCGTGACTCCCAGCACTCTCCTCCGTGAGGAGCTACGCGACGCAGACTCGGAGCGACGCGCGCGATGACGACGTGCATGTTGTGTGCCGCCACCACCAAAGACAAAGATCCCAGGATAGTCTTAACCGGCTGTTGGGGCAAGTGCTGTTAGCGAATGGCAATTGCGAAGGCCTGCACGGCACAAGAGGGGGTGGGTTCCCGGCACCACGCCCAGCCACCTTTGTCTCCCGAGCTGCGATGTTTACACATCGCACCCATTTGAGACCGAGTCGACCTCAGGGAAGGCCCACGACCGGTTGAGATAATCATCACCGGTGTTGGTGGCCATGAGCGCGAATCGAACTCTGGTCGCCGTGTTCGTAACGAAGCGCTAACCGCTACTACACTGCCACCACAGCCACCGCCACCACAGCCACCACCGCCACAGCCGCCACAGCCACCGCCACCACAGCCACCACCACCACGGCCACCGGCACCACAGCCACCATAGCCACCACCACCACCACAGCCACCACAGGCACCGCCACCGGCACCGCCACCACAGCCACCACAACAACAACAACCGCCATTCGCCACTAAGTGGCGGTGACGTCACCACGACGCTTGTGCCAGGCTATGTGCACCGTGAGGCCACGTGAAGTGTCGAACGCCCGCTGGCAGGAGGTCACTGGGCAGACCCAGGTGCCACGGGTCGACTGACTGAGATGACTGGCTGATGCACCACCTGTGCCCCCTACTGTGCCAACCTGCTGTGCTTTAGCCACCCGGCGCTCCGCTCGTTGTTCTGAGCGTCGCTCCTCCGCCCTCCGTTGTTGTTGGAGGGCGACTGCCTCCAACTGCCCAGTAGCATCCTTCACGAGCCTCCTCCACAGAGGCCGATCTTGACACCGCTGGTACCAGTCATCGGCAAGTCCACTCAGCTCCACGTCCTCCTGTACCACATCACTCCATCTCTTCTCCAGCCCGTGCCGCGCCCGCTTAGCCCCCTCAATCCGGCCAAACAAAAGCTGTTTCGGCATGCGGTGGCTGGGCATGCGGGCTACATGACCCAGCCATCGCAGCCTTGCCTGCCGGAGGAGCTCACCGATGGGACCCTGCCCAGATCTTTCAAGGATTTGTGAGCTCCTCACACAATCCAGTCTGGTTAAACCCAGGATGGATCGTAGGCAGGCCAGCCTAAATGTTTCTAACCGGCGAAGATGTTCCATTAGGGGGGTCCACGTTTCGCAAGCGTAGAGAAGGGAGGGAACGACTGTGGCCGAGAAGACCTGAAGCTTAGTGCGGAGCGACAGACCAGGTAGCTTCCACACAGCGTTACGCAACCGATGAAAAGATATTGCCGCTCGACTGATTCGGAGTGAGACCTCTGCTGTTAAACTGGAGCCAGTCATAAGCACACTGCCCAGGTATGGGAAACTCTCCACTCTCTCCACAACTGCCCCATCACCGATTGGGAGTTGTGGGGGTGGAGTGTCCGATGGTACAAAATACCCAGGCAGGTGCTTAGTTTTGGTGGGGCTGATGGTAAGGCCCCACCTCTTAGTGGCACGCTCCAGTCTCAGCAGCAGCGTCTCCAACTCCTCCTCTGACTGAGCAGCTATTACCAAATCATCAGCATACATAACGTGGTTGAGCAATAGGGAGCCATCCCTTGACCGCACCCGGGCATCGATTAGCCTCCCATTATATCTGTACCATATGGAGATTCCCCCGGTACAGCTATTGAAGGCTTCACGAACTACGTGGTCAAAATAGATGTTAAATAATGTGGGAGCCAGAGGACATCCCTGTCGCACCCCAAGGTGTACAGGGAATGGCTCTGACTCCCGGCCACGTAGTTTTACCCGGGCCCGCTCACCATCATGAAGGTCCTTAATGATCGTGAGCAGAGGGTCAGGTACTCCAAAAGCACGAAGAACGACCCAGAGCCCAGGCCTACAGCCACCATAGCCACCGCCACCACAGCCACCACCATCACCACAGCCACCACCACCACAGCCACCGGCACCACAGCCACCACAGCCACCACAGTCACCGGCACCACAGCCACCACCACCACCACAGCCACCACTACCACCACCACAGCCACCACCACCACCACAGCCACCACCACCACAGCCACCACAGCCGCCACCACCACCACCACAGCCACCACAGCCACCACCACCACAGCCACCGCCACCACAGCCGCCACCACCACCACAGCCACCACCACCACATCCACCACAGCCACCAGCCACCACAGCCAGCACCACCACAGCCACCACAGCCACCAGAGCCACAGCCACCACCACCACAGCCACCGCCACCGCAGCCACCGGCACCACAGCCACCGGCACCACAAACACCGACACCACAGCCACCGCCACCACAGCCACCACCGCCACCACAGCCACCACCGCCACCACAGCCACCACCGCCACCACAGGCGCCACCGCCACCGCCACCACCACCACCGCCGCCACCACCATTACCACCACAGCCACCTGCACCACCACCGCCACCTTCCTTTGAATATCTCTCCGGTGTTGTTTTCGGGTTGTTCCACGCGTGTCGTTTTTTGGCAATTCGTGCGACATTCCGCTACGCACCCAGGGAGCTTCATCGAATTTCTCGCTCGATATTCTCCACAAACGCTGCCAAGGCTGGCTTGGAGCAAGGTTCATCGGCGTAATGCACTACCAAGAGAATGTAAAGTTACATCAATACATAACGATACTATAATATTATACCGTGTAGCCCTATAATGTACAGCATGTTGAACTTCTTTTGCACCGCACGTAGCCAACCGCGCTAATCGGAGGTGCGGGGGAAGCACAACGAACTAAACGCAAAAAGCAGTTCTAAAGAAATGACTTTTCGGCCTAGATGCAAGTGCAAAGCTCCAGTGGCTTCCTAATATCGGAAGGAAGAGCGTTCCAGACGGCCGCCGAAGCGCATCTGAAAGTGCCGCGCGATGCGGGGAGAACGGTCTTTGTTCGATGGTCAGCGAAAAGGCGGTGAGCCATCGCATCATCGCGGAACTACCGTGGCTAAAATTGAGCAGCGCTCATGATTGCCCACACGTGTTCAAAGCGTCCGCATAATGCACGGCAGAAATTGTGGTTATGCTGTGCACGCACGTGTGCGGAGAGGGAAACCTGAGCAACCTTCCGCCGGGTGATAAATAAACGTTGGGGGTTTGAAAATAAAATAAAATAAAAAACTCTCCGGCCGATCGCGCGATCCTCCGGCAGCGCGATCGGCAACAAACGAAACAAATTTGTGAATGTTTCGCCGCCGACACGTCCGGATCGAAGCTGGCGGCAGCGGCGCCTCGCCTGCCCTCCCCCCACCACCCACCCCGCACCCACTTCGCCCTCGGCACCTGACGACGCCTCCCGTCGATGAGAGAACGAAAATAATTGTTGTTGGCACCGGCGGGAGAGGCGCCGGGACGAGACGGTTTTAGCCGCGGCGATTTTGTGGAAAGAGCACCGGGACGCGACCCCCCCCACCCACCCACCCACCCCCCGCCACCCACCCCCCCACCACCACCACCACGACGACGACAGGCGTTGTAACCCGAGCGGAAACAGCCACCGCCACGGACGCCGGCTATATTTACCGCGCGGTGCCCCCCCCCAGCGCGCACGAGAACGGCCCCCCCGCAACCGCCGAAGCGATGGCGCTCGGCCGCGGCCGCAATCGCGGCTGCTGCGAACCGCCGGCGAGGTGGCGGGTCGGACTCCTCCGCCGCCGCCTTCCAACCCCGCCGGCCGGAGTTGATGGGCGCGCCGGCCCACAGCCCGGGCGGTGCGGCCGTCGGGAGCTGCGGTGCGGCCGCGCGAGCGCGGGACGGGTTTTGAGAGAGTTCAAATTCTGGATGGCGTCGATTTAAATCCGGCGCCACTCGTCTCGGTGGTCGTCCTTTGGATAGGCTGCCCGTCCCACTGACCCATCGCCACCCTAAACCCCCGCCATAGTAATGTGGATTTTCCACCACTGGCTCGGGGCTATACACAGGGCGGGATGAGTGCCGTTTCTAGATGTCCATTTGAGCGACGACTCAACCTGTGACTTTAGATTTTAAACAAACGTTTACTAGGACGTAAGAGAGGGCTTTTATGCACGAGCTCTCAGTATTGCAACGTTGCGCTACTATTAAGGGACTTATCCGATTGTGGGGAAAAAAGACACTCCCCATGCTCATAAAAGGTGTAAATGGCCCATATGTTGGGAGACACACCTTAGCTGTGTTCATCCAGAGGGCCTTCTGCTACGTACGTTCAACTTCTTTCGCAATGCACCTTAGCCAACCGTGCTAATCGGTGGGAAGAGCAACCAATAGCAAGCAGGCTGGCACCTGTACCTCGTTTTGCCCCTTCTTACCCTCCACCTGGCCGTGTGTTCGTAACACACGGGGGTGCCCGCTGACTCCAGCAAAAGACGATCCACCGCCGACGAAAACTTCGGTGTGAAGTTGCGTCGCTCTTGGGAACGCGCCCCCGCGGGAAAACTGGCGACATTGATCAAAACGTGTGGGGAGGGGGGGGTGGGGTTAGAACTTGGAATTTGATCTTCGCCGCCAAGACTGGCGACGTGACATTTGGTTGCTACGCACTGTACGTGCGTACGGGGGGGCGCGGAAAAAAAAATCTACGGGCCATGAAACAGTCGGCGACACGGGCTATGGGGACCCTCCCCGGCACGGGCTTTGCCGCACCCGGCACCGGCTTTGCCGCACCCGGCACGGGCTTTGCCGCACCCGGCACGGGCTTTGCCGCACCCGGTACGGGCTTTGCCGCACCCGGCACCGGCTTTACCGCACCCGGCACGGGCTTTGCCGCACCCGGCACGGGCTTTGCCGCACCCGGCACCGGCTTTGCCACACCCGGCACCGGCTTTACCGCACCCGGCACGGGCTTTGCCGCACCCGGCGCCCCGAGCAATTAACCTACGCCGGTTTGCGCGCAGTCCGTCATCATCGTCGTCGTCGTCTCTCTGTATAAAATAAATATATAATAATTGACAAGAGCCTGGTAAAAAGGCATGAACCTGTAACGAGGGAGGGAGCGATGGGGGAGGAGGAAGAAGCGGGGGGGTACAGAAATTCCGCGGACAACCGAAGGCCGAACTCCCTTGCTCCTGGGTATGGGGAAGGTGGCGACGATTGGGACTCGCCGCCCCCACGCCCGCCCGGAGTCGGGACTCCGGGCGGGCGTGAGCGGACGGATTTTGTGGGGGGGGGTGGGGGGGGTGAAAGAGGAAGGCAAGGGGAGAGGAACAAAGGTAAAAGTAAAGTGACGGGGGGGGGGGAGAGGCGGGGGGGGGGGGCGGGGAGAGGCGGGGGGGGGGACAGTGCCGGATGATCCTTAGTAGCACAAGTAGCTACACCACGTGTAGTAGCTACTTGTGTAGCTACACCACGTGTAGTAGCTACTTGTGTAGCTACAACACGTGTAGTAGCTACTTGTGTAGCTACAACACGTGTAGTAGCTACTTGTGTAGCTACAACACGTGTAGTAGCTACTTGTGTAGCTGCTACACTTGTGTAGCTGCTACACGTGTAGCTGCGGCCGCGCACTTTCAAGGGCCCCGCGCTAAACGCTTTCAAGCCATCAATTCCGCTTCAGTGATGCTGCACTTGCTCTAACTACTAATAGTACTACACCGCCTTCAACTTTTACGACCGGGTGTTTAAGGTTAGCGATGTGTCGTATAATTACCTGGCTGCCCGGCAAAATGAAAGAACGCAATTAGTTTTACTATGCAGGGTAAGGAGACAACGCCGTCGGTGTTGCAGATGACGAGTGAGGCAGGCTCCCCGAGGAATGCCACGTGGCGAGCAAATGATCGGGGCGGTTGATGGCGGCGAGGCGGAAAGGTTCGCGATTCGAGGGCTCGTGCGGCGGTCCCCGCTTCCACGCCGGTTCGGCATCCTGCGAGAGGTATCATGTCAGCTAATGTACGCGGATTAATGGTGGCGGGTGGAGGGGGAGCTGGGGGATTTTAAGTGATTTTTATTTAATCCCCCCAGATTGAATTTTCCATTGTCGGGACCAAAAAAAACGGCACGGTGGGTTTGGGCCTCGCGACTTGCTGGCGACGTGAATCGGACGGTGGGGGGTGAGGGGGTGAGGGGTCCGATTCACATTCAGCCAACCCCCCCCACCCCACCCACCGCTCCCTGCCCCCCACCACCGCCACCGCTCCTTGCCCCCCCACCACCGCCACCATCCAACCCCCCCCACCACCGCCACCATCCAACCCCCCCACCCACCGCTCCCTGCCCCCCCACCACCGCCACCATCCAACCCCCCCCACCACCGCCACCATCCAACCCCCCCACCCACCGCTCCCTGCCCCCCCACCACCGCCACCATCCAACCCCCCCCACCACCGCCACCATCCAACCCCCCCACCCCCGCTCCCTGCCCCCCCACCACCGCCACCATCCAACCCCCCCCACCACCGCCACCATCCAACCCCCCCACCACCGCCACCATCCAACCCCCCCACCCCCGCTCCCTGCCCCCCCACCACCGCCACCATCCAACCCCCCCCACCACCGCCACCATCCAACCCCCCCACCACCGCCACCACCACCCCCGCTCCCTGCCTCCCCACTACCGCCACCACCACCCCCGCCGTGCTCCTCCCAGCCGCCGTCGCCGCGACGATTTGGCGCGCTCGCATTTCTGGACCGACTGGCGCGGCCCTCGCCGGCACCGTCGCCGTTGGAGACGCGACGCGACCAAGCGACTGAGCGAGCGAGCGGGCGGCTGGCCAGGGTTCACAAACACGCCGGGCGTCGTTTTTTTTAGTTGTTTAGTTTTGATCGGCGAAGGGCCAGGAAGGAGAGGCGGCAGTCTTGTTGTAACCTGCCGGAGAACAATTACTTTGGCCGCTGGCCAAAGCAGAAGCTGTTACGCAAGAATTACCGTGACCTCTGACCGGACCCCACCCCACACACACACCGCACCGATTTTCCCCTCTTCGGCGACTACGTGAGCACTCGTCGCGATCCCGGATGTTTGTTGTTGTTGCTCGTCGCGCGAGGAGTTTCCTCTTCGCGGTGTTGCCCACCACCACCCCCCCACGGTTTTCACCGCGCGCACTTTGACCCCCACGACGTTGTGACGCGTAGGCTTGGCTCGCGAGAACGGCAAGTTTGGGAGAGACGGTTGACAGGTGGTATGACGCTGCGTGCGGTATGATGCTGCATTATGCACGCGCTAATTGTAAGGATCGTGAGAACGCGGCATGGTGATGCGCGTGCTTATTTGCGAGGCTTACGAGAAGAGTGTGGAACGGATGGGGATCTAGCCCGCACTTTGCCGTACCGCGCGGGGCGATTTACAGGTGTTCGTAGCCGGCTCTTTGACCCCTGACCTTCCCCCCTCCCCGCTCTCCCCCCCTCTCCCCCCACAAACACAGAGATGGTGCCCCCCACGATCTGCCAAGCCCAAAGCGCGTCCTCCATCTTCGCCAACAACGAGCTGAGCCTGGCGAGCGTGCAGGTCTACGGCTTCGACTACGACTACACGCTCGCATTCTACTCCAACGAGCTGCACGCCAAGATCTTCAGCACGGCCCTTGACATCCTGCTGTCCGAGTACAAGGTGGGGCAGTTGGACCTCTTGCTCGCTCGCTCGCTCGCTCATCCGGTCGCTCACCCCACCGGCTCGCTCAGTTGACCCTCTCATCCAGTGATTCACTCACTCGCTCACCCTCTTTCTCATCTAGTCGCTTGCCCACCCACTCGCGCGCACTCTAATCCAGTCACTCACCCACACACTCACTCACGCAGCCACTCACTCACTCATCCAGTCACTCACCCACCCACTCACGTGCACTCTAATCCAGTTGCTCACCCACTCACTCACTAAATTAAATCACTCACCGACTCACTCATTCAATCGCTCATCCACCCACTTGCTCATCCAGTCGTTCACCCACCCACTCGCTCGCATTCTCATCCCATCACTCACCTACTCACTCGCTGACTTGCTCGCACACACACTCACTCTCTTATCCATTGCTCACACACTCACTCACTCTCGCATCTAGTTGCTCACACACTCACTTACTCTCTCATCCAGTTGCTCATGCACTTTCTCACTTTCTTATCCAGTTGCTCACTCACTCACTCATTCAGTTGCTCACTCACTCACTTTCTCACCCAGTTGCTCACACACTCACTCACTCTCTCATCCAGTTGCTCACTCACTCACTCTCTCATCCGTTTGCTCACACACTCACTCACTCTCTCATCCAGTTGCTCACACACTCACTCACTCTCTCATCCAGTTGCTCACACACTCACTCACTCTCTTATCCAATTGCTCACACACTCTCTCTCTCTCATCTAGTTGCTCACTCACTCACTCTCTCATCCAGTTGCCCACTCACTCAGTCTCTAATACAATTGCTCACACACTCACACTCTCATCCAGTTGCTCACTCATCCAGTTGCTCACACACTCACTCTCTCATCCAGTTGCTCACTCACTCATTCTCTCATTCAGTTGCTCACTCACTCACTCTCTCATCCAGTTGCTCACACACTCACTCTCATCCAGTTGCTCACACACTCACTCTCTCATCCAGTTGCTCACACACTCACTCTCTCATCCAGTTGGTCACTCACTCACTCTCCCATACAGTTGCTCACACTCACTTACTCTCATTCAGTTTCTCACACACTCACTCACTCTCTCATCGAGTTGCTCACACACTCACTCACTCTCTCATCCAGTTGCTCACACACTCAATCTCTCATCCAGTTGCTCACACTCACTTACTCTCATTCAGTTTCTCACACACTCACTCACTCTCTCATCCAGTTGCTCACACACTCACTCACTCTCTCATCCAGTTGCTCACACACTCACTCACTCTCTCATTCAGTTGCTTACACACTCACTCTCTCATCCAGTTGCTCACACTCACTCTCATCCAGTTGCTCACACACTCACTCACTCTCTCATTCAGTTGCTCACACACTCACTCTCTCATCCAGTTGCTCACACATTCACTCACTCTCTCATCCAGTTGCTCACTCACTCACTATCTCATCCAGTTGCTCACACACTCACTCATCCAGTTGCTCACACACTCACTCACTCTCTCATTCAGTTGCTCACACACTCACTCTCTCATCCAGTTGCTCACACTCACTCACTCATCCAGTTGCTCACACACTCACTCTCTCATCCAGTTCCTCACACACTCACTCGCTCATTCAATTGCTCACACACTCACTCTCTCATCCATTTGCTCACACTCACTCACTCATCCAGTTGCTCACACTCACTCACTCATCCAGTTGCTCACACACTCACTCTCTCATCCAGTTGCTCACACTCACTCTCTCATCCAGTTGCTCACACACTCACTCACTCATCCAGTTGCTCACTCACTCACTCGCTCATCCAGTTGCTCACACACTCACTCACTCTCTCATCCAGTTGCTCACACACTCACTCTCGCATCCAGTTGCTCACTCACTCACTCACCCTCTCATCCAGTTGCTCACACATTCACTCATCCAGTTGCTCACACACTCACTCTCTCATCCAGTTGCTCACACACTCACTCTCTCATCCAGTTGCTCACTCACTCACTCACTCTCTTATCCAGTTGCTCACTCACTCACTCACTCTCTCATCCAGTTGCTCACACATTCACTCATCCAGTTGCTCACACACTCACTCTCTCATCCAGTTGCTCACACACTCACTCTCTCATCCAGTTGCTCACACACTCACTCTCTCATCCAGTTGCTCACACACTCACTCTCTCATCCAGTTGCTCACACACTCACTCTCTCATCCAGTTGCTCACTCACTCACTCACTCTCTTATCCAGTTGCTCACTCACTCACTCACTCTCTCATCCAGTTGCTCACACACTCACTCATGCAGTTGCTCACACACTCACTCACTCTCTTATCCAAATGAAGACATTTCGAGACAAAAGCGGCCGGGAGCTGCTGGCGCCACTGGCGAGATGTTAACTACCTCGCCTGGTGTACAGGAGGTCGTGGGTTCCATCCCGACCCCGACGCCTGCTGTATATTTGGAGTTTGCGTGTCTCTCTCATCATCATCACGGTGGCTAGGAGATGTTAACTACCTCGTCTGGTATACAGGAAGTAGTGGGTTCGATCCCGACCCTGATGCCTGCTGCTGTATATTTGGAGTTGGCGTGTCTCTCTCTCATCATCATCACGGTGGCTAGGAGATGTTAACTACCTCGCCTGTTACAGGAGGTCGTGGGTTCGATCCAGACCCCGACGCCTGCTGCTGTATATTTGGAGTTTGCGTGTCTCTTTCTCTCATCATCACGGTAGCTAGGAGATGTTAACTACCTCGCCTGGTATGCAGGAGGTCGTGGGTTCCATCCCGACCCTGACGCCTGCTGCTGCTGCTGTATATTTGGAGTTGGCGTCTCTCTCCCCGTGGCCGTGTGGCTTTTTCTCCGGGTCCTCTGTTGTTTTCCCTCCACGTTTTGAAATCGACGTCACCACGCGTTCAGAGTCTTCGGCTGCTGCTATAAATTTCCACGACGATGACGATGACGACGATGATGACGATGACGACGATGACGATGATAATGACGATAACGATGGTGAGCGGCTGGGTTGGGCTATCATCTGTGATGGCCAGGTCGCTTCTGGAAAAAGAGCAACGTAGTTCAGGGGGCCTGAGCTGGTAAGAATAAAAATAATAGTTTAGTTTAGATTGCACGATCCCGTTGTGCGCCGGGTTGGCCTTAATAGGTGCTCACTAACACTGCCGGTCCCAACAGGCAGGGTGGCTACACGGGGATCTGTGTGATCTATGTGTGATCTCTGTGCGATCTCTGTGATCTCTGTGTGATCTCTGTGTGATCTCTGTGATCTCTGTGCGATATCTGTGCGATATCTGTGCGATATCTGTGCGATCTCTGTGCGATCTCTGTGCGATCTGTGTGCGATCTGTGTGTGATCTGTGTGTGATCTCTGTGTGATATTTGTGTGATATTTGTGTGATATCTGTGTGATCTCTGTGTGATCTCTCTGTCTGTCTGCAGTACCCAGAGGAGCTGCGTGCCTACGCATATTTGCCGGGCTTTGCCATCAGGGGCCTTCACTACGATGTCCAGAAGGTACGGAGATCTGGGCTCGTTGACATCTTGATGCAGCTGTCTCTGTGCGAACACAGCTGTCTCTGCGTATTAAAACGCCTGTCTAGTTGGGAATTCGAATCCACTCTTTCCACCCCCCCCCCCCAACCCTCCACCAGGCTCTGCTCATGAAGATCGACGCTTTCCACTACATCCAGCCGGGCACCGTATACAGGTGAGCCCGCGCGGGTTGAGCTGCCCCCGTGCTCTATCCACTGCTGGATGAAGGCAGCCCTCCCCACGTGGGTTTAACGCGTTTGGCCGAGCGGTGGGCCGGCGGCGGCGGCGGCGGCTGCCAAACCTCTAGCCGTGACGCGCCAAGCAAGCGGGTGGCGTGGTGGCCGCGGGCGTTGAGTCCGTCCCACCCACCCGCCCGCCCCCCACCCTTCCCAGCCCCCCCCAACCCTTCCCGTGAACCTCTTTGACTTTTAAAACCCCTTTCAGTTGCTGTTGGCCGGATCCGCCTGTCCCTCGAACAGAGTCCGAATCTCTTTTTTTTTTATTTATCCCGGAGAAATCCGATGCGCTGCGAAGCTCTTCGTCAGCGAGACGAGCGGGACTTCGGGGTGCGCGACGTTGCGATTCGGGGACTCGTGACGTCAACGTTTGGCCAGGCTCCATGACAACAGGGTTGCCATGACAACAGGGTTTCCATGACAACATGGTTTCCATGACAACAGGGTTTCCCAAACTATGGAGACCAATCCTGAGAGTGAATCGGACTTTTTGCTCATCCGCACTCTCATCTCCCTCTCTCTCTCTTTCCCCCCCCCCCCCATCTCCCCCTCTCTCCCCCCTCTCTCCCCCCCCTCTCTCTCCACTCTGTCCCCCGTTGCCCCCCAGGGGCCTGAGCCCCGTGTCGGAGGAGGAGGTTCGCTCGCTGTACGATGGCACGCACGTCCCGCTCGACCAGATGAGCGACTTCTACGGCAAGGTGGGCGAGTGGCTGTTTGGGCGAGAGGGCGAGTGGGTAAGGGGGGCGAGTGGGCGAGATTCGCAGATTGAGTGTGAGTGACCAATTGGGCGAGTTGCCGATTGGGCGAGGGGGCGAGGGGGCGAGGGGGCGAGGGGGTGAGTGGGCGACTCCCACGCGTCTCCTCACTCTGCCGTGCGTGGCGAAGAGGGCGGCGGTGCGTGCGGGCGGCCGGGCGACGCGGCGGCGGTGGCAGCCGCGCGACCTCGTTCATCCGCTCACTCGCCCGCTCACCCGCCCGCTTACTCACCCGCTGACTCGCCCGCTCACCCGCCCGCTCACCTGCCCGCCCGCTCACCCACCCGCTGACTCACCCGCTGACTCACCCGCCCGCTCACTCGCCCGCTCACCCGCCCGCTCACCCGCTGACTCACCCGCTGACTCACCCGCTGACTCGCCCGCTCACCCGCCTGCCCGCGGTTGTCTGTCGCGTGCAGGGGAGCTCCATGAAGCAGTTCATGGACATCTTCTCGCTGCCCGAGATGATGCTGCTGTCCTGCGTCAACGACTACTTCCTGAGCAACAACATCGACTACGACCCCGTCCACCTCTACAAGGACGTGACGGTGCGCGCCGAGCCAGCTGCCGCCGGCCGGCGTGGCGGCCGCACTCGCGTACCCACGGCACCCGTCACGTCCACCACACCCACACCTCACCGCACCCTCACCGCACCCACACGCCCACCGCACCCACACCCCTACCGTAACCACCACGCCCACCGAAACCACCACACCCACAGCAACCACCACCCCCACCACACCCACACGCCCACCGCACCCACACGCCCACCGCACCCACACGCCCACCGCACCCACACGCCCACCGCACCCACACGCCCACCGCACCCACACCCCTACCGTAACCACCACGCCCACCAAAACCACCACACCCACCATAACCACCACCCCCACCACACCCACACGCCCACCACACCCACACGCCCACCGTGCCTGACACCCAACATATATTGGAAGATCGTGGCTAAGATCGCAACGCGACGATGCATCGTAGAAATATTCAGAGGAAGGTTTTGTGGTGGTTGTGGTGATGGTGGTGGTTGTAATGGCGGTGGCTTTTTGCTGCACCTGGGTCTGTTCCGTGACCTCCTGCCAGCGGGAGTTCAACACTTCACGTGGCCTTAAAGTGCACTTGGCCTGGCACAAGCGCCGTGGTGACGTCACCGCCACCTAGCGGCAAATGGCGGTTGTGGTTGTGGCGCAGACACGCGTGTCGCTCCGAATCTGTGCCGCTCGGTGAGCTGGGCGTCACGCGCCAGAGCTAGATTCCTCGTGAGCCACGGGAGTTGGGTCTCTAGGAGGACAGGGATCGGCTCTCCGGGTAAAAACGCCGGGCCGCCGGTTGACCACCGGCCGTAGAAGTTGCGACCGTCGTTTCGCCCCCCCCCGGTTTCGCGCAAATTCGGTGCCGGTTGGGCGCAGCTCTCGGCGGTGCAGCCCCCCTCAACCCGCGTTAGAGAGCGGTCCGCAGAAGCGGATGTCGCAGAACTACCTCGGTGATCATTTCAAGCGACCCTCCGGTGACAATGCCCGTGGATGACGATGATGACGACGACGATGACGACACTGATGATGACGACGATGACGACACTGATGATGACGACGATGACGACACTGATGATGATGACGACGATGACGACACTGATGATGACGACGATGACGACTGCGACGATGACGACGATGACGACACTGATGATGACGACGATGACGACACTGATGATGACGACGATGACGACATTGATGATGACGACGATGACGATCGCTGTGTGTGTCCGCAGGATTCGGTGAAGGATGTCCACACCAGGGGAGTGATGTACAAGTTGATTGAAAAGGATCTCGGTGAGTTGGGTGCACGCGTGACGCGGCAGATGCTCCATGTTGCAGCCAGGCTCTCGGGGCCGGAGTGCGGTAGCCAAGCACCTACTGTGGCCGGCACGGCCAACGAGCAGCTTGAAGCCCCCCCCCCCCCCCCCCCCACACTGCACCGGGCACTTATTTGTCTCCCCAGTGGCGATGTTTACACATCGCACCTAGGGGAGGCCCAGGACCGGTTCAGATAATCGTCACCGTGGTGTTGGCCGTGAGTGGGAATTGAACCTGGGTCGCCAGGTTCGTAGCGCAGCGCGCTGAGCACTACACCACCGATCCACGCACACGCACACACACGGTACACGCACACACACGTACGTACACGCACACACACATACGTACACGCACACACACGTACGTACACGCACACACACATGCGTACACGCACACACACATACGGTACACGCACACACACATGCGTACACGCACACACACATACGGTACACGCACACACACGTACGTACACGCACACACACGTACGTACACGCACACACACATGCGTACACGCACACACACATACGGTACACGCACACACACATGCGTACACGCACACACACATGCGTACACGCACACACACATACGGTACACGCACACACACACGCGTACACGCACACACACATACGGTACATGCACACACACGTACGTACACGCACACACACATGCGTACACGCACACACACATACGGTACACGCACACACACATACGGTACACGCACACACACATACGGTACACGCACACACACATGCGTACACGCACACACACATGCGTACACGCACACACACATACGGTACACGCACACACACATACGGTACACGCACACACACATGCGTACACGCACACACACATGCGTACACGCACACACACATACGGTACACGCACACACACATGCGTACACGCACACACACATACGGTACATGCACACACACGTACGTACACGCACACACACATGCGTACACGCACACACACATACGGTACACGCACACACACATACGGTACACGCACAAACACATACGGTACACGCACACACACATGCGTACACGCACACACACATGCGTACACGCACACACACATACGGTACACGCACACACACATACGGTACACGCACACACACATGCGTACACGCACACACACATGCGTACACGCACACACACATACGGTACACGCACACACACATGCGTACACGCACACACATACGGTACACGCACACACACGTACGTACACGCACACACACATGCGTACACGCACACACACATACGGTACACGCACACACACATACGGTACACGCACACACACATGCGTACACGCACACACACATGCGGTACACGCACACACACATGCGTACACGCACACACACATGCGTACACGCACACACACATACGGTACACGCACACACACATGCGTACACGCACACACACATACGGTACACGCACACACACATACGGTACACGCACACACACATACGGTACACGCACACACACATACGTACACGCACACACACATGCGTACATGCACACACACATACGTACACGCACACACACATACGGTACACGCACACACACGTACGTACACGCACACACACATACGGTACACGCACACACACATGCGTACACGCACACACACATGCGTACACGCACACACACACATGCGTACACGCACACACACATGCGTACACGCACACACACATACGGTACACGCACACACACATGCGTACACGCACACACACATACGTACACGCACACACACACATGCGTACACGCACACACACATGCGTACACGCACACACACATGCGTACACGCACACACACATACGGTACACGCACACACACATACGGTACACGCACACACACGTACGTACACGCACACACGTACGTACACGCACACACACATACGGTACACGCACACACACATGCGTACACGCACACACACATGCGTACACGCACACACACATACGTTACACGCACACACACACACATGCGTACACGCACACACACACATGCGTACACGCACACACACATGCGTACACGCACACACACATGCGTACACGCACACACACATACGGTACACGCACACACACATACGTACACGCACACACACATACGTACACGCACACACACACATACGTACACGCACACACACATACGTACACGCACACACACACATACGTACACGCACACACATTCGCACGTACGTAGCCAAGCGTGCTTATCGGAGGTGTGGGGGAAGGAAAAAAAACACGAAAATCAAGTCTAAAGAAACGAGTTTTCAATCTAGACGATGATGATTTCAAAGTGCATGGCTCCCAGTGGCTTCCTAATATCGGAAGAGCGTTCCAGACGGCCACAGAAGCGCATCTGAAAGCGCGCGATGCGGTGACCACCGTCTTTGTTTGATGGCTGGCCAAAAGCCGCCGTGATGATGACTGGAGTTCGCGTGATGGTTCATGCTCCTCCTGTCCCTCTCCGTGTCCCTTCGTCTCTCTGTCTCTCTCCTCTTGTCTCTCTGTCCCTCCATCTCTCTGTCTCAACCTCTCTCGCTCTCCGTCTCTCTCCTCCTGTTGCTCTCTCTCTGTGTCCCTCTGTCTGTCTCTCTGTCTCTGTCTCCATCTCTCACTCTCTGTCTCTCTCCTCTTGTCTCTCTGTCCCTCCATCTCTCTGTCTCAACCTCTCTCGCTCTCCGTCTCTCTCCTCCTGTTGCTCTCTCTCTGTGTCCCTCTGTCTCTCTCTCTGTCTCTCTGTCTCCATCTCTCTCTCTGTCTCTCTGTCTCCATCTCTCACTCTCTGTCTCTCTCCTCTTGTCTCTCTGTCCCTCTATCTCTGTCTCAACCTCTCTCGCTCTCCGTCTCTCTCCTCCTGTTGCTCTCTCTCTGTGTCTCTCTGTCTCTCTGTCTCCATCTCTCTCTCTCTGTCTCTCTGTCTCCATCTCTCACTCTCTGTCTCTCTCCTCCTGTCTCTTCGTGTCCCTCCATCTCTCTCTCCTCTCTTGCTCTCTGTCTCCCGCTGTCTCTCCCTCCGGGTGTCTCCGCTGCGTCTGCAGAGCGCTACATCCTGCACGGCAAGGAGACCCACGACATCCTTCACAAGCTGACCGCCAGCGGCAAGAAGCTCTTCCTCATCACCAACAGCCCCTTCAGCTTCGTGTGCGTAACCGCCCGCTCATCCGATCACTCTAGTAATATGGTTACTCAAGTAATCCGATTACTCTAGTAATATGGTTACTCA
Source organism: Petromyzon marinus (assembly GCF_048934315.1). NCBI lineage: Eukaryota > Metazoa > Chordata > Hyperoartia > Petromyzontiformes > Petromyzontidae > Petromyzon > Petromyzon marinus. The sequence goes on along the minus strand of NC_133714.1, from coordinate 7,169,381 downwards.
AGTAATCCGATCCCTCTAGTAATATGGTTACTCAAGTAATCCGATCACTCTAGTAATATGGTTACTCTAGTAATACGATCACTCTAGTAATATGGTTACTCTAGTAATACGATCACTCTAGTAATATGGTTACTCTAGTAATACGATCACTCTAGTAATATGGTTACTCAAGTAATCCGATCACTCTAGTAATATGGTTACTCTAGTAATACGATCACTCTAGTAATATGGTTACTCAAGTAATCCGATCACTCTAGTAATATGGTTACTCTAGTAATACGATCACTCTAGTAATATGGTTACTCTAGTAATACGATCACTCTAGTAATATGGTTACTCTAGTAATACGATCACTCTAGTAATATGGTTACTCTAGTAATACGATCACTCTAGTAATATGGTTACTCTAGTAATACGATCACTCTAGTAATCCCGTTACTCAAGTAATCCGATCGCTCTAGTAATATGGTTACTCTAGTAATACGATCACTCTAGTAATCCCGTTACTCAAGTAATCCGATCGCTCTAGTAATATGGTTACTCTAGTAATACGATCACTCTAGTAATATGGTTACTCTAGTAATACGATCACTCTAGTAATCCCGTTACTCAAGTAATACGATCACTCTAGTAATATGGTTACTCTAGTAATACGATCACTCTAGTAATCCCGTTACTCAAGTAATCCGATCGCTCTAGTAATATGGTTACTCTAGTAATACGATCACTCTAGTAATCCCGTTACTCAAGTAATCCGATCGCTCTAGTAATATGGTTACTCTAGTAATACGATCACTCTAGTAATATGGTTACTCTAGTAATACGATCACTCTAGTAATCCCGTTACTCAAGTAATACGATCACTCTAGTAATATGGTTACTCTAGTAATACGATCACTCTAGTAATCCCGTTACTCAAGTAATCCGATCGCTCTAGTAATATGGTTACTCTAGTAATCCGATCGCTCTAGTAATATGGTTACTCTAGCAATCCGTTACTCTAGAAATATGGTTACGCTAGTAATGCGATCACTCTGACGACTATCGGTTCGGTAACCGGATCAAGCGGGGAGCGTGAAGCTTGAACCTTGCTGTCCCCCATATCCCGGGGTGGTAATCCGATCACTCTGATTACTCGAGTGGAGCAGTCGTGTTCATTTGATGATGCATCGTCATTGACGATCCATCGTTCACCGAGTCACTCTGATCTCTCTCACCGGTGGCCAGACGCCTCCTTGTCGCTCGTCTGTCGCTACTGCGACTACGACCACCATGGTGACTGACGTTCGCAAAAACTCCACTCGTGTTGAGGACTCGGAACCCAGAGATTGACTGCTCTGTCTCCTCCACCACCTCCACACCATTGTGATCAACCACCACCACCACCACACTGTGATCAACCACCACACTGTGATTAACCACCACCACCACACTGTGATCAACCACCACCATCACCACCACCACCACCACGCTGTGATCAACCACCACCACACTGTGATCAACCACCTCCACGCTGTGATCAACCACCACCTCCATGCTGTGATCAGCCACCACCACATTGTGATCAACCACCACCACATTGTGATCAACCACTACCACATTGCAGCACACAACAACTCACTCGCTCACCCACTCGCACCCACCCACCTACCCACTCCCACCCTCTCACCCTGGTCCACTTTGCAATAACCCTCCTGACACAATCATCACCATCATCACCATCATCACCATCGTCATTACTTCTCCACTTGGGCTCCAACAACATCGACCTCGCTGAGTTTCAAGACACACGGTCGCTCTTATCCATCGCGACTTCGATAACGGCGGCGCCGTTGTGGTCGAAGGCGGCTTGAAGTTCAGGGCCCTTGGGTACCATTCCGCTCCACCACCCCCCACACCGTGTCAACCCACACGGTTTATACCCCGCGTTCTCGTGCAGGGGGATTGAGTTTCCAGGTCCACACGGCGTGTACAGCCGATTCAATACTGACAACAACAAATCACGTGTATGTGTTTCTCCCCTTGTGATGGGACTTTGCAGGATGAACGTTGAGATTTATAGGGGTGCACGGGGTGGACCAGTAAGGTTTGAATTGGTCTGTAACATGGTAGGGCACCGATAACGGGTTGACGGGCGTGACCATCTGCGGTTTAAACAAACCAAGAAGCCATGCCAAAAGTACAGTCCCCGTTTTTTTCTGTACCCTTTGTCAAAGGGGCTTCCGCAGATTTTTACCGAGTTCATTTGTAACCTCACCCCCCCCCCCCCCCCCCTCCCGATAGGTTGCTCATGGCTCGGGCCATGTGTCATGTTTTACCTGATTGGGGGGCGGTGGCCGGAGGGGGGGCCGGGTTATTGCTCCAGTGTTCGGAAGTGACGAGGTGCAGAGGGGGAGCGGGATTTTACAGCTCGGCTCATTTCTGCCCTGTGGGTCCAAGTGCGTGTGGGAGTGTGGGAGTGTGAGTGAGTGTGTGTGAGTGTGTATGAGTGTAGGTGCTTGCTAACAGCACTTGCCCCAACAATCTTAAGGCTCTACGCGGGAGTTTTTGTCTTTGTATATGAGTGTAGGTCCTCGCTAGCAGCACTTGTCCCAACATTCTGTTAAGGCTATACGGGGGATCTTTGTCTTTGTATATGAGTGTGAGTGTATGGGAGTGTGTGTGTGTGTCACTGTGTGTGTGCGGTTTCAGGAAAGGGCGGTCCTGCACAGATGCCATATTTTCTGTCCGTCTGCTACAGCAGAGATGTAGGGAATTCCAACAAGACCTACATCTCTGCTTTATTGACCTGGTCAAGGCCTATGATGCCATCAGTAGGCCTGGGCTCTGGGTTGTTCTTCGTGCTTTTAGAGTCCCTGACCCGCTCCTCACGATCATTAAGGACCTTCATGATGGTGAGCGGGCCCGGGTAAAACTACGTGGCCGGGAGTCAGAGCCATTCCCTGTACACCTTGGGGTGCGACAGGGATGTCCTCTGACTCCCACATTATTTAACATCTATTTTGACCACGTAGTTGGTGAAGCCTTCAATAGCTGTACCGGGGGAATCTCCATTTGGTACAGATATAATGGGAGGCTGATCGATGCCCAGGTGCGGTCAAGGGATGGCTCCCTATTGCTCAACCACGTTATGTAAGCCGATGATTTGGTAATAGCTGCTCATTCAGAGGAGGAGTTGGAGACGCTTCTGCTGAGATTGGAGCGTGCCACTAAGAGATGGGGCCTTGCCATCAGCCCCACCAAAACTAAGCACCTGCCTGGGTATTTTGTACCATCGGACACTCCACCCCCACAACTCCCAATCGGTGATGGGGCAGTTGTGGAGAGAGTGGAGAGTTTCCCATACCTGGACAGTGTGCTTATGACCGGCTCCAGTTTAACAGCAGAGGTCTCACTCTGAATCAGTCGAGCGGCAATATCTTTTCATCGGTTGCATAACACTGTGTGGAAGCTACCTAGTCTGTCGCTCCGCATTAAGCTTCAGGTCTTCTCGGCCACGGTCATTCCCTCCCTTCTCTACGCTTGCGAAACGTGGACCCCCTTAATGGAACATCTTCGCCGGTAGAAACATTTAGGCTAGCCTGCCTACGATCCATCCTGGGTTTAACCAGGCTGGATTGTGTGAGGAGCTCACAAATCCTTGAAAGATCTGGGCAAGGTCCCATCAGTGAGCTCCTCCGGCAGGCAAGGCTGCATTGGCTGGGACATGTAGCCCGCATGCCCAGCCACCGCATGCCGAAACAGCTTTTGTTCGGCCGGATCGAGGGGGCTAAACGGGTGCGGTACAGGCTAGAGAAGAGATGGAGTGATGTGGTACAGGAGGACGTGGAGCTGAGTGGAGTTGCCGATGACTGGTACCAGCGGTGTCAAGATCGGCCTCTGTGGAGGAGGCTCGTGAAGGACGCTACTGGGCAGTTGGAGGTAGTCGCCCTCCAACAACAACGGAGGGCGGAAGAGCGACGCTCACAACAACGAGCGGAGCGCCAGGTGGCTAAAGCACAGCAGGTTGGCACAGTAGGGGGCACAGGTGGTGCATCAGCCAGTCATCTCAGTCAGTCGACCCGTGGCACTTGGGTCTGCCCCGTGACCTCCTGCCAGCGGGCGTTCGACACTCCACGTGGCCTCAAGGTGCACATGGCCTGGCACAAGCGTCGTGGTGACATCACCACCACTTAGTGGCAAATGGCGGTTGTTGTTGTTGTGTGTGGAGCGGTGGTGTAGCGGTTAGCTGTGCACTGCGCTATGAGCCCGGCGACCAGAGTTCGATTCCCGCTCACGGCCAACACCGGTAACGACTATCTGAGCTGGTCCTGGGCCTCCCTTAGGTCGACTCGGCCTCAAATGAGTAGCCTGGTGCGGTGTGTAAACATCGCCGCTGGGGAGACAAAGGCGGACGGGCGTGGTGCTGGGCCACTCGTCCCCTCGTGCGCCGTGCCGGCCTTCATAGGCGCTACTCGCGAACAGCACTTGCCCCTACAGTCTGTGAAGGCTACACGTGGTATCTTTGTCTTTGTAGTGACAAGGGCATGCGGTACATGGTGGGGAAGGACTGGAGGGACCTCTTTGACGTGGTAATCGTGAAGGCCGACAAGCCGAGCTTCTTCAACGACAAGCGGAAGTGAGCCCACGTGTGTGTGTGTGCGGGAGTGTGTGTGTACACTGTGTGTGTGTGTACACTGTGTGTGTGTGTACACTGTGTGTGTGTGTGTACACTGTGTGTGTGTACACTGTGTGTGTACAATGTGTGTGTGTGTTTACACTGTGTGTGTATAGTGTGTGTGTTTACACTGTGTGTGTACAGTGTGTGTGTTTACACTGTGTGTACAGTGTGTGTGTACAATGTGTGTGTACACTGTGTGTACAATGTGTGTGTGTGTTTACACTGTGTGTGTACAGTATGTGTGTGTTTACACTGTGTGTGTACAATATGTGTGTGTGTTTACACTGTGTGTGTACAATATGTGTGTGTGTACACTGTGTGTGTACAGTGTGTGTGCAGTGTGTGTGTACAGTGTGTGTACAGTGTGTGTGCAGTGTGTGTGTACAGTGTGTGTACACTGTGTTTGTGTGTACACTGTGTGTGTGTACACTGTGTGTGTGTACACTGTGTGTGTGTATACTGTGTGTGTACAATGTGTGTGTGTGTACACTGTGTGTGTACAATGTGTGTGTGTGTACACTGTGTGTGTACAATGTGTGTGTGTGTACACTGCGTGTGTACAATATGTGTGTGTGTGTGAACACTGTGTGTGTACAATGTGTGTGTACAATGTGTGTGTACACTGTGTGTGTACAATGTGTGTGTGTGTTTACACTGTGTGTGTACAATGTGTGTGTACACTGTGTGTGTTTACACTGTGTACAATGTGTGTGTGTGTGTACACTGTGTGTGTACAATGTGTGTGTGTACACTGTGTGTGTACAATGTGTGTGTGTTTACACTGTGTGTTTACACTGTGTGTGTACAATGTGTGTGTACAATGTGTGTGTACACTGTATGTGTACACTGTGTGTGTATACACTGTGTGTGTATACACTGTGTGTGTGTACACTGTGTGTGTACAATGTGTGTGTGTGTACACTGTGTGTGTACAATGTGTGTGTGTGTACACTGTGTGTGTACAATGTGTGTGTGTGTACACTGTGTGTGTACAATGTGTGTGTGTGTACACTGTGTGTGTACAATGTGTGTGTGTGTGTACACTGTGTGTGTACAATGTGTGTGTGTGTGTACACTGTGTGTATACAATGTGTGTGTACAATGTGTGTGTGTGTGTGTACAATGTGTGTGTACACTGTGTGTGTACAATGTGTGTGTGTACACTGTGTGTGTACAATGTGTGCGTGTGTGTACACTGTGTGTGTACAATGTGTGCGTGTGTGTACACTGTGTGTGTACAACGTGTGCGTGTACACTGTGTGTGTGTACAACGTGTGCGTGCACACTGTGTGTGTACAACGTGTGCGTGTACACTGTGTGTGTACAATGTGTGCGTGTACACTGTGTGTGTACAATGTGTGCGTGTGCACTGTGTGTACAATGTGTGTGTGTGTGTACACTGTGTGTGTGTACAATGTGTGTTTGTGTGTACAATGTGTGTGTGTGTACACTGTGTGTGTGTACAATGTGTGTGTGTGTACACTGTGTGTGTGTACAATGTGTGTGTGTGTGTGGACACTGTGTGTGTGTACAATGTGTGTGTGTGTGGACACTGTGTGTGTGTACAATGTGTGTGTGTGTGGACACTGTGTGTGTGTGTGTACAATGTGTGTGTGTGTGGACACTGTGTGTGTGTGTACAATGTGTGTGTGTGTGGACACTGTGTGTGTGTACAATGTGTGTGTGTGTGGACACTGTGTGTGTACAATGTGTGTGTGTACACTGTGTGTGTACAATGTGTGTACACACACACACAGTGTACATTGTGTGTGTGTGTGTGTACAGTGTGTGTGTGTGTACAATGTGTGTACACTGTGTGTGTACACTGTGTGTGTGTGTGTACACTGTGTGTACAATGTGTGTGTGTGTGTACACTGTGTGTGTGTGTACACTGTGTGTGTACACGGTGTGTGTACACTGTGTGTACAATGTGTGTGTGTGTACACTGTGTGTGTGTGTACACTGTGTGTGTGTACACTGTGTGTACACACACACTGTGTGTGTACACACTGTGTGTGTGTGTGTACACGGTGTTTGTGTACACTGTGTGTGTACACGGTGTGTGTGTGTGTCACCTAGACCGTTCCGCCGGCTGGACGCGCAGGGTGGACTGCAGTGGGATCGCATCACGGCTCTCCACAAGGGCGAGGTTTACAAGCAGGTACGGCCGCGTCTCCCCCGTCACCTCCTCCTCCTCCTCACCGCCGCCGCCGCCACTCAGGTCCCTGCCTCCCTTACGTGGAGGGCGTGGGGGAACGTGTGGCCTGCTTTGGCTTAAGCGAGCAGCATCGTCATCGTCATCGCTGACCCGTAGACTCAGGCAGAGACCCGTAGTCTCACGCAGAGACTCGCAGACTCACCCAGAGACCCCGTAGACTCACGCAGAGACCTGTAGACTCACGCAGAGACCTGTAGACTCACGCAGAGACCCGTAGACTCACGCAGAGACCCGTAGACTCACGCAGAGACCCGTAGACTCACACAGAGACCAGTAGACTCACACAGAGACCTGTAGACTCACACAGAGACCAGCAGACTCGCGCAGAGACCCGTAGACTCACATAGAGACCCGTAGACTCACATAGAGACCCCGTAGACTCACGCAGAGACCTGTAGACTCACGCAGAGACCATAGACTCACGCAGAGACCCGTAGACTCACATAGAGACCCGTAGACTGAGGCAGAGACCCATAGACTCACCCAGAGACCTGTAGACTCACCCAGAGACCTGTAGACTCACGCAGAGATCCCGTAGACTCACGCAGAGACCCGTAGACTCACGCAGAGACCTGTAGACTCACGCAGAGACCCATAGACTCACGCAGAGACCCGTAGACTCACATAGAGACCCGTAGACTCACGCAGAGACCCGCAGACTCACCCAGAGATCCGTAGACTCAGGCAGAGACTCGTAGACTCGCACAGAGACCCGTAGACTCGCGCAGAGACTCGAAGACTCACACAGAGACCCGTAGACTCAGGCAGAGACTCGTAGACTCGCACAGAGACCCCGTAGACTCGCACAGAGACCCGAAGACTCACGCAGAGACCCGAAGACTCACATAGAGACCCGCAGACTCACATAGAGACCCGTAGACTCACACAGAGACCAGTAGACTCGCGCAGAGACCCATAGACTCACACAGAGACCAGTAGACTCACACAGAGACCAGCAGACTCACACAGAGACCAGCAGACTCGCGCAGAGACCCGTAGACTCACATAGAGACCCGTAGACTCGTCCAGAGACCCGCAGACTCACCCAGTGACCCGTAGACTCATCCAGAGACCCGTAGACTCGCCCAGAGACCCGCAGACTCACCCAGTGACCCGCAGACTCACCCAGTGACCCGCAGACTCACCCAGTGACCCGTAGACTCTCACAGAGACCCGCAGACTCACCCAGAGACCCGCAGACTCACCCAGTGACCCGCAGACTCATCCAGTGACCCGTAGACTCTCACAGAGACCCGCAGACTCACCCAGAGACCCGCAGACTCACCCAGTGACCCGTAGACTCTCACAGAGACCCGAAGACTCACATAGAGACCCGTAGACTCATGCAGAGACCTGTAGACTCACATAGAGACTCGTAGACTCACATAGAGACCCATAGACTCACACAGAGACCCACAGACTCACACAGAGACTCCGTAGACTCACACAGAGACTCGTAGACTCACATAGAGACTCGTAGACTCATAATGAGACCAGTAGACTCACATAGAGACCCGTAGACTCACACAGAGACCCGTAGACTCACACAGAGACCCGTAGACTCACACAGAGACCCGTAGACTCACACAGAGACCCGTAGACTCACCCAGAGACCCGCAGACTCACCCAGAGACCCGTAGACTCACCCAGTGACCCGTAGACTCACACAGAGACCCGTAGACTGACCCAGTGACCCGTAGACTCACCCAGAGACCCGTACGTAGACTCACCCAGAGATCCATAGACTCACGTAGAGACCCGTAGACTCACGCAGAGACCAGAATACTCACCCAGAGACCCTTAGACTCACCCAGAGACCCGTAGACTCACCCAGAGACCCGTAGACTCACACAGAGACCCGTAGACTCACCCAGAGACCCGTAGACTCACGTAGAGACCCGTAGACTCACACAGAGACCCGTAGACTGTCCCAGAGACCCGTAGACTCACGTGGAGACCCGAGGAGGACTCTGAACGGCCGGGTGGACTCGGCCGCAGGACTCGCACCTCCGAGTAGCACGGCCGGCTACGTACGGTGTGAAGGAAGTTAATGCGTACTGTGTCCATACTGTACGCACAAGCCCAAAGCGTCGAGCTGCAAGCGACAAAGCAGCACTGCCCGATGAGTTGGACTCCTGAGCGGTGATTGAACGTGCGCGTGCTCGTGCGTGTGCACTCGTGCGTGTCGTGCGTGTCGTGCCTGTGCATGTCGTGCGTGTCGTGCGTGTCATGCGTGTGCACTCGTGCGTGTCGTGCGTGTCGTGCGTGTGCGTGTCGTGCGTGTGCACTCGTGCGTGTGCGTGTTGTGGGAAGACGCGGGTCCCACTCCCGCTCGCGGCCGCCAACACCGGTGACGATTGGATGAACCGGTCCCGGCCCTTCCCCCCCCCCCCCCTTTCGGAGCGAGCTCGGCCCCGAACGAGCACCCGGCGCGGTGGGTAAACATTCCCCGCGGTGCCGCCCATCGCTGCCGCTCGCTCACGGCACTCGCCCCGACAGTCCGTTACAGGCCACGCGGGGGACCTTTGTCTCTTGTGTGGTGGCGCGCGCAGGGCAACCTCTACGAGTTCATGCGGCTCACTGGCTGGGTGGGCTCCCACGTGCTGTACTTCGGGGACCACATCTACAGCGACCTCGCGGTACCACGGCCCGGCTCGCCCACACAGACATACACGCATCTAGAGTGTGATGCGCCTCGACAGTGACACACATGGATGCTGATACGCATCTAGAGGGATACGCATCTACAGCGATACTCTACAGTGATAACCATCTGTTGAAATACTCCTCCATAGAGATACACCTCCATGAAGCGGTATGTATATATTTATCTCTCCCGCCACTCCTCTATAGCTCTACATTCTCAAACACACTCTCGTGGCCGCGTTAATAATGCATGCGCGCGCGCCACCTCTACCACCACCGACACCACCGACACCACCACCACCATCGACACCACCACCACCACCACCACCACCGCGGCACACCACAGGTCGAGGCGGAGCAGGGCGGCTCGTACTGCGACATCGGCCACAGCGCCGCCGACCCCACCGCCGTCGCCACGAGGACCAGCTCCGCCGCCATCACCAGCGCAACCGCGGTGCCACCCCTCCTCCTCCTCCTCCTCCGGCAGGACCTGACGCTGCGGCACGGCTGGAGGACGGGCGCCATCATCCCGGAGCTGCGCGACGAGATCAACACCATCAACTCGGCCGAGTACACGCGCCAGCTCACCTGGCTGCAGGCGCTCACGGGGCTCATCGACCGCATGCAGGTGAGCCAGCAGGTGAGCCAGCAGGTGAGCCAGCAGGTGAGCCAGCAGGTGAGCCAGCAGGTGAGCCAGCCGCGGGGGGCGGGGGGGGGTCGGGGGTCGACACGAGTTGACGATTCTGTGCTGAGACGCGCACCTGTGCATGACTGATAGGACGGTACCTGTACGAGATAGGACCACGCACCTGCGTGATAGGACCACGCACCTGTGTGTGATAGACACACACCTGTGTGTGTGTCTATCACACACCTGTGTGAAAGACACACACAGGTGTGTGTGATAGACACACACAGGTGTGTGTGATAGACACACGCACCTGCGTGATAGGACCACGCACCTGTGTGATAGACACACACCTGTGTGTGTGTCTATCACACAGGTGTGTGTGATAGACACACACAGGTGTGTGTGATAGACACACACACCTGCGTGATAGGACCACGCACCTGCGTGATAGACACACACCTGCGTGATAGGACCACGCACCTGTGTGATAGACACACGCCTGTGTGTGTCTATCACACACACCTGTGTGTGATAGACACACACAGGTGTGTGTGATAGACACACACACCTGCGTGATAGGACCACGCACCTGCGCGATAGGACCACGCACCTGCGTGTTAGTGCGGTACGTCACCGCGTGTTCCGCCGTGTGGCTTCGTGTGCTGGGCAGGTTTACCGGAGCCCCGAGTGCCTCGAGGTCGTGCAAGAGTGGGACCGTGAGCGCCAGGAGCTCCGGTGAGAACGCATCCACAGCCTACTCACTCGCTCGTCTACTCACACACTCGCCTCGGCACGCAAACAAAGTGGCTCGCTCGCCCGCTCACTCACTCACTCACTAACTTACTCACTAACTCAATCACTCACCTACTGACCCACTCACTTGCCCACTCGCCCACTAACCTTCTCACTTACCCACTAACCCACTCACTCACGCACGTACCCACTAACCCAACACTCACTCACCCCCTAACCTCAAGCTCACTCGCTCAAAATGCACTCGCTCACCCACTCAGTCATCCACTTCCCAACTCACTCACTCACCCGCCCACGAACCTACTTACCCACCCGCTTGCTCGTTCACCAGCCCGCTCGCAAACTTCATCGCCCACTCACCCGCTCACTCTCTGGGATCGCATCGTTCCACAACGGGCAGTGCCGTACACGCCGACTCGTTCCAAAAGCTTTACCCGAGCAACCTTTCCCGCATCCATCCACCTTCACCACCTCCACAATTTATCTTCCGTTCTCCCCGTCGCTGTCGCCGCTGTCCCGTCCTCCTGCTGTAACCGCCCCCACCGCCCCCTGCGCGCAGAACGGTGACCAAGAGCCTGTTCAACCCCCAGTTCGGCAGCCTCTTCCGCACGCACCAGAACCCGACGTACTTCAACCGGCGGCTGTCGCGCTTCGCCGACGTCTACATGACGTGCGTGAGCTGCCTGCTCAACTACGACCTGCAGCACACCTTCTTCCCGCGCCGCGCGCCGCTCCAGCACGAGGCGCCGCTCTGGCTGGACCAGCTGTGCATCGGCTGCCTGGGCCTCCCCCGCCGGGAGCCGGCCGCCTCTGCCGCAGCCGCCGGTCCCACCGCCGCCACGCAGCAGGAGCGGCAGTGACGGGGCGCTCGGTCCGCGCGCGGTCGACGCGAGCGTGAGAGCGTGCGAGCGTGAGCGCGAACGAGCGCGAGCATGAGCGCGTGCGAGCGAGCGTGCGAGCGTGCGTGCGAGCGTGCGAGCGTGCGAGCGTGCGAGCGTGCGAGCGAGCGTGCGAGCGTGCGAGCGTGCGAGCGCGAGCGTGCGAGCGAGCGCGCGCGAGCGTGCGAGCGCGAGCGTGCGAGCGAGCGCGCGCGAGCGTGCGAGCGAGCGCGCGCGAGCGTGAGAGCGAGCGCGCGCGAGCGTGAGAGCGAGCGCGCGCGAGCGTGCGAGCGAGCGCGTGCGAGCGTGAGCGTGAACGAGCGTGAGCGTGAACGAGCGTGAGCGCGTGAGCGTGCGAGCGAGCGTGAGCGTGAGAGCGAGCGTGAGAGCGTGAGCGTGAGCGTGCGAGCGAGCGCATTGCACGTGGGGACGACGGCGCTCTGCGGCGCAGCGGCCGTCCACGCGGGTCGACAAACACTCCCCGGCGCTCGATAGGCCGGGGTGAGGGGGTCGTGCGCGGGCGTGGCTGACCCGGGGCGTGCACCGACCCCCGGCGGGAGAAGGCGAGCGAGAGATCCGTGGGGGAGAGGGGTGGTGGTGTCGCTGTTGGGACAGGTCCGCCAAAGGCTGCGGGGAAGGAAACTTTATTTAGGAGGGGTCGTGGGGGGTTCAAATAACCACCCCCCGCCCACCCACCCACCCACCTCCCCATCGCCACTAGAACCCCCAACCAACGGATGGATTTCGGTGAAAGGTGAGAGGTCAACTCGTCGGGAGTGGAGGGGGGAGGGGCGGGCGGGGGGGGGGCAATGTCTGCAAAAGTCAATCATGACACTACATGTGTACGTACGTTGAACTTCTTTCGCACCGTACGTAGCCACCCCCCCCCCCCCCCCGCTAAGCCGAACACAAAAAAGCAGTTGTACAAAAAAATGCGTTTGTCAATCTCGACGACGACAACGACGACTAATACCGGAGGGAAGAGCGTTCCAGACGGCCGCAGAAGGCGCCGCGGGACGCGACCGAGCGTCTCCCCGAGCGGTCGCACGCCGTCGCCGCCGCGCCCTGCACGTCCGACCAGTGCCATTCTATATCTCGCGCACCACGGCGTGTCTGTCGCTCTCTCCACGTGTTCACGCGTCCCGCTCTCTGTAACCGCATCCTCCTACTGCAGTGGTGTTACCCCACTACCCCCCCTCCCACCCACCCGCGAGGTGTGACGCCGCGCGACGTCGTGCCGCCCGGGGCTACGGAGTCTCTATGCAACTTGCGCGATGAACGCTTTACACACAACGCACGCGGCCCGCTGGCGGTGGCCGGCACGGGACCGCCCCCTCCCCCCCACCCCCGCTCCCTCCCCCCCACCCCCACCCCCGCCCCCCCCCTCCCCCGCCCCTGCCTGGTGCAGTTGCACCGCCTGCACACGCTCGATAGCTACCGGCCCACCGAGTGCTGCTGCTGCTGCTACGACGGCAGTCTGTGGGGTCCCGTGCGAGGCAATGGGTCGATGTGCTTGCGAGTCTGTGAGAATGTGTCTGTGTGCCGGCCTGCGGGGTCGGTAATAGCGAGCGCCTTTATATTGTACACAGAGAGAGAGGGAGAGGCAATCGGACTTGGACAGGGGCAGCATGAGTCCACGGGTATCTGTGTGAGTCCACGGGTCTCTGTGAGTCCACGGGTCTCTGCGTGAGTCCACGGGTTTCTGTGTGAGTCCACGAGTATCTGTGTGAGTCCACGAGTCTGTGCGTGAGTCCACGGGTCTCTGTGAGTCCACGGGTCTCTGTGAGTCCACGGGTCTCTGTGTGAGTCCACGGGTCTCTGCGTGAGTCCACGGGTCTCTGTGTGAGTCCACGGGTCTCTGTGTGAGTCCACGAGTCTGTGCGTGAGTTCACGGGTCTCTGTGAGTCCACGGGTCTCTGTGTGAGTCCACGGGTATCTGTGTGAGTCCACGGGTCTCTGTGTGAGTCCACGGGTCTCTGCGTGAGTCCACGGGTTTCTGTGTGAGTCCACGAGTATCTGTGTGAGTCCACGGGTTTCTGTGTGAGTCCACGAGTATCTGTGTGAGTCCACGAGTCTGTGCGTGAGTCCACGGGTCTCTGCGTGAGTCCACGAGTATCTGCGTGAGTCCACGGGTTTCTGTGTGAGTCCACGGGTATCTGTGCGAGTCCACGGGTATCTGTGCGAGTCCACGGGGTCTCTGTGTATGTCTATGGGTCTCTGTGAATCCACGGGTCACCAATGTCCGACTAAGTCTATGGATCTATGTTTCAGTCTATGGATCTCCTGGCGAGTCCATGGGTCTCTCTGCGTCATCCTATGTATCTCACTGTCAGAGTGTAGTTGGCAATTGGCCCCTCGTCTCTCCGTAGGCCAGGCGCTGCGTCCCCCAGCGGCCCGTGGGGGGCCCCCAGTGCATTGCACCGCCTGCACACTCCACAGCCACCGCCCCTACTGCCTCCCTCTATCGTGCATGACAGCTGCGGCACGTGCCGTGTGTGTGTGGAGCGTCAGCGTAGTTGCGGTTAGCGCTACCCGTCGGCCCGAGTTCCATTCCCGCTCACGGCCGACACCAGTGACGATAATCTTAGCCGGTTCTGGGCCTCCCCTAGGTCGACCTTGCCTCAAATGAATACCTGACGCTGTGCGTAAACATCGCCGCTGGCCGCTGGGGAGACGAAGGCGGTCGGGCGTGGTGCCGGCCACCCACCCCCTCGTGTGCCGTTCCGGCCTTCATAGGTGCTCGCTAACAGCACTTGCCCCTACAGTCTGCTAAGGCTACACGGGGGATCTTTGTCTTTGTTGTGTGTGTTGTTGTTTCTGGAGAGCGGTGGTACAGCGGCGAGTGCAATGCACTACCAACCTGGCTGACCTGGGTTTGAGTTCCGGCCGCGGCGAACATCCGTGGCGAGTGACATTAAAGACCGGTTCCTGAGACGTCCACTATGACGGGTGACTCGGGGCTTTAAATGTTCGACTAAAACGCGGTGGCGGTAGTTGCGTTGCTGAAGAATACCGCGTTATGGGGGGGGGGGGGGAGGTGTGGGGAAATCGCGTTATAATAAAATTATATAATCTAGGGGTAAAGCGCAGAGAGCATGCGAGATGCGTCCGCGGGCCCCGAACGAAGACCGAGTCGCGTGGGTAGCATCCAGAAAGTATCCAGCAGCATCCTCAACGCCGTGCGCGATGATGCTACGCCGAGGCAGCCGTACGACCGCTCGTTCACTACGTTGCGGGCGTCGGCGGCGGCCTCGACCGCGGTGCCCCCCCCCCTCCCCTTCTCCCTCCTGGCTCCAGCTCCTCGCCCGCCCCCCCTTTGTCTTCCCAATGCAGCTCCCCCCCACCTCGCCCCCCCCCAACTACGAGCAGGCCTATCTCAACCAAGCCCCCTCTATCGATCCATCTTGCTTTGCTTGCATGAAAATCTACACCACGTACGAATAACCCAATTCTTGTTGTCACGCCATGTGCACTGTTATAAATGCTGTAAAGCGCCTTGGCAAAGGCGCTTTATGAATCTCATTAAGATAAGATGGCAAAAATGCGTTTCCTCCCCCCCACCCCACGCCATCACATTCATCATCGCATCATGTTCGAGTTCGCGTTGATGAAAATAACACGCGTGGCGTTGCGGGAGACCGTACCCGGTGCGGGCGGTGTGATGACCATCAGCACCGGGAAGACAAAGGCGGTCGGGCGTGGTGCTGACCCCAAGCCCGCGCAGTACAACATGAGCATCGCTGCTGCCTGACAACGCTTGCCCCCACCCCCGCCCACCCCTCAAGCTATGAACGACGACGTGGGGGAAATCTTCGTGGTTTTTGTTTTAGCGTTGGAGGAGGATTGGCTAGCAGTTTGCACTGCACTGGAACTCAGCCGTCCGAGTTCGAGTCCTGCCCCAGGTTTGCAAGGCAACGTGTGTGTGTGTGTGGGGGGGGGGGGGGGGCGGCATGTCTCTGGCCTCCCCCTACGTGTGCTCGGCCTAAACACGGCGACAGTACTTTTTGGTGAAGTATGCGAGACGAGGTTCAGCGGTGCCGGAGACGAAGGTGGCCGGGCGTGGTTCTTCTCGGACCACGCCATCAACGCCCTTCGTGAGCGCGCGGGATAGCAGTGTGCAGGCCCGAATCGGCGCTTGCTAAACGGTGCGCGCGCGCGCGTGTGTGCGCGCGCGTGTGTGCGCGCGCGCGTGTGTGCGTGTGTGTGTGTGCGCGCTTGTGTGTGTGCGTGCGTGCGGGCGTGCGCGCGCGTGTGTGTGTGCGCGCGCGCGTGTGTGTGCGCTTGCGTGCGTGTGCGCGCGTTTGCAAATATTGTTTGTACCCTGCGTGCGTGCGTGCCACTTGCTTGCACCTTTGAGGTCTAACAGCGTTCGCCCGAATGGAATGTTAACTTATCGGAGAGTCTCTAAGTTATACGTGCGTGGAAAACAAATATATAAATACACATTGTTAGACGGTAAATAGTTACGGCAAGTAACGCGTTAATAAAGATGTTTATACGAACCACTCGTGTGACGGACGCGCGGTCATTCCATGCCGTCGTCTGCGTTCGTTCCAAGCTTTGCTTTTCGTTTTCTCAACAGGACTGTGATGATGTTGAGCGTGTGTGGCCCTGTCTTGTAGTCTATCTCGTTTGTGTTGTTGATCTCGTTTGTAGAAATAGGTTTTATCCTTTTAACTGGCACAAAAACTGACACCTTTATTCAAGGCATCATGTTTGCAATAACCACAACACAAGCAGTCAAAATTCAAACAAAAAAGACAACTCTGATAATAATATGCACTGTCCTTGAATTTGATTGGTCCACACCCGAGACGGCTTTTCTTAGAGCCTAGTCTCCATTGGTGTTGGACCATAAAGGTGTCAGTTTTTGTGCCAGTTAAAAGGGTAAAGCCTATTCCTATATCTTGTTACTGGCAAAGGAGGTCTCATAATGATCTCGTTTGTGTTGTCTATCTCGTTTGTGTAGTCCATCTCGTTTGTGTAGTCCATCTCGTTTGTGTAGTCCATCTCGTTTGTGTAGTCCATCTCGTTTGTGTAGTCCATCTCGTTTGTGTAGTCTATCTCGTTTGTGTAGTCTATCTCGTTTGTGTAGTCTGTCTCGTTTGTGTAGTCTGTCTCGTTTGTGTAGTCCATCTCGTTTGTGTAGTCCATCTCGTTTGTGTAGTCCATCTCGTTTGTGTAGTCCATCTCGTTTGTGTAGTCCATCTCGTTTGTGTAGTCTATCTCGTTTGTGTAGTCTATCTCGTTTGTGTAGTCTGTCTCGTTTGTGTAGTCTGTCTCGTTTGTGTAGTCCGTCTCGTTTGTGTAGTCCATCTCGTTTGTTCCGTCTCCTTTGTGTAGTCCATCTCGTTTGTTCCGTCTCCTTTGTGTAGTCCGTCTCGTTTTGTTCTGTGCCCTGTCCACGCGTTCCTTCCCCTGCGCCTCCGTGCGCCCGCGAGCGCCTTCCCCGGGAGCCATCCTTGCTTCGCGAGAACCCCCCTTTGCGAGAACTCCCCCTTTGCGAGAACCCCCCTTTGCGAGAACCCCCCTTTGCGAGAACCCCCTTTCTTTGCGAGAACCCCCCTTTGCGAGAACTCCCCTTTCTTTGCGAGAACTCCCCTTGCTTTGCGAGAACCCCCCTTTCTTTGCGAGAACCCCCCTTTGCGAGAACCCCCCTTTGCGAGAACCCCCTTTCTTTGCGAGAACCCCCCTTTGCGAGAACCCCCCTTTGCGAGAACCCCCCTTTCTTTGCGAGAACTCCCCTTGCTTTGCGAAAACCCCCCTTGCTTTGCGAGAACCCCCCTTTGCGAGAACCCCCCTTTCTTTGCGAGAACTCCCCCTTTCTTTGCGAGAACTCCCCCTTTCTTTGCGAGAACTCCCCCTTTCGGTCTTCCTTCCATTCCCCTGTGGTCGACGTGGCCCGCGTGACGAAACCGTCGCGCCCCCGTGGGCAAGGCCCCCCACGCGCCCGATCGGAAGGACACTTTCTCCAGGCCGACGCGCTGGGATGCCCGTGGTGTACCTTTCATCGCAGCGCGTTCGCTTCGTCGACAGAAGAGCACTCCGGCCTAGCCCGAATGAGCGTCGAATCGTCAACTTGTCACGGCGTGCTTCCGCCTCCGCTGCCGCCGCACGGGAGTTGCGCGCTGTCACAGAGAGGTGAGGTGAGAGGCGCAGGGGACGACTCGGAGGCGCGAAGAGGAACCGCAGACGAGAGGCAAAGGCAGCAGAAGTTCGTGCGGCGAGCAGGCCCCAAATCCCCTGCCTAAGCTCTGGCAGTCCTCTACACACGAAGGTGTATTCGGCCAATGACTGAGCATTTAACACGTGGAAAGAAAAAAGAAAATATTCGTGTGCGAGGGGACAACGCTCAATCCCCATACGGACGGAGAGAGGGTGGAAAGCTGTCGACTTGCTGCTCTGCCTTTTCTCCTGGCGAGCAGAGGAAGTGTGGCACCTCATCCACGCACACGGGGAAAGAAGGGGCAGTTTCACAACAACGTCTCTGTATGTGTGGTGGTGGTGGTGGTGGTGCAACAGTTAGCGCTACGCTGCGCTCCGAACCTGGCGACCCGGGTTCGATTCCCGCTCACGGACGCTTATCTGAACCGGTCCTGGGCCTCCCCTAGGTCGACTCGGCCTCAAATGAGTATCTGGTGCGATGTGTAGTAAACATCGCCACTGGGGAGACAAAGGCGGCCGGGCGTGGTGCTGACCACCCACCCTCTCGTGTGCCGTGCCGGCCTTCATAGCTGCTACTCGCTAACAGCACTTGCCCCCAACAGTCTGTCGCAGGCCACGTGGGGGATCTTTGTCTTTGATCCACCAAAATAGTGATCTGCGACTTGTGCACTTGGCCTGGCACAGGCGCGTCGTGCCGCCACCGTCACTTCGCGGCGAATGGCGTTGGCGACGGTGTTGATCCACCAACCGCCGCTGTTACCTCCACAGTGCCGGGTCAACCGCAGGGCAGCCTGCGGGCAGCAGCGGTGGCGGCTTCATCCTGACGCCTCGTCCCTGCGGAGACTCACAAAGGCATTGGTGGGGGGAGGGGTTGAATTAGGTCACGTAAATATCAATGCGTCGTTACAACCCCGCCACCGCACGAACTAGGCCGATTGGTATGGGGCCGTCCATAAATGACGTCACGCACCTGGGGGGGGGGGGGGGGGTCAGACAATTGTGACGATTTGTGACGAGGGGGGGTGTTTGAGAAATGTGACGTCACATCAAAATGCGCAACTTTAAATAAATATAGACAACACGTTCTATTTAATTAAATAAACTTTTTAATAAATGTTTTCTCCTACAACATCAGAGTGCAGCGCCACATTAAAAACGCACTACAATGACAATAGTTTAAAGCGATTTGAAGCAATTTTTTTGGGGGGGGGCAGAGCTTTGTGACGTCATTTAAGGGGGGGGGGGTCTGACTTTTTGTGACGTCGTGTGACGAAGGGGGTGGGGGGTCAAAAATCGTCCAAAATCGCGTGGCGTCCAAATCCCAGTAAAGGTATCTGGAGAATGCGTGCCAGTAAAGTCCTGTAGAGCGTCCCACCACATTCCCATATACACCTACCGTAGATACAGGGGCGAGGCATAGGCACAGGTTCCCCCGTATAGCCGACACACTGTTGGGGCAAGTGCTGTGAAGGAAGACCTCCTGAAGGTGGGCACGGCACACGAGGGGCTGGGGTGGCCGACACCATTCCCGGGTCGCCTTTGTCTCCCCGGCGCCGATGTTTGCTACACACCGCACCAGGTACTCATTTGAGGCCGAGTCGACCTAGGTGAGGTCCAAATCGTCACCGGCGTTGGTGGCCTGCGAACGGAACTCGGTTCGCCGGGTTCGTAGCGCAGCGCTAACCGCTGTCAACGCTTACACGAGTGGTATATACATGCACACGAGCACGCGTAGGCGTACGCGCAAGTCACTTGTGCCACCTTTTACCTGTCGTGACCTGCCAGAGCCAGCCCTGGGCTCGCATTTGCGTTTAATTCTCGGCACAGGTGGAGGCTGGCTCCGGTCCAACCCGAGCGGAGATTTAAAAATAAATCTAAATGCTCGGCAGAGCGGAGATGGAGACACGGGCTGCGAGATCAAAGAAAAAAGGATGTCGCGTTGCCAGCCACTTGGCTTACACGTGGCAGGGTGAGAGTTCGAATCCTGATTGGAGGATGACACCTGCCCAATAGTCATCTTCATCATCGCCGGATTCATCAACATCATTTATATTATCATCATCGTCACCATCAAATGTTCATTGTCTTTGGCATGAGCATCATCATCATCATACCGATCAGCCTCATCATCATTATGATTCATTGTCACCATCAACAACATCATGATCATGACGGTTGGCTGCGTGCGGTGCGAAAGAAGTTCAACATACATGACATTCGACATACAAATCATTTTAATCATCATCATCACCACCTCCATCATTTCCACCATCACCGCCACCACCACCAACAGCCGCTGTTCGACACTAAGAGGCGGTGACGTTACCACGGCGCTTGTACCAGGCTAGGTTCACCTTGAGGCCACATCATGTGTCGAAGGCTCCCTGGCACGAAGTCACGGGGGCGGACCCAGGTGCTATGTCTCCTTCGTATTTGTGGATCGGGGGGGGGGAGCACTACCACTACCGGAGAGTTTTAATTTTCCACATGTGTGCGTCAGCTACTCCACGTGTGCATCAGCTACTCCACGTGTGCGTCAGCTATCCCACGTGTGCATCAGCTATCCGATGTGTGCGTCAGCTACCCCACGTGTGCGTCAGCTATCCCACGGGTGCATCAGCTATCCCACGTGTGCGTCAGCTATCCCACGTGTGCATCAGCTATCCGCACGTGTGCATCAGCTATCCCCACGTATGCGTCAGCTATCTCACGTGTGCATCAGCTATCCGCACGTGTGCATCAGCTATCCGCATCCGCTGCTGTCGTGAGCGTGTGCAGTGGGAGGATGAAACCCCTCGCCGCCACCCCCCCCCCAAGTGGGATCTTCCGTCGGTCGCTCTTGAACAACGATCCGGTGCTTTGCGAGTTCTGTCGAAAATCCGTGCCACGGCTCTCTCCAAATCTGCGCCGTGCGGAGTGCGCGCAGCAGAGGGCGCCAGCGCCTCGATCACGTGCACCCGGTGGCCGCCTTCGCCACCACGGAGGAGACGGACGTCCGACGAAGACGTCCGAGTGGCCTTAGGTCTTCGTCTCGAGATGATTACCACGCTCGGCTGCGCACGGAGCGAATGCACACAGCGCGAATGAATATAACGTGCGACGTTTCGGGCACGGGGCCCTCCGCTTGCCACGCGGAAGGGTCACTGCCCGAAACGTCGGCTGTGGAATATTCCGTCCGTTGGAGGCCTTAGGGCCACACACATACGCACACGCGCGCGATGTAGTTGACGAGTATGGTTTGAGCGCGGCTTTGTTCGTTCGACTCAGTCTGAAATGAGCACCTGGTGCGGTGCGTTGTATAGACATCGCCACTGGGGAGACAAAGGCGGCCGCGCGTGGTGCTGGCCACTCACCCTCTCGTGTGCCGTGCCGTGCCGGCATTAATAGGCGCTGCTGCTACTCGCTAACAGCACTTGCCCCAGCGGTCTGTTACAGGCTATACGGGGAATCTTTGTCTGTGTTAGTTGTGATTAGTGCGAGACGCGCAATTACGTTTCGATTAAAGTTGATGAGCGAGTTCACGGATGGTCGAACGGAAAGCTGAGGCATCGATTGTTCGTGACGCGTGTAGACCGTGCTCGAAAATATTTGCGAATTTGCAAATGTTACATTGAGTGGGGATCGGGGGTGGGAGAGACGTGAACGAGTGAGGTGGACAATGCTGGAGAGACGGATCTGACGACAGAGACGGTGCAATGGAGACGAGGAGGTGGAAGAGGGAGCGGAGGAGGTGGAGGAGGGAGCGGTGGAGGAGGAAGCGGAGGAGGTGGAGGGCGAGGTGAACGGACGAGGTGAAAGGAGGTGGAGGAGAGAGCGGAGGAAGAGGTGGAGGGAGCGGAGGAGGCGGAGGAGGTAGAACCACAAATTTAAAGTTTTTCATGTTTCATGTATCAGGTATATAGCCCTGTGAGCCATGCGGCTCTTAAGTCGGGTGCACCCGCAACGAACACAATTTGAACACAGAACATCTTAAAGCGACGACGCGTAACAGAAGCATCGTGGACTAAACAAGAAAATGAAGCGGGAAGGCAGCAGTGGCAGCCACGCGGTGGCTGGCGAGGAGGCGACAGGCGAAACCGACAATCACAGACGTCTGCACTCGTGGGCAATGGAGCCCAAGGCGTCCACATTGAGGAGCGCTCTGCGCGTGGATAGAGAACAACACCCCTCCCTCCCCCCACACCACCTCGACGCGTCCGAGCGGGGGCAACGTCGGAATTCCACTCGGGTGGCACGGGTGGAGTCCACGTGCCCGCTGGGCTGCATTCTCCTGGCTCGCTGGGTCACTACAGGTAGGCCATGTGCAGCAGCGGTGGCTACTGGCTGTGAATATTTGCGTCTCATCCCTGCGGGAGACTCTGCAAAACGGCACTTCAACTCCGCTGTTCGAGGATTCTTCATCTTCTGTTTGGAGGAGGGGGAGTGGGGTGGTTATATGGCGTGAATATGAAATGTTGTGTCGTGAACAAAGCCGCCACCAAACCGACGCAGCCA
The DNA here is from genome assembly GCF_048934315.1 of Petromyzon marinus. NCBI lineage: Eukaryota > Metazoa > Chordata > Hyperoartia > Petromyzontiformes > Petromyzontidae > Petromyzon > Petromyzon marinus. The sequence continues at coordinate 7,146,936 of NC_133714.1, read as the reverse complement.
ATTAGCAACGAGCTCGGCATCACCGGGTGTGTTGGGGGGGAGCAAACTCGCCACCGCCACCACCACCGCCACCACCACCGCCTGACCATTGCAATCGTCTCCCCTGCTCAGTACAGGCAACTGACTCCACACCGATGGATTCAAGGATCTCTGTGGCCTCCCCCCCCCCCCAAAAAAAAAAGCGGTCGCGACTGATGGCTGAGTTAATTAAAGGATGGCCCGGTTAATTAATGGATGTACGAGTTAATTTATGGATGGCTGAGTTAATGAATGGATGGCTGAGTTAATTAACTGGGGGGAGCTGAGTTAATGGATGGGTTGGCTATTTAATGAAGGATAATCGGCAATGGGGGGTGCGGCGTCACGTGGGCTCTGCCCCCCCCCCCCCCATGCTAATTTGGTTACCACTAATTGTCCCTAACGAGTGACCGCCGTGATCATTAATGTCATCGGTGCCGCGTGTAAAGAACCCCCCCTTCCTCGACTGCGATCGGGGGAGGGGGGGTGGGGAGAGGGAGGGGAGGGAGGGGGGGAGAGGGGTATGAAGGAGGGGTGAGGGGGAAAGGGGATGGGGGAGGGGAGGGAGGGGGAGGGAGAGGGAGGGAGGGGGAGGGAGGGAAGGGATAGGGAGGGGAGAGGAGGGAAGGGATAGGGAGGGGAGAGGAGGGGAGGGGAGAGGAGGGGAGGGGGAGGGAGGGTGTGACACGCGCCCAGAGGTGCGTGGCCGAGGTGCACGCTGGGCTATTGACACGTGGGTGCGTGGGTGGTTGTTTCGGCACGCGTCGAGAACGCCGCACGAGTTACAGACATCATCTCACACCACCGTGTCAACGCACAGAGGTTCGCCCCGTATTCTTGTCCAGGAACATTGCGTTTTAAGGGTCCACACGGCGTTACGGCCGTTTCAATAGGGGCAAGAAAAACAAACAAAAAATGTTGTCTCTTTGTTTGTGTTTCTACCTTGTGATGGGACTTTGTAGGATGAACGTTGAGATTTGGAAGGGCCACGGGGTGACCGACAAGGTCTGGATTGGTCTGTAACAAGGTCGGCACTGATACGGGGTTGATAGCGATGCAACTACATGAACCTTTAACTATTTTTCTTATTATACCAGCCACCACACTTTTATTGAGCACATCAAATTTGATTAATTCTGGGGTCAAAAGAATGTATTTCTACTTTTGAGTGCAAATGAAAGTGTCTGCAATGAGTTTTTTAAAAACCTATTTTTACAATTAATTTTACCAGGTAAGGCCCCACACTAATCTGCTGTCTCGCTCTTTTTTTATTTCAGGTTATTAAAATGATCGCTCAACGGAAGTTACGGCTTATAATCATCATCATCATCATCACGGCTTATGATCATCATCATCACGGCTTATGATAATCATCATCACGGCTTATGATCATCATCATCATCACGGCTTATGATCATCATCATCACGGCTTATGATCATCATCATCATCACGTGGGCATTTATAGCAGCAGCCATATACCCTCAACGGCGAGATATGTCGAGGGGAAGAACCGGAGAAAAATCCACGCGACCACGGGGAGAGAGAGACACGCAGACTCCAAATAGACAGCAGCAGGCGTCAGGGTCAGGAGCGAAACCACGACCTCCTGTACACCAGGCGAGGTAGTTAACATCTCCTAGCCACCGTGGTGATGACAAGAGAGAGACACGCAGACTCCAAATATACAGCAGCAGGCTTCAGGGTCAGGAGCGAAACCACGACCTTCTGTATACCAGGCGAGGTAGTTTCAAGTTTCAAGTTTCATTTATTAGGTATAGCCCTGTGAGCCATGCGGCTCTTGAGTTGGGTACAACCGCAACAAGCAAAATATGAACAGAGAAACATTTTAAAGCGACGACGCGCAACAGAAACGTCCTGGGATAAACCAGCAAGACTACAAATCTCAAAAACGCATTGAATTGTTGGACAGGCAAGGATAGATCACGACATTCGTATATTACTGTGAATGATTCAATGTTGATCATGGGTCAAGTTAATTTACTTAACGTGAAAACTGACAATGATAATTTGACCCTCAAGCCTATGCTGCCACTTGCCTGTCAGTGCGTGGTGATGACGAGAGAGGGAGAGAGAGTGACACGCAAACTCCAAATATACAGCAGCAGGCGTCAGGGTGGGGATCGAAACCACGACCTCCTGTAGACCAGGCGAGGGAGTTGATAACGATGCTTCTCTTCCGGCTACTTTTGATGATGATGCTGTTACTTTAGATATTGCTCATCTTGGTGATGATGCTGATGACGAGACAGACGCTAAATGATTTCAAGAAAAGTGAGAAATGCCACCCCCCACCCCCTCTACCTCGCCATCCCCTATCCCCCTCTACCCCCACCCCCTATCCCCCTCTACCCCCACCCCCTATCCCCCCCACCCCCTATACCCCTATCCCCCCACCCCTATCCCTCCCACCCTTATCCCCATCTACCCCCCTCTACCCCCACCCCCTATCCCCCCACCCCCTATCCCCCCCACCCCCTATCCCACCCCCTATCCCCCCCACCCCCTATCCCTCTCTACCCTCTTCTACCCCCACCCCCTACCCCCCGCTATCACCACCCCCTATCGCCCCCCCACCCTCTATCCTCCGCTACTCCCACCCCCGTCACCTATCCCCCTCCAATCCCCATCCCCTCAATCACGTGGGGTTCAGTAATTAGGATCTGGGTGGGGTCGTGTCTCCAGAGGGTTTAATAGGGTGGGGGTGGAGGAGGGGGCAGATGGGAGAGTGGGTGATTGAGTGATGGGTGAGTGGGTTAGTGGATGAGCGGGTAATGTAGTGGCTAAACTGGTGAGTGTGTGTGTGGATGCAAGGATATGCAGAGTGGAGGTTATTGGGTGTGTGGGATCGTGGGTGAGTGGATGAGCGAATGTGTAGGCGAGTGAGTGCGTGAACGAGCGGTTGAGTTAGCGTCATAGTGGGTGGCTGAATGAGTGCGCTGGTTGTTGGATGTGTGAGTAGGTCAGTGGGTGGGTGAGGTGAGTGATCTGTGGGTGATTTGGTGCGTGTATGGAGAAGTGAGTGGGTTGGATTTTTGGATGAGTGAGTGGGTGGGTTAGTGAGTGAGTGGATGGACGAGTCAATGATTGGGTGAGTGAGTGGGTGGGTGGACGAGTCGGTGATTGGGTGAGTGAGTGGATGGGTTAGTGAGTGAGTGGGTGGACGAGTCGGTGATTGGGTGAGTGAGTGGGTGGGTTAGTGGGTGGGTTAGTGAGCGGGTGAGTGGGTGAGTTGGTGATTGGCTGAGTGAATGGGTGGGTTAGTGAGTGAGTGGGTGGGTTAGTGAATGAGTGGATGGACGAGTCGGTGATTGGGTGAGTGGGTGGGTGGGTGGGTTAGTGAGTGAGTTGGTAGACGAGTCGGTAATTCGGTGAGTGAGTGGGTGGGTTAGCGAGTGGGTGGGAGAGTCGGTGATTGGGTGAGTGAGTGGGTTAGTGAGTGGGTGAGTCGGTGATTGGGCGAATCGGTGATTTGGTGAGTGAGTGGGTGGGTTAGCGAGTGGGTGAGTGGATGGACGAGTCGGTGATTTGGTGAGTGGGTGGGTGGGGTTGGTGAGTGAGTGGGTGGGTTAGCGAGTGGGTGAGTGGATGGATGAGTCGGTGATTGGGGTGAGTGGGTGGGTGGTTTAGCGAGTGGGTGAGTGGATAGATGAGTCGGTGATTGGGTGAGTGAGTGGGTAGGTTAGCGAGTGGGTGAGCGGATGGCCGAGTCGGTGATTGGGTGAGTGGGTGGGTTGGTGAGTGAGTGAGTGGGTAATCGAGTGGGTGAGTGGATGGATGAGTCGGTGATTGGGTGAGTGGGTGGGTGGTTTAGCGAGTGGATGAGTGGTTTAGCGAGTGGGTGAGTGGATGGACGAGTCGGTGAGTGGGTGGGTTAGTGAGTGGATGGACGAGTCGGTGATTGGGTGAGTGAGTGGGTGGGTTCGTGGATGAGAGTGGATGAGTGAGTGGATGAACGAGTTGGTTATGGGGTAAATGGATGAGCGAGCGAGGGAGTTAATGGATGAGTGAGTGGCTTGATAGACTGGAGGTGGGTAGGGTGGATGGTAAGTTTAAGAAAGGGGGAGGGTGAGAGGGGGGTTAATTAAAACAAAGGCCACGGCGAGAAGAATGTGTCGGTGCTGGTGTTTGTTTAAGGGCAGACATCAGCCAGAGTGGCGTCTTCCCTCGGCAGAGCCTCTCTTCAAACAGCGACGTCGCTCATCCTCCCCTAGCCCCGCACCCAGACGCTCAACAACCACCGCCTTCATCATCATCCACCACCACCACCACAACAACAACAACCACCGTCTATACCCTGACTCCCCTCCAAGCAGCAACAAACCGTCAATTAGTGAGCGGGGTGAGAGAGTGAGTGAGAGAGTGAGTGAGCGGGGTGAAAGAGTGAGCGGGGTGAGAGAGTGAGTGAGTGAGAGAGTTAGTGAGAGAGAGAGTGAGAGAGAGAGTGGGTGAGAGAGTGTGGGTGAGAGAGTGGGTCAGAGAGAGAGTGGGTGAGAGAGAGAGAGTGGGTGAGATAGAGTGGGTGAGTGAGAGAGTGAGTGAGAGAGAGAGTGGGTGAGAGAGAGTGGGATAGTGAGAGAGAGAGTGGGTGAGTGAGAGACTGGGAGAGTGAGAGAGTGGGAGAGTGAGAGAGCGGGTGAGAGGGTGAGCGAGCGGGTGAGAGAGCGGGTGAGCGGGCGAGCGGGCGAGATGCTAGTGGTGGGGGGAGGGGGGGGAGACGTAAATGAGTAGGGAGCGGTGGCACAGTGGTGAGCGCACTGCGCCACGAACCCCTGCGACTCGAGTTGAATTTCCCGCTCACGACCGAATATTTTGAACCGGTTCCTGGCCCCCGTAGGTCGACTCGGCTTTATACGGGAGTCCGGCGCTGCGGTGCGTCTACATCAGCACCGGGGAGACAAAGACGGCCGGGCGTGGTTCTGGCACGTGTGCTGTACAAAGACAAAGACCCCCAGACTTTTGTGGCAAGTGCTGTTAGCGAGCACCTATGAAGGCCGGCACGGCACACGAGGGGGTGGGTGGCCAACACCACTACCAGCCGCCTTTGTCTCCCAAGTGGCGATGTTTACGCACCGCACCAGGTACTCATTTGACACTGAGTTGACCTAAGGGAGGCCCATGACGGGTTCAGATAATCGTCGCTGGTGTTGGCCGTAAGCGAGAATCGAACCTCGGTCGCCAGGCTCATAGCGCAGCGCGCTAACCGCTACATTGCCGCTCCCCACTGACACACACAGACACTGACACACACAGACACTGACACACACACACAAATACTGACACACACACACACAAACACTGACACACACACACAAACACTGACACACACACACAGACACTCACTACGAACCTTGCCAACGCCCATCCCCTCCTCCGCACAGGTGCGCATTGCACGGGTCGCCTGGGAGGTAAACGGGGGTCGTGTTAACCCCCAATTAATGCATTAGGGGTCATCATCAGCAGCAGCAGCAGCAGGCACAGCCACGTGTTCTTCTCTTTTGCTGCTGTGGATCGTGGTTCCCCAGATCGCCCAAGGGTGCAAGCAATTACCTGCGCCCACGTTGTAATTGAATCGGCCCTCCCATTTAGAATGTCCGACCCTTCTAGAACGTCGTTAACATTTACATTGATCAGTTTGTCCGGATGTCCAGACCTTCTATAACGTCGTTAACATTTACATCGATCAATTTGCCCAGATGTCCAGACCTTCTAGAACATCGTTAATATTTACATTAATCAGTCACCCAGATGTCCAGACCTTCTATAACGTCGTTAATACTTACATTGATCAGTTTGTCCAGATGTCCAACCCTTCTTGAACGTCGTTAACATTTACATCGATCAGTTTGACCGGATGTCCAGCCCTTCTAGAACGTCGTTAATATTTACATTGATCAGTCACCCAGATGTCCAGACCTTCTAGAACGTCGTTAACATTTACATTGATCAGTTTGCCCGGATGTCCAGACCTTCTAGAACGTCGTTAACATTTACATTGATCAGTCACCCAGATGTCCAGACCTTCTAGAACGTCGTTAACATTTACATTGACCAGTTTGCCCAGATGTCCAACCCTTCTAGAACGTCGTTAACATTTACATTGATCAGTTTGCCCGGATGTCCAACTCTTCTAGAACGTCGTTAACATTTACATTGATCAGTTTGCCCAGATGTCCAACCCTTCTAGAACGTCGTTAACATTTACATTGATCAGTTTGCCCGGATGTCCAACCCTTCTAGAACGTCGTTAACATTTACATTGATCAGTCACCCAGATGTCCAGACCTTCTAGAACGTCGTTAACATTTACATTGATCAGTTTGCCCAGATGTCCAACCCTTCTAGAACGTCGTTAACATTTACATTGATCAGTTTGCCCGGATGTCCAACCCTTCTAGAACGTCGTTAACGTTTACATTGATCAGTTTGCCCAGATGTCCAACCCTTCTAGAACGTCGTTAACATTTACATTGATCAGTTTGCCCGGATGTCCAACCCTTCTAGAACGTCGTTAACATTTACATTGATCAGTTGGCCCAAATGTCCAGCCCTTCTAGAACGTCGTTAACATTTACATTGATCAGTTTGCCCAGATGTCCAGACCTTCTTTAACATCGTTTACATTTACATCGATCAGTTTGCCCGGATATCCAGCCCTCAAAGAACATGGACACCGGTCAGCCACTCAGTCACAATCATCATCATCATCATCTCTAATATGGTGTATAAAGCAACAACTATTTGCCGTACTGAATTCATTAATTCATTCACATCCCTGTTTTCAGGCAGTCCGCTGCTGGATAGGGGCCGAATCCATGCCTTGTGTGCGTGTCTGTCCGGGATTGTCAGCAGAACCAAATGGTACAACTGAAAAACCACCAGGCGCGCAACTCTAAAACTAAACTCAATTTAATTCCCTTAAACTTAATATAGTCTGTTTAAAGGTAAGGTTAGTTTAAAACAGAAATGGATAGGCAAAAGGAAAACAAATGTAGGGGGTCAATTAATTAGTCGAGTTGGGGGGGGAGATGGGAGTGGGTCACAAGACATCTGGACCACCCCTTTGCGCGAGGGGGCAACGCTCAATTCCCCGTGCAGGAAGAACGAGATGGAGATGAGTCCCGTACAAATGGAGTAGGACGGAAAGTCGTCTACTTGCTGTTACCATCCTTCTCCTGGAGAGCCAGGTGTACGGCATCTTCTCGACACCGCACGGGCAAGGCCAGTCTGACTACGGCATCTGTGTGTGAATGCGGTGGTCCAACAACCCTCGCCGCTGCTGCTGCTGCCGCCTCCACAGCGCTGATGCGCTTCTGTGGCCGTCTGGAACGCTCTTCCTTCCGACATTAGCATAGACACTGGGAGTTACGCACTTTTAAATGATCACAGATTGGAAACGCATTTCTTTGTACGGTAACTACTTTTGTGTGTGGTTAGTTTTGTTGTCCCGCCCCCCCCCCCCCGCACCTCCAATTAGCGCGGTTGGATACGTACGGTGCGAAAGAAGTTCAACGAATGCACGTGGCAGCCACAGGCAGCCACGTGCAGCAGCGTAGCCGTCACCGCCACCGTCATCACCCGGCCTGACGAGGGCCATTGAGGGATCGTGTAAGCGTCGCTTTGAAGTTACAAGTTGCCCCCATCGGCTCTGGCGAGATGTTAACTACCTCGCTAGGTATGCAGGAGGTCGTGGATTCGATCCCGAACCTGACGCCTGCTGCTGCTGCTGTATATTTGGAGTTTAAGATGTTTTTCTTGTTCGTGTTTTTGTTTTTTTGTTTGTTGTGGTTGCACCCGATTCAAGAGCCGAATGGCTCACAGGGCTATACCAAAACAAACTGAACTGAACTGAGTTTGCGCGTCTCTCTCTCTTCTCATCATCACCACGATGGCTAGGAGATGTTAACTACCTCGCCTGGTGTACAGGAGGTAGTGGGTTCGATCCCGACCCTGACGCCTGCTGCTGTATATTTGGAGTTTTGCGCGTCTCTCTCTCTCATCATCATCACAGTGGCTAGGAGATGTTAACTACCTCGCCTGGTGTACAGGAGGTCGTGGGTTCGATCCCGACCCTGACGCCTGCTGCTGTATATTTGGAGTTTTGCGCGTCTCTCTCTCTCCCCGTGGTCCGGGTCCTCCGCCCCCCCCTCCCCTCCATATTTAGAATCAACATCACGCGTTTAGAGTAATTTGGCCGTCATAAATGTCCACAACTTTGATGATGATAAACCACATCGTTTGAGCTATCACTCGCGATAGCCAGGTCGCTTCTGAGAACCTGCTCCTTAGCTCAGGTGGGGCCCTTACCTGTCAAAATATAAACTAGTTTTGAATATGTATTTTAAAGTTTGATCGTGTTAAAGGGAGGTGGGTGGGGGCGGTGGCAGTTTTAAGAAATTCACATCATTGCTTCACACCTGCCACTCCTGGTGATCGAATCGAACCAGCGACTTCTGCTGCTGCTGACGCTGCTAACACACCACGGCAGCACCCCTGCAAGACGTAGCCCTGGTCAGGGTTCATTCACAGTCGCGCTAACCATTGCGCCACCGCTCCTCCTCCCCCTCCCTTCCCCCTCCCTCCCTCTTACTGCTCTACCTGTGTGCATGCATAGCCGGAGTTGAACTCTGCAGGAATGGCTATGGTACGCATCACTGCTCAGCCACACGAGGTGAGTTACAAATATCAGAGAGAGAGAGAGGGGAGGGAGGAGGGGGGGAGTGCTGAGTGACACGAGCCGAATCCATATCAGCACATTCCTCGTCACCGTTCCAGTGTACGATGGCTAGGAGATGTTAACTACCTCGCGCGGTATGCAGGAAGTCGTGGGTTCTATCCCGACCCTGGCGCCTGCTGTATATGTGGAGTTTGCGTGTCCCTCTCTCTCATCATTATCACGGTGGCTAGGAGATATTAACTACCTCGCCCGGTGTGCAGGAAGTCGTGGGTTCGATCCCGACCCTGACGCCTGCTGCTGTATATTTGGGAGTTTGCGTGTCTCTATCTCTCATCATCATCATCACGGTGGCTAGGAGATGTTAACTACCTCGCCCGGTGTGCAGGAAGTCGTGGGTTCGATCCCGACCTTGGCGCCTGCTGTATATGTGGAGTTTGCGTGTTCCTCTCTCTCATCATTATCACGGTGGCTAGGAGATATTAACTACCTCGCCCGGTGTGCAGGAAGTCGTGGGTTCGATCCCGACCCTGACGCCTGCTGCTGTATATGTGGAGTTTGCGTGTCTCTCTCTCTCTCTCTCACTCCCCGTGATTGTGTGGATTTATCTCCGCGTCCTCCGTGTTTTCTCCCTCCACATTTGGAATCAACGTCATCACGCGTTTAGAGTGTTTGGCTGCTGATCTAAATTTCCACGTGATGATGATTATAAGCCGTCACTTCCGTTGAGCTATCATTTGTGATAGGTCGCTTCTGAAAAGAGAGATGTAGAGATCAGTTAGGCCTTACCTGGTAAAATAAAAACAATATATAGTTTAGAGTTTAGTTTTATACTCTTTGGTTCTTTCGGTAAGGTCACGTAGGTATAAAATAAAATAAATCACGACGTTTTGGGCGCAACACAAAGCGTCCGTCATCAGGTGTGAAATCGGGCGTTTGGTGTTGCGCCCGAAACGTCGTGATTTCTTTTATTTTATACCCACGTGACTTTACCAGAAAGAACCAAAGAGCGTAGATTCCTGCAGTCACGAAATCTTCAAATCAAGTTTAGTTTTAGCATGGGTGACTCGACGCTGCTACTGCACGTGGACTTCCTGTGGTGATCCATAGCTGTGAAGGCAGCAGCTAGGGTTGGTGGATCACCGCGCGCACACACACACATATGTTGTTGCGAAACTTCCCTTTTCCCTTGGGCGTCGAGGAGCAAGCTGTACCCCCTGGCTCGCCAGGAGGAGGCCTAATATACCGTAATGTGGACTCATCGCTATCTGTTTATTCCATCTGTACAGGGGTCGAGCGTCGCTCCCTTCTCTCTCGCGCGCGCAAAGGCGTGGGTTTTTTTTTCTCCTCCGGGTGCTCCGGGTTTCGCCCACAGTACAGCAAGTGGACTAAGCGGCATCTGTTTCTATCTAAACTAAAATATTTCTTCGTTTACCAGGTAAGGCCTCACTGAGCTATACAATTATATATATTTTTTTAGAAGCCAATCTGCCCACAAATGACAGCGCAACGAAAGTGTATTATCATCACGTGGACATTTATAGCAGCCAACCACTCTAAACGCGTGTTTCCCCATCTGTAACCGGGATCGAGCGTTGCTCCCTTCTCTCTCGCGCGCGCAAAGGCGTGGGGTTTTTTTTCTCCGGGTGCTCCGTTTCCTCCCCACGTGAATAATAATAATAAACACAACTCATCATTAATCGACTGAAACCGTCTTACAAATAAGCACTTCGATGTAGCGGCAGAACCGCTCCTGAAAACGACTCCGACGATTCGTTGCGACTCTCCTGAATAATTCCGTTCAACAAACCCCCCCCCCCCCCACACTGCGTCTGTGTGTCCGTGTGAATGTGTTGTGGGAGGCGGTGGGCGCGGTGGTTAGCGCTACGCTGCGCTACGTAAAACCCCCGCGACTCGGGTTCGATTCCCGCTCACGGCCAACACCGGTGACGATTATCTGAACCGGTCCTGGGCCTCCCCTAGGTTGACTCCGCCTCAAATGAGCACCTGGTGCGGTGTTTAAAGATCGATAGAGGGACCCGTAGACTCGCAACGCACGCTTGCAAATGAGACTATCAAGGTCTCTTTAGTTCTCACCTGGTTAAACAAAATCAACTTGAACACACCCACGGAGTGACGCAGTGACCCGTGGACTCGCGCAGAGACCCACGGACTCACGCAGAGACCCGCGGACTCACGCAGAGACCCGCGGACTCACGCAGAGATCCACGGACTCACGCAGAGACCCATCGACTCACGTCGAGGCTCATGGACTCACGCAGAGACCCACAGACTCACGCAGAGACCCACAGACTCACGCAGAGACCCACAGACTCACGCAGAGACCCACAGACTCACGCAGAGACCCACAGACTCACGCAGAGACCCACAGACTCACGCAGAGACCCACAGACTCACGCAGAGACCCGCGGACTCACGCAGAGACCCAAGGACTATCGCGGAGCCCAAAGCGACCCTTTCCGATTGGTTTCGACCCTCCAGTGTCTCATCGGCAGTGTCACCCCGAACGCTAGCGAGCCGCCCAATGTTTACGGGCAAGATCCCCCCACACCCCACCCCCCTTAGATACGGGGCCCCGAGTCGCCCCCGTGACGTCTCCGCGGGGATTGTTTGTTGCCATTCGGGTTTATTTTGTCCTAGAGGCGCCGGAGTGTCCACGTGGGGTGGCGCGGCATGGCCGCTCCTGACGCCAGGGGGGAGGGGGGTGGGAGATGGGGTGGGAGGGACACTGGGAGGGGGCGATGGGGGGTAGGGAGGATGGGAGCGGGGGGGGGGTACACAGGGAGCGAGGGAGGCAAGGTGGGAGGGGGATAGGGAGAAGGGAGTGAGAGAGAGGAGGAGGTGGTGGGGAGGATTGGTGGCGGGGGGGGGGTCCAGGAAGGGAGAATGGACAGCGCCGCGCGTGTGCGCGTGTGGGAGTGAGGGATGGAAGTTGGGGGAGCGGTGGCGCAGCGGTTAGCGCGACGCTGCGCTACGAACCCGGCGGGTTTCGAGCCGCTCTCACGGCGAACCCACACCGGTGACGATCATTTGAACCGGTTTCGTGGCCTCCCCTAGGTCGGCTCAGCCTCAAATGAGTACCCTGACGCGGTGCGTAGTCAACGTCGCCGCTCGGGAGACAAAGGCGGCCGGGCGTGGTGCTGGCCACCCACCCCGTCGTGTGCCGCGCGCTTCTTGCTCGCGAACGGCACTTGCCCCCCAACAGTCTGTTGAGGCTATACGGGGGCGGCGGGGGAACTTTTGATTGAAGTGGTTGAGAGAGGGAGGGAGGGAGACTGGGAGGGGATGGAGAGGGTGGGACTAGGGGAGGGAGTAGGAGGGAGGGAGGGTTCAGGATATAATATCTGTGCTCGCGACCTGGGGAGGCACGCTGGGCTGTGAACCGAGCAAGAGTCGGAACAGAGAGAGGGAGAGAGGGAGAGGCAGGGAGAAGGGAGGATCACAGGGAACGCAGGGAGGGAGGAGGGCAGAGTGGCCAAGCGAGAGTTTGAGTGCGGCGGGGAAAGAGCGCGAGTGAGCGGGGGGGGGGAGAGGTTTGAGGGAGGCTTGAGTGAGAAAAGAGGTCGATCAAGAGAGAGAGAGAGGAGAGAGCGGGGTTGGGGAGGGAGTGAAGCAATAGGAAAAGGAGAGCGGAAAGCGATAGGAAGGAAAGAGAGGGAGGGAGGGAGAGGAAACCCCGTTTCTGCTTCTCTCGGTTTCATAAGAGAACTCCGTGTCGGTGTTTGGAAGAAAAACAACAACAACCAAACAACCACAACCACCACCACCTCCGCGCTTCTCAATTTCACGTTTCCTCCTGGAGCCGACGTCCGAGAGAGGTCAGTTCGGGTCTCGTTGACTCGAGTTTGAATGATTCTATTCGAAACGGAGCGCAGCGGTGATGTTGCTGATGGCGATGTGACGTGGTGATGTAGCTGAGAGCGCTCCCCCTCTGTCGCTCATTCGTTGATCGGACGGAAAAGAGCTGCCGAACGAATCTCGGAACGAATGAAGCTGATGTCGTGCTGGCGTCGTTCTTCCGGATGCGCGCTGATGTCTTGGGCGCTGCGGTGGCTAGGAGATGTTAACTACCTCGCCTGGTGTGCAGGAGGTCGTGGATTCGATCCCGACCCTGACGCCTGCTGCTGTATATTTGGAGTTTGCGCGTCTCTCTTATCATCACCACGATGGCTAGGAGATGTTAACTACCTCGCCTGGCGTACAGGAGGTCGTGGGTTCAATCCCGACCCTGACACCTGCTGTATATTTGGAGTTTGCGTGTCTCTCTCTCTCATCATCATCACGGTGGCTAGGAGATGTTAACTACCTCGCCTGGTATACAGGAGGTCGTGGGTTCAATCCCGACCCTGACGCCTGCTGCTGTATATTTGGAAATTGCGTGTCTCTCTCTCTCATCATCATCACGGAGGCTAGGAGATGTTAACTACCTCGCCTGGTGTGCAGGAGGTCGTGGGTTCGATCCCGACCCTGACGCCTGCTGCTGTATATTTGGAGTTTGCGTGTCTCTCTCTCTCATAATCATCACGGTTGCTAGGAGATGTTAACTACCTCGCCTGGTGTACCGGAGGTCGTGGGTTTAATCGCGACCCTGACGCCTACTGCTGTATATTTCGAGTTTGCGTGTCTCTCTATCTCATCATCACCGCGGTGGCTAGGAGATGTTAACTACCTCGCGTGGTGTGCAGGAGGTCGTGGGTTCAATCCCGACCCTGACGCCTGCTGCTGTATATTTGGAGTTTGTATCTCTCTCTCTCCCCGTGGTCGCGTGGATTCTTCACCGGGTTCCTCTGTTTCCCCCCGCCCCATCCCCTCCACATTTAGAATCAACATCCACGCGTTCAGAGTAGTTGGCTGCTGCTGTAAGTTTCCGCGTGACCATGATGATGATGATGACGGTGAGCCAGGCGCCACTTCCGTTGAGCTGAGCATTTGTGATAGCCGGCTAAGTGTGGGTGGGGCCTTACCTGGTACAATAAAAAAACAACGTAGTTTAGTTTCCTCGTATAGTTATGTTTGGGTGAGTTATTGACGTTCGGCGTTGTGGTTGCTAAGCACGGCTCACATCGGGACGCTCTTTGGGCGTCCTCTGGTCTAACACCGTTTTGAGACCAGGCTCGATTGAAGGATGTCTCTGGTGTGGATCAATCAGTTTCAAAGACAATGCATCATCATACTATCAGTGTTTTTTTTTGCATTCTGACCACAAGTATTGCGGTTAATGCGGACGTGATTCCTTGTACAAGGTTTCAGTTTGGTGTTTTAACATCTTAACACAGCTGTTTTGTTGCCAGAAACAAGGGGAAAACCTATTCTCATATCGTCTTAATTGTGTCGCTCGCAGAGCAAGCTCGGCCCATTGTATCCCTTCAAGCGAAACACTCTGCCCCCCCCCACCCTGCCCCCCACCCTGCCCCCCACCCTGCCCCCCACCCTGCACCCCCACCCTGCTCCCCACCCTGCCCCCCACCCTGCCCCCCACGCTGCCCCCCACGCTGCCCGCTCCTCCCGCACGCCGCCCAAAGTCACCTACGAGTGAACCGAGTGAGTTCACCTTGCCTCCTCCCCGCGAAGCGTCGTTCGCGATGACCGCACGTGTGCCCCGGGGCGGGGGGGAGCAGTGGATCTGGAGCGAGCCGGGTCAATAGCGAGCCGGGTCAATAGCGAGCCGGGTCTATAGCGAGCCGGGTCTATAGCGAGCCGTGCGGGTCTATAGCGAGCCGGGCGGGTCTATAGCGAGCCGGGTCTAGAGCGAGCCGTGCGGGTCTATAGCGAGCCGGGTCTATAGCGAGCCGGGTCTATAGCGAGCCGGGTCTAGAGCGAGCCGGATCTAGAGCGAGCCGGGTCTAGAGCGAGCCGGGTCTATAGCGAGCCGGGTCAATAGCGAGCCGGGTCAATAGCGAGCCGGGTCAATAGCGAGCCGGGTCTAGAGCGAGCCGGGTCTAGAGCGAGCCGTGTCTAGAGCGAGCCGTGTCTATAGCGAGCCGTGTCTATAGCGAGCCGTGCGGGTCTATAGCGAGCCGTGCGGGTCTATAGCGAGCCGGGTGGGTCTATAGCGAGCCGGGTGGGTCTATAGCGAGCCGGGTGGGTCTATAGCGAGCCGGGTGGGTCTATAGCGAGCCGGGTGGGTCTATAGCGAGCCGGGTGGGTCTATAGCGAGCCGGGTGGGTCTATAGCGAGCCGGGTGGGTCTATAGCGAGCCGGGTGGGTCTATAGCGAGCCGGGTGGGTCTATAGCGAGCCGGGTGGGTCTATAGCGAGCCGGGTGGGTCTATAGCGAGCCGGGTGGGTCTATAGCGAGCCGGGTGGGTCTATAGCGAGCCGGGTGGGTCTTTAGCGAGCCGGGTGGGTCTATAGCGAGCCGGGTGGGTCTATAGCGAGCCGGGTGGGTCTATAGCGAGCCGGGTGGGTCTATAGCGAGCCGGGTGGGTCTATAGCGAGCCGGGTGGGTCTATAGCGAGCCGGGTGGGTCTATAGCGAGCCGGGTGGGTCTATAGCGAGCCGGGTGGGTCTATAGCGAGCCGGGTGGGTCTATAGCGAGCCGGGTGGGTCTATAGCGAGCCGGGTGGGTCTATAGCGAGCCGGGTGGGTCTATAGCGAGCCGGGTGGGTCTATAGCGAGCCGGGTGGGTCTATAGCGAGCCGGGTGGGTCTATAGCGAGCCGGGTGGGTCTATAGCGAGCCGGGTGGGTCTATAGCGAGCCGGGTGGGTCTATAGCGAGCCGGGTGGGTCTATAGCGAGCCGGGTGGGTCTATAGCGAGCCGGGTGGGTCTATAGCGAGCCGGGTGGGTCTATAGCGAGCCGGGTGGGTCTATAGCGAGCCGGGTGGGTCTATAGCGAGCCGGGTGGGTCTATAGCGAGCCGGGTGGGTCTATAGCGAGCCGGGTGGGTCTATAGCGAGCCGGGTGGGTCTATAGCGAGCCGGGTGGGTCTATAGCGAGCCGGGTGGGTCTATAGCGAGCCGGGTGGGTCTATAGCGAGCCGGGTGGGTCTATAGCGAGCCGGGTGGGTCTATAGCGAGCCGGGTGGGTCTATAGCGAGCCGGGTGGGTCTATAGCGAGCCGGGTGGGTCTATAGCGAGCCGGGTGGGTCTATAGCGAGCCGGGTGGGTCTATAGCGAGCCGGGTGGGTCTATAGCGAGCCGGGTTTAGAGCGCACTGGGCCACGAAGGCCGCTTGCCGGTTCCGGCTCGCAATCGGTGGCGAATATGTGAGCTGGGCATGGTCAAGGGCACACCACACCGCCCTTCATAGTTGCTGGATAAGAGCACTTGCCCCCAACAGCCCATGTATGCTACTCGGGGGATCTTTAGTTTGTGTGTCTGTGTGCGTCTTTGTTATGCGTACATACGTGCGAGTGTCCGTACGTGTTGACAAGTTTGTGTGTGCGTGTGTGTGCGTGTCTTGTTGTGCGTTTGTGGGGAGCGGTGGCGCAGTGGTTAGCGTACTGTCCTACAAACCCAGCTAGTCCTAAGTTCGATCACCGCCCGCCCTGAGCATCACCAACCGGGCACTGGTCTCCCCCTACGTCGACTCGGCCTTAAGTGGGTGCCTTGTGCGACGGCACTGGTGGGGATACAAAGGCGGCCGGGCTTGGTCCTGGCCAAATTACCCTCGTGTGCCACCACAGTGCCGGCCTTCCATCGGTGTTCCCGATCGTGAACAGCAGAGTCGGGATCTTCGTCATCGATGCACGTTGATGGTGTGCCATGAATGCTGGGCGTGCGTGTGTGTCTTGTGTCATGTGTGTGTGTCTTGTGTGGTGTGTGTCTTGTGTGATGTGTGTGTGTCTTGTGTGTGTGTGTGTGTCTTGTGTGATGTGTGTGTGTGTCTTGTGTGTGTGTCTTGTGTCTTGTGTGTGTGTCTTGTGTGATGTGTGTGTGTCTTGTGTGATGTGTGTCTTGTGTGATGTGTGTGTGTCTTGTGTGTGTCTTGTGTGATGTGTGTGTGTCTTGTGTGTGTGTCTTGTGTGATGTGTGTGTGTCTTGCGTGTGTGTCTTGTGTGATGTGTGTGTGTCTTGTGTGATGTGTGTGTGTCTTGTGTGTGTGTGTGTCTTGTGTGACGTGTGTGTGTCCTGTGTGATGTGTGTGTGTGTCTTGTGTGATGTGTGTGTGTGTCTTGTGTGATGTGTATGTGTTGTGTGGTGTGTGTGTGTGTTGTGTGTGTGTGTCTTGTGTGATGTGTGTGTGTGTCTTGTGTGATGTGTGATGTGTGTGTGTCTTGTGTGTGTGTGTGTCTTGTGTGATGTGTGTGTGTGTCTTGTGTGATGTGTGTGTGTTGTGTGGTGTGTGTGTGTGTCTTGTGTGATGTGTGTGTGTGTCTTGTGTGATGTGTGTGTGTGTCTTGTGTGGTGTGTGTGTGTCTTGTGTGGTGTGTGTGTGTGTCTTGTGTGATGTGTGTGTGTGTCTTGTGTGATGTGTGTGTGTCTTGTGTGATGTGTGTGTGTGTCTTGTGTGATGTGTGTGTGTCTTGTGTGGTGTGTGTGTGTCTTGTGTGGTGTGTGTGTGTGTCTTGTGTGGTGTGTGTGTGTCTTGTGTGGTGTGTGTGTCTTGTGTGGTGTGTGTGTCTTGTGTGGTGTGTGTGTCTTGTGTGGTGTGTGTGTCTTGTGTGGTGTGTGTGTGTGTCTTGTGTGGTGTGTGTGCGTACATTGGTGGGGAGCGGTAGTGTAGCGGTTAGCGCGCTGCGCTACGAACCTGGCGACCCGGGTTCGATTCCCGCTCACGGCCAACATCAGTGACGATTATCTGAACCGGTCCAGGTCCTCCCCTAGGTCAACTCAGCCTCAAATGAGTACCTGATGCGATGTGTAAACATCGCCACTGGGGAGACAAAGGCGGTCGGGCGTGGTGTTGGCCACCTACCACCCCCCCCCCCCCCCCCGTGTACCGTTCCGGCCTTCATAGGTGCTCGCTAACAGCACTTGCCCCTACAGTCTGTTAAGGCTATACGGGGGTTCTTTGTACATTCGTGAAACTCCACCATTGGCGAACGTATGTGGAATAAGATTTTTCTGTTGCCTACCCCCCCCACCGGTTTCGCGAGACGTCCGTCTCCGCGAGTGACTTCCTCGAAAGACGCTGGCTGAGAAATTCACTTCACAAACCACCACCGCCCGAATTCGCTTTCCGCCCATTCAGCATCGACAACTTTCGCGTTTGATCATTTTAATACATTCCGGACTTTCACGATAACTCGTTATAACTTTACCCCCACTCCCCTAACTCCCCTCGTTTCACCCCCCCCCCGCCCCCCCACCGAAAATCGGACTTAAGCTATTGAAGGCAGAGAGAGAGAGATGTGTGGAGACGTCGACCCGAATGTCAGATTCGGTAGCGACTCCTCGGGCGTTTGTGTCCGCGTGGCAAGCGACGACGACCACGGCGCGCGGTTGCCTGCGCCGAATGAACGAAGTTCAACAACAACACCACACACAAACATACTTTGCCGCAACAAAAGACAAAGAAATCCCCCGTGTAGCCTTAGACAGACTGCAGGGGCAAGTGCTTGTTAGCGAGCACCTCCGTGAACGCCGCCACGGCCGGGGTCCGTTGTCTTCCGAGTTGGAGACGTTTTTGTTTTGTTTTACACATCGCGTCCAGGCACTCATTCGAGGCCGAGTCGACCTAGGGGCTGAGTTCGCGAGCGGGAATTTGAAACTCGGGTGACGCCGGGTTCGTAGCGCAGCGCGCAAGCCGCCGCAACCGCCGCTCCGATTAGTAACGAAGACAAAGATCCCCCGTGTAGCCTTAACAGACTGCAGGGGCAAGTGCTGTTAGCGAGCAACCTATGAAGGCCGGAACGGTACACAAGGGGGGGTGGGGGGGTGGGTGGCCAACACCACGCCCGACCGCCTTTGTCTCCCCAGTGGCGAATGTTTACACACCGCACCAGGTACTTACTACCATAACACCACACGCACACTACACTGCAATCGGTGGCCAATATCTGAACCGGATTCCTGTTTGATTGCTGTTTGAGAAGTTCCAACCACACACACACTCGCTCCGTACTACGATCAGGAGCTAAGTGCCAATGTCGGGTCTGCTGCTGCTGGCCACGACGAGAGGGCTTCAGCAGAGAGAGAGTTCGTGTCGTGTCGCTGTTCCTCCTCCTCCTCCGTTGAAGGAGCTCAGACCGCAGTGAGTTTACTGTAGACTAATACTGGACCCATAGACTAATACTGGACCCATAGACTAACACTAGAACCCATAGACTAACACTGGACCCATAGGCTAACACTGGACCCATAGACTAATACTGGACCCATAGACTAACACTAGACCCATAGACTAACACTAGACCCATAGACTAACACTGAACCCATACACTAACACTAGACCCATAGGCTAACACTGAACCCATACACTAACACTGAACCTATAGGCTAACACTGAACCCATACACTAACACAGGACCCATAGACTAACACAGAACCTATAGACTAATACAGGACCCGTAGACTAACACTGAACCCATAGACTAACACTGAACCCATAGACTAATACAGGACCCATAGGCTAACACTGAACCCATAGACTAACACTGAACCCATAGACTAACACAGAACCTATTAACTAACACAGGACCCATAGATTAACACTGGACCCATACACTAACACAGAACCCATACACTAACACAGAACCCATAGACTAACACTGAACCCGTAGACTAACACTGGACCCATACACTAACACTGGACCCATACACTAACACTGGACCCATAGACTAACACAGAACCCATATACTAATACAGAACCCATAGACTAACACTGAACCCGTAAACTCTTATTCTTGCCGTGTGCCGGCACTGTAGTACAGGAGCTAAGTGCCAATGTCGAGGTCCTGCTGCTGCTGGCCACGACGAGAGGGCTTCACCAGAGTTCGTGTCGTGTCGCTGTTCCTCCTCCTCTTCTGTTAAAGGAGCTCAGAACCACAGTGGGTGGTCTACTGCGCGGGTTCCTCGTTCTGGTTGCACGGCCACACTCACGCTGCTCTGTGGCTTGGCATCTCCTCTCGTTCTCTTTGGGTCTCTGCGAGTGCACGTTAGGTCTCTGTGCCGATGCGGGTCTCTATGAGTCCCTGTGATTCTCTTTGTGTCTCTGTATGGGTTTATTATAGGGTCCATAGTTCGGAGGGCACGCCCACAATCGAACTACCGTGCCTTGTGTCGCGCTGCTATTGCTTTGGTGATCTATTGTAATCCATTACATTGAAACTTAATCCATCGCAATGGGTTTAATTGCGTTACGTTACTTTGCAACACGTTGTGTTACGTTTCAAGTTAAATTAATTAAATGTATCACTTGCAATCCATTGCATTTGATTGTAATCCATTACATTGTCATCGTTACTTTTAATTGTAAGCCGCTACAAAATGTTGTAACCCACTGCATTCCATGGTAATCCATCCCAAGGGGTCGCCACGATGGCTAGGAGATGTTAACTCCCTCGCCTGGTGTACAGGAGGTCGTGGGTTATATCCCGACCCTGACTCTCTATCATCATCATCATCATCACGGTGGCTAGGAGATGTTAACTACCTTGCCTGGTGTACAGGAGGTCGTGGGTTATATCCCGACCATGACGCCTGCTGTATATTTGGAGTTTGCGTGTCTCTGTCTCTCTCATCATCATCACTATGGCTAGGAGATGTTGACTACCTCGCCTGGTGTACAGGAGGTCGTGGGTTATATCCCGACCACGACGCCTGCTGCTGTATATTTGGAGTTTGCGTGTCTCTCTCCCTGTGGTCGCATGGATTTTTGTCCGGGCTCCTCCGGTTTTTCACCCTCCGCATTCAGAATCAACGTCACGCGTTCAGAGTGTTTGGCTGCTGCTCGACATTTCCGCATGATGATGATGATGATGGCAAGCCAATTAGTTGAGTTATCATTTGTGATCGCAAGGTCGCTTCTGGGGCCTTTACCTGGTGAAATAAAAATAGTTTACAGTTTAGTTTGCATTCTGATCCATTACATTACATTATCATCCACTAAACAATGTGATCCATCACAGGATCGTACATTGTAATCCTTACATTGTAATCCACGACGCAACGTAATCCATAACGGGATCGTGCATTGTAATCCATTACATTGCAATCCACGACACAACGTAATCCATCACACGATGCTACATTGTAATCCATTACATTTCATTGCAATCCACGGCACTGTGACCGCACACACTTACACTGCCTCGTTCTGTCTCTCCGTCCGGCACCCCTCCCCAGCCCCCCTCACCAGCCCAGCCAAATGGACGTGGGCCCCCCAGCCCAGCCAATGTGGGCCCCCCACTCCTCTCTGCTGGACATGGAACAGGGTGGGGGTGCTGATCCCCTTCCATTCCCGGCCTCCACACCTGCCCAGCAGCCACCGTACGGATTCTTCCAGCATCAGCAGGAGCACGGCTACCCCAGTGAGGACGGATTGTCATCGCACATAGGTGCGTGCGTTTCTGTGTTTTCGTGCGTGCCCGTGCGTGCGTGCCCGTGCGTGCCCGTGCGTGCGTGCCCGTGCGTGTGTGCCGGTGTGTGTCTTTGTGTCCGTGCCGGCCTTCATAGCTGCTGCTCGCAAACAACAACTTGCCCATCGACAGTCTGTTAAAGGCTACACGGGGGAACTTTGTTTGCATGCGTGGTCACGTGTGTGTCCGTGCATGCGTGTTCATGCGTGTGTCCGTGTGTGTCTGCGTGTGTCTGTGCATGCGTGGCCACGTGTGTGTCCGTGCGTCTGTGTAAGTGGTGCACCTAGCGTGGCACAAGCGTCGTGGTGACGTCACCGCCACTTAGTGGTGAACGGCGGTTGTTGGTTGTGTAGCGGGTAGCGCTACGCTGCGCTACGAACCCGGTGACCCGAATTAAATTCCCGCTCACGGCCACCAACACCGGTGACGATTATCTGAACCGGTCCTGGGCCTCCCCGAGGTCGACTCGGCCTCAAATGAATACGTAGGGAGACAAAGGCGACCGGGGGTGGTGCCGGGCAACTCGCTAACAGCACTTGCCCCTGCAGTCTGTCGAGGCTATACGGGTGATCTTTGTCTTTGTCCTGTGTTATAGATCAATCAGTTGGTCAGTCATTTAATCCGTTAGCGACTCATTCAAATGACACGTTAATTCATCAGTGGGTCATTCATTCAAATGAGATTCGGGCGCTCGGTTAAGTTAATGAATCATTCAATGAATGAATTTGGTATTGGAATAGCACATTAAGTCAATGACTCATTCATCTATACATACAGCATCTACTGCCTCCCTGGGTTGGTTGAAAGCACGTGGCATTCAATTGCAACTCGTTCACTCCACCACTGTTGCTCTTCCCTCCCAACGTACGAGAGAAGAATGGCCATCCTATCAACCCACCCAGCCACGAGCCATTCAATCCATAACTCAATTGAACGAATCGATTTATTTACATATATTGAATAGATTGATTTATTGAATATTGATGTATTGCCATTAAAAAGACCGATAACTTTTTTTGTTCATTGAATATATTTCTATGTATTGAATATATATTGCATATTTATTTATTAAATGTTTAATTTCGAGAAGAATGGTCATCCCCTCAACACGCACAGCCACGAGCCATTCAATCCGTAGCTCGATTGGCCATTGAGTCAACTGATGCATTTACAAGTTGACCGTCAAAGGTCAAGGAACGAGCCCAATGAACAGCTCTGTCGCGAGCCGCACGTCCGACCAAACGGAATCCCCTCCCCGTCGTCCCCCGCCTCCCCCCCCTACGTCCGGCGACGTCGGATCGAAGACGTTTGCCTCGACTCTCGTTCGTTCGCGACGTCGACCGGTGCCGGCTGCCGCTGGCCTCTCGGACTGGCTGGTCCCGCGGGGGGATCTGCGCACGGCAACTGCGATGGGGAAAACGTTTTTACAGATCGGTCAACTGGGATCTGTCGACCAACGGCAGCTCATCGTATATATTGACAATCGCACGTTCGGTCAGCGACTGGGTAATAATTGATCATTAAATCACCGGGCGGTGGCTATGGCCCAAATCTCCTCCCTTGTTTCCCACCCCCCCACCTCCCCCACCAGTGCTGATGCTTACACACCACAACAGGTACTTATTTACGGCTGAGTCGACCTAGGGGAAGCCCTGTCACAGCACAGATGGAGGAGTTAGGTGCGTGTTTATTTTTAGCCTCGCGTGGTTTCGTTTGAGACGGCGACGCCTGAAGGCGTTCATCCAGCAGTGGACAGATCGCGGCTCATGATGATGATGCTGATGCTGGTTTATCGTTGATGGAATGCGACAGTCGCCAATCTCGTGGTGTCGTGAGACTCGGCGCAAGTCAGGGGAGCAGGAGGAGGCAGATGCGTAGAGAGGAAGAGGGAGAATGGAGGAAGAGGCAGGAGGAATAGGGAAGAGGAGGAGAGGGAAGAGGGGGGGGGAGGAGAGATGAGGAGGAGGGGTGAGTCGGGGGGAGGTAATTTAGGAAGTTGGCCCGGCGGTGATGAATGCTGTCCCGGGTAGTTTCGTTTCCCGGATGTCGGCGTCTATGTATGTGAGAGCGCTGCCGTCGCACGAAGCCATTTCACAAAGCCGCTCGCGCGTTGCCGACCCCGGCTCTCTCGCCGAGAACCTCCGCCTCGACAGCCTGCCGTGACCGCCCTGGCCAGCGGTAGGAGCCATGCGGGGCCCACCCCGTGTCCGCCTTGTGTCCGCCTTGTGTCCGTCTTGTGTCCGTCTTGTGTCCGTGTGTCCTCCCCCACGTCCGTGTGTCCGTCTTGTGTCCGTGTGTCCTCGCCCACGTCCGTGTGTCCATCTTGTGTCCATCTTGTGTCCGTGTGTCTGTTTTGTGTCCGAGTGTCCGTCTTGTGTCCGTGTGTCCGTCTTGTGTTTGTGTGTCCCCCTGTGTCCGTGTGTCCCCCTGTGTCCGTGTGTCTGTCTTGTGTCCGTGTGTCCATCTTGTGTTTGTGTGTCCGCCCCGTGTCCGTGTGTCCGTGTGTCCGTCTTGTGTTTGTGTGTCCGTCTTGTGTCCGTGTGTTCGCCCCGTGTCCGTGTTTCCGCCCCGCGTCCACGTGTCCCGCCCCGTGTCCGTGTGTCCGTGTGTCCGTCTTGTGTTTGTGTGTCCACCCCGTGTCCGTGTGTCCGTCTTGTGTTTGTGTGTCCGTGTGTCCGCCCCGTGTCCGTGTGTCGGTGGGCGCGTTTGACGCTCAGTCTATTGCATGGTCGCTTGCTCGGTCTCGGCGGTTTGGTCTTGGAGGAGGGGGGGGGGGGAGGTTGGGCCGGTCGGTTCGGCGGGTCAAGACCTGCGGTCGGTGAGTCGGTCTTTTCCATTGGTGGGCGAGCCAGTCTGTGTGTCCATCTGTAGGTGGATCGATTTGTCTGCTGGTGGGTGGGTCAGTCTTCAGTCAGTCCGTCGGTGGGTCAGTCATTTGGCTGGTGGGTGGGTAAGTCAGCCAGTCAGTCCGTCGGTGGGTCAGTCATTTGGCTGGTAATCCATTCTCGTCCTTTGGTGAGTGGGTTGGTCTGTCAGTCTGTGAGTTGTTTGGGTCTGTCTGTGGGTCAGTCCGTCTGTGAGTTGTTTGGGTCTGTCTGTGGGTCAGTCATTTGGCTGGTAATCCATTCTCGTCCTTTCGTGAGTGGGTTGGTCTGTCCGTCTGTGAGTTGTTTGGGTCTGTCTGTGGGTCAGTCCGTCTGTGAGTTGTTTGGGTCTGTCTGTGGGTCAGTCCGTCTGTGAGTTGTTTGGGTCTGTCTGTGGGTCAGTCCGTCTGTGAGTTGTTTGGGTCTGTCTGTGGGTCAGTCCGTCTGTGCAGACTCCGATTCCAGGAGCCTCGTGCATCTGGACCTGACTTTGTGCGTCCTGTTCGACTCGGCCTCGAGTCGCGTAACCAAATGAGCGTTGGTGTTGGAGGCAACTGGCGAGACGGAGGCGTCGTGGCAGACGCCGCTCTGGCCGCACCATGCCCTCCGGTGGCTAGGAGATGTTAACTACCTCGCCTGGTATACAGGAGGTCGTGGGTTCCATCCCGACCCTGACGTCGCCCACATTTACAACCAACGTCAACGCGTTCAGGGTATTTTGCCGCTGTGATTTTCCGCGCACATGCGGCCCGATCTCTTCTGGAAAAAAAGAGCTGTACGGCTCGGTGGGCCTTACCTGGTAAAATAAAAAAAAAAAACAGTTAATAGTTTGGAGTTGAATAGTTTAAAGGAATCCTTCTTCCCGCGTCTCTGCTTCGCAGCACGGATGGCGAACGGGGCCTCTCCGCTCAGCGTCATGTCCTCGTTCACCTGGCTGGACACCACTTCCTACCACCCTCACTACCTGCAACAACAACAACAGCAGCAGCAGCAGCATCATCATAATCATCATCAGCAGCAGCCGTGGTCCATCGCCCAAGGCGGTCACTCCCCGGACTCCAGCGGGGCGTCCTCGTCCCCCCGAGAGACCGAGCGCCAGCCTGGGGCCAAGTCGTCGTCGTCGCCACTGCCGGCGCCCCCGTCGTTGTCCGCGTCGCCCGGCCCGCCGTCGTCCGAGCGGTCCCTCAGCCCCGGCAGCGAAAACGCCGACGAGACGCCGAGCCGGGCGGACTCGTCGCCCGCCGACTTCCGCCACCATCACCACCACCACCAGCAGCACCAGCAACAACAACAACAGCAGCAGCAGCACTATGGGCTGCTCGCCCAGGGCCTGTATGGAGGTGTGGAGCTGTACCACCACCACCAACACCACCAACACCACCGCCACGACGTGTCGGCGGCGATGGAGCCAGGGGGCCACGCGAAGGGCAAGGGCAAGGTTCGCCAGCCACCAGGTGGGCAAGGCCGCACCCTCCCGGCGTTGTCGCAGCGGCGCGTCCACCGTGCGTGCGGCGTCCAGCGCGGTGAAGTACGGCCGGGCTGGCTGGCTGGCCTGGCTGGCTAGCCCCCTCCCCCCTCCCCCCTCCCCCCCCCCCCGTCCCGGCGCGCACGGCGTGGGGGGGAGGACGCTCATCCAGCAGTGGAGCGATGAAAGTGCTGCGTATATATACACGGTATACATGTGTATATATGTATAGTGTATATATACTTTATTATATATACTTGCACGTTGGCACTGTGTGTGCGGGTGTTGTGTCGGCCTTCATCGGTGCTCGCTAACAGCACTTGCCCCAACAGTTTGTTAAGGCTATACAGGGGGGGGGGAGGGGGGCGGGGGCGGGTGGGGTCCTTTATCTTTGTACAGCACACGTGCTTGGAGTGAGTGCCAGAACCACGCCCGGCCGCCTTTGTCTCCCCGGTGCTGATGTAGACACACCGCAGCGCCGCACAACCGTTTAAGGCCGAGTCGACCTACGGGAGGCCCAGGACCGGTTCAAAATATTCGGTTGTGAGCGGGAATTCAACTCGTCGTGCACTGCGCTCACCACTGTACCACCGCTCCCCACTCATTCACTACTCCCCGCACCACTAGCATCTCGCCCGCTTGCTCACTCTCTTACCCCGCTCACTCTCTCTCTCCCTCACTCTCACTCACTCTCTCACTCTCTCACCCGCTTACTCTCACCCGCTCGCTCACTCTCTCTCTCACTCTCTCTCTCTCCCTCACTCACTCTCACCCGCTCGCTCACTCTCTTACCCCGCTCACTCTCTCTCTCACTCTCTCACCCGCTCGCTCACTCTCACCCGCTCGCTCTCTCTCTCACTCTCTCACCCGCTCGCTCACTCTCTTACCCCGCTCACTCTCTCTCTCCCTCACTCTCACTCACTCACTCTCTCACCCACTTACTCACTCTCTCACCCGCTCGCTCACTCTCCCTCT
Organism: Petromyzon marinus; assembly: GCF_048934315.1. Lineage (NCBI taxonomy): Eukaryota > Metazoa > Chordata > Hyperoartia > Petromyzontiformes > Petromyzontidae > Petromyzon > Petromyzon marinus. The sequence continues at coordinate 7,120,438 of NC_133714.1, read as the reverse complement.
CTCTCACTCACTCTCTCACTCACTCACTGTCTCACCCGCTTACTCACTCTCTCACCCGCTCGCTCACTCTCCCTCACTCTCTCACTCTCTCACTCACTCACTCTCTCACCGGCTCGCTCACTCTCTTACCCCGCTCACTCTCTCTCTCCCTCACTCTCTCACTCTCTCACTCTCTCACTCACTCACTCTCTCACCCGCTCGCTCACTCTCTTACCCCGCTCACTCTCTCTCTCCCTCACTCTCTCACTCTCTCAATCTCTCACTCACTCACTCTCTCACCCGCTCGCTCACTCTCTTACCCCGCTCACTCTCTCTCTCCCTCACTCTCTCACTCTCTCTCTCACTCACTCTCTTACCCGCTCGCTCACTCTCTTACCCCGCTCGCTCACTCTCTCACTCACTACACGGGGGGGGGGGGGAGGGGGCGGGGGTGGGGGATCTTTGTCTGTGCGGTGGTGTGGAGCGGTGGCACAGTGGTGGCTACGGCTAGCCCTTCGTGTGCCTCCTTCCTGGGGGCCGGCATTTGCGATGCCTGCACCACGGTTGCTGAATTCCCGGACCGCTGGAAATTCGTCCGTCCCACAGCGCGGAATAATTTCACGTCTTAAAAACCCACGTCTTCTCACGTCTGCTTATTCCATTTAGCTCCTGCGTCTCTCTCGGCCTCTCCTTTACCCCCCTTAATTCTTAACCGGGCGCCTTGAGACGTTAGCGGAAGGCGCCTGACAGATAACTGTCAATCATTGTTATTATTATTATCATCATCATCATCCTAACATTAACCGACCCCCTTTTGGCCGGCGCGGCGCTACGTGGGGGACAGGAGCTTTGTTTTTTAGCGTGGAGCGAGCGGAGCCACGGCTGTTTGTGGCGACACACACAGCCCCCCTGTTTTGGTTAAAGCAAACACCGACGCGAAAAAATATTATTTGGCGTTAAAATAAAAAAAAATAAAAGGGGGCATCGCTCTCATAATGTTCCGCCGTGGGAAACGCGTCACCGGCCGTAAGTGCCCCCGAAACCGTTGAACAAACACAGGGGATGTGCCGCAACAGCAACAATAAATACGGGGAGAGAATAAACGCTTCCCGGCGGGGAGACGGGAGCGTTACAATCTGTTTTTTTTTTGTTTTTGTTTTTCGCGCGCAAGGTGCGAGGCGAAAACTCGTACACCGCAGGGTGTGGTGAGAGGCGATGGCTGCAGCGGCTTAGGTGGAGAGGCCCCCTTTCATCCAGCAGTGGATCGACCGTTGGCCGACGATGAACGTTCGCAAAACGACGGGGTCCGCCATCGCGGCGACAACGGTCACGGGGCGGGGGGCGGGGGGCGGGGGGGCGGGGGGGGGGGGCGTCCGTCGCGCTAGCGGGAAGACGCCACGGCACTTGCGCGACGCGTCGGCCTACGTGGCGTGCCGCCCGTGGTTTTTTTTCTCGGGGCGCTCTGGCTTCTTGGCATCTGATACAATCGTGCTTTTATTTTTACTGTCACCAGGTAAAAAAGAGACATAGGCCCAAACTGAGCGACGTACAGCTCCTGTTATCGGAATCGGCCCCGGCGATTGCAAATGATAGCTCAACGAAGTTGGCGGCTTATCATCGTCGTCGTCGTCGTCGTGCGGAAATTTAAAAGCAGCAGTCAAACACTCTTAAACGCATGACGTTGGTTCTGAATGTGGAGTGATAGAACGGAGGACCCGGAGAATATTCCAGACGACCACCACAGGGAGAGGGACACGCAAACTCTAAATGTACAGCAGGCGTCAGGCGAGGGATCGAACCCGCGAACTACTGCATACCAGGCGAGGGAGTTAACATCTCACCACCACGAAATGTCAACTCCTTTGTCCGAGTCCACCGCTAAATCAGGATTTGTTTATCTCATTTGCCAGAGGCATTCCGGCAAGGTCACTGGGTTGTTGTCCTCTTTATGAAAGCAGCTCAGCTCGGTGGGCCTTGCTGTCCCGAGTCGCACATGACGGTGGTACGTTTGTTCCGCTTAAATGTGCCCGGAGGAAGCATGGTATGTACATTGGACTTCTTTTGCACCGTACATAGCCGACAGTGCTAATCGGAGGTGCGATGGTGGGACGACAAAACTAACACACAAAAAGCAGTTCAAAAGAAATGAGTTTGTCAATCTAGGACGATGGTTTTAAAAGTGCATAGCAACCAGTGGCGTCCTTATATCGGAGGGAAGAGCGTTCCAGACGGCCGCAGGAGCATATCTGAAAGTGTGCGATGTGGTGGCCGGATGGCAGCAGCACGTCAATGGATTATTGAATACATCCGTGTGGAGCTTTGAGCGTCACCTCCTTGTTATGCATACATGGGGGAGGGGTTTCCTCCAGGTTTTCCGGTTTCCTGCCCACACGAAGCTTCACAACTCTCATCGCTAATGGAATTCATTTGCAAAACGTACCCAAAGTTTGCAGGACCCTCTTAACAAAGAATATTGAGACTAATTCTAGATTTGAAGTTTTCGTGACTGCAATGATCCATACTCTTTGGTTCTTTAGGTGAAGTCACATAGGTAAAAAAAAAGTAATAAGAATTATAATTATTTATTTACTATAAATTTTTTCACCTATGTGACTTTACCTAAAGAACCAAAGAGTAATATTGAGACTGTTTTGGTGGAAGGCTTCCCTGGGTAAACAAATAACGGTGCGTTGTGCTATGCGTGATGACACACTTTCCACGTCTGATGATTGGTACATATGTATGTTGAACCGTGCTAATCGGAGGTGCGGGGGAAGGACAACAAACGATGTACGTTGAACTTCTTTCGCATCGTACATAGCCAACCATGCTAATCGGAGGTGCGGGGGAAGAATAACAAACTAAACACAAAAAGTAGTTATAAAGAAACTTAGCTCCAAGTGGCTTCCTAGTAAAGGTACACCTTTTACCAATCAACACACGAAGCCAAACGCTCATCAATTTGTGGATAGCAACTGACTTCAGTGGAGGATGAAAGTGGGTAAATAATGAATGGATCAACCTCCATTCTGTAGCACCATTGGCCTCGTGGACTTAGTCCAGGCTCGTGACAACTGCAACATTTACTTCAGTGAGCTAACCCTGGCCTGGTTTTGCCATTCTTGGGTCTCATTAGAAGGGTAAGGATTGCTAAAAAAACAAACTGCGGGTTTACCATATGTGAGTTGGTGAGAGCACTCCCTCAAAATAACGGGGCCCTGTCAGTGCTGGGCCCTGGCATGCAGAGCCCTACGGTTAGGCCTGAACCTAACCCAATCAATATAAATCAAGTCCTAACCCTAACTGAAAAGTCAATAACCTGATTTCACATCTTAGCATGAAGCTAGACTTAGTGATATGGACCTCCGATTAGCACGGTTGGCTACGTACGGTGCGAAAGAAGTTCAACGTACATACAATGTCCTAAGTCCGAACCGAAGCCAAATTCCTAACCCCAATCCAAGTTTTACAACCTGAATCATAGCCCTACCCCTTAAGCACAAACCACATGCCAAGCGCAAACCACATGCCAATTTCTCACTCTAATCCAAGGCCTAACCCTTGGCCATCAAAGATAACCCCATGAACTTGATGCCTAATCCTTAACCTGCTTAACTTTGGACGTTAAAGATCCCGTGACGTCATTGGCCATGGTCACGGATCACACGATCATGGCAAGTTTGAAAGAAAAAATAAACCGTTCCCCGCAGATTACTCGATCGGAAACTACGCGTGCACACTGCCGCGTACTGTGACTGCGAGAAGACGTCAGGACCCTCCTGAACACAAGTTTCACGTGGGCTTTCTCTGGGTTATACAAAACGTGATAATTACAACAACAACAACAACCTACTCCCTATGAAGCCTAAACTACCCTATACACCCGATGACCCAAACCCTACTTCTAACCCTAACCTGAACCAACTCACTAACCCGACCCCTAACTCTGACCCTAACCTGAACCAACCGGCTGACCTGACTCCCCGAACCCTAAACCTCACCTGAACAAACCCGCTAACCCGACGCCCTGACCTCTAACCCCCCACGATGGCCATGAGCAGAGAGAGAGAGAGAGCCGCGGGGTTGTTTGAGCAGAAGCCACCGGGCGTGGCGGCACGCCCTTCCTGCCTGCCTCGGGGAGTCGCCATCGGCGGTGTCGTTTCGCGAGAGACATTCCACGTGCGCCCCGGTCTGCTCCCACCACGTGCGCCGCGGTGTGCTGTCACCGCATGCACCGCGGTGTGCTCCCACCGCGCGCGCCGGCTGTATCGCACCGTGCATTGTGGGTGCATTGCGCGTGTCCATTGTGTGTGTGTGTTGCGCGTGCATTGTGTGTATTGCGCGCGCCCATTGTGTGTGTGTTGCGCGTGTAGTGTGCGTGCATTGTGCATATGTATATTGCATGCATATTGTGCGAATTGTCGCGTGCATTGTGCGTGGATTTAAAATATTAATTGTGCTTTACGTAAAAAAAAGTACTTCCTGTTTAATGCGTCGAGTTGACGTGAGGTCACGTAGAACAACAGGAGGAGGAGTGGGGGTCCTATTAAGAACCCGGCAACCAAACCTCCGAGTTTTCCCATTTGCGGATTTGCCGACTGCGATGGGCCAAGGGCTTCGGAGCTGCGCAACTGTGTGGGCAGCATTGCGGTGTTTGGCGCGCGCTGCGCTGTGCACCTGACGAGCCGAGTTCGAGTCCTGCCCCTATCCTCCACCCTGCCATCTCCCCTTCGCCACCACGCTGGCACTCACCAACGCCCGCGTCTGTAATGCGGGGGGGCCATGGGCTCGGTGGCGACCGTTGACCCCTGCTGCGTATTCAGAGTTCGCGTGTTCCCCCCACGTGGTCGCGTGGATTTTTCTCCGCTCTGTGAGGACGTCACCGGAGCTGTGCGCTTTCAAATCATCCACATTGGAAGCTCATCAATTCAGCGGAACTGCTTTTTGTTGTTTAGTTTGTTGTCCTCTTCCCCCGCACCTCCGATTAGCGCGGTTTGCCTGCGCGCGGCACGTGCACGTGCACGTGCCGCAGGCGTCGTCGTCGCGCAAAGATGCGAGCAGGCAAAGACGTTTGCTACCCAGGGCGCTCGTTGAGAGAGATTCGCGTGCGAGGCTGCGGGCCGCGCGCGCTTCCGCCGCCTTGGGCGACCGAAGCCTGGAGTGTTCCGCACGCGGATGGGCGACACGGGGGAGAAGCTTTGGCCGCGCCGCGCGCTTTCGACGTCCTCCCGACGCCGCGTCGTCGGCGGCGGCGCGCGCGGTGCCCGGGAGGGGATCGTCGCTGACGCCCGTTGTGCCCCCGCCCCTCCCTCCCGCCTCCGCCAGGGGAGCCGGCGCCCGCCGCGTGCGGCGAGAGTCGCGAGTGCGTCAACTGCGGCGCTACGGCGACGCCGCTGTGGCGTCGCGACGCCAACGGCCACTACCTGTGCAACGCTTGCGGCCTCTACCACAAGACCAACGGGCAGAACCGGCCGCTCATCAAGCCCAAGAGGCGGCCGGTGAGAGCCGCGCGCACGCACGTCATCGTCGTCGTCGTCATTGTCTACGTCACACTCATCATCATCATTATCGCACCTTGGCCATATTCTTGGGTCTTTCGGTAAACCCACGTAGATAGATCAAAGAATAAAAAATAATAATAAGAACAATATCACGACGTTTCGATTGCAACACAAGCAGTTGTCGTCAGGTAAGAGCTCTCTCCGAGTTGACATTTACTAGCAAATCTCTTACATTGGCATGCTAATCTCTTACATTGGCATGCTAATCTCTTACATTGGCATGCTAAGCTCTCACAATACAATGGCCACCCCCACAGCTTCGTTTGTCAAGATTTACCCGATCTTACATTTACATGCAAATTTTCTTCTCTAACCCCTCCCACTGACCCTTGGGCTACACCCATTCCCAAACCTTGACAACTCCTTACCTTTGCAGCGCTCCCACCATATATTCTCAGCAGCTCTCCCGTGATATTTCTCACCTGATGACGATTGCTTGTGTTGCGGTCGAAACGTCGGGATTTTGTTATTATTTTTTATTTTTGTTTTTATTCTATCTACGTGGCTTTACTGAAAGACCCACGAATATGAATTTCTGCAGTCACGAAAGCTTTAAGTCATCTTGGCCATCTCACAGCCGCATGCCTATGGACTGACATAGGGACCCGTCCACTCACACGGGGACCCATAGACTCGCATAGACACCCACAGACTTATAGAGGGATAGATGATAATAATAACAAGCAAGATTGATCTTGCTAAGCTCCTCGAACTCCAGGCCGGTTCTGGGTGATTTTGGCTGTCACCCAAGACACACACACACACACGCACACAGTACATACACTTGACACGCACACACACGGCACACAACACGGCACACAAACGATACGCACACCAGACACACACACACACACACGACACACGTGCTGCTGTCGTGTTTACGTCGTGCCCCGGGGCTGTTTATTGGATGTCCGGATGACACATTGTCCAGGAGTCCCTTTAAAAAATAGAGAGGGGGGCGCGGGGGGGGGGGGGGTGTGGAGGGAGGGGGGCAGAGGGGGTAGGAGGCAGGGGAGGGGGCTCAGCTATTTCACGGGTCACAAGGGCAGTGGCCTGACTCGAAAATGTATTGAGTGGGGGGTTGGGGGGGGTGGCAGGGTGGGAGAAGGGGTCACGGAGGGTTTGGGTGGGGGGCTAAGTCACCAACACTCACGTGACCCCTACGTCGACCCACAACGACCAGCGCGGCGAAGTATGGTCAAACAACCCCCCCCGTGGCAATAAGGTACGGGGAGGGGGGATCCATCCAGTGGTGGAGGAGCTGCTTCCTGAGAAGCAGGCTCCACATGCAAGCCAGAGATGGGCCCGTTCTATCTCCTGGCGAGGCAGCTCAAACTACGGGGGGTATTGTTTATGAAGTCCCCACGCCGTGTGAATGGGTGGGGGGCACAGTTCTCATCGTCGCTCCAGTAGGTCGCGTGCGGTGGGGTGGTAAAGTGTGGGGTGACTCCATCTCTCTCCCAGGACGCGCTGCCCAGCGTGGAAGAGTAGGCCAAGTGCCCTCTAGAGGTAGCCCAGGGCTACCGCTTGCTCCCTAGAACTCTCTAGAGCGCTACCTCTAGTGTAAGCCCATCTGGCAGCAATGGCGTTAGCAAGCAATAGCAGGGCTGCGCCTTCGCCTTATCATAATGATAATAATAACGACGATAGTTTACGGCTGTGATACTGGATGGAGGCGTCCCCGCGCCGCGTTTGGTCACGGGCGCCCCTCGACCATACTTCGCCAATTCGGTCCACCGGGTTCGAGCCCCCGACTCGCGACTGACATTGGCCGCCCTGTGCCCGGGGCGGAGCGGAGCGGAGCGGAGCAAGTCATCGCAAAGCGGCGGCGGCGGTGCTGCCGATGCCGCTGCCGCTCCCGCCGCCTCCTCCGGAACCTTTAACCTTTACTCAAGAGTCGAAGTGAAGAGTCGCGATGCCTGCCGGTGTTAGGAGGCGGGGTTGGGGTGGTGGAGTCGAGGCAGGCGGTGGGGGGGGGGGGTGCTACTGTTGTTCAATGTCTTTGGGGAGGGGGGGGGGGCACCTGCTCGGGTTTCACCACCGGCCGGCCTCGCTTGCGACAGCGGGTGGTGGGGGCGGAGTGGGGGGGGGTGGGGGGAGGGGTTGGCGTGCGAGTGCGGCGGCGAGCGTTGGCGGCTGCGCGTCCGTGCGGTTTCCTGCGGAAGCGTGCGTGCGTCGCGATAAGGCACACACTTCCCACAACCACAGCCGCCTGTTTCCTGAGTCGCCCCCCAGTCCCCGCTCCTCCTACACCCCCCACAGTTCACCCGCCCCCACGACCGCCCCACGCAGCCACATTCCCAACGGTCAAAACAGAATCTTGTTGTCGATTGACTGGAAATTGTGCGCGCTGCGGATATTTTGTTCGCGTGTCTCGTTTTTTTTTTCTTTCCCCTTCTCATTTCTGCTTCGTTTTCTATCGCCGCTCGAAAAACAAAAAATTCCGACCGACCACGGGAGCCCGTCCCCACCACGGGAACGTGGAATGCCCGCTCCGCAGGAGGCCCACTGGGCTGCTTGAGCAGAGTGTACGTGCTCTGGCAAGTCAGCGCCACGAGCCGCTTCAAATCCGGACCCACGCGGATTTCGCAAAACGTGGCGGGCGCGCGGCGAAAAAGGCCTTCGTTTCTCCCCGCCTGTCTCGCCGGTTACCGGGAGACTGCAGTGGCTGGACACGTGGCCACAGCCATAGCGAGAGACGTCGACTACTGGATGTGGTGTGCCGGATGTGGAAGTGCTTTTTTTCTGGATTGCCGACTTACTCAAAACAGATCGCGATGAAAGTATGCCGCGCGCAGCCTTGACGCGGAGCTCATAGACTTACGCAGGACCCACAGACTTGCACAGAAACCCACAGACTTAAAGGAGAACTCATTGCCTCACATAGAACCCAGACATACATATGACCCGTAGACTAACATTGGAGCCGTAGGCTAACACAGGAACCCATGCACACACGTTGATGACTCGTGGCCAACGCGGCACCCACAGACGAATTAACGTGGGGCTCCGAGCTTGAAATGATCAGGGAATGACTTTGGCCAAATCCTGCCGCTCCATCGACATCGGAACAATCTCCCTGCAGCTCTTGCAGTGGCGGCCGGTTAATCGGCACAGCGACGACGTGCCACGTTTGTGCACCGGTTCTGGCGCGCGTGCGCCACCCCGGCGCGTGGTTCAATTCGAGGGAGCGACCGGTGGTGGCGGTCCTTGTCTGGCTAACGGCTGCTCGCGGTGAGATGTTAACCACCTCGCCGGGTATGCAGGACGTCGTGGGTTCGATCCCGACCCTGACACCTGCTGCTGTATATTTGGATTTTGCGGTGGCCCTTGCCCCGTTGTCGCGTGGATTTTTCTCCGGGTCCTGCGGTTTTCCCCCTCCACATTTACAAACATGTGTTTAGAGTATTGGGCCGATGTCAATTTCCACGCGTCGATTCGCCACTTCGTTTTGCTGTCATTTCTGATAGCCAGATCGCTTCTGAAAAAAATAATAATAGCTATGTAGCTCAGCTGGCTTCACCTGGTAAAATAAAATAAAAAACAAAAATGGTTTCGTTTATCTGGACATCGTAGCTCGTCGGATTCCTCCCCCAGTCTAAAGAAATATTCTGAATCTGACAACGCCCGCCGCACACAGAGGGCGGCACCTGCAAGCGAAAAACACGTGCAGAGCGGGGAGGGCAGACACGTGCCCGACCGTGGGCTCGCTCGCTCGCTCGCACGCAACAACAACAACCGCATTGAGGCACAGAGACGAATATCCCCCATATAGCCTTCACAGACTGTTCGGGGCAAGTGCTGTTAGCGAGTAGCACCTATGAAGGCCGGCACTGTGGCACCTTTGAGGGGTTGGGTGGCCAGAGCCACGCCCGACCGCCTTTGTCTCTCCAGTGGCGATGTTTTAACACACCGCACCAGGTACTGATTTGAATCTGAGTCGACCTAGGGGAGGCCCAGGACCGGTTCATGTAACCGTCACTAGCGCTGGCCGCGAATGGGATTTGAACCTGGGGTCACCGGGTTCGTAACGCAGCGTTTTAACCGTTACGCCAACCGCTCCCCATGCCACACAGACAGATACATTCACACACACACACGCGCGCGGACACGTGAGCACACACGCGGGCACGCGCGCACACACACGCGCGCACACGCCACGCTCGCACGTGCGAGTGCGGGAAAAACTCGTGAAGCCTTTTCCAACAGCGAAACCGCGGAAGGCGACCGCCCTGCTCCGTCAAAAAATAACTCGCGCTCGGTTTGTGACGAAAGCGATGTTGTTTTCATTTGGCTGCTGCCTGGTTAGAGGCCGTGGCGTGCTGCTTTGGGGCACTGCGGTGGCGAGATCTTATCTATCTCGCCTGGTATGCAGGAGATCGTGGGCTCGATCCTGACCCTGTATATGCTTCCTCCCTCCACATTTAGAAGGAACTTCACGCGTTGACTGCTCCTCTAAATTTCCACGTGATGACGAGCCACGTCGTTGCGATGTTACTTGCGGCCGGTTCCGTGCTGATAAACAGCTACATAGCTCAGTAGGCCTTACCTGGTCAAAACGATAGTGGAAATTGTTCGGTACCGGGCAGGGTGGCTGCATTGTTCGCTCGATATTTCTCCCCCCACCCCCCCTCCCCCCCCGGGTCGCCACGCAGACCGGACGTAGGTGGCACGTGGCGAGAGAGGTATGGGGGGAGGGGGGGGTGGAGGGATCCATCTAGCAGTTGGAGAAGCTGGCTCCTGAGAAGCAGGCTGGACGTGCAAGACAGAGATCGCCTGCTCTTGTCTCCCGGCGCGGAAGTTCAAACTAAGGGTGGAAATCGATGCTACAGGTTTTCTTTTTGGGTTGGGGGGGGGGATGCAGACACTGCGGTTTATTTAACACGTAGTAGTAGGATTTGGCGACCGATATCGCCCGCAGTATAGGATTGTTTTGGGGTTGGATCGCGCAGATATATAAATGTGTCGTTAAACCCGCCACAGCCAACGGGTGAGGTTTGTCACGTAAACAGAACGTGGCCATATTCTTAGTTCTTTCGGTAAAGTCACGTTGAAGGGAAACAACAAAATAATAAAATATATATAAAACAAAAAAAATTGTCACGACGTTTCGACCAATTTTTATTGTTTTATATATATTTTATTATTTCGTTGTTTCCCTTCAACGTGACTTTACCGAAAGAACTAAGAATATGAATTACTGCAGTCACGAAAGCTTTAAATCAGAACGTGGCCAATTCGCCACTAGTGCAGCACACCAGTTGTGTGTTGGAGAGCAAAGCCACAACATTTACAATCTGGGTACGACGTTTCGCCAGGAATTACAACCGGCTTCATCAGGCGACAGCCAGATTTGTGATGAATTCCTCCTGTTTCGTTCCTTAAATCCAGGGGATAGATGTGATGACAACAGCCAGGCGTATCGCGATGACTTCACCCGTCGCGATAGGCCTGGCCGAAATTACACCCTGCTCAAAGACTCTGCCGGTCTCTATGTCGTGGCTTTTGGCGCTCCCATAAGTCTAAGAGTCTCTGTGCAATCAATCCGATATTTAGGGGGGGGGGGGGGGCATTGGTCACTCGTAAGCACAAGACGCAAACCGGCGTCGCGGGCCTGCTCCCAAACGCGGTCGCAAAAAAACAATGACCGCCGTGCAGAACAACAATCGGCTGCAAATTACACAAGGACCCCGCGCTGAACAATGCACAATAAACGCAGTGCGAGTCAATATATATATAGGCACACGAGTTAATTTCCACGTCGGTAATTTTAGCCGGCGCACCAGGATTATTGGCGAAGGGCGGGCCACGTTCGTAATCGCCGAGTTGACGAGTCCCAATTTTCCGTCGGTCAGGGACAGTTTTTGGAAAGGCCGAGGGGGTGAGCGATACCTCGTCGGTCTCGTCAAGGAGCACGAACCGCCACCACGCCAACTCCGTCATCCGCGCAGCAGCAGCAGCAGCAGCGGCGGCGGCGGCGGCGGCTTTTGGCGTAGCCATCGAACAAAGAGGGCTGTCACCGCATCGCGGCGCTTTCAGACATCAGGAAGCCGTTGGGAGCCATGGCACTTATAAATCATCCAGATTGACAAAGTAATTTCTTGAGAACTTATTTTTGTGTTTAGTTTGTTGTCCTTCCCCCACACCTCTGATGGGCACGGTTGGCTACGTACGGTGCAAAAGAAGCTCAGCATGCAGACAGACATACACGCGTACAGACCGTGTACACGGAGCAAGGGGACAATATTCACTGTTTTGTGTGTTTATTGTTTGGTTTGAGGATGGAGCAACCGGGCCTTGGCGCGTTCAGCCGGCGCGCCGGGTGGATTGTTACGGCTTAGGGCTCGTGCCAATCGGTGGCAGCGGCGGCTTGCCCGGGGGAGGCCTTCATCCAACAGTGGATTGACCCTGGCTGATTATATCGGCGGACTGAGACTTATTTTTGTTGTTGCGTAACATTTTTGTTCGATCGACGCTCACATTTGATCATTATTCGTGTGATGATTTGGCCGTTGGTTTTAATATAGCGGCAGTTGCGCAACTGCATCTCCCACAGCACTTGGAGGCTCGTAAGATGAAGCTGTCAATCGGCCAATCAATGAGTTGTTTTCACGGGTGCGGCCGGAAAACCGGAGCACCCGGAGAAAAACTCATACGACGTGCAAAATCGGGCGGATGGAGTTTAGTGCGCACTTGCGGCGGTACCGCCTTCTCCTGGCGAGCTCGGCCAAGGGCACCTCCTTGACGGACAGGGCCGCAAGGGTAAGCTTCGCTACCTTTGCGCGGTGATCCACCGACCCATCGCTGCTATAATAATGTTGATTATTTTCGCTGAAATAAATGTCCAAATGATGAGCTATTTTGTGGCCAGGTAGCTCATGATTTAAAGCTTTCGTGACTGCAGGGATTCATATTCTTGGTTCTTTTTGGTAAAGTCACGTGGAAGGGAAACAATAAAATAAATAAAAATATAAAGCGACAAAATTTGAAAAAAGTTGCGGTTATTTTTTTACGTTAAAAATAACCGCCACTTTTTTTCTAATTTTCTTGCTGTGGTTTTCGCACCCGATGATGATTGCTTGTGTTGCAGTCGAAACGTCGTGAGAATTGTATTGTTTTATATATTTATTATTTTATTATTTCCCTTCTACGTGGTGACTTTACCGAAAGAACCAAGAATATAGGTAGCTCATGGTTTAGTTGTTGTATTTGCCTGTGTTTGGGTGATTCTTTAACCTCTTCTTGAACTTTGCACTCCTATTGCGTTGTTGTATTGTGGCTTTGCACTGTGAACAAGAGCTTTATAGCTTATCGGATTCCTCCTGCCGTGTGAATACTGATTCCTATTCCCATCCACCAAACCCTCACTGCTTCCTCTGTGCTGGCCTACTACAGCCAGCTAGAGGCAGCTACAGGCAGCAGCATCGTCGCCACCACCATTCTGCTACGATTACAGCCTGTTCCTAGAGGCTCCTGTGCCTTCAGCAGCGTCATCGGCATCGCTGCCTTGTCGTTGAAATCTGTCAACGTATTTAGGTGTCCCCAGTGCGTTGCTGACAGGGCTGACGTTACGCTAGGTGCTTTATGACGGACATTGAAAGCTTTAAAGCGTCGGCTCCTGTCCGTCCGTACGTCCGTAACGACGAATTCTAGGAAATACGACTCGATAAGAACGAAACTTGGGTGCCAAGTTCTGCATTCGGGTGGCAACTCAACCCGATTGAAAACCTCGGCGGGCAAATTGATCAAAGCTTCGCTCAAAGTTTGCTGACGCAAACCAGTGCTAATAAAATATCAATAAAATGTCCTTTTCTGACGAGGCGATGACGTGATTCCACGTGGCGGAAGATCTAACGGCAGTGAAGGTCTAACGTTACCCACCGCCTGTGAAGGTCTCACGTTACCCACCAGCAGTGAAGGTCTCACGTTACCCACCAGCAGTGAAGGTCTCACGTTACCCACCGCCTGTGAAGGTCTCACGTTACCCACCGCCTGTGAAGGTCTCACGTTACCCACCGCCTGTGGTCTCACGTTACCCACCGCCTGTGAAGGTCTCACGTTACCCACCAGCAGTGAAGGTCTCACGTTACCCACCACCTGTGAAGATCTCACGTTACCCACCGCCTGTGAAGGTCTCACGTTACCCACCGCCTGTGAAGGTCTCACGTTACCCACCGCCTGTGAAGATCTCACGTCACCCACCGCCTGTGAAGGTCTCACGTTACCCACCGCCTGTGAAGGTCTCACGTTACCCACCGCCTGTGAAGGTCTCACGTTACCCACCGCCTGTGGTCTCACGTTACCCACCGCCTGTGAAGGTCTCACGTTACCCACCAGCAGTGAAGGTCTCACGTTACCCACCACCTGTGAAGATCTCACGTTACCCACCGCCTGTGAAGGTCTCACGTTACCCACCGCCTGTGAAGGTCTCACGTTACCCACCGCCTGTGAAGATCTCACGTCACCCACCGCCTGTGAAGGTCTCACGTTACCCACCGCCTGTGAAGGTCTCACGTTACCCACCAGCAGTGAAGGTCTCACGTTACCCACTGCCTGTGAAGATCTCACGTTACCCACCGCCTGTGAAGATCTCACGTCACCCACCGCCTGTGAAGGTCTCACGTTACCCACCGCTTGTGAAGGTCTCACGTCACCCACCGCCTGTGAAGGTCTCACGTTACCCACCGCCTGTGAAGGTCTCACGTTACCAACCAGCAGTGAAGGTCTCACGTTACCCACCGCCTGTGAAGGTCTCACGTTACCCACCGCCTGTGAAGATCTCACGTTACCCACCGCCTGTGAAGGTCTCACGTTACCCACCGCCTGTGAAGGTCTCACGTTACCCACCGCCTGTGAAGGTCTCACGTCACCCACCGCCTGTGAAGGTCTCACGTTACCCACCGCCTGTGAAGGTCTCACGTTACCCACCAGCAGTGAAGGTCTCACGTTACCCACCGCCTGTGAAGGTCTCACGTTACCCACCGCCTGTGAAGGTCTCACGTTACCCACCGCCTGTGAAGATCTCACGTCACCCACCGCCTGTGAAGATCTCACGTTACCCACCACCTGTGAAGGTCTCACGTTACCCACCGCCTGTGAAGGTCTCACGTTACCCACCGCCTGTGGTCTCACGTTACCCACCGCCTGTGAAGGTCTCACGTTACCCACCAGCAGTGAAGGTCTCACGTTACCCACCGCCTGTGAAGATCTCACGTTACCCACCGCCTGTGAAGGTCTCACGTTACCCACCGCCTGTGAAGGTCTCACGTCACCCACCGCCTGTGAAGGTCTCACGTTACCCACCGCCTGTGAAGGTCTCACGTCACCCACCGCCTGTGAAGGTCTCACGTCACCCACCGCCTGTGAAGGTCTCACGTTACCCACCGCCTGTGAAGATCTCACGTTACCCACCGCCTGTGAAGGTCTCACGTTACCCACCGCCTGTGAAGATCTCACGTCACCCACCGCCTGTGAAGGTCTCACGTCACCCACCGCCTGTGAAGATCTCACGTTACCCACCGCCTGAGAAGGTCTCACGTTACCCACCGCCTGTGAAGATCTCACGTTACCCACCAGCAGTGAAGGTCTCACGTTACCCACCGCCTGTGAAGGTCTCACGTTACCCACCGCCTGTGAAGGTCTCACGTTACCCACCGCCTGTGAAGGTCTCACGTTACCCACCGCCTGAGAAGGTCTCACGTTACCCACCGCCTGTGAAGATCTCACGTTACCCACCGCCTGAGAAGGTCTCACGTTACCCACCGCCTGTGAAGGTCTCACGTTACCCACCAGCAGTGAAGATCTCACGTTACCCACCGCCTGTGAAGATCTCACGTTACCCACCGCCTGTGAAGGTCTCACGTTACCCACCGCCTGTGGTCTCACGTTACCCACCGCCTGTGAAGGTCTCACGTTACCCACCAGCAGTGAAGGTCTCACGTTACCCACCGCCTGTGAAGATCTCACGTTACCCACCGCCAGTGAAACGCCCACCGATGGCGAGGGTCACGCGTGCACGTGTTTGTTTGTTGTTGTTGTTGTTTTGTTGTTGCGTGTCCTCAGAGAGCCCCGCAAGCGGAACCCGTCTCGTGCGTGCGCCTGATTTTTCTTCCTGTGCCGCGTCGCAGGCGAGCAGCTCCCGCCCGTCCACCACCTGCGCCAACTGCCAGACCACGACCACGACGCTCTGGAGGCGCAACGGCAGCGGCGAGCCGGTGTGCAACGCTTGCGGCCTCTACTTCAAGCTGCACAACGTGAGTGTGCGTGTGTGTGTGCGTGTGCACGTGTGTGTGCACGTGTGCACGTGTGTGTGCACGTGTGCACGTGCGCGCGTGTTTTTGCGGGGTAGCGGCCAGCGCGTCGCGCCGCAGCCAGCCCCGGCGTCCCCCAGTTCGATTTCCCGCTCGCGACGAACACCACGGTCGACGATTATCTGAACCGAGCCTGGGCATCCCCTAGGTCGACTCGGCCTCAAACGAGCACCCGGTGCAAAGTGTGCCAACGTCGCCGCTAGGGAGACGAAAGGCGGCCGTGCGTGGCGCTGGCCGCCCACCCCCACGCGTGCCGTCGCAGTGCCGGCCTTCATCGGCGTTGCTCGCCAACAGCACTTGCCCACCAACAGCACTTTGCCCACCAACAGCACTTGCTCGCCAACAGCACTTGCCCACCAACAGCACTTTGCCCACCAACAGCACTTGCCCACCAACAGCACTTTGCCCACCAACAGCACTTTGCCCACCAGCAGCACTTTGCCCACCAACAGCACTTGCCCACCAACAGCACTTTGCCCACCAACAGCACTTTGCCCACCAACAGCACTTGCCCACCAACAGCACTTTGCCCACCAACAGCACTTGCCCACCAACAGCACTTGCCCACCAACAGCCCTTTCCCACCAACAGCCCTTGCCCACCAGCAGCACTTTGCCCGCCAACAGCACTTGCCCACTAACAGCACTTGCCCACCAACAGCACTTGCCCACCAACAGCCCTTGTCCACCAGCAGCACTTTGCCCACCAACAGCACTTGCCCACCAACAGCCCTTGCCCACTAACAGCACTTGCCCACCAACAGCCCTTTCCCACCAACAGCCCTTGTCCACCAGCAGCACTTTGCCCGCCAACAGCACTTGCCCACTAACAGCACTTGCCCACCAGCAGCACTTGCCCACCAACAGCCCTTGCCCACCAGCAGCACTTTGCCCACCAACAGCACTTTGCCCACCAGCAGCACTTTGCCCACCAACAGCACTTGCC
Source organism: Petromyzon marinus (assembly GCF_048934315.1). NCBI lineage: Eukaryota > Metazoa > Chordata > Hyperoartia > Petromyzontiformes > Petromyzontidae > Petromyzon > Petromyzon marinus. The sequence continues at coordinate 7,103,643 of NC_133714.1, read as the reverse complement.
CACTAACAGCACTTGCCCACCAACAGCACTTTCCCACCAACAGCACTCGCCTACCAACAGCACTTGCCCATCAACAGCCCTTGCCCACCAACAGCACTTTGCCCACCAGCAGCACTTTGCCCACCAGCAGCCCTTGCCCACCAGTCTAAGGGCTAGGGCAAGGATCTTTATCTTTGGTTTGGAGCTGAATGGACTTGCCGGTACCAGCGGCGGCGTCAACATCGCCCTCTCGATGGAGGGGTTTGAGAAGCTTGCGGCATCCCTCCCCGCCTCGTCACACCCCGGACGTGACAACCTTCGCCCGCATGCCCCCCCCCCAACCCGCCCAGCAGCGACCGGCGCGGTGAAGTATGGCCAAACGTCCCAAAAACATGGTTCACGGGAGCCTCCGCTCGGTCAAGAAGAAGCAGGAGGAGCAGGAGGAGCAGCGCTTTGCATGTCGCTCGTCCCCCACGGGTGGCGTGGCGGCTCCCAGAGTGAGCGGGCGGTGTGGAGGGGTGGGGGTAGGGGTGGGTTCAGGTGTTTTCACCTCGGTTGACCCGATGCGAAGTGGGGGGCGGCGGGGTGAAACATGCGTTTCGTGCCGAGTTCGGCATTGGGCAGGCGAGGTGCGGGCCCAAGGGTCGCCTCGCTGCGGAAACGCACGCACGGACAAACGTACACACGGACGCACGTACGCACGCGTACACACACACACACACGCGCACACACGCCCACGAACACACACACAGACGCACGCACACACGCCAACGAGCATCCACACAGACGCACGCACATACACACACACACGCGCACGCACACACGCCCACGAACATACACACAGACGCACGCGCACACACACACGCGGTACAAAGCCAAAGCTCCCCCCCCCATATAGCCAATGACAGTATTGGGGCAAGTGCTGCTAGCGAGCACCTCTGAAGGCGGACACGGCGCACGAAGGGGGCGGGCGGCCAGCACCACGCCCGGCCGCCTTTGTCTCCCCAGTGGCGATGTTTTACACGCGTACTCGTTTGAGGCCGGATTGACTTTGGGGAAGGCCCCCGGTTAAAATATTCCCCGCTCTTGATGGGCGTTGGACGGTGGCTTCACGGCGCAGTGCGCCTGACCGCAGCGCCACCGCTCCCTGCACGCGCGCGCGCGCACACGCGCAGACACCGCACACGCACACGCGCAGACACCGCACACGCGCAGACACCGCGCGCAAGTGTGCGCACAAGGAACGCACGCGGTGTGTGGCGATTCTCCTCCATGCTTCACCCCGTTGGTCAGTGGGGGGGTTGCTGGAGAAGTTGACGAGGAGGTGCCAGGACTTGGTTCAGATATCGGTGAACTCCGATCGTTAATTAAGAATCCACCGCGAGAGCCGTGCACCTCTCGGTCGTCGAGATGGACATCTAATTTCTTTCGAGCGGCCTTTTTGTATGTGTGTGTGTCTCGTTTCGCTCGGCAATCACAACCACCAGCTTCGTCTGACCCTACCGACCGACCGATTTACTGACCGACCAACCGACCTATCGACCGACCTACCGGCTGACCGATCAATAATAATGATGATGATGACATTCATAACGCGCCAGTTTTAGCAGAAAGCTGCTGACCCAGGCAGATAGAGAGAGAAGCCCTTGGATGTGTTTTTGAAAGTGCGAGTGCATTTCATGTTGCGGATGTGCAATGGGAGATAGAGAGAGTTCCACACCGAGCGGGAGAGAGCAGAGATACCACGTGAGGCTGTAACAGTGTAGTGTATAGTGTAGTATATAGTGTATAGTGTAGTGTATAGTAGTGTATAGTAGTGTAGTGTATAGTGTAGTGTATAATAGTATAGTGTATAGTAGTGTAGTGTATAAAGTAGTGTATAATGTAGTGTATAGTGTATAGTAGTGTATTGCAGTGTATAGTGTAGTGTATAGTGTGTAATGTATAGTAGTGTAGTGTATAGTGTAGTGTAGTATATAGTGTAGTGTATAGTAGTCTAATGTATAGTAGTCTAGTGTTGTGTATTGTATAGTGTAGTGTATAGTAGTGTAGTGTATAGTGTATAGTAGTGTAGTGTATAGTGTATAGTAGTGTAGTGTATAGCGTAGTGTATAGTGTAGTGTATAGTGTGTAGTGTATAGTAGTGTATAATGTAGTGTAGTGTATAGTGTAGTGTATAGTGTAGTGTGGTGTATAGTGTAGTGTATAGTAGTGTAGTGTATAGTAGTGTAGTGTATAGTAGTGTATAGTGTATAGCGTAGTGTATAGCCTAGTGTGGTGTATAGTAGTATAGTGTATAGCGTAGTGTATAGCCTAGTGTGGTGTGTAGTGTATAGCGTAGTGTATAGCGTAGTGTATAGCGTAGTGTATAGTAGTGTAGTGTATAGTAGTGTAGTGTATAGTGTATAGTAGTGTATAGTGTGGTGTATAGTGTAGTGTATAGTAGTGTAGTGTATAGTAGTATAGTGTATAGTCGTGTATAGTGTAGTGTATAGTAGTGTATAGCGTAGTGTACAGTAGTGTAGTGTATCGTGATGCGAGGTTGTAACAGTTCAAGTCCTTGGCGTACGAAGCATGAACGAGAATTGATCTCGGTTGGGCAGGTTCACGGTGCAGCGTGCTAACCATTGCCGCGCTGCCGCCCCCAGTTTACGGGAAATGCAAAGGTTATGGAAATGACATGCGCAATAGTGCTCGCTGTCCAGCCGTGGAGAGAACCGTCCTGTGCACACTCGAAATGGGAATGAAGGAAAAAACGAAACACTACAAAGGAGGCGGTGAAATGAGACAAAAACAGCCACCGGGGGAATCGATTCTTGAGTGGGCGAGGGGGTCGCAACGCTGAATCGGGACGTCGGTGGAAGTGAAATGATCATTCGCGGGCGTTTCGTTTCATTTTTTTTGGGGGGGGGGGGTATCGTGAACGGTGGCCCTAACCGGGGGGGGGGGGGGAGGGGAGGGGAGGGGTGGGGGGATCCGACCGTTCAGTGTTAGCCGTGAAGAAATCTTTCACGTTATCGAAACGAAATGTATATGAGGAGCCTTGACCCCCGGGCGCCTTGGCAGAGAGCGAACAATGATGCGGATGAATTCGACGGCAGAGATTGGGGGAGGGGGGTGGGGGGGGGGCCGAGCAGAATAGACGAGAGGAGGCGGCGTTTGACGGGGGAGTCAACGGATTTGGTGGATGGAGGGGCCGAGTCGTAGCCATGGAGAGAGCGTTAGTGAAGAGGGGGCAGGAGGAATACGTGTACTTATTTCGCACCGTACGTAGCCAAGCGTGATGATTTGAGATGTGGGGGAAGGACAACAAACTATGTATGTTGAACTTTACCCATCAACCGACAAAATTGGTCACCACAGCAGTTGACTCGCCGATTCGAATGCCTAATTGATGGACAAATCAGCCATCAAATAAACAAACTGACTACTCGATCCACCAACCACAAACAACCGTGCTAATCGGAGTAAGGGGCAGGCGTGCACGGGTCGTTCGCTCGTCACTGAATTGGACCTCGCCGTTGTGAATCAGCCGGCGGGTGAAGGCCTCCCGTTTGTGGGGGGTTGTTTAGGGGCCATGCCTCGCTACGCCGGTCGGTGCGGATCGGCCAAGCTGGTTTGGGGGCTAACCCCCACGGGGACCGGTTCAGATGTCACTCGCTCCTGACGCTAGCCGTGGTCGGGAATCGAAGTCGGGACACTGGGTTCCACTCTCCAATCTCCGGTATCGGTGGTGTAGGAGGCTGACGATGTTTTTTACTTTTGTCTATCACGCGTACCGATTTTGAAAGAAATATATTGCGTTCAAATTTATAAATATATATTTTTGTTATCTTGTTAAGCATTATTATTATTATTTTCACTACTGTTATTGACTTTGAGAGTCGCCGTGCCGTCAAAGATGTTTTAGAACTCGGTCAGGACTCGAACGCAGGTGACTCAGTTCACGGCACCGGGACCTCACCCCCCCCCCGTTCCACCGCTCCATCCCGCGTGGTCACCGTCAGCACAAACATCCAGTACACCCCACCACCAACCACCACCAACCACCCCCCACCCCACCAGCCACTACCCCCCACCACCCCCCCACCACCCCCCCCACCCCCCCCCACCACCCCCCCATCCCAAGCAGTGCTTGCGTGGTGTTACACGGGTGTAGCCTCAGCCTCGACGTGTAGCTACAATATTAGCGATGTTTGTATGCTGTGATGTGTCTGGCTCTTGGCTTGACTGAGTTACTGATGACTGACTTACCGACTAACAGATTAACTGATTGACTAACCAGCTGACCGGCTGATTGAACAACTGGCTGCCAGTCAGGCAGTCAGTGAGTGACTGACTGCCTAACTGGCTGATCAACTTACTCGCTGAGCGACTGACCAACCAATTAACCGACTTATTGATCGATGGACTTACCCATCAACCGACAAAATTGGTCACCACAGCAATTGACTCACCGATTCGAATGCCTAATTGATGGACAAACCAGCCATCAAATAAACAAACTAACTACTCGATCCACCAACCACAAACAACTTAATCATGATAGCGCTTTTCGTTTTTGGGTTTGATCGCGTGCATATACAAATGTGTCGTTAAACTCGCCACCACCGGACACAGCCAATTAGTAAGGTTGCGTTATCTAAACAAAACGTGTTAATTCGTTACGAATTCAGCACCGACCGGTTGTGTGTCGGAGAGTAAACCCACAACAACATTTTACAACTCGAGTACCGTGATTTATCGCTAGCAATCACAACCACCAGCTTCATCTTACCCTACCGACCGACCGATCTACTGATCGACCATACGACCTATCGACCGACCTACCGACTGACCGATCAATCAACCTATGTTCTGACCGATCTACCGAATGACCGACTGACCGATCTACCGACCAACTGACCGATCTACCGACCGACTGACTGATCTACAGACTGACTGATCTATTGACCGACTGACCGATCTACCGATCTACCGACTGACTGACAGACTAACTGACCTACCAACCGACCTACTGACTGACCGACTGACTGATCTATTGACCAACTGACCGATCTACCGACCGACTGACAGACTAACCGACCGACCTACCGACTGACCTGATACAATCGTCTCGTCCTCTGGCGCGCACCTCCGGCAGGTGAACCGGCCAATCGCCATGAAGAAGGAGGCCATCCAAACGCGCAACCGCAAGAACTCGACGGGCGGCAAGGCCCGCCGGCGGCCTCGGAAGGGCCGGGCGGCGGCCGACGAAACCTCGGACGCGGCGGTTCGGCGGCCTCCCTTCTTCCACGCCGCCCTCACGGCCTCCGCGCTGCCCCCGCACCTCCTGGGTAGCCACCACCAGCACCACCAGCACCACCACCAGCAGCAGCAGCAGCACCGGCTGCTCTCCCCGGCGTCGTTGGCGCTGACGGTGCCGCACGGCGTAGCCGGCGGAGCGACGCTGGCGTACCTCCCTCCGGACGGCGTGGCGCTGTCCGTTCAGCACCAGCAGCAGCAGCAGCAGTTTCAACACTACCAGCATCATCATCAGCAGCAGCCCCTTCGCCCGCACCCCTCCGGCAACATGCTGACCGCCATGGGATAAATGCCGGCGCTGAGTGACGTCGGTGGTGATGGTGGTGATGATGACGAGGTTCGGTTGAAACAACTGCCAAACAAAAGGCCACCGCGTGTGTGTGTGTGTGCGTGCGTGCGTGCGGTTACATTCGATAGAATTTGTCATCAAAGTGCGCCGTTGTGTTGCCTGGAGAGGGACGCTGTCGGCTGGTAGTCCTCTCACGTCGGGGAGACGTGGCACAGTTTTGGTGGGCACAATATTGGCGTGCAAATCAAATTTTTAAATTTTTTTATTTTATTTTATCCGATGAGACTCTGTGAAGGTTCTGCGCAGCGCATTTGGACAACTGAAGAGTGACCGTGTCGGCGCCTGCGCCGGACGCTTTGAACGCAGGCCGCGAGTCTGCGTCACCGGCTTCCTGGGGTACAAGTTCCAATATTTACCGGAATTCTCAGTTCGGCGCCGGCGTCCTTTATTCGGCCAAGGCGAGAGCAGATTTAGATTTTATATATGAATATATACGTGTAATTCACTTCGCAAAGATTATATTTGAAACCATAGTTACGTGGGGTACCGGCTTTTACTCGTCGTCCATTTCCGACGTTCGTTTTTTTTTGTGCAGCTTTGAGAAAGCGCCGATTTTTATTTTAGGTTTTTTTTAATTTTTCCCGGCAGTGCCGTCATCTCGCCGCGGGCCTTCCCCTGGAGATCTTACGGCCCACGCCGTCTCTCGAACGGTCGTTGGGCGCGTCGGGCGATGAACCTTTTATAACGTTTGCCCAAGCGTATGTACGGTTGAACTTTTTTCGCGCCGCACGTGGCCAACCGTGCTCCTCGGGGGGGGGGGGGGGGGGGGAGGGGGGTGGAAGGACAACGAACATGAACACGCGAACGAACGAGCAAACAGAATCGCACAACTCGACGGGACTCAGAGCCAGGGGTCCGTGCCGTGCATCACGGGACGAAGCGACCGCTTTGGATTCATGAGAATATATTCTTTGCTTGTTTCAGCGGAGTGACTCCGGTTAACTTGCGATCGCTATTCTCGTTAAACGAATCCCAGCCGCCATGGATCTTAACGCTTGGGCACTCGCGAGCTCCGAGGCACGGATTCGCAGACTGACCTGCTTCATCCGCTGCATCCACGCACACACAAAGACAAAGATATACCCCCGTGTAGCCTGAGCAGACTTTTTGGGGCAAGTGCTGTTCGCTAGTAGCAACCAACGAAGGCCGGAACGGCACACGAGGGGGTGGGTGGCCAGCACCACGCCCCGGCCGCCTTTGTCTCCCCAGTGGCGATGTTTACGCGCCGCACCAGGTACTCATTTGAGGCCGAGTCGATCTAGAGGCCCAGGATCGGTTCAGACATTCGTCACCGACGTTGGCCGTGAGCGGGATTCGAACTCGGCTCGCCGGGTTCGTAACGCAGCGCTGTGCTAACCGCTAAACTAACCACGCGCAACAGCGTCCGTGCCACGCGATGGCAGTGTGCACAATTTTCCAGTGGACCGGGCACTTTGTGCGGATGGCACGTCCGGGCGTGCCGGTTGGACGGGAAGGCCCGTGAAAGCACCGGGGCCATCCCCCCCAAACCGGGGTTCGTATCTGGGGTAGCCTCGGTCGAACGAGGGCGGGAGGCTAGGGGGGGTGGTTGTTGGTGGCGGGGGAGGGAGGGAGGGGAGCGTGGGGATGGGTTGAGCGGAGGCCAAACGCGTCGCGAGACGCGACGGCGCAGGAAGTCATTCCGCTCACGTATGACCGGTGAATAAACACGAGCGCTCGGCAAACAATACTGCGCCCGGCGCGAGAGGCTCGGGGGGGCGCTCGACTGGGCGGGCGAGCGAGCGACTCGGACTGAACGCGACCGAGAGGTCTTCCTTGAGCAGCCTCACCCCCCCCTCCCGCTCACCTCACGCCCCCCTCTCCCGCTCACCTCCCGCTCACCTCCCACTCACCTCACGCTCACCTCGCGCTCACCTCCCGCTCACCTCACCCCCCCCCTCCCGCTCACCTCCCGCTCACCTCCCGCTCACCTCCGTGCGTTCCTCAGCGTCGCTCCGAAAACGACGAACGGCCGTGCCGCGTCGGGAGCGACCGCGGGGTTCAAGAAACAAACCCCCCTCCCTCCCTCCCTCCCTCCCTCGCCCACCTCCCTCCCCCACCTCCCCAAAAAAAACCCCAGCGAAACGTGCCGATGCTGTTGCTTTAGCGAGGCCCGTGGTGGCGTGGTGCAATCGGTAGTTTAATCAGCTCCCATTCTTCTCTCCACTAACAAACCAGCAGCAGACAGGCGGCGGCGGCGGCGGCGGCGGCGGTGGCGCGCCCCAGCCCATCGCGTATCCGCACCGACCAATTAACCGCCTCCACCCCCCCCCCCCCACCACGGCCCCGTCCCCCCACGCCGCACGCGAACCCGGCGCAGAGCGGCAGCGTTTTGCGAGCGGCGTGTCGCGAAAACGCGGCCACGTTTGAACGCCAAGCGGCCGCGCGGGGCGAGCGCGCGGCGGTGGCTCCTCCGCCACTTTGCCAATCGGCGTGGGAAGCGGATGCCGCTTTTCGGCTTCGTTTGGAGCCGCCGAGGTCCACCGTCCAAGCGAGCTGGGGGTGTAGGCGACGGACCGTGAGGTTATTGTCCGGGCCGTGTTGGTATTCCAGAGCAATATCTATCGTATTTAAAAGTATTCGTTTTTATTTGCCCAGGTAACGCCCCTACCGAGCTGCGCGGCGTGTTGGCGATCTCGCCATCACACGTGGTAGCTCAACGAAGTGGCTTAGAGCAGCTCCCTATGCTGGACGGTGCTTGGACGTTGCGGAGGTGGTGGTAGTAGTGGTGGTGGCGCGGTGGTGGCGGTGGTGGCGGTGCGCGTGATAGCGTAAAAACCCCCCCCCACCAAAGCAAAGCCCAAAGCGACCCCGGCGCGTGCCTTGCGAGCGGTGTGCCTTTCCGCCGCGGGGGTCGCAGGAATTTTTGCCGGCCAAATAAAAATGCCGCGAAACGAAATCCGCGTGCGAAAAAAAATAGAGAAAAAAAAACAAATGGTTTTTTGCGGAGCGAGAGGAGACCCCACGAGCGGTCACGGCAGAGGCGCTCCCACCGCCCCCCCCCCCCCGCCCCCCCCCGATCCACACCAAACACCGCAAGGGCTCCCGCCGCACCGGACTGCAGTCGACACTCGAATTGTGCGGGGGGCCCCAGCGGGCATTGCGCTCGCTAACCCCCCAGCCACCCCCCACCACCATCATCACCATCATCACCACCATCATCACCATCATCACCATCACCATCATCACCACCATCATCACCACCATCACCACCATCATCACCATCACCACCACCACCATCACCACCATCACCACCATCACCACCACCACCATCACCACCATCACCACCATCACCACCATCATCACCCCCCCCCCCCCACCATCACCACCACCACCACCATCACCACCATCACCACTATCACCACTATCACCATCACCACCGTCACCACCATCACCACCGTCACCACCACCATCATCACCACCACCATCATCACCACCATCATCATCACCACCATCACCACCATCACCACCACCATCATCACCACCACCACCACGACTGGCGTCCTGGCTGGGGTGGATCTCGCGGCTCGCAATCGTGCCAGCTTCGCGAGTTCAAAGCCGGACCCGGGGTGCGGGTTGGTTCGGGGTGCGGGTTGGTTCGAGTCCCGGCACGCAACGAAGTCGCCTCGTCTTTGCTGCCTCTCTTTATTCTATTTTTTATTCATGCCTTAATAATGAATTAATTTATTCGAAACGCGTACGGATCCAAAGCGTTCGCCGTTGACTTCACGCCGCCGAAAGCGTCTGCGTCGTGTGGGTGGCGACGGCGGTGGTGGCTGCGGTGGTGACGATGTCGATGCACGCACATGAGAGACAGAGAGAGAGAGACTCCACGTGGACTTGCGCCGCTACCACCCCCAGCCCACGACCTTTCTGCACTCTCGCCAATTTGCGCGTCGGTTATTTTTGTGTTAAGTTGGTCATGGACCCACCCCCCCCCACCTCCCCAACTCAGGAACGGTCTCGAGACTCACCCGAGGCTCCCCCGAGGCTCGATCGAGGTTCGCTCGAGACTCACTCGAGACTCGAGACTCGATCGAGACTCGTTTGAGACTCACTCAAGACTCGAGACTCACTCGAGTCTCAACTCGAGACTCGAGCGAGCCTCACTCGGCAGAAGAAAATAAAACCGGCGCGACCCACACGCTGGGGGTTTTCTCCGGCGTTCACCGCCCCCCCCCCCCCACCGATTTCGACATTGGCCAAACATCCATAGAAGCAGCAGCGGGGGCCCTCTGGACAGGAGAGCCGCTTGGGGACTCGGCAGTGTCCCCCCCCCCCGTACCGTCGTTGGGAGAGATGCCGGCCCATCATCATAGCCCATCATCATAGCCCATCATCATAGCCCATCGCCATAGCCCATCATCATAGCCCATCATCATAGCCCATCGCCATAGCCCATCGCCATAGCCCATCATCATAGCGCATCACCATAGCCCATCACCATAGCCCATCACCATAGCCCATCACCATAGCCCATCACCATAGCCCATCGCCATAGCCCATCGCCATAGCCCATCGCCATAGCCCATCACCATAGCCCATCACCATAGCCCATCACCATAGCCCATCACCATAGCCCATCACCATAGCCCATCATCATAGCCCATCATCATAGCCCATCACCATAGCCCATCACCATAGCCCATCACCATAGCCCATCACCATAGCCCATCACCATAGCCCATCACCATAGCCCATCATCATAGCCCATCGCCATAGCCCATCATCATAGCCCATCACCATAGCCCATCATCATAGCCCATCATCATAGCCCATCGCCATAGCCCATCATCATAGCCCATCACCATAGCCCATCATCATAGCCCATCGTCATAGCCCATCGGTGGAGTGATTGATAGTGGGCACCCCGTGGGTCGAGTCGTTGTTATTTATTTATTTGGCCACTGTGACGTCTGAGAAGATTTTGACGGCATTTGTATTTTGTGTTGTGGTTTTTAGCGCTGCCTCGTGCCTTCACGAGCCCGCGCGTCGTTGCCACCTCGCGCTCGGTTTCTTTCCACCGCTTTCCAAACTTCCGTGAGTTGATATTTCTACTGTTTATTTGTATTTGTCATCGGGAGATGTTGAGGTGGTGGTGGTGGTGGTGGGGGGAGGATTGAGGTTTGCGTAGCCGCAGTTTTGTTTATTCCTCCACCCCCAGCCCCCCCCCCACCTTGCTCCCTTCCACGGTCGTACGGAACGCGCTCCACGGATTCGCGACAGACGTCCACGCGATTTGAGATTCCTGTCAGTGAAGGAGAATTAATTAATTAATGAGCGGTTATTCTTTGTTGGATGTCGCTCCTTGGGGTGTTTTTTTGTTGTTAAAAACGGAGAGAGAAAAAAGGTCAATTGCACCACCACCACCACCCACCCCCTCCCCCTCCCCCCACAGTATTTCGCGTTTACTCTTGTGCAAGTGTTACCGCCAGCCAGCTTGTGTCAAATTTTTATTTTCTTCAATAAAGAATAATGATGGCGAGGATGATGATTGCGACGATTCGACCCGTTCGTGAGTGAGTGAGAGGGCGAGCAAGTGGGTGAGCGGTTGAGTGACAGGGCGAGCGAGTGGGAGAGTGGTTGAGTGGGCGGGCGAGCGAGTGGGTAGAAGAGTGGTTGAGTGGGCGAGCGAGTGGGAGAGTGGTTGAGTGAGCGAGCGAGTGGGAGAGTGGTTGAGTGAGCGAGCGAGTGGGAGAGTGGTTGAGTGGGTGGGCGAGCGAGTGGGTAGAAGAGTGGTTGAGTGGGCGAGCGGGTGGTAGAGTGGTTGAGTGGGCGAGCGAGTGGGAGAGTGGTTAAGTGGGAGAGCGAGCGAGTGGGAGAGTGGTTGAGTGGGCGGGCGAGCCAGTGGGTAGGAGAGTGGTTGAGTGGGCGAGCGAGTGGGAGAGTGGTTGAGTGGGCAAGCGAGTGGGAGAGTGGTTGAGTGGGAGAGCGAGCGAGTGGTTGAGTGGGCGAGCGAGTGGGAGAGTGGGTGAGTGGGCGAGCGAGCGAGTGGAAGAGTGGTTGAGTGGGAGAGCGAGCGAGTGGGAGAGTGGTTGAGTGAGCGGGCGAGCGAGTGGGAGAGTGGTTGAGTGAGTGAGCGAGCGAGTGGGAGAGTGGTTGAGTGGGCGAGCGACTGGGAGAGTGGTTGAGTGGGCAAGCGAGGGGGAGAGTGGTTGAGTGGGCGAGCGAGTGGGAGAGTGGTTGAGTGAGCGAGCGAGTGGGAGAGTGGTTGAGTGAGCGAGCGAGTGGGAGAGTGGTTGAGTGGGCGGGCGAGCGAGTGGGTAGAAGAGTGGTTGAGTGGGCGAGCGAGTGGGAGAGTGGTTGAGTGAGCGAGCGAGTGGGAGAGTGGTTGAGTGGGTGGGCGAGCGAGTGGGTAGAAGAGTGGTTGAGTGGGCGAGCGGGTGGTAGAGTGGTTGAGTGGGCGAGCGAGTGGGAGAGTGGTTAAGTGGGAGAGCGAGCGAGTGGGAGAGTGGTTGAGTGGGCGGGCGAGCCAGTGGGTAGGAGAGTGGTTGAGTGGGCGAGCGAGTGGGAGAGTGGTTGAGTGAGCGAGCGAGTGGGAGAGTGGTTGAGTGGGCGGGCGAGCGAGTGGGTAGAAGAGTGGTTGAGTGGGCGAGCGAGTGGGAGAGTGGTTGAGTGAGCGAGCGAGTGGGAGAGTGGTTGAGTGGGTGGGCGAGCGAGTGGGTAGAAGAGTGGTTGAGTGGGCGAGCGGGTGGTAGAGTGGTTGAGTGGGCGAGCGAGTGGGAGAGTGGTTAAGTGGGAGAGCGAGCGAGTGGGAGAGTGGTTGAGTGGGCGGGCGAGCCAGTGGGTAGGAGAGTGGTTGAGTGGGCGAGCGAGTGGGAGAGTGGTTGAGTGGGCGAGCGAGTGGGAGAGTGGTTGAGTGGGCAAGCGAGTGGGAGAGTGGTTGAGTGGGAGAGCGAGCGAGTGGTTCAGTGGGCGAGCTAGTGGGAGAGTGGGTGAGTGGGCGAGCGAGTGGAAGAGTGGTTGAGTGGGAGAGCGAGCGAGTGGGAGTGTGGTTGAGTGAGCGGGCGAGCGAGTGGGAGAGTGGTTGAGTGAGTGAGCGAGCGAGTGGGAGAGTGGTTGAGTGGGCGAGCGACTGGGAGAGTGGTTGAGTGGGCAAGCGAGGGGGAGAGTGGTTGAGTGGGCGAGCGAGTGGGAGAGTGGTTGAGTGAGCGAGCGAGTGGGAGAGTGGTTGAGTGAGCGAGCGAGTGGGAGAGTGGTTGAGTGGGCGGGCGAGCGAGTGGGTAGAAGAGTGGTTGAGTGGGCGAGCGAGTGGGAGAGTGGTTGAGTGAGCGAGCGAGTGGGAGAGTGGTTGAGTGGGAGAGCGAGCGAGTGGGAGAGTGGTTGAGTGGGCGAGCGAGTGGGAGAGTGGTTGAGTGGGCGAGCGAGTGGGAGAGGGGTTGAGTGGGCGAGCGAGCGAGTGGGAGAGTGGTTGAGTGAACGAGCGACTGGGAGAGTGGTTGAGTGGGCGAGCGAGTGGGAGAGTGGTTGAGTGGGCGAGAGAGCGAGTGGGGAGAGTGGTTGAGTGGGCGAGCGAGTGGGAGAGTGGTTGAGTGGGAGAGCGAGCGAGTGGGAAAGTGGTTGAGTGGGCGAGTGAGCGAGTGGGAGAGTGGTTGCGTGGGCGGGTGAGCGAGTGGGAGAGTGGTTGAGTGGGCAAGCGAGTGGGAGAGTGGTTGAGTGGGCGAGTGAGCGAGTGGGAGAGTGGTTGAGTGGGCGAGCGAGTGGGAGAGTGGTTGAGTGGGCGAGCGACTGGGAGAGTGGTTGAGTGGGCAAGCGAGGGGGAGAGTGGTTGAGTGGGCGAGCGAGTGGGAGAGTGGTTGAGTGAGCGAGCGAGTGGGAGAGTGGTTGAGTGAGCGAGCGAGTGGGAGAGTGGTTGAGTGGGCGGGCGAGCGAGTGGGTAGAAGAGTGGTTGAGTGGGCGAGCGAGTGGGAGAGTGGTTGAGTGAGCGAGCGAGTGGGAGAGTGGTTGAGTGGGAGAGCGAGCGAGTGGGAGAGTGGTTGAGTGGGCGAGCGAGTGGGAGAGTGGTTGAGTGGGCGAGCGAGTGGGAGAGGGGTTGAGTGGGCGAGCGAGCGAGTGGGAGAGTGGTTGAGTGAACGAGCGACTGGGAGAGTGGTTGAGTGGGCGAGCGAGTGGGAGAGTGGTTGAGTGGGCGAGAGAGCGAGTGGGGAGAGTGGTTGAGTGGGCGAGCGAGTGGGAGAGTGGTTGAGTGGGAGAGCGAGCGAGTGGGAAAGTGGTTGAGTGGGCGAGTGAGCGAGTGGGAGAGTGGTTGCGTGGGCGGGTGAGCGAGTGGGAGAGTGGTTGAGTGGGCAAGCGAGTGGGAGAGTGGTTGAGTGGGCGAGTGAGCGAGTGGGAGAGTGGTTGAGTGGGCGAGCGAGTGGGAGAGTGGTTGAGTGGGCGAGCGAGCGAGTGGGAGAGTGGTTGAGTGAACGAGCGACTGGGAGAGTGGTTGAGTGGGCGAGCGAGCGAGTGGAAGAGTGGTTGAGTGGGAGAGCGAGCGAGTGGGAGAGTGGTTGAGTGGGCGAGCGAGTGGGAGAGTGGTTGAGTGGGCGAGGGAGCGAGTGGGAGAGTGGTTGAGTGAGCGAGCGAGCGAGTGGGAGAGTGGTTGAGTGGGCGAGCGAGCGAGTGGGAGAGTGGTTGAGTGGGCGAGCGAGTGGGAGAGTGGTTGAGTGGGCGAGCGAGTGGGAGAGTGGTTGAGTGGGCGGGCGAGCGAGTGAGAGAGTGGTTGAGTGGGCGAGCTGGTCTCACCGCTCCATCTCCACCGGCGGTCGCCCTGCCGGGTCCGCGTTCTCGTCCAGCCGCTCCCCCTCGGCCTCGCCCCGTCTCCCCACGCGTCACCCATCGTCACTCTCCCCACGTGACACCCATCATCGCTCTCCCCACGTGTCACCCATCATCACTCTCCCCACGTGTCACCCATCGTCAGTCTCCCCACGTGTCACCCATCATCACTCTCCCCACGTGACACCCATCATCACTCTCCCCACGTGATACCCATCGTCACTCTCCTCACGTGACACCCATCGTCACTCTCTCCACGTGTCACCCATCATCACTCTCCCCAGGTGTCACCCATCGTCAGTCTCCTCACGTGACACCCATCATCACTCTTCCCACGTGATACCCATCGTCACTCGCCCCACGTGACACCCATCGTCACTCTCTCCAAGTGTTACCCATCATCACTCTCCCCACGTGTCACCCATCGTCACTCTCCCCACGTGACACCCATCATCACTCTCCTCACGTGTCACCCATCGTCACTCTCCCCACGTGTCACCCATCGTCACTCTCCCCACGTGTCACCCATCGTCACTCTCCCCACGTGACACCCATCATCACTCTCCCCACGTGTCGCCCATCATCACTCTCCCAACGTGTCACCCATCGTCACTCTCCCCACCCGTCACCCATCGTCAGTCTCCCCACGTGTCACCCATCGTCACTCTCCCCACGTGATACCCATCATCACTCTCCCCACGTGTCACCCATCATCACTCTCCCCACGTGATACCCATCGTCAATCTCCCCACGTGACACCCATCACCACTCTCGCCACGTGACACCCATCATCACTCTCCCCACGTGACACCCATCATCACTCTCCCCACGTGTCACCCATCGTCACTCTCCCCACCCGTCACCCATCGTCACTCTCCCCACGTGTCACCCATCATCACTCTCCCCAGGTGTCACCCATCATCACTCTCTCCACGTGACACTCATCATCACTCTCGCCACGTGACACCCATCATCACTCTCCCCACGTGACACCCATCATCACTCTCCCCACGTGATACCCATTGTCAATCTCCCCACGTGACACCCATCATCACTCTCCCCACCCGTCACCCATCATCACTCTCCCCACGTGACACCCATCATCACTCTCCCCACGTGATACCCATCGTCAGTCTCCCCACGTGTCACCCATCGTCACTCTCCCCACGTGTCACCCATCATCACTCTCGCCTCGTGACACCCATCATCACTCTCCCCACGTGTCACCCATCATCACTCTCCCCACGTGATACCCATCGTCAATCTCCCCACGTGACACCCATCATCACTCTCGCCACGTGACACCCATCATCACTCTCGCCTCGTGACACCCATCATCACTCTCCCCACGTGTCACCCATCATCACTCTCCCCACGTGATACCCATCGTCAATCTCCCCACGTGACACCCATCATCACTCTCCCCAGGTGTCACCCATCATCACTCTCTCCACGTGACACTCATCATCACTCTCCCCACGTGATACCAATCGTCAATCTCCCCACGTGACACCCATCATCACTCTCCCCACCCGTCACCCATCATCACTCTCCCCACGTGATACCCATCGTCAATCTCCCCACGTGACACTCATCATCACTCTCCCCACGTGTCACCCATCGTCACTCTCCCCACCCGTCACCCATCATCACTCTCCCCACGTGTCACCCATCGTCACTCTCCCCACCCGTCACCCATCGTCACTCTCCCCACGTGTCACCCATCGTCACTCTCCCCACGTGTCACCCATCGTCACTCTCCCCACCCGTCACCCATCATCACTCTCCCCACGTGTCACCCATCGTCACTCTCCCCACCCGTCACCCATCGTCACTCTCCCCACGTGTCACCCATCGTCACTCTCCCCACCCGTCACCCATCGTCACTCTCCCCACGTGTCACCCATCGTCACTCTCCCAACGTGTCACCCATCATCACTCTCCTCACATGTCAATCATCATCACTCTCTCCACGTGTCACCCATCGTCTCTCTCCCCACGTGACACCCATCATCACTCTCCCCACGTGACACCCATCGTCAATCTCCCCACCCGTCACCCATCGTCACTCTCCCCACGTGTCACCCATCATCACTGTCCCCACGTGACACCCATCATCACTCTCCCCACGTGACACCCATCACTCTCCCCACGTGTCACCCATCATCACTCTACCCACGTGTTACCCATCGTTACTCTCCCCACGTGACACCCATCGTCAATCTCCCCACCCGTCACCCATCGTCACTCTCCCCACGTGTCACCCATCATCACTCTCGCCACGTGACACCCATCATCACTCTCCCCACGTGTCACCCATCATCACTCTCCCCACGTGACACCCATCGTCACTCTCTCCACGCGTCACCCATCATCACTCTCCCCACGTCATACCCATCGTCACTCTCCCCACGTGTCACCCATCATCACTCTCCCCACGTGTCACCCATCATCACTCTCCCCACGTGTCACCCATCGTCACTCTTCCCACGTGACACCCATCGTCACTCTCCCCACGTGTGTGTGTGTCTGTGTGTGTCCGTGTGTGTCTGTGTCTGTGTGTGTGTGTCTGTGTGTTTTTGTGTGTGTCTGTGTGAGTCTATGGGTCGGTGTGAGTCTGTTGGTCCACGGCGCACGTGTGCGAGTGGAAAGACACGCGGTGAGATAAGGGAAGATGTGTGGGAAGTGTGGTTGGGAAGGCGAGAGGGGACGCGTCTGTCTGTGTGAGCGTACACACACACACACACCCCATGTGGATGGTGTGTTCGTGCACGTGGGTATGTGGTTGTGTGTGTGTGTGGATGTTTGTGTACACGTGTCTTTGTGTCGATGTGGATGTGGTGGTTGCGTGTGCACGTGTCTTTGTGGTTGTGTGTGGGTGTGCGTGCACGTGTGTGTGTGTGTGCACATGTGTGTGTGTCTGTCACTGTGTGTGTGAGTCTGTGTGTGTGTCACTGTGTGTATGAGTCTGTTTGTGTGTGTGTGTGTCACTGTGTGTGTGTCACTGTGTGTGTGTCACTGTGTGTGTGTCACTGTGTGTGTGTCACTGTGTGTGTGTCACTGTGTGTGTGGGGAGCGGTAGTGTAGCGGTTAGCGCGCTGCGCTATGAACTTGGCGACCCGGGTTCGATTCCCGCTCACGGCCAACACCAGTGACGATTATCTGAACCGGTCCCGGGCCTCCCCTAGGTCGACTCAGCCTCAAATGAGTACCTGGTGCGGTGTGTAAATATCGCCACTATTGAGACAAAGGCGGTCGGCGTGGTGCTGGCCACCCACCTCCTCGTGTACCGTTCTGGCCTTCATAGGTGCTCGCTAGCAGCACTTGCCCCTACAGTCTGTTACAGGCTATATGGGGGATCTTTGTCTTTGTTTGTGCACGTGTGTGTGGGGAGCGGTGATGTAGCGGATAGCGCTACGAACCTGGCGACCCGGGTTCGATTCCCGCTCACGGCCAACACCGGTGACGATTATCTGAACCGGTCATGAGCCTCCCCTAGGTCGACCCGGCCTCAAATGAGTGCCTGGCGCGGAGTGTGAACATCGCTCCTGGGGAGACAAAGGCGGCCGCGCTACCACGGGGATAGACAGAGACACGCCAACTCCAATGTGTTGTCCTGGTCGCCTTTAGGCGTTCTCTGATCTGACACTGGTGAGACAGGGCCGTGAAGAAGGCCGCTCTCTCTGGTGCAGGCCATTTAAGTTTCAAATACAATGCCACGTATTATAATGATGATCATCATTAGAGCATGTTTTGTTTGCATGCTCACAAGAAGTGCGTGTGGTTGATGCAGACCTTGCAAAATGCATCTAGTGTTTTGTTGAACATCTTCACAGAAAGGGTACAAATCAAATTTTGTTTTTCATACATCGATGCTGGCAAAAAAGAGGGTCCCCGTGATATAGTTGTGAATTTAATAGTTTAATAGTTTTATTCCGAGGCAGCCTGCCCACCCGCAGAGCTGCGAGAAGACGCGGTGGCTTCTTTGTGGCAAGAGTGGAACCATCTCCACCACCACCACCACCTCCACCACCACCACCACCACCTCTACCATCATCTCCACCACCACCTCCACCACCACCTCCACCACCACCACCTCCATCACCACCAGCACCACCACGTCCAACACCACCTCCACCACCACCTCCACCACCTCCACAACCTTTACCACCACCACCACCACCACCACCACCACCACCACGTCCACCACCACCTCCACCACTTCCACCACCACTTCCACCACCACCTCCACCATCACCTCCACCACCACCTCCATCACCACCACCTCCACCACCTCCACCACCACCTCCACCACCTCCACCACCACCACCTCAGCCATAACCTCCACCACCACCACCACCACCTCCACCACCACCTCCATCTCCATCACCACCTCCACCACCACCACCTCCACCACCACCACCACCACCACCACCACCACCTCCACCTCCACCACCTCCACCACCACCACCACCTCCACCTCCACCACCACCACCACTACCACCACCCTCCACCACCACCACCACCACCTCAGCCATAACCTCCACCACCAGCACCACCACCACCTCCACCACCACCACTACCACCACCCTCCACCACCACCACCACCTCAGCCATAACCTCCACCACCACCACCACCACCTCCATGTCCACTACCACCACCACCACCACCACCACCTCCACCACCACCACCTCCACCACCACCTTCACCACCACCACCACCACCACTACCTCCACCACCACTACCACTACCACCACCACCACTACCACCACTACCACCACCCTCCACCACCAGCACTACCACCACCAGCACTACCACCACCACCACTACCACCACTACCACCACCCTCCACCACTACCACCACCACCACTACCACCACCCTCCACCACCACCACTACCACCTCCACCACCACCACCACTACCACCACCCTCCACCACCAGCACTACCACCACCACCACTACCACCACTACCACCACCCTCCACCACTACCACCACCACCACTACCACCACCACCACTACCACCACCCTCCACCACCACCACTACCACCTCCACCACCACCACCACTACCACCACCCTCCACCACCACCACTACCACCACCACTACCACCACTATCACCACCACCACCACCACTACCACCACCACCACTACCACCACCACCACCACCACCACCTCCACCACCACCACCCTCCACCACTACCACCACCACCACTACCACCACTACCACCACCCTCCACCACCACCACTACCACCACCACCTCCACCACCACCACCCTCCACCACCACCACTACCACCACTACCACCACCACCCTCCACCACCACCACCACCACCTCCACCCCTTGCGTGCGCGTGTGCTCAGCCCCCTTCCGGCAGTTCACGCCAAGGAGTTTGTCACGCAGGGGGCTCGACGACAAGAACATCACGAAGAGTCATCCCCCTGCCTCTCTGCCCGTGTCCTTGCCGCGACCCCGACCGTCCACATCGTGACGTCCGTCCGCTGTGTATTCTGGCAGCGTCGACCGTCGGAATCAGCAATTAAATTATAAATATGAACGTCGCAGAGACGTTCTCAACTTTTTCCTGGAGGAGCGTCCTCTTTTTCCGCGAAGTTTCGGTGAGTTAAAAAAAACACGCAAAAAACCACGCCACGTTTTCGAGCTGGTTTCGAGAAGACGTCGTGGAGATTAAAACAAAAATAATCTCCCGCGTTAAGCCACAAGTCCCTCTTGGGTCGGTAACGCCTGCTGTGGCTCATGCTTACACTGTCCACCATGAGCAGTGTCCACCATGGGCAATGTCCACCATGGGCAGTGTTTGCCATGGGCAGTGTCCACCATGGGGAGTATTTAGCATGAACAGTGTCCACCATGAGCAGTGTCCACTATGAACAGTGTCCACCATGGGCAGTGTCCACCATGGGGAGTGTCCACTATAGGGAGTGTCCACCATGAACAGTGTCCACTATGAACAGTGTCCACCATGAACAGTGTCCACCATGAGCAGTGTCCACCATGAGCAGTGTCCACCATGGGGAGTGTCCACCATGGGGAGTGTCCACCACGGGGAGTGTTTACCATGAACAGTGTCCACCATGAGCAGTGTCCACCATGGGGAGTGTCCACCATGGGGAGTGTCCATCATGAGTAGTGTCCACCATGGGCAGTGTCCACCATGATCAGTGTCCACCATGAACAGTGTCCACCATGAGCAGTGTCCACTATGAACAGTGTCCACCATGGGCAGTGTCCACCATGAGCAGTGTCCACTATGGGGAGTGTCCACCATGATCAGTGTCCACCATGATCAGTGTCTCCATCACAGGAAGTGTCTCCACCATGGGCGCAAGTCCCATCGTGTAGATCCTATAGAGTAACGTCTGTTTGATGGACCCCATTCTGTTCACGTTCACGACTCGTGGAGGCACCTTCGTTTCGAATCCGACGGTTTTTTTGTACCCCCAAAAAATCGGACGTTCCTCGATCGAACGGACGACGTCACTCCGTCTTTAATGATCGTTGCCTTGTTAAGAAGCCACCCACAGCGACCTTGCCATCTTAGATCCTTGTGACATCGCTTCTGAAAACGGGCTTCCACAGCTCAGTTGGGGCCTTATCTTGCACAATAACAAAAATAAACAATCTTGATTGGAAGCTTTCGTGACTGTAGGAATCCATTCTCGCTGGTTCATTCGGTAAAGGAGTTTCTCCTCCTTCGCCCCCCCGCCACCCCCTCCTGTGACTACATAAAGCCACAACAGCAGATATTTTTTTCTCACCTGATGACGGCCGCTTGTGTTGCGACCGAAACGTCGTGTTTTCTTTCATCATTTGTTCTATCTACGTACGTGACTTTACCGAAAGAAGCAGAGAACATAAAAACATAGTTTAGTTCGCAGTATAGTCGAGTTCATATAGGGGGGGTGGTGATGCCACCCACCCCTCCTTACCCCCCCCCCCCCCCGGAGGGCCGGCAAGGGATTTTTGTGTTTGGGAGATGCGGGGATGACAGAGAGAGTTGGGCAGTCTGGAGATGGTGCGAGTGGAGATGGTGCGAGTGGCGAGAGGCGGCGCACGAGCGCCTGGCGTGCGGAACAAAACGACGCCACGTGGCCTTGTTGAGATGAGGGCAGCGCATGCGGAGGAGGAGGGGTGGATGGGTAGAGCTGCCGTGACGTGTGGTGGTGGTAGTGTTGACGCGTGGTGGTGGTGGTGGTGACGCGTGGTGGTGATGGTGACGTGTGGTGGTGGTGACGTGTGGTGGTGGTGGTGGTGGTGGTGGCGACAGCGTGGTGGTGGTGACATGTGGTGGTGGTGGTGGTGGTGACGTGTGGTGGTGGTGACGTGTGGTGGTGGTGGTGACGCGTGGTGGTGGTGATGGTGGTGGCGACAGCGTGGTGGTGACGCGTGGTGGTGGTGGTGATGGTGACGTGTGGTGGTGGTGGTGGTGACGTGTGGTGGTGGTGACATGTGGTGGTGGTGACGTGTGGTGGTGGTGACGTGTGGTGGTGGTGGTGACGCGTGGTGGTGGTGACGTGTGGTGGTGGTGGTGACGTGTGGTGGTGGTGGTGGTGACGTCTGGTGGTGGTCACGCGTGGTGGTGGTGGTCATGTGTGGTGGTGGTGGTGACGTGTGGTGGTGGTGGTGACGTGTGGTGGTGGTGGTGGTGATGATGTGTGGTGGTGGTGACGCGTGGTGGTGGTGATGTGTGGTGGTGGTGACGTGTGGTGGTGGTGGTGGTGACGCGTGGTGGTGGTGACGTGTGGTGGTGGTGGTGACGTGTGGTGGTGGTGATGGTGACGTGTGGTGGTGGTGGTGACGTGTGGTGGTGGTGACATATGGTGGTGGTGACGTGTGGTGGTGGTGACGTGTGGTGGTGACGCGTGGTGGTGGTGGTGGTGACGTGTGGTGGTGGTGACGTGTGGTGGTGGTGGTGACGTGTGGTGGTGGTGACGTCTGGTGGTGGTCACGCGTGGTGGTGGTGGTGGTGATGTGTGGTGGTGGTGGTGACGTGTGGTGGTGGTGGTGGTGACGTGTGGTGGTGGTGGTGGTGGTGATGATGTGTGGTGGTGGTGACGCGTGGTGGTGGTGATGTGTGGTGGTGGTGACGTGTGGTGGTGGTGGTGACGTGTGGTGGTGGTGATGATGTGTGGTGGTGGTGACGCGTGGTGGTAGGTTTCCATTCACCATCGGTGTCGTGATTCATCTTTCGGTCCACATCCACTACCACACACCGCTGCACTCTGTCGCTTTAAATCGGAAATTTTGCCAATAATAATATTTATGTATCCTGGAGAAATCCGACGAGCTATAAAGCTCTTTTTCACAGATGCCCATATGCCCCCCCCCCCCCCATACAACACGATCACTAAAAGGTCTATCGGCGTCTCTCATCGATTAGCACGGTTGGCTTCGTGTATAGGTGCGAAAGAAGTTCCACAAATCTACAGTGAGGGAAAAAAGTATTTGATCCCCTGCTGATTTTGTAGGTTTGCCCATTGACGAAGAAATGATCAGTCTATAATTTTAATGGTAGCTTTATTTGAACAGTGAGAGACAGAATAACAACAACAAAATCCAGAAAAACGCATGTCAAAAATGTTATAAATTGATTTGCATTTTAATGAGGGAAATAAGTATTTGACCCCTCTGCAAAGCATGACTTAGAACTTGGTGGCAAAACCCTTGTTGGCAATCACAGAGGTCAGACGTTTCTTGTAGTTGGCCACCAGGTTTGCACACATCTCAGGAGGGATTTTGTCCCACTCCTCTTTGCAGATCTTCTCCAAGTCATTAAGGTTTCGAGGCTGACATTTGGCAACTCGAACCTTCAGCTCCCTCCACTGATTTTCTATGGGATAAGGTCTGGAGACTGGCTAGGCCACTCCAGGACCTTCATGTGTTTCTTCTTGAGCCACTCCTTTGTTGCCTTGGCCGTGTGTTTTGGGTCATTGTCATGCTGGAATACCCATCCACGACCCATTTTCAATGCCCTGGCTGAGGGAAGGAGGTGCTCACCCAAGATTTGACGGTGCATGGCCCCGTCCATCGTCCCTTTGATGCGGTGAAGTTGTCCTGTCCCCTTAGCAGAAAAATACCCCCAAAGCATAATGTTTCCACCTCCATGTTTGACGGTGGGGATGTTGTTCTTGGGGTCATAGGCAGCATTCCTCCTCCTCCAAACACGGCGAGTTGAGTTGATGCCAAAAAGCTCCATTTTGGTCTCATCTGACCACAACACTTTCACCCAGTTGTCCTCTGAATCATTCAGATGTTCATTGGCAAACTTCAGACGGGCATGTTTATGTGCTTTCTTGAGCAGGGGGACCTTGCGGGCGCTGCAGGATTTCAGTCCTTCATGGCGTAGTGTGTTACCAATTGTTTTCTTGGTGACTATGGTCCCAGCTGCCTCAAGATCATTGAAAAGATCCTCCCGTGTAGTTCTGAGCTGATTCCTCACCGTTCTCATGATCATTGCAACTCCACGAGGTGAGATCTTGCATGGAGCCCCAGGCCGAGGGAGATTGATAGTTCTTTTGTGTTCTTAGCTCTTTCGGTAAAGTCACGTTGAAGGGAAACAATAAAATAATAAAATATATATGAAACAATAAAAATTCTCACGACGTTTCGACCATAACACAAACGGTCATCATCAGGTGTGACAAACCAACGGCAAGAAACATTTGAAAGAAGTGTCGGTGTGCATTTATTTATTTATGTTTAAACGGTGCCTTTATTTATTTATCATTTAAAAAACGTTAGCGCCAAGCGCAGCGATTTGGCAGTTTATTTAGAAGGACGAGTCCATCTATGTTCTGAAAAGAGGAGGGGGGAGACTAAAAATTAATGTATGCTGTCTGAAAGCCACCGTAAGCGTGAACAATCAATTAAGACCTGAAATGGTTTATCAAATCCTTCCAATGATTGCTAAGCCAGAATCCATCTTCTCGGTTGAAATTGTCTCTGTGCTTATATATGTGGATAGCCTCATGAACGAATCTCTCATGGTAGCCAGATGGCTTACAAAGAACCTCTGTTTTGGATAAGTCAATGTCATGTGAGCCTACTGAATTATAACAGTGATCTGCCACGGCCGAGGTGTTGGTCCTACCGTTTTTAAGGTCTGCTTTGTGTTCACGAATGCGGTCCGAGACATGGCGTTTGGTTTCTCCAATGTAACTACTACCACAGAGGCAACTTAGTTTGTAGACACCAGGGTACTGTATGTCCGGAATCACATCTTTTACAGACGGAACCAGATCACCGATTTTATGTAATGTGTTGAAACGGAACTGGATCTTGTGTTTATTCAAGATTTTGGAGATCTTTTTTGTGATCCCCGCAATGTAGGGTAAAGTGATGGTTTTGAAAGGCTCCTCAAGAGGGTCCTTCTTCATGGTTTGAGTGATAGCTTTGCGGATTGTATAGTCGGAGTAAACATTAGCCTTAAGAGCTTGGTGTACGTGCTTGAGTTCACTGCCTATGTGTTCCTTATCGGATATGCATTGGCCTCTATGGTACAGAGTCTTGATGAGATAATTCTTCTGTGATGGATGGTGGTGGGAATCCGGTTTCATTGGAAGGATTTGATAAACCATTTCAGGTCTTAATTGATTGTTCATGCTTACGGTGGCTTTCAGACAGCATACATTAACTTTTTTCGTCTCCCCCCTCCACTTTTCAGAACATAGATGGACTCGTCCTTCTAAATAAACTGTCAAATCGCTGCGCTTGGCGCTAACGGTTTTTTAAAATAAATAAATACATCGTTAAAATAAATAAATAAATGCGAACCGCCACTTCTTTCAAATGTTTCTTGCCGTTGGTTTTTCACACCTGATGATGACCGTTTGTGTTACAGTCGAAACGTCGTGAGACTTTTTATTGTATTATGTATATTTTATTATTTTATTGTTTCTCTTCAACGTGACTTTACCGAAAGAGCTAAGAATATGAATTACTGCAGTCACGAAAGCTTTAAATCAAAAGTTATTTTGTGTTTCTTCCATTTGCGAATAATCGCACCAACTGTTGTCACCTTCTCACCAAGCTGCTTGGCAATGGTCTTGTAGCCCATTCCAGCCTTGTGTAGGTCTACAATCTTGTCCCTGACATCCTTGGAGAACTCTTTGGTCTTGGCCATGGTGGAGAGTTTGGAATCTGATTGATTGATTGCTTCTGTGGACAGGTGTCTTTTATACAGGTAACAAGCTGAGATTAGGAGCACTCCCTTTAAGAGTGTGCTCCTAATATCAACTCGTTACCTGTATAAAAGACACCTGGGAGCCAGAAATCTTTCTGATTGAGAGGGGGTCAAATACTTATTTCCCTCATTAAAATGCAAATCAATTTATGACATTTTTGACATGCGTTTTCCTGGATTTTTGTTGTTGTTATTCTGTCTCTCACTGTTCAAATAAAGCTACCATTAAAATTATAGACTGATCATTTCTTTGTCAGTGGGGAAACGTACAAATTCAGCAGGGGATCAAAGACTTTTTTCCCTCACTGTACGTACAATCGACGAGGACCTCACGCGCAGCAGCAGCAGCAGTGTAGCCCTTCGTGCTCGAGAATGGGTGGTCCACTGAAGTTGATCTTCTTCGTCTTCTTTCGCGCAGATTAATAGCAGCGGATCAAAAAATAAACGGTGTCACTTTAGATGCTGGGAATACGTTTTTCCCCTTTAATCCGGCAACAAAACAGATGTTAAGTTTTGATTAAAAGCTTTCGTGACTGCAGGGATTCATATTCTTGGTTCTTTCGGTAAAGTCACGTAGAAGGGAAACAATAAAATAATAAAAAAAATTATTGCTGTGGTTTTCACACCTGATGATGATTGCTTGTGCTGCAGTCGAAACGTTGTGAACATTTTATTTTTTTATTATTATTTTATTGTTTCCCTTCTACGTGACTTTTCCGAAAGAACCAAGAATATAGGTGTTAAGTTGTCAAAACACCAAACTGAAACATTTTACAAGGAATCACGTCTGCATTAACCACAATACTTGCGGTCAAAATGCAAACAAAACACACGCTGTGATAGTATGATGGTGCGTTGTCTTTGAAACTGATTGGTCTCAAAACGGTGTTAGACCAGAGGACGCCAACAGGCGTACACAGCACATAGACAACGCCACTCTCAGAGTAATGAGAGCTCGGGGTGAGCAGCTACATCAGCGGTCCCAAACCTTTTTGGCATCAGGGACCGATTTCGTGGAAGACAATTATTTTCACGGACCGGGGAGGGAGGTCATCATTGGGTCTTTCCCCCATTTCCAAAGAAGCTCTCCAGCGAGGTTTGTTTGTGACTCATTGTGGCTACTAGGGGGTTAGAGCTTGTGGGCTTTATACCAACACTGCGACTGAGACAAGTTGCGAAGTGCGGGAAAGAGGCGCGGATGGAAGTGGTAAATAATAAAACAATGGAGGCGAGCCACGTGCGGACCGGGTCCTAACAGTCCGTGGCCCGGGGGTTGGGGACCCCTGATCTACATCATGCGACCTCCTTTGCCTGTAGGTTTTTCCCCCTTTAATCTGGCAACGTAACAGCTGTGTTGCTACCCTCTCAATCGTCTGTTCAGACGAGGAGTGGATCGTAACCTCCTTGGAAGAAGCGAAGACAGCCACGGGGCTGTCGTGACCACGACGTGGCCCACGGTCTTCGATTCGTGGCCTCCACCGCTGACGCCCCGAACCGTCGGCGCGCGTCACGGGGAGCCGCCCTCTGATGCGCATCCAATCAGCCCCCCACTCTGTAACGGAGACACAGACACACACAAACAGACAGGCACATACACAGAGACACATACACAGAGACACACACACAGAGACACACACACAGAGACACACACACAGAGACACACACACAGAGACACACACACAGAGACACACACACAGAGACACACACACAGAGACACACACACAGAGACACACACACAGAGACACACACACAGAGACACACACACAGAGACACACACACAGAGACACACACACAGAGCCACACACACAGAGACACACACACAGAGACACACACACAGAGACACACACACAGAGACACACACACAGAGACACACACACAGAGACACACACACAGAGACAACCGCCATTCGCCACTAAGTGCCAGGCCATGTGCACCTTGAGGCCACGTTGAACGCCCGCTGTCAGGAGGTCACGGGGCAGACCCAGGTGCCACGGGTCGACTGACTAAGATGACTGAGATGACTGGCTGATGCACTACCTGTGCCCCCTACTGTAGCCCCTACTGTGCCCCCTACTGTGCCCCCTACTGTGCCAACCTGCTGTGCTTTAGCCACCCGGCGCTCCGCTCGTTGTTGTGAGCGTCGCTCCTCCACCCTCCGTTGTTGTTGGAGGGCGACTGTCTCCGACTGCCCAATAGCATTCTTCACGAGCCTCCTCCACAGAGGCCGATCTTGACACCGCTGATACCAGTCATCGACACACGCACACGCACACACACACACAAAGATCCCCCATATAGCCTTACCAGACTGTAGGAGCAAGTGCTGTTTGCGAGCAAATATGAAGGCCGGAACGGTACACGAGGGTGGTTGGCCAGCACCACGCCCGACTGCCTTTGTCTCCCTAGTGGCAATGTTTACACACCGCACCAGGTACTCGTTTGAGGCTGAGTCGACCTAGGGGAGGCCCGGGACCGGTTTAGATAATCGTCACTGGGTGTTGGCCGTGAGCGGGAATCGAACCCGGGTCGCCAGGTTCATAGCGCAGCGCGCTAACCGCTACACTATCGCTCCCCACTACATGCACACAACAACAACCGCCATTCGCCACTAAGTGGCGGTGACGTCACCACGACGCTTGTGCCAGGACATGTGCACCTTGAGGCCACGTGAAGTGTCAAACGCCCGCGGGAGGAGGTCACGGGGCAGACCCAGGTGCCACGGGTCGACTGACTGAGATGACTGGCTGGTGCACCACCTGTGCCCCCTACTGTGCCAACCTGCTGTGCTTTAGCCACCCAGCGCTCCGCTCGTTGTTGTGAGCGTCGCTCCTCCGCCCTCCGTTGTTGTTGGAGGGCGACTGCCTCCAAATGCCCGGTAGCGTCCTTCACGAGCCTCCTCCACAGAAGCCGATCTTGACACCGCTGGTACCAGTCATCGGCAAGTCCACTCAGCTCCACGTCCTCCTGTACCACATCACTCCATCTCTTCTCTAGCCCGTGCCGCACCCGTTTAGCCCCCTCGATGCGGCCGAACAAAAGCTGTTTCGGCATGCGGTGGCTGGGCATGCGGGCTACATGACCCAGCCAACGCAGCCTTGCCTGCCGGAGGTGCTCACCGATGGGACCGTGCCCAGATCTTTCAAGGATTTGTGAGCTCCTCACACAATCCAGTCTGGTTAAACCCAGGATGGAACGTAGGCAGGCCAGCCTAAATGTTTATAACCGGCGAAGATGTTCCATTAGGGGGGTCCACGTTTCGCAAGCGTAGAGAAGGGAGGGAATGACCGTGGCCGAGAAGACCTGAAGCTTAATGGTGAGCAACAGACCAGGTAGCTTCCACACAGAGTTACGCAACCGATTGAAAGATATTGCCGCTCGACTGATTCGGAGTGAGACCTCTGCTGTTAAACTGGAGCCGGTCATAAGCACACTGCCCAGGTATGGGAAACTCTCCACTCTCTCCACAACTGCCCCATCACCGATTTGGAGTTGTGGGGGTGGAGTGTCCGATGGTACAAAATACCCAGGGAGGTGCTTAGTTTTGGTGGGGCTGATGGTAAGACCCCATCTCTTAGTGGCACGCTCCAGTCTCAGCAGCAGCGTCTCCAACTCCTCCTCTGAATTAGCAGCTATTACCAAATCATCAGCATACATAACGTGGTTGAGCAATAGTGAGTCATCCCTTGACCACACCCGTGCATCGATCAGCCTCCCATTATATCTGTACCATATGGAGATTTCCCCGGTACAGCTATTGAAGGCTTCACGAACTACGAGGTCGAAATAGATGTTAAATAATGTGGGAGCCAGAGGACATCACTGTCGCACCCCAAGGTGTACAGGGAAAGGCTCGGACTCCCGGCCACGTAGTTTTACCCGGGCCCGCTCACCATCATGAAGGTCCTTAATGATCGTGAGCAGAGGGTCAGGTACTCCAAAAGCACAAAGAACAACCCAGAGCCCAGGCCTATTGATGGTATCATAGGCCTTGACCAGGTCAATAAAGCAGAGATGTAGGTCTTGCTGGAATTCCCTACACCTCTGCTGTAGCAGACGGACAGAAAATATGGCATCCTCAGCGTGCCTGGCAAGGCGATGTTGAATAATCCTTGCCAGGACCTTTCCCGGCACACTGTGGAGTGAGATGCCCCTGTAGTTGTTACAGTCTGTGCGGTCCCCCTTCTTAAAGAGGTGGACCACCAGGGAATCCTTCCAATCCTGCGGAACCCGTCCAGTGGTCCAGACTGTTGTTATGATGTCATATAGGGCAGTCTGTGCACAAACTCCACCCTCCCTCAGCATTTCGCTTGGGAGATCATCTCTGCCCGCTGCCTTTCCTGGTCTCAGACTCCGGATCGCCCTCAGTACTTCCTCAACAGATGGCACTTCAGCCAGCCATCCACAGAGGGTGACTTCTTCCAATATTTGAGGCACCCCAACCTCAGCAGGGTCATCCTCACTTTGTGCCACGATGTTTTCCTGGCTGAGGGATTTTCCCTCCCCCAGGACCTCACAGAAATGCTCAGCAAATCTGCAAACCTGTTCCTGGGGGTCGGAGATTGGATCACCGTTTTTTCCACTAATTATTGTAATAGGTGTGGCGATGCAGGTTACTTTTTTAATGGAGTTAAATAGAGATTTGTGATCGCGGGCCACTGAGGCAGACTCCATCTCCTCAGCAACCCGCGACCACCACCCATCCTTGCAGCGCCTCACGGCTCTCTGAACCTCCGAGCGAAGGTTGCGGTAAGCCTCCTCATTCTCTGACGTGGGATTCTGTAGCCGATGACAATGGGCCTGTCGCTTTTTCTCAACCATCCTGAACACCTCCTCTGTCAGCCACACACATACACACACATACACACACACACATACACACACATACACACACATACATACACACAAAAAACAAACAAAGATCCCCCATATAGCCTTAACAGACTGTAGGGGCAAGTGCTGTTAGCGAGCACCTATGAAGGCCGGAACGATACACGAAGGGGTGGGTGGCCAGCACCACGCCCGACCGCCTTTGTCTCCCTAGTGGCAATGTTTACACACCGCACCAGGTACTCATTTGAGGCTGAGTCGACCTAGGCGAGGCCCGGGACCGGTTCATATAATCGTCACTGGTGTTGGCCGTGAGCGGGAATCGAACCCGGGTCGCCAGGTTCATAGCGCAGCGCGCTAACCGCTACACTATCGCTCCCCACAGGGTAGGGGGGCAAGGGGCCCCCCTCGAGGATCCACGCCGGCGAGCGAGGACCTCCACCGCGGAGACGGAG
Source organism: Petromyzon marinus (assembly GCF_048934315.1). Classification (NCBI taxonomy): domain Eukaryota; kingdom Metazoa; phylum Chordata; class Hyperoartia; order Petromyzontiformes; family Petromyzontidae; genus Petromyzon; species Petromyzon marinus. Next base: position 7,072,752 of record NC_133714.1, on the reverse strand, counting down.
CGATGAATTCAGCTGAAGCTTGGGACTCGCCCGGGGAGGAGGGGGGGTGTGTCACGTGGTTCAAATAAGAGCGCCAAATCCAGATTCAAAACTCAGTTATTTACATCTGCGTTGTTGTTGTTGTGTTTAGCTTGTTGTCCTCCGCCGATTAGCACGGTCGGGCTACGTACGGCGTGAAAGAAGTTCAACGCACTATAATTGTTGCACTGATTGGATGACACTTGTGGGTTATGGCCATCGGAAGACCGGGAGAGATGGGGATGGCTGCTTCGGGGAGGCCCTAGTCCAGCAGTAGATAGACCACGGATGACTATGACGAGGGGAGGGGGGGTGAGGGGGGGGGCTGTGCCGGAGGGGGCATCTCCGATGGACGCGCACCGACATGAAGCAATCTGCGGCCTTTAACGTCAACTCGCGCACGCTCACGGCCAAAGAAGTTCATTTGCATTCGCGTAAATAACGCGGGGGGGTGGGGGTGCAGTTCGTCTAGCTCGCTCGCCATCGTCTTGTCTAACGGGGGGGGGGGGGTGGTGTTTGTTTTGTGTTTTGTGAGCGTCGTTAGCCTTTATATTTGGCGGTCATTCTTTTTCTGATTCTCCTCCTCCCCCTCCTGCTCCTCGTGTTGTTGTTGTTCTCGTGCTGCAGCGCGGCGGCGAGAGGCACGGAGGAGACGGGTGGAGAGTTCACCCCAACAACAACACCACCACCACCGCCACGATTGATGGCCACCGTGCCAGTCGGAGACGCGCACACAACGCCACAGAAACCTCCCCCTCGTGCTCCCATTGTTGCGCGTGTTGTCACAGGTGGTTGGACATTGGGAGCCTCTCTCGAGGAATACAAAGAAAGAAATAGCATGTCACCCGCTAGCACCTCGGCTGAACCTCACCCTCCATCCATCCATCCACCTCTCCCTCCCCTTTCCTCCCTATCTCCATCTATTCATTCCCTTCCCTGTCTCAATATATGAATCCCTCCCTCCTTCCGTTCGTCCCTTCCTCCCCGTCTCCCTCCCCTTCCCTCCCTCCATCTATTCATCCCTCCCTCTCTCCCTCCTTCCCTCCCTATCTCCACCCTATCCATTCCCTCCCCTCCACCTCCCTACATCTATTCATCCCTCCCTCTCTCCCTCCTTCCCTCCCTATCTCCACCCTATCCATTCCCTCCCCTTCACCTCACTACATCTATTCATCCATCCGCTCGCTTGCAGGCGGCGCACGGCAGGCACTGCTGGAGGCGGTGAGGAGGAGGAGATGAGGGTGATGAGGAGGATGAGGTGAGGGTGATGAGGAGGATGAGGTGAGGGTGATGAGGAGGAGGTGAGGGTGATGAGGAGGAGGTGAGGGTGATGAGGAGGAGGTGAGGGTAATGAGGAGGAGGGGGAGGAGAAGGAGGTGGAGGAGGGGGAGGAGGAGGTGAGGGTGATGATGAGGAGGAGGAGGAGGAGGGGGAGGAGGAGGAGGAGGGGGAGGAGGAGGGGGAGGAGGAGGTGGAGGAGGGGGAGGAGGAGATGAGGGTGATGAGTAGGGGGAGGAGGGGGAGGAGGGGGAGGAGGTGAGGGTGATGAGGAGGAGGTGAGGGTGATGAGGAGGAGGTGAGGGTAATGAGGGGGAGGAGGAGGTGGAGGAGGAGGGGGAGGAGGAGGTGAGGGTGATGATGAGGAGGAGGAGGGGGAGGAGGAGGAGGTGGAGGAGGGGGAGGAGGAGGAGGGGGAGGAGGAGGGGGAGGAGGTGAGGGTGATGAGGAGGAGGTGAGGGTGATGAGGAGGAGGGGGAGGAGGTGAGGGTGATGAAGAGGATGAGGTGAGGGGGGTGCCCTACCCAAGCTGATGGTTCCCCCGTGGTATTTCCCGGTCGGACTGCGCGCTCGTTCGGCAACGTTGTCCCTGGACGTTTCGCTCCACGTGCCCACGGGAGGGAGGTGGTGGACGGAGGGGGGGGGGGGGCAGGCCGGGGGGGGGGCAGGCCGGGGGGGGGCAGGCCGGGGGGGGGCATATTGCCCAGCGAAGCTACTTGCGCGAGTTCCCCAAGAAGCTCTCGGCACGTGGAGCGAAACGTCGGACGTCGCTGGCTGGAGGGAGTTGCGCTGGGCCAAGGTGCCGCCGTCAACGTCATCGGCGGGCGGCGACTGACGACTCAGAACTACCACGAGGACACTTGGCAGCCTCCGATCTGACGTCACGTGGCCTCCTCCTCCTCATCCTCCTCCTCCTCCTCCACCTCCGCCTCGTCAGGCCCCGTGGTCGTCTCTCGAACCAGACGCGAGGCGAACGGCGCTTCTCTGTCGCGGCTCCGCTCGTCTCGAGTTCTCCTCCTCCTCCTCCTCATCATCATCCTCCTCGTCATACATCTCCTCATTCTCCTCCTCATCCTCATCCTGCTCCTCATCCTACTCATCCTCCCCCTACTCATCCTCCTCTCGTCATCCTGTCGTCACTGCCCCGCACAACGGCATCGGTGCCGTCGTTTCTGTGAGAATCTGGAGACTCCGGTCCACCACCACCCCCCCACCCTTCCCCTCCCTCTCTCTCTCTCTCGCCTCGTCTCTCCCTCTCGTCTCTATTGTTTTTTTGAAATTTGACATATTGCTTCTTGACCCACCCCTACTGGATATCTGTGAAAAGAGTTTGATAGATTTTTGAATTTCTGAAATTTGACTGCTATCCAGGGCACAAATGAGAAGATGGAGTGAGACTGGTGAGCAAACGGCAAAGGAGAGAACGCACCCTAATTACGGACAAACAGCGGAAATGGGGTTTGCAAATGCACCAGAGCTATCAAAAGCCAACATACTCTACTATTGTTTGATGATGTCCCTCCCCAAGCAGGGAGATGCACCATTCCCAAGAGAAACTGCAATACCGGGTTGAGTGGACGGAGCAAGCCCCTATTCCATCTCCCTGTCCCAAAAATCAATTTAATGTAAGGTACCACAATGTGGTGCATATCAGATATTAAACTGATAAGAACAGATACTACAATTGATCTTAGCCAAAAGGCCGAGAAGCGACATCTCTCTCGTCTCTCTCTCTCTCTCGCCTCGACTCTCTTTTTTTTACGATCAGAGGAAACAAGAAGATGCTCGGTGTAGTCGGCACTTTGCATCGTTCATCATTTCGGTTTTTTTTTTCAATGCTTTGCCTCGTCCCGCTGCCCCCCATCGTAATTTTATAAATTTGAAAGTTCAATTTGTGCAGCGTTACAAATTGAATAGCGATTGAATGAATGAACGAGGCATGTCCCAGATGTTTGTGGGTGTCTCAGCCACATATATATCTATACAAGGTGCTTCAATTTTTTTTGTTTTACAATTCTGATCATTTCTAACAACGCCACGAGAAATGTGCCTCCTCTGGGCTCTGGAGACCACCAGGAGAGAAGATTCCAGGCCACGTGTTGACAACGACGACGAACGAGTGGAGAGACTCCTTGACTTTTTGAAGGAGATTAACATTGCATTTGTTATCACGTTACGGCGTAGTATTAACCGTTCCTTTTCCCCATTAAAAACGATAGTCCCATATAGGTATTAACATTTGTTTAAGCACCCTGTACGTATGAACATCTAAACGTGAATGTGGAGGTCTTCTAGCGATAATTGCGCCAATCAACACCCTTGTCAAGCGCCTTGGATAAAAGCGTTTTATATATATATACACGCATAAGATAAAAGCGTTTTATAATTTACATACACATAAGATAAAATATATCCCATGTCCACCGCAGTTCCAGGCGTCGGCAGGCAAACGAACAGGGAGGGTCATTTGGCGTGGAGGCGCATTGCATTGTGGGGCTGAGTACAAGAAGCGGTGGCCGCTTAAATAAAAAAAAATATAACAAAGGTCACGAAGCGGCCCTGAAAGAGCCACCGCGTGAGTCTCTTGAGCCGCAGGTCACCCCCCCCCCTCCTCCACTCAGTCCATAGCAGAGAGTTTTGTGTTGGGTTACATCGCGTAAACATCAACGCGTCGTGAAACCCGCCACCACCCGACACGAACAATCACTACGCAGAACGTGCCAATGCGTCGCCAGCACAGCACACCGGTGTGTGTTGGAGAGCGAATCCACAACATTTACAATGTGTGCTCAGATTGTAACGCATTGGCACGTTCTGATTACTAATTGTCCGCGTCGGGTAGCGGCGGGTTTAACGACGCCTTGATATTTACTCGATCGAACCCAACAACAACAAAAAAACAAACCCTCTATCTCTATATTATGGGTGATATTGGTCGCCAAAGCCCGCTGCTACGTGCTAAACCGACCGCAGTGTCTGCATCCCCCGAACGCGACGGCGGCAGAAGATCCCCTCTGGGTTTGACCTTTGATGCTCCACGAACCTCATGGTTCACGCTCAACCGCAGCCACTGCACGAACCATGGCAGCAGCTACGGACGATGCCCCATGCACGCACCGGGCAATTAAAAAGTTAAAAACAATCTCCAGTAGTAGTCGCGGTGGTGCCACTGCGGTGGTCATCCAGAAGAAAGATCGCGACAATGCTTTAAGACGCAACGCCCCCCTTCCACCCACCCCCGATCCACAAATACGAAGAATAAGGAGACATCGCAGGGTTAGCGCCACGCCATCGTCTCCCGACGCGGGCACATCATCTGTTGGCTCGACCGACGTGAACGTGAAGTTGCAGTAGCAGCAGCAACAGCCGTACGGAAGAAGAAGAAGCCCCCCGCCCCCCGCCGCCCCCCACGATCAATTGCTCACTCCTTCGCCCGCTCGCTCATTCTCTGCCACCCTCTGTAATTCTCATCCACCATCATCACCCCCCCCCCCCGCCCCCCCGTAATCTCACAAAAAGAAACCTTGAGGCTTTGTCTGTGACCCATTAACAGGGGCGGAGCAAGTCAGCTGGCGCTGACACCGCCGCTCGCTCTCTCGTCCGCTCGCTCGTTCGCGAGATGGGTTTTGTGCTCTGTGTGTGTGTAAATCCGCGATACACCAAAACGACGTTTGACGCTCACGCGCGCGTGCGTGCGCCTCATAAAAGCCTTTTGGGAGCCCGGCAAAGAGAATGTAGGGCCGAGACGGTGGGTGGGGTGGGGGTTATTTTTTTTATTTTAAACCACAAATAATTAGTGGAGGTTGGACCCCCCCTCCCCCATAGTCACCCCCCCCCGCCCCCACTCCGCTTTGGGAGTCGCGTTGACTTGGGTACCGATTAGCGTTTGTTAAACACGATGCAGGGACTCTACCCCCCCCCCCTCTCTCTCTGCTCGGTTTAACAAGACAAGCGGCTCTAAATCGGTTCCAGGGTTACGCACCTGATGGGTCCGGTGGTGAAGTCCTCTTGATCTATGTAAGGTTCGGTGATGAAGTCGTCTTGATCTATGTAAGGTTCGGTGAAGTTGTCTTGATCTATGTAAGGTTCGGTGGTGAAGTCGTCTTGATCTATGTAAGGTTCGGTGATGAAGTCGTCTTCATCTATGTAAGGTTCAGTGATGAAGACGTCTTGATCTATGTAAGGTTCGGTGGTGAAGTCGTCTTGATCTATGTAAGGTTCAGTGATGAAGACGTCTTGATCTATGTAAGGTTCGGTGGTGAAGTCTTCTTGATCTATGTAAGGTTCGGTGAAGTCGTCTTGATCTATGTAAGGTTCGGTGATGAAGTTGTCTTGATCTATGTAAGGTTCGGTGGTGAAGTCCTCTTGATCTATGTAAGGTTCGGTGGTGAAGTCCTCTTGATCTATGTAAGGTTCAGTGATGAAGTCGTCTTGATCTATGTAAGGTTCGGTGAAGTTGTCTTGATCTATGTAAGGTTCGGTGTTGAAGTCGTCTTGATCTATGTAAGGTTCAGTGATGAAGACGTCTTGATCTATGTAAGGTCCGGTGGTTAAGTTGTCTTGATCTATGTAAGGTTCAGTGATGAAGTCGTCTTGATCTATGTAAGGTTCGGTGAAGTTGTCTTGATCTATGTAAGGTTCGGTGATGAAGACATCTTGATCTATGTAAGGTTCGGTGTTGAAGTCGTCTTGATCTATGTAAGGTTCAGTGATGAAGTTGTCTTGATCTAAGTAAGGTTCGGTGGTGAAGTTGTCTTGATCTATGTAAGGTTCGGTGATGAAGTCGTCTTGATCTATGTAAGGTTCGGTGGTGAAGTCTTCTTGATCTATGTAAGGTTCAGTGATGAAGTCCTCTTGATCTATGTAAGGTTCGGTGGTGAAGTCCTCTTGATCTATGTAAGGTTCGGTGGTGAAGTCTTCTTGATCTATGTAAGGTTCGGTGGTGAAGTTGTCTTGATCTATGTAAGGTTCGGTGAAGTCGTCTTCATCTATGTAAGGTTCGGTGGTGAAGTTGTCTTCATCTATGTAAGGTTCGGTGGTGAAGTCTTCTTGATCTATGTAAGGCTCGGTGGTGAAGTCGTCTTGATCTATGTAAGGTTCGGTGGTGAAGTCGTCTTGATCTATGTAAGGTTCGGTGGTGAAGTCGTCTTGATCTATGTAAGGTTCAGTGATGAAGACGTCTTGATCTATGTAAGGTCCGGTGGTTAAGTTGTCTTGATCTATGTAAGGTTCAGTGATGAAGTCGTCTTGATCTATGTAAGGTTCGGTGGTGAAGTCGTCTTGATCTATGTAAGGCTCGGTGGTGAAGTCGTCTTGATCTATGTAAGGCTCGGTGGTGAAGTCTTCTTGATCTATGTAAGGTTCGGTGGTGAAGTCTTCTTGATCTATGTAAGGTTCGGTGGTGAAGTCGTCTTGATCTATGTAAGGTTCGGTGGTGAAGTCGTCTTGATCTATGTAAGGTTCAGTGATGAAGACGTCTTGATCTATGTAAGGTCCGGTGGTTAAGTTGTCTTGATCTATGTAAGGTTCAGTGATGAAGTCGTCTTGATCTATGTAAGGTTCGGTGGTGAAGTCGTCTTGATCTATGTAAGGCTCGGTGGTGAAGTCGTCTTGATCTATGTAAGGCTCGGTGGTGAAGTCGTCTTGATCTATGTAAGGCTCGGTGGTGAAGTCGTCTTGATCTATGTAAGGCTCGGTGGTGAAGTCGTCTTGATCTATGTAAGGCTCGGTGGTGAAGTTGTCTTGATCTATGTAAGGCTCGGTGGTGAAGTCCTCTTGATCTATGTAAGGCTCGGTGGTGAAGTTGTCTTGATCTATGTAAGGCTCGGTGGTGAAGTTGTCTTGATCTATGTAAGGTTCGGTGGTGAAGTCTTCTTGATCTATGTAAGGTTCGGTGGTGAAGTCGTCTTGATCTATGTAAGGATCGGTGGTGAAATTGTCTTGACCTATGTAAGGTTCGGTGATGAAGTTGTCTTGATCTATGTAAGGTTCGGTGGTGAAGTCGTCTTCATCTATGTAAGGTTCGGTGGTGAAGTCTTCTTGATCTATGTAAGGTTCGGTGGTGAAGTCTTCTTGATCTATGTAAGGTTCGGTGGTGAAGTCGTCTTGATCTATGTAAGGTTCGGTGGTGAAGTCTTCTTGATCTATGTAAGGCTCGGTGGTGAAGTCTTCTTGATCTATGTAAGGCTCGGTGGTGAAGTCGTCTTGATCTATGTAAGGTTCAGTGATGAAGTCTTCTTGATCTATGTAAGGTTCGGTGGTGAAGTCGTCTTGATCTATGTAAGGCTCGGTGGTGAAGTCGTCTTGATCTATATAAGGCTCGGTGGTGAAGTCGTCTTGATCTATGTAAGGCTCGGTGGTGAAGTCTTCTTGATCTATGTAAGGCTCGGTGGTGAAGTCGTCTTGATCTATGTAAGGTTCGGTGGTGAAGTCTTCTTGATCTATGTAAGGCTCGGTGGTGAAGTCTTCTTGATCTATGTAAGGCTCGGTGATGAAGTCGTCTTGATCTATGTAAGGTTCGGTGGTGAAGTCTTCTTGATCTATGTAAGGCTCGGTGGTGAAGTCTTCTTGATCTATGTAAGGCTCGGTGGTGAAGTCGTCTTGATCTATGTAAGGCTCGGTGATGAAGACGTCTTCATCTATGTAAGGTTCGGTGATGAAGTCTTCTTGATCTATGTAAGGCTCGGTGGTGAAGTCGTCTTGATCTATGTAAGGCTCGGTGATGAAGTCGTCTTGATCTATGTAAGGCTCGGTGATGAAGTCGTCTTGATCTATGTAAGGCTCGGTGATGAAGTCGTCTTGATCTATTGAACAGCGGAAGCGGGTGGATCGCTTCACTATTCTGGGAAATGGCCCGATGATGATGCCGGTCGTTGTCATTGCCAGCGAAACGTCGTACTACTCAGATTGTAAATGTTGTGGATGTACTCTCCAACACACCGGTGAGCTAAAGTAGTCACAAATCGGCGCATATTGTTCACGTCACAAATCCCTTACTGGCTGTGTCGGCCCATTAATACTCACAGCGATCTAAACAACAACAAAAAGACGTGATTATGAATATTGGTCGCGAAAGTCTGCGTGTTAAACTGCATCACAAGGATACTGTATGCTGTAGTGTGGTGTTGCGTCGAACCAGGACCGATTTCCTTACAAAAGAGTTTCTCGCCTAATCACAAGTGGGAAGTTCTCCAACAAGACCGGTGGTCCTCGGCTGTGGTCTATGCATCTCTATGTAACTCTATGAGTCTCTATGTAACTCTATGGGTCTCTATGTAACTCTATGGGTCTCTATTTAACTCTATGGGTCTCTATGTAACTCTATGGGTCTCTATGTAACTCTATGGGTCTCTATGCAACTCTATGAATTTTTATGTAACTCTATGCATCTCTATGTAACTCTATGGGTCTCTATGTAACTCTATGGGTCTCTGTGTGACTCTATGGGTCTTTGTGGAACTCTATGGGTCTCTATGCAACTCTATGGGTCTCTATGTAACTCTATGAGTCTCTATGTAACTCTATGGGTCTCTATGTAACTCTATGGGTCTGTATGTAACTCTATCCCGACGCTGACGCCTGCTGCTGTATATTTAGAGTTTGCGTGTCACTCTCTCTCTCATCACGATGGCTAGGAGATGTTAACTACCTCGCCTGGCGTACAGGAGGTCGTGGGATCCATCCCGACCCTGACGCCTGCTGCTATATATTTGGAGTTTGCGTGTCGCTCTCTGTCCGTGGTCGCGTGGATTTTTCTCCGGCTCCCCCGGTTTTATTCTCCACATTTAGAATCAACATCGCTACGCGTTTAGAGTATTTGGCTGCTGTACATTTCCACGTGATGATGATGATGATTATGAGCCACTTCGTTGAGCCGCCATTTGTGGTTAGATCGCTTCTGAAAAAAAAGCGATGCAGCTCAGTGTGGCCTTGCCTGGTAAAATAAAACAAAATAGTTCGGGAGTTTAATAAAGTGTGGCGTGCTCCCACGTTCATTCCGAGACGTCTGGCAAGCGTGGAAGAGTAGGCCGAAATTTCCTTTCTCTCTCTCTCTCGAATGAACGAGGGAGCATTCTCGAGTGAGAGAGATGCCCTCTAGTCGAGCCCCTTTCCTTCCAGCAGTGGATTGAGCAAAGCGCCGCAGGGCTGCAACCCTATAACTTTCACCCAACGCAACACGCTCTCCGTGTATTCTAGATTTGAAGCTTTCGTGACTGCAACGATCCATACTCTTTGGTTCTATTCGGTAAAGTCACGTAGGTAAAAATAAAACAACAAAAATCACGACGTTTCGGCCACAACACAAGCGGCCTTCATCAGGTGAAGGGACCAGCCTGTCTCGAAGACTGTGCTGGAGTGAAACAGAGCCAAGCTCAGACTGCGACCTTGTCAAGGCACCTTAATCCCTCTCACACAGCTTAAAGGTCGCGGTCTGAGCTTGGCTCTGTGTTCACTCCAGCGCAGTCTTCGAGACAGGCTGGTCCCTTCACCTGATGAAGGCCGCTTGTGTTGTGGCCGAAACGTCGTGATTTTTGTTGTTTTTACCTATGTGACTTTACCGAAGAGAACCAAAGAGTTCGCTCTCCGTGTCCCTCGGTGTAACTGCGATGCCCTTGCCACTGCCCCCCACGGCCCAATGCTCGGCGCAATGGGACCTCAATCCAGCCGCAATGGTTTAGTGCACCATTCAAACCTCCGGTTAAACAAACGGTGCAAATATATTCTTGGTTCTTTCGGTAAAGTCACCGCCACGTAGAAGGGAAACTGATAAAATAATAAAAAATATAAAACAATAAAATTTTCACGACGTTTCGACTGCAGCACAAGCAATCATCATCAGGTGTGAAAAACCACAACAAGACAATTTGAAAAAAGTGAAAGAACCAAGAATATGAATCCCTGCAGGTCACGAAAGCTTTAAATCAAAACGGTGCAAGGTTTGTATTTTGTAGTGTACACGTTAGGGGGCCGTCCATAAATTACGTCACGCACCTAGGGGGGTGGGGGGGGGGGTCAGACATTTGTGACGATGTGCGACGAGGGGAGGGGGGGGTTTGAGAAATGTGACGTCACATCAAAATGCGCAACTTTAAATAAATATAGAATTGTTATAACAACACTCCTACAACAGAGTGCAGCACCACATTAAATGCACACTACAATGACAATAGTTGAAAGCGATTTGTTTTATTTTAAAAATGGAAATATGGTTTTGGGGGGGCGGGCAGAGCTTTGTGACGTCATATTTGAGGGGGGGGTCTGACTTTTTGTGACGCCGTGTGACGAGGGGGGGGGGGGGTTAAAAATTGTCCAAAATCGTGTGACGTCATTTATGGACGGCCCCTTACGTACGTAAATAAAAAAAACCTACCTGCCATCACACACCGCTGGAGCTTATAGACTGTTGGGACAAGTGGTGGACGTGACACGCACATGGCATATACTATTAGATAGATTACACGTTGACATGCACATAAACATGGACAGATATACACAGACATCATACATAGTGACATGCACATACGAGGACAAAGAGCCCCCGTATAGCCTTAACAGACTGTTGGGGGCAAGTGCTGCTAGCGAGCACCTATGAAGGCCGGCACGGCACACGAGGGGGTGGGTGGCCAGCACCACGCCCAGTGGTGATGTTTACTACACACCGTACCAGGTACTGTACTTATTTAAGGCTGAGTCGATCTAGGGGAGGCACAGGACCGATTCGGATACTCGTCGGCGGTGTTGGCCGTGAGCGGGTATCGGGAATCGATCCCGGGTGGCCGGGTTTGTCGCGCAGCGCGCCGCTAACCGCTACATTACCGCTCCCCTATACACACGCGCGCACACACAGACTCGAACACACACACATACTCGAACACACACAGACTCGAACACACACACACACAGATTCATACACACACAGACTCACACACACACATACTCGAACACACACACAGACTCACACACACACAGACTCAAACACACACACAGACTCGAACACACACACAGACTCGAACACACACACAGACTCGAACAAACACACACACAGACTCGAACACAAACACACAGACTCACACACAAACAGACTCGAACACACACACACAGACTCACACACACACAGACTCGAACACACACACAGACTCGAACACACACACACAACTCGAACACACACACACAGACTCACACACAGACTCGAACACACACACACACAGACTCACACACACACAGACTCGAACACACAGACTCACACACAGACACGAACACACACACACAGACTCGAACACACACACACACACAGACTCGAACACACACAGACTCGAACACACACACACAGACTCGAACACACACACACACAGACTCGGACACACACAGACTCGAACACACACACACAGACTCGAACACACACACACAGACTCACACACAGACTCTAACACACACACAGAGACTCACACACACACAGACTCGAACACACACACAGACTCACACACACACAGACTCGAACACACACACACACAGACTCGAACACACACACAGACTCACACACACAGACTCACACACACACATACTCGAACACACACACACAGACACACACACACATACTCGAACACACACACACAGACTCGAACACACACACAGACTCACACACACACACAGACTCACACACACACACAGACTCACACACAGACTCACACACACACAGACTCACACACACGCACAGACTCACACACACACACAGATTCGAACCCACACACACTCGCGCTCAGCAGGCATTTACCCCTGGCTGTGAGACACACGAGTGAGCCACAGGGATGAGCAGCTGATATCCACTTTCTTGAGCAAACATTGCAGTGTTGTGTGCCTCCTTCCCTCTTACCTCCCAGCTGGGAGTGTCCGATGGGCTAGGGGTGCGTGGGTGCGTGCGTGTATCTGTCTGTGTGTGTGTATCTGTGTGTGTATCTGTGTGGGTGTGTATCTGTCTGTGTGTGTGTATCTGTGTGTGTATCTGTGTGGGTGTGTATCTGTCTGTGTGTGTGTATCTGTGTGTGTATCTGTGTGGGTGTGTGTATCTGTCTGTGTGTGTGTATCTGTGTGTGTATCTGTGTGGGTGTGTGTATCTGTCTGTGTGTGTATCTGTGTGTGTATCTGTGTGGGTGTGTGTATCTGTCTGTGTGTGTGTATCTGTGTGTGTATCTGTGTGGGTGTGTGTTTATCTGTCTGTGTGTGTGTGTATCTGTGTGTGTATCTGTGTGGGTGTGTGTATCTGTCTGTGTGTGTATCTGTCTGTGTGTGTGCGTATCTGTCTGTGTGTGTATCTGTGTGTATCTGTCTGTGTGTGTATCTTTGTGGTTGTGTGCGCATCTGTCTGTGTGTGTGTCTGTCTGTGTGTGTGTCTGTCTGTGTGTGTGTCTGTCTGTGTGTGTATCTGTGTGTGTGCATCTGTCTGTGTGTGTGTATCTGTTTGTGTGTGTGTCTGTGTGGGTCCTCCTCGCGGTGCCGGACGGGCAACTCTGTCGTGGACAGCGCTGTGGGGGGAGATCCAATTTTGATTGGCTCCTCCCCTCATGGCATATGTGTCCACCACAGGGGCTAAACGGGGGCTCTGGACGGGTGCGAGGGGCTGGTAACCCCTCCACCTTCAATTAATTACCACAAAACCACGAATTAAAGTGAAATATGTAACAACTAAGCTTGTGCCGGAGGCCCCGGGGGGCCAGGCGTCTATGACGTCTCCTGGCCAAACCCCAATTGGCGGAGCCAGGAGATTGAATACCTACCCTCGGGGCTACTCCAGAAACAACGAAAAGCCACTACGGGTGGCCACGTGGAATGTTCGAACGCTCACTGCAGAGGAGAGGCTGCCACTCCTCTGTCGGGAGCTGGACCGGTACCGCCTGGATCTATGCGGCATTTAGGAGGTCCGGTGGACCGGCTCTGGCTCCTGCCACCATGAGGGGTGGACAGTCCTCTACTCGGGGCAGCAGACTGCCAAACAACAGGGTGTGGGTCTTCTTTTGAACAAAAGAATGAAGGGGGCGTGGGAGCGTGGCGGTGAGGTGTGGGAAGCTGTAAGCCCCAGGCTACTTTGGGCTCGCCTTCCCATCAACCGGAGGCGAGGAATGGTGGTCGTGGTTACTTATGCCCCCACCGAAGATGAACATCCGTGGAGGGATGCAGGCAAAGCCGATGAGTCAGATGCCTTCTATGACCTCCTGTCACAGGTGCTGGCTAAAGTGGCCCCTCGGGATAGAGTCATCATGTTGGGTGACTTCAATGCCCGAGTTGGTCATGATACTGGCACCTGGTCTGGAGTGATTGGAGGGCATGGGCCAGATCAGCTCAATAACAATGGTAGGAGGCTGCTAGATTTTTGTGCAGCCCATGGGCTTGTAATTACCAACACGCTGTTCCGGCATCGGCGCATCCACACAACATCATGGATGCATGCCGGGTCCAAGCAAGAACATCTGCTGGACTACATAGTGACGGACCAGCGAATGCGAGCCCATGTCCTTGACACCAGGACCTACCGTGGAGCTGATCTGCCCTCTGACCATCGACTAGTCATCTGTAAGATGCGCCTGCCATTCTTCCACTCCGGTGGTGGGTGTACACCCAGGACCCCATTCCAACCTAAAGTGGCCTGGTCTCAGTTATCTGATGAAAGTTGCAAGCGAGAATTTCATCATCGCTTGCGGCTGGGATTGGCATCGTCCCCGACTCCTCCTGATGTCGAGGGTAAATGGGCGAGGTTTAGGACTGTGACTCATGCAGCTGCAATGGCTGCTTTGGGTACGCGGTCCAGACCTCCCCAGACACCCTGGATGACAGAGGAGTTGTTCAGGATGGTTGAGAAAAAGCGACAGGCCCACTGTCATCGGCTACAGAATCCCACGTCAGAGAATGAGGAGGCTTACCGCAGCCTTCGCTCGGAGGTTCGGAGAGCCGTGAGGCGCTGCAAGGATGGGTGGTGGTCGCGGGTTGCTGAGGAGATGGAGTCTGCCTCAGTGGCCCGTGATCACAAATCGCTATTTAACTCCATCAAAAAAGTAACCTGCAGCGCCACACCTATTACCATCATTAGGGGAAAAAACGGTGATCCAATTTCCGACCCCCAGGAACAGGTTCGCAGATTTGCTGAGCATTTCTGTGAGGTCCTGGGGGAGGGAAAATCCCACAGCCAGGAAAACATCGTGGCACAAAGTGAGGATGACCCTGCTGAGGCTGCGGTGCCTCAAATATTGGATGAAGTCACCCCCTGTGAGTGGCTGGCTGAGGTGCCATCTGCTGAGGAAGTATTGAAGGCGATCCGGAGTCTGAGACCAGGAAAGGCAGCGGGCAGAGATGATCTCCCAAGCGAAATGCTGAGGGAGGGTGGCGTTTGTGCACAGACTGCCCTATATGACATCATAACAACAGTCTGGACCACTGGACGGGTTCCGCAGGATTGGAAGGATGCCCTGGTGGTCCCCCTTTTTAAGAAGGGGGACCGCACAGACTGTAACAACTACAGGGGCATCTCACTCCTCAGTGTGCCGGGAAAGGTCCTGGCAAGGATTATTCAGCATCGCCTTGCCAGGCACGCTGAGGAGAGGCTTGCGGAGCCCCAATGCGGTTTCAGGAAAGGGCGGTCCTGCACAGATGCCATATTTTCTGTCCGTCTGCTACAGCAGAGGTGTAGGGAATTCCAACAAGACCTACATCTCTGCTTTATTGACCTGGTCAAGGCCTATGATACCATCAGTAGGCCTGGGCTCTGGGTCGTTCTTCGTGCTTTTGGAGTACCTGACCCTCTGCTCACGATCATTAAGGACCTTCATGATGGTGAGCGGGCCCGGGTAAAACTACGTGGCCGGGAGTCAGAGCCATTCCCTGTACACCTTGGGGTGCGACAGGGATGTCCTCTGGCTCCCACATTATTTAACATCTATTTTGACCACGTAGTTCGTGAAGCCTTCAATAGCTGTACCGGGGGAATCTCCATATGGTACAGATATAATGGGAGGCTAATCGATGCCCGGGTGCGGTCAAGGGATGGCTCCCTATTGCTCAACCACGTTATGTATGCTGATGACTTGGTAATAGCTGCTCAGTCAGAGGAGGAGTTGCAGACGCTGCTGCTGAGACTGGAGCGTGCCACTAAGAGGTGGGGCCTTACCATCAGCCCCACCAAAACTAAGCACCTGCCTGGGTATTTTGTACCATCGGACACTCCACCCCCACAACTCCCAATCGGTGATGGGGCAGTTGTGGAGAGAGTGGAGAGTTTCCCATACCTGGGCAGTGTGCTTATGACTGGCTCCAGTTTAACAGCAGAGGTCTCACTCCGAATCAGTCGAGCGGCAATATCTTTTCATCGGTTGCGTAACGCTGTGTGGAAGCTACCTGGTCTGTCGCTCCGCACTAAGCTTCAGGTCTTCTCGGCCACGGTCATTCCCTCCCTTCTCTACGCTTGCGAAACGTGGACCCCCCTAATGGAACATCTTCGCCGGTTAGAAACATTTAGGCTGACCTGCCTACGATCCATCCTGGGTTTAACCAGACTGGATTGTGTGAGGAGCTCACAAATCCTTGAAAGATCTGGGCAGGGTCCCATCGGTGAGCTCCTCCGGCAGGCAAGGCTGCGATGGCTGGGTCATGTAGCCCGCATGCCCAGCCACCGCATGCCGAAACAGCTTTTGTTTGGCCGGATTGAGGGGGCTAAGCGGGCGCGGCACGGGCTAGAGAAGAGATGGAGTGATGTGGTACAGGAGGACGTGGAGCTGAGTGGACTTGCCGATGACTGGTACCAGCGGTGTCAAGATCGGCCTCTGTGGAGGAGGCTCGTGAAGGATGCTACTGGGCAGTTGGAGGCAGTCGCCCTCCAACAACAACGGAGGGCGGAGGAGCGACGCTCACAACAGCGAGCGGAGCGCCGGGTGGCTAAAGCACAGCAGGTTGGCACAGTAGGGGGCACAGGTGGTGCATCAGCCAGTCATCTCAGTCAGTCGACCCGTGGCACCTGGGTCTGCCCCGTGACCTCCTGCCAGCGGGCGTTCGACACTTCACGTGGCCTCAGGGTGCACATAGCCTGGCACAAGCGTCGTGGTGACGTCACCGCCACTTAGTGGCGAATGGCGGTTGTTGTTGTTGTTGTTGTATCTGTGTGGGTGTATCTGTCTGTGTGTGTATCTGTCTGTGTGTGTATCTGTGTGTGTGTATCTGTCTGTGCGTGTGTATCTGTGTGTGTGTGTATCTGTCTGTGTGTGTATCTGTGTGGGGTGCGGTGGTGCAGCGGTTAGCGCTACGCTGCGCTACGAACCCGGCGACCCGAGTTCGATTCCCGCTCACGGCCAACATCGGTGACGATTATATCTGAACCGGTCCTGGGCCTTCTCCTCCCCTAGGTCGACTCAGCCTCAAATGAGTACCTGCTGCAGTGTGTAAACATCACCACTAGGGAGACAAAGGCGGCCGGGTGTGGTGCTGACCACCCACCCTCCCCCTCCTGGTGTGCCGTGCCGGCCTTCGATAGGCGCTCGCTAGCAGCACTTGCCCGACAGCCTGTCACAGGCTACACGGGTGGATGGGATCTTTTGTCTTTGGAGGGGGCAAGTCTGTGCCAGTCTGTGCCAGGCTGGCCCGGGCAGGTCTGGACTGGCGGTCGTCGGGGTAGTCAGACAGAACGTCGTCAACCCACTGCTGGGATGAATTGGAGGGGCGGGGTGGGGGGAGAGGCTAATTGGTGGCAAACACCACGCCTGGGCTGACAAGCAGTGGCGTCCCATTTACATTCAAATCTCCGGCAAAACAAAGGGAGAAAAAAGATTGTCCCAGGTATCGTAAATAAAGTATTAACCACCTTTACATTTGCTGGCGACATTCTGGCACAAAAGGTGCCTCCTCCCACCCTCCCCCCCTCGGCTGCTCGGAGATCAGAGACAGCAAACAGAGCTGAGGCACATGGGTTCGAGTCCGGGTTTCAACTACCTCGCGGTGATTAAGCCGCGCTCTCAATTGCAGTGAGTCGATGGTCTAAGCTCGGTCATGATTGACTTACACAGAGACCCACAGACTTACACAGAGACCGATAGACTTACACAGAGATCCGTAGACTTACACAGAGACCCATATACATACACAGAGACCCATAGACTTACACAGAGATCCACAGATTTACAGAGAGACCCACAGACTTACACAGAGACCCATAGACTTACACAGAAACCCATAGACTTACACAGGGATCCATAGACTTACACATAGACCCATAGACTGGCACAGAGACCCACATACTTACAAAGAAAACAATAGACTTGCACGCAGACTCGCGTACTTACATAGAGACCCATACACTTACATCGATAACCATAGACTTGCACAGAGACCCATAGACGTTTACAGAGACCCAAAGACGTATACAGAGACTCACAGACTTATACAAAGACCCACAGATTTACAAAGAGATCGACAGACTTACACAGAGACCCACAGACTTACATAAAGACCCACAGACTTACATAAAGACCCACAGACTTACATAAAGACCCACAGACTTACATAAAGACCCACAGACTTACACAGAGACCCGCAGACTTACACAGAGACCCACAGACTTACATAAAGACCCACAGACTTACACAGAGATCCACAGACTTACGCAGAGACCCACAGAGTTACACAGAGACCCATAGAATTCCACCAAGACCCACAGACTTACACAGAAACCCACAGAGTTACACAGATACCCACAGACTTACATAGACATTCATAAGCTCACACACATTGAGTTGTGATTGAAGCGGGTTGTTAAGTACAAGAGAGTTGATGGTATATTCTTGGAAGAACGAACGCTTGCGTTGCGATCGAAACGTCGTAGTTTTTTTGTTATTTTTTTGTTATTTTCTTTGAACCTATTTACGTGACTTTACCGAAAGACCCCCAAGAACATTAATTCCTGCAGTCACGAAAGCTTTAAGTCAAGATTTGATGGTCTTTACCCGGTTACAAATGACTGCAACAAATCCCAAAACCCAATGCATTTAATTCCGATTCCGCAATGTAATCCGGCTAAATGACAGTTCTGAGAACTATATAGACGCCACCTTGATACTCTTTGTTTTTTTCGGTAAAGTCACGTAGTTATAAATAAAGAAATAAATGAAAACGAAATTCAATCATGATTTAATTTAGTTTTCATTAATTTTATTAAATCATGATTTAATTTAGTTTTCATTTTTTTTACTTTTACTTACGTGACTTTACCGAAGAAACCAAAGAGTATGAATCCTTGCAGTCACGAAAGCTTCAAATCTAGAATCCGCTTGATATTCGCGCGTCGCAGAGCGGGGTGGGAATGTGTTCCCACCTCCTACTGCTCCAACCCAATAAGTTAGCGGTCCACAAACTTTTTGGCACCAGGGACCGGTTTCGTGGAAGACAAAAAAAATGTTTTCACGGATCCGGGCTGGGAGGGGGGGGGTTAATCATTGGGTCATTCTCCCTTTCCAAAGAACCTCTCCAGCGACGTTTGTTTGTGACTCATTGTGGCTACTCGGGTTGTTAGCTTGTGGGCTTTATACCAACACCACGTGACTGAGACGAGTGGCGCGGTGCTGGAAAGAGGCACGGATGGAAGTGGTAAATGATAAAATAATGGAGGCGGGCCACGTGATCGGACTCACCGCTCTCACCTCCTCCTGCTGTGCGGCCCGGTTCCTAACAGGCCACGGACCGGTACCGCTCCGTCGCCCGGGGGTTGGTGACCCCTTCAATAGGTCACGCGAAGGAGTATCTCACGGGTAGCTCTGTGATGTGCACTTCCGCGGGTCGTTCTTCAGCGCCGTTCTGCGCAATCGGGACGAGACGAGGGGAAATCAAAACACGACGGCGAGAGATGAAACGAGGCGACCCCGACGAAAAAGACAAACGAGGTGCGGGAAACGGTTCGAGAGAAGTGCACAAAGAAGCCTGTGCGGTTTGGGTTCGGGATAAATGAGCGAACGTTGTTGCACAGGGTGGTGTCCCAGGTGTCTCGTGTCTCGCAAATAAAATTCATATGCCCTTTTGCACGTGACTGTCTGTTTTAAATAAGACGTCTGGACCACGCTGCACAAACGGCGCGTTGCAAGTTTAAATTAATACGTTAATTTAACATCAATTCATGTTTAAACCCCCCCCCCCCCACCCCCCGCTGCCCCCCACACACGTCCTAGGTTTACATCCAGGAAGCCTTTCTGGACATACGCGCCTCTACCGCTCTGGCAGCTGAAGATGAAGACGCAAGCCACGGTACTTCGACGGCCTGAAGGGTGGCTCCTAGGGACGGGGCAAAGACAAAAAAACCCAAGAGACCTCGTTGAGGACCCGACCCGCGTGGAAAGTCGCCACCGCCACGTGACGTTTTGCCGTGGAGCGTGGTGCGTGGTGCGTGGAGCGTGGAGCGTGGTGCGTGGTGCGTGGAGCGTGGTGCGTGGTGCGTGGAGCGTGGTGCGTGGTGCGTGGAGCGTGGTGCGTGGAGCGTGGTGCGTGGTGCGTGGAGCGTGGTGCGTGGAGCGTGGTGCGTGGAGCGTGGAGCGTGGTGCGTGGAACGTGGAGCTTGGAGCGTGGAGCGTGGAGCGCCACGTGATGTGAAGCAATTGGCGGGACCCCGGGGTCCCATCACTGCCCCGGGGTGGGAGAAACCGCGTAGCGACACGAGTCTTGTCGCCTTACCGACAACACAACTAGTGGTCAATCGATTGGCCTCGTCGAGAGCTACTCGGGGACACTAAGTTTCGTAAAAAGTTGAAAATTACATAAACACGTTAAATTCATTGCCTAGGGGGGGCGGCGGGGCTCGCCTTGGCAAAGAAGCTGAGGATCGACGGCTGACCGGAGGGCGTCGTCGCCGCGCGCGACTGCGGCGGACGCCCCCCGGGGCTCGCGTTTGGCCGGTGGGGGTGGCGCCCATCGTAGTGATCGCCGCCTGCTGCTGCTGCTGCTGGCGCTTGTTGTTGGCGCGAGTCTGGGCGGGCGGCGCGTTGCTGTCGGGATCACGTAGTGGGGCGGACTGAACAATACAAATAATAATTTTTGACCTGATTTTTGCGGGACCCCGGGGTCCCGCAAAATGATTCATTTGTCGCCGGCGACTTTGTGTTTCGTATCGAAATCGGCTCCGGTGATGTTGCTGCTGTCAACAATAAAAGTTGTTTAAAAGTCAAAAGTCTCTCACTCCGTGGAAAATCACCGGGATCCCCTCTCTCTCTCACTCCGTGGAAAGTCGCTGGGTTCCTCTCTGTCTCTCTCACTCCGTGGAAAGTTGATGGGTCCCTCTCTGTCTCTCTCACTCCGTGGAAAGTTGATGGGTCCCTCTCTGTCTCTCTCACTCCGTGGAAAGTTGCTGGGTCCCTCTCTGTCTCTCTCACTCCGTGGAAAGTTGATGGGTCCCTCTCTGTCTCTCTCACTCCGTGGAAAGTCGATGGGTCCCTCTCTGTCTCTCTCACTCCGTGGAAAGTTGATAGGTCCCTCTCTGTCTAGCTCACTCGGTGGAAAGTTGATGGGTCCCTCTCTGTCTCTCTCACTCCGTGGGAAGTCGATGGGTTTCTCTCTGTGTCTCTCACTCCGTGGAAAGTTGATGGGTCCCTCTCTGTCTCTCTCACTCCATGGGAAGTCGATGGGTTTCTCTCTGTGTCTCTCACTCCGTGGAAAGTTGATGGGTCCCTCTCTGTGTCTCTCACTCCGTGGAAAATTGCTGGGTCACTCTCTGTCTCTCTCACTCCGTGGAAAGTCGATGGGTCCCTCTCTCTCTCACTCCGTGGAAAGTTGATGGGTCCCTCTCTGTCTCTCTCACTCCGTGGAAAGTCGATGGGTCCCTCTCTGTCTCTCTCACTCCGTGGAAAGTTGATGGGTCCCTCTCTGTCTCTCTCACTCCGTGGAAAGTCGATGGGTCCCTCTCTGTCTCTCTCACTCCGTGGAAAGTTGCTGGGTCCCTCTCTCTCTCACTCCGTGGAAAGTCGATGGTTCCCTCTCTGTCTCTCTCACTCCGTGGAAAGTTGATGGGTTCCTCTCTGTCTCTCTCACTCCGTGGAAAGTTGCTGGGTCCCTCTCTCTCTCACTCCGTGGAAAGTCGATGGTTCCCTCTCTGTCTCTCTCACTCCGTGGAAAGTTGATGGGTTCCTCTCTGTCTCTCTCACTCCGTGGAAAGTTGCTGGGTCCCTCTCTCTCTCACTCCGTAAAAAGTCGCTGGGTTCCTCTCTCTCTGGGATTTTCCCGACGTTGACAGCACCCCCCGTAAAAAAAACAGACAATCGAGGCTCTGCTGGGCCAACAACGAACGCGCGTTCTTGCCACGTGCAGCGAGACGCACTTCACCACCAACCCCCCCCCCCCCCCCCCCGAGTCCACTGATTGGTAAAACCTGGCCAGGGTGAACTTGGAGGCAGGGTCAGTAACTTGGGTGGAGTTCGCGACGCCCCGGGACAAAAAAAACTCCTCCTCCCCTTGGCACGAGAGGCGCCCCCGTGATTCCCGCCGCACGCCGATTCGTTCTCGCTCGCAGAACCTCCGTCGATCCGGAGCAGGCGCAGGTTAAAGGGGGGACGATCCCGTCACCGGCGACTCCTGTCATCCGCGGGCAGCTGTAAGGATCCGCGAAAACTCCTATTATCCGCGGTCCTATTCCCCCCCCTCCCCTCCTCCCATTATCCGTGATTTTACCCATAACGTTGAACTTCTATGGCACCATACGTCGTAGCCCACCGTGCTAATCGGAAGTGCGCGGGAGTTGTGGGGGGGGGGGGGCAAGGGACAACGGACCACGCGAGATGCGGCGACGCGATCGAGGTCGCGGCGCAGGAGCGAGACGCAGCGCTCGCGGAGTTCTCCATCCAGCAGTGGATAGACGATGACCACGACGGCGGGGACAGCGGCAGGCGTTTGTGGAATCCGAGAGAAAGAAATAAAAAAAAAAAGTTTGGTTCCACATTTTGCGTCGTTCAACATTCCGTGTCATTACACGTTTTGTTCCGTTCCACAATTTTTCGTCGTTCCGCAATTTTGCGTCGTTCCACATCTTGTTCCGTTCCACGTTTTGTTCCGTTCCACAATTTTGCGTCGTTCCACATCTTGTTCCGTTCCACGTTTTGTTCCGTTCCACATTTGCGGGGGACGCGCGCGAAAGCGCATATCCACTGCTTCGTCGCGTCCTTTCGGCGTCCGAGAGGTCGCAGTCGATTTTCCCCGACTCCACGGCCGCCGCACAAGGGAGGGGTCTGCGAAAAGGGGTTCATCAACGTGGCTGGAGGAATGGCACGCACGGGGTTCCCCTTGGGTGTAATCGTGGGAATTAAAACCCTCGGCACGACGCCGGCCCTTGCCCGGTCACGACGGAGGTCATGGTTTCAAGCGGCACGCTGGGCTTGCAATCCAGACGTGACAATTTGTGTTGCCTGGACAACAAAAGGCCACACGTGCTGAGTACGGTCCGTGACGTTCTCCTGTCACGTGGTGGTCGTAGCAGTTGCGTTCCTGCAGAACACCGAGTTATGGGGCAAATCGCGTTGTGATAAATAATCTGTAATGTTTTTTTTTTTTTGGGGGGGGGGGGGGGGGGTGTAAAGAACGTTCCCGCTGTAACGCCGTGTCATGCGTTGAACAAAGGCTGAGGCCCGAGCATAAGCGTCCAGAAGCATCCGGCAGCAATCACGCCTCGTACCGGTTCAAATCTTATCTTCTCGTCTCTCGTATGCTCTTTCAAAAATGTGCGGCTTTGTACAAGGCCCTTATTCCAAGGCGATGCACAACAATTTATAACATCGCACGTACGACGGTGGCGGCTGAGATAATGGACGGTTAGTGCGGTTGTTGTTGTTGTTGTTAAAAGTGGTGGTGGTGTAGCTAATGGTGACAGTTAAGGAGAACACCTGTGAAAGAAGAGCTTTACAGCTCATCGGATTTCCCCCGGTATAAATGAATACACATTCCGATTCTGAGAGGTCATGGAGGGGTTGGGGTCAGGTCCTGGACGATCTCCCTGCGCGCGGCATTTGGAACAATGGAACAAGTTTCTGATATTGCTCCCTTACCCTCCCCCCCCCTCACCAGCTCTGTCCACCCAGCAGTGTACTTGGGTACACAGCGCAGCCCATCAGCGGGTTCCGTGTGCGGTGGGGTTGGGGTGAAGTGTGGGTAACTCCCACCTATTACAGCATGTCGAGTCGAGTCAAAAATGTAATGTTTTGCTGTTCTGGCACAAATCTGCCACTGAAAGTGCTCTCGCGTGCAATACTCAATTATTAAAAACAGACAATTCTATGCAATGATATTGAAGGATATTGATACTATCTGTAGTAGTTTGGTCAGCGTGGAAGAGTTGGCCGCAACATGGCCCTTTCTAGATGGTCTCTCTCGTGCTCCGTCTGGTGGTGGTGCCTCCGCCAGCGGTGACGTACGTACGCTGGACTTCTTTCGCACCGTACGTAGCCAACCGCGCTAATCGGAGGTGCAGGGGAAGGACGACGAACTAAACACACACAAAAGCACTTCTAAAAGAAATGAGTTCTAAATCGAGACGATTTAAAGGCGCAACAGCTTTCCAGTGGCTTCCTAACAGCGGGCGGAAGAGCGTTCCAGACGGCCGCCGAAGCGCATCTGAATGCGCGCGATGCGGCGGGCCGCTTTCGTGCGATGGCGAGCAGCCAGAAGCCGCTGCTTGCGAGTGACGCGAGGAATCAATTGCAGGGCCGCGCCTGCACGAATAGCTGCTATAAGCAATTGCTGCAACGGGTATGTACAGCCCCCGTGGCTGGCTGGTGATCCGTCGACCAACGGAAAGCGCCCGGGAAATTGCTCCCAAATCGTCTCTGGCCTCGGAAGCAAAAGCAGGGGTGCTTGAATTTGTGTGGTCACCATGCGCAGGCAACACAATGCAACACAGAGACAAAGTCGACGCATTCCGTCTGTTCTCCTGTAACGTCACGTGTTGTTTTGATGACGCGAATTGGATGTAGCAGCGATGAATGCATTCGGGAGCCATGGATGCATTATAAAGCGGATGCGAATTGGATATAACGCGATTTTAATGAACGGAACTGTGTCGCGCAAGTCGGAACAAGCAGTCTTAAGGCTGCCCCGGCATAGCATCATCGCACAAAGCGGGATGCTGCTGGATGCTTCGAGACGCTAACAACCACGCGCCTCGGTCTTTGTTCGGCCTGCGGACACATCTCACGCGTTATGGCGGAATGTGCTGTAACCCCCCCCCCCCCACATTGTATATTATTTATTGTAACGTGATTTTTCTAGAACGCGGTATTCTTCAGGAACGCAACTACCACGCTATAAGAGAACACATCTGGAAAAGCGAGAAACCATTCAGGCACGACAATTGTCATAATCGTCGCCATCATTTCCAGTTATAAATTGTTTTAGTTTCAATTTAATCCCGGGGAGAACCATCCACCATCACCACCACCATCCAGCACCACCACCAACCACCACCATCCGCCACCATCACCACCATCCACCATCACCACCATCACCACCACCATCCAGCACCACCACCACCAACCACCACCATCCGCCACCATCACCACCACCACCACCATCCAGCACCACCACCAACCACCACCATCCACCACCATCACCACCATCCACCATCACCACCACCACCATCCAGCACCACCACCAACCACCACCATCCGCCACCATCACCACCACCATCACCACCATCACCAACCACCACCATCCGCCACCATCACCACCACCACCATCCAGCACCACCATCCAGCACCACCACCAACCACCACCATCCGCCACCATCCCCACCATCCACCATCACCACCATCCACCACCACCATCCAGCACCACCACCAACCACCACCATCCGCCACCATCATCACCACCACCACCATCCAGCACCACCACCAACCACCACCATCCACCACCATCACCACCATCCACCATCACCACCATCACCACCACCATCCAGCACCACCACCAACCACCACCATCCGCCACCATCACCACCACCATCACCACCACCACCACCATCCAGCACCACCACCAACCACCACCATCCACCACCATCCCCACCATCACCACCACCACCACCATCCCCACCACCACCAGCACCATCCAGCACCACCACCAACCACCACCATCCGCCACCATCACCAACCACCACCATCCGCCACCACCACCATCCAGCACCACCACCAACCACCACCATCCACTGCGCGGTTTCCGTGTTAGAGGCTTTTACAGTCAGATCGTCCTAATGGGTCCAACGACTTCACGATTCACGACGCACGCTCGGCTGGTCACGGGAGGACCCCCGTGGTTCCCCCAACAGGGGTCCTGTCCACAACCCCCCCCCCTCCCCGCCGCTGTTAACCCCGACCTCTGGGCAGAGGAGCCTCTCGGCGTGGGCCGCTTTAACGACCGCGTCCCTCCTAAAAAAAAACGACCCCGTAAACCCGATCCCTTCCACGATTGCGGCGTCTCTCTTTCAAAGAGCGATTTAGGGTCGTTAGCGGCCTGAAATATCGGTCTGGGTTATGACGACCAGGTTGGTGGAGGAGGCAGTGGGGGGGGCGGGGGGCTGTTGATGGAGTGATGGCGCAGCGGTTACTATAACTAAAACTATTTTATTTGACCAGGTAAGGCCCACTCAGCTACAATATAGATCTTTGTTCTTAACCGACCTGGCTATCGCAAATGATGGCTCAACGGATTGGCTTATCATCACGTGGACATTTATTAGCAGTCGAAGCTCTGTGAGAAGGACGCCCACAGCCCAGCATCATTGGCAGTGGTGGCGGTTACAGGACAATGCAGTTACATAGAGTGACACATAGAGATTCATAAAGTTACATAGAGATCCATGAAGTTTCATAGAGACGCATAGAGTTCTTTCGGTAAAGTCACGTAGCTAAAAATAAAATAAAGTTAATAAAATCACGACGTTTCGGAGGCAACACAAGCTTTCGCCATTCGGTGTAACTTGCACAGCAACATTACTGTAGAGGGAGCTATTTGTGATAATAATCTCTTTGTTAACTTTTTTTATTTTTACCTACGTGACTTTACCGAAAAAAACAAAGAGTATGGATCATTGCAGTCACGAAAACTTCAAATCTAGTTACATATAACAATCTTTTCTTATTCAACTATTTTTTTATATTACCAGGTAAGGCCCCACTGATCTACTGTAATCGCTCTTTTTCAGAAGCGACCTTGCTATCGCAAATTATAGACCAACGGAGTGACGTACCATCATCACGTGCACATTTATAGCAGCCAAATACTCTAAAACGCGTGATGTTGATTCTCAATGTGAAGGGAAAAACTGGAGGACCCGGAGAAAAATCCACGCGACCACGGAGAGAGAGAGAAAGAGAGACACGCAAACTCCAAATATACAGACATCAGGGGCGGGTTCGAACCCACGACCTCCTGTATACCAGGCGAGGTAGTTAACATCTCCTAGCCACCGTGGCGCCCATAGCGCGCTGTGCCGTGAACCCAGCCACCTCAGATAGATTCCTGGCCTCTGCTATGGGCATCGGTGGTGCGTCATAGCTTCGACAGCCTCGCACAGACCGGCGCGGCGAAGTATGGTCAAACAACCCCCTTAACTGACGCGCCACGGGGGAGAGAGGCCTTCGTCAAAGCAGTGAAGATTGAGAAAGGGCCGTACGTTATCCACAGTGAACTTCATCATGAAGTAGGGTGAATGAATGAGTGCGATTTTGGTTTTTTTTCCGCTGGGCTGCAATTTACAGCCCTGTGTTAGGCCACCGCTGAAGGCCTTCACGTGAGTCACGGGCGTTGCTTGACCATACCTCTCCACACCGGTCACAGTGGTGGGGACACGAGGACGTTCGTTAGCCGTGGCCCTTGATTGGAACTCGGGACCGCCAGGTTCGAAGTGCAGTGAGCTAAGGGGCCGTCCATAAATGACGTCACGCACCTAGGGGGGAGGAGGTGGGGGGGGGTCAGACATTTGTGACGATGTGTGACGAGGGGGGGGGGGGAGGGAGGTTTGAGAAATGTGACGTCACATCAAAATGCGCAACTTTAAATAAATATAGACAACACGTTCTCCTTAATTAAATAGACTTTCTCATAAATGTTTTCTCCTACAACGTCAGAGTGTAAGCGCGCACATTTAATCCGCTGCTACAGATGTCAATTCTCAGAGCCAGCTCAACACTTTGGTGGGACAATGTTTGGCACGAGCCTTCGGGAAGGGGTGGCGGGGGAGGGGGAAAGCGAAACCAAAATGCACGATAGGCAAGAGCGGATGGGAATCGTTGTCACGTCTTGTTTAGCGGTTCTTCATCATCATCATCACCACCATCATCATCATCTGCCATCGATCAACCGCGTCGCGCGTTTTCGGATGCGCTTCCGCGGCCGCCTGGAACGCTCTGCATTTCCTTCCTTTCCGATATTAAAGGAAGCCACTGGGAGAGCTCTGGCACCTTTAAATCATCATCATCATCATCTCGATTGACAAACGCATTTCTTTAGAACCGCTTTTTGTGCTTAAGTTTGTTGTCCTTCGCCCCGCAGCCTCCGATGGGCACGGTTGGCTACGTACGGTGCGAAAGAAGTTCAGCATACATCACCATCAGCAGCAATGATCTGTCTACTGCTGGACGAAGGCCTTCCCTCCCCCCCCCCCCCCCATAAGGCCTAAGCTGTCGCCACATCCCTCACAGAGTGTTCACAGGGGAACAGAGTAACCCACAATACAACGCACGGCAACGCAAGACGTGCAAGATCGCGTCGCCACTCATCCTGTTGAGAACTTTGACGTTTGTTTAAAGTTCGTTTAGCGGTGACTGTCGTCGTGCCCCACCTCCACCCACCCGTTCTTAAATGCCCCCCCACTACCCCCATGCCCAGTGCCGGATTAAGCGAGTGCGGGGCCTGAAGCATATGTTATGAAGGGGCCCTAATTTTTTTATTTACAAAAACACGTAAATATTAAAACACATTTTTTTTACTCGCATGGTAAAATAATTTTATTTTTTCATTTGCTATACAGCCAGGAAATACGAGAAATCGCGAATCTTAAACACCCGGTCGTTCGTAAAAGTTGAAGGCAGTATAGTACTATAGTAATAGAGCATGTGCAGAATCGCTGAACCGGAATTTTTATCTTGAAAGCGTTTAGCGCGGGGCCCTTGAAGATGCGGGGCCTGTAGGTACTACACATGTAGCTACTTGTGTAGCTACTACACATGTACGTAGTAAAATACTACATATGTAGCTACTGCATATGTAGCTACTTTTGCTACGAGGATAATCCGGCACTGCCCATGCCCCCCACTCTCCTCCCCATGCCCCCCCCCCTCCTCCCCATGCCCCCCCCCCTCCTCCCCATGCCCCCACCTTTTAAAACGACGTCAGGCTCCATAAGCGATGGTCACCTTGCGACGTTCAAACGAACCTCGTGCCATGGCCAGCTGACATATAGGCGAGGCAGTCGAGGCCGCTGACGCCAGAGCCAATGGGGTCAGTGGCTTTGGCGAGCTCACAGCGATGGCCCCAGCGCCGCCGCGTGATGGGCCCTGAGCGAGGCCACGCGGGTGACCGCGGGGACCACGCTGTCGAGACAGGCGTCAACGTTTCGAGGCTCATCGCCCGGCGTGGCAATACGGGGTTGGGGAAGGCGGGCGAGTATCTTAAATCCCCCCCCCCCCACCATCACCACACACATACCGGGCCTCTGTTTATCCAGCACTTTAAATGGGTAACACCCACAGTTAGTTGACTGCTTGTGTTGTGGTCATTGCAAACATGATGCCTTGAATAAAGGTGTCAGTTTTTGTGCCAGTTAAAAGGGAAAACCCTATTCCAATATCTTGTTTCTGGCAAAGGAGGTCTCATAATGTTAATGCTCACCCCGAGCCCTCAATACTCTGATAGTGCGCTGTTTTTGAGTTGTACGCCTTTTGGCGTCTTCTGGTCCAACACCAGTGGAGACTAGGTTCTAAGAAAAGCCGTCTCGGGTGTGGACCAATCAAATTCAAGGACAGTGCATATTATTATCAGAGTTGTCTTTTTTGTTTGCATTTTGACTGCTTGTGTTGTGGTCATTGCAAACATGATGCCTTGAATAAAGGTGTCAGTTTTTGTGCCAGTTAAAAGGGTAAAACCTATTCCTATAGTGAAATCTACTTTAAAAAATAAATATATCACGATGTTTCGATCGCAACACAAGCGGTGCCACTGCTGGATTATTTTTTTTTACGCCCGAGGACGACCGGTGGTGTTGCGATCGAAACGTCGTGACATGTTATTTTTTTATTTTGTTTTATTTTTATACCTACGTGACCAAACAGTGTGGATTCCTACAGTCGTGAAAGCTTCAAATCAAGACTATAAAAATATATATTTGCCCAGATAAGGCCCACTTAGCCTATAGAGCACTTTTGTTTCAGAAGCGGCCTGGCCATCACAAATGGTAGCTCAACGAAGATGTTTATCATCTTCTTTGGTTCTTTCGGTAAAGTCACGTAGAATGAGAATAAAATAATAAATTGATAAAATAAAATAACACAATAATATTCTCACGATGAAGGCCGCTTGTGTTGCGGCCGAAACGTCGTGAGAATATTATTGTGTTATTTTATTTTATCATTTTTTTAATTTTATTCTCATTCTACGTGACTTTACCGAAAGAACCAAAGAAGATTAATCATTGCAGTCACGAAAGCTTTAAATCGAAATATGTTTATCGTCACGTGGAAACGTATAGCAGCCAAATAACTCCAAACGAGTGGTTCTTACACTTTACCGTAGCCTTGCACCCGTTTTTGTTCTCAACCGTTAAACATTTATATAACGTGAATAAATACATCGGTGGTTTGATTAAAACAAAGTTGTTGTACATACGTGCCAGTGCTTAATTTGTGTTTCCGATTATGTACCTTCAAAACAAGATCTGGTCACGTCTCGAACCCCCAGAAAGGGCATCTCGCAACCCCAGGGGTTGCAACGTCCACCCCAGGTTTAAGAGGACCCACTGCTCTCAACGCAGTGGGCCATACCTGGTACAGTAAAGAAAAATAGTGAAAAACACACAAGAAGTTGATTTACCAAGCAAAGCTTCACCGAGTCTCAAGACTCTTCATCAGGATGGTCGTGCTACCCTGAGCTGGTTTTGGCACGATCCATTTCGTGGCCAGTTCGCGTGAGTAGAACCCCACCACGCGTTTGCATCGTTTAGCCACCGCTGCCCGAGTCTACAAACACCTCGTCACTGATCGCCAGTCTCACACCAAACCCACTATCCAGGCTCAACGTTTTGTTTAGCTGTCCGAAAACTGCTTTGGTTGAGACAGGAGTCTTTGCTTAAAGTTATTTTTCTTTAAAATAAATATAAAAACAAACCCTGCGATCGGTTTTTTTTGCACGCTTTTCTGTGGCACAAAATAAACTAATATATAAATGTATAAAAATAAAACGTAATAATAAATGTTTTATTTTCATTATTTCATTATTTCCATTCTACGTGACTTTACCGAAAGAACCAACAAGATGAATCCCCGCAGTCACGAAAGCTTTAAACCGATATATAAATGTAACTCACGACAATCCCCCCAGGGGCATATTCTTGTTTTTTTGCCGACTTAACCTGGCGAGGTGTGACGGCGGAGGTGTGGTGAGCTCCATGGGTGGGCTCAGAGAGAGAGAGAGCCAGGAGGATAGAGGAGAGCGATACAGGAGGAGAGGGGAGACTTTGACTTTTAAACAACTTTTATTGCCGCCAGCAGCAACAGCAATGGAGGCGATTCCGATATGAAATACGCAAAGTTACCAGCAACACAAATTAAAATAAACGCTATAAATCCACGCGCTGTGACGCTAAATGCACCGCGCACACCACGAAAGAAAAGTCACGTGGTGGTGGTGGTGATCATCGCGCACGCCACGGTGACGAGCGAGCGCTTCAGAAGGTGAACACGTGGGGTGGTGCCGTCCACGCTGGTACAGAGAGGAGCTTGTCCGGCTCCCCAGCGTTCGAAGAAGACGCGCTACACATCACCGACACGTGTGTGGTACATGGCGTGCTCCAGCCGGAGCCGCGCCTTAATCAGGCCTCTGAACACTGGAATCAGCACAGAGCATCCGTCAGTGGCACCTTCCAGCAACTATTTCCTCATCTTGTACACTGCCAAATTCGCTTGAGCACAGGCGAAGTTGGCGAGGTCATGGCGCTTGTTAGCCAGGTAAGGCACCACCCCATATACGAAGCTGCTGTTGTAGAAGGGAACCCCCCCCCCCCCCAGGAGAGAGAGCCAGGAGGAGAGAGGAGAGGCAGGAGGAGGGAGGAGAGATAGCTAGGAGAAGAGAGAGGCGAGGATGTACATCTCACAGTGGGGACAAGCTGGCCTCGAGACAACACGGACAGTTAGGCAAGTAGTTAGGCATTTGAGTGGCCAGTCCGATGGGTTAGTTAAGCAATTGGATAGTGCAGGGGAGGTATAGGGGAATTCAGAATCTGTATTTATACTGCAGAAGGAATCCAATGAGCTATGATGCTCTTTTCCACACATGTCCAGTCGGAGCGTGGGGTTAGAACGTTCCAACAACAAATAAATACCAACAAAAAAACACGATAGCAGTGCAAAGTCCAAGAGAGGTAGACAAATCACCCAAACGCGTACAAATACAACACTAAACCATCCTCATCCTACCAGACAAAGCCCACTGGGGTGTTAACTTGTGACGGGTGTTCTCCACCCGGTTAACGTGTCAAACGTTGGGCCAACGTTGACTAGTTTCCCGGGTTCAGCTGGGGAAATGTGCTGAATGAGCCGAGGCAGCTTAGTGTTTTGGGCAGCCAGTCAGTCGGGTTAAGGGGACAGTCAGTGAATAATTGGAAACTTAACACGTGACCAATATCATCCATAATAGAGGGCAAACAGGACGAATGACCAGCACGAGACTAATAGAACATCAGAACAAATATAAAACACTCCTAAATACAGCTGTCAGCAGTAGCGTGCCAACAAGGGCACTCAATTGATTTTGATAATGCTGACGTTCTGCGCAAAACTCGCTACTGCTGGCCAAGACTAATTAGATAATCTATCGAAATTGAAATAAACACGAATAATTGTAACCGTTTGGATAGCTACCGCCTTAGTGCTGCGTGGAAGCGAATCATCAAATAATACCTTCTATAAATGCATGCCTACGAAGGGCACCATACTTCAATAGGGATTACCGTTGGTACGGCTATTTTAATACACACAACGGACAGGAAGGACAATTTTGATTTAAAGCTTTCGTGACTGCAGTAATTCATATTCTTAGCTCTTTCGGTAAAGTCACGTTGAAGGGAAACAATACAATAATAAAACATATATAAAACAATAAAAATTCTCACGACGTTTTGACCATAACACAAACGGCCGTCATCAGGTGTGCCGGTTTGCAATAATTTATATATTTAAAATAAGGAAAAAATCGCATTAATTAATTTATTTCCAAATAATAAATAAATACTGGCCGACGCGCCTGATGGCGACCGTTTGTGTTATGGTCGAAACGTCGTGAGAATATTTATTCTTTTATATATATATTATTGTTTTCCTTCAGCGTGACTTTACCGAAAGAGCTAAGAATAGGAAGGACAATATCAAAGGGCTCGCATAATGTACATGGATAATGTACGTAGACTCATCCCCCCCCCCGCCTCCACTTTGCACAAGAGCGCAGAAGCGTGGTCACCACATCTACGCCCTCGATATAAGAAACGAAACAGGTGGACTTCTCCACAAATCTGGCTGTCGCCTGATGAAGCTGGTTGTATTTACTGGCGAAACGTCGTACTCGGATTGTAAATGTTGTGGCTTGGCTCTCCAACCCACCGGTTAGTGCTGTACTAGTATACTACACTATATATTACACTACTATACACTACACTATACACCACCCTAATATACACTACACGATACACTACACACTACACTATACAATATATTATTATACACTACACGATACACAACACTATACAATATACTACACACTACACTACTATACACAATACACTACACTACTATACACAATACACTACATTATACACTAGTGCTGTCCTAGTATACTACACTATACACTACACTATGCACTAGTGATGTACTAGCGACGGAATTGGCCACGTTCTGTTTACGTGACAACTCCTTACTAGTTGGCTGTGTCGGGTGGTGGTGGGTTTTAACGACACATTTAAATATTTATATACATCTAACCCCTCCAAAAAAACTCTATTATTGATTATTAAAATTGGCTGTCAGTTAGGCAGTCAGCCTCCAAGGAAGTCATCAGTTAGTCAGTGAGGTAGGTAGGGTAGTCATATAGTCATGCAGATGGCCAGTTAAGTTAGTTGATTGCTTATTTACCCACTCGGGCATTCCACCAAAACCTTTGTGATCGACATGACACAGTGAGGTGAATGATGGCGTGGTTGTGTTGAGGTGTTCGATGAGGTGAATGAGTGATAGTGATTTGTGTTTGATAAGGTGAGGGGTGGTGATAGTGATGTGTGTTTGATGAACAGAGTGATGGTGATGTGTGTTTGATGAACAGAGTGATGGTGATGTGTGTTTGATGAAGAGAGTGATGGTGATAGTGATGTGTGTTTGATGAAGACAGTGATGGTGATAGTGATGTGTGTTTGATGAACAGAGTGATGGTGATAGTGATGGGTGTTTGATGAAGACAGTGATGGTGATGTGTGTTTGATGAAGAGAGTGATGGTGATAGTGATGTGTGTTTGATGAAGAGAGTGATAGTGATTTGTGTTTGATGAGGAGAGTGATGGTGATAGTGATGTGTGTTTGATGAGGAGAGTGATGGTGATAGTGATGTGTGTTTGATGAGGAGAGTGATAGTGTTAGTGATGTTTGTGTGATGGTGTTAGTGATTTGTGTTTGATGAACAGAGTGATGGTGATGTGTGTTTGATGAACAGAGTGATGGTGATAGTGATGTGTGTTTGATGAAGAGAGTGATGGTGATAGTGATGTGTGTTTGATGAAGAGAGTGGTGGTGAGAGTGATGTTTTGACGAGGAGAGTGATGGTGATTTGTGTTTGATAAGGTGAGGGATGGTGTTAGTGACGTGTGTTTGATGAGGAGAATCATGGTGATAGTGATGTGTGTTTGATGAGGAGAGTGATGGTGATAGTGATGTGTGTTTGATGAGGAGAGTGATGTGTGTTTGATAAGGTGAGGGATGGTGATAGTGATGTGTGTTTGATGAGGAGAGTGATGGTGTTAGTGACGTGTGTTTAATGAAGACAGTGATAGTGATGTGTGTTTGATGAGGAGAGTGATGGTGAGAGTGATGTGTGTTTGATGAACAGAGTGATGGTGATGTGTGTTTGATGAGGAGAGTGATGGTGATGTGTGTTTAATGAAGACAGTGATAGTGATGTGTGTTTGATGAGGAGAGTGATGGTGAGAGTGATGTGTGTTTGATGAACAGAGTGATGGTGATGTGTGTTTGATGAGGAGAGTGATGGTGATGTGTGTTTGATGAAGAGAGTGATGGTGTTAGTGATGTGTGTTTGATGAACAGAGTGATGGTGATGTGTGTTTGATGAGGAGAGTGATGCTGATGGTGATGTGTGTTTGATGAAGAGAGTGATGGTGATAGTGATATGTGTGTTTGATGAACAGAGTGATGGTGATGTGTGTTTGATGAGGAGAGTGATGGTGTTAGTGATGTGTGTTTGATGAGGAGAGTGATGGTGTTAGTGATGTGTGTTTGATGAGGAGACTGATGGTGTTACTGATGTGTGTTTGATGAGGAGAGTGATGGTGTTAGTGATGTGTGTTTGATGAACAGAGTGATGGTGATGTGTGTTTGATGAGGAGAGTGATGGTGATAGTGATGTGTGTGTGTGATGGTGATAGTGATGTGTGTTTGATGAGGAGAGTGATGGTACGACGTGTCTGACGAGGTAAATACGCGGATGGTGACGAGGCGATGATGATGAGGGGGGGGGGGGGTGATGGGGATGGAGGAGGGGAATTTCCCTAAAAACAGCAAACAGAGCCGGGTCAGGCTCGGGGCGCTGCCAGGAAGCAGAGAGGCGTGGAGAGAGACGCAGCAGTCACGACAGCCTTCTACACACACACACAGTGACACACAGACAGACACAGTGACACACACACAGTGACACACACACAGTGACACACACACAGTGACACACACACACAGTGACACACACACAGTGACACAGTGACACACACACAGACACACACACAGTGACACACACATAGTGACACACACACAGTGACACACACACACAGTTACACACACAGACACAGTGACACACACACAGTGACACACACACACAGACACAGTGACACACACACAGACACAGTGACACACACACAGACACAGTGACACACACACAGACACACACACAGTGACACACACACAGACACAGTGACACACACACAGAGTGACACACATAGACACAGTGACACAACAACAACAACCGCCATTCGCCACTAAGTGGCGGTGACGTCACCACGACGCTTGTGCCAGGCTATGTGCACCCTGAGGCCACGTGAAGTGTCGAACGCCCGCTGGCAGGAGGTCACGGGGCAGACCCAGGTGCCACGGGTCGACTGACTGAGATGACTGGCTGATGCACCACCTGTGCCCCCTACTGTGCCAACCTGCTGTGCTCTAGCCACCCGGCGCTCCGCTCGCTGTTGTGAGCGTCGCTCCTCCGCCCTCCGTTGTTGTTGGAGGGCGACTGCCTCCAACTGCCCAGTAGCGTCCTTCACGAGCCTCCTCCACAGAGGCCGATCTTGACACCGCTGGTACCAGTCATCGGCAAGTCCACTCAGCTCCACGTCCTCCTGTACCACATCACTCCATCTCTTCTCTAGCCCGTGCCGCGCCCGCTTAGCCCCCTCAATCCGGCCAAACAAAAGCTGTTTCGGCATGCGGTGACTGGGCATGCGGGCTACATGACCCAGCCATCGCAGCCTTGCCTGCCGGAGGAGCTCACCGATGGGACCCTGCCCAGATCTTTCAAGGATTTGTGAGCTCCTCACACAATCCAGTCTGGTTAAACCCAGGATGGATCGTAGGCAGGCCAGCCTAAATGTTTCTAACCGGCGAAGATGTTCCATTAGGGGGGTCCACGTTTCGCAAGCGTA
This sequence comes from Petromyzon marinus, assembly GCF_048934315.1. Lineage (NCBI taxonomy): Eukaryota > Metazoa > Chordata > Hyperoartia > Petromyzontiformes > Petromyzontidae > Petromyzon > Petromyzon marinus. The sequence goes on along the minus strand of NC_133714.1, from coordinate 7,036,301 downwards.
GAGAAGGGAGGGAATGACCGTGGCCGAGAAGACCTGAAGCTTAGTGCGGAGCGACAGACCAGGTAGCTTCCACACACAGCATTACGCAACCGATGAAAAGATATTGCCGCTCGACTGATTCGGAGTGAAACCTCTGCTGTTAAACTGGAGCCGGTCATAAGCACACTGCCCAGGTATGGGAAACTCTCCACTCTCTCCACAACTGCCCCATCACCAATTGGGAGTTGTGGGGGTGGAGTGTCCGATGGTACAAAATACCCAGGCAGGTGCTTAGTTTTGGTGGGGCTGATGGTAAGGCCCCATCTCTTAGTAGCACGCTCCAGTCTCAACAGCAGCGTCTCCAACTCCTCCTCTGAATGAGCAGCTATTACCAAATCATCGGCATACATAACGTGGTTGAGCATAAGGGAGCCATCCCTTGACCGCACCCGGGCATCGATCAGCCTCCCATTATATCTGTACCATATGGAGATTCCCCCGGTTCAGCTATTGAAGGCTTCACGAACTACATGGTCAAAATAGATGTTAAATAATGTGGGAGCCAGAGGACATCCCTGTCGCACCCCAAGGTGCACAGGGAATGGCTCTGACTCCCGGCCACGTAATTTTACCCGGGCCCGCTCACCATCATGAAGGTCCTTAATGATCGTGAGCAGAGGGTCAGGTACTCCAAAAGCACGAAGAACAACCCAGAGCCCAGGCCTACTGATGGTATCATAGGCCTTGACCAGGTCAATAAAGCAGAGATGTAGGTCTTGCTGGAATTCCCTACACCTCTGTTGTAACAGACGGACACAAAATATGGCGTCTGTGCAGGACCGCCCTTTCCTGAAACCGCATTGGGGCTCCGCAAGCCTCTCCTCAGCGTGCCTAGCAAGGCGATGTTGAATAATCCTTGCCAGGACCTTTCCCGGCACACTGAGGAGTGAGATGCCCCTGTAGTTATTACAGTCTGTGCGGTCCCCCTTCTTAAAGAGGAGGACCACCAGGGCATCCTTCCAATCCTGCGGAACCTGTTAATTAATTAATTAAATTGATTAATTTAATTGATTAATTGATTGATTAATTAAGTACCACTAAACTACGACACTCATACACACAAACAGACACTCATACACACACACATAGTGACACACACAGACACTCATACACACACACAGTGACACGCACAGACACTCATACACACACACGCACATACACTCATACACACACACACACAGTGACATGCACAGGCACTCATGCACACAGTCACAGTGACACGCACAGACACTCATACACACAGACACAGTGACACGCAAAAACACTCACACACAGACAGACATAGTGACCAAAACCACGCCCGGCCGCTTTTGTTTCCCCAGTAGCGATTTTACACACCGCACCGGGTACTCATTTGAGGCTGAGTCGTCCTAGGGGAGGCGCAGGACCATTTCAGATAATCGTCACCGGTGGTGGCCGTGAGCGGGAATCGAACCCGGGTCGCCGGGTTCGTAGCGCCGCGTCGCGCTAACCGCTGCGCCACCACTCCCCACTCGCACCAGCACTCACCTCAACTCACACAACAACAACGCTCACCACCCTCACCTCCCACTCCCCACACGCCCCCCACACACACACATAAAAAAATAACAAAAACATTTTCAGAGGAAATGACAAAAGAAAACTTTTATGATCTACACGCCTCGGGAACTTGTGTCTATTTAATATATATTTAAAAAAAACAGGAAACACGAGCAAGGATTTGGGACAATTTCGGTTCGCGACGTTCGTGAGTCCGGGTTCTTATCACGAGTCGACACAATCCAAAACACGCGACAATCCTCACCCCCGTGTAGCCTCGACAGGCTGTTGGGACAAGTGCCGCTCACGTTGGGGCACCGACGAAGAAGGGCAAGAAACATAAATCATCATTATGAGACCTCCTTTGCCAGTAACAAGATATCGTAATAGGTTTTACCCTTTTAACTGGCAACAAAAAGGGTAAAACCTATTACGATATCTTGTTACTGGCAAAGGAGGTCTCATAATGTAAATGCTCACCCCGAGCCCTCAATACTCTGATAGTGCGCTGTTTTTGAGTTGTACACCTTTTGGCGTCTTCTGGTCCAACACCAGTGGAGACTAGGCTCTAAGAAAAGCCGTCTCGGGTGTGGACCAATCAAATTCAAGGACAGTGCATATTATTATCAGAGTTGTCTCTTTTGTTTGCATTTTGACTGCTTGTGTTGTGGTTATTGCAAACATGACGCCTTGAATAAAGGTGTCAGTTTTTTGTGCCAGTTAAAAGGGTAACAACCTATTACGATAAATCATCATGCCAACTCCGCTCATGCTCGCGGCTGCGGCTTTTGACTGAACATTAAGCAACTGGGGAAGACAAAGGCGGCCGGGCATGATGTTTGTTGGCTACGGCACCATACCCCCCCCCCCTCCCCATAGGTGTGCATCGCCAACCTTGCATGCACTGTATGTTGCTGAATTTCTTTCGCACCGTACGTATCCAACCGCGCTAATCGGGGTTTGCGGGTGGAAGGACACACTAAACACATGAAGAGCAGTTCTAAAGAAATTAGTTTGTCAATCTAGATGATGATTTTTAAAGTGCATAAGCTCCCAGTGGCTTGCTAATATCGGAAGGGCAGAGCGTTCCAGACGGCCACAGAAGCGGCGCATCTGAAAGCGCCCCGCGATGTTTAAGTTGCGACGTCTGTGAAGTTGCCGAGCGGGATTCGCGTGGTTGGTTTTCGCTGCTTGACGAGGTCACCCACACCACCCCCACCACCTCTTGTGAAACATCAGAATTGGGGAGACAAAGGCGGCCGAGAGTGGTGTTGGACACACCACGCACGTGCTGTCTGACATGGCTTGCTCCCAACAGTCCGTGTAGGCCATGCGAGGATATGCATGTCAAGTAAGTATGTAAGTTCGCTGGGTATTAGGCAAGTATGTTGGTATGTGTGTGTGTGTGTCTATGTGTGCGTGTGTTTATGCATACAGGTATGTTGGTATGTGTGGAGAGCGGTGGCGCGGCGGTTAGCGCGCTTCGTTACGAACCCGGCGAGCCAAGTTCGAATCCAGCTCACGGCCAACACCGGTGACGGATTAACTGAACCGGTCCCGAGCCTCCCCTAGGTCGACTCAGCCTCAAATGAGTAGCCGGTGCGGTGTGTGTAAACACTGGGAAGACAAAGGCGGCACAGGGCGCGGTGTTGGCCACCCCCCTTCTTGCGCCGTGCCGGTCTACACAGGTGCCGCTCGCTAACAGCACTTGCCCCAAAATGCTGGTAAGGCTATACGGGGGATCTTTGCCTTTGTGTGTTTATACAAATGACCCTGTCTCAGCTGCCTTACCTGTGTTCACCCCCCCCCTCTCCCCGCGCACACACCCCCCCTAACCCCCCCCCCCCACCACCACATCACTCTAGCACCGACTCACTCACTCCTTCATGTATATATGGCCGTGTGTGTCTGCGCGCGCGTGTGCGTGTGTGTGTGCTGTGCGCGCGTGTGTGTGTGTGTGTGCTGTGCGCGCGTGTGTGTGTGTGTGTGCTGTGCGCGCGTGTGTGTGTGTGTGTGCTGTGCGCGCCCCTTTTATGCGAGATGTCAGTCAGACGGGCAATGGGGCAAGGATGTCTGGAGTGCATTCACCCAAATGGCTGTGGATGTTTAGCCCCGGATCTTAAACGCCTAAGCACTTACACGATTGTAAAAGTCCCCAACTCTGTAGAGACACACACACGCGCACGCGCACGCACGCACGCACGCGCGCGCGCGCTCGCGCACAAACACACATTTGACAAAGAAATATATGGGGCCGTCTCTTTCTCTCTTTAAGTTAGGGGTATCAACATTGGACAGTGCGCCCTAATGCACTCCACCTTTTAGCTGCTGTTAAAGGGATATCCGCGCGGGCGAGATGTTAACCGCCTCGCCTGGTATACACGAACTCGTGGGTTCGATTCCTGACCCTGGCACGCGTTTCTCTTCCCCCGTGGTCGAGTGGATTTTGCTCCGGGTTCTCGGGGGGGGTTTCCCCTCCGCATTTTTTTTATAAACAAGGTCACGCGTTTCAGAGTGTTTGGCTTGCAATCTTTTTTCCACGAGATAAGCCGCCAATTCGCTGAGCTATCAATTGTGGCCAGGTCGCTTCTGAAAAAAAGAGCTATACAGCTCGGTAGGCCTTCCGTGGTAAAATAAAACAAAAATAGTTGAGTTTAACCAGCAGCAGCAGCGTCATTGGTCATGGTCTATCAACTGCTGGATGGAGGTCTCCACCAACGCAGTCGCAATCAATCCCTTTCTGCCTGGAGGATGTTTCTTGCACGATTCCATTTCGCTGCGACGAGGACGAGCGCTCAGCTCACCTCTCACGGTTGACGGGCAAAAGGGTCTAAAAGCACAAAACTCCCCTCTAAGCGTCAAGCAACGAAGTCACGTTGGAAGATGTTTAAGCATCGATAAGCGTCGATACGTTTCCTGGATTGAGCAGAGGGGTGGTGGTGATGTCTGGCGCGTTTCTCTCTCTCTCTCCTTTGACTGCCATTCCGTCGCTAGTCTCTTTGCACCGTGATGTGCCCTGCCAAAGGCCCACTTTTTGTGTAATTTTTTTAGCAAGTCAATCTTTACTCTTTGGTTCTATTCGGTAAAGTCAACACAAGCAACACAAGCGGCCGAAACGTCGTGATTTTTGCTGTTTTATTTTTTACCTACGTGACTTTACCGAATAGAACCAAAGAGTATGGATCCTTGCAGTCACGAAAGCTTTAAATCTAGAAGGCAATCTTTCTTCAATTCGTAACGACTGGCAGAGCTCCGCGATGAATGGGACCGTCTGGTTTGGCGATCCGCTCTCAACTGTACCGTGCAGTGGCTTCCCGAGACGCCGAGTGGGAGATTTGAATTTTGCTTCTCCCGCGGCAGATTTCAGTGCGAGCGCCGAATCGCAACTGGTTACGCACAAATCGCTCGCCGCGAATGCACCCAACAGCACGTTGGCCCGATCGCGTCTCGGAGCAATAAACCATCATCACGCGAACTCCCGCAAACGCTCCACAGCTTTCCACCACCACCACCATCGCCGCACAATTCGATTAGCACGGTTGGCTACGTACGGTGTGAAAGAAGTTCAACGTACATATATCGACACACACACAGTCACATCGCTAACACCCGCCAGGGACGGACGCGGGATACGTGGACAAAGCAATTGGGGCAGGTCAGTTGCCGTCCGACCACGCAGAGTATTTTATTTGACTTAAAACTTCCTTCCCACTTATACGGGAGGAAATACTAAAAATAAATGAACAAATATATGAGAGGGCTGTCTTAGGGATTTTTTGTTTGGTGAGCATGGATTTGAAGTATGCCAACTAGCCAGAGTACATATCATGGGATTATTCCTCTTCTTCTTCTTACCCACAGTACGTCCGTGTGAACATTTATTAATAATAATGCCAGTTTTATTTAGCGTTTCATGCAAATTGCCTCTCACAATCGCCGAGTAAGGAACCACGTGACCCGAGCTGAAAGGTGCTGCCATGCGGCAGAACTGATGACCCCACCAACAATTGCTCTGCGGTTCTCTACATATCAAGATGCTTTTTTTTTCTTCTTCAGCCAATGAATGGTGAGTTGTATTTATTGTGCACGTGGGAGTAAAACCCCCACGCATGCGAGGGGGGAACGCTCTATCCCAGGGGCCGGCAACCAACATCACAAGACGATTCGTGTTTATTGTACACGTGGGAGTAAAACCACCACGCATGCGAGGGGGCAACGCTCTATCCCAGGGGCCGGCAACCAACATCACAAGACGATTCATAATAAAGGTCGTTGGGTTAGATCCCGTAAGTATAAATGTGTCGTGACCCTCCACCACCCGACACAGCCAGTACGGGATTTGTCGCGTGAACAAAAACGTGCCTAATTAGTGACTGCTTCAGCCCGCCGCGTGTGTTGCAGGGTTAAAAATCCACAGCGTCTACAAGTTCAGTACCGTCACGTTTCGCCGGCAATTACATAAACCGGCATCATCGGCATTTTTTTTTCGAAGTCGGTAAACCCCAACGCCCCCAGGAACGTTCCAAGAGCCACAATGCAGCGTGGACGAGTTCACGTAGCGGCCCTTAACGAGCTGCCGCATGCGGGTTGACGACCGCCTGCTCTAGCCCACCGCACACAAGGCACAGACGCTGCCAGCAGTGCCGGATGAAGCTCGTGCGGGGGCCTGTGCCATGTGTTATAAAGGGGCCCTAAATACAAACAAACAAAAAACACATTAATGTTAAAACACGCATTTTTTTTTTTACTTGCATAGTAAAGTAATTGTACTTTTTTTCATTTGCTATACAGCCAGATAATGCGACACAAATCGCTAACCTTAAACACCCGGTCGTTCGCAAAAGTTGAAAGCGGTGTAGTACTATAGTAATAGAGCAAGTGCAGAATCACTGAAGCGGAATTGATAGCTTGAAAGCGTTTAGCGCGGGGCCCTTGAAAGTGCGGGGCCCGTAGTTACTACACGTGTAGTAGCTACTACACGTGTAGTAGCTACTAGTAGCTACTACACGTGTAGATACTACACGTGTAGCTACTACACATGTAGCTACTACTACACATGTAGCTACTACTACACATGTAGCTACTACTACACATGTAGCTACTACTACACATGAAGCTACTACACGTGTAGCTACTACACGTGTAGCTACTACACATGTAGCTACTACACGTGTAGCTACATATGGAGCTACTTTTGTTACCGGGATAATTCGGCACTGGGCTACCAGTCCACACTTTGCCCTCCTGCATTCTGCTGGTGGCCAGCTGGGCAGGCTACGGGGGGCACCACCTTGATGCGTACGGGGAAGCGAGTTCCTCGCAACGTTTGTCGTTTGTGCGGTCACTGCGGTGGCCGACGAACCCTCGCTGCTGCTGCTGCTGCCTCCACAGCGCTGGATCCACTGCAGGCAAAGACACTGCAGGCAAGACACGCGCAACATCGCAGCCACCACCGCTCGCGATTTGTAAAAGGCAAAGGCGCAGGCCTGCAGTTTCCTTGCTCGTGCCACTGCTGGCGGAAGGTCCTCCGCACCCGCCCTTGCAACATTTTTGTCAGCTTCTTGGGGGGGGGGGGCATGGAACCAGCGAGCTGAGTTCGATTTCCATCCACCGCCAACGTCAGTAGCGATTGACATCTGAACCGATCCTGGGTACCCTCCCCCCCCGCTTCACCTTCCGTCAACTGAACTGCACCGACCGGCGTGGTGAAGTATGGTCAAACGACTGGATGAATGTTGCCTTCATCCAGTCGCAGATATAGAAAGGGACTGTAAGTGCATGTCCAGAGCAGAATGGGTATATAGGACGGGGACGTTTGGCAGTTCTGTTCACGATCGTTTAAATTCCTGTGCGACGGAGACGGGACCGTCCGGAGTAACACTCAAAGGTCCGCACAGATGCATTCAATAATCTACTGCTGTACTGACAATCTCGCACCTGATTGGCTCACAAGTGACGACGTCACATTCATCGCTCCGCTGAAGAACGAAACAGGAGGAGGATTTCTCCACAAATCTGGCCGTCACCTGATGATGCTCGTTGTAATTACTGGCGAAACGTCGTACTGGGATTACAAATGTTGTGCACTTACTCTCCAACACACCGGTGAAATGCTGTACTGGTAACGAATTGGCACGTTCTGACTACGTGACAACCCTTAACTAATTGGCTGTGTCGGGTGGTGGCGGGTTTAACGACGCATTCATATTTTCTAGATCTCACCCAAAATAGCACCTCTTATGGAATGACAATGTCCGTACATTCTGAGACCTCCTTTGCCAGTAACAAGATATAGTAATAGGTTTTACCCTTTTAACTGGCACAAAAAACTGACACCTTTATTCAAGGCACCCCGAGCCCTCAATACTCTGATAGTGTGCTGTTTTTGAGTTGTAGGCCTTTTGGCGTTTTCTGGTCCAACACCAATGGAGACTAGGCTCTAAAGAAAGCCGTCTCGGGTGTCGACCAATCAAATTCAAGGACAGTGCATATTATTATCAGAGTTGTCTTTTTTGTTTGCATTTTGACTGCTTGTGTTGTGGTTATTGCAGACATGATGCTTTGAATAAAGGTGTCAGTTTTTGTGTGCCAGTTAAAAGGGTAAAACCTATTACAATGTCCGTACACTTGTTCTAAAAACCGAAGGGCTTGGAATAACTCCGTCTCACTCGTGGCATGTGCTCAGTGACTGATGTTCCCGTGACCCGTATCAGGTCACGAGAACCGGAGGAACTGGCCTGTCGACTTGGTGATGGAATGAGGCCCAACGGATATTTGTTTGTGGGCAGGACGTAAATGACCCGACACTGCCCTCTGCTGGACACGGGGGTGAACCGCAGATTATGTTAGAAGTTCAGAAGTTTATTTTCCCCGAGTACACGGACTACCTCTGCTAACGAACGAGTTAGGTTTCAGAGGTCCGTTCGTAAGTCGATTTGTTCGTAAGTCCAACTTTACTCCTGTCGATACCAAACACGCTGTTTGGCATGTACACTAAACACGGGGATTGGCTTTAAAAGTTGTATAATCTCCTATTACATGTGGATGCCACTGGTTCTTCACGCTCTGCAGATGTAGATGCCACCGGTTATTCACGTTCTGCAGATGTAGATGCCACCGGTTCTTCACGTTCTGCAGATGTCACCGGTTCTTCACGTTCTGCAGATGTAGATGTCACCGGTTCTTCTGCAGATGTAGATGCCACTGGTTCTTCACGTTCTGCAGATGTAGATGCCACTGGTTCTTCACGTTCTGCAGATGTAGATGCCACTGGTTATTCACGTTCTGCAGATGTAGATGCCACTGGTTCTTCACGTTCTGCAGATGTAGATGTCACCGGTTCTTCACGTTCTGCAGATGTAGATGCCACTGGTTTTTCACGTTCTGCAGATGCAGATGCCACTGGTTCTTCACGTTCTGCAGATGTAGATGCCACTGGTTCTTCACGTTCTGCAGATGTAGATGCCACTGGTTCTTCACGTTCTGCAGATGTAGATGCCACCGGTTCTTCACGTTCTGCAGATGTAGATGCCACCGGTTCTTCACGTTCTGCAGATGTAGATGCCACTGGTTCTTCACGTTCTGCAGATGTAGATGCCACTGGTTCTTCACGTTCTGCAGATGTAGATGCCACTGGTTTTTCACGTTCTGCAGATGTAGATGCCACTGGTTCTTCACGTTCTGCGGATGTAGATGCCACTGGTTCTTCACGTTCTGCAGATGTAGATGCCACTGGTTCTTCACGTTCTGCAGATGTAGATGCCACTGGTTCTTCACGTTCTGCAGATGTAGATGCCACTGGTTTTTCACGTTCTGCAGATGTAGATGCCACTGGTTCTTCACGTTCTGCGGATGTAGATGCCACTGGTTCTTCACGTTCTGCAGATGTAGATGCCACTGGTTCTTCACGTTCTGCGGATGTAGATGCCACTGGTTCTTCACGTTCTGCAGATCTAGATGCCACTGGTTCTTCACGTTCTGCAGACGTAGATGCAACTGGTTCTTCACGTTCTGCAGATGTAGATGCCACTGGTTCTTCACGTTCTGCAGATGTAGATGCCACTGGTTATTCACATTCTGCAGATGTAGATGCCACTGGTTCATCACGTTCTGCAGATGTAGATGCCACTGGTTCTTCACGTTCTGCGGATGTAGATGCCACTGGTTCTTCACGTTCTGCAGATGTAGATGCCACTGGTTCTTCACGTTCTGCGGATGTAGATGCCACTGGTTCTTCACGTTCTGCAGATGTAGATGCCACTGGTTCTTCACGTTCTGCAGATGTAGATGCCACTGGTTTTTCACGTTCTACAGATGTAGATACCACTGGTTCTTCACGTTCTGTAGATGTAGACGCCACCGCGCCCAACTATTATGTGGCGGTATGAACTTATGACTCTCGCTCCGAACAGGCAACATGACATACGGACAGGTTTGTTCGTCACTGTACTGTAAAGTCCATTGAGCTAAGACGCTGGTTTTCAAGGGCGCGACTTGACTGGTCGACAACATCACATTGTATATACGTAGCCTGCCTTTCGCGACCAAATACGATTCACGATTAGCGATATCCAAAGTGCTCCTGGACCTCCCCTGTAGTAGGTCGACTCGTCGTACCTAAATGTGTACCTGATGCACCGTGTAACCACCACCACCACCACTATCACCACCACCACGACCAGGGAGAGAGAGAGAGAGAGATTCGTTGACTTTTATTTCACCAAAGCAGGTTACCAACGGGGACTTCCAGACAAGGGTCAACTAAAGGGGTCAACAAACAGCACGAACCTCTTGTCCGTCGCTCTGCTAATCGCCCGCGAAGAAGCCAACTCCGTCTATCCGGGGTTTTGCGTCCTCACAATTGCGGCAAAACCTTTCCGCGATCGCCCAGATTACCGTGCCTACGGTTCGCCCTCCGTGCAACCGTCTCTCAATCTCGGCGTGCGCCACCGCCGGTGTCTCCCCTTCGGCGCCGACTAAACTTCGGCGCATCACATCGGCCCACCTCCCCCCCCCCCTTCCGTAGGCGGTTTGGCCAGATCGCGGCTCGCCGACAACCCCAGAGGGTCACCGTGGCGCGTCACGGCCGCCAGCCATCCTCGCCTCCGGCCCCGCTTTGCGGCGAACCTGTTCGTCGTGCCCACGAGCGTGGGGATTACAGAGGGCGCAATGACCACAGCGTTCTGGCGTCATGTGGTCGAGCACCAATTGGGTCGAGGCTCAAATAGAAAGCCGTCCCTTGGTGTGAACCAATCAGTTTCAAGGACAATGCATATATTATCATAGTATGTTTTTTTTGTTTGCATTTTGACTGCAGGTATTGTGGTTAATGCAGTAACATGAATCCTTGTAAAAAAAAGGTTTCAGTTTTGTTGCCAGAAAAAAGGAGAAAAACCCTATTATTACATATTGGTACTGGCAAAAGGAGGTCTAATGATGTAGATGCTCAACCCGAGCCCTCATTACTTTGATATGGCATTGTCTATGAGCTGTACGCCTTTTGGTGTCATCTGGTCCAACACCATGTGAGAGGAGGCTCTAAAGAAAGCTGTCTCGGGTGTGGACCAATCAATTTCAAGGACAGTGCCACATACATTATCAGAGTTGTTGTTTTTCGTTTGCGTTCCGACCGCAGGTATTGTGGTCAATGCAAACGTGACTCCTTGTAAACAAGGTGTCAGTTTTGTTTCCAGATAAAAGGGTAAAAAAACAATTATCAAGAAGACGACTCGTTCACCAAGAACACTGTGTGGCCTCCAGAGGATACATGTACGGGAGGCGACGGTTCACGCAATGGCCCTCCTTCACGGCACGTATAAATTATGTTAGTGCCACGGTGTTATTGGCAAACGCGTTGAGATTTGTTGTTGTTGTTGTTATTACTTGTGCTTGTGCAACACTGCAAACGCAGCAGTATCACCACCACTAAAGTCATTTACAGGAATATTGCGGATAGGCGAAAATTTGTACTCTAGTGGTAGTGCCTTACGCCGACAAGCTCTACTTCAAAGGCAGCCTTGCAGCATTACGGAAAGTATCGAGTAACACATTTAAGGTCTGGCCTCTACACTTCCAAAACACTTTAGTTTACGTGTCCCCCCCCCCCTCTCAATTCAAAATTATAAATTAGTTTTCGTGTTTAAGTTTGTTATCCTTCCTCCAGCACCTCCGATGAGCACTGTTGGCCACGTGCGGTGCGAAAGAAGTTCGGCGGACAGTACGCACGGCCGGAACTTGCTTCACCAACAACCCCCTCGTTGTGAAACTTCCCCTTGGCTCTTGTTTACAACGTGAAAACCAAAGAGCACAAAGTCAGGGCAATGAAGGTCCCAGCCAGATGTGGCGATCGCGCAGCTAACCTCGAAACGGGCGGCAATCGAGGAGGCAATGGGCGCGGCCCTGCAAGTGCCTGCTCGCGACACTGCCGGCGGAAGATCCTCGACTCAGAGGGTGGATCGGCTCCCGAAAGCTCCCTCTAGATCAGGTGGTTTCCTTATGAACGTTCACTGCAGCCCCTTTTGCGCCCTTTTTTGGTTGCCAATAGTTAAGGGGGGAAAGTTTTATTCTAGATTCGAAGCTTTCGTGACTGCCGAAGGACGCGACCTGGGCTTGGCTGTCTTCACTCCAACGCTGTCCTCTGGACAGTCCGATCCCTTCACCTGATGAAGGCCACTTGTGTTGTGGCCGAAACGTCGTGATTTTTGTTATTTTATTTTTGTTACCTACGTGACTTTACCGAATAGAAACAAAGAGTATGGATCCTTGCAGTCACGAAAGCTTTAAATATAGAGTCGTGATTTTTGTTTATTTTTTTTACCTACGTGACTTTACCGAATAGAACCAAAGAGCATGAAAAGTTTAATGTTCGTGAATACGTAGGAGGGTTTGATTAAACGAGGTAGTTGTTCGCTTAAAGCTTTCGTGACCGCAGGCATTCATATTCTTTGGGTGTTTCGATAAAGTCACGTCGATAGAAAATACATGAAGTAATAGAATTCGACGTTTCGCTTGCAGCACAAGCAGTCGTCATCAGTTACAACTAAATTTGAGAGAGAGATAACACAGAGACACACAGAGAGAGACACACAACATAGACACACAGACAGACACACAAGCAGAGAGAGACAACACAGAGACACAGAGAGAGACACACAACATAGACACACAGACAGACACACAAGCAGAGAGAGACAACACAGAGACACAGAGAGAGACACACACATAGACACACAGACAGACACACAAGCAGAGAGAGACAACACAGAGACACAGAGAGAGACACACAACATAGACACACAGACAGACACACAAGCAGATAGAGACAACAAAGAGACACAGAGACAGACACACAACATAGACACACAGACACACAAGCAGAGAGAGACACACAGAGACACAGAGACAGACACACAACATAGACACACAGACAGACACACAGAGAGAGACACACAGAGACACATAGAGACAGACACATAGACACACAGACAGACACACAAGCAGAGAGAGACAACACAGAGACACACAGAGACACACAACATAGACACACAGAGTGTGTCTATGTTGCGTGTCTATCACAATCGAAACGTCGTATTCTATCTCATTGATTTTCTTTCCACGTGACGTTACCGAAAGAGCCAACGAGTTATTCCTGCAGTCACGAAAGCTTCAAATCAAGCTTTAGTAGTTGTAACTTAAGTGCCCCGTGCTTAATTTGTGTTTTCGATTATTTGACCTTCAAAACAAAAAAATCTGGCCACGTCTCGCTACCCCCCAGAAAGGGCATCTCGCACCGCCAGGGGTGTTTGGCCTCCTCTTCCACACCTGGCCAGTGCGTCCTGGAACAGGACGGAGTTACCCCACACGTCACCACCCCACAGCACGCGACCTGCGGAATCGACCATGCACGCGTTAGGGGGCCGTCCATAAATGACGTCACGCGATTTTGGACGATTTTTGACCCCCCCCCCCACCACCCCCCCTTCGTCACACGGCGTCACTAAAAGTCAGACCCCACCCCCCCCTCAAATATGACGTCACAAAGCTCTGCCGCCCCCCCCCCCCCAAATAAAACATGCTTCAAATCTCTTTAAACTATTGTTGTCATTGTAGTGCGTATTTAATGTGGCGCTGCACTCTGATGTTGTAGGAGTGTTGGTATAACAATTAGTGTTGTTATAACACTTAGTGTTGTTATAACAATTCTATATTTATTTAAAGTTGCGCATTTTGATGTGACGTCACATTTCTCAAACCCCACCCCCCCCCCACCCTCGTCACACATCGTCACAAATGTCTGACACCGCCCCCCCCCCTCCCCGCCCGCCCTAAGTGCGTGACGTCATTTATGGACGGCCCCTTACCCAATTCACCCCGCTGGGCCGCACAGAGGCGTGAGCTTGGTTTGAATTGCCGCGCCGGGTCCGAAGCGGCTGGACGACAACAGCGTCGCTGCTGCTAACAATAGGGAATCAGAATAAATCATCGGTGGGCGGAGGGCAGGAATGAGCGGTGGCGCAGCGGTTTAGCAACACCGCTGCAACGAACGGAGACCCGAGTTCGGTTTCTCGGTCCACGGCTAACGTCAGCAGGCCGAGCGACATCTGAAGAGGGTCCCTGGCCTGCCCTCCAGCACCACCACCACCACCACCGTCATTGTACCGACGTGGTGAAGTATGGTCAGACACCCCAGCACCACCACCCCTTCCCAAACGCCTCTTCCACCATCACCGACGCAGCCTTCATCCGAACAGCGAATTAACAACAGGTCGAACAGTGCGGTATAATCATCATGGTCGTCGTCAATAATATGTACAGCATCTACTAGATCGCTGCTAACATCTCCACGAGCAGTATTCGTGAGCCCTGTGTAGGTAGCTCTAATGTGCAGTATATATTAAAACAAATACACAAATATCACGTTTTTGTGGTGGCAATTCGTCTCGTAAGCCACGCACAGTGCAAGGCGGTTCTCCCAAACCATAGCAGAGGCCTATTTATTTATTTATTTAGGGGGTTAGATCGCGTAAACGTATAAATGTGTCGTTAAAACCCGCCACCACCCGACACGGCCAACTAGTAAAAGATGTCACGTAAACAGAACGTGGCCAATTCGTCACTGGTACATCACACCGGTGTGTTGCAGAGCAATCCGCAACATTTACAATCTGAGCACGCCAGTAATTAAAACTAGCATAATCAGGCGACAGCCAGATTTGTGGAGAAATCCTCCTGTTTAGTTCCTTCAATAGAGGCGTAGATGTGATGACGTCACTTGTGAGCCCTTCGCACGTGAAGGTGGAGTAGTAACTACACTATCAGTGGTGTAGTAACTACACTATCAGTCGTGTAGTGACTACATTATCAGTGGTGTAGTAACTGCATTATCAGTGGCGTAGTAACTACACTATCAGTGGTGTAGTAACTACATTATCAGTGGCGTAGTAACTACATTATCAGTGGCGTAGTAACTACATTATCAGTGACGTAGTGACTACATTATCAGTGGTGTAGTGACTACATTATCAGTGACGTAGTAACTACATTATCAGTGGTGTAGTAACTACATTATCAGTGGCGTAGTAACTACATTATCAGTGGCGTAGTAACTACATTATCAGTGGCGTAGTAACTACACTATCAGTGGTGTAGTAACTACATTATCAGTGGCGTAGTAACTACATTATCAGTGGCGTAGTAACTACATTATCAGTGGCGTAGTATCTACATTATCAGTGGTGTAGTAACTACATTATCAGTGACGTAGTGACTACATTATCAGTGGTGTAGTGACTACATTATCAGTGACGTAGTAACTAAATTATCAGTGGTGTAGTAACTACATTATCAGTGGTGTAGTAACTACATTATCAGTGGTGCAGTAACTACATTATCAGTGGTGTAGTAACTACATTATCAGTGACGTAGTGACTACATTATCAGTGGTGTAGTAACTACATTATCAGTGTCGTAGTAGCGACATTATTAGTGTCGCAGTAACTACATTATCAGTGTCGTAATAACTACATCAGTACTATAGTAGCTAAATTATATGATAATCATCAGTGGCGTAGTAACTACGTTCTTAGTAGCGTAGTAGCGACATTATCAGTGTCGTAGTAGCTAAATGATCAGTGTCGTAGTGACTTCATTATCAGTGTCGTAGTAGCGACATTATCAGTGTCGTAGTGACTTCATTACCAGTGTCGTAGTAACGACATCAATAGCGTAGTGACTTCATTAATTATAATCAGTGTCGTAGTAGCTACATTGTGATTTGTCTCTTCGAGAGGCTTTGTGGGTGTCCAGACGGCGCTTCCTGTGCTCCGCCGGGCACCAGCCACCGCTGCCTCTCAACTTCGAGAGGCTCTCCGGAGGGAGTGGTGCTGGACACCGAGATTCTCTCCTTGAATTCTCTTCCGAATCCTTAGCGCCACATCTGCGCCCACCTCCCGCCCACCCCCTTTCCAGAATATTAATCGCTGGCTCCACGATCCATCTCGTTCCTCGACGTCACTCTCAGCTGTGTCGTATCCTCCGATGCTTACATTACTACACCTCCCGCATTCGTCAGATGTGAGGGCCCTCCGTCATTCACGTCCACTCATCACCACCCACATCGCCGACACCCTCGCCCGTGGCATGGCCGACTGTTGCAATCTCCGTCTGTCGTCTTTATTCCTCATCGAGTAACCTCAAGAAACTACAGCGGCCGCAAAACATCCTCTGCACCCGTCATCATCGGCGAAATTCCCCTCGCCTCCCTCCGTAACCAAGCTGCAAGATCTAGCTAGCGGCTTCCCACCATCACCAGCGGGGGCCAACTACAAAATCCCCTGCCTCCACCGGTCAGTTCTCGTCTCTTCGTGGCAGGCCCTGCCGTCTGGAACGCCATCCCGCGTCAATCTACACGGGCATTTCACAAACACTTAAAAGGGACCCCGCCTCTTAGGATTCGACCCGGTTTTCGCGAGACACTGAACTCGACTCCGCACCCCGGAGTCATTTATGTCCGCGCCATATTGTGGCGCGTTAGAAATTGCACGCCGATTAGAGCAGGCTGAACGAGCGTCTGTGGCCATACGACTTGGGAGGCCCAAGTAATGCAGGCCCGAAGCCCGCAGGCCTAGAGCCCACGGCCAGGGTGCGCTCTGCGCCACAAGCGCACAGGGACACACCCCCACAACATCTTCAGGCATCCCAAAAAGCTTTGTCTTTGTCTCTCTGCGTGTGTCTCTCTCCACGTCTCCCCCCCCCCCCCAAACTCCCGTCTGCGCAACCCTCATAGGTATGACGACAATCGCCTCAGCGTTGGCCTTTGCCTAGGCCGGCTGCAGCCAGGAGTGGTCCAGGCTCTGTGTGAGTGTCTCTCTCGCTCGCGCTCTGCGTATCGCTTCAGGTCCTCGCAACCCCTCACCCCATCTACAAAGGGCCCACCACCCACCCACCACCCACCCACCACCGCGCTCGTGACGGTGGCATTGGGCTTCAGCCTGGGCCCCGCTAGGCCTGCTGCTGCTGCTGCAGCCATTCGTGGTCGAGGCTCTGTGCGGCCGTGGCTCTGCGCCAGGGCCGGGGCGCCAGCATGGGCAGCAGGAAGGAAGCGAAGGCGCTCGCCTCGTCCGTGCTCCAGCCGTACTTCTCCAGCAGCACGTCGGGCAGCGGCCATGGCGTGAGCTCGTCGATGTGCCTCATCTCTCCTGCGGGGGGTTCACGAAATGCGGTGAACCGCCGTGACCACGCTGGACAACCGGTCCCCACACACGCCCTCCACCACTACCACCACCACAGCGGCGGCGACAGCAGCAACAAAACACAGCAACAGCCGTCGTTCGTTGCGAAGTGGCGGCCTTAACGTACACAGGGCCTAGCTTGTGCGCCACACTGGCGAGATGTTGACTACCTCGCCTGGTACGCAGGAGGTCGTGGGTTCGATCCCGACCCTGACGCCTGCTGCTGCTCTATATTTGGAGTCTGCGTGTCTCTCTCTCTCATCATCATCATGGTGGCTATGAGATGTTGACTACCTCGCCTGGTGTGCAGGAGGTCGTGGGTTATATCCCCACCATGACGCCTGCTGCTGCTGTATATTTGGAGTCTGCGTGTCTCTCTCTCTCATCATCATCACAATGGCTAGGTGATGTTAACTACCTCGCCTGGTACACAGGAGGTCGTGGGTTCGATCCCGACCCTGAGGGCCTGCTGCTGTATATTTGGAGTTTGCGTGTCTCTCTCTCTCTCATCATCATCACGGTGGCTAGGAGATGTTAACTACCTCGCCTGGTATACAGGAGGTCGTGGGTTCCATCCCGACCCTGACGCCTGCTGTATATTTGGAATTTGCGTCTCTCTCTCATCATCATCACGGTGGCTAGGAGATGTTAACTACCTCGCCTGGTATACAGGAGGTTGTGGGTTCGATCCCGACCCTGAAGCCTGCTGCTGTATATTTGGAGTTTGCGTGTCCCTCTCTCTCATCATCATCACGGTGGCTAGTAGATGTTAACTACCTAGCCTGGTATACAGGAGGTTGTGGGTTCGATCCCGACCCTGAGGGCCTGCTGCTGTATATTTGGAGTTTGCATGACTCTCTTCCCGTGGTCACGTGGATTTTTCTCCGGGTCCTCCGGCTTTTTGCTCCACATTTAGAATCAACATCACGCGTCTAGGGTCTTTGCCTGCTATAAATTTCCACGTAACGATAAGCCACTTTGCTGAGCTACCATTCGTGGCCAGGTCGCTTCTGAAAAACAGCTGTACAGCTCAGTTTGCCTTACCTGGTAAAATAAGATAAAATGTTTTTAGTTTTGCGCCAGGCTATGTGCTCGTTAAGGCCCGTCACGTGAAGCGCGGAAGGTTCGCTGCTGGCAGAAGGTCACATTAAGGCACGGGTGTCATGAGTTAACTGAGATGACTGGCAGACGACGATTCGGGAACAGCAGACAAGCGGGAAAGGCAGGAATGCGGTGGACCGGCAACGCAATTCCCGCCCAAGCTCTGCAATCCCCTACATATAAAGTAGGCTCTCGATTATCTGCGCGCATGACGAGGAGGACAGTCGCGAATAATTCAAAATCGCAGAGAATGCAAAAATGCCGTAGAACCCTTCTTAACGACCACCCCTGTTAACGACTAATCGCTTAACGACGGGCCTCCATAGAGCCCAATGTGTAGTGTATAGTAGTGCATAGTGTATAGTAGTGTAGTATATAGTAGTGGAGTGCCTCCATAGAGCCCAAGGTGTTCGCTTACCGACCATTCCCCTGTTAACGACGGGCCTTCGACGAGCACGCGACCGCCAAATTTTCGGCCAATCGGCGAGCTCCAAAGTCGTCTGACCGGGCATCGGCCAATCAGCGACGTCAATTCACGAGCGTTGGGGCATTATTTACGTTCAGTGTCTGCTGCGCTTCGAAGTGGAAACATAAACTCGCTTTCACGACCAAACAATTTGACCGGTTTCGTGGAACCAATTACCGTCGTTAAGAGGGGTTCTACTCTACCCATTTACTGTGCGGATCTCTGTACCAAAAACGACCGGTCGATGCAGGTGCTCAGTGCTAACACTCTCTTGCTCCCGCCCAGCAGGAGACTCGGCACACGGAGCGGCTAGCAGCGGAGTCACGCCTATCGACGGCAATGAAACTCCGCCCACTGCTGCGAAGACGTGCAACTACTGTACTGCAGGGGCGATGATCACGTGGATTTCGGATTAACCGGAGCACCATTTTTGTTCGGTTTAAGCACGCGGCTTGCGACAGACATTTCCAAGAGTAGCAACGCAAAACAGTTTTCAGATTATTAATTTGGGACTTAAGGGGAGAATCCACGAGTTGTTAACCGATGTCAAAATCTCGGTGTGGCGCTGTTCATTCACAAATTGGATAAACCGCACGCGGATAATGGAGAGTCTACTGTATAAAGGTTGTATTCGGCCAATTAACCTTTAACCTGATTCCGAGATGACTGCAAGGTGGGTCCATGTCTAATGAACGTGCGAGCGGTTCAGCATTAATTTTTATTTCGCGAGGCGTAGCAGTAACGTCGGCGTTTTGTAAAGACATTGCAGAGAATCGGGCATTGGACGTGCGAGAGGAAAGTCCGCTCAGCGTTGCGGGGGGATCGAGCGTAGCCCCCTCTCACTTAGCGCGGGTTTCCTCACTCGTTTACGGGGGTTGGCCGTACATCCCAATGTAGGAGCACAGAGCTTGGGCAATCAGTGGCAGCGCCGTGACCCGTGTGGTCTCCCATGCCTCTGGATCACTCCCTCTACTCTAATAATAATAAACACGTTTGCTTTTGTGTAGCATCGTTCAGTCCGTGTAAAATCTGCATCTCGCACAATCGCCCAGGAGCCCCGAACGAGCGGCAGTGCGGCAGCCGTGCAGTCGGGGTGTGAGCCGGCGCTGGCAACACATTTCCCAAGCTCTGGACTCCTCTACATATTAAGATGTTTTGCGAAAGGGCTGAGAGGGGAGGGAGGGAGGGGGGGGCGGGGAGGTCACGTGAGTTATCGATGGGTGTCACTCTGCTCGGTGCACCGACCTTTGCTGTTGAATATTTCCCGAGAGTATCTCCCGGACATCGCAAAGCTCCTGGGAAGGTTTCCCAGTAGCTCTATGATGTGCGCTATGTGGTCTGCACACACACACACACGCACACAGACAAAGGTCCCCCGTATAGCCTCTTAACAGACTGTAGGGGCAAGTGCTGTTAGGGAGCACCCGTGAAGGCCGGCACGGCACACGAGGAGGTGGGTGGCCAGCACCACACCCGGCCGCCTTTGTCTCCCCAGTGGCGATGTTTACACACCGCACCAGGTAGCCACAAAGACAAAGATAAAGATCCCCCGTATAGCCTTAACAGACTGTAGGGGCAAGTGCTGTTAGCGAGCACCTATGAAGGCCGGAACGGTACACGAGGGGGTGGGTGGCCAGCACCACGCCCGACCGCCTTTGTCTCCCTAGTGGCAATGTTTTTATCCACCGCACCAGGTACTCATTTGAGGCTGAGTCGACCTAGGGGAAGCCCAGGACCGGTTCAGATAATCGTCACTGGTGTTGGCCGTTTATCGGGAATCGAACCCAGGTCGCCAGGTTCATAGCGCAGCGCGCTAACCGCTACACTACCGCTCCCCCCAACACACACACATTCGCATGTCAACACACACGTGTGTACGCACTCAAATGCTCTAATCCCTCCTGGACCAATTGCGTGACTGAGTGTTACTGTGTGTGACTGAGTGAGATGGTGAATTAGATAGAGTGTGATTCTGAGTGTGTGACTGTGATTGTGTGACTGTGAGTGTGATTGTGAGTGTGTGGCTGGTTGTGAGTGTGTGACTGTGGGTTGTGAGTGTGATTGTGTGTGACTGGTTGTGAGTGTGACTGTGATTGTGAGTGTGTGACTGTTGTTGTAAGTGTGTGACTTGACTGTTGTTGTGAGTGTGTGACTGTGGTTGTAACTGTGATTGTGAGTGTGTGACTGTTGTTGTAAGTGTGTGACTGTGACTGTTGTTGTGAGTGTGTGACTGTGGTTGTTAGTGTGTGACTGTGACTGTGGTTGTGTGTGACTGTGATTGTGAGTGTGTGATTGTGAGTGTGTGACTGTGGTTGTAACTGTGATTGTGAGTGTGTGACTGTTGTTGTATGTGTGTGACTGTGACTTGTTGTGAGTGTGTGACTGTGGTTGTTAGTGTGTGACTGTGATTGTGACTGTGGTTGTGAGTGTGTGACTGTGGTTGTTAGTGTGATTGTGAGTGTGTGACTGTGACTGTGGTTGCGATTGTGTGACTGTGATTGTGAGTGTGTGATTGTGAGTGTGTGACTGTGGCTGTAACTGTGGTTGTGAGTGTGTGACTGTGATTGTGAGTGTGTGATTGTGAGTGTGTGACTGTGGCTGTGACTGTGGTTGTGAGTGTGACTGTGATTGTGAGTGTGTGACTGTGATTGTGAGTGTGTGGCTGTGGTTGTGAGTGTGTGACTGTGATTGTGAGTGTGTGACTGTGGTTGTGACTGGTTGTGAGTGTGTGAGTGTGGTTGTGAGTGTATGACTGTGGTTGTGAGTGTATGACTGTGGTTGTGTGTGACTGTGGTTGTGAGTGTGTGACTGTGGTTGTGTGTGACTGTGGTTGTGAGTGTGTGACTGTGGTTGTGAGTGTGACTGTGGTTGTAAGTGTATGACTGTGGTTGTGAGTGACTGTGGTTGTGAGTGTGTGACTGTGACTGGTTGTGAGTGTGTGACTGTGGTTGTGAGTGTGTGACTGTGACTGGTTGTGAGTGTGACTGTGGTTGTGAGTGTGTGATTGTGGTTGTGAGTGTATGACTGTGGTTGTGTGTGACTGTGGTTGTGAGTGTATGACTGTGGTTGCAAGTGTGTGACTGTGGTTGTGAGTGTATGACTGTGGTTGTGAGTGTGTGACTGTGGTTGTGACTGTGGTTGTGAGTGTGTGACTGTGGTTGTAAGTGTGTGACTGTGGTTGTGAGTGTATGACTGTGGTTGTGAGTGTGTGACTGTGGTTGTGAGTGTATGACTGTGGTTGTGAGTATGACTGTGGTTGTGAGTGTGTGACTGTGGTTGTGACTGTGGTTGTGAGTGTGTGACTGTGGTTGTGAGTGTGTGACTGTGGTTGTGAGTGTATGACTGTGGTTGTGAGTATGTGACTGTGACTGGTTGTGAGTGTGACTGTGGTTGTGAGTGTATGAGTGTGGTTGTGAGTGTGTGACTGTGGTTGTGAGGTCCGGCAAAAACAACCCCCTACCTCCTCGCGGTGCCGGACGGGCAACTCTGTCGTGGACAGTGCTGTGGGGGGAGATCCAATTTTGATTGGCTCCTCCCCTCATGGCATATGTGTCCACCACAGGGGCTAAACGGGGGCTCTGGACGGCTGCGAGGGGCTGGTAACCCCTCCACCTTCAATTAATTAGCACGAAACCACGAGTTAAACTGAAATATGTAACTAATAAGCTTGTGCCGGAGGCCCCGGGGGGCCCGGCGTCTATGACGTCTCCTGGCCAAACCCCAATTGGCAGAGCCAGGAGATTGAATACCTACCCTCGGGGCTACTCCAGAAACAACACAAAGCCACTACGGGTGGCCACGTGGAATGTTCGAACGCTCACTGCGGAGGAGAGGCTGCCACTCCTCTGTCGGGAGCTGGACCGGTACCGCCTGGATCTATGCGGCATCAGGAGGTCCGGTGGACCGGCTCTGGCTCCTGCCACCATGAGGGGTGGACAGTCCTCTACTCGGGGCAGCAGACTGCCAAACAACAGGGTGTGGATCTTCTTTTGAACAAAATAATGAAGGGGGCGTGGGAGCGTGGCGGTGAGGTGTGGGAAGCTGTAAGCCCCAGGCTACTTTGGGCTCGCCTTCCCATCAACCGGAGGCGAGGAATGGTGGTCGTGGTTACTTATGCGCCCACCGAAGATGAACATCCGTGGAGGGATGCAGGCAAAGCCGATGAGTCAGATGCCTTCTATGACCTCCTGTCACAGGTGCTGGCTAAAGTGGCCCCTCGGGATAGAGTCATCATGTTGGGTGACTTCAATGCCCGAGTTGGTCATGATACTGGCACCTGGTCTGGAGTGATTGGAGGGCATGGGCCAGATCAGCTCAATAACAACGGTAGGAGGCTGCTAGATTTTTGTGCAGCCCATGGGCTTGTAATTACCAACACGCTGTTCCGGCATCGGCGCATCCACACAACATCATGGATGCATGCCGGATCCAAGCAAGAACATCTGCTGGACTACATAGTGACGGACCAGCGGATGCGAGCCCATGTCCTTGACACCAGGACCTACCGTGGAGCTGATCTGCCCTCTGACCATCGACTAGTCATCTGTAAGATGCGCCTGCCATTATTCCACTCCGGTGGTGGGTGTACACCCAGGACCCCATTCCAACCTAAAGTGGCCTGGTCTCAGTTATCTGATCAAAGTTTACAATCGAGAATTTCATCATTGCTTGCGGCTGGGATTGGCATCGTCCCCGACTCCTCCTGATGTCGAGGGTAAATGGGCGAGGTTTAGGACTGTGACTCATGCAGCTGCAATGGCTGCTTTGGGTATGCGGTCCAGACCTCCCCAGAGACCCTGGCTGACAGAGGAGGTGTTCAGGATGGTTGAGAAAAAGCGACAGGCCCACTGCCATCGGCTACAGAATCCCACGTCAGAGAATGAGGAGGCTTACCGCAGCCTTCGCTCGGAGGTTCGGAGAGCCGTGAGGCGCTGCAAGGATGGGTGGTGGTCGCGGGTTGCTGAGGAGATAGAGTCTGCCTCAGTGGCCCGTGATCACAAATCTCTATTTAACTCCATCAAAAAAGTAACCTGCAGCACCACACCTATTACCATCATTAGGGGAAAAAACGGTGATCCAATCTCCGACCCCCAGGAACAGGTTTGCAGATTTGTTGAGCATTTCTGTGAGGTCCTGGGGGAGGGAAAATCCCTCAGCCAGGAAAACATCGTGGCACAAAGTGAGGATGACCCTGCTGAGGCTGCGGTGCCTCAAATATTGGAAGTCACCCCCTGTGAGTGGCTGGCTGAGGTGCCATCTGTTGAGGAAGTACTGAGGGCGATCCGGAGTCTGAGACCAGGAAAGGCAGCGGGCAGAGATGATCTCCCAAGAGAAATGCTGAGGGAGGGTGGCGTTTGTGCACAGACTGCCCTATATGACATCATAACAACAGTCTGGACCACTGGACGGGTTCCGCAGGATTGGAAGGATGCCCTGGTGGTCCCCCTTTTTAAGAAGGGGGACTGCACGGACTGTAACAACTACAGGGGCATCTCACTCCTCAGTGTGCCGGGAAAGGTCCTGGAAAGGATTATTCAGCATCGCCTTGCCAGGCACGCTGAGGAGAGGCTTGCGGAGCCCCAATGCGGTTTCAGGATAGGGCGGTCCTGCACAGATGCAATATTTTCTGTCCGTCTGCTACAGCAGAGGTGTAGGGAATTCCAACAAGACCTACATCTCTGCTTTATTGACCTGGTCAAAGCCTATGATACCATCAGTAGGCCTGGGCTCTGGGTTGTTCTTCGTGCTTTTGGAGTCCCTGACCCTCTGCTCACGATCATTAAGGACCTTCATGATGGTGAGCGGGCCCGGGTAAAACTACGCGGCCGGGAGTCAGAGCCATTCCCTGTACACCTTGGGGTGCGACAGGGATGTCCTCTGGCTCCCACATTATTTAACATCTATTTTGACCACGTAGTTCGTGAAGCCTTCAATAGCTGTACCGGGGGAATCCCCATATGGTACAGATATAATGGGAGGCTGATCGACGCCCGGGTGCGGTCAAGGGATGGCTCCCTATTGCTCAACCACGTTATGTATGCTGATGATTTGGTAATAGCTGCTCAGTCAGAGGAGGAGTTGGAGACGCTGCTGCTGAGACTGGAGCGTGCCACTAAGAGGTGGGGCCTTACCATCAGCCCCACCAAAACTAAGCACCTGCCTGGGTATTTTGTACCATCGGACACTCCACCCCCACAACTCCCGATCGGTGATGGGGCAGTTGTGGAGAGAGTGGAGAGTTTCCCATACCTGGGCAGTGTGCTTATGACTGGCTCCAGTTTAACAGCAGAGGTCTAACTCCGAATCAGTCGAGCGGCAATATCTTTTCATCGGTTGCGTAACGCTGTGTGGAAGCCACCTGGTCTGTCGCTGCGCACTAAGCTTCAGGTCTTCTCGGCCACGGTCATTCCCTCCCTTCTCTACGCTTGCGAAACGTGGACCCCCCTAATGGAACATCTTCGCCGGTTAAAAACATTTAGGCTAGCCTGCCTACGATCCATCCTGGGTTTAACCAGACTGGATTGTGTGAGGAGCTCACAAATCCTTGAAAGATCTGGGCAAGGTCCCATCGGTGAGATCCTCCGGCGGGCAAGGCTGCGATGGCTGGGTCATGTAGCCCGCATGCCCAGCCACCGCATGCCAAAACAGCTTTTGTTCGGCCGGATTGAGGGGGCAAAGCGGGCGCGGCATGGGCTAGAGAAGAGATGGAGTGATGTGGTACAGGAGGACGTGGAGCTGAGTGGACTTGCCGATGACTGGTACCAGCGGTGTCAAGATCGGCCTCTGTGGAGGAGGCTCGTGAAGGATGCTACTGGGCAGTTGGAGGTAGTCGCCCTCCAACAACAACGGAGGGCGGAGGAGCGACGCTCACAACAACGAGCGGAGCGCCGGGTGGCTAAAGCACAGCAGGTTGGCACAGTAGGGGGCACAGTTGGTGCATCAGCCAGTCATCTCAGTCAGTCGACCCGTGGCACCTGGGTCTGCCCCGTGACCTCCTGCCAGCAGGCGTTCGACACTTCACGTGGCCTCAGGGTGCACATAGCCTGGCACAAGCGTCGTGGTGACGTCACCGCCACTTAGTGGCGAATGGCGGTTGTTGTTGTTGTTGAGTGTGTGTCTGTGGTTGTGTGTGACTGTGCTTGTGAGTGTGTGACTGTGGTTGTGTGTGACTGTGGTTGTGAGTGTGTGACTGTGGTTGTGACTATGGTTGTGAGTGTATGACTGTGTTTGTGAGTGTATGACTGTGGTTGTGAGTGTGTGACTGTGGTTGTAAGTGTATGACTGTGGTTGGGTGTGACTGTGGTTGTGAGTGTGTGACTGTGGTTGTGAGTGTGTGACTGTGGTTGTGTGTGACTGTGGTTGTGAGTGTGTGACTGTGGTTGTGTGTGACTGTGGTTGTGAGTGTGTGACTGTGGTTGTGAGTGTATGACTGTGGTTGTGAGTGTGTGACTGTGGTTGTGAGTGTCTGACTATGACTGGTTGTGAGTGTGACTGTGGTTGTGAGTGTGTGACTGTGGTTGTGAGTGTATGACTGTTGTTGTGAGTGTGTGACTGTGGTTGTGACTATGGTTGTGAGTGTATGACTGTGGTTGTGAGTGTGTGACTGGTTGTGTGTGACTGTGGTTGTGAGTGTATGACTGTGGTTGTGTGTGACTGTGGTTGTGTGTGACTGTGGTTGTGAGTGTGACTGTGGTTGTGAGTGTGACTGTGGTTGTGTGTGACTGTGGTTGTGAGTGTATGACTGTGGTTGTTAGTGACTGTGGTTGTGAGTGTGTGACTGTGACTGGTTGTGAGTGTGTGACAGTGGTTGTGAGTGTGACTGTGGTTGTGAGTGTATGACTGTGGTTGTGAGTGTGTGACTGTGACTGGTTGTGAGTGTGACTGTGGTTGTGAGTGTATGACTGTGGTTGTGAGTGTATGACTGTGGTTGTGAGTGTGTGACTGTGGTTGTGAGTGTATGACTGTGGTTGTGAGTGTATGACTGTGGTTGTGAGTTGGTGACTGTGGTTGTGAGTGTATGACTGTGGTTGTGAGTGTATGACTGTGGTTGTGAGTGTGTGACTGTGGTTGTAAGTGTATGACTGTGGTTGTGAGTGTATGACTGTGGTTGTGAGTGTGTGACTGTTGTTGTGTATGACTGTGGTTGTGAGTGTATGACTGTGGTTGTGTATGACTGTGGTTGTGAGTGTATGACTGTGGTTGTGAGTGTGTGACTGTGACTGTGGTTGTGTGTGACTGTGGTTGTGAGTGTATGACTGTGGTTGTGAGTGTATGACTGTGGTTGTGAGTGTGTGAGTGTGACTGGTTGTGAGTGTGACTGTGGTTGTGAGTGTATGACTGTGGTTGTGAGTGTATGACTATGGTTGTGAGTGTGTGACTGTGGTTGTGAGTGTATGACTGTGGTTGTGAGTGTATGACTGTGGTTGTGAGTGTGTGACTGTGTTTGTGGATGACTGTGGTTGTGAGTGTATGACTGTGGTTGTGTATGACTGTGGTTGTGAGTGTATGACTGTGGTTGTGAGTGTGTGACTGTGGTTGTGTGTGACTGTGGTTTTGAGTGTGTGACTGTGGTTGTGAGTGTATGACTGTGGTTGTGAGTGTGTGACTGTGGTTGTGACTATGCTTGTGAGTGTATGATTGTGGTTGTGAGTGTGTGACTGTGGTTGTGTGTGACTGTGGTTGTGAGTGTATGACTGTGGTTGTGTGTGACTGTGGTTGTGTGTGACTGTGGTTGTGAGTGTGTGACTGTGGTTGTGAGTGTGACTGTGGTTGTGTGTGACTGTGGTTGTGAGTGTATGACTGTGGTTGTGAGTGACTGTGGTTGTGAGTGTGTGACTGTGACTGGTTGTGAATGTGTGACTGTGGTTGTGAGTGTGACTGTGGTTGTGAGTGTATGACTGTGGTTGTGAGTGTGTGACTGTGACTGGTTGTGAGTGTGTGACTGTGGTTTTGAGTGTATGACTGTGGTTGTGAGTGTGTGACTGTGGTTGTGAGTGTATGACTGTGGTTGTGAGTGTATGACTGTGGTTGTGAGTGTGTGACTGTGGTTGTGAGTGTATGACTGTGGTTGTGAGTGTGTGACTGTGGTTGTGAGTGTATGACTGTGGTTGTGAGTGTGTGACTGTGGTTGTGAGTGTATGACTGTGGTTGTGAGTGTATGACTGTGGTTGTGAGTCTGTGACTGTGGTTGTGTATGACTGTAGTTGTGAGTGTATGACTGTGGTTGTGTATGACTGTGGTTGTGAGTGTATGACTGTGGTTGTGAGTGTGTGACTGTGGTTGTGTGTGACTGTGGTTGTGAGTGTGTGACTGTGGTTGTGACTATGCTTGTGAGTGTATGATTGTGGTTGTGAGTGTGTGACTGTGGTTGTGTGTGACTGTGGTTGTGAGTGTATGACTGTGGTTGTGTGTGACTGTGGTTCGGAGTGTGTGACTGTGGTTGTGTGTGACTGTGGTTGTGAGTGTGTGACTGTGGTTGTGAGTGTGACTGTGGTTGTATGTGACTGTGGTTGTGAGTGTATGACTGTGGTTGTGAGTGACTGTGGTTGTGAGTGTGTGACTGTGACTGGTTGTGAGTGTGTGACTGTGGTTGTGAGTGTATGACTGTGGTTGTGAGTGTGTGACTGTGACTGGTTGTGAGTGTGACTGTGGTTGTGAGTGTATGACTGTGGTTGTGAGTGTATGACTGTGGTTGTGAGTGTATGACTGTGGTTGTGAGTGTGTGACTGTGGTTGTGTATGACTGTGCTTGTGAGTGTATGACTGTGGTTGTGTATGACTGTGGTTGTGAGTGTATGACTGTGGTTGTGAGTGTGTGACTGTGACTGTGGTTGTGTGTGACTGTGGTTGTGAGTGTATGACTGTGGTTGTGAGTGTGTGACTGTGGTTGTGAGTGTATGACTGTAGTTGTGACTGTATGACTGTAGTTGTGAGTATGACTGTGGTTGTGAGTGTGTGACTGTGGTTGTGAGTGACTGTGGTTGTGAGTGTGTGACTGTGGTTGTGAGTGTGTGACTGTGGTTGTGAGTGTGTGACTGTGACTGGTTGTGAGTGTGACTGTGGTTGTGAGTGTGTGACTGTGGTTGTGAGTGTATGACTGTGGTTGTGAGTGTGTGACTGTGGTTGTAAGTGTGTGACTGTGACTGGTTGTGAGTGTATGACTGTGGTTGTGTGTTACTGTGGTTGTGAGTGTGTGACTGTGGTTGTGTGTGACTGTGGTTGTGAGTGTGTGACTGGTTGTGAGACGACTGTGGTTGTGAGTGTATGACTGTGGTTGTGAGTGTGTGACTGTGGTTGTGAGTGCGACTGTTCACGAACCCTCATCTCTGGAGTATCCCTCCCCCGAGTGCGGCTCAAAGAGATACCCACCTGTGGCCAACTCGAAGGCCTGGAATGTGAGACAGAGGGACACACGGACACCGTGATGTGAGACTAGTGGTGTGGTTCTAGCGGTACTAGTGGTACTAGCGGTGTGGTGTGGTACTAGTGGTACTAGTGGTACTAGTGGTGTGGTACTAGTGGTACTAGTGGTGTGGTACTAGTGGTGTCGTACTAGTGGTACTAGTGGTGTGGTACTAGTGTTGTGGTTCTAGTGGTACTAGTGGTGTGGTTCTAGTGGTACTAGTGGTGTGGTACTAGTGGTACTAGTGGTGTGGTTCTAGTAGTACTAGTGGTGTGGTGCTAGTGGTACTAGTGGTGTGGTACTATTGGTGTGGTACTAGTGGTACTAGTGGTGTGGTTCTAGTGGTGTGGTACTAGTGGTACTAGTGGTACTAGTGGTGTGGTTCTAGTGGTACTAGTGGTGTGGTTCTAGCGGTACTAGTGTTACTAGTGGTGTGGTACTGGTGGTACTAGTGGTACTAGTGGTACAAGTGGTGTGGTACTAGTGGTGTGGTTCTAGCGTTACTAGTGGTATTAGTGGTGTGGTACTAGTGGTGTTGTTCTAGTGGTACTAGTGGTGTGGTACTAGTGGTGTGGTTCTAGTGGTACTAGTGGTGTGGTACTAGTGATGTGGTACTAGTGGTGTGGTACTAGTAGTGTGGTACTAGCGGTACTAGTGGTGTGGTTCTAGTGGTACTACTGGTGTGGTACTAGTGGTGTGGTACTAGTAGTGTGGTTTTAGCGGTACTAGTGCTGTGGTACTAGTTGTACTAGTGGTACTAGTGGTGTGGTTACTAGTAGTGTGGTTCTAGTGGTACTAGTGGTGTGGTACTAGTGGTGTGGTACTAGTGGTACTAGTGGTGTGGTACTAGTGGTACTAGTGGTGTGGTACTAGTGGTGTGGTTCTAGTGGTACTAGTGGTATTAGTGGTACTAGTGGTGTGGTTGTAGTGGTACTAGTGGTATTAGTGGTAATAGTGGTATGGTACTAGTGGTCTTAGTGGTGTGGTTCTTGTGGTGTGGTACTAGTGGGGTGGTTCTAGCGGTACTAGTGGTGTGGTACTAGCGGTAGTAGTGGTGTGGTACTAGTGGTACTAGTGGTGTGGTGCTAGTGGTGTGGTTTTAGTGGTACTTGTGGTGTGGTACTAGTGGGGTGGTACTAGTGGTACTAGTGGTGTGGTACTAGTGGTTTGGTTCTAGTGGTACTAGTGGTACTAGTGGTGTGGTACTAGTGGTGTGGTTCTAGTGGTACTAGTGTTACTAGTGGTGTGGTACTAGTGGTGTGGTACTAATGGTGTGGTTCTGGTGGTAGTAGTGGTGTGGTTCTAGCGGTACTAGTGGTACTAGTGGTGTGGTACTAGTGGTGTGGTACTAGTGGTACTAGTGGTGTGGTTCTAGTGGTACTAGTGGTGTGGTTCTAGCGGTACTAGTGGTACTAGTGGTGTGGTACTAGTGGTGTGGTTCTAGTGGTTCTAGTGGTACTAGTGGTGTGGTTCTAGTGGTACTAGTGGTGTGGTTCTAGCGGTACTAGTGGTACTAGTGGTGTGGTACTAGTGGTACTAGTGGTGTGGTACTAGTGGTGTGGTTCTAGTGGTACTAGTGGTGTGGTACTAGCGGTACTAGTGGTGTGCTACTAGTGGTGTGGTACTAGTGGTACTAGTGGTGTGGTACTAGTGGTGTGGTACTAGTGATGTGGTACTAGTGGTACTAGTGGTACTAGTGGTGTGGTACTAGTGGTG
Source organism: Petromyzon marinus (assembly GCF_048934315.1). NCBI lineage: Eukaryota > Metazoa > Chordata > Hyperoartia > Petromyzontiformes > Petromyzontidae > Petromyzon > Petromyzon marinus. The sequence continues at coordinate 7,005,329 of NC_133714.1, read as the reverse complement.
TGGTACTAGTGGTACTAGCGGTATTAGCCGCGGACCATGCAGGCGGTGCTCCAGATGTCAGCCGGCGTTCCGTACTCGGCCCCCAGCAGCACCTCCAGCGCACGGTACTGCCGTGTCTGGATGTCGTCTGAGAAGTGCTTGTCCTGGCAGAGGTCACGGCACAGAGGTCACGGCACAACAGGGGTCACGACACAGAGGTCACGGCACAGGGGTTACTTTACAGGTCACGTTACAGGGGTCACGGCACAGAGGTCACGGTATGGGGAGGAGAATGCGTTGTTGCCACAGCATAGGACATGGCACAGGGGTCATGGCACAGGGGTTAGTTTATAGGTCACGGAACAGGGGTCACGGCATAGGTCATGGCACAGGGGTCATGGCACAGGGGTCAGTTTACAGGTCACGGCACAGGGGTCACGGCATAGGTCACGGCACAGGGGTCACTGCGTTGTGGTCACGGCATAGGTCATGGGTAACATAAGCAAGCGAGTAATGTCAGAACAAGTTCCGGGCCGCCGCTAGGTCGACTCAGCCTTAATCGAATACAGTACCTGATGTTGCTGTGAAACATCAGCACTGGGGAGTCAAAGGCGGCTGAGCGTTGGTCCTGGGCTGCATCGATGTGTTCTCGACCAGCACTTGCCCACAAATATAATCAATGGCGATCGTGATGGCTTTGGTGGTGACTTGGCGATCTGAGTGGTTGTGATGGTGGTGGTGATCAGGGAGCGGGTAGTGCAGCGGTTAGCTCAGAGCGCTACGAACCCGGCAGCCTGGTCCTGGGCCTCCCCTAGGTAAAATCAGCCTGAAATTAGTACCTGGTGCAGTGTGCAAACATCGCCACTGCGGAGACAAAGGCGGCCGGGCGTGGTGCTGGCCACCCACACCCTCGTGTGCCGTTCCGGCCTTCATAGGTGCTCGCTAACAGCACTTGCGCCGACAGTCTGTTGCAGGCTACACGGGGGATCTTCGTCCTTGGAGGTGATCATAGTGATGGAATACTGTCGATGAGATGGTGATTGGTGGTGGTGATAGCGGTGGTGAGGTAGTGGTGTGATGATTAAGGTGGTGGAGGTGATGATTATGATGATCTCGAAAGTTCTGACGTGGTCGTAATGGTGGTGGGCGGTGGTTGAGGCGATAGTGGTGATCGATGTGGTGAGGTGGTGAGATGATGGTGAGAGTGACAGGAGATGTGGTGGTGGTGGTGGTGGTGGTCATATTGATGGAGGTAGCGGTGGTGAGGTGTGACTGTGCGTTAATCTCTGTCAAGGCGGCGAGACGGTGGTGATGGTGTAAGTGGCGAGGTGGAGGTGACATTGGTGGTGGTGGTGATGGTGTAAGTGGCGAGGTGGAGGTGACATTGGTAGAGGTGGTGGTGGTGATGGTGTAAGTGGCGAGGTGGAGGTGACATTGGTGGAGGTGGTGGTGATGGTGTAAGTAGCGAGGTGGTGGTGACATTGGTGGAGGTGGTGGTGGTGATGGTGTAAGTAGCGAGGTGGAGGTGACATTGGTGGAGGTGGTGGTGGTGGTGTAAGTGGCGAGGTGGAGGTGACATTGGTGGAGGTGGTGGTGGTGATGGTGTAAGTGGCGAGGTGGAGGTGACATTGGTGGAAGTGGTGGTGGTGATGGTGTAAGTGGCGAGGTGGAGGTGACATTGGTGGTGGTGGTGGTGGTGATGTTGTAAGTGGCGAGGTGGAGGTGACATTGGTGGAGGTGGTGATGGTGTAAGTGGCGAGGTGGAGGTGACATTGGTGGAGGTGGTGGTGGTGGTTGTGGTGTAAGTGGCGAGGTGGAGGTGACATTGGTGGAGGTGGTGGTGATGGTGATGTTGTAAGTGGCGAGGTGGAGGTGACATTGGTGGAGGTGGTGGTGGTGGTGATGGTGTAAGTGGCGAGGTAGAGTTGACATTGGTGGAGGTGGTGATGGTGATGGTGTAAGTGGCGAGGTGGAGGTGACATTGGTGGAGGTGGTGGTGGTGATGGTGTAAGTAGCGAGGTCGAGGTGACATTGGTGGAGGTGGTGGTGTAAGTGGCGAGGTGGAGGTGACATTGGTGGAGGTGGTGGTGGTGATGGTGTAAGTGGCGAGGTGACATTGGTGGAGGTGGTGGTGTTGGTGTAAGTGGCGAGGTGACATTGGTGCAGGTGGTGGTGGTGATGGAAGATGTAAATGGTGGTCGTGAATTAGATCTCGTAGGTCTTTTTGGATGAGGCGGTGGTAATAGTGGTGGCGGTAATGGAGAAGGTGATGGATTAGGGCGGTGGAGAACGAGGAGATGGAGAAGCTGGAGGAGGAGGTGGAGGAGGAGGTGGTGGAGGTGGAGGAGGTGGAGATGGAGGAGGTGGAGGAGATGGAGGAGGTGGAGGAGGAAGTGGAGGAGGTGGAGGAGATGGAAGAGGTGGAGGAGGAGGTGGAGGAGGTGGAGGAGGTGGAGGAGGTGGAGATGGAAGAGGTGGAGGTGGAGGAGGAGGTGGAGGTGGAGAAGGAGGTGGAAAAGGTGGAGGAAGAGGAGTTGGAGGAGGTGGATGTGGAGGAGGTGGAGGAGGAGGTGGAGGAAGTGGAGGAGGTGGAGGGGGAGATGGAGGAGGTGGAGGAGATGGAGGAGGTGAAGGGGGAGATGGAGGAGGTGGAGGAGGTGGAGGAGGAGGTGGAGGAGGTGAAAGGGGAGATGGAGGAGGTGGAGGAGGAGGTGGAGGAGGTGGAGTAGGTGGATGAGGAGGTGGAGGAGGAGGAGGTGGCGGAGGTCGTACCACCCAGCAGGCGTTTCCCAGGTCGACCACCTTCACCAGGAGATGTTCGGCGCTTGCCGGGTCCAGGACGTCTGGCAGCAGATCCGCAGCGCTCGGGACGACTGTGGCCAATCACCACGAACCGTGTCGGTTAACTCTTTGAAATCATCGACTTTTCCTTCATTTTCTTAAATCTTATCCATATATATAACACGCACAAACGCAACTTTAGTTTCTGATTTGATATTCATGCTTTCGACTTAAGTGCAAAAAGCAACGTTCATTTGTCACAATCGACCTATGTGTGTATGTGCAGTACGTTGAACTTCTTTCGCGCCGTACGTAGCCAACCGCGCTAATCGGAGGTGCGAGCGTAAGGACAACAAACTAAACACAAAAAGCAGTTCTGTAGAAACGAGTTCGTCAATCTAGATGATGATTTAAAAGCACGCACATATATATCTAGCGGATTCCTAATATCGGAAGGAAGAGCATTCCAGATGGCCGCAGAAGAGCATCTGAAAGCGCCGCGCGATGCGGTGACCGCAGTCAAAAGCCGCCGCTGCTGCTGCTGCGAGGATGAATGGAGTTTGCGTGGTGATGGTTTGTGATCCTTGACGAGAACAGCGAGGAACTGCGGCTCATTTGTTGCACAGCAGTTTGGTGGGTGCCAAGGGATGGGACAGGAGCCAGCATTGGGTGCCACGGTGGCTAGGAGATGTTAACTACCTCGCCTGGTGTACAGGAGGTTGTGGGTTCGATCCCGACCCTGACGCCTGCTGCTGTATATTTGGAGTTTGCGTGTCTCTCTCTCTCTCATCATCATCAACACAGTGGCTAGGAGATGTTAACTACCTCGCCTGGTATACAGGAGGTCGTGGGTTCAATCCCGACCCTGACGCCTGCTGCTGTATATTTGGAGTTTGCGTGTCTCTCTGTCATCATCATCATCATCACGGTGGCTAGGAGATGTTAACTACCTCGCCTGGTATACAGGAGGTCGTGGGTTCGATCCCGACCCTGACGCCTGCTGCTGTATATTTGGAGTTTGCGTGTCTCTCTCTCTCATCATCATCACGGTGGCTAGGAGATGTTAACTACCTCGCCTGGTGTACAGGAGGTCGTGGGTTCAAACCCGACCCTGACACCTGCTGTATATTTGGAGTTTGCGTGTCTCTCTCTCTCATCATCATCACGGTGGCTAGGAGATGTTAACTACCTCGCCTGGTATACAGGAAGTCGTGGGTTCCATCCCGACCCTGACGCCTGCTGTATATTTGGAGTTTGCGTGTCTCTCTCTCTCATCGTCATCACGGTGGCTAGGAGATGTTAACTACTTCGCCTGGTGTACAGGAGGTCGTGGGTTCGATCCCGACCCTGACGCCTGCTGCTGTATATTTGGAGTTTACGGTGTCTCTCTCTCTCTCTCCCCGTGGTGGTCGCGTGGATTTTTCTCCGGGGTCCTCCGGTTTTTCCCTCTACATTTAGAATCAACATCACCACGCGTTTAGAATGTTTGGCCGCTGTAAATTCCCACGTTATGATGATGACAAGCCACTTCGTCGAGCACTCATTCGTGATTTCCAGCTCGCTTCTGAAAACAGAGCCACACAGCTCAGCGGGAACCTCACCTGGTAAGTAAAACATATTTTAGTTTATCGTTAAGTTTGATAGTTGATTCTCTACGTCAGTTCCTGGGCAGAACGAAACATCTCTGTGGAAGGGGAACGTTCAAATTCCGCGTTGACACCGCGGCAGACGAACGTGGGACTCACCGTGCAGTGGAGTGGCTGGCGAGGAGAGTTCCTCCATCGTCACCGCTCCCCCTTCCTCCCTCCCCCCTGCTCCCCCATCCACTAAATACTCACTCCCCGCTGCTTCCCCTTCCACTCCATCCGCGCTCTCCCCATCCACCCCGTTCTCACTCACCCCTTCCTCCCCATCTTCACTCCCCACTACTCCCCCATCCACTCCATCCTCACTCCCCACTACTCCCCCATCCACTAAATCCTCACTCCCCACTACTCCCCCATCCACTCCATCCTCACTCCCCACTACTCCCCCTTCCACTCCATCCACGCTCTCCCCATCCACCCCGTTCTCACTCACCCCTTCTCCCCCATCCTCACTCCCCGCTGCTCCACCACCCTCCTCATCCTCACTCCTCCCTACCAACTCTGCCTCCCAATTCTCAATCCTCGTCAAGTCCCCATCCTCGCCGTGACCGCCCCCCATCACCTCCCAATCTCCGCCATCGTCGCTGCCGCCTGCCCCCCCTTCCTCCTCGTCTTCCCTCCCCATCACCCCCCATTCTTCCCCAAACTCGTTGTCCTCCTGCCCACCCGCGCCCCCTCCCGTCGCTCCCCATCCCTCGCCATCATCGCCGCTGCTCATCGCTCCCCCTTCTTCCTCCTCCTCCTCCTCCTCGTCGCTCCTCGCGGGGCGGAGTCGTCGCTGGGGCCGCGGCGCTCCTTCGCTCGTCGCCGCCATCGCCGCTCTGCGTTTCTCCTCCTCCTCCTCCTCTTCCCTCCTGCCGTACGATTGCTCCCTCCACCTGCGCGGAGGTGCCTGCGGATGATTGCGCGGAGCGGGACGACGGGCGCCGTTTGTTACGGCGTTGAGACGACGCTCCGGTGCGCGCTCGCGACCCGGGGCTCCGATGGGTCGAGCGGAGTATTAGCAATTCCCGGTCATCCTGCTTAGATTCCGAGGATGGTGAGGCGGGGTGGGTGGGGAGGTGAATGTGTGGATGGTCGGGGAGACGGGTGGGGAGGTGGGTGGGGGTTGGTGTGCTTGACACCAGGACCTACCGTGGAGCTGATCTGCCCACTGACCATCGATGTGTCATCTGCAAGATGCTGCACCTGCCATTCTTAGTGGCGTTGGTCTCAACGAGCTGATGAAAGTTGCAAGCGAGAATTTCATCATCGCTTGCGGCTGGGATTGGCATCGTCCCCCACTCCCCCTGATGTTGAGGGTAAATGGGCGAGGTTTAGGACTGTGACTCATGCAGCTGCAATGGCTGTTTTGAGTACACGGTCCAGACCTCCCCAGAGACCCTGGCTGACAGAGGAGGTGTTGAGGCTGGCTGAGAAAAAGCGACAGGCCCACTGTCATCGGCTACAGAATCCCACATCAGAGAACGAGGAGGCTTACCGCAGCCTTCGCTCGGAGGTTCGGAGAGCTGTGAGGCGCTGCAAAGATGGGTGGTGGTCGCGGGTTGCTGAGGAGACGGAATTTGCCTCAGTGGCCCGCGATCACAAATCGCTCTTTAATTCCATCAAAAAAGTAACTTGCAGCGCCACACCCATTACCATCAGGGGAAAGAACGGTGATCCAATCTCCGACCCCCAGGAACAGGTTTGCAGATTTGCTGAGCATTTCTGTGAGGTCCTGGGAGAGGGGAAATCCCTCAGCCTGGAAAATATCATGGGGCAAAGTGGGGATGACCCTGCCGAGGCTGCAGTGCCTCAAATATTGGAAGAAGTCAACTCAATGCGAGTGGCTGGCTGACATGCCATCTGTAAAACTACGTCGGAGCCATTCCCTGTTCACCTTGGGGTGCGACAGGGATGTCCTCTAGCTCCTACATTATTTAACATCTGTTTCCACCACGTGGTACAGATACAATGGGAGGTTGATCGATGCCTGGGTGCGGTCAAGGGATGGCTCCCTATTGGTCAACCATGTTACGTATGCCGATGATCTGGTAATTGCTGCTCACTCAGAGGAGGAGTTGGAGGTGCTGCTGCTGAACCTGGAGCTTGTCACTAAGAGGTGGGACCTTACCATTAGCCCCACCAAAACTAGGCACCTGCCTGGGTATTTTGTACCATCGGACACTCCACCCCCATAATTCCCAATTGGTGATGGGGCAGTTGTGGAGAGAGTGGAGAGTGACAGCAGAGGGCTCACTCTGAATCAGTCGAGTGGCAATATCTTTTTATCGACTGCATAACGCTTTGTGGAAGTTACCTGGTCTGTCGCTCCGCATGAAACTTCAGGTTTTCTTGGCCACAGTCATGTCCTCCATTCTTTACACTTGTCAAACGTGGACCCCCCTAATGGAACATCTTCGCCGGTTAGAATTATTTAGGCTGGCCTGCCTACGATCCATCCTGGGTTTAACCAGGCTGGATTGTGTTAGGAGCTCACAAATCCTTGAAAGATCTGGGCAAGGTCCCATCGGTGAGCTCCTCCGGCAGGCAAGGCTGCGATGGCTGGGTCATGTAGCCCGCATGCCCAGCCACCGCATGCCTAAACGACTTTTGTTCGGCCGGATCGAGGGGGCTAAACGGGCGCGGCACGGGCTAGAGAAGAGATGGAGTGATGTGGTACTGGAGGACGTGGAGCTGAGTGGACTTGCCGATGACTGGTACCAGCGGTGTCAAGATCGGCCTCTGTGGAGGAGGCTCGTGAAGGACGCTCCTAGTGGGACGTTGGAAGCAATCTCCTTCCAACAGCAACGGAGGGCGGAGGAGCGACGCTCACAACAACGAGCGGAGCGCCGGGTGGCTAAAGCACAGCAGGTTGGCACAGTAGGGGGCACAGGTGGTGCATCAGCCAGTCATCTCAGTCAGTCGAACCGTGGCACCTGGGTCTGCCCCGTGACCTCCTGCCAGCGGGCGTTCGACACTTCACGTGGTCTCAAGGTGCACATGGCCTGGCACAAGCGTCGTGGTGATGTCACCGCCACTTAGCGCTGAATGGCGGTTATTGTTGTTGTTGGGGGTTGGTGGGGAGGCGGGTGGGGAGGTGGGTAGAGGTTGGTGGGGAGGCGTGTGGGGTGGGAGTGTGGCGGCCTAGCGCTACGCCGCGCTACGAACCCGGCGACCCGAGTTCGATTCCCACTCACGGCCGACATCGGTGACGATTATCTGAACCGGTCCCGGGCCTCCCCTAGGTCGACTCAGCCTGGGGCTGGTGGTCGTGTTGGGGGGGGGGGAGGGGGGGGAGTAGGCGGTAGTGGGTGGGTTGGTGGTGAGTTGGTGGGGGGGTGGGGGGGGTGGGGGGGGTGGGTGGGTGGAGGCTCGCCCGCACCTGCGCCGGCACACCTGTGCGCTGGCGGTCCGTGGCGTGAGCGGCCAGCCTGCGCAGGTAGTCGTCCCCGACGCACAGCAGCACGTTCTCGGGCTTGATGTCCGTGTGGATGACCCCGCAGCGCCCGTGGAGGTACTCCAGGGCCTGCAGCACCTGGGGGGGGAAACGCGGAGGGGTGGGGGTGGGTGTCTGCAGACCGTCGCTCGCAGGCCGCTAATTGCGCGTCCCTTTTAGCAAAACGAAACGAACGCGTTCGCCGTGAAGCCGCCCGCTCCCGTCGAGTCGACGGCGGGGTTTCGCCTGCCGAGATTAACAAAAACACATTGCTTCAGTTTTATTCGTATTAAAAAAAAAAAAAATTTTAAGCGATTCGTTTACTTCGCGCCCCTGCCGTGTTTTTAATTTTGTATTTGCTTGTTGCGACGTTCTGAAGTGCTGCGACCGTACATCTGTGACATAAGCCTTCCCTGATAAAAAAAATAAATACGGATATATAGGCTGACGTTTCGGGCAATGGCCCTGCGTCATTGCACGCGCGCTACGTCAAGGGCCCCCGTTGCCTGAAACGAGTCGGCTGCGCTCCACAGATTCTTCCCCTTCAAGGCACCGCCGCTGTCGTGGTGTCATTGACGAACGCGTTTAGTTGCTTGGCAACTCTAAGGGGCCGTCCATAAATGACGTCACGCACCTAGTACGGGGGGGAGGGGCATGGGGGTCAGACAATTGTGACGATGTGTGACGAGGGGGAGAGGTGGGGTTGAGAAATGTGACGTCACATCAGAATGCGCAACTTTAAATAAATATATAATGGTTATAACACCACTCCTACAACATCGGAGTGCAGTGCCACATTAAATACGCACTACAATGACAATAGTTTAAAGAGATTTGAAGCACGTTTTATTTTCAAAATGAAAATATGTTTTTTTTTAGGGGGGGCAGAGCTTTGTGACGTCATATTTGGGGGGGGGGGGGGTCTGACTTTTTGTGACGCCATGTGACGAGGAGGAGGAGGGGGGGGGTCAAAAATCGTCCAAAATCGCGTGACGTCATTTATGGACGGCCCTTAAAAGGATGACGATGACGACGACGAAATACCACGTGACCATGACGACGAAATACCGCGTGGCGATGACGACGAAATACCACGTGACCATGGCGACGAAATACCACGTGACCATGACGACGACGAAATACCGCGTGACCATGACGACGAAATACCGCGTGGCGATGACGACGAAATACCACGTGACCATGGCGACGAAATACCACGTGACCATGACGACGACGAAATACCACGTGACCATGACGACGACGAAATACCGCGTGACCATGACGACGAAATACCGCGTGGTGATGGCGACGAAATACCACGTGACCATGAGGACGACGAAATACCACGTGACCATGACGACGAAATACCACGTGACCATGACGACGACGAAATACCGCGTGACCATGACGACGAAATACCGCGTGACCATGACGACGACGAAATACCGCGTGACCATGACGACGAAATACCACGTGACCATGACGACGACGAAATACCACGTGACCATGACGACGACGAAATACCACGTGACCATGACGCCGACGGGGCCCACCTGCCGGATGATGGTCTTGACGCAGGCGATGGGGATTCCTCTGTAATTGGCCCTCACGATCCACAACAGCAGCTGCTGCCCCAACGCCTCGAACACCATGCACATGTCCACCGCGACGTCAAGGGAAGTTCCGACGGTCTTGCACCCACCCCCTGATCCTCGCACCACTCACAACTCACTCGCTCTGCCCCATCCCGGGCACTGCACTCGCAGTCGTCCGTCTCTGTGCCTCCCTCGAACCTGCGCCCAGCCTCGCTCGCTCGCTCGTTCCTTCGCCCTTCTCGCTCCACTCCACTCAGGAACCGACTCCCCCTGCGGCACACTCACTCACCCGCTCGCTGACCCACTCACTCACCCGCTCGCTCACCCACTCACTCACCTGCTCGCTGACCCACTCACTCACCCATTCACTTACCCACTCACTTACCCACTCACTCACCCGCTCGCTGATCCACTCACTCACTCACTGACCCACTCACTCACTCACTGACCCACTCACTCACCCACTCATTCGCTCACCCGCTAGCTGACCCACTCACTCACCCATTCACTTACCCACTCACTCACTCACCCACTCACTCACCCATTCACTTACCCACTCACTCACCCACTCACTCACCCGCTCGCTGATCCACTCACTCAGTGACCCACTCACTCACTGATCCACTCACTCACCCACTCACTCACACACTCACCCGCTCGCTTATCCACTCACTCACTCACTGACCCACTCACTCACTCACTCGCTCACCCACTCACTGATCCACTCACTCACTCACCCATTCACTTACCCACTCACTCACCCACTCACCCGCTCACTCACCCGCTCACTCACCCGCTCACTCACCCGCTCGCTGACCCACTCACTCACCTACTCACTCACCCACTCACTCACCCATTCACTTACCCACTCACTCACCCACTCACCCGCTTGCTGACCCACTCACTTACCCACTTACTCACCCACTCACTCACCCATTCACTTACCCACTCACTCACCCGCTCGCTGACCCACTCACTCACCCATTCACTTACGCACTCACTCACCCACTCACTCACCCGCTCGCTTATCCACTCACTCACTCACTCACCCACTCACTCGCTCACCCACTCACTGATCCACTCATTCACTCACCCACTCACTGACCCATAGACCCACTCACTCATTGACCCACTCACTCGCTCACCCACTCACTGACCCACTCACTCACTCACCCACTCACTGACTTACTCGCTCACCCACTCACTGACCCACTCCCTGACCTACTCGCTCACCCACTTACTGACCCACTCACCCACTCATGGTTGTCTAAGTACGGTCCGAAAGAAGTTCAACATACATACAACTTCACTGACCTGCTTCCATCTCTCCCTTAAAACAACCCCCATCACTCCTCTCCAAGCCCATCATCATCACCATCATCACCATCATCATCACCATCATCATCCTGCTACACCCTGCCCCCACCGGCCATCTACGACCAGGCCTACTTCAACTCCTATCACAACCCCTACCACAACCACAATCACTACCCCTACCACTACCTCTACCACAACCACTACCCCTACCACTACCACTACTTCTACCACTACCCCAACCCCTACCACTACCCCTATCACTACCCCTACAACAATCACTATCACTACCCCAACCCCTACCACAATCACTACCCCTACCACTACCCCAACCCCTACCACAATCACTACCCCAACCCCTACCACAACCACTACCCCTACCACTACCCCCATCACAACCCCTATCACAACCACTACCCCTACCACAACCCCTACTACAATCACTATCACTACCCCAACCCCTACCACAACCACTACCCCTACCACTACCCCTACCCCAACCCCTACCACAACCACTACCCCTACCACTACCCCTACCACTACCCCCATCACAACCCCTATCACAACCACTACCCCTACCACTACCCCTACCACTACCCCTACTACAATCACTATCACTACCCCAACCCCTACCACAACCAATACCCCTACTACTACCCCTACCCCTACCACTACCCCTACTACAATCACTATCACTACCCCAACCCCTACCACAACCAATACCCCTACCACTACCCTTACCCCTACAACAATCACTATCACTACCCCTATCACTACCCCAACCCTATCACTACCCCTACCCATTATAACTACCCCATCGCTATCACCACCCCTATCAATACCACTATCACTACCCCTTCCACAACCACCAACCCTATCACTAACCCTACCCCATCCCCTCCTGAACAACTCCAACCTGTCCCCCCTAACTGTCACCATAACTACTCCACCACTTTCATAACAACAACAACAACAACAACCCCAGCACCTCTTCACAATCTCAACCACTCCCATCTGACGTGCCATTGCACGGACTGCTGTACCTCAGGGCGCCAGGCACATGAACCTAAGTCGAGACCCCCGACCCCAGCACCGCCCCCACGCTGCCGCCGAGGGATACGGATCCCGTTGGGCCCGGACACTCTGAAGTTGTCGAGCAGAGCGACGACTCGTTCCCTGTACGGATCCTCGGAGTCCGCCTCCCGTATCTGTGAGCGACATGCCGGTGGGGGGGGGGGGGAGGTGCATGTGGGTGGGGGTAGGGGTGGGTGGGGGTAGGGGTGGATGTTGGTGGGGGGGGGGGGTTGGTGGAGGGGTGGGTGTGGGGTGGGTTGGGATTGGGTGGGGGGCGGGTGGGGGTGGGTGGGGCTGGGGGGGGTGGGTGCATGTGGGTGGCGGTGGGTGGGCATGGGTTGGTGGGTGTTGTTGGGTGGGGGTGGGTGGGGGGGCGGGTGGGGGTGGGTGGGGGGTGGGTTGGGATTGGGTGGGGGGGCGGGTGGGGGTGGGTGGGGGGGTGGGTGGGGTGGGGACGGTGCATGTGGGTGGCGGTGGGTGGGGGTTGTTGGGTGGGGGTTGTTGGGTGGGGGTTGTTGGGTGGGGGTTGGTGGGTGTTGTTGGGTGGGGGTTGGTGGGTGTTGTTGGGTGGGGGTTGGTGGGTGTTGTTGGGTCCTCGTCCAGCGGTTCTTGGCCATCCTCCGCGAGGGGGGACGCTGTCCGCGCGACGCAGGCCGCGGGGGTGCCGGAGTGTCGCCGCTCACCCGCTGCAGGATGCTGACCTCGTCCCGTGCGGCCCGGGCGTAGTGCAGGGCGCTCTTCACCACCTTGAGAGCCACGAAGCGCTTGGCCCTGGACGCGGCAAACGCAACGCGCCACTCGGCTCCCGCACAGCTCCACTCAGCTCCACTCAGCTCCACTCAGTACCACTCAGCTCCACTCAGCACCACTCAGCACCACTCAGCTCCACTCAGCACCACTCAGCACCACTCAGCTCCACTCGGCTCCACTCAGCTCCACTCAGCACCACTCAGCTCCACTCAGCACCACTCAGCACCACTCAGCTCCACTCAGCACCGCACAGCTCCACTCAGCTCCACTCAGCACCACTCAGCTCCACTCAGCACCACTCAGCTCCACTCAGCTCCACTCAGCACCACTCAGCTCCACTCAGCTCCACTCAGCTCCACTCAGTACCACTCAGCTCCACTCAGCTCCACTCAGTACCACTCAGCTCCACTCAGCTCCACTCAGCTCCACTCAGCACCACTTAGCTCCACTCAGCACCACTCAGCTCCACTCAGCTCCACTCAGCTCCACTCAGCACCACTCAGCACCACTCAGCTCCACTAAGCTCCACTCAGCTCCACTCAGCTCCACTCACTACCACTCAGCTCCACTCAGCTCCACTCAGCACCACTCAGCTCCACTCAGCACCACTCAGCTCCACTCAGCACCACTCAGCTCCACTCAGCTCCACTCAGTACCACTCAGCTCCACTCAGCTCCACTCAGCTCCACTCAGCACCACTCAGCTCCACTCAGCTCCACTCAGCACCACTCAGCTCCACTCAGCACCACTCAGCACCACTCAGCTCCACTCAGCACCACTCAGCTCCACTCAGCACCACTCAGCTCCACTCAGCACCACTCAGCTCCACTCAGCTCAACTCAGCTCCACTCAGCACCACTCAGCTCCACTCAGCACCACTCAGCTCCACTCAGCTCCACTCAGCACCACTCAGCTCCACTCAGCACCACTCAGCTCCACTCAGCACCACTCAGCTCCACTCAGCACCACTCAGCTCCACTCAGCTCCACTCAGCTCCACTCAGCACCGCGACGTGGGCAACCACCGCAGTTGAGGGTGAGAGGCAGAGAAGTTGTAATGGTGATGACGACGATTATGACCACGATGACGATGTCGGCAATGATGATTATGACCACGATGACGATGACGGAAATGATGATTATGACCATGATAATGATGACGATGACGGCAATGATAATTATGACCATGATAATGATGACGATGAAGGCAATGATGATTATGACCACGATAATGACGACGATGACGACGATGATTATGACCATGATGACGATGACGGCAATGATGATTATGACCACGATAATGATGACGATGACGGCAATGATGATTATGACCACGATAATGATGACGATGACGGCAATGATGATTATGACCACGATAATGATGACGATGAAGGCAATGATGATTATGACCACGATAATGATGACGATGAAGGCAATGATGATTATGACCACGATAATGACGACGATGACGACGATGATTATGACCACGATGACGATGATGGCAATGATGATTATGACCACGATAATGATGACGATGACGGCAATGATGATTATGACCACGATAATGATGACGATGAAGGCAATGATGATTATGACCACGATAATGATGACGATGAAGGCAATGATGATTATGACCACGATAATGACGACGATGACGACGATGATTATGACCACGATGACGATGACGGCAATGATGATTATGACCACGATAATGATGACGATGACGGCAATGATGATTATGACCACGATAATGATGACGATGAAGGCAATGATGATTATGACCACGATAATGACGACGATGACGACGATGATTATGACCACGATGACGATGACGGCAATGATGATTATGACCACGATAATGATGACGATGAAGGCAATGATGATTATGACCACGATAATGATGACGATGACGGCAATGATGATTATGACCACGATAATGATGACGATGAAGGCAATTATGATTATGACCACGATAATGACCACGATGACGGCAATGATGATTATGACCACGATAATTATGACGATGACGGCAATGATGATTATGACCACGATAATGATGACGATGACGGCGATGATGATTATGACCACGATAATGATAACGATGAAGGCAATGATGATTATGACCACGATAATGATGACGATGACGGCGATGATGATTATGACCACGATAATGATGACGATGAAGGCAATGATGATTATGACCACGATAATGATGACGATGACGGCGATGATGATTATGACCACGATAATGATGACGATGACGGCGATGATGATTATGACCACGATAATGATGACGATGAAGGCAATGATGATTATGACCACGATAATGATGACGATGACGGCGATGATGATTATGACCACGATAATGATGACGATGACAGTGATGATGATTATGACCACGATAATGATGACGATGAAGGCAATGATGATTATAACCACGATAATGATGACGATGACGGCGGTGATGATTATGACCACGATAATGATGACGATGAAGGCAATGATGATTATGACCATGATAATGATGACGATGACGGCGATGATGATTATGACCACTTTAATGATGACGATGACGGCAATGATGATTATGCCAATGACTATTCAACAATGATGACGATCGCGATGGTGATGACACTTATGGTGACGACGCTGACGACGACGGTGATGATGATGACGATGGTGCTGACTATGGCGACGATTGTCGGTGACGGCGATGATGACGATCATAACGGTGACATGATTGCGACGATGACGACGACAATGATTATGACGTCACGGATGGGCTGTAGGGGAGGGGCGAGGGGAGAGGGAATGGGCGATGATGAAGAGGTGGTGAGGGCTTTGAGAGAGGGACGTGAAGGAGGTGAAGGAGGTGAAGGAGGAGGGAGGGGGGTGGGGGACTGATTAATGCACAGGGGAAGTTCATTTTGCGGTGGTTGGGTACGAGGAGAGAGAAATTTACAGATGATGGGGATGAGAACGCAACACCAAATCACGTTTAATATTACCAGGTAAGGCTCTGGCTATCGTAAATCTTAGCTCAACCAAGTGGCTGGCAATGTGGACATTCACAGCAGCCAAAGACTCTAAACGCGTGGTGACGTTCACTCTAAATGCGGAGGACCCGGAGAAAAATCCACGCGACCACGGGGAGAAAGAGACAGACACAGAGAGAGAGACACGAAAACGAATTCCTTTAGAACTGCTTCGTAGTTTGTCGTCCTTCCCCCCCCGCAAACCTCCGATCAGCGCGGTTGGCTACGTAACAATGCGAAAGAAGTCTCACGTGCTGTACGGAACATTCAAACTCCAAATATACAGCGGGCGTCATCAGGGTCCGGATCGAACCCCCACCCCGACCCCACCACGACCTCCTCGCGCACCAGGCTAGGAGGTGAAAATCTCGCGGTGCCAGCGGGGCAAAGTCGCCCGGCGCTCACTTATAGATTTTAAAGCTTTCGTGACTGCTGGGATCCATACTCTTTGGTGCTATTGGGTAAAGTCGGCGCTCACCACGTGTCCCAGCAGAGCCAGACGGTGGAGAAGTGACCCCAGCCGAGTTTTCGCACCACGTGGTAGCGGCTGTTGAAGAGGTCGCCCTTCCGCACGGGGTGGTAGCCGCCTGTGAGAGAGACAGAGACAGTGGAGAGACAGAGGGGAGACAGAGGGGAGACAGAGGGGAGACAGAGGGGAGACAGAGGGGAGACAGAGAGGCAGTGGAGAGACAGAGGGGAGACAGAGAGACAGTGGAGAGACAGAGGAGAGACAGAGAGACAGTGGAGAGACAGAGGAGAGACAGAGGAGAGACAGAGAGACAGTGGAGAGACAGTGGAGAGACAGAGGAGAGACAGAGAGACAGTGGAGAGACAGTGGAGAGACAGAGGAGAGACAGAAACAGAGAGACAGAGGAGAGACAGTGGAGAGACAGAGACAGAGGAGAGACAGAGAGACAGAGAGACAGAGGAGAGACAGAGACAGGGAGACAAATCCAAAAACCTTTGTTGTGAATAATGTTGGTCGCGAGAGCCTACGTGTTAAACTGACTAACCTCTATGGGGAGGATAATTTTGCGTTGTGATCGAAACGTCGTGATTGTTTTTTGTTTTAATATAATTTTATTGTATTTCTACATACGTGACTTTACCGAAAAAAACAATGAGTAATTTTATGCAGTCACGAAAGCTTTAATACTTTAGCATTGATACAATGGAACAGTATTGATACAATGCAACCGTATCGATACAATGGAACCTTATCGATACAATGGAACCGTATCGATACAATGGAACCTTATCGATACAATGGAACAGTATCGATACAATGGAACCTATCGAGACGATGGGACCGTATTGAGACGATGGGACCCTATCGCGAACAACTGCACCACCCGATGCCCGCTGCACTCCGGCGCACTGAGCGGCTTTAAGTCGCGCTAACTGCTGAAGCTATCGCACGGCTCACGGACTTGAAGTTGGACGCGTGATTATCACACACGCACGCACACGCACGCATACGCGCACACACACGCGCACACACACACGCACGCACGCGCGCACACACACACGCACACACGCGCACACGCGCACACACACACGCACGCACGCGCGCACACACACACGCACGCACGCGCGCACACGCACACACACACGCACGCACGCGCGCACACACACACGCACACACACACGCGCGCACACACGAGCGCACACACACGCACACGCAGACTTAAATAAAGACCAATATACTTGCATAGAGACCCACAGACCTACATAGAGACCCGTAGACTTACATAGAGTCCCGTAGACTGAAATAGACTTGGACAGAGAACAGCGTACTTACATAAGTACACAGGGATCCCATAGTTCACGGTTTCATGTAGACCCATAGATACGCTACGTACATAGACGAGCTATAGACTTACACTTGCATAAAGATCCACAGATGATCATGATGATGACGACTACAATGAAGGACGGTGATGACGGTAACGGCGACTCTCAGCGAGACACCAATCCTCCACGTATGCCGTACTACGACACATTTTCATAGCGACGACGATGATGATGACGACTATGACGACGAAAGATGATTGTGATGATGATGATGATTATTATGACAATTACTCGATTGGAATAGACGGTAGCTAACGAGCATCGCTTTTCCCCCCATCCTGCAAACGCAAAACTTGGCAGGACCCTCTTGAAAATGAGTCACGTGACTCGGTGCGAGGCTTCCCCGTGTAAACAAGCACAGTAACAACAACTAGCAACCACCATGTCCTTTGGACGTGACGTCCGGCCAGCCAGCAAAACTTTTTTTTCCTAATCTAATGTAGAATATGATTACAATCCGCACGTCCTTTGGATGCCACCGTCTGTCCGTCTCTCCTTCCCTTCCCCTCCGGATGTGATATCCAGCCAACAAGCCAGCCACGAATACGTTTATTTCCTCACATAGCATGATGGTACTTAACATGACAACAACCCGCACGTCCTGTGGACGCAACTCCCCTCCATCCCTCTCCCCGGGCGTTGCATCCAATGAGAACAACAAACCAGCCAGCCAGCCAGCAAAACTTATCTCTAACGATCTTCATCTTTCGTACGATTGCTGCTGCTGCTGGTGTAGGCGCAGAGCAGCGACTACAGCTTGACATTCAGGCGGTGAAGCCCAGCCAGACAGGAGACGCCGGGGCACTATTACCACCGCGGTGTCTCCTTCGTGTTCGTGGACCGGGCCATTGCGCGCCGTGACACGTGCGCTACGGTCCGTTCTAACAATTCACGACGACGACGACGACGATTTGGGCCCCTGCTCCCCACTGAGCCCTGCGGACGAGCAGCCACGAGCCCTCACCGGGACAGTAATCCTGCGGATCTTCTTGGCCGTCCCCAAAGTCCGAGTCGCCGTGGCCGTTCGAGGCCTTGGGCCGGCGGCGTGAGACCTCCTCCTCCTCCTGCTCCTTGTCGCCGTGACGCCCCTCGGAGTCCTCCTCCTCCTGCTCCTCCTCCTCCTCCTTGCCGCCGCCTTTGCGGCCGCGCTCCTCCTCTGTGGTGGGGCCCGGCGAGCCGTCGCCGGCCTCCAGCTCCGGCCTGAAAATGTTTTTTTTAAACTCTTGAACATTCCACCGTGGTTTTTCATCTACCAGGCAAGGCCCCACTGAGCTGTATAGCGTTTTTTTTTCTTCTTCTTTTCTTCCAAAGCCACCTGTCAATGAATGATAGTTTAACTAAGTGGCTTATCTCTTGACTTAAAGCTTTCGCGACTGCAGGAATTCACATTCTATCTACGTGATAG
Organism: Petromyzon marinus; assembly: GCF_048934315.1. NCBI lineage: Eukaryota > Metazoa > Chordata > Hyperoartia > Petromyzontiformes > Petromyzontidae > Petromyzon > Petromyzon marinus. The sequence goes on along the minus strand of NC_133714.1, from coordinate 6,986,479 downwards.
GTTCTAAGAAACCTATCTACGTACCTTTACCGACAGACCCAAGGAATATAAGTGGCTTATCGTTATATTCTTAGCTCTTTCGGTAAAGTCACGTTGAAGGGAAACAATAAAATAATATTTTAAAAATATTATTTTATTGTTTCCCTTCAACGTGATATTTTAAAAATATTATTTTATTGTTTCCCTTCAACGTGACTTTACCGAAAGAGCTAAGAATATGAATTACTGCAGTCACGAAAGCTTTAAATCAAAATTTGGCTTATCGTTGTTCTCAACTAAAAACTAAACTATTTGAATTTTTTCCAATGAGCTACGTAGCTCTTTTGGTTTTCGGACGCGACCCGGCCACAATTGGATAAGCTCAATAAAACGGCTTATCATGGTTCTAAACTTAAACTAAACTATTTGGTATTTTACCAGCTGGCAAGGCATTGTGGTTACTGCCTTCTCCTCGACGCCCACGTGAAAGTGGAGTTGTTTCACGACAAACATCGTGAGTTTGCGGGTGATCCACCCACCATCCCTCGCCGCTGCCCGCACAGCGCTGGGTCAAGGGCATGCACCACCGTCGGAGTGGCAAATTGAGCTCATTCAAGCGCAGCACAAACTCTAATGAGGTGATGGACATTCTCCCAAGGTCCCTTAAATCACCCCTAATCCACACCGCGGGGGCCAGAGCCATCTTCTCACGTGCCCTGTCGTGGGAGGTATTCATCGCATGGCTATCAACCCCACACACACACCCCCCCCACACACATACACACATACACACACGTATTAATTTCTCATAACCGTGGCATAAAGCCCCATAAGGTGAAGGTTAAAATGTGTTGCCGTTTAATCTCTGCGTCTATATGCACGCCTATGGACACCGAGGAAAACCCATTTCCATGGAGCTGCGTTTTGTGTTTAGTTCGTGGTCCTTTGAAATTTCTCAGGTGCGCCGCTTCCGCGGCCGTCTGGAACGCTCTTCCTGCCGGTATTAGGACGCCACTGGAGCGATGCACTTGTAAATGATCATCTAGATTGACAAGCTCATTTCTTTAGAACTGCTGTTTGTGTTTCGTGTGCTGCCCTTCCCCCGCACCTCGGATTAGCACGGTTGGCTACGTACGGTGCGAAAGAAGTTCAACGTACATATAAACTACTACACACTACACTCCTTTACACTACACTATTTAGCGCACTATACATCACGCTAGGGGCCGTCCATAAATGACGTCACGCACCTGGGGGAGGGGGGGTCAGATATTTGTGACGATGTGTGACTATTGTCATTGTAGTGCGTATTTAATGTGGCGCTGCACTCTGATGTTGTAGGAGAAAACATTTATTTAAAAAAAAAGTCTATTTAATGAAGTAGAACGCGTTATCTATATTTATTCAAAGTTGCGCATTTTGATGTGACGTCACATTTCTCCCCCCCCCCCCATCCATCGTCACACATCATCACAAATGTCTCACCCCCCCCCCCCCCCAGGTGCGTGACGTCATTTATGGACGGCCCCAGGGCCCAGAATCCTACACCTTGCCGTTTCAAGGTGTAGGATCCTCCTCCGCGCCAGCCAGCCACCTCTGATAGATTGTTTAGAATTACTTTTTGTGTTGAGTTTAATTGTCAGTCCCCCGCAACTCCGATGAGCGTGGTTGGCTACGTAAGGTGCGAAAGAAGTTCAAAATACATACACTCACCCACCCACTCACCCACCCACTCACTCACTGACCCACCCACTCACTCACTCACCCACTCATTCACTCACCCACCCACCCACTCACCCACCCACTCACTCACTGACCCACCCACTCACTCACCCACTCATTCACTCACTCACCCACCCACTCACCCACCCACTCACTCACTGACCCACCCACTCACCCACCCACTCACTCACTCACCCACTCACCCACCCACCCACTCACTCACCCACCCACCCACCCACTCACTCACTGACCCACCCACTCACTCACCCACTCACTCACTCACCCACTCACTCACTCACCCACCCACTCACTCACTGACCCACCCACTCACTCACCCACTCACTCACCCACACACCCACCCACCCACTCACCCACCCACTCACTCACTGACGCACCCACTCACTCACCCACTCGCGGTTGGCTACGTACAGTCTGAAAGAATTTCAACATACACACACTCACCCACCCACTCATTGACCCACTCATCCACCCACCCACTCACCCGCCCACCCACTCACCCACTCACTCACCCACTCACTCACCCACACACTCACTCACTCACCTCACCCACTCACTCACCCACACACTCACCCACTCATCCACTCACGATTGGTTACATACGGTGCGACAGTAGATCAACATACACACATACACACCACCACGAAGGGGGTGTGGGGGTGTGGGGGGAGCAGCTCGCTTCACGACCTGGCTTGCCCAGCTTGCTACTCCCACTGCCCCCCGCCGTTATCCACAAATAGCCGTGGATGGGGTGGGCTGTGTGTGGGTGTGTGTGTGTGTGTGGGGGGGTGTGTGTGGGTGTGTGTGTGGGTGTGTGTGTGTGGGGGTGTGTGTGTGTGTGGGGGTGTGTGTGTGTGGGGGGGTGTGTGTGTGTGGGTGTGGGGGGGGGTGTGTGGGGTGTGTGTGTGTGTGGATGTGTGTGTGTGGGTGTGTGGGGGGGTGTGTGTGGGGTGTGTGTGTGGGCTGTGTGTGTGTGTGGATGTGTGTGTATGTGTGTGTGTGGGAGTGTGTGTGTGTGTGTGGGGGGGTGTGTGTGTGGGGGTGTGTGTGTGTGTGGGGGTGTGTGTGGGGGTGTGTGTGTGGGCTGTGTGTGTGTGGATGTGTGTGTATGTGTGTGTGTGGGAGTGTGTGTGTGTGTGGGTGTGTGTGTGTGTGGGGGTGTGTGTGTGGGGGTGTGTGTGTGTGTGGGGGTGTGTGTGTGTGGGGGGGTGGGTGTGTGTGTGTGGGGGTGTGTGTGTGTGGGTGTGTGCGTATGTGTGTGTGTGGGTGTGTGGGGGTGTGTGTGTGTGGGTGTGTGTGTGTGTGACGATGATCATCATGGTAACGATGATGACGGTGACGATGATGATAGTGACGATAACGATGGCGACGATGCTGAGTGTGACGATGACGACGATGATGACGATGATGATGACTTCAACTCGTAACGCGCGCACGCGGTTATCCGCTCTGGGCTCGTTGCGTGGAGGTGAAGAGATGCCGAGCAACAGCAGCGGCTGCCGATGAGCCGACGCTAACCAACGATTGCCCCGAACTCCGCCGGTCCCATACATCTGAAGGTGTCGACGGCTCAATTAATGGGGCGTTCAACTTGGGAGAGGAGACCGGAGCGCCCAGAGAAAAACCGACGCGTGCGAGGGGGAAACACTCGATCCCGTTTTCACATTCTCACGCAGTATAATTTCCCGTCAATCTAGGACCACCCCATATCTTCGCCTACATAAACATCTGGCAGTCCACCAGCATTTGGCTGGAGCAGGACTGCTGATGAGACACTGGGTGTCGAAACCAGTCCTTGCCTTTCTAAACATCTGGCAGTCCACCAGCGTTGATTCAATGAAGCCCGACCCTGCTGTTGACGAGAGCACAGCGTTGTTGTTGTTGTTGTCTTTGTCGTTGTTGTCTTTGTCGTTGTTGTCTTTGTCGTTGTTGTCTTTGTCCTTAGTCTATTCCGCTGAATCGACTCGCTCGCCGCGATGGGGTTTTGCTTGGGAACACTTTGCTGCATTTTGTATTTGTGTGGTGGTACAGGAGGAGACATTGCCCACTTCATTCAAGTTCACCTGCACCACCCCCTCCACCCCCCGTGTTGTTTCAGCTTAACTCTGCCGTGTGGTGGTGGTGGGGGGGGAGGTGAAGGGGGGATAGGGTGGGGGGGCTGAATTAGGGGGGTGAAGTGGGGGGGGAGGTGGTGAAGTCGAGGTGGGGGGAACAGCGTGGGGGGGGGGGGGTCTGAAGTGGAGCTGGGGGGGGCACAGTGGGGGGAGGTGATGTGAGGTGGGGACAGAGTGGGGTGGGGGGTGATGCGGGGGGGGGGGGGGGTACAGGATGAGGGAGGATAAAGTAGCGGGGGGTGAAGGGGGGGGTGGCAGGTTGGTCTGATTCCCGTACGATGGAGCCTCTTCCCACAGCTGTTTGTCCCACCCGTCCCCTCCCCCCGTGCCACTCCGGGTTTCCCCTCCTCGGCGCCACCATTGTTCCCGTCTCGACATAAAAGCAGCGTCACAGTCACGTGGTGCCGGCACCGGCGAATGGCGACGCTCCCACGTGTCAGGCACGTCGAGGGAACGAGGTCACCGCTCTCTCTCTCGCTCGCTCTTTTTGTCTCTCTCTCTTTTCCAGTCCACGTCTTAACTTTATTATTTTTAATTGTCCCCCCCCCACCCACCCCTCCCAAGCACAGTACGTCCAATATACTGTACATCAAACATTGCTCGCTACGGAACCGTTATCCGCTTCTTGTGCTCATGAAAATGTGAATGGTCAAGTCCAAAATTCAACAACACGGCTTAAGTTGTATTTTGTGAGACTGGCTAAATCAAATCACGAATGCCACTTTCACCACAACTGACATCAACCTCAGGTGTTCGATCTTCAATAGCCTTATGAAGTCACTTAACACGTAAACCACACGCGCGTAATATGCAAACCGCATCGGTGCCACATTTACACAATATTGTGTGATCTTGCTCACAAACTTCCGGTTCAGGCAATGCCAATTTGACGCTGGAAATATTTAATAAGGGGCCGTCCATAAATGACGTCACGCGATTTTGGACGATTTTTGACCGCCCCCCCCCCTCCTCCCTTGTCACACGGCGTCACAAAAAGTCAGACCCCACCCCTCAAATATGACGTCACAAAGCTCTGCCCCCCCCCAAAAAAATATAAACTATTGTTGTCATTGTAGTGCGTGTTTAATGTGGCACTGCACTCTGACGTAGGAGTGTTGTTATAACAATCAGTGTTGTTATAACCATTATATATTCATTTAAAGTTGCGCATTTTGATGTGACGTCACATTTCTCAACCCCCCTTCCCCCCTCGTCACACATCGTCACACAAATCTGACCCCACCCCCCCTAGGTGCGTGACGTCATTTATGGACGGCCCCTAACGAGGGATTACAAAAAGTGGTCACCGAATTTGATGCCACAGTCGTGTAAGGTCGCATCGTAATTAATAACAATGCTGTAGTAATAATGATAATAATGCAAACTAGTTCGTTGGTGCTGGGTAGGGAGGCTGGTGACCAGTGCCGGATGAAACTAAGTGCGGGGCCTGTGGCATATGTTATGAAGGGGCCCTCAATAACAAAAAAAATACACGTAAACAATTAAAACACGTAAATGTTTAACTTGAATAGTAAAGTAATTGTATTTTTTTATTTGCTATACAGCCGGACAACACGACAAATCGCTAACCTTAAACACCCAGTCGTTCGTAAACGTTAAAGGTGGTATAGTACTATAGTGATAGAGCAAATGCAGAATCACTGAACCGGAATTGATAGCTTGAAAGCATTTAGCGCGGGGCCCTTGAAAGTGCGGGGCCCGTAGCTACTACACGTGTAGTAGCTACTACACATGTAGTAGCCACTTGTGTAGTAGCTACTACACATGTAAGTAGTAGTAGCTACTACACGTGTAGTAGCTACTACACGTGTAGTGGCGATGTTTACACACTGAACCAGGTACTCATTTGAGGCTGAGTCGACCTAGGGGAGGCCCAGGACCGGTTCAGAAACCGTCACTGGGTGTTGGCCGTGAGCGGGAAACGAACCCGGGTCACCAGGTTCGTAGCGCAGCGCGCTAACCGCTACACTACCGCTCCATCACTACACAAAAGACAAAGATCCCCCATATAGCCTTTACAGACTGTAGGGGCAAGTGCTGTTGGCAAGCACCTATGAAGGCCGGAACGGTACACGAGGGGGTGGGTGGCCAGCACCACGCCCGACCGCCTTTGTCTCCCTAGTGGAGATGTTTACACATCGCACCAGGTACTCATTTGAGGCTGAGTCGACCTAGGGGGAATCGAACCCGTGTCGCTGGGTTAATAGTGCAGCGAACTAACCGCTACACTATCGCTCCCCTATACAAAAACACACTCACTCACCCACACACTCGCACACTCACCCACCCACACACCCACCCACTCACCCACACACTCAATCACTCACCACACTCACCCACCCACCCACTCACCCACACACTCACTCACTCACCCATTCCCTCACTCACTCACCCACACACTCACTCGCACTCACCCACACACACACCCACTCACCCACACACCACTCACTGGCACACTCACCCACTCACCCACTCACCTACACACCCACTCACACACTCACCCACACTCACCCACACATTCACTCCCACACTCACACACCCACCCACTCAACCACACACTCACCCACACATTCACCCACACACTCACTGCGGGTCACAGACTCTTTGACGCATCCACTCAACCACTCATTCACCCAACAACGCATACACTCACACACTCAAACACTAACGCATCCACTCACCCACTCACTCAACCACTCACCCAGTAACGCATCCACTCACCCACTCACCCACCCACTCACTCACCCAATAACGGATCCACTCACCCACTCACCCAGTAACACATCCACCTGCCAACTCACTCAAACACTAACGCATCCACTCACCCACTCACTCACTCACCCAATAACGCATCCACTCACCCACTCACTCACCCAATAACGCATCTACTCACCCACTCACTCATCCACTCACTCACCCAATAACGCATACACTCACCCACTCAAACACTAACGCGTCCACTCACACCACTCACCCAGTAACACATCCACCTGCCAACTCACTCAAACACTAACGCATCCAATCACCCACTCACTCACTTACCCAATAACGCATCCACTCACCCACTCACCTAATAACGCATCTACTCATCCACTCACTCACTCACTCAATAACGCACTCACCCACTCACTCACCCAATAACGGATCCACTCACCCACTCACCCAATAACGCATCCACTCACTCACCCACTCATTGAAA